>NC_090647.1:457914416-459114416 GCF_040937935.1 Hyperolius riggenbachi
GAGTACAAGGTAAACCATTCAATGAATATCTATATAGAGCTGCCAGCCCCCATCATAGTGTGAATTGTCTATCCATGCAGGAGACAGGGCAGAGAACTTCTAATCTTGTTGCTTGCTGTGCAGAGCAGTCACCCATCAGTGACTCCACTCCTAGCACTGCATATGCAAGATCTGATAAAGTGACATTGTAAGTAAAAAAAAATCTGTGTCATTACTAACTTCCTTCTGTCTATTAAAGGGGATCAGAAAAAAAGGCAAACATTAAAAATGTTCCTTTAACAGTATGTGTTGAGGATGTGGGAGGAATCTGCAGTGCACAGAGGAAACCCACACAGACACAGGGAGAACATACAAACTCTGCGCAGATAAAGCCCTGGCTGGGATTCAAACTGGGGACCACCACATTGAACTGTTTTCCATCCATACACATATATACGTACATGTATGCATGGTTTTGCTACACCAAGTGCTAGATACTGTATATGCTGTACCAAGGTAAAACATTTTTAAAAAAAAGCAACTTATAAAAGTACTTCTGTGCTAGCTAGTGACTATTTCAGATCATACCAAATAAACAAATTATGTAGCAAGAAGGGCTGTCTTTGCAATCTTACAATCTGAAGGGATATAAATATGCAGAACACACACACACACACACACTTGCATAGCTGTGAATTGTTTTGGGACACCCGGACTAAGTGCTGGTTCCAGGGAAAAACCCAGGATTTCTAAGGGGGGGGGGGGGGGGGGGGGATTCCTGAAAGGTCTCTCTCAGCAAGTTGTGCACTACTACGCATGTGCTGGCGCAGCATTTGCCAGCAAAAGACACAGGGTGCCACTTTAGTAGAGGGGATTCCTGAAAGGTCTCTCTCAGCAAGTTGTGCACTACTACGCATGTGCTGGCGCAGCATTTGCCAGCAAAAGACACAGGGTGCCACTTTAGTAGAGGTATTCATCTTCCATACAGTCCTATATACATTATCCCCAATACACATTATCTTTTCACAGTGCATCTGCCCTTAAACTTTATACCACAGTGCACTGACCACACTGTAGATTCTAAAGCCCTGATCTAGAACTAGGTCACAGGATAAGAATTGTTTCTATGAACATGGTGAAACACTGATCATGGTTTCCTTTTGGTTGTGCCTTAGAATCAGGTCCAACCAGGAATATAATTATGCATTTTTTAAATTGTTCCAAATATACTATATATAGAAATATAGAACTTGTTCTCCATTACCTTGCAGCCTTCCTTGTTGTTGGGGCACTCACGAAAGGCACGTACGAACCCCTCCTGCTGCACGATATGGCAAATTACCAGCCAGAGAAAGGAAGGAACACTCCTGGAGACCCTGCTGCTCTCCTCCTATTTCCCTCACTTTTCCTTATCTCACCTCAACCACCCTGGCAGACACTTTATTTTTCATCTCCCTTCCCCCCAGGGGAGGACTGGGACCTTTTGGCCTGGGGGGAAAACACAAACTAGAAGCCTGTTATGAAAGCATCAGCCCAAATGACGTCACACGCGCACCACACATCGTATATGCCAGTAGTCACGTGGGGTGCCAATGTGGAAATACAGCAAGAAAATTCAAGGGATAGTGTGACAGGTAAAGTACAGACTCGGAGGGGGAATAGTATTTAACGTCGCCGGGGAGTTTAGTGGTAGCAGGGAGAGCCGTCATTCGGCTCACCCTGCGCCCAGCTCACTGGCGGCGTAGAAATACTTATGCAGAGAAGGGGAAAACAGTGAGGAGAGACGGGGGGAAAGCTGAAAAAGAGGGAAGCAGATATTTGCCTCACCAGAATTGCACTTTTATTTAGCTTTCCTGTATGACAAGAAGACACAGTCAGCACTAGGGGAAATGGGAGAAACAAAGGTGAATGAGGGAGGGCTGTGCACACCAACAGTGCTTCTGAGCATTTTTCAAATCACCAGCGATTTGAAAAGCGATTGGCTAATGTTACACTATGAGGGTGTTCTCACAGCAGCATTGTTGTTTTTATCAAAATCACAAAAAAACTGCATGTAACATATTTTTTGGAGCGATTCATTCAAAAATCGCTCTGAAAATTGCTTCACAAAATCGCACTCGCAAATTGCTAGTGATTGCGATTTTGGCGTTGCACTAGCCCAGAAAGAGGAGGAGTGTAGGGAGATTGAGAATAGTCTGAGATGGAGCAGAGCTGTATTGCAGTCCCACATTACACAGAGGCTACTTGCCTATAATATGACTCCTGTCACTGCCAGCCTCTCACACAAGCTACAAGTAGCCCTCCTGGAGTCTAAGGACTGTCAAAAACTTTTCAACCTTATCCACACATGCAGTCATTATAACATTGGGAAGAGACCAGACAGATTTTTTTCCCACAGACCCTCCAGGCAAACTCTGTATCATGCTGTGTAGATTTACCAGCTTGCTCTCTCATTGCTCTGTAATTGCACTTTTATTAGCTAGACTAGTGCTTTACATTGTCTTAAACAAAAACAAACCTAATTACACCAGGCACTGGACCAGCCCTAAATCACTTTTTCTTTTGATCTCCCCACCAGATCACACTTCATTTTAATCTCCCCAGAGCATACCGCGTACCACCTGGCCAGTAAGAAAGTACCACCTCTGGTACGCGTACCACAGGTTGAAAAGCACTGGTATAGAACACACCCATTGTTTCAAATAGTTCCTTTCACACTTGCGGTGCAACACACTGCTGTATGCACATTGATTCAGGGGTTAGAACAGCACTCCTGCTTTCTTCAAATGGGTGTGCGATGACCCACCCTGTGTACCTAGTGGGGTAGAAATGGCTCCGTAGTAAAGTAGAGGTCCGCACCACTTTCACATAAAACACGTCTTGTAGAAGGGCACCTGACCCGAAACAGTGAGCTGTAGCTGCTTAACAGCAGATTTTATGGATCTTTAATAAAGAGACCTATTTTATGTGGAAATGGTGTGGACCTCTACTATGTGTGCACATTGTTGGACAGTGCACACATTTGCCATTCATGAATGGCATGATTTGTTGCATCGGAAAAGTTGTTAGTTGCCTTACAGCATAAAAAAAATAAAGCGTGAAAGGGTCCTTAAGGTGGCTAGACACTTGTCGATTTTATCTGTCGATATCTGGCAGATTTGAGCACTTCGATGATTGAATCTGCTAGAAATCAAGCAGCAGGTCGGGAGCGTGTCGTTAGCAGCCGGCGCGCAGTGTTGTCAGCAGAACTAACTCTCACCTGTCCTGTCGGCGCACCTCCTCCCCTGTCCAGTAGCTTCTCTCCATGCCACAGCGCTCCTCCTCCTTGTGTCTTCTCTCCAGGGGCACCTGGGTCATGTGACAAACCCTAGAGGCCAAACACTACAGGCTTGGCAACATACATGCTGGACCTCTAGTGTTTGACCTCTAGCTTTGGTCATGTGACACAGGAGCCCCGGGAGAAAAGACACGGGGAGGAGGAGCGTCCTGGGAGGAGGCGGGACAGGTGAAAGTTAGTTCTACTGCCAGCATCTGAGGGCAGCACAGATGGGGGAGACCTGCAGGCAGGGGGGGCTAAACAGATATCTATTGAAAACTGTGTACAGTGTGTGAGCAACTAATATACCCTCTCTGATCAGATTAGATCAGAGAGGGGATGTATCTGATGGTTGATCTGGTGGCCACCTGAAGAGTGGCATAACCATGTGTAAAAATGTTTGTGGTTCCAATAGCACTTGCATAAAGCTGTTCATAGATTAGTAGATCAGGCAAACAATCCATATCTCTCTAGCATTGAAGAGTTACCACCTCCTTAATACCAAGCACCACTTGATAGTACATCAGAACACAACCCTCACAACCCCCTCGATCGGAAATCAGACATGTTGGAAATAATCGTTCTGACAGTAAAATTGTCAGAAAATTGCATTGTGTGTACCTAGCATTAGAAAAGGAGCCCTGTGCCTGACAAGTATTGAATGGAAGTACTGCAAGGTGATGGGGTTTAGCTGCCCCTAGCCAACCGTGAATGAATGTTAGGAAGGTTCCAGGTTGAGGCCAACAAAAGCAAATGTATGATAGTAGGTGCAGAAGAGATAGTAGGTTTAGCTCTGCTTTGTGTCTGATGGAGCTTTCATATTCTAAGAGCTCATAATTGCATGCAAATGGGTATGAAAACAACTTTATTATTTTCTGCATACCGGTAGTTAAAATCTTACCATCTTCTCCACTTTTATTCCTAATGTGAATCTTAATCTTTGGGATGGGTCGATACTCAACATCATCTACAGCAAGATGGACCTCATATGTGCCGCTGTCATCCTGATCGACCGGAGAGATGAAGATGGAACATGTTCCATTGTCCAGTTTGGCCAAAAATGATGGTCCAGTTTGTCTGTAGGTATTATTCATCAGTAGCCGTTCGGTCCCTGAGAGGCGCACTATAGGCGTATAACTGCCTCCTCTAGCTGGTGTTATTCCCCATTCCAGCTTTATTCTTTCTCCATGGATGGGTTCATCAACATGGAATTTACATGGAATCAATAAACTTGACCCTGTGTTGGCCTCCAACTCATGATGGAAGAGTTGGACGCTGGTAATTTGTGCACCTGAGAAAGAGGAAAACAAGATTTAGTTTCAACACAATAACAGTATTTAATTAACAACTTCTGTAGTATGATTTGCAGATGCCGTATTATGTGCAGATGCCTTTCATTTGTATGTTATTTTTTTGTTTTGTAAAATCTAGTCCACCCCTCGGTTAACTGTCTACTTGCACCCATGAGTGGACGTGAGCTCTGGTTAGCCAGCGGTAACTGTTGTTCTCTTTTATGGCCCTTCCATACTCAGATAAAATCGGTAAACACATTGGGCTTGATTTACTATGCGGTGCTAACCTACTTAGCACGTCTAAAGTCTTTAGGCGTGCTAACCAGGGTGCTAAGTAGGTTAGCACCGGTTTTCTCAATCAGATCGCGCGCTAAGTACCACGCGCAAAGTTTTGTGCGCGCAAAGTCCTATGCACGCACAAAGTCCCATAGGCTTTAGTGGGCACTTCGCGCGGAGCGCTCTGTGCAGTGCGCGCGCAAAGTTTGCGCACGATCACTACTTCTCACATTTAAACTCAGTTTAGACGTGCTAAGGGCCAGTGCTAAAGTTAGCACCGTTTTGAGCCCATTGTGTTTTTGCCGCTGTGTATACAATCCCCTCCCCTTCGCCCGTCCGCTCGGTTTGCCGCTGCCCACTGTTCACCATCCTCTTCTTGCCCATCCGCTCTGTTTGCCGCTGCCCGCTGCGCACCATCCTCTCCTCGCCCGTCCACTCTGTTTGCCACTGTCTTGGTCTTGAATGAATGGATTTCTGGCTGCTCCGTGCTCCTCCCGCTGCCACCCTCCTATCAACCTCTGGCAGCTGGAGACACACATGCACACAGAGTCCTTCGTGGTTGCAGGGAAGCACAGCGGGAACGCTGCAGACATTGCTACTGACAGCACCCTACTCTGCTTCCTTGCAGCAACTAACGACTCTGGGTGCATGTGTGTCCCCGGATGCCAGAGGTTGATAAGAGGGGGCAGGGGGAGGAGCCAGAGCCAAGGAAAGAAGCACGAAGCCTTTCATTTCTGACATAGGCCGCGGTGAGACGACCACTTCGCATTTTGGCTGGCCAGAACCTGAAGTGGGCAGATTTCCGGTTCTGGCTATAACCTATACAAACCCTTTGGCTGGCGCTATCATTCGTGACATTCGATCTGAATACTGATCTAAAACAAGTCAGTAAAAGGCATCTCCCTATTTCTATCCTGACCCTACTACTACAGATACGCAGTGCAATACAGAACATTGATAAGATACATACCTGAGACCAGGTGTAGAAAAAGCATGAAGAGTCCTAGTAGTGACATTTTGATACTTTATCGCAAAGCTGACAAATGCTGACAAAGTTAATCAGAGAAATACATATATCATCAAGCAGTGATACAACGGATGTGATCAGTGCCTGAATCGAGCAGAAATAAGACCAAGATACAGCTGACTGCTTCTATATCTCCAGCAGCAGCATGATGTTATAAGATCCTGTCTCTGTAGGACAACACATCTGGTGGAGGAATGTCCATAGCAACCAATCGGGTGGCTTGTTACTGTTTCAAATAAGCACAGTTAATATAACAGTTGGAAGCTGATCTGTCCAGCCAGAAACATTTTTCTTTAGGACAAGTTTCATACATGAGGCAAAATGATCCTGTGTGGTAGATCCCCAACTCATTTCTGGGCTGGGGTTATGGGGTCCCCCTTACAGAAGTAAAAACATTTTCTTTAATATTTTGTTTATAGAAATTGAACCCATATGCTGTTTTTTCACTGGTGTCTGGATTAGGGCAGGGCAAATTTCCTGTCCCACTGAAACAGCAGTAAAAATACATTTTTCTGATAATTTCCCACACAAGTAAACAGCTTACTGCTATACGTGTCCCCAATGTGAAATTTTAATTCTTGTGTGATGACACTGAGTCACTGAGAATAGGAAGTGATGGGAAATCTCTTAAAAAAAAACAAACCCTGAGTAAAGCAGAAGATGTTGACTTGTCCCCAGACTTTGCAAAACTGCAATAAAGTTTTGGCAAATTCCAGTTTGTTCTGAAATCGCTATAGATAAAGGTTGCAGCTGCACAAGTCTTGTTGCAATTTAAACTTTTTTTTTTTTTTAATTTCTTTTTATTTTAACGTGCCTATACACATTACCACCCAATGTGAAAAACACATTAATCAATTCTCTAAACAGAATCTATTCAGAGAGTGATCGAATCGCCATACCCTGCTCAGAGATTTTGTGCTTCAGTGCTTCTGGAGACGCAGGCTCTGCTGCGCATTGCCGAGCAGTACGGCTTGGCGCATAATTGCATTGGAGTCCATGGCACCACAACAACCTTTATAGATTATGGTAGCAGTGTGGCACCCATACTGTCAAAGTCGCGTGAGGCACTTCCTGTCTGGAAGTGTACGGAGGACTTTGGGGACAGACGCAAGGGATCAGATGTCTGATCCCTTGCGTAGACCTTCAGGCCTCTCTTGCACACTACATGCAATTCCTATTTTTTTTTTTTTTTTATCTGAGCCGATTTTGGTTTCGATTAAAAAACTTACTGCTTGCTCCTAAGATTTTTTATTAATCGGGATTCAAAATCGGAAGTATAAAACCTCAAAATCGAATGTAGCGTGCAAGAGGCCTAAAAAGAAGTCTAGGCATGCAGATTTTCCTGTCAGTGCTATCTGCTGCAGGGACAAATCTGCACGCAATGGTGCAATGTGCTGTGTGTGGTAGGCTTTTCTGCAGTGTGCAAATCGCACTGACTAAACAAAGTAATTTTTAGGAGAAGGGGGATAGATGTAGTGGTTTTTCTCACCTGATACGAAGGACAGATATTAAGGACAGATATGCACTGCAAAATGCTCGAATGCTCTTTTGGATAATGTGCGCATTATTCCAGCACATAGGAATTGAAATGATAATCACGTTCTGGGTCCCCAGCTCAAATTGCAGCCAGGGCATTATTTACACAGTTTGTATGTTCTCCCTTTGTTTGGGTTTCCCCTCACATCCCAAAAACATAGGTCCTAAAATATTGGCCCTGAATACGATGGACATATGACTATAGTGGAAATTAGATTGTGAGCCCCTCTGAGGGACAGTTGGTGACAGGACTATGTACTCTGTAAAGCCCTGTGAAAGATGTCGGAGCTATATAAATACTAAATAATAATAATAATAATAATGAGCTTAATGCGAATGAGTTCTAATAGTATCAGTTCAGATTTCAGAAGATAAAAATGACAATAGCAATCCTGGTCTCTCCTTCTGTCATGGTTTTTACCTAATTATGTCTGAAGGTTTGTTAGTTGCTCCTTGTTGACATTATGTAGCAGAGCATACCATGATATCTTGGCACAATGTTAATGAAGTCAGTGCAGTTGAGTAGCAGAGGAAATGACCATCCTACCAGGGCTGTGAAGTGGGTCCAAAAATCTTCCGACTCCTCAGTTAATGAAACCACCAACTCCAACTCCGGGTACCCAAAATGGTTTAGACTACTCGACTCCGACTCCTTAGTCGAATACTTACCAGGGCAGTGGATTTTGTACAAAAATCATCCGACTCCCAACTCCTCAGTTTATTAAATCACGACTCCGACTCTGGGTACCCAAAATTGCTTCGGCTCCGACTCCACAGCCCTGCATCCTACACCAGTAAGATCTTGCTGTATGTACATGCAGTTAATGAATAGAGTTTCTGATGATTATACATAGTGATGGTAACTATGAGTACGTAACTACTTGTAATCGGAATTTAAATTAGCGCTGTCCACAAAAGGAAAGGGGGGGGGGGGGGGGATGGGGTGCCTAACTTGCCTATGCCACCGCCTATATCCAAACTCCACTACTTCCTTCTTCATACCTGGAAGGAGAAAGTAGTAGTGTTACGTGGACTGCGAGTGGAACGCATCGGCTATAGGCGGCATAGGCAAGTTAGCTACCCTTGCGCTGCGAGCGGCGCTATCTAATTTAAATTTTGATTAAGAGTAGCTCATAGATACAACCACTAATTGCAAATGCTGCTTGGTGACAGATTTTTTTAAGTTGCACTTGGATCTGGCCGTAGTTGAATGTCCTAACCTGGTCTATCCTAGACTTGCTCTTGCCCTCCTTTTGGTAAAACGCTTGATCTGCTGGGTTGAATTTTCCTGATCACTGTTGCACACCGCACATGGTAATATGTTCTTGTCAATGGGAATTCATAATTTGGTTGCTTTTGATTTATGTCTTGCAGGTGGAATAGCTGGGGGCATAGAAATCTGCATCACATTCCCTACAGAGTATGTCAAAACTCAGCTTCAGTTGGATGAGAAAGCCAATCCACCACGATACAGAGGAATAGGTAAGAAAGTGTGACCACATCTAAAGGTGGCCACGAACGATACAATTTTCTGAACAATCATTTATGAATGATTCTATTGGAAATTATCGTTTGGCACCACTAATGGAGAAAAATCTAACCAATTCTTTCAGATTAATGAAATTGATCCGATTTTTCGGATCAATCCCGCCATGGTTGTTTTCGATCGTTCATACTAAGAATTGTTCATAAAAAGAGATTGTTCAGCAATTGTATCATTAGTGGCCACCTTTACACAGCTGTAATGACAGATCTTACCTCTCCTCTCATCCACAGGGCACTGTGTGACACTTACTGTTCAGGATCATGGGATCAGAGGCTTGTATCGAGGCCTTAGCTCATTACTATATGGATCCATTCCTAAGTCTGCTGTGAGGTATGAAGTATGTAATATCCATGAAAACCCATAAAAGGCATTACCTTGTTCAATCTCCCTAATTGTGATAGAATCTCAGAATTTAATTATACTCAATTAAGTGGGAGCACAACTAACGGCCTCCAAAGATGAAGCCACTGGGTGACCAGGATGCTGTTCCTCTCTAGGGATGGTCATTGCTGGCTAATAATTCTGATTGTATGCAGCTTGGAAACCAACCAATCAAATGAAGTAGCAGTTGCATTTGATTAGTCCATTTCTAAGCTGCATAAAACTAACAAGCTATTTGCATACCATCTCATTGACCATTCCCACTCCTCTGTATTCTGCAAAACAGCAAGAAAACCAGATTTACAGAATAGGAGGAGGAGACTGCATCTAAATTTAAACCGTAGGAGGCAGCAGCTTATCTGAAAGATGGGCTAAGCTAAATAGGTAGAGCGGTCTGTGTATGTTAACTGCCTGCTGCCAGTAGACCCAGTGGCGTAGCAATAGGGGTTGCAGAGGTAGCCACCGCATCGGGGCCCGTGGGCCCCCATGGGGCCCTTCCTAAACCACAGTATAAGCTGTTTATTGGTCCTGTGGTGGTAATCACTTCTATAGATGCTTTGAATAGTAGTAATCATTAACAAACTGTTCCCCATCCCCTTCTTGCACCTCTAATACAGTAGATGACCTTGGCAGGTTTTGTTGCGGCGTATCACTGTTAGGTATAGAGTGCTGGGGGGGGCGGGGGGGGGGGGGACCAATGAAAAACTTGCACCAAAGCCCATAGCTACGCCACTGAGTAGACCTATATGTGGCTGATAGCCAATCCTGTGATCCAATTGGAAATCTGTCAGTTGGGAGTAATTGCGAATCCTGGGGCTCCTCCTCCCAGGAAAACGTTGATGGGATCCTCCTACATTCAAATAGATCCCATAGGTCAGGGGGATCAGTTGTCTGAAGTTGCAGACAAGTGACAAACCCCACTCATAACAAGTGTGATTACAGCGATAGCCACCCTGGATGGGGTAAGAAATTGGGGCACACCATAGTCCTAAAACCATTATTAAGGACTTATTAGTTTCTCATTTTATTAGCCCCGTCATTCAGCACATGCAAGTTCTACCTCCAAAGGTAGACTAGAGAATTACAATCCAGTCATTCAGCACATGTAATTCTCTATTCTACCTCTGGAGGTCCTTCCAGAGGTAGAATTACATGTGCTGAATAAAGGGGCTAAAAAATTAGAAACTTTTTCTTTCCAGCCAATATGCACAAGCCATAGCATAGTGGTAAAGTAACTGCATTTGATACAGGAGCCTGTGAGTTCAATTCTAGGGCTTTCTAATTATCTGCCTGATTTTTATATCATTCAGGATTTCAACAGCAATTACACACAACAGTACACATTCAGAGACCTGTGTGCAGTAATAATTTCAGCGGTTAAAAAAATGGCTGCCTGTGTGTGATGGAGATGGAGGAGAAAGCAGTTAGAACAAACCAAGTGGGGAGGGAACTACCACGTCAAGGCTGCTTACTGACTGAGAAATGATGTAAATACTATTTCCAGGAGGCTTTGAAATAGAAAGCTCTGTTGTGAAACTGATATCTTCCATAGTATCTGCTGTATATGTTAGCTGTTAGAGTGGAGACATGGTTAAGGTGTGACCAGCATGGAAAAGCTAAGTCATTGGTGGCAGGGGTAGGAGGAGATGTGAGTGAACTCTCAAAACCAGAAATAAATCAAAAAGCAGGTCTAACGGACACTCAGTAGAGCTCCATTACTGGCAGCGGCCTCTGTGCTGCTCAGTTGGTAAAGCTATATATTCTTCAGCCTTACTACCAGTTGGCTGTATGGGATTGCTTCATTGATTATGAAACCTTTGTTGCTAAAAACCTTTATTTTCAAAGGAAAAAATAGGTAAACATTACTAATATTTGTTTTATTGAATATCCATGCCATGGAGTAATACTAAATCTTGATAAGCGTAAATTGGCGAGACCAGTATTGGTGAACAAAAATAACATGAATTGTGGAATAACTCTAATTAGAAGGAAGAAAATTAAATGTTTATGTACTAATTACTAACAGTCAAAGATAATTACAGCCTTGGTGAGTCAGCAGGTGGCTGATTATTTTCTGTTTGCTTTCCTTGAGATTATTCTGTATTATGCATACGTTTTTCATTTCTTTCCTTGTAAAAAGAGTGTTCTTAGCAAAGTTTTATTTTTTTAAATTTTGTTTCTCACCAAAACAGCTCTGCTGTGTTTCACCATGACCCTGATAAGGGTAAAGAAATTAGATTGCGAGTGGCTCGAGAGACTAGGACAGAATGTAAATACCACTGTGTTGTATACTGTGTTTTTGGACCATAAGGCACTCTTTTTCTTCCCCCAAAGTGTGTGTGTGTGTGTGTGTGTGTGTGTGTGTGTGTGTGTGTGTGTGTGTGTGTGTGTGTGTGTGTGTGTGTGTGTGTGTGTGTGTGTGTGTGTGTGTGTGTGTGTGTGTGTGTGTGTGTGTGTGTGTGTGTGTGTGTGTGTCAGCCTGGGGACCAAGGCTTTCCTGGATGGCAACCTAACAGTTCCCTGTGTGGTATAACTGTTTTGTGGTCTAACCTGCTGGTAGCCTGGATCCAGGTGGGGTGGACGGCTGGATCTTCGTGCGGACCTTACGGGGCAGCATCAGCTTGATCAGCAGCAGACTCTGAACGCAAAATGCTTGCTGGATCATGTGCACGTGGTGTTTGCAGTCAGCCACAGATTGCAGCCAACTTCCTGTGTTGTAGCCGTGTCCTAAATTTTTGTGCTTGGGCTGCCTGCGCATGAGTTCTGGCGCGGTAGTTGGCACGAATTTGCAGGGCACTTTGGAGTGGCAATCTCTGTTGGTAGTCTCATGAATATTGCCACTCCAAAGTGCCCTGCAAATTCACGTCAACTGCACTTCATGCACGCAATCCAGCGCATGCCTTCTGCACGCAGGTTCTACTGCCGATCGAGCTGATGCTGCCCCATAAGGTCCGCACGAAATTCAGTCGCCTGCCCCACATCGATCCAGACTACCAGCTGCTGGCAGGTTAGACCACAAAGCAGCTATACCACATAGGGAGCTGTTACTGTGCCATCCAGGAAAGCTCATTCCTCAGGCTACACATAGTGGGACAAGGCTAACAGCAGTAAACCTTCAGTTTTCAAAAGAAAAGATGATTGTTTAAGTGGCACCTGCGTGCTCCAGGCAGTTTCTCATGCAAGTAAGCTGCTTGCCACTGCGCACCTATGATGAGTGCTTCTATTTTTATAAATTACCTGATTGCATGAGAAGCTGCCTGGAGAATGCAGTTGCCACTTGATCAATCATCCTTTCTTTTGAGTACAAAAGTACAGAAGGTTTACTGCTGTGAGTAGAAACAAAGCTCCACAAGATTGCCCTACACCATGGATGCACCAGGTTTACAATATTTTTTTCCCTGGGTTTTTGTCCTCTAAATCTAGGTGCGTCTTATGGTCCAGAGCGTCTTTTATTGTGAGAAAAATACGGTAAGTACAGGAAGCAAATAAGAATAATATTGCAAATTGGACCAAGTGCGTACTGTAACTGTCTGCAATGAAACCCCTAAATGTGAAGTACTGGGCTGAATTACTTTCAGGTCACTGAGGCTAGGTTCACTAAGGCTCAGAATGGTCTGTTTCACTGAACAGACCACAATAAACCAATGGAAATGGAAATGGATCCTATGCGAAGCTTAGGATCCATTCAGACATGCAAGTCTGGTACCACTTTAATTAATATTTGGACACACAATCTGTCAGCACCTATTACAAAGTGGTGGGGGGGAGAACCAGATACTGCCTGCACATCTTACCAGATGAAAGGGGTTGGACAGATATTGGCCACACCTCTAACGGCGGGGGGGGGGGGGGGAGGAGGTTGTTATGCGGACTAGCCGCACTTGTTACTGGTGTCAGTTCTAGTTTAATACATGAAATGTGCGTAAGGTCTTAGACAACTCTGTAACCAATCTGTTGTGTTTCCATTCAGGTTTGGTACATTTGAGTTTCTCAGTAGTTATGCAAGAAGTAGCACTGGCAAATTGGATGGAAAATCCAGCTTCATGTGTGGATTAGGCGCAGGAGTTGCAGAAGCTATTCTGATTGTCTGTCCAATGGAAACTATTAAGGTATGTAATCTTTAATGGCTGCATTTCCTGCTGAAAAATACAGAGATCTATGTACCGTAGTTTGTCATTTTAGACAATAGATGCATATTCCACTACAGTTTGGTCTTAAGGGAGAACTAATCAATATATTTACATTTATTAGAAGCACAAAAGAAAAGAGACACCCCCTGTTGTATATGTATAGGTAGAATACTAACAGAGAGCACAATAATTGGTCAAAAAGACCAAGAGTAAATGCAAAAATACTTTGTCAACTACAAAAATTAAAAACAATTAAAAACAAGACAGCCGTGCCTAGGCCATAGGCCCCAAATGTAATTAATAAGATGCCTGAGCCATGCATATATAGGTATTAAATAAATGAGAATTAAAATCGATACGCCTCACTCAAGGGATTGCGGTCTCAATATCTTCCAGTGTCAGAAATGTATATAAAGGTAGGTAATAGCCTGACACCGTGCCACAATCACATCAAGAGAGAGGCGCACAAACACCCTGTCCTATAGATAAATGTTTTTCCTGTCACAGTCTGCACTAAAGTGCTAGTGCTATATATGCAACAACATTACAACACGTGAAGCAAGGGAATCGGTGTGAAAAAATATGCACAAGATAATACTAATCACACAATACAATATTAATTCAAATATATAAACATGGAAAAACCATGCTAAAATACACTAGAATAGATGTAATGTGCTCCAAGAATGAGTATATAGTTGAGGTGATAGACTGAAAGAGAACCCGAGGTGTGTTTAAAGAATGTTATCTGCATACAGAGGCTGGATCTGCCTATACAGCCCAGCCTCTGTTGCTATCCCAAACCCCACTAAGGTCCCCCTGCACTCTGCAATCCCTCATAAATCACAGCCGTGCTGTGAGGCTGTGTTTACATCTGTAGTGTCAGTCTCAGCTGCTCCCCCGCCTCCTGCATAGCTCCGGTCCCTGCCCCCGTCCCTTCCCTCCAATCAGCAGGGAGGAAAGGGATGCAGGCGGGAACTGGAGTTCTGCAGGAGGCGGGGAGAGCAGCAGACTGACACTATAGAGATAAACACAGCCAGCTCTGACAAGCTGTTTGTCAGCAGCGTGGCTGTGATTTATGAGGGATTGCAGAGTGCAGGGGGACCTTAGGGGGGGTTTGGGATAGCAACAGAGGCTGGGTTGTATAGGCAGATCCAGCCTCTGTATGCAGATAATATTCTTCAAACCCACCTCGGGTTCTCTTGAATAGAGCTGTGAGGTAGCATGGAAACAGATTAAGTTCCCATTAGTGAGGTAAAAGGATGCAGTGAATGTAGGAAAATAGAATGTAGTAGAGTGGTAACAAGATAGGTTACCAATAATGAGGTAGATAAACACAGTGAATAGGTTGGAGGCAGAGAATGGAGGAGAATGACGCAAGGCTCACCTCCGTGAATGAAGGAGACCTAGGAGCGGCTGGATTAGGTGAGCTGTGCTGCCGCAAATTGTATTTACACAAGGGGAGCAAAGTAGAGGGGGGGCACACACGGGGAGAATACAGAGAGTCCCCTACATTGCGGCAGTTCGTATTGGTGGGCAATCGTAAGTCTGGGACTCCATGTATTCGGCATATAAGAAGCAAGGACTTTTTCTTCCCATCTTTTGGGGAGAAAAACTGCGTCTTTTATGCCGAAAAATATGGTACATAAGCATTCATCATTAATGTAAATTATACTAGCATCAATAGAAGAGTCACATTTGTTGGTATATTTTACCAGTCAGGTGACCAGCCTTTCCCTGCCTTCTCCAGGTAAAATTCATACATGACCAGGCCTCTACTGCACCGAGGTACCGTGGCTTTTATCATGGAGTGCGGGAGATTATTCGAGAGCAAGGTAACGGTCTTGATCGCAGGTACCAGTAAACTGTTACGGAGGTGAAATGGGTGTGCTGGTTTTAGAAGTATGTCATCCATGGGTGGCTTCATGGAATTCTGTGCCCCTAGTGAGGGAATTGGCCTGTGTTGAGAGATTATACTTCCCTGGTCTCCAACCTAGTACATCAGAGGATTGAAGCTATCCAGTAAGGGACTTACATATTTTAAAATGTGCCTGTGATTAGCAGATTCAAGACACTATACCCTATAAGACCTCCTTAAAGAGACACTGAAGCAAGACTAAATCTCGCTTCAGGTCTTATATATAGCAGGGGCACGTGTGCCCCTGCTAAAACGCCGCTATCCCGCGGCTTAACGGGGGTCCCTTCACCCCCAACCCACCCCCCGCAAACCTGGGTCGGAAAAAGGTCGCTGGAGCTGATCTTCCTGGAGGCAGGGCTAACGGCTGCAGCCCTGCCTCCAGTCGCGTCTATCAGACGCGCATCGCCGCCTCTCCCCCGCCCCTCTCAGTGAAGGAAGACTGAGAGGGGCGGGGGAGAGGCGGAGGTACGCGTCTGACAGACGCGCATGGGGCAGGGCTGCGGCGGTTAGCCCTGCCCCAACCAGGAAGCGCTCCCCCGCTGCTCGGAGGGGGTTTGGGGGGACAGGGACCCCCGTTAAGCCGCGCTATAGCGGCGTTTTAGCAGGGGCACGCATGCCCCTGCTAGCTATGAGGTCTGAAGCGAGATCTATTCTCGCTTCAGACTCTCTTTAAGCATTTTCCCATTTCATTAGGGTTCGGGATTGACCTTAAAGTGGACCTGAACTCTTGCACAGGACAGAAGGAAAAATAGATAAATGCACCTGTGTGCATTTAGAGAGTTTAGCCTGTTTAATTCACACTCATTTGTGTCTAATCATAAGTTGTAATTTGATCTCTCCCCTGTGTCACATGTCTCTGCCACGGCAGAGATGGTTGATAAGCTCATTTGAAAGCACAGGATGTTAACAATATGTCTGCTTCCAGGAATCAGGACGTAGAAAAAGTGCAGATTTATTTTAGGATTTGTATCGGCTGTAACAAAGAAATGTTGTTTTGTTTAAAGGTTATCAGTGTTCTCCCCAGGCTCTTTTAGCCGGGTGCTCCACCCGGCTAGTTTTGGTGAGCACCCGGCTATCATTGGCTCACCTCCTTCTATGCTATAAGCAGAGTTGTGTACGGAAGCACCGGCCTTGCATGCTCTCATATTGCCCCACCCGGCTACTTTTTCATGCCTCCTGGCAGAAAAAATTCTGGGGAGAACACTGGTTATGCTGTTGTGTAACTTTTAGAGCAGAGAGGACTTCTAAATTAAGTCCCACTTTTATAGGGTCACATTTTTTTTTCTATCAGATGATTCGAACACATTCTGATAGTAATAATTAAATTCACCTTTCTGTTGGTGGAGAGCAAACCAGCATTCTTTGTGACACTTAAACCAAATGGCTTGTATCCCAATGTAATTGCACTTTAGAATCCACATTGGCTGTATAGTGTACTGGTGAAGCTCTTTCTGTTTAGTAAGCCAGCACCTATTCAGTAAGGAGTCATTGGGCAAGACTCCATATCACTGCTACTGCCTACTAAGCACAACCTTAGTGGCTGCAGCCCTCAAGCGATTTAATTCTGACAGGAAAAAAGCACTATACAAATGATAGGATTATGTTAATAAGTAATAAACAGCACCACTATATCCTGAAACGACCGTTGTGAGGGTTGCATGCTTTTGCTGATTTATAGCAAAATAGAATTCATGTTTGGATCACTTATGTCCTCCATTTTTCACCAGCTCAAAGGATTTGCAGTTTTTCTTATACATTGTGGACAAGAGGGTGGATGGTGATTTTATTGGTCATTAATGTTTATGAATTATTGCTTTTTAGGATTACGTGGTACATATCAAGGCCTGACCCCCACTATCCTTAAGCAGGGTTCCAACCAGGCAATTCGTTTCTTTGTCATGACCTCTCTACGAAACTGGTATTTAGGTGAGCATGGACAACTTTACATCCTGTTTATATGTTTTTAAAAGCTGTGCTTTTAAAACCTTTGTAAATAATACATTACAATACTAGATGTGCTAGAGAGATTATTTTTCATTTAATGTGCCAGCATTCCATTCAAGGAGTTCTTATCTGTAGAGATGGCCCGAACGGTCCGCCCGGCGGGTAGTTCGCGCAGATATCAGCTACCTGCGCCCGTGGTGGGTAGTGAACACATGGCGCGTTCGCCCCCCCCCCCCCCGCTATACCTCGTCATTGGGCTAAACTATGACCCTCTACATCACAGTAAGCAGGCACATGGCAGCCAATAAGGCTGCACTCACTCCTGGACACCCTCCCCCCCCTATAAAAATGCCGCAGTGTCTGCCATGTTCTCACGCTGCTGATGCTGCTGTAGTGAAAAGAAGGGAGAGGTTGCTGGAGAGATAGGGAAAGCGTTAGTTAGGCCCTTGTTAGTTTGCTACTTGCTGAAATTTGTTGCTGAAAGTACCCCAAAACAGCTCTTTTGAGGGCTAATGTTCTTCAAATGTGTTTTGTGTGTGTGTGTGTGTGACATCACTGACACAGCATAGATATAGCCCTGTCGTAGCTGTGCCCTTGCTTGCTGAAACAATTAGGTCAGTGCATTTCTTCCCACTCTATTTGTGTGATTTAACTTACTAAAGCATAGCTCTCTTTGTGGGTGACACTGCATACATACAGCCCACAGACAGTTGCTGCCTGCTTGGTATTTGTAGTCCCACTGTCTGACAGCACACTGAATTAGGCCTAGTGCACACCAGAGCGGTTCCGTTGCGTTTTTAGGAACGCTTGTGGCTGAGGAAACGCTTGGGTAATGTATTTCAATGGGCTGGTGCAAACCAGAGCTGGTCGGTTTTAACAGAAACGCAAACTCCCGGGCTGCAGCATTTTTTGGATTTCGGAGGCGTTTCAGCCTCCAATGTTAAGTATAGGAAAAACGCAAAACTCTTTGATAAAACGCCAGATGAGAGCAGTTTTCCAGGCATTTTTGCTACAGTAACTGTTCAGTAACAGCTTTACTGTAACAATATCTGTAATCTGCTACACAAAAACGCTACACAAAACCGCAAAACGCTTCATAATACTAAGAAGAAACACTTCAAAAACCGCTAGCGTTTTTTGCGGATCTGCCAGCGGTTTTTGGTGTGCACTAGGCCTTAGACATGTGGCACAGTGCATATCTTTCTACTGCATCTATGTGACTGCACACTGTACAAGAGCAGTGCATATCTTTCCACTGCATCTGTGTGACTGCACACTGTATTAGAGCAGTGCAAATCTCTGCTCTGCGTCAAATCTGTAATTTTCCCAGGGACTTTTGGCATGTATCCCACTCCGCCATGCTCCCCTCCAGGTGTTAGATCCCTTGAAACCTCTTTTACATTACTTTTGTGGCCAGAAACAGTGTCTGTAGTTTTTAACCACTTCGGTCTATCTGGACGGATATATCTATCCAGATAGACTGCACAGCTGCTGCGGGGCCGCGCACGCTCCCACCGCCTTTCGCTGCCCCGGAGATCAATGAATGGGAATACAGATCCCATTCATTGATCTATGTCTCCCTAAGAAAAACCGACAGCTGTCTCTGAAAAGCCGTGATTTTTCTATGTCCCACGTCACCCCTTCTGTTCCTGCAAGCGAGAGCTCTCGCTTGCAGCACGGAAAATCAAAAACTCACTGTGGCCATCTTGTGGCCAAATAGTAAAACATCTACATAATTTTTTTTTTTTTTTTTTGTTCAATATACACAATAAATTTCATTCAACCATTTCAGCCCGCGGGGATTTTTCACCATATACATCAAAGCAATTTTCACCTCCCATTCATTCGCTAATAACTTTATCACTACTTATCACAATTTATTCATCTATATCTTGTTTTTCCACCACTAATTAGGCTTTCTTTGGGTGGTACATTTTGCTAAGAATTATTTTTTTTCTACATGCATTTTAACAGGAATATTAAGAAAAAATTGAAAAAATTCATTATTTCTCAGTTTTCAGCCATTCTAGCTTTAAAATAATACATGCTACCATAATTAAAACCTATGTATTTTATTTGCCTGTTTGTCTCAGTTATTTCACCATTTAAATGTTGTCCCTATCACGATGTATGGCGCCAATATTTTATTTGGAAATAAAGGTGCATTTTTTCAGTTTTGCGTCCATCACTATTTACAAGCTTATAATCTAAAAAATGTTCATAGTATACCCCCTTCACATGCATATTTAAAAAGTTCAGACCCTTAGGTAACTATTTATGTTTTTGTTTTTTTTAATTGAAATTTTTTTCATTAAAACTTATTTGGGTAATTTTTGGTGTTGGGAAATAAACAGTTAATTTTTAATGTTATAATATGTGTAAATTGGCATGAAAAATGTATGTAGATGTAGTTTTACTACTTGGCCACAAAATGGCCACCTCAAGTTATTTTTTTTTTTCCTAGTGCTTCTCACTTACCGGAAGCACAAGGAAGACTGGGAATTTTTTTTTTTTTTTTTTTTAGAAAAACTGCGGTCTCTGATTAGAGACCGTCGTTTTTTCTGCTGGTAACTTAGATCGGTGAACGGGAACCATGTTCCTGTTCACTGATCCCAGGGCTACCAGGGGACAGAACGGGAGCCATCTCTACTAATCTGAGCAACCCTATGTTAGGCTTCAGTGGAAGTATACCTGTTGATCTCGTCACAGGTGGTTGGTGTGGGCTCTCCCAGGGTGTGGAGTGGCCATGGGTCTCCATCACAGCACCCCGCAAGGCATGATGGACCGCTACCCCTAGCGGACAACTGACTTCTTTGCTGCCTGGTGGCCACCAGGTCATGACCCCTGGGATTGACAGGGAAGAAAAGGCAGAGCTGCGATGTGGAATCAGAGGTTGGAGGCACACAGATCAGGATATGGATCACAGAGCAGGAGTAACAGACAAGGTTCAAGGCTGACGGCAGGCAATATGTAATCGAGTTCACAAGCAAAGGTCGGAGGCTGGCGGTAATCAGAAAACGTAATCAGGTCACAGGATAAAGTTTGTGGGTCAGTAGGCAGACGGCAATCAGAAAGGATTGGTCAGGTAACAGACAAGATCAAAACAGAAATCTCTATATATAATTGGCAAGTGTCTCTGTGTCCATTTTTGTCCGTGTCAGTGCTTTTTAGCACTGCGCATGTGCAGGGACAAGACGCAGAGACACTGCCGACGGTGCCAAGAGCCGGAGGATGGGACCAGAAGGGGCGGGCGTGTGTGCGCTCGGCGGGCGTCACAGGGGCGCATGGCGGGCGTCGTATGCGTGCGGCGAAGTAATGACACACCTAGAACGTTTTAGTCGGAAATAAAGCTAATTGGGCTAGGTGCTGGAACAACGGAAGCTGCTAATAACAGCTGATTATGTTATGTATATTCACTTATATATTACTGACACGCGCTATGTCTAATTATTTTATTGATGTCTTCAAAATAATTTTTCTCTTAAAATGTAGAAAACACATACATTCAATTCAATATCTATACAAATTCACATACATTCATTCCTAGAGAGGCCTCTCTATATTATAAAAATGTTATGGATCCACATAAAATAAAGTCCTAAAAAATCTTTCTTAAAAAATAGATATTGATTCGTCAGAGAGTTAATGAATCTTCATCAGCAAATATATGATAGTGTCCCCTGATACGTGTGATGGGTTCTCACATATATTCCTTTAATACATTCGGTCAGTCCGTGCCAGACAGTTTACACTCTGCACTATAGTATAGTATAGCCATACACTCACGGTTTCCTCTCTATAGGTACACTGCCGCCTGACCAGGTCCACTCAGGATCTTAATGGGATGGCAGCTCCGCTCCTGCTTCAACTCCCAAACAGCTCCGTGCGACTGTCTCTGGGAAGTTTCAATCTGCGTGCCGCTCTCCCGACTGGCGTCCTTCGTACAGCATACGTCACTTCTGCTTGTAAGTGGCAAAGGTCCGCTCGCTGTACTACACGTCTCACAGTCTTCCGCATGCACTTTTCTTGGGTGACGTCACCACTCTTTCTTTGCTTGGTAATGTCACATCCTGTTTATTTCTCAAATACAGCTGCTGTCATCGAAGGGCTCTTGTATTAAAGGTAAGTAGAGTTGCCAGAAGAAACCATTCAAGTATTGTCTTTCAATTCCACCCAAAGTCAGAAGATTGATGGCTTAAAACCTTAAAGAGGAACTCAATATAGAAGTTAAAGAGCAAATGTATTGGACACCAATACAAACAACACGTTTCTCGGGATTCTTCCACTTCTTCAGGTTAATAACACAGTGTTTTATCTTCATGCAGCATGAGTGAGGAGCACCTGTAAGGAAGTACAGCTTCTGGTTTTAGTTCTCTAATGTTCTCTTATGTATGTGAATTTGTATAGATATTGAATTGAATGTATGTGTTTTCTACATTTTAAGAGAAAAATTATTTTGAAGACATCAATAAAATAATTAGACATAGCGCGTGTCAGTAATATATAAGTGGATAAAATATGCAATTTGGGGGTTAAGGGATCCCTCTACGTGTCACGCAGCTTGGTTGAGGAAAGTGTTCCAGCGCCGGTGAGTGTGTTTTGTATATGTTATGTATATTGTCAAGTTATAACTAGTAATGAATATTCTGCTTTTTAGGTGATGACCCACACAGAACTATTCATCCTGTTGTCACTGGAACTTTTGGGGCCATTGCTGGAGCTGCTAGTGTATTTGGGAACACACCCCTAGATGTAATCAAAACCAGAATGCAGGTAAATGGATATGTGCAGTGTGTTTCTATGTACAGGTGTGTGTTTTGCAAAATATACAGCTGGATAGATAGGCTGGCATAAAGTGTCTTTGTCAACCTTGAGTCTTCTAAAACTAGAGGCCTGGGAGTATGTGGGATCAGGGCGGTATCTTAGCTGTTTCTAGCACGGCACACACCTGGTCAAAGAGCGCTAATGTTGTACCTGGCATCTGGTATAGCCACTTCCCCTACGTGTTACAACTAGGGATGGTCGATGAGATGCAAATAATTTTGAGCTGATGCAGCATTATGCAAATTTATGTTATTGAAATTGACCAATCAAATTTTACCTCAGTGGGATTTGCTTGGTTCATGTTTAAGCTGCCTACATTTGCATACAAAAGTTGCATGATGCTGCATCAACTTGAAATTATTAGCATCTCGTGTTACAGCCCCAAGTGTTCCAACCAGCACTAGGGCAACTTTGTTTCCTCACCCTCTGTACTTCCTCCTGCAGGCCCTGGAACATCTCCAGCTTCAGTGCCTGGTGCTGCAACACCTATCACTGTTTGTCTTCTGATCTTTGTCTACTACCACAACATGTGGATGACTGACCAGTTACCATCTGCAGTGTTTGGGCGAAGGTGTGGGAATATGTTGGGAAGAAAGTTTTATTCACCTTTCAAAACAAATTATAAACTAGGAGAAAATAAGTTTTCTAGAATTGCAACTGATTTTTGAAAACTTAGGGAAATACCTTGAGGCTTGGATCACAGTAGGATCCTTATAGCACGGATATGTTACATGGCTCTGCAGGTATGTTGCAGTGTCCACGGCACTCTGGAGAACATGAGCCACTCTGTTGGATGAAAGGCTACACATCCACTGCAGGTCGGCATTGTGTAAATGTAACAGACAAACAAACATGGACAATGTTACAAACGCACATGCGTAGGTATCTTCTGCATGCCGGTTGGCCTATTACCATCCACCATCCACTCAGGGACAAAGTCCGGCAAACACCTAGTGTGAACCAAGATTTATAGGAAAATTCCACACTGTATCACATAACTGGTACATTTTTTGTTTGGAATAATTTGCCAGATCACTAAGCAGACTGCACACTTTGTGAGGAATCTGTACATTTCATGCTAGATATAATTCATTGTGCAAGATTAGAGGCAAAATGTAGAATGATCCATTTGAAATTGCTAGTTGGACATATGGAACACTGTGTTAAAATGACTCGCATGTAAGGTGGCCCCTATACTTTTCTTTAGTGAATTAGATCTAAATTGCTTGAAAAGGCCAAGGATATATGGTAAATTTCTCAACTTATAGCTGAGGATATATGGTAATTATGGAGAACTGAGGTCTGGGTAGAGCTGTAAACTTGTAAAGTAGAGATTTTCATCAAATGCGAAGAAATGCCATTTTTATTTATTTTTTTAGGGTTTGGAAGCTCATAAATACAAGAACACTTTGGACTGTGCAAGCCAAATACTCCGTAAAGAGGGGCCTTTAGCGTAAGTGTGTTTTATCCTTTCAAAACCGTATCTGTTTTGTTGTATTTCATTGGTTTTCTGTGAGTATATAGTGCTGAATAGAGATAATCGATAAGATGCTAATTTTAACAACTTAATGCAAATTTTGTTGTCATTTGTCAAATCTGCATCAATTCGAACCAATCATCTCCGTGATCGTCTCAAGAGCTGAACATATAATGTATGATTCCATGATGTGCTAACGTATTGCTGTTTTGTTTTGCTTTTTTTGCTCTCCTTTTAGGTTCTACAAGGGGACCATCCCTCGGCTGGGCAGAGTGTGCCTAGATGTGGCCATAGTCTTTGTTATTTATGAAGAAGTAGTTAAAGTACTAAACAGAGTCTGGAAAACCTCTTAACCGCATTTTGTACTTGAACTCTGATCTCAGCCTTGGCGAGAGAGAGGTTTTATTGTCTTAATACTTTTTAGTGTCTTAATCCTATATGTACACTTTTCTGTCCTCCAGTTGATTGTGCTACTTTGCCCAATATCAGAATATCTGCTTTTAACTTGTTTGGTGTTTATGACGTGCCAAATATGCATCGATATCTTAATTTGCCTTAATTTTTGTTTCAGATAATGAATATTAACTGTTACCAAACACTGCTGAAGTGTGAGCTACACTTCTCCCACATCATGCCATATACACAGAGTAGATGGCGGATATTCTACTATCTATGAAAATGGAAGCTAAAAATTCCATATGCCTGTTTCTAAAGCATACTTCATAGCCTCCATTCTCAAGTTAGTTGTCATTCCTCTGATATAGGAATTGTAAAGAAGAACCTGATTGGTGGTTATAAGCGACACCCCCAACATCTCATGACCGTTTCTATTAGATGAATTGGTTTGGTCCAAAAGAAGGCTGATTTAAGTGGTTGCAGATACCTTTTTGTTAACATGTCTGTGTTGTGGGTCATCATTTTGCTTTCTGCCTGTTGATTAGGTCGGTTTCTAAGCTCCTCTTACCAGCTTCACCAAAGCTCTGTTTTTGACGCCAAAAAGAAGACAGAAAGGCATTAATGCTGGACACCTAAGCAACCTAATGTGTGTATGAATGGTTTTCAAAAAAAGTTCCAGGACTTACTACAAGTTAATATGCAAAACACCTGGAAATCACTCCAAACAAAAGATAGAAGCAACATTGCCTTTATATAACATGCAAGTGAGGTGAAAAGACCATACTAGTCTCAGCAGTACAGAGATACTCCTTTATGGATCACACAGGTCTCAGATAATGGGGAATATTCATGATAATGCGGTACACTTTACTTGAGCAGGCAGCAGATGGAAGGTTTAGGATGCTCCAGACTGGGGGGAAATGCAGCGTTTTCAGCGGGTGACGAAAATGTTGTTTATAAGTAATCAACCGCTGTTTCGTTCAAATTAATGGAACAGGTTTTTAAACGATGGTTTTTCACATTTGTGTAAATGCTGCGGTAGATCCTGTTGTCTGATCTTGGTCGCTACATGAACTGTCTAGAGTCTGCTGTATTTAGTGTTTCCATGTCTCCCTAGCGTTTCAAATCGTGATGCTATGGTGACACTCCGGGAACCAAAGCCGAATGTTTTTCTGCTTGGTAGCAAAAAGCGTTTTGCATAGGGCTAGACCAACTGTCTCGCTCAAACCCAATTCACTAAGCAGTTTAGACTAGTCTACTGATGGTTTTTAGTCTACTGATGGTTTGGTCAGTTGCATCAAATGGGAATTCACTATTACCAAATGTTTTAGACCTGGTCTAAACCATTTTGTAATTAGGTGGGTAAAGCAGGGAAAATGATCAAAAGATGCAATTCACAAACCAGTAGCTATAACTGACATCCTTCTCCTTTGATCAGCTCTCCTCTGGATATAATTAAACTCCTGCATAATTAATTCAAAAGGTTCCATCCTCGCATCTAAAATATCTCACAGAATTACTTTACCTACAGAAATCAGCTGGTCTAATCTCTGTCAGATAAAGAGGGCGTGGTTACTCCTTGTTTGCCTTTGTGAATTGTGTAATTACTGAATGATAGACCAGGTCTAAAACATTACACCAAACCATCAGTAGACTAAAAACCATCTGTAAAATAATCTAAACTGTTTAGTGAATTGAGGCCATTTTTGTACACGGTAGGGAGAAATGGCAGCACATCTAAAACCAGGCTGCATCTGAATGGCGTAACACCAAGAAGGCTGCAGAGCCTCTTAAAGGCATAAATGCACGCAAGTGCATCTCGAACAGGTGCTACAATTTAAACTAATGAAGGATGTTGGCTTCCAAATCAATTTGCATGCAAAAAAAGTCATACTAGACCAGCGCTGGGTACACTACGGCTCACGGGAGAAATTTGAGGAATGCGGTATGCAGGCAGGCAGTTGCAATGCACTTTAGGTGTTGCATGCATCCTGTGCATTAGGCAAATTATGCATTACACATTGCGTAAGTCCAGGAACAGGGGCGTAACAATAGCCCCTGCAAGGGATACATCCGCAGGGGGTCCTTAGGGGAAGTAGCCTGGGGGGGGGGGGGGGGGGGGGCTCCTGGCTCTGGGGCCTTCCAGGGCCATTTTTAGGGACAGGAGGGGAGCATCGCAGGAAGGGAGAGCAGCAGGCATAAACAGTGGGGAGGGGGCCCGACCTCCCCCAAACATCCCTCATCTCAGGCTACTATCAGCATTCCCCCCTCCAGCAAAGACAGCTGAGGGGGCCCCATCCAAAGTTTTGCAGGGGGCCTAGTGACTTTTTAGTTACACCCCTGCCCGGTAGACTTTAGATCCACTGCCTGCACATATAAAGTTTACTGCAGTATCCTGAAAATACCCCAATGTTGTTTATATGGGAAGACCTGGATTCCACTTAGTATCATGACCTGAATTAATATCTTTCACTATTCACAATGTGTAGAACTAATAGGAGGCTGGTATTTGCAAAGGAACATCACAGCACATCTATTTCTATGCCATTATTCAGTGTGCAATTAACTAGTTTAAACAAGGAAAGGTGAGAGCTCTCTGCAAGTGCCAGGAAAATTACATATACATCAGTAATAAAGGTCTACAATACTGTAAAATCAAGAAAATATTTTTTAATGTTGTATTTTATAGGTATGAAAAAGGAGTCATAAAATACTCAAGACCCAAAAAGAAAGCCGCTTAAAGTCAATGGGAAACACGTTTTAAAAGAATGAAGCAGATACTTACCTAAGGAAAGGGAAGGAATTAGGTCCTAATGAGCTTTCCCTCTCCTCTCTCGGTCCCCGCATTCCAGCGCTGGCTCCCCCGTTAGCAGTATTTGGCAAAATTTGTCAAATACTGCTTTCCCCGTCCGAAAGAGGCTTCTGACGTCTTTGGGGAGCCCGAGTGCTCCCGAAGACAGGCGGCTCTGTACAGCGCGAGCACGCAGGCGCAGTACAGAGACACTGGTCTTCAGGAGGACTCGGCTCCCAAAGACTTCCGAAGTACCCTGCAGCAGGCGATTGAAATGGGAGAGGCAGTGCAGGAATGAGGGCACCGAGAGAGGAGCGGGAAGGCTCTATAGGACCCAGAGCCTTCCCTCTCCTTAAAGGACTTCGAGGCCAAAATTAATAAAATCACACTGTACCTTTTTATTATCAGAATCCACGGAGGACGTCCTCCGCTCCGTTCCGCCATCAATGCAGGATTTTTCGTTCCCCTATGGCTTGGCCCGACCCCACCGAACGGGTCGCATCGATTCCACCTGTAAGATGGCCGCCGCCATGCTCCGCGGCTGCGCAGTACGCTTTGCCGCTAGCGCGACTGCGCAGCCTATTGCCCGCCTTCCGCCGTGTATTAGGTCCCGGCATGCTCCCCAAGTGTAGGGCAATAGGCTGCGCAGTCGCGCTAGCGGCAAAGCGTACTGTGCAGCCGCGGAGCATGGCGGCGGCCATCTTACAGGTGGAATCGATGCGACCCGTTCGGTGGGGTCGGTCCAAGCCATAGGGGAACGGAAAATCCTGCATTGATGGCGGAACGGAGCGGAGGACGGGCAGGACGTCCTCCGTGGATTCTGATAATAAAAAGGTACAGTGTGAATTTATTAATTTTGGCCTCGGAAGTCCTTTAAAGAGAATCTGTATTGTTAAAATCGCACAAAAGTAAACATACCAGTGCGTTAGGGGACATCTCCTATTACCCTCTGTCACAATTTCGCCGCTCCTCACTGCATTAAAAGTGGTTAAAAACAGTTTTAAAAAGTTTGTTTATAAACAAACAAAATGGCCACCAAAACAGGAAGTAGGTTGATGTACAGTATGTCCACACATAGAAAATACATCCATACACAAGCAGGCTGTATACACCCTTCCTTTTGAATCTCAAGAAATCATTTGTGTGTTTCTTTCCCCCTGCAGCTATCTTCCACTGAAGTGTCAGGCTGTTTCTTCCTGCAGAGTGCAGACAGCTCTGCCTGTATGTAATTCTTCAGTATGTGAAAGCCCAGCCAGCTCAGAGGAGGATTTATCCAGCTTGTAAAAGATAAGAGAGAAGAGAGAAGCTGCACTAATCTAAATAACACACAGCAGTGTGCAGAGAGAGGCTTGGAGGGGGAGATGCATCACAGAACCACAACACTGAATAACTTGGCAGCCTTCCAGACACAGGCTGACAAGTCTGACAAGAGAGAGACAAGTTGATTTATTACAGAGATGGTGATAGTAGAACATGCTGCAGTAAGCCAGAACACATTAGAATAGCTTTTGGAACTTGTAGGATGATAAAAAACAGGATGCAATTTTTGTTACGGAGTCTCTTTAAAGAGAAACCGTAACCAAGAGTTGAATTTTATCCAAATCAGTAGCGGATACCCCCTTTCCCATGAGGAACGTTTTCCTTTTCACAAACGCATCATCAGGGGGCTCTGTATGGCTAATATTGTGGTGAATCCCCTCCCACAGTGTGATGTCAGGACCATGGTTCTGACATCACACTGTGGGAGCCTTGTTGAATTGTGGGAAATAACAACAGCTGTTTCCAACTGCCAAAAAAAGCAAGCAGCATCTCCTTCCACCGACATCACCTGCCAGCAGTAAAAATGTCACCAGGGAGAGGAAAGCTTTTACAATGGTCAAACACTGACTAAATCATTTATATGTAATTATTGTAAAAATGAAGCACTTTTTTATTACATTATTTTCACTGAAGTTCCTTTTTAAGTGAGTTTCTGCTTAATTTTTTTAAAATGCGGTTCCCATTGACTTTATAAACTAGAAACTCATTTTCACAACTGCAAATGATATTCTGCTTCCTGCAATGGAATGGTCACTAATAACTGCAACAAAGCAACCAGTGGCCCAGCACTTTGTCATAGAGACCGGTCACATTGCTAATATAATTATATCCTAAACTAAATAAAGACCCCAGACGGACACATAAAATCCACCCAGTTTGATCTGGACAACAGTGATGTTTCAACTGTTGCCATGGTGATGCTCAACTGTATTAGAGGAGGTAGGGCAGCACAGCGTGGAAGCCGAGCAGAGGGCTTTTCCTGCCTGGCAAGAATTTGTATAATTGTACATAGTTGTACTGCTCCCAGGATAACAATTCAATATTTTAAATGTGGGGGATAATTTAAAATGATATTTTATGTACCTAACATTAGGTACTGAAATTTTACTTTGGGGAGTTTGATCTCACTTTAAGTTGGTTTTATTTTGTGTCTTATGTATTGTTTTTTAGGGACCAAAATAATGAAATATTTAAAATGTATTTTCTTGATTGGGTAATGTAGCGGATTGTGTAAGATTTCTTGCTATTAGTGTATAATTGGCTAGGGCATAGATTAAAGGGCAACTGAAGTGAAAGGAATATGGAGGCTGCCATATTTATTTCCTTTTAAACTATACCAGTTGCCTGGCAGCCCTGCGGGTCTATTTGGCTGCAGTAGTGTCTGAATAACACCAGAAACAAGCATGCAGCTAATCTTGTCAGTTCTGACAATAATGTCAGAAACATGTGATCTGCTGCATGCTTGTTCGGGGTCTATGGCTAAAAGCATTAGAGGCAGAGGATCAGCAGGACAACCAGGCAACAGGTATTGCTTGAAAATAAATAAATATGGCAGCCTCCGTATACTCACTTCAGTTGTCCATTAAGCTTAAAGAGCTGAGTCTTCTTGCTGGTTTTTTTTTACTTACCTGGGGCTTCCTCCAGCCCCATAAGCATGGATGTGTCCCTCGCCGTCCTCCTCAGCGCCTCCGTTCAGCCGCAGTCTTCCCCGGTAAGCGGCTCAGTGACGTCAGCAGCGGACCTTCGGCGCATGCACGGACCTTATGCAAGCGCAGAAGGCCCCGGGTGACATCACTCAGTCAGACTGAGCCGCGTACCGGGAGTTGACTGCGGCTGAACGGAGGACTACGGGAGGACGGCGAGAGATAATCATAAGCCGTACTTATGGGGCTGGAGGAAGCCCCGGGTAAGCAAAAAACAGCAGGAAGAGTCATCCCTGAGTCTCTTTAAAGCATGCCTGACAACAGATGCTGCTATCAAGGGCAAATGATGTGTCTTTCTAAGTCATCAATAGACTGTCTTCACAGCTCATAGCAGGACACTCTTGCTGCTTGTTGGTAAATGGAAGTAATGTAGAAATGTCAATGGAGAAAGTTCTGTATGGCAAGGTGTCTCCAGAAAATCACATCCTTAGCATCACATTGTATAGCATGGATGACTGGACTTGTTTGCCAGCAGGATGACCATCAGTGCCAAAGCATTTCACCCATACCTCCCAACTTTTTGAGATAAGGGGCACTTAAGCCACCCCCTGCCACACGCCCCTTCAGTCATGCATACCATAAAGATTTCATAAAAGAAATATGATATTTTACAATTCAAACCACGCTGATCCTTTCTATCCTGGTTCATTTCCCTCATATTAACATATGAAAAGAAGTGGGACTGGGCTCAAAAAGAGGGGCAGTTGGGAGCTATGTTTCACCCATTCCAGGGCTGTGTCAGGCTTCTTTTATTATATACTCCCTGTGTAATGGTTAGGCCCTGCCCCCACTTATGCTCGGTTTTTCTGATTTCAACATGCTAGTGTGATCCGTCAGGTCATCAGACAGCACTGTCTGAGGTCTTCACTCATGAATGGGATCAGCACTGTGTAATTAAATGGGATCAGCACAGCAGGTGCCATGCATTTCTGTAGAACGTGCAGCCACCTGTGTTGCTAGCAAACGTGCAAGTTTGGACAGACCCTAAATGATTCACACATCCACCTGCTATTCTTGAACACGAGTTCCTACAGTACTACTGTAATACTGCACATAATACTGTATGTGGACAGATGCCCATCTATGAACATTTACGCATGTATCAAATGAATGTCTCTTAATCTATCAGGGATCATGTATCAAACAGCTGATTTGTGTTTACAACTGAAACTGCTGCAATGGATGGGGCATGTATATTAACATATCACAACTCTGTTCATGCCATGATGGTTTGTATCACTGAATGTGGCTGTATATGTCGGACAGTAAAATGCTGCTGGATGGCCTGTATTGTAAAGCACTGTACTCCTTTGGTGTCTACTGGCACAGTTTTTAATACAACCCCCCCCCCCAAAAAAAAGCAGTCTGTCGGTCATCATTAACTGTATAGTACAGGGATCAGGAACCTTTTTGGCTGAGACAGCTATAAATGCCTAATATTTTAAAATGTATTTCTGTGAGAGCCATATAATATGTTTCAAAATGGCACAGTGCACATGCACAGCAGGGGGCTCATGTCCCTGTTGCCATGGTGAGGAGTATAGATGACACGTCTTTATGCTTCTCTTGGGTTTCAGCAACATCCGCAATTCCTCCGGAAGCCAGACAGGAGAAATACTGACTAACAGCTTGTACAATTAGCTAGCTGACTTTGGAGTTCACTCTGTAGGACGACATCCCCGCACTTTGGCCCAATTGCCAGACAGCCTATTGGGCCAAAGAACGTGAGAGGATCTCGTCATAGAAAGTCACTGGACCTGGTAGGGTCCAGGGTGGGACAATTGGAGCAGCTGTTAGTTTTTGGGTAGTGCGAGTAAGTTAGTAGTGCATGCTACAGCAGTAGTGTGCCTACTTTGAAAATGTTACTTGTGCTGCCACACTAAGCTGCGCTGCTTGAGCTGTGTAGCTTAGTGAATCAACCCCTACTGATTTGTCTGTGAGCCAGATGTAGCCATCAAAAGAGCCACATATGCCTCCAAGCCACAGGTTCCTTACCCCTGGTATAGGGTGACTGAGTGCTTAAAGGGAAGATTCGCAGTTGGGGGGTAACAATGCACATCCACTTACCTGGGGCTTCCTCCAGCCCGTGGCAGGCAGGACGTGCTCTTGCCGCCGCCTGTTTGCGCAGTACAGCCCGGAGGATGCCCGATGACGTCAGCGCGCCCACGTGAGGCGCATTTTGGAGCGCAGAAGAGCCCGACCTGGCAGCCAGCCTGGCCAGGTTGGGTGCGCCACCGGAGGAGACCGGGAGCCTGCGGAGCGGCGGCGAGGGCACGTCCTGCCTCCCACGGGCTGGAGGAAGCCCCAGGTAAGTGGATGTGCATTTTTATTTTTCCCCCCCCCCCACCGTGAACCTTCCCTTTAAAATGTACCTGAACACTGCATGTCTTCGATTCTAAACTAAGAAGAGGAAAGTCTCTGTACTCTCCAGAGGCTTCCCATGTCCACCTGGACCCCCACACCGCCCTCTTGAGCAGTAGCACGGGGCCACTTATGAACATAGGCAGGCATAGTACGGCCGTGCTTGTACATGGTGGGGGAGCATGACCACAAGAACATATTAAACTAGCTCTTATCAGACATCTTCAGAGGCTCCAGGCGCGATAGCAGTGGGGTCAGGGAGAACATAAGAAGCTGCTGGTCTATCCAGAGGCTGCCCTCTACCTAGGTATCTCCCCCCCCGCCACCTTGGGTTCATTTTAAGGTATTTGTATTTTCTCCTCTAGAACAGGATTTTACAGTACATAGACTACATTTTTCCTAGCTGCCATATTTCTCAAGTGTCCTCACTTCCTGTATATTAACATTTGTACATGTGCCAGAGACGGTTCATGCCTGTGGATGAAAATGTGTGCACAATCTGCCTGACGAACACAGGCTGAGGGCATTGTTTTTTCACTCACCCCGCCTGCTGCATTTTGATTTTTAGTTTTAATGGGAAAATAACCAGTTCCTTGCAATCCCTGTGATGATCTATTATGTAATTGGTGAAAATGCCACTGGATTTACTTTTATTATTTAAAAAATGTGCCCACATATTATTTCCCACAAGGGAATTCCACATGGTACAGTGCCCCTTTTACATACAATTAAATATCATATCACACTTTAGACCAATTGCTAGGGCTCATATCATTGTTACCAAACCAGATTCATGTTTTGGGTTAGAAATAACTTGTTTCTTTGCCAAAAATAAAAATATTGCTCTTTAACTTCTTCTTATGACTCCCTTTTGTGGTTATTCACGCAATCACATGTTCTCTGCTACCAGCAGAATGGTGAGTGTTTCACATCGTTAGCCAGGGCAAGCAGGGCACGAAGGAGGTGATAAAGGTCTCCATTCCACTACAGCACAGGTGTCAAACACAAGGCCCGTGGGCTGAATGCGGCTCTCCTTGCCATTTTATGTGGCCCTTGACAGATTTAATGTCCATCATTGTAAGCAAAAGAATGACAGCGCACTGTCTTCCTGTCAGGGTGCAGCAATAACTCATGGGACAAAATTGGCATTGAGTTCTCTCTTTGGATCCAAACCGTTTGCTATGCAAAAAATAGATTAAATGACTCCCTCTGCTGGGAGCATACTTGTTTGTTTCTGTGTGTGACTTAGCCAGGTGGCATACTACTGCGCATGCACTGGCTGCATGTCTTCTTGATCGCCCTCCCATGGCCGGGAGCGTTCTGCACATGCACAGTTACAAGAGTTAACATACTGGTCATGTGCAGAAGGCTCCTGACTACTGAAGTGCTATAAAGCAGGTGTGCTGCCAGGCCAGTGCATGTGCATCAAAAGTATTGTCATTTCAGCCGCCAGCAATAGCTGGAAGTTGAATTATGTCTTATTCTACTGAAAACTGTTTCAGAGGAGGAATAGTAATTAATATCTCTGGGAAATTTGCCACAGCAGGGTGAGCTGCTTTTTTTTCAGCTTTACCTGGCACCAAAATTTCCTGGTGCCTTTATGACATGCATGCCAGTCGGACAGCGAGGGGCTGGAAGAAGCCCTAGGTACGTTAAAGGGGGACACTTTTTTTTCAACTCTGGTTTCCTTAATGTTTAACTGTCGGCCATAAAATCAATTCTTTAATTTTATCCAGTAAACAAGTAATAAGAATGCTAACGAGGCAATCCAAAAGTTAAAATCACGATTACTTTTCTTGTTGATAAATGATCATTCTGCAGTTTACTTGACTAATGTGGTACATTGCCGCACGAAGGAAGTTGCAGGGCATGCTGAGTTGTTTTTTTTTTTTGCTTCTTTACTCTGCTCTCAGACTTAAAGTGTACCAGAGATGACATATGACGTGATGGAATAGATGTGCATATACAGTGGCAAGCATACAGACACTTCTGCTCTGCTCCTTGTCTTTTTTTCCCCTGTCTGAAAGCGTTTATAATAAGCTATGGAGCTGACAGTTTTTCTCCAGTCAGGACTCCGGCTCACTGATAACAAATTACAGCTATAAAACGCTTTAAGCGGCAGTGATGATCACCGGAGGCTGTTACGAGTAATCACACCGGAACACTTCCTCCTTCAGGCCGGAAGAAGGAAGTGTGCTGGTGTAAGGCTTGCAACGTGACCAATTGGACGCCTTCAAGCTCTTTGGAGCGAAGGGCGGAATTATGGGTAAATAACCCCTTGTATCCCCGCCGCACACCTGCGCCAATTAAACTTCATTTGCATCACGAGTAATCACTCGTGATTACTCATAACAGCCTCCAGTGATCATCACTGCTAAGCATATACCTGGGCTTTGTACTGTGAGAGAAAAAGATAAAAAGTTCAATAATACATGTATTTTGCGCAAAAAAAGTGGGATCAGCGCATCACCAGGCCGCCTCTGAATGGCCCCAGCTCAGAGATGCGCTGAGCCCCCCCAGAAACTGCAAACGCACCTTGAACCCAAACAGAGGCTCTGCATATACACCAAAGGAAAACTATTAAGTGGGAGCAGCTGACCAGAAATAAATCAATCAAACAAACATAGCAAAGAAATGAACAGCGCTACTTAAAAACAGATGAGTGCTTACCTGCAAAAAAGTGCACACCCCACTCATGGGATTCAAATACACAATCAGCATACACATGACCTGTCTACCACTTGGAGGATGTTAGTTTCACTAACAATTTGCAATTTGTTAGGTACTTGTCCCTCCCACTGTCGAAGAAGTCTTTCCTCCATGGGAGGGGACCTAACACTAACTAAATTCTACCTATGCATATGCATAGCCTGGGCGCGCTACCAGTAAAATTGAGAATTGCGCAAAAAAAGTGGGATCAGCGCATCACCAGGCCGCCTCTGAATGGCCCCAGCTCAGAGATGCGCTGAGCCCCCCCAGAAACTGCAAACGCACCTTGAACCCAAACAGAGGCTCTGCATATACACCAAAGGAAAACTATTAAGTGGGAGCAGCTGACCAGAAATAAATCAATCAAACATAGCAAAGAAATGAACAGCGCTACTTAAAGAGAACCCGAGGTGTGTTTAAAGAATGTTATCTGCATACAGAGGCTGGATCTGCCTATATAGCCCAGCCTCTGTTGCTATCCCAAACCCCACTAAGGTCCCCCTGCACTCTGCAATCCATCATAAATCACAGCCGTGCTGTGAGGCTGTATTTACATCTGTAGTGTCAGTCTCAGCTGCTCCCCCGCCTCCTGCATAGCTCCGGTCCCTGCCCCCATCCCTTCCCTCCAATCAGCAGGGAGGGAAGGGATGCAGGCGGGGACTGGAGTTCTGCAGGAGGCGGGAAGAGCAGCAGACTGACACTATAGAGATAAACACAGCCAGCTCTGACAAGCTGTTTGTCAGCAGCGTGTCTGTGATTTATGAGGGATTGCAGAGTGCAGGGGGACCTCAGGGGGGTTTGGGATAGCAACAGAGGCTGGGCTGTATAGGCAGATCCAGCCTCTGTATGCAGATAATATTCTTCAAACCCACCTCGGGTTCTCTTTAAAAACAGATGAGTGCTTACCTGCAAAAAAGTGCACACCCCACTCATGGGATTCAAATACACAATGAGCATACACATGACCTGTCTACCACTTGGAGGATGTTAGTTTCACTAACAATTTGCAATTTGTTAGGTACTTGTCCCTCCCACTGTCGAAGAAGATACATGTATTTTCACTCTGTGACTCGACACTGCAATTGAGCAGAGACCATAGAACATTAAATCTGCATTGTAAATGTTTATACATACAATAAAACCTTAAGATATCTAAGAGAGTCATTTTTAAGAGTAGGACAGATCCAATTGTTTATCTCATTAGTTTATTTTCATCTCTGGTTCATGTTAACTAATGCAGCCTGATTGGCTGAAGCCTCTTTCCCCCGTTTTCCCCTGCCACACCTCTGTTCCTTTCTGATTGGCCAATATTTCTCATGCTGAGACCATGCATTTTCTATTGCAGAACTGAGTGGAAATGCCTGAAGATGGGTAGGAGGGCGGGCAATGCATACACAATCAGGCAGAGGAGAGTAAGGGCCTGTTCAGACTGTCAGCGTATGAAGCACGCGTATAAAATCAAAGAAACGCAAGTTGAAAAACGCATGAGTTTTTCTTGCGTTCTAATGCGTTTTCTAATGCGTTTTGCACACACACGTGACCCAGGGGAAAAAAAAAATTATGGGAACCGCAGAGGGAAACGTACGCTAAAAACGTTTTTGATACGCGTCCATAGACTTTCATTGCGTCCGTTTCTATGCGTGACGCACAGCACTGCATGCAGCAATGCGGATAAGAAACGTATGCGTCTCATACGCATACATGTGAACTAGCCCATTCAAAAGCATTAGGAGCCGTTTCTATGCGTTTTTGGTACCCGTACGTGTTCCCTGAAAACAGCTAGGAACGCGCATAGTCTGAACAGGCCCTAAGGGAGGAAATGACATCAGGATTGGCTTAAAGATAGACACAGTTAAATGAAGACTCCTAAGAAGAATTTTCTCTTTTTTTACTATAGAAAAGTCACTAAAATAAAAATGTGAACAGTGCAATACATGTTATGTAAGTAGAGTAAGTATTTATCTACTTATGTGTTGTTTTTTCTGAGATAGTATGGCTGACGGCTCCTCTTTTAAACAGACTCAGAGATGACTCAAGTGGGCGTTTATGTTACTTACCCGGGGCTTCTTCAAGCCCCATACGCATGGATGTGTCCCTCGCCGTCCTCCCGAGTTCCTCTGTTAAGCCGCAATCTTCTCCGGTATTTGGCTCAGTGAAATTAGCGCGGTGGGTGGGAGGCCTTCTGCACAACCACAGAAGACCCCTGCTGACGTCACTCAGTCAGACTGAGCCGAGTAGCGGGGGTTTATTGCGGCTGAACGGAGGATTTTGGGAGGACGGCGAAGGACACATCCATGCTTATGGGGCTGGAGGATGCCCCGGGTAAGTAAATAAAATGCCCACTTGAATCCTCTCTGTCTCTTTTTAAGAGCCAGTTCATAGGGGTGATTGCAGGAACTTTACCGCCGATTCTGATTTTTTTCCGCTGACACGCCGAACAGACATCCGTTTTGAACCGGCCTTTAAGCTCAAGGACTGTGACGCACTGTGTGCTTCCAGGTCTGTGGAGTCGGAGCAATTTTGGGTACCTGGATTTGGAGTCAGTGGTTTCAATAAAATGAGGAGTTGGAGTCGGATGAACCATTTTGAACCAAATCCATAGCCTTTGTAAAAATTAGACTAAGGAGTTGGAGTTGAGGAGTAGCAATTTTGTGTACCTGGAGTGGCAGTCGGTGGTTTCATAAACTGAAAAGTCGGAGTTAGATGATTTTTGTAGCGACTCCACAGCCCTGTGTGCTTCTCAGCAATCTTCCAAAAAGCACTTGGATAATGTATTCCTATGGGTTATTTCACACTGGAGTGAGCTGATTTTGTAAAAAGTGCTGCATGTAGTATTTTTGCAGTGATTGCAACTGTAGATAAAGTATAGAAAAGCAAAAGGACTGAAAATCGCACTTTTGGGTGCGAAAACCAGCCCTTAGACCTGGAAATTGCAAATTTGCTGCAATCGCTGCAGTGTGAGTAATCTTACAGGATTATTTGTGCAGCAGCTGTTTTCAGATCGCCAGTGAATCAGCAAAGCGCCAATCGTGGGGTTCTGCCCGTGATTTTGCCTTTTGCTGATCCGCCTCCTGGGGTAGGGGTCTTGGCACGCTCATTTCTTCAAACTTTATGATACGGGTGTGCCTCTGTCTTTGGAATATGTCAGATGATGGAACTGCATGCAAAGCATCCTAAAGCTACGTACACACATGCGACAACGATCGTTCGTTGTCAACGACGAACGAACTTTTAATTGACGAAAGAACGACCTAAGTAAAGTTAGTTGTAAAAGGTGTGTAATGATCACATCGTTAGAACGAACGTTACATCACGTAAAAGCACCTATTGCGCCTGCGCATTAAAAAGAAAAGTTCCATGGAGAAATAGTGAAATGCGCATGTCAAGCCTAGTACGAACGATCGTTTCCAACGATGTACTACTTTTGCAAACGATCGTCGTTGGGAAAAATCTGCCAAGCTAGATCGTTCGTTTTGAACGATCTAGCTCGTCCGTCGTTCGACTTCATGGTCATTTGCTGCTTTTTTTCAAACGATCGTCGTTTGAAATGATCGGGGAACGATCGTTTCAAACGACTATAGTCGCATGTGTGTACGCACCTTAAGGCCTTCACGCTGCCAAGTCCTCATGGTAACATCCTGTCCGTGGCTCTCTGCTGGGGCTACAGAATGTATAGCCAGAACACAAGCCAGCAAATTATGGGCCTAATTGCCTGTTTCTCCAGAGCTGAAGAACATGGAAGAGTATATGTCATTTTTTAGGGCTGACCTGCATTTAGCAATAAACACCTGCTTTCTGTAAGGTTAGATATATGTTTATTGCAGCAGCAAAAGAAAAAAAAAAAAAAAAGATCCCGCTCTACTTACAATTGCCAGATGGACCACAAGGTGGAGCTCCAGGAAACAGACTTTTAAATGTAATACTTCATTGGTTCTTAATCCATTTTAAAAAAATAAATATAACAAATACTGTACACCAGTACCGGTACACATTGCCCTTCAACTGTTTTCCTTCCAGTTGGTGTTCCATGTGTTGTGGCAGGTTTGGGGTTGGAAACAAGGTTGTGGCAAGCATCAGGGAAGAGATGTCAATGTAGGGTGGCAGGATGCCGTGGTCAACGTTGCTTCTCATATATTGTCTTATGCTGGGTACACACTATGAGATTTTATGGTCGATTTACTGTCAGATGGATTATTTCCAACATGTTCGATTTGCTTTCCGATCGATTTCAGGAAATCGATCGGAAAATGCTCGGAAATCGATCTGAAAACAAATCAAACATGTTGGAAATAATCCATCTGACAGTAAATTGTCCATAAAATCTCATAGTGTGTACCCAGCATTGAAGTGGTGCTTAGCTTGCATTACATATGGCAGTGTTTTATGTCCATTAATTAACATAATCTATCCCAATGATGTGCTTGATGAGTAGGTAAACCCACCTTCACCCTTGGGCTTCATACACACTTGAGATAAAAGTATTTGGAAAAGGCAAGATCACAGACCAATGTTACCCCCTTCCATGTAGTATGAGAGCCATACTCTACACAGTCTATTCTATGGAGCGGCACTCCCCATCAGATAAAATCTTTGCAAGATGCTGCACACAAAGATGCCTGTACACACTCAAAAGATCATTATCTGCAAAAGATCTGTTCCTGCAAAATGCATTCATAGTCTATGATATCTGCAGATCCTCATACACACCTAGTTTAACAGACAATCATCTGCAGATCAGATCCACCAGGATGGATTTTCAGATCTGCAGATGATTGCCAGATATGCACATGAAGTCTGTTAAACAAGGTGTGTATGATGCAGGGCCGGGCCGAGGCATAGGCTGGAGAGGCTCCAGCCTCAGGGCGCAGTGTAGGAGGGGGCGCAGAATTCATTCAGCTGTCATTCCTAATTGTGTTTGAAGCAGAAAGAAATAAGAAAAGGGGATACATGGCAGTGACTGCAAGCCATGTAACTAGATATTAAGGTGTTGGGGAGGTTGTGGGCCCTGTGGCACCTCTTAGTCTAATAGCAATCAGTGTGTGACAGGTGAGGTGGGAGGGATGGAGGGGCGCACTTTGGTGTCTCAGCCTTGGGTGCTGGAGGACCTTGTACCGGCTCTGGTATGATGATTTGCAGATCTCAGACTATGAATGCATTTTGCAGGAATGGATCTTTTGCAGGAACCGATCTTTTGCAGATAATGATCTTTTGAGTGTGTACAGCATCTTTGTGTGCAGCATCTTGCACAGATTTTATCTGATGGGGAGTGCAGCTCCATAGAATAGACTGTGTAGGTATGGCTCTCATACTACATGGAATGGGGTAAAATTGGTCTGTGATCTTGCCTTTTCCAAAGACTTATCTCAAGTGTGTATGAAGCATTGGAGTGCTTATTTTCTTCTATTATCAATTGTTTTAACCCCCCATAGAAGTTCACAACCTCCATCCCAGTCCTCTGGGCAGGGAAAGTAACAGCATTATACTGTATGCTACCTCCTTAGTCTTAAAGAGACTCAGATGAAAAAATAGTAAGAATCGATACTTACCCAGGGCTTTCTCCAGCCCAATAAACATGCGAGTCCCTCTCTGTCCTCCCGCAGTCTGCCGTTCAGCTGCGACCAGCTCCGATACCAGGCTGAGTCGGGATCAGTCTGGGTCTTCAGCGCATGCGCAGTAGACCCGGACAGACACGACTGAGCCTGTTACCGGGGCTGATTGCGGCTGAATGGGAGATCGCGGGAGCACGGCGAGGGACTTGCGTGTTTATAGGGCTGGAGGAAACCCCGGGGAAGTATCGATTCTTATTTGTTTTTTCATCTCTGAGTCTCTTTAAAGTATTAGGCTAAGGTCACACGTGTCCATGCGGCCGTTTTTCCTCCATTTGCCTTTTTCCATGTGCATTTTATGCATTTCCTTTTTTTTTTTTTTTTAATAATAATTAATTTAACTAGTAAAAATAAAAGCAAAACACCTGCTTTTTTTTCACCATGGAAAGCATTGCATGCAGAACGCATGCGCTTTACATATAGTGTGCAGAAAGAATGAACTTACTGAGCGCATAGCAATGCGTTTTTTGTATAGCCCATAGACTATCACTAGGTGCGTTTTGTGACCCTGGCCTTAGAGACAGAAGATCAGCAGGACAGCCAGGCAATGTGTATTGTTTAAAAGTAAATATAGCAGCCCACATATCCCTCTCACTTCAGGTGTTCCTTTTAAATAATACCGGTTGCCTGGCTATGCTGCTGATCCTCTACCTCTAATACTTTTAGCCATAAACCCTGAATAAGCATGCAGCAGATCAGGTGTTTCCGACATTGTCACAACTGACTGGTTTAACTACATGCTTGTTTCTGGTATGATTCAGACACTACTGCAGCCAAATAGACCAGCTGGGCTGCCAGGCAACTGATATTGTTTAAAAGGAAATAAATATGACAGTTTCCATATTCTTCACACTTCAGTCGTCTTTCAAAGGAATACTGTAGGGGGTTAGAGGGAAAATGAGTTGAACTTACCCGGGGCTTCTAATGGTCCTCCACAGACATCCTGTGCCCGCGCAGCTACTCACCGATGCTCCGGCCCCGCCTCCGGTTCACTTCTGGAATTTCAGACTTTAAAGTCTGAAAAACACTGCGCCTGCGTTGCCGTGTTCTCGCTCCCACTGATGTCACCAGGAGTGTATAGCACAAGCCCAGTATGCTCCTAGTGACATCAGCGGAATCGAGGGCACGGCAACGCAGGCGCAGTGGTTCTCAGACTGTAAAGTCTAAAATTCTACACGTGAACTGGAGACGGGGCCGAAGCTTCGGTGAGTGGCTGTGCAGGCACAGGATGTTCAATTCATTTTCCCCCGACTCTCCTACAGTAGTCCTTTAAAGTTCTTTGGATACTAAAAAGAAACAAAAACAGACACTTACCTGGGGCTTGTATCGGCCCCCTGTAGCTGTCATGTCCTGCGCCGTCCTCCTCTGTTCCTCACCACCAATCCCGGTCTGATTATCCCTCTAGGGAGACTGCGGCCGTGGCCACACGCGTGCTTGCTCCCGCACATGTCATCGGGAGCCTACTGCTCAGGCGCAGTACGAGAAAACCTTGTACTGCGCCTGTGCAGTAAGCATCCGGAGACGCGAGCGGGAGAGCGCACTATTCATTGTTAGACGAATAATTGATCAGCTACAGGGGGCCGATACAAGCCCCAGGTAAGTGTCTGTTTTTGTATTTTTGTACTATCCACAGAACCCCTTTAGCTGTACTCCTCTATCACACTGTGGCTGCTCTTGGCATATTTTTGTGCTCTATATCAATTGTGTATAGAGTGCTTGGGTTCAATGTGTAGTTTGTACTGGGGACCATAGCTACAACACTGCTCCAAACTATCCCTTTGTTGGCGTAATATTTCCTCTTCTGGAACCAAATCCATCTGTACTTTCTGCCTCATTGTCCCTCCTACAGAACAAATGAACAGATCTTACATGATTCTCTATTTAAACAAATAAATAAAAAGTGTTTGTGAGATCCTTAAAGAGGTGGGGTTCTAACAACGACATCCCCATACAGAGGCTGGGTCTGTCTATAGAGCCCAGCCTCTGTTGATATTCAGATTCCCCCTAAGTCCCCCCTGCGCTCTGCGAGACCCCATAAATTACAGCCGCGCTGCCGACACACAGCGCGTCAGAGCGGGCTGTGTTTACCTCCGTAATGCCAGTCTCGCCGCTCCCCCGCCTCCTGCATCGCTCCGGTCCCTGCCCACTTCCCTTCCCTCCCTGCTGATTGGAGGGAAGGGATGCGGGCGGGGACCGGAGCGATGCAGGAGGCGCGGGGAGCGCTGAGACTGACAGGAGGAGGTAAATACAGCCTGCAAAGCGAGGCTGTGATTTATGGGGTCTTGCAGAGCGCAGGGGGCGCTTAGGGGGAATCTGAATAGCAACAGAGGCTGGGCTCTATAGGCAGACCCAGCCTCTGTATGGGGATGTCGTTGTTAGAACCCCATCTCAGGTTCTCTTTTAAGTGTACCTGCGATGAGAAGCATCTCAGGTACCATACTTACCTGGGGCTTCCTTAATCCCTTAAAGAGGACTTCCATACAAAACAGAAAAATCCATCAGTGCTGCTGTAATGAAAAGTTATATTTACCTCCGGAGTCTTGTCCCACAAAGCTGCCCCAAAGTCCCTGCATCACTACATTTCCGCTGCTTGGCCTCGCCTCCTGTCTCTCCTCCGAGAAATATGCCAAGCTATTTACTGCATTAAATTGCAAAGCGGTTTTTCCTAGGAGGAGAGAGGGGAGGCGGGGCCAAGCGACGGAAGGGGAGTGATGTAGGGGGAGGAGCGGCGGCTTCGTAGGACAAGACTTTAGTGGTAAACACAACTTTTCATTACAGCAGCACTGACTGATTCCTCTTTTTTGTATGGAGGTCCTCTTTAAGGCGGCTCTTCCCTCGCCGCCTCTCCGGGTGACTCCGGTCCCCCGCAATTCAGCCCGAAAGCCTAGTGGAGTCGCCCTTCGTCGTGCATGTGCAGCCGTCGCGCTCCCCCCTGCTGGGAGCGTTCTGCGCTTACGCTTCTCATCTCAGGTTCCCTTTAACTGTATTCCCATTCGTTAAATTGATAGTGACACTTTTTTTTATGTTAAAGGGTCCCTGAGTTGAGAGGGATATAGTGGCTGCCACATTTCCAGTTAAACAATACCAGTTGCCTGGCTGTCCTGCTGATTTCTTGGTGTGATATTGGATCGGTACTGGGTGCAATAGAGAATAACAATTTGTAATGTAAAAACAGAAGGCAATTCATCAACAGCTTACTAAACAAGAACGAAGATTATTCTGGCAGAGACTGACCAAATCTGCTGAGAAAGTTGATGCTGGGAATATACCATAAGTTTTTTTCAGCAGATAGATGGTTTGATAGATAATCTTCGACATGGCCGATCTTATTTTCTATCGTTTTTCTGATCGATTTCTCGTAGAAGTGGATGGAAATTTATAAGAAAATCGATCAGAAATAAGATCGGACAGTACATAGACTAAAAAATCTCATAGTGTATCCCCAGCATGACAAATGTAAGTGTTTTACATTTGTATAGCAAAGCTTAAAGGGGTTCTTTCGCGAATGATAAAAAAAATAAAAAGTGGTTTATGCATAAACTATTAAAGATCCTTCTAAAATAGTGTAAAAAGTTTTTCAAAAAAATGAATGGTTTCCTCAAAGCAACATGTAATGTAATTAGTGACGGATGTCGGACTGGGAGGCTAATCCATTTGATAGGGGTGTTTTTTTTTACTTGCATTTCACAAACATAACTGCTGCCTCGTTTTCAGTTGAGTAATCTATTGCCATCAGTTGCAGTTACAGTGATAACGGCTGATCTCTGCATATTTTCTTCTTGTATTCACACACACAGAGAAAGGACACACACCCCTCTCTCCCCTCCCTGCAGGAATGGCTAAAGCACATGCCGATAACTATTCAGTGAGTACGTCAAATGTTTACATAGTTGCCCGGCAACCAGACGGCATCTGTGCAAAATAGTTCGTATCTTCTGCAAGCCAGTTATCTGCTATCAGCTGTAGTGTGTCCCCTTATTGAACTGCTCTCTTGCAGAAGATACAAACTATTCTGCACAGATGCCGTCTGGTTGCCGGGCAACTATGTAAACATTTGACGTACTCACTGAATAGTTATCGGCATGTGCTTTAGCCATTCCTGCAGGGAGGGGAGGGAGGGGTGTGGGTCCTTTCTCTGTGTGTGTGAATACAAGAAGAAAATATGCAGAGATCAGCCGTTATCACTGTAATTGCAACTGATGGCAATAGATTACTCAACTGAAAACGAGGCAGCAGTTATGTTTGTGAAATGCAAGTAAAAAAAAAAAACCCTATCAAATGGATTAGCCTCCCAGTCTGTCATTTACATTACATGTTGCTTTGAGGAGACCATTCATTTTTTGGAAAAACTTTTTACACTATTTTAAAAGGATGTTAATAGTTTATGCATAAACCACTTTTTATTTTTTTCATAATTCGCGAAAGAACCCCTTTAAAGGTGCCCAATAATGATACAATTTTAGCAAACTACCTTCTGATCTGATAATTGTGATCGAAAGGAAATGATCAGGTCCATAAATGGAATAAAAAAAAAGGGACCAATCCAATCATTTCAAATGGAACAGAATAATAAATTGATCATTTGTTGTCGATTTGCATTATCCAATCTGATTGATCGATGGTTTGACAAATCTTGTGCTAGGTACACATGATACAATTTTCTGACAGATTTACTGTCAGATCGATTATTTCCAACAGGCCCGATCTATTTCCCATTTACTTCTGTGTAAAAATCAATTGAAAATCAGATTGGACCTGTTGGAAATAATCTGACAGTAAATCTGTCAGAAAATTGTATGGTGTGTAGGTAGCATTATTGCTGATGGGCACCTTCACTGACACTTTCCCGAAGGACATTGCCTATCAGCGTGCTATGGGAAGGAGCTGGGACGCCTCATCCAGCTGTCACAACACTAGGCACGTGTGACAGCAGCAGCAGCCTGCCTGGCGGCACCGCTCAGCAATGTCACGGGCAGCTGAGCGCGACATCCTGCCGGAAATCCAGCAGCCTCGCAGACACTGACCGGGTGCTCCACTTTGCTCAAGCTCCGCACGGCTCTGATCAGCAGCTCCAGTGACAGAGAGGCCGGAGCCCTCCACCATAGCGTCTCTGCTGCCTCCATCCCGCACTGATGCACTATACTACACTAGGGAGCGAGCCCAGACTCTCGCTCTGCTTCCTTCTTACGTCTGTGGGGGCGTGGCTTAGCCCATTAAGGCGGAGCCTGGTCCCGAGCTTTGACTGACACTTAGGGGCGGAGCTCAGCTCGAGCATCGATACACTCCTCTTGTTCAAAAACGGATGCAGCTGCAGAGGAGGAAGACATGTGAGGTGCAGCAAGTAAGTACAGGGGTGGGGCAGCCATTGAACAGAACAGTACCCTGCCTGTCCCTTAGTAACCACTTGTTGGCTGGAATTACATATAAATGGGCGGGACGATCCAGGATGAGGCCCCTCCTTGTCGGCACTGAAGGGAGGTAAGCGGTGACTGATAGCAGGCAGGGCAGGGGCAGTCCCTGAGTCACACCTACATACAGTGCCTATAAGCTGAGATGCTGTCATATAGAAGGATGAGGGGGAGGAGCGCAGTCTCCCCACCCCTCTTGGTGGCCCTTCGCCGGTGTCACGTCAGCTATTGCAGCCTCTCAGATTTTGCAGCCCCGCATGCGCAGTAGGAGCCTACGCCCCATTACATTGTGCAGCCAGGTGTGAAACGTCCTAAATCTCCGCTTCCGCACCACGTACACCCCGGAAATTTTCAGGGGAGGGAGGGGACCCCCACATCTAGCTCTGTGCCGAATTGCAGCCCCCGAGCCCTGCTGGTTCCCGAGACTGATTGCAGCAAACCTATCTCGGGAACTACTGGGGCTAGGGGGCTGCAATTCGACACAGAGCTGGATCTGGGGGTCCCCTCCCTCCCCTGAACATTTCGGGAGTGTATGTGGTGCGGAAGCGGAGATATTTCAGCTAAATAATGTCTAACTTCCCACTGAGCATGCGCGATACTCAGTGAGGAAGGCTGCTTCCGGGCTGCAATATCTGACATTACACCGGCTGGAATGTTAGGTTTTATGCACACAATACAGGTTTTTGCCCATTTTAATTTGTGCATTTCTTCGATTAACCATGTGTGACATGTACAGCATGCTTTTGAAAATATATATATATATATGTGTATACACATATACATATATTATTTAATTATATAGCGCCAACATATTCCGCAGCGCTTTACAAAGCACAATAAGACGACAAGGGGAACATAGATACAACTAACAAATGTACAGCAGAGTTCCAAGCAGCACAAATATTGTTACAAGAACAGTAAACATTAGGAGGATTAGGATATATATCCATACATATACAGGGAGAGTCTAAAGAGCGAGCCCTGACTCTCGCTCCCTTCTTACGTTGGTGGAGGCGTGGCTTAGAACCTTCGGAGCGAAGATTGGAATGTTGGGGGCGGGTTCGGGTCCCGAGCTTTGACTGACAGGGGCAGAGCTTAGCTCGAGCCACGATTCTCAGCTCGATCCTCTCCTCTTGTTTGGCAACTCAGATAAATGCAGCTGCAGGGGAGAAAGATGTGGTTGCTGCTACAATGAAGTAAGGGGGCGGGGCAGCCATTAAACAGAACAGTACCCTGCCCCCTAGGGATTACATATAAATGGGCGGGACGATCCAGGATCAGGCCCCTCCCTGTCGGCACTGAAGGGAGGGCAGCGGTAGATGATACCAGGCGGGGCGGGGGTGGTCTCTGAGTCACACCTATATACAGTGCGTATAAGCTGAGATTCGGCCATGTAGTAGGATGAGGAGCGCAGTCTCCCCACCCCTCCTGGTGGGCCTTTCCCTGCTGAAATGTTAGGCTTTATGCACTCTATACATGTTTTTGCCCATGACAATGTGTGCATTTCTCCAATTAATCATATCTGATGTGAACAGTGTGCTTTTTAAATTAACTACAGAAATGATATTGTGTAGTTCCAAACAGCACTGCCAGAGCAGGATCATCCACATGGCAACATAGGCAGGTGCCTGGGGCCTACTGTGTGTCAGGGGGCCCTACTGCCACTTTGACCCTCTCATTTCAGGTTACTAAAAGAACCATGGGAGGAGGGGGGCAAAACGACTAGCTTGCTAATGGCCACATTTCATTGTAATCCATCCATGAGCACTGCTGCTTCTAAACTGTTCTCAAAGCTGTGCAATGCATCTGCGATCTTGTAGACATTTTACAATGCATAAAGTGCATGAATCCTTAAAGAACAGTCATGTGTCCGAAAAAGGACTTGCAAATTGCATGCATCTAGTGGAAATGTACCCTCATGCATTAAGATGAAATGTAGCCCTGGGCAAGGTAGGAAATTTAGTAGGAGAGTGGTCAGTTGGGCCGCCTGGCACCCATTAGGTCCCAGGCACCTACCTAGGTTGCCTGTTAAGACGATCCTTCCAGAGGTCCCTTAAAACATCTGGCAGAATAGAATGAGCACATATATTACACAAAAAGCTTGTAGTCATCAATCAATAGACATGTGACATGAAATATGTAGAGTGTATAAATGCATATTGTGTTAAACTAATCGTATATAAACCTGGTGCAACCATGAAAATGGATGAAATCCAATTATTTTAAAAACACTGAGGCTTTGTTCACATCTGAAATCGAAATTGCTGATGCCAATGATTTTTTATTTTTTGCACGTTTTCCCCCCTCCCAGCGCTCCACTGCGCGCTACGATTTTGTATAAAGCACTTTTGCAGAGCGATTCTGTTTTTCCACTTCCTGACACCAGTCAGGAAGTGAACTCTTTCATCCAGAAATGAATAAATACAATGTATTTATTCATGAAAACACGAACGCAATTGCCACACAAAGCAATTTTGTGAGCGTTTTGCATTTTTCCTATACCTTCCATTGTAACAAAATCTTCCTAAAAAATGGTACATGCATTGCTTTGCTGAGCAGAAATCCAACAAAACGCGCTGATATGAACTATCCTATAAGGATATATTGCACAAGCGCTTGTAGGGCTATTTTGAAAATCGCTGGCGCTAAAAAAAATTGCACAAAACACCCTAGGTGTGAACTAGCCCTTATTTTTTTTTTTTGCAATTTTCCATCAGATTGACGGTCAAATCGATTATTTCCGACAGGTCCAATCTGATTATTGACACAAAGGTTTGGACAAGCACCATCCAGTTAAGCTTCAATGTTAGGCTAATGGTATTCAATTAAATAAAACCAATAGTGTGCAGAAAGGCCACCAAACATGATAAGTACACAAGGAAGCAAAGTATGGCCCTACAAAAACCGCACCACAAAGGTTTAAATATAAATAAGCCTTTATTTATCCATATCAAAAGTGTTAAAAAAACATGAACTAAAAACAATGGCACATTATTGTATTGTATACATGTAAATATGTATCCAGTGAAGCCCTCACAATAATCTGTAAGAATTCAAACACAAAGTGAATGTCTTCAGAATATTACAGTCTCAATCCACAGACAGTAGTGGAAGTGAATGGGTGATGAATAGAATTGGCTGTGCACAAAAGAAGGGCAGAATGGCCGTGTATGAGGCCACCCTGCATGAAAACCGTCAGGGTGTGGAAGATGCCAGAGTGAGAAGAGGTCCGTGTGTGGACCTGTGTAGAAAGTGCACTGTGAAGTAGTGAAAGGAGCAGTGTAAGCCTGGGGCATATGCCAGGAAGAGTGTACTGACAGCAACTTACCGGGTGTGGAGAGAGAGAAGAGGGCGTGCGTGCCTGTAGCCGTCGCAATTCGCCGCTATACGCGGCTTCTTCCGGGCATGAGTAAAGCCAGTTTGCCCAGTGATTAAATAGTCGCAGTGGAGTGACGCGCCGCCGTGCATCATGACGGTGGCCTGGATGGGACGAAGCAAGGGGCTGAGTAAGGTGTGTGGCCACACACAGGGACTGGTCTCCACGTACAGACTGATGTGGTAGGCCATCCCCGCCCCCAAAACACCGCCCATCAAAGCCGCGGCCATTATTAATAGGGGCAAAATGGGCAAATTATTTAAAAACAATATGGACAGTAATATAATCATAATTCTAAATAATGTGAACAAACAGCACGGTGAACAGTCGCCAGAAACAAGGGGAAAGATAATGTATATATACACACACACACACACACACACACGCGCGCACGCACGCACGCACGCACACACACACGCACACGACTGGAAGTGTGCAAACTGGACAACAACAGATGCGGATCTCCGTATCCTCTCAACGCAGATCATGCATAGGACCCCACTACAAATGGAATGTCGGAGACCCTAGCAGGCTACAAACGGTACTGCACCCTACATAGCAATACTTATACAGAAGCAAGTGGATTGTACAATACATCAATAGTTTATACAGGATAATGAGCATTATAGACAGAGGTAGCTAGTCTATAAAGGATAGTTGGTTAAGTCTCTGTGGCACGGAAACTTGAGATGCTGTATTGGTTGTCTGTCGAACCAGATATCTTGTGGGAACAAAACCATCTGAAAAACTGGTACAAAAAGAGAGAGGTCAATAAACCTCCACAATAAAAGCACATACTCGTTCTATCAATATAGCAATATAATGATCCAGCAACACAAATGACCAAAATTGATTTCCAATCTGATTTCCGATCGTTTTTATGATCGATTTTCTAATCACTTCTATACAAAATCGATCGGAAAATAGATTGGCGCTGTCAGAAATAATCAATTTGACTGTCAATCTGATGGAAAAATGGATTGTGTGTACTAGGAATTGTAAAAGGCACAACTTATATCCAGCGCACTTCCTATTGCTATGTACTAGGAATTGTGTTTTCTAGTACACATGTAAAAGATCCACCATACCTCCTGTCTACTTTTGTTTTAAGAACAACTGTAACATGAGGAATATGGAGGCTGCCATAAGTGGACCTGAACTCTTGCACAGAACTGAAGGAAAACAGAGAAATGTACCCTGTATGTATTTAGAAAGTTTAATTCCCCTTCATTTGTGTCTAATCACAAGTTGTAATTTGATCTCTCCCTGTGTCACATGACTGCCACAGCAGAGATGGCAGATAAGCTCATTTAAAAGCACAGGCTGTTAACAATATGTCTGCTTCCTTGAATTAGGAAGGAGAAACCGTGCAGATTTATTTTAACCACTTGCCGACCGCCCACTGCACAGAGGCGGCCGGCAAGTGGATCCCGCAAGGACCGCCGCATGTTGGCGGCGGTCCTTGTACGGGCATCGGCGGAGCGATCGCGTCATTCGTGACGCGATCAACCACCGGCGCCTGGCTCCGCCCCCTCGCGCTGTAACCCGCCAGCCGTTCGGAAGCGACAGCGGGTTACTAGCACCCGGATCGCCGCATACAAAGTGTATGATACACTTTGTAATGTATACAAAGTGTGTTATACAGGCTGCCTCCTGCCCTGGTGGTCCAGCCACCCTAGTCTGCACCCAAGCACACTGATTTCCCCCCCCCCTGCCCCCTGATCGCCCACAGCACCCCTCAGACCCCCCCCCCCCAGACCACTGTTTGCACCCAATCACCCCCCTAATCACCCATCAATCACTCCCTGTCACTATCTGTAAACACTATATTTTTTTTTTATTCCCTAAACTGCCCCCTGCTCCCTCATGATCACCCCCCCACCCCTCAGATTCTCCGCAGACCCCCCCCCCCCCCTGTGTACTGTATGCATCTATCCCCCTGATCACCTGTCAATCACCCATCAATCACCCTCTGTCACTGCCACCCATCAATCAGCCCCTAACCTGCCCCTTGCGGGCAATCTGATCACCCACCCACACCAATAAATCACCCGCAGATCCGACGTCAGATTACCTCCCAAATGCATTGTTTACATCTGTTCTCTACCCTAAACACCCACTAATTACCCATCAATCACCCCGTCACTGCTACCCATCAGATTAGACCCCTATCTGCCCCTAGGGCACTCAATCACCCGCCCACACCCTCAGAACGCCCTCAGACCCCAGCCCTGATCACCTCGCCAGTGCATTGCTTGCATCTATACCCCCCTCTAATCACACCTTGAGACACCCATCAATCACCTCCTGTCACCCCCTAGCACACCTACCCATCAGATCAGGCCCTAATTTGCCCCGTGTGGGCTCCTGATCACTCGGCCAAACCCTCAGATCCCCCTCAGACCCCCTTCCGATCACCTCCCCAGTGCATTGATTGCATCTATTTTCCCCTCCAACCACCCCTTGAGACACCTATCAATCACCTCCTGTCACCCCCCTAGCACTCCTATCCATCAGATCAGGCCCAATACAACCTGTCATCTAAAAGGCCACCCTGCTTATGACCGGTTCCACAAAATTCGCCCCCTCATAGACCACCTGTCATCAAAATTTGCAGATGCTTATACCCCTGAACAGTCATTTGGAGACATTTGGTTTCCAGACTACTCACGGTTTTGGGCCCGTAAAATGCCAGGGCGGTATAGGAACCCCAAAAGTGACCCCATTTTAGAAAAAAAAGACACCCCAAGGTATTCTGTTAGGTGTATGACGAGTTCATAGATTTTATTTTTTGTCAAAAGTTAGCGGAAATTGATTTATTGTTTTTTTTTTTTCACAAAGTTGTGACAAAAAATAAAATCTTCTATGAACTCGCCATACACCTAACGGAATACCTTGGGGTGTCTTTCTAAAATGGGGTCACTTGTGGGGTTCCTATACTGCCCTGGCATTTTAGGGGCCCTAAACCGTGAGGAGTAGTCTAGAAAACAAATGCCTCAAAATGACCTGTGAATAGGACGTTGGGCTCCTTAGCGCACCTAGGCTGCAAAAAAGTGTCACATGTAGTATCGCCGTACTCAGGAGAAGTAGTATAATGTGTTTTGGGGTGTATTTTTACACATCCCCATGCTGGGTGGGAGAAATATCTCTGTAAATGACAATTGTTTGATTTTTTTTTTTTTTTACACACAATTGTCCATTTACAGAGATATTTCTCCCACTCAGCATGGGTATGTGTAAAAATACACCCCAAAACACATTATACTACTTCTCCTGAGTACGGCGATACCACGTGTGGCACTTTTTTGCACCCTAACTGCACTAAGGGGCCCAAAGTCCAATGAGTACCTTTAGGATTTCACAGGTCATTTTTGTTTCAAGACTACTCCTCACGGTTTAGGGCCCCTAAAATGCCAGGGCAGTATAGGAACCCCACTAATGACCCCATTTTAGAAAGAAGACACCCCAAGGTATTCCGTTAGGTGTATGGCGAGTTCATAGAAGATTTTATTTTTTGTCACAAGTTAGCGGAAAATGACACTTTGTGAAAAAAAACCACTTAAAATCAATTTCCGCTAACTTGTGACAAAAAATAAAATCTTCTATGAACTCACCATACTCCTAACGGAATACCTTGGGGTGTCTTCTAGTCTTGAAACAAAAATGACCTGTGAAATCCTAAAGGTACTCATTGGACTTTGGGCCCCTTAGCGCAGTTAGGGTGCAAAAAAGTGCCACACATGTGGTATCGCCGTACTCAGGAGAAGTAGTATAATGTGTTTTGGGGTGTATTTTCACACATACCCATGCTGAGTGGGAGAAATATCTCTGTAAATGGACAATTGTGTGTAAAAAAAAACCAAACAAACAATTGTCATTTACAGAGATATTTCTCCCACCCAGCATGGGGATGTGTAAAAATACACCCCAAAACACATTATACTACTTCTCCTGAGTACGGCGATACCACATGTGTGGCACTTTTTTGCAGCCTAACTGCGCTAAGGGGCCCAAAGTCCAAAGAGCACCTTTAGGCTTTACAGGGGTGCTTACAAACTAGCACCCCCCAAAATGCCAGGACAGTAAACACACCCCACAAATGACCCCATTTTGGAAAGTAGACACTTCAAGTTATTCAGAGAGGGGCAGGGTGAGTCCGTGGCAGATTTCATTTTTTTTGTCACAAGTTAGCAGAAATGGAAACTTTTTTTTTTCTTGTCACAAACTGTCATTTTACGCTAATTTGTGACAAAAAAATATCTTCTATGAACTCACTGTGCCTCTCAGTGAATACTTTGGGATGTCTTCTTTCCAAAATGGGGTCATTTGGGGGGAGTATTTATACTATCCTGGAATTCTAGCCCCTCACGAAACATGACAGGTGGTCAGAAAAGTCATAGATGCTACAAAATGGGAAAATTCACTTTTTGCACCATAGTTTGTTAACGCTATAACTTTTACCCAAACCAAAAAATATAGGCTGAATGGGTTTTTTTTAATCAAAAACATGTTTGTCCACATTTTTCGTGCTGCATGTATACAGAAATTTTACTTTATTTGAAAAATGTCAGCACAGAAAGTTAAAAAAAAATCATTTTTTTGCCAAAATGCATGTCTTTTTTGATGAATACAATAAAAAGTAAAAATCGCAGCAGCAATCAAATAGCACCAAAAGAAAGCTTTATTAGTGACAAGAAAAGGAGCCAAAATTCATTTAGGTGGTAGGTTGTATGACCGAGCAATAAACCGTGAAAGCTGCAGTGGTCTGAATGGAAAAAAAAGGGTCTGGTCCTTAAGGGGGGGGGGGGGGGTCCTCAAGTGGTTAAGATTTGTACCAAGGAGAACAAAGACATTTTTTTTGTTTAAAGATTATTATGCTGTTGCGTATATTTTAGAGCAGAGATGACGTTATGAGTTCAGGTCCGCTTTAAATGTTGCCTGGCTGCCCTGCTCGATCCTCTGTCTCTAAGGCTAGGAACAGACAACAGAAAAGCTAGCGTTGCAGAAAACGCAGCATTTTTGCCGCTAATGGAAATCAATGGGCTGCATCAAAAAATGTATATTAAAAAACGCATATGCGTTTTTGGTGCATTTTCAAACATGCATTTTTAAAAACGCTAGTTTTGTTGCATCGTTTTCAAAAACGCACATAATGATCATCAATAGTAACGCAATAGTATGCCTTTTTTAATGCATTTTTATATGCGTTTTTTATTTTATTTCCGCTTCCTGTTTTTCTGGTGATTTGCATAAACCACAATTGAAAACGCATATAAAACGCATATGCGTTTTGTATATGCGAACCACAAATGCATAAAAACGCCCGCAAAAAACACTGGAAAAATGCATATGCGGCAAACAAACCGCCAACGCACTAAAAATGCACACACAAAAAAACCGCACATGACAGAAAACTCGCACCCAGCCTAATACTTTTAGGGCTTGTTCACACTGCAGGCGTTTGTTATTTTTTAAGCGCAGGTGATTTTTCAAAATCGCCCTGAAAGCGCTTACACAATGATTCTGTATGAGATAGTTCACATGTGAGCAGCTCGTTTGCGTTCCTCCTTGTAAAGCGGTGCTGGAGCCATTTTTGAGGCCATTTTGCCTCAATGGAAGGTATAGAGAACGTGAATCGCTCACAAAACCGTTTTGTGGAGAGATTGCGTTCACTTTAAGAATACATTTAATTTATTCTTTTCCAGATCAAAGAGTTCACTTCCTGACTTGCGTCAGGGAGTGAATTACCAAAACGCTGGGGAAAAACACGTCAGAAACCGCTAACTACAAAAACGAATTGTCCACCCACACGCCAGCAATTAGAAAAAAAAAAAGCCTATAAAAAAGCCCACTGTGGACGGACGCGCGAGCGGAACGCATGTGAACAAGGCCTTAGCCATTCACCCTGAACAAGCATGTAAATCAGATGTTACTTACATCATTATCAGATCTCATAAGTGTAGCCATCTTCTTGTTTCTCATGTTATTAAAACACTACCGCAGCCAAATAGATCAGCAGGACAGCTAGGCAACTGGTATTGTATAACAGTATATGGCAGCCTCCATATCCTTCTCACTTCAGTTGTGCTTTAAATCTATCCCTTCCTCTGATGGGAGCCACAGCCTACTCCATAGCCTGTATAGTAAAAGTCTACAGACTGTCCCCCATGCAGATCTTATTGGATACATTACTCATTAATAAATCAACAAAGTGTGTGTGTGTGTGTGTGTGTGTGTGTGTGTGTGTGTGTCCCAGACATACTACACTGGGTAGGCGCAGTATGTCTGTAGAGCACCTGGGGTCACCAGCGAGCGCGGTCACTAGGCACCCAAGCGGACATACTGCACATGCGCAGCGTAGTAAGTCCAAGTCAGAGGGAGCTGACCACACCGACCAGGACCCATACAGCGGAAGTGATAGGGAAGCAGAGGCAGATGTGGGGCCGCGGGAGGTGCGGTAAGCCTATGCACACCTCCCCACACAACACACAGGGAGTCAGTTTGTGGATTTATTTAGGACCCAGGTCAGGTCTCCTTTAAGCCTGGTAAACCAATTATGTAGTCCATAAATGTATTTTTTTTGTTGTGCTGATTGCATATAAATAATAGAATATAATCATATTAACAACCTATTCATAAAAAATGTACAGATGTCATTCACTCTTCAATCCCTTAGGTTTTCCAGCACACATGTTGAAGATCGGGGGACACAGCGGACGAGACCGGGAGCAGCAGGACGGTTGCGGCAGCTGGAGCAGGTAAGATTACAATGAAGAGGGACTGGGGGGGGGGCGCACATTTACATTTGGGGGGACAGCAGCCAGGTAGTGAAGGGCAGCGTCACAAGGCCAATTACCGAGATATTTCATGGTGAAATTGATCGGGAATTGGCCTGCAGTGTATGGGCAGCCGACAGATCTTTTTCCGAGCAGATTTGATCAGAGAGATATATCCCTTCGTTAACATCCCTAGATGTATGGGCTCTTTAAAGGATACTTTAGTGCTAACTTCAAACTGTTCAGCGCAGTCATTGACCTCCGACTCGAACATCCTGCGCTGTGAATGCGCAGTATGTCCACCAGGGCGCTTTGTGGCCGCACTCTGCAGCAACGCCATGTGACGTAAGCGCATTCAAGTGGTCGCTCATTCTTCTCTGACCTCTAGCATCAACAAGGCATATTCGCCCACAGGAGTGCCGCATACTGGATGTTTTTCCCTTTTCACACCATTCTTTGTAAACCCTAGAAATGGTTGTGTGTGAAATTCCCAGTAACTGAGCAGATTGTGGAATACTCAGACTGGCCCCACTGGCACCAACAACCATGCCACGCTCAAAATTGCTTAAATCACCTTTCTTTCCCATTCTGACATTCAGTTTGGAGCTCACGAGCTAGTCTTGACCAGGACCACACCCCTAAATGCATTGAATCAACTGCCATGTGATTGGTTGATTAGATAATTGCATTAATGAGAAATTGAACAGGTGTTCCTAATAATCCTTTAGGTGAGTGTATAACAATGGTAGGAATTAGATTGTGAGCGCCTTGAGGGACAGTTAGTGAATATTATTTATATACATATATACATACACACATATATACATACACATATACAGGGCTGTGGAGTCGGAGTCGTGGAGTCGGGCAATTTTGGGTGCCTGGAGTCGGAGTCGGGAAAAAATGCACCGACTCCTAATGAATTTGTAACTGTAATTAAAATAGAAAATATGATAAAATTTTCTATTTCTCAGATAATAGTCATTATAAATAATGTATATATACAGTAATAGCTGTGCTTAGTCTACAAAAATGAAATAAACCAATCAAATTTAGTTACTTGTGCTGCTTCAATAAAGCAGTTCCCCTATTTTTAAAGTCAGATATACACATCTGATTGTGACTGTATATATGATGTGTACACAGGAATCTCTTATATACACTAAATAACATCTATGCTGTAAGTATAAAGCCTGATGTGTAGCCATGTCACTAATAGAGATGGTCAACGAGATGGAAATAATTCTGCATTGATGCTGATTTATGCAAATGTATGCACTCCCTTTGCTGATGAAATCAAATAATTTGATATGTTATTAAAATTTGGTTTGGTGACTACAAATTAAAGGGAAACTGAGACGGGTGAAAAGTAAAGTTTTATACATACCTGGGGCTTCCTCCAGCCCCCTTCAGGCTAATCAGTCCCTCACTGTCTTCCACCACCCGGATCTTCTGCTATGAGTCCTGGTAATTCAGCCAGTCAGCGCTGTCCGGCCGCATGCCGCTCCCACAGCCAGGAACATTCTGCACCTGCGCAATAGTGCTGCACAGGTGTAGTATGCTCCTGGCGGCGGAGTGTGTGCATGCGCACTATGCCTGACTGGCTCAAGTACCTGGACTCATAGCAGAAGATCCAGGTGGTGGAGGAGGACAACGAGGGACTGATTATCCTGAAGGTGGCTGGAGGAAGCCCCAGGTATGTATAAAACTTTAATTTCATCTGTCTCAGGTTTACTTTGTTACACAGTAGTACTATACTCTACATATGCACTCCCCACAGAGCTGCAGGGAATCCACTGAGAATGCTGTGCACATTGAACACAGAGGTGTTGTCTGTTTACAATCTCCTCATTCCCCTGCAGAATACCTGCACATCATTCTTACATGTACCCACACTTACATTGCCTAGGGCCTTTTCCGGTTTGTACCTTTTACAAGTACTTTTACCAAGGACTAGTTTTAGTCTAAAGGGAATAAATATAGTAGTCTACATATCCTTCTCACTTCAGTTGTCTTGTAAAATTCCTAAGCGTTGGCAGTTAAGAGACGAATTTCATGTTACATACTTTTAATCAACAAAATTGTAATATGCAAATTAGAGGAGTCGGAGTCGGAGTAATCCTAAACTGAGGAGTCTGAGTCGGTGGATTTTTGGACCGACTCCACAGCCCTGCACATATATACTTTACAGCACTGTGTAAGATGTTGGTGCTATGTAAGATGTTGGTGCTATATAAATAATAATAACTTTATCATTTTTTTTTGTTGGTCTTATAGTGGGAAGCCGCGTGGTCACTGAGTCACACCTACAGACAGTGCGGTGCCTATAAGCTCAGATGTGGCCATGTAGTAGAATGAGGGGGAGGGGGGGGAGGGGGGGAAAGGGGGGGAAAGGGGGGGGGGGGCGGGGAGCACAGTCTAACTCTACCCCGCAAAATCCACGACTGCTGCCCTGTGCGCTTCTGTGTGAGGCAGGGCTATGAGCTGCAGCCCTGCCTTACACACGTCTGTCAGCGGCGGATCTCCGCCTCTCCCCCGCCCCTCTCAGCGAAAGAAGACTGAGAGGGGCAGGGGAGAGGCGGCGATCCGCCGCTGACAGACGCGTGTGAGGCAGGGCTGCAGCTCATAGCCCTGCCTCACACGGAAGAGCTGCCCGGATTGCCCCCCGGGGAGTTTGAGGGGATTTAGATAGTTTACATCGGTGGGGATGCGGCGGTTTAGTTAGGGATATAGTATCAAAAAGATTTATGACAAAAAAACACTTTTTTTTTTTTAGAGACTTCTGAGTCTCTTTAAAGTGTACCAAAGATGAATGGGAAAAAAATGTTCATACATACCTGGGGCATCCTCCTCCGGCCTAAAGCTTACAGCCTAAAGGCCTGTTTCTACTAGACATGAATCACTGCATTTTCCTGCATGTAAAATCAAGTGGGGAAACGCAGCCTACTGAAAAATATTGCATGCGCCGGGGGCGAGAATCAGATGGCATGCAGCCAAAATATTCATCACAAATCTGAATCTCTATATGCATGGCACAGCTAGAGGGATTCAGGTGAATTCTTGCATTACTGCAAGTACCGGTGTGCATCTCGCAAGACGCACATCAGCACAGTGGAAATGGGCCCTAAAACAGGGAGACAGGTCAGTCTGATACACTTCCTGCACTGAATACACACATCATACTTTTACCACTTGAACACGTACAATACAAACATCTCTGCACCAGAATTATTAATTACTAAGTTTTCTCATACTTACATTCCCCTCAAAAGGCGTTTTACCACAAGGTCTGTCTGCAGAATAAAATAATGTAATATGTAAATAAAATAAATGCAGCAACTATCTTTCGTTAATGCTACACAGTAAACTTTTATATCATCTGACATGAAACTTCCAGAGACCTCCAAATACCTAATTACCTGCTGTAATGCCATACATATCTACACCCTGTAGGCACATGCACTGCATACATATCTACACCCTGTAGGCACATGCACTGCATACATATCTACATCCTGTAAGCCCATGCACTGCATACTTATCTACACCCTGTAGGCACATGCACTGCATACCTATCTAAACCCTGTAGGCACATGCACTGTATACATATCTACACCCTGTAGGCACATGCACTGTGTACATATCTACATCCTGAAGACATCTACGCTGAATACTTATCCACCCACTGTAAGCACATGCACTGTAAATGGATCCACACCATGTAGGCACCTGGGCTGTATACGTATCCACACCCTGTAGGCACCTGTGCTGTATGCATATCTACATCCTGTAGGCACATGCGCTGAATACTTACCTACCCGCTGTAAGCACATGCACAGTATACAAATCTACACCCTGTAGGCACCTGAGCTGTATACATATCTACATCCTGAAGGCATCTGTGCTGGATACTTACCCATCTGCTGTAAGCACATGCACAGTATACTTATCCACCCACTGTAAGCACCTGCACTAAATACATGCCCACCCCACCATAAGCAACTATGCTAAATACTTACCCACCTGCTGTGAGCCCCTGCTTTGAATACTTACGGTATCCACACATCTAGTGAGTTTGGTGGGCGATCGACCAAGAGACAGGTCTCTCTCTGGTCAAATCTTATCTGAGAGAGATCTGTAGGCTGCCGTAAACCGCAGGCCCATTCCCGATAAGTTTCAGCATGAATTAGTTCGGGGACTGGCCCTGTGACGCCGCTTCACCACTCTCACCCACTGTCCCCTACTAATGTTTTATGCCCCCCCGCAGTGCCCGTGCAGTTATACTTTACCTGTCATAATGTCCGTTTCCTCGTACTTCCGCATTTGCCAGCATTATAGCACGTAGGGCATGTGTGACATCACCACATGCTATATGCCGGTAGTTACGTGGGGCCCTAATGCTTAAATCTCTCATCGCGGTTGGCAGACAGGTAAAGTTTAACTGTGGGGGAGGGGGGGGGGGGTGTTTGGACATAAAACACTAGGAGAGACAGAGCTGGGGGTTCTGTCGCTCGTCCAGATATTGCACGCTGTCCTTGCCATGGAAAGGTGGGTATATCAAGCAGAAATGTGATCATGTTAAAGAAGAACTCAGTGAAAATAATGTACTAAAAAAGTGCTTAATTTTTACAATAATTATGTATAAATTATTTAGTCAGTGTTTGCCCATTGTAAAATCTTTTCTCTCCCTGATTTACATTCTGACATTTACCACATGGTGACATTTTTACTGCTGGAAAGAGATATCAGTGGAAGGAGATCCTGTTATTTCCCACAATGCAAAAATGGTCCTGGCATCAGTGTGGGAGGGGTTCCACCACAGTATCAGCCATATAGAGCCCCCTGATTATCCATTTTTGAAAAGGAAAAGCTTTCTCATGGGAAAGGGAGTATCAGTTCAATCCTTAATTACGGTTTCTCTTTAAAGCAAATCTTTACTTATAATAGAAGTCAAGTAAATCTGACATCATCTGTATCCTGAAATAACAAAAACATTATTACCACAGTACCAGGGGTGCAGCTAGTAAGAAACCTCTGTGCCCCCTCCGCCCCCCACACCACACCAGTTTTAAGTAGCCAGAGTTGCCCCTGGTATTAAGCAGCCCTTCAGTATTGGTAGTCAGAGGGTACCCTCTAGTATCAGATAGCCTCAGGTAGCTCCACAGTGTATAGGAAGTCCGAAGTAATCCCCCAAATGTATGCATCATCTCCCAGTCTAGATAGCCAGAAGCAGCCCCCTCCTTAACAGTACAGGTAGCCAGAAGTAGCTCTCCTGTATAGGTAGCCCCCCGGTATAGATCGTCAGAAGGGACCCCAGTATTAGGAAGTATCACCCATTATTGGTAGCCAGAGGTAGCCCCACGGTATAGGTAGCCCCCTCGGTATTGGTAGAGCGAAGGGCAACCCAGTATAGGTAGCCTCCCTCCATAAAGGTAGAAAGAAGAACTAGGTAGCCAGAAGTAGGTGCACTCCGTGTAGGGGGCCATCCAGAGTAAGTAGCCAGATGTGAACCCTCCCCCAAAGCAGAATAGTGATATACCTTCTTCAGGTGTCCCTGCCTCTATGATTAGAGCACCCTCTCTCGTCATGTAACCAGACAGCGTGGCAAGACAGGGCCCTTTAAATTATGCTGAAGGTCTGCTTTAATGCATATTTGCAGAATAGTCCTGTGTTTTTATTAATTACAGTTGGAGACAGTGATTTTTTTTTTTTTTTTTTTTTTTTTGCAGGTATGCTAGGGTGACCCAAAGATTTTTTTCAGTTTTCTGATGATGTTAGCACTCTGAAATAGCAACCAGCCACAAGCTTTGTCTTATTACTTCTGTACAAATGAAACATCTCTGTGTCCTGCATGAATTTGATTAAAACAAAATTCAAAATATTCACATTTTATTGCTTTATGGCCTGAAATGCAGAAACACTAAAAGCCAAATTCAACTTATAACAGGCAAGTGAAACGTATACCGTAATTCAGGAAAAATAAAACCCTCATATCCCCACATCATGCGGGCCCCCTGCCATCACCAGGCTAGTGCCTTTGTCGACTTGCCTTTAATCCTGCCCTCCCTAAAGATGCCCATACCAGGGCTGTGGAGTGAAAAAAAATCATCTGACTACAACTCTGTTTATGAAACCCTCCGACTCCAGGTACCAAAATAGCTCCAACTCCTCGACTCCGACTCCTCAGCCCAGTCCGAAACATGGAGTGGTAGAAAAATCATTTAACTCCAGCTCCTCAGTTCATGAAACAACCGACTGACTCCAGGTGCCCGAAAATTGCTCCGACTCCACAGCCCTGGCCCATACATCTAGAAATGTATGGGCAGATTCAACCAAGAGACAGATCTCTCTCAGATCAGAGAGATATATGTTGCCTGTCCATACACCACAGGCCGATTCCTGATCAATTTCAACATTAAATCTCTCAAGAATCAGCATTGTGTTGCCGCCTCGCCACCCCTGGATGCTGATCCCCAAATGTTAGATGTCCAACCGGTCAAATCCTTGATTAAGCAGGCTTATTATAATACTGATTTTCATACAATCAGATAATAAGAATGGTAGATCAAATTCAAAATTGACAGATGTATGGCCACTCTTCACACACAGTCACCCCCAGCACCCACACCGAACGCCAGAAAATGAATCTCATTGCCCATATTTAGTGAATATACAGATACAGTACTCATACACAAGCTCCACACACACACACATTTCAATATATTAAAACACACAGCACATCAATATTTTGCTAAAAAGGAGTACCTAAGCTCAACTCCAATGGTCTGAAATGATTTGAGAGGAAAAAAAAAATCCCCAAAATTGCAATGGTTTACATGCACATGAACCACTGTAATGGTAGGGATTTTTCTCCTTTTTTATGTTTATCTATGCAGTAGCTGGATATTGGGCTGGAAAACCTGAGCTGAAGCTTGTGTTCAGAAACACAATCACCTAAGGAGAGGGAAGCCTCAGCATCCTACAGGAGGCTTCCCTCTGTGTCCTCCGCTGCTTGCCGGGAACCTTGTGCTGCTTGGAGCCATCTCCCTCTGCAGCCATGCGAGCAGGGCCTCACCTGTGCAGTATCTGCTCCAGCCTACTGCACAAGCACGGCCGTACTCACACAGGCGCAGCACGGCCACACTTGTGCCAGAAGGAGTGCAGCCCTGATCAGATTACTGACATGCCCTTGTTGTTAAAGAGAGTCTGTAATTGAAAAAGTGTCCCTGGGGGTACTAACTTCATGAGGGGGAAGCCTCTGGATCCTAATGAGGCCTTCCCTGTCCTTCACAGTAGCTCCTATCCAGCACTGGCTCCCCCTGAAAATCCACTGACGGCCGCCTGCAGGCTCAGTAGCACCTATGACACGCGGCGATATTTACCTTTTGGATCCAGCACAGGCACAGTACCATCTTCCCCTTCTGGCTCTAGCGGAAATAGTCAAGCCCCATCGGGTCCACTCTACTGCGCAGGTGCAAAACGCATCGTAACGCAACGGCAATGCAAGGAAATGGGGCCTAGCACACTTACCATGTTGGCTTGCGAAGGAAGTGCCCGATCCACCGTCGAGCCACCGCAGAGTCAACAACACGTTACCAAGTTACGCGACGGTGCAGCGGCAGTGGAAGCAATTAAGTCAATGGGCAAATGTCAGCGGTGTGGATGCGCAAAATGACTGGAATACGACAGGGAAACCAGAAAATCCCAGTGACGTACTTCCTGTCCAGCAGAGAGTACGTCACAGGGCGACGGGCGTGCGAGGGGGAAGGCACTATACATATGACCCTGTCGGAGCACTCTGCTGCAGGGTTACAGGTTAGGCATTTTGTGTGCATCGCACCGCAAACACTTTTCAAGTGTAAAACCAGCCTAAAAGCAAACCTATAATGTTTGCTACAACCTATTTCGGATCTACAGGAGGGGGAAGCCTCTGGATCCTCTAGAAACATCCCCCATCTTCATCAGCCAGGCCGGTCCAGTGATGAGACCTGAAGCGTGGCCACGCGTCACCTGCGCAGTAGCACAGAACCGACTGTGCTTGGCTTTTTTCCGCTGGAGCCTGGCTGGTGCTCCTGTGCAATGCGCAAACAGTCCACAAGTGGTTTTGCAGGGATCTCAGCGCTGGAACGGCGCAGTGGAGGAGGACGGAGAATCCAGAGGCTTACCCTTACCAAGGTAAGTACACCCTTGTGGCTGGTAATGGAAATTACAATATTTTATGCTTGATACACACCATGCAATTTCCCGTCAGACAGACCAGTTAAATCGATTGTTTCTGAAAGGTCCGATCGTTCTTTTTTGTAATCAATTTTGTAGAGACATGATCGAAAAATCGATTGTACCTGTCAGAAATAGTTGATTTGACCCATCTATCTGACAGGAAATTATGATGTGTACCAAGCATTATATGCAGTGCACATTGGATTCTTGAGTGTGAAATATTTAGTGAGGTTCTGACTCCAATAATAATATAACATCAAAGTGGAAAAGATGAACAGTGTTTATTTACTTGACCAGTGCAGGGCCGTTTCTGAAAAATGTTAAAATCTGCAGCAAAACAATCCTTCCTCCACCGCTTAAAGGAGTCATCAGGGGAAAAATAGTAAAAGAAGTGGTGCTTACCGGGGGGCTTCCTCCAGCTCCAAGCTCCCAGGACGTCCCTCGCCGCAGCTCTGCCCGCAGCCGTTCGCCGCAGGTCCGTCCTGGTCCCCGGCGATGACGTCAGAGCGACCTCCAGGTAGTACTGCGGTAGTACTGGTAGACCTAAAGTACTGCGCATTCGCAGTCCGCTCCGGCCCACGTGGCAGTGATTGACAGCGCCGCTCGCGCAGTACAGAGCAACCTGGAGGTCGCTCTAATGTCATCGCCAGGGACCGCGATGGACTTGCTGCGAACGGCTGCGGGCAGAGCTGCGGCGAGGGACGTCCTGGGAGCTTGGAGCTGGAGGAAGCCCCCGGTAAGTACCACTTCTTTTACTATTTTTCCCCTGATGACTCCTTTAAAAGACAACCAGAGACGTTGCAAAAAAGCTTTTATACATACCTGGGGCTTCCTCCAGCCCCATAAGCCTGGATCGCTCCCATGCCGCCGTCCTCCGCTGCCTCTATCCACCGGTACCGGGTCCTGTACTTTCGGCCAGTCGACGCAAGCGCAGTGCGTCACTACCGGCGGACGCGGCCAATTGTACGCAAGAGCAGGGACTCTCTCCATATCCTTACGCATGCGCCTCCATACTACGCAGGCACATGCGTAAGGATATGGAGAGAGTCCCTGCTCTTGCGTACAATTGGCTGCGTCCCGGTAGTGGCGATAGAGGCAGCAGAGGACGGCGGCGTGGGAGCGATCCAGGCTTATAGGGCTGGAGGAAGCCCCAGGTATGTATAAAAGCTTTTTTATTTTTTCAATGCTGTCCGTCTCTGGTTCCCTTTAAGTCCCTGCCTTCACTCCAGCACTCACAAAACATCTAGGGATGATGGGCAGATTCCACCAAGAGACAGATCTCTATCTGATCCAATCTAATCAGTTAGAGATCTGTTGGCTGCCCATACACCAAAGGCCAATTCTTGATCGATTTCAGCATGAAATATTTTAGGAAATGGCCTCGTGACATTGCCTCGCCGCCCCACCAAATGTTTTATGTGACCCCCCCTACCCCGTGCATTTATACTTCCGAGTGTCAGCACTGAATTCCTGCATTGGCGCGCCATATGACTACCCGGCATCTAGCACGTGTGTGACACACACCCCATGTCTATATGCCGGTAGTCATGTGGGGCACATCTGTGGAAGTACAGTGCAGACACTGAGGGGACAGGTAAAGTATGAGCACCAGGGGGTACATAAAACATTTGGAGGGACAGCAGCCAGGGGGTCTCTGTCACATTCGTCATTCATGTTTATCGCATGCTGTTACCGCCACGTACTGAATCAACCACGTTGACCCGAGATTTCCCTGCATGCCTAATCAATACATTCAACCAATTTCAGCCTCAATTTGGTCATACTGTTGATTGGTCACTTGGCGGCACCGATTTTATCCAATTCAAACATAATTAACAAAATTGGATGGTCGATTGTCCGCCAAGTTGACAGATGTATGGCCACCTGCAGTCAGCTCCACCTCCACACACACCAAACCCCAAGAAATATTAATTAATCATATTATGCATATACAGTACACAATTCCAGGGCTCTGCCTCCTTGCATGTGAACAGTCAATAGGCAGACATTACTACATACTCTACACGTACAGCAGCACACAGGCTTCTTCCTTCCTTATCTATGTTTCACATCCATCCTCCACTATGCTCTGTGTTCCCCAATAATAACGATAGTGCACAGCAGCTACTGGGGCACTAATGATAGGCCAAAGCTAATATATATTGCATGGTAAGGTAAATGGGCTCTGGTCACGTGTGCCTGCATGCACCGCCCTCAGGGCACTAATGATAGGCCAAAGCTATATAGCTGCATGGTAATAAGGTAAATGGGCTCAGGTCAGGTGTGCCTGCATGCACCGCCCTCAGGGCACTAATGATAGGCCAAAGGCAAAGCTATATAGCTGCATGGTAAGGTAAATGGGCTCAGGTCACGTGTGCCTGCATGCACCACCCTCAGCGGTGACATGCCCAGTATGACGTCAGACATAATACCTTCCCCGAGGATCCGCTCCTCGCAGACTCGGCGCCGGTTGCAGAGAGCTCGAGCTCGCACACTCGGCCGGCGGCGGTAGCAGAGAGGACTGACGTGTTGCTAAGACGGCAGCTACCTCAGCCCTATACGTCGATTCCACTAAGAAGGAGAGAGCGGCTGTCACTGCTCACACCCGGAGCTCCCCCTTGTGGCTGGCAGCTAGAAGGAGAGAGCGGGTCTGAACACTGATCAAACCCGGAGCTCCCCCTTGTGGCTGGCAGCTAGAAGGAGAGAGCGGCTGTCTGAACACTGATCACACCCGGAGCTCCCCCTTGTGGCTGTAGCGGCAATAGCAGGATGGAGGCAAAACATTGAAGGAGATTTCTGTGAGTAAAAATGAACCTAGTTCTGACCGGGGCAGGGACAGGTTTTGGGTTACATTTATCCCAGGTCCCAAATCTCGCCCTCCCAGTATAGCCAGCGGGATGTTTTCACTCCCTCCCTCCCCAGTATAGGTCACCACCTGACCCCTGCACACTATAGACAGCCAGAGCTCAGTCCCACACCCATCTTGTAAATGCCGCAACGCAAAAGTGTGCTGAATATTCTTTTCCCTCTGGCCTATACATTGTATATATGTTTAATAGTGTTTGCAGTGAATGTGCTGATGTTGCTCACGTGCTGCTGCTTTGTGCTGCAGCTGCATTTTACAATTAAATTATAAGCTGCCATTTTTGGTGCATGTGGAAATAGCGGAGTTCATTTGCAGCGCGCAGCTTCTGCACATACTGGGGTACTAATGATAGGCCAAAGCTATACACTTCCATGGTAAGGTATTGGTAAGGTATTTGTGTTGTGGTCACGTGTGGTTGCATGCGGTCACCTGTCACTGCATGCGCTGTACTCAGCGGTGACACGCCCATGACATGACGTCTTGTCAGACGTCATAGTCACCCCGAGGATCCACTTCTCGCAGATTCGGCAGTAGACTGGATAGAAGCTACTCCAGCCAGGGCCGGGCCGAGGCATAGGCTGGAGAGGCTCCAGCCTCAGGGCGCAGTGTAGGAGGGGGCGCACAATTCATTCAGCTGTCTTTCCTAATTGTGTTTGAAACAGAAATAAATAAGAAAAGAGGATACATAGCAGTGACTGCAAGCCAGATAACTAGATATTAAGGTGTTGGGGAGGTTGTGGGCCCTGTGGCCCTCTTAGTCTAATAGCAATCAGTGTGTGACGGCTGGGGTGGGAGGGGTGGAGGGGCGCACTTTGGTGTCTCAGCCTTGGGTGCTGAAGGACCTTGTCCCGGCTCTGACTCCAGCCCCATACCTCCACTAACCAGAAGTGAAAGAGATCGGCTTTCCGAGCAGTAATCATACCCGGAGCTCCCCCTTGTGGCAGTTAGCGGGAATGGCAGGATGGAGGCACAGAATGGAAGTCATTACTGTGAGTAAAAATGACCATTTACAGTTATGACCACGGCAGTTTCTAGGTTAAATTCCCCCTCCCACTATGGGCACTTAGATGTAGTCATTCCCCCACCTTGTAAATAGTGATGCTGGCGAGCACTTTGCCAGCGAATAGCTATGGGCAGCCTGGCCCTATACTACTTCCAGGTCGCAATGACCCGCAGTAGCACGGGTGCCCTGGGCCGGATACGTTCATTAGTACGCATGCCCTGGCCTTGATTGTGCACCTGTTGCCAGGTACGCTTCGTGATGTCACGCTCATGCGCAGAGCATGCCCAGCCACAGGCGCACAATCTAGGACGCTCACCAAGCATGCGTACTAATGAACGCATCCCCGGCCCAGGGCATACGTACTACTGCAGGTCATTGTGACCTGGAAGTAGTACAGGGGCTAGGCTGCCCATAGTTTCGCGGCGAGCAGTTTGCAGAACTGCTCGCAACATCACTACTTGTAAATGCAGTAGCGCAAAGGTGCCATAATTATTATCCTTTCCCCTCGGTCCTTGTAATTGTGTATATTTTTATAGTATGTACACTTAATGTGTTGATGTCTGCTCATGTGTTACTGCTTTGTGCTGCAGCAGCATTTTACAATTCATTATTGTTTGGAACCACCAATGGACAAAAATCTCCTAACCAATCTGATCAGATTTCATTAATGTAATCATATTGATGAAATCTGATCAGATTGGTTAATAGATTTTTTTCCACTAGTGGTCATGAACAACCGTTTCCGAATGATTGTAAATGGTAATTTGTAACTACTAAAGGAAAATAATCTCCTAACCAATCACATTAATGAAATTAATCCGATTTTTGGATCAATCCCATCAATCTGATCTGATTGGTTTGGAGATTTTTGTCTATTAGTGGGCGCAAATGGTCATTTCCGATCGTTCATACGAAGAATCTTTTGAAAATTGTATTGTTAGTGGCCACCTTTAGTATTAATCAACCTGTCACTACTCAAATCCATGATGTGGGCACTTTAGTTTAGTAACAGGTGTACATTATATGCAATCCCCGCTCCATACCCTCATACCATGTGACTTTGGGGTGTATGCAAGAAACTGTGTTAAAGTGGACCCAAATGAAAAATACAAGACTTCAGAAATAAAATCTATTTTCTAAAGTATAATAATAGATAGCAGCCTTTTTCAGCTGCATGATGACAAATATAAAATATTTTACATTTATTGGAAGAACCCCTCCCTTCGTTTCATATTGCCAGGACAGAATCCGGCAAACTGGAGAGTAGGTGATGTCCGGCAAAGGAGGAATTGCTAATGGCTGCCACCTGTATAACCCTAGTTATGAAAAGAGAAGGGTGAAAAGCATGCACTGAAATGCTCATAGGCTTGAAGGAGTGTTTATTTATCTTTGTATGTGTCAGAGTGGTGCAACTAAATATTTTGAATTAAAAATTGTTTGGTTTGGGTTCGCTTTAAGCAGAATTTCATGCCTAAGGTTTTTGCATGAGGAGTAGTGACTAATGCATTGCATGTAATGTATTGCATTCTGCTCTACTAATCCTGCGGCAAAACTTTATGCACATCATCTTGCTTAATGCAATTTATTGCGCACGCCCTTTTGAGTTTAGTTTTAGGCTGCAGGGTACCAGAGGATTGGTGTGTCCCGACGTGGGCACAGGACTTCTGCAGGGGGCTGGTGGAAGCCCCAGGTAAGTGAAACTTTTTTTTTCTTCTACTCGGTTAAGGTTCACTTTAATGTGCCCATACACATGTCAATCTGCCACCAAATCGACCATCAGCCTAATTTCTCTTCTGCTTGATTTCAGATCGAATATGTTCTGAAAGGATTCTATTGCCTGCCCACTCACTGCAGACAGATTTCAAAAAGAAACACCAGTGTGGCGAGGAACAGGAGCTCGCGGTGAGGTCGCTGGAGGAGGCCAGGAGTCGCGCCGGCGGACAGGTGAGACTTTAACACTTTGTTTCTTAAAAAGGAGAAAACACTGCTTAGGTTCCATTAATGCATATTTGTTTTATACACTTTAATGCAAAACAACTAGAGAAATAGGTGTAGCTGAATGTTTAATACGGACGTGGGGGCTGCGTGTGGAATGGGAGGTGAGCTGATGTACATGTAAGGGGTGGTTATACACAGAAGTGGGGCTTCACATGGAAGGTTAGTCAAAAGAAAGTTGGCTTAGAAGAGTACAAAGCATGAATTTGGTATTAGGTGGCACCAGGGCCAGGCCGAGGCATAGGCTGGAGAGGCTCCAGCCTCGGGGCGCAGTGTAGGAGGGGGCGCACAATTCATTCAGCTGTCATTCCTAATTGTGTTTGAAGCAGAAAGAAATAAGAAAAGGGGATACATAGCAGTGACTGCAAGCCAGATAACTAGATATTAAGGTGTTGGGGAGGTTGTGGGCCCTGTGGCACCTCTTAGTGTAATAGCAATGAGTGTGTGACAGCTGAGGTGGGAGGGATGGAGGGGCGCACTTTGGTGTCTCAGCCTTGGGTGCTGGAGGACCTTGTCCCGCCTCTGGGTGGCACCTTCTCACCCTGGCAATCACTAAGAGCCACTGTACACTGCACGGATGAAAAACTGATCCATCAAACAGATCATTTTTATTGGGCATCAGTTTTTCATCCAGGATTTCCATTCCATTACCGATCGGTCGATGCATTTCTCAATCTGGAATTAATAGTTGACTCCCTATATTTGCAATCCAATCAGCAGAACGGACTGAACACATCTTTTTCAAACAGACTGAGGATCCGTTCGCATCCGTTGGGATACCTTCCTAAAACAGACCGTTTTTGTGTACAGTGTGAACCGGCCTATAGGATTTAGTCCTGATGGTGCCTTCATTTTTCTACCTCTGAGCAGACTCTAAAGGTTGCCATACATCTAGTGATTCGGCTTTGATTCTGTCATTTCATCCAATCAAATGTGCTCCAGTATTTCTAACCAATGAAAAGTTGCTGATATCATGTTGACCACCTTAGTCAGTTGAGCAGGATTCAAGATTTCGGTCATTCACACAGGAATTGGCTACTTTTCACATACCGTTTGATTGAATCTGTATCGATTCTTGCATTCAGAGCATGGAGGTACAATATCGGTCAGATTGATTTGTGATAGTGAATCACATAGGCTATCCCTTGTACTGTTTGGGCTACTAGCCGATTGACTTTCGATCAACCACACTGAAGTTGATCTCCAATAAAGGCGATTGCTTTGTCGACTGAATCAGAATCGCTAGATATATGGATACCTTAAGGCTTCTTTTACACAAGCAGCTGAAGGCAATGAATTCACTGCCTGTCAGCTGCTCCCATCCACTGGCTGGGTGCTTGCTAGCGCTCGGCACAGGCAATCCCCCCATGTAGTTTCATCTGAGCATGACACTTGCCGCACTCAGATGCAGCATGAAACTGTTTAACACAACCGTGTGTAAAACATGATGCCCGCTGTTACCGATCGCTTCGAGGGTCGGAAGACTACCCCCGCACCTCATATGCCTTCAACCCAGGGTAAAGATAAAGAATTAGTGCTCAGATCCCTGGACTTCTTCAGGCCGCGTGGTGCGACAGCAGCTAAGATGGCCGCCGAGAAGCTGCAGGCAACTAATACACTTACTGAGAAAGAAGGAGAATCTCTGCATCATACTGACTTCTCTCTGAAGGATATCACAGACCTTCTCACGGATCTAAAGGTCTCCTTCACGAATGAGATCAGAGCCACTGTAAAATACGCTCTCTGCCCAGATGGAAGAACTGGGAGACATGACGAGCAAACTAGAATACAGAATGGATGACGCAGTGGACATTATTACAGAATTACAGAAACAAAATGCAGCCCAGGAGGAAAAACTGGTAAACCAGGAGAATAAATTGGAAGATCTGGATAATAGAGGTAGGAGGGAAAATATTAGGATCAGATCCGTACCAGACTCTGTGACGGACATTAAGGCTTATGTGACAGCGTTATTTAAGCACTTCTCCCTAACCTCTCTGATGAGATGTTCAGATTTGGTAGGATTCATAGGGCTTTAAAAGCACCCAAAAACCTGGAGTGGTCAAGTGACATTATACTAAAAATGCACTACTCGGAAACGAAAGAAGAGGTGATGAGAGCTGCACGGGAAATGGGTCCTAATGGAATAGGAGACCATAAGGTACACATATTTCCAGATCTGTCACCAATTACACTTGCAAAACGTAGATCTTTAAGAACAGTCACTACAGCCCTGCAAAAAAGAGCGATACCATATAGGTGGGGATTTCCTTTTGTACTCACATTCAACTTTGGCCCCAAAAGATATCAAGATATTTGGTTTTAGAGGCCCCTTTCTCCAAATCCTTAATATCTTATATTGTAAACCGACGGCCTCTATACTTTCATCAGGCTGTTTCCCGGACCCCTTTCTCATTAAAAGAGGGACCAGACAGGGGTGCCCTTTATCCCCTGCCCTATTCATCCTAGCTTTCGAAACATTATTGGAGGCTATAAGATCCAATAATTCCATAAAAGGAGTTCAAATAGGTCCCTACATATATATAAATGTAACACATTCACAGCCGATCTATTGTTGACCCTCTCCGAACCAATCATATCACTACCCAATGTACTCAAATTACTTAAATCTTTCGGCCTAGCCTCAGGTCTTAAAGGAAACCAGGAAAAGACAGAAGCCTTACCAATTAACATTTCTCCCGAACTGGAAACTCAACTCAAGGAAAATTTCCAATTTATATGGAAAAGTAAAAGCCTGAAGTATTTAGGTATTCAAATATCTAACTCAATTAAAACTCTTTACGAGCAGAATTACTTATCTCTTTTCAAAACCCTCAAACTCAAATTGGTCTCATGGGGGAAACTGAATCTATCATGGATGGGAAGAATCACATCTACTAAAATGATCATACTCCCCAAATTACTATATTTCTTTAGATCGCTACCTATAGAAGTCCCTACTTCACAACTCCAAGACCTACAAAGAAATATTTTTAGATTTATCTGGGGTAACAAGAAGTCTCGCATTGCATCAGGTATTATGTATAAACACAGATTGGAAGGGGGAATGGGAGTCCTCAATATAACAAAATTTTTCCAAGCGGCTAGAATATCTCAACTATTAAACCCCTCCTGTAAAACTCATTCTTCTCAATGGAGGGACATTGAAAACTACATTATCTCTCTTTTTAAACTACAAGATATAATTTGGGCTAGGGAAATTCCTAAATCTATCTTATGTTCAAATAACCCTTATATGTCTTACTCCTTTAAACTATGGAATATCTTGAGATTTAAATATAGACTTATCTCTACAGAGCCCCCCTTAGCTCCTATCACGGGAAACCAAGACTTTGTACCAGGACTAAATCCCTGCATTTTTTCATGGTGGACCACCATCAATTTTTTCACCTTTTATGATATTCTAAGGATAGGGAAAGGTGATATACAGACAGTTATAAAACCCCCTCCCTCAGAAATCTTTCGATCTATACAATTACAACACTTTATATCCCAACATTGGAAAAAAAACTTTGTTCCACCATTGACAGAAATAGAAAAAATAATGAGCTGGGAAGAAGAATTCACAAAATGGATTTCAATAATATACAAGCTTCTCAATACAATAACTCCCACATCGAAGAGGCCTTATCAACTTAACTGGGAGAAAGATCTGGGCCATGAAATCTCGGATTCTCAATGGTAAACAATCTGGGAAAGAACTTCCAAATGTTCAAATAATGTATCAATGACGGAAACTTCTGTTAAACTTAAGTTTCGCACATATTTAACTCCTTCTAGAATTAATAAATATTAACCTCACATTTCTAATTTATGTTTCTGAGGGTGTCTAGACATTGGAGACTTTTTCACACTTGGTGGTCTTGCCCTATGGTACATTCACTCTGGTCAAAGATTTGTGAGCTTTCAAGGGAATTTTGGGATAAAGCTGCTACCCCTAACCCTCTATCAGCTTTACTGAACCTAAAGATTGACAAACTTTCCCGGTTAGAAAACCCTTTATTCACTAAAATATTGTTGGCCACTAGACTCCACATCGCCCAAGCTTGGCTAACCAATGAACTGTCTTGGGTCAAAGTCATACAAAAAATTAATTATATCTGTTTAACCACTTCAGGACCACAGTCTTTCTACCCCTTAAGGACCAGGCACTTTTTTTTCCATTCAGACCACTGCAGCTTTCACGGTTTATTGCTCGGTCATACAACCTACCACCTAAATGAATTTTACCTCCTTTTCTTGTCACTAATAAAGCTTTCTTTTGATGCTATTTGATTGCTCCTGCGATTTTTACTTTTTATTATATTCATCAAAAAAGACATGAATTTTGGCAAAAAAATGATTTTTTTAACTTTCTGTGCTGACATTTTTCAAATAAAGTAACATTTCTGTATACATGCAGCACGAAAAATGTGGACAAACATGTTTTTGATAAAAAAAAACCCATTCAGTGTATATTTATTGGTTTGGGTAAAAGTTATAGCGTTTACAAACTATGGTGCCAAAAGTGAATTTTCCCATTTTCAAGCATCTCTGACTTTTCTGCGCACCTGTCAGGTTTCATGAGGGGCTAAAATTCCAGGATAGTACAAATACCCCCCAAATGACCCCATTTTGGAAAGAAGACATCCCAAAGTATTCAGTGAGAGGCATGGTGAGTTCATAGAAGATTTTTTTTTTTGTCACAAGTTAGCGGAAAATGACACTTTCTGACAAAAAAAAGAAAAAAAAAAAGTTTCCATTTCTTCTAACTTGCAACAAAAAAAAATGAAATCTGCCACGGACTCACTATGCTCCTCTCTGAATACCTTGAAGTGTCTACTTTCCAAAATGGGGTCATTTGTGGGGTGTGTTCACTGTCCTGGCATTTTGGGGGGTGCCTAATTGTAAGCACCCCTGTAAAGCCTAAAGATGCTCATTGGACTTTTGGCCCCTTAGCGCAGTTAGGCTGCAAAAAAGTGCCACACATGTGGTATTGCCGTACTCAGGAGAAGTAGTATAATGTGTTTTGGGGTGTATTTTTACACATACCCATGCTGGGTGGGAGAAATATCTCCATAAATGACAATTGTTTTATTTTTTTTACACACAATTGTCTATTTATAGAGATATTTCTGCCACTCAGCATGGGTATGTGGAAAAATACACCCCAAAACACATTATACTACTTCTCCTGAGTACGGCGATACCACATGTGTGGCACTTTTTTGCACCCTAACTGCGCTAAGGGGCCCAAAGTTCAATTAGTACCTTTAGGATTTCACAGGTCATTTTGAGAAATTTCGTTTCAAGACTACTCCTCACGGTTTAGGGCCCCTAAAATGCCAGGACAGTATAGGAACCCCACAAATTACCCCATTTTAGAAAGAAGACACCCCAAGGTATTCCGTTAGGAGGATGGTGAGTTCATAGAAGATTTTTTTTTTTGTCACAAGTTAGCGGAAATTGATTTTAATTGTTTTTTTTCACAAAGTGTCATTTTCCGCTAACTTGTGACAAAAAATAAAATCTTCTATGAACTCACCATACTCCAAACGGAATACCTTGGGGTGTCTTCTTTCTAAAATGGGGTCATTTGTGGGGTTCCTATACTGCCCTGGCATTTTAGGGGCCCTAAACCGTGAGGAGTAGTCTTGAAACCAAATGTCGCAAAATGACCTGTGAAATCCTAAAGGTACTCATTGGACTTTGGGCCTCTTAGCGCACTTAGGGTGCAAAAAAGTGCCACACATGTGGTACCGCCGTACTCAGGAGAAGTAGTATAATGTGTTTTGGGGTGTATTTTTACACATACCCATGCTGGGTGGGAGAAATATCTCTGTAAATGACAATTGTTTGATTTTTTTTTACACACAATTGTCCTTTTACAGAGAGATTTCTCCCACCCAGCATGGGTATGTGTAAAAATACACCCCAAAACACAATATACTACTTCTTCTGAGTACGGCGATACCACATGTGTGACACTTTTTTGCAACCTAGGTGCGCTAAGGGGCCTAACGTCCTATTCACAGGTCATTTTGAGGCCTTTGGATTCTAGACTACTGCTCACGGTTTAGGGCCCCTTAAATGCCAGGGCAGTATAGGAACCCCACAAGTGACCCCATTTTAGAAAGAAGACACCCCAAGGTATTCTGTTAGGAGTATGGTGAGTTCATAGAAGATTTTTTTTTTTCACAAGTTAGCGGAAAATGACACTTTGTGAAAAAAAAAACAATACATATCAATTTCCGCTAACTTGTGACAAAAAATAAAATCTTCTATGAACTCATCATACACCTAACAGAATACCTTGGGGTGTCTTCTTTCTAAAATGGGGTCACTTGTGGGGTTCCTATACTGCCCTGGCATTTTACGGGCCCAAAACTGTGAGTAGTCTGGAAACCAAATTTCTCAAAATGACTGATCAGGGGTATAAGCATCTGCAAATTTTGATGACAGGTGGTCTATGAGGGGGCAAATTTTGTGGAACCGGTCATAAGCAGGGTGGCCTCTTAGATGACAGGATGTTTTGGGCCTGATCTGATGGATAGGAGTGCTAGGGGGTGACAGGAGGTGATTGATGGGTGTCTCAGGGGGCGGTTAGAGGGGAAAATAGATGCAATCAATGCACTGGGGAGGTGATCGGAAGGGGGTCTGAGGGGGACCTGAGGGTTTGGCCGAGTGATCAGGAGCCCACACGGGGCAAATTAGGGCCTGATCTGATGGGTAGGTGTGCTAGGGGGTGACAGGAGGTGATTGATGGGTGTCTCAAGGTGTGATTAGAGGGGGGAAATAGATGCAAGCAATGCACTAGCGAGGTGATCAGGGCTGGGGTCTGAGGACGTTCTGAGGTGTGGGCGGGTGATTGGGTGCCCGCAAGGGGCAGATTAGGGTCTAATCTGATGGATAACCGTGACAGGTGGTGATAGGGGGTGATTGATGGGTAATTAGTGGGTGTTTAGAGGAGAGAAGAGATGTAAACACTGCACTTGGGAGGTGATCTGATGTCGGATCTGCGGGCGATCTATTGGTGTGGGTGGGTGATCAGATTGCCCGCAAGGGGCAGGTTAGGGGCTGATTGATGGGTGGCAGTGACAGGGGGTGATTGATGCGTGGCAGTGACAGGGGGTGATTGATAGGTGATTGACAGGTGATCAGTGGGTTATTACAGGGAATAACAGATGTAAATATTGCACTGGCGAATTGATAAAGGGGGGTCTGAGGGCAATCTGAGCGTGTGGGCGGGTGATTGGGTGCCCGCAAGGGGTAGATTAGGGTCTAATCTGATGGGTAACAGTGACAGGTGGTGATAGGGGGTGATTGATAGGTGATTGATGGGTAATTAGTGGGTGTTTAGAGGAGAGAATAGATGTAAACAATGGATTTGGGAGGTGATCTGATGTCGGATCTGCGGGCGATCTATTGGTGTGGGTGGGTGATCAGATTGCCCGCAAGGGGCAGGTTAGGGGCTGATTGATGGGTGGCAGTGACAGGGGGTGATTGATGGGTGGCAGTGACAGGGGGTGATTGATAGGTGATTGACAGGTGATCAGTGGGTTATTACAGGGAATAACAGATGTAAATATTGCACTGGCGAATTGATAAAGGGGGGTCTGAGGGCAATCTGAGCGTGTGGGCGGGTGATTGGGTGCCCGCAAGGGGTAGATTAGGGTCTAATCTGATGGGTAACAGTGACAGGTGGTGATAGGGGGTGATTGATAGGTGATTGATGGGTAATTAGTGGGTGTTTAGAGGAGAGAATAGATGTAAACAATGGATTTGGGAGGTGATCTGATGTCGGATCTGCGGGCGATCTATTGGTGTGGGTGGGTGATCAGATTGCCCGCAAGGGGCAGGTTAGGGGCTGATTGATGGGTAGCAGAGACAGGGGGTGATTGACTGGTGATTGACTGGTGATTGACGGGTGATTGACAGGTGATTGACAGGTGATCAGGGGGGATAGATGCATACAGTACACGGGGGGAGGGGTCTGGGGGGGGGGGGGGGTCTGGGGAGAATCTGAGGGGTGGGGGGGTGATCAGGAGGGGGCAGTGGGCAGGGGGGGGGGGATAAAAAAAAAATAGCGTTGACAGATAGTGACAGGGAGTGATTGATGGGTGATTAGGGGGGTGACTGGGTGCAAACAGTGGTCTGGGGGGTGGGCAGGGGGGGGGGTCTGATGGGTGCTGTGGGCGATCAGGGGGCAGGGGGAGGGAAATCAGTGTGCTTGGGTGCAGACTAGGGTGGCTGCAGCCTGCCCTGGTGGTCCCTCAGACACTGGGACCACCAGGGCAGGAGGCAGCCAGTATAATAGGCTTTGTATACATTACAAAGCCTATTATACAATGTAAGTGCGGCGATCCGGGTGCTAGTAACCCGCCGGCGCTTCCGAACGGCCGGCGGGTTACTACGAGCGGTGGGCAGAGCCAGTCCCCGGCGGCTGATCGCGTCACGAATGACGCGATCGCCGCATAACCACTCCCGCAGCCGCCCCCGCCGATGGGCGTATTGCGGTCGTTTGGGCCCGGACTTTGCCGCCGCCCATCGGCTGGGGGCGGTCCTTAAGTGGTTAAACAAATTTATATGGGCTCTGACTATAGGAGACACAGCACATTTTCTTTCAATATGGGAACCTTGGCTAACCTCAGATTATGGCAAACATATACAAACAATTTTGAGTAAATGTTAATCTGACATGAGTATGATAAGAAAAGTGCATTAAGCTGATACTGCAAGCTTTCTCATAGGGGATGTGATCTCCCATACTTCCTCTAAGTAAGGTCTACAACATCTTTGGATACGCAAATTCTCACTTCTACGTGTACCTGTTCCTCATTTTTTGTTCTGTTTTGTTTTGTGATGTCTTTAAACTACTACATATGGTTATGACATCTTCATGGAATTGGGCCCTTGGTTATACTGTCTTACTATGTGTAAGACTGCAAGAATGATAGGGACTCTCAATTGTTTTGTTTATTGCACTATTTGCTGTTGCTGTTATCAGTTATAATTCATTGTGATGTTTCTGTTTATTTTCTCAATAAACATCTTTTGAAAGTAAAACAAAACATTGGTTCTTAGTTTTCCTGTGCAGAAAACACATGCAGACACAGACAAGTGTGCTCCCTGCCTTAAAGGGAACCTGAACTGAAAGGAAGAAAAAATAATTTCACTTACCTGTGGCTTCTACCAGCTCCCTGCAGCCGCCCTGTTCATGTGCCATCATTGAACGATTGTCCGGTCGCCTGCAGCGCTGAGTTTTGATTTTGGCGAATGGGCCAGTCAATGGCTGTGGGGCCCTAGATGCACGCGTCCTCGATCACGCTCCCATAGCTGGGATTGTCCTGTGCGTGTGCAGTATGAGATTTTCTCGTACTGCTGCTGTCAAAGAGACATCTGCTAATGAGTGTCCATTACTGCTGCTGGCATAGTGGCAGCTGCTAATCAGTGGCTGTTAGTGATGCCACAACTGTTCACTGGTGAACAGTTCTCCATGTAGCTACTTCTGGGTTGGCAAGGTCAGTGAGTAGTGTGCAGGTGCTTGCCCCATGGTACCCGTTCTTGACCATGTGCCCGCCAGCACGTTTCGCATGATATCATGACTACATGGTACACATGCCCACTATGTAGTCATGACATCATATGCAGAGTACTCCCAGACATGGGTGCACAATCAAGGATGCGCGCCACTGGGCCATTGCCTGCTCATTAGTAGCGTTTACTGATGCTGGCAGTGGCGTTTACTGCTGGTGTTTGCTGCTGGTATAACAGACAAGTGTGAAAGCGAACCTGGACAGACAACGATCACTTGCTGGATGCGTCTTCTTCCTTGCTGAAATGGGACATCGTTGGTACATTTGTAGGAGACCAAAGTTAACGTCGATACACAGGTGTTATTCACAGAACAATATCATTAGATTTGTCATATTCTTCACTGAACACTATCGGTGAAAAATCAACATCATACTCTAACTTTATCGTGATACTGATGAAAACGTTTTGCAAGTTTTGTGCGAAGTGGCTTAAAAAACCTTAGTAAAAAAAGAACAAATTGGCATCATTTGATTTTTGTGCATAATGATATCTTCTATAAATAGGCCTGTAAGGGTAAATTGCATGCTATGACCTGCCACCGTAAGAGACCTGTAAGTCCATAAAATATACATATTGCTAACTGTCTTTGCCCAGATGTAGATTGGTTGATGTTTATTCCTGAATAACATAAATGTATGTGTTTGGTATGATATACTTTACACTGCAATGTTATGCTTTGTGAAAGGGGGACTATGCAAGGGCCCCAAACAATTGTCCTCTTATTCACAGGTCATGGGATACCAGTAAATGTATATTCACATGAAGTGCAGCTTTTGTGAAATTATTACTGCTCTTTCACATGGCTGTAGCCCAAAGTTTGCACTGACTTGGATGGTTATTGTAGTAATTCTTTGCTTTGTGACACGCATGAGTACTGTCACCTGTAGCAATCAGGCCTCCAGACCAGTGATGTGCTCTGTTGTAAAGCGGAGGAATGGTGCATGAGGGAGCAACACTAAACTGGAGGCATAAGTAACTTGTACATTATACTTGGCCAGTGCTTATGCAAGATAATTCATCAGTCCAGATATCGTGCTGATACATGAGGGAGGCCGGGCCCCAATAAACACACTTGGGAGAGGCATTGTAGAGATTCATTTAGCATTTGTACAAGCCTTGAATTAGGCTTCATTTGCCCTGTGCCACATGCTGATGTAAAATCACATCTCAATCCAGTAGGCATGCCAATGCATGGCTAGAAGCATTCAGATGTCATGTTAGAAAAATGCAGCAGGGACTCCTATTTTTTTTCCTTGCAAGTGATTTTAGTGGGGTGTAATTCTGCATCCGAATTTGTATGAAAAGGAAATAGAAAGAAATCACAGAAATGGAAAATTACTGTAGACCTTATTGAGATACTAAACCCAAAGGAGGTTACAGATCAAGTGTTCTAACTCCTCTAGTTGTAGCCTAATTCCAGGAGTGCCTTAAAGAGAACTTGAGACAAGAAGCATCTCAGGCTCCATACTTACCTGGGGCTTCCTTAACCCCCCTTGAGGCTGCTAAGTCCCTTGCTGTCTCCCCAGGTGGCCCCTGTCCCCCTCAATTTGGCCCGAAAGCTTGACTGAATCACGTTTCACCGCGCATGTGCTGCTCTGCTGCACGCTAACCCATTGTGGTCCCACTGCTGGAAGCTTTCTGCGCTTGCACATCAGTTCTGCACTGGCGTAGAATGCTCCCGCTGCGGGAGAGTGACTGGTGTGCTTTTACCGCCAAGCGCATTTACGTGATAAAGCGTAACTCGGCCAAACTTTCAGGGCCAAATTGCCGAGGACCGGAGCCACCTGGAGAGACAACGAGGGGGCTTAAGGAAGCCACCGGTAAATATGGTGCCTGAGACGCTTTTTGTCTAGTCTTCAAGGTACACTTAAAGTTACATAAAGAGAATCTGTACTCTAAAATTTTTACAGCAAAAAGCATACCATTCTATTCATTATGTTCTCCTGGGCCCCTCTGTGCTATTTCTGCCACTCTCTACTGCAAACCTGGCTTGTAATTGCCAGTTTTAGGCAGTGTTTACAAACAAACTAACCAGCTTGTGATAGGCTCACATAAGCAGAGTGTGTGAGTCATACAGAGCCTGCAGGGGGCCTGGAGGGGATGTGTATAGCTTCTACCAATCACAAGCAGCCCTGCACATTCCACAAATTCCAGCCTTAGCCCGACTGTGCTGACAGAAGAAAACAGATTAGATCATAAACAGAGATAACATAGCCACTGTGCAATTAGGAAAAGCTGCAGTAAGCCAGAGCACATTAGAACAGGCAAAGGAACTTATAGGATAGAAGAACTAAGGCTGAAAATTTTGTTCCAGAGGCTCTTTAAAGTTTGCCTGCACTTTCAATATCAAAGTAAAGTGCCCTTTTTCAGATAAAATCCAAAACTGCTGCCCAGTGTTTTTCGCTTTTAGAGGCGTGGCGTAAGGCAGAAGTAGGTGCAAGCAAAGACTGGGTGACTTCAGCATACATTAGGTACAACACTTGTAAGAGGGATTTTTTTTCTGTAGAGTGGAGGGTGGTGAAAAAAAATACAAGCTTATGCCATGATATTTATATACCCTCAGCTGTAACAATGACTTGGAAAAAAGCTGTTCCTTTCACTTGCCACATAAAGGAGTAGCAACATCTATTCTAGACTCAATTGTAGCTTTGCGTAATGTGAAGGTAAGTGGAAGGCATATTGTAGTTCCAAGTTAAATGTAAAGTAGAAACCACATATTAAACCACATAAATGGCATGCTTCTGGGCTGTGAGGTTTCCCTTAGGGAGGGTGGTTTCCTGAAATCTGTACTCCTTTCAGCTAGTTGGGGTATTGGCCTTGTTCCTTTGCTGTATGTGTGATGTCATTTTTTGCTGTGACTAGGATGTCTGCTGCGCCTTCTGATTATCACACAAATCAATAAAACATATCAGCAGCCAAGCTGCTATTGATGTGTGTGATGCCGGGGAGGTAGGAGACGCAGTTTAGCGCTAAGTCTAACTGAAGTTGACTTCACATATCTAGTGAACAGGAGGTGTGGGTGGGTCCCAGAGAAGATTGATTTCCAGTAGAAGATTCTTCTCATGTTAGGTTAGCACTGGGTGGGAAGCCGACATACAGGATGTTGGTGGGATGAAATTGTTCCCTGGGGAGGGTGTCTTAATCTGGGAGGGTTTTTTTGCTGGTAAATCAGCAGTGTAGGGCCATTCACCTATGCTTTTGGTGGTGTCTTGAATGAAGCTGAGACTTTGATCTCTACTGCGCAGTCTTTTTGTCACACAAATCAAGAACATTAGCTCAGCTGCCAGAGTGGTACTCTTCTTGGTATGTTTGATTGTCAGGGGAAGTAGAAGGCGTTGTGTGGGTCCAAGTCAGATGTAAAGTTGAGACCCCATCTATAGCATATTGGTGGGGTGGGAGGGTTCTCTTAGAAGGGTAGATTTTTTTTCTAGAGTTTGTACTTCTTTCAACTAGTTAGGGCATACCTTTCAACTATTATAGGCTTTTAAAAGGGTGGGGGGGGGGGGGGGGGGGGTAGGTTCCTTAGAGAAGATTGTGTTTTCCATTGGAAGACTCTTCTCTTGTTCACTTAGCACGGGGTGGGTTGTGCCAACATTTACTAGGTTGGTGGGATGAAGTAGTTCCCTGGGGAGGGTGCCTGTGTGATGTCACTTTTTGCTGTGACTAGGATCTCTGCTGCGCCTTCTGTTTATCACACAAATCAGTAAAACATCTCAGCAGCCAAGCTGCTACTGATGTGTGTGATGCCGGGGAGGTAGGAGACGCAGTTTAGCGCCAAGTCTAACTGAGGTTGACGCCACACATATAGTGAACCGGAGGTGCGGGTGGGGTCCCAGAGAAGATTGATTTCCAGTGGAAGATTCTTCTCATGTTAGGTTAGCACTGGGTGGGAAGCCGACATACAGCATGTTGGTGGGATGAAATTGTTTCCTGGGGAGGGTGTCTTAATCTGGGAGGTTTTTTTTGCTGATAAATCAGCAGTGTAGGGCCATTCACCTATGCTATTGGTGGTGTTTTGACTGAAGCAGAGACTTTGATCTCTACTGCGCAGTCTATTTGTCGCACCAATCAAGAACAGTATCTCCGCTGCCAGAGTGGTACTCTTCTTGGTATGTGTGATTGTCAGGGGAAGTAGAAGGCGTCGTGTGGGTCCAAGTCAGAAATGAGGTTGAGACCACATCTATAGCATATTGGTGGGGTGGGAGGGTTCTCTTAGAAGGGTAGATTTTTTCCTGGAGTTTGTACTCCTTTCAACAAGTTAGGGCATACCTTTCAACTATTATAGGCTTTTAAAAGGGTGGGGGGTAGGTTCCTTAGAGAAGATTGTGTTTTTCATTGGAAGATTCTTCTCTTGTTCAGTTAGCACGGGGTGGGTTGTGCCAACATATACTAGGTTGGTCGGATGAAGTAGTTCCCTGGGGAGGGTGTCTGTGTGATGTCACTTTTTGCTGTGACTAGGATCTCTGCTGCACCTTCTGCTTATCATACAAATCAGTAAAACATCTCAGCAGCCAAGCTGCTACTGATGTGTGTGATGCCGGGGAGGTAGGAGACGCAGTTTAGCGCCAAGTCTAACTGAAGTTGACGCCACACATATAGTGAACCGGAGTTGCGGGTGGGGTCCCAGAGAAGATTGATTTCCAGTGGAAGATACTTCTCATGTTAGGTTAGCACTGGGTGGGAAGCCGACATACAGCATGTTGGTGGGATAAAATTGTTTCCTGGGGAGGGTGTCTTAATCTGGGAGGGTTTTTTTGCTGATAAATCAGCAGTGTAGGGCCATTCACCTATGCTATTGGTGGTGTCTTGACTGAAGCTGAGACTTTGATCTCTACTGCGCAGTCTATTTGTCGCACAAATCAAGAATGGTATCTCCGCTGCCAGAGTGGTACTCTTCTTGGTATGTGTGATTGTCAGGGGAAGTAGAATGCGTTGTGTGGGTCCAAGTCAGATATGAGGTTGAGACCACATCTATAGCATATTGGTGGAGTGGGAGGGTTCTCTTAGAAGGGTCGATTTTTTTTCCTGGATTTTGTACTCCTTTCAACTAGTTAGGGCATACCTTTCAACTATTATAGGCTTTTAAAAGGGTGGGGGGTAGGTTCCTTAGAGAAGATAGTGTTTTCCATTGGAAGATTCTTCTCTTGTTCAGTTAGCACGGGGTGGGTTGTGCCAACATACACTAGGTTGGTGGGATGAAGTAGTTCCCTGGGGAGGGTGTCTGTGTGATGTCACTTTTTGCTGTGACTAGGATCTCTGCTGCGCCTTCTGCTTATCACACAAATCAGTAAAACATCTCAGCAGCCAAGCTGCTACTGATGTGTGTGATGCCGGGGAGGTAGGAGACGCAGTTTAGCGCCAAGTCTAACTGAAGTTGACGCCACACATATAGTGAACCGGAGGTGCGGGTAGGGTCCCAGAGAAGATTGATTTCCAGTGGAAGATACTTCTCATGTTAGGTTAGCACTGGGTGGGAAGCCGACATACTGCATGTTGGTGAGATGAAATTGTTCCCTGGGGAGGGTGTCTTAATCTGGGAGGGTTTTTTTGCTGATAAATCAGCAGTGTAGGGCCATTCACCTATGCTATTGGTGGTGTCTTGACTGAAGCTGAGACTTTGATCTCTACTGCGCAGTCTTTTTGTCGCACAAATCCAGAATGGTATTTTCGCTGCCAGAGTGGTACTCTTCTTGGTATGTATGATTGTCAAGAAAAGTAGAAGGCGTCGTGTGGGTCCAAGTTAGAAATGAGGTTGAGACCACATCTATAGCATATTGGTGGGGTGGGAGGGTTCTCTTAGAAGGGTCGATTTTTTTCCTGGAGTTTGTACTCCTTTCAACTAGTTAGGGCATACCTTTCAACTAGTATAGGCTTTTAAAAGGGTGGGGGGTAGGTTCCTTAGAGAAGAGAGTGTTTTCCATTGGAAGATTCTTCTCTTGTTCAGTTAGCACGGGGTGGGTTGTGCCAACATACACTAGGTTGGTGGGATGAAGTAGTTCCCTGGGGAGGGTGTCTGTGTGATGTCACTTTTTGCTGTGACTAGGATCTCTGCTGCGCCTTCTGCTTATCACACAAATCAGTAAAACATCTCAGCAGCCAAGCTGCTACTGATGTGTGTGATGCCGGGGAGGTAGGAGACGCAGTTTAGCTCCAAGTCTAACTGAAGTTGACGCCACACATATAGTGAACCGGAGGTGCGGGTGGGGTCCCAGAGAAGATTGATTTCCAGTGGGAGATTCTTCTCATGTTAGGTTAGCACTGGGTGGGAAGCCGACATACAGCATGTTGGTGGGATGAAATTGTTCCCTGGGGAGGGTGTCTTAATCTGGGAGGGTTTTTTTGCTGATAAATCAGCAGTGTAGGGCCATTCACCTATGCTATTGGTGGTGTCTTGACTGAAGCGGAGACTTTGATCTCTACTGCGCAGTCTATTTGTCGCACCAATCAAGAACGGTATCTCCGCTGCCAGAGTGGTACTCTTCTTGGTATGTGTGATTGTCAGGGGAAGTAGAATGCGTTGTGTGGGTCCAAGTCAGATGTGAGGTTGAGACCACATCTATAGCATTTTGGTGGGGTGGGAGAGTTCTCTTAGAAGGGTAGATTTTTTCCTGGAGTTTGTACTCCTTTCAACTAGTTAGGGCATACCTTTCAACTATTATAGGCTTTTAAAAGGGTGGGGGGTAGGTTCCTTAGAGAAGATTGTGTTTTCCATTGGAAGATTCTTCTCTTGTTCAGTTAGCACGGGGTGGGTTGTGCCAACATATACTAGGTTGGTGGGATGAAGTAGTTCCCTGGGGAGGGTGTCTGTGTGATGTCACTTTTTGCTGTGACTAGGATCTCTGCTGCGCCTTCTGCTTATCACACAAATCAGTAAAACATCTCAGCAGCCAAGCTGCTACTGATGTGTGTGATGCCGGGGAGGTAGGAGACGCAGTTTAGCTCCAAGTCTAACTGAAGTTGACGCCACACATATAGTGAACCGGAGGTGCGGGTGGGGTCCCAGAGAAGATTGATTTCCAGTGGGAGATTCTTCTCATGTTAGGTTAGCACTGGGTGGGAAGCCGACATACAGCATGTTGGTGGGATGAAATTGTTCCCTGGGGAGGGTGTCTTAATCTGGGAGGGTTTTTTTGCTGATAAATCAGCAGTGTAGGGCCATTCACCTATGCTATTGGTGGTGTCTTGACTGAAGCGGAGACTTTGATCTCTACTGCGCAGTCTATTTGTCGCACCAATCAAGAACGGTATCTCCGCTGCCAGAGTGGTACTCTTCTTGGTATGTGTGATTGTCAGGGGAAGTAGAATGCGTTGTGTGGGTCCAAGTCAGATGTGAGGTTGAGACCACATCTATAGCATTTTGGTGGGGTGGGAGAGTTCTCTTAGAAGGGTAGATTTTTTCCTGGAGTTTGTACTCCTTTCAACTAGTTAGGGCATACCTTTCAACTATTATAGGCTTTTAAAAGGGTGGGGGGTAGGTTCCTTAGAGAAGATTGTGTTTTCCATTGGAAGATTCTTCTCTTGTTCAGTTAGCACGGGGTGGGTTGTGCCAACATATACTAGGTTGGTGGGATGAAGTAGTTCCCTGGGGAGGGTGTCTGTGTGATGTCACTTTTTGCTGTGACTAGGATCTCTGCTGCGCCTTCTGCTTATCACACAAATCAGTAAAACATCTCAGCAGCCAAGCTGCTACTGATGTGTGTGATGCCGGGGAGGTAGGAGACGCAGTTTAGCGCCAAGTCTAACTGAAGTTGACGCCACACATATAGTGAACCGGAGGTGCGGGTGGGGTCCCAGAGAAGATTGATTTCCAGTGAAAGATACTTCTCATGTTAGGTTAGCACTGGGTGGGAAGCCGACATACAGCATGTTGGTGGGATGAAATTGTTCCCTGGGGAGGGTGTCTTAATCTGGGAGGGTTTTTTTGCTGATAAATCAGCAGTGTAGGGCCATTCACCTATGCTATTGGTGGTGTCTTGACTGAAGCGGAGACTTTGATCTCTACTGCGCAGTCTATTTGTCGCACCAATCAAGAATGGTATCTCCGCTGCCAGAGTGGTACTCTTCTTGGTATGTGTGATTGTCAGGGGAAGTAGAATGCGTTGTGTGGGTCCAAGTCAGATGTGAGGTTGAGACCACATCTATAGCATATTGGTGGGGTGGGAGGGTTCTCTTAGAAGGGTAGATTTTTTTCCTGGAGTTTGTACTCCTTTCAACTAGTTAGGGCATACCTTTCAACTATTATAGGCTTTTAAAAGGGGGGGGGGGGGGGGTAGGTTCCTTAGAGAAGATTGTGTTTTCCTTTGGAAGATTCTTCTCTTGTTAAGTTAGCACGGGGTGGGTTGTGCCAACATATACTAGGTTGGTGGGATGAAGTAGTTCCCTGGGGAGGGTGTCTGTGTGATGTCACTTTTTGCTGTGACTAGGATCTCTGCTGCGCCTTCTGCTTATCACACAAATCAGTAAAACATCTCAGCAGCCAAGCTGCTACTGATGTGTGTGATGCCGGGGAGGTAGGAGACGCAGTTTAGCGCCAAGTCTAACTGAAGTTGACGCCACACATATAGTGAACCGGAGGTGCGGGTGGGGTCCCAGAGAAGATTGATTTCCAGTGGAAGATACTTCTCATGTTAGGTTAGCACTGGGTGAGAAGCCGACATACAGCATGTTGGTGGGATGAAATTGTTCCCTGGGAAGGGGGTCTTAATCTGGGAGGGTTTTTTTGCTGATAAATCAGCAATGTAGGGCCATTCACCTATGCTATTGGTGGTGTCTTGACTGAAGCAGAGACTTTGATCTCTACTGCGCAGTCTATTTGTCGCACCAATCAAGAACGGTATCTCCGCTGCCAGAGTGGTACTCTTCTTGGTATGTGTGATTGTCAGGGTAAGTAGAATGCGTTGTGTGGGTCCAAGTCAGATGTGAGGTTGAGACCACATCTATAGCATATTGGTGGGGTGGGAGGGTTCTCTTAGAAGGGTAGATTTTTTCCTGGAGTTTGTACTCCTTTCAACTAGTTAGGGCATACCTTTCAACTATTATAGGCTTTTAAAAGGGTGGGGGGTAGGTTCCTTAGAGAAGATTGTGTTTTCCATTGGAAGATTCTTCTCTTGTTCAGTTAGCACGGGGTGGGTTGTGCCAACATATACTAGGTTGGTGGGATGAAGTAGTTCCCTGGGGAGGGTGTCTGTGTGATGTCACTTTTTGCTGTGACTAGGATCTCTGCTGCGCCTTCTGCTTATCACACAAATCAGTAAAACATCTCAGCAGCCAAGCTGCTACTGATGTGTGTGATGCCGGGGAGGTAGGAGACGCAGTTTAGCTCCAAGTCTAACTGAAGTTGACGCCACACATATAGTGAACCGGAGGTGCGGGTGGGGTCCCAGAGAAGATTGATTTCCAGTGGGAGATTCTTCTCATGTTAGGTTAGCACTGGGTGGGAAGCCGACATACAGCATGTTGGTGGGATGAAATTGTTCCCTGGGGAGGGTGTCTTAATCTGGGAGGGTTTTTTTGCTGATAAATCAGCAGTGTAGGGCCATTCACCTATGCTATTGGTGGTGTCTTGACTGAAGCGGAGACTTTGATCTCTACTGCGCAGTCTATTTGTCGCACCAATCAAGAACGGTATCTCCGCTGCCAGAGTGGTACTCTTCTTGGTATGTGTGATTGTCAGGGGAAGTAGAATGCGTTGTGTGGGTCCAAGTCAGATGTGAGGTTGAGACCACATCTATAGCATTTTGGTGGGGTGGGAGAGTTCTCTTAGAAGGGTAGATTTTTTCCTGGAGTTTGTACTCCTTTCAACTAGTTAGGGCATACCTTTCAACTATTATAGGCTTTTAAAAGGGTGGGGGGTAGGTTCCTTAGAGAAGATTGTGTTTTCCATTGGAAGATTCTTCTCTTGTTCAGTTAGCACGGGGTGGGTTGTGCCAACATATACTAGGTTGGTGGGATGAAGTAGTTCCCTGGGGAGGGTGTCTGTGTGATGTCACTTTTTGCTGTGACTAGGATCTCTGCTGCGCCTTCTGCTTATCACACAAATCAGTAAAACATCTCAGCAGCCAAGCTGCTACTGATGTGTGTGATGCCGGGGAGGTAGGAGACGCAGTTTAGCGCCAAGTCTAACTGAAGTTGACGCCACACATATAGTGAACCGGAGGTGCGGGTGGGGTCCCAGAGAAGATTGATTTCCAGTGAAAGATACTTCTCATGTTAGGTTAGCACTGGGTGGGAAGCCGACATACAGCATGTTGGTGGGATGAAATTGTTCCCTGGGGAGGGTGTCTTAATCTGGGAGGGTTTTTTTGCTGATAAATCAGCAGTGTAGGGCCATTCACCTATGCTATTGGTGGTGTCTTGACTGAAGCGGAGACTTTGATCTCTACTGCGCAGTCTATTTGTCGCACCAATCAAGAATGGTATCTCCGCTGCCAGAGTGGTACTCTTCTTGGTATGTGTGATTGTCAGGGGAAGTAGAATGCGTTGTGTGGGTCCAAGTCAGATGTGAGGTTGAGACCACATCTATAGCATATTGGTGGGGTGGGAGGGTTCTCTTAGAAGGGTAGATTTTTTTCCTGGAGTTTGTACTCCTTTCAACTAGTTAGGGCATACCTTTCAACTATTATAGGCTTTTAAAAGGGGGGGGGGGGGGGGGTAGGTTCCTTAGAGAAGATTGTGTTTTCCTTTGGAAGATTCTTCTCTTGTTAAGTTAGCACGGGGTGGGTTGTGCCAACATATACTAGGTTGGTGGGATGAAGTAGTTCCCTGGGGAGGGTGTCTGTGTGATGTCACTTTTTGCTGTGACTAGGATCTCTGCTGCGCCTTCTGCTTATCACACAAATCAGTAAAACATCTCAGCAGCCAAGCTGCTACTGATGTGTGTGATGCCGGGGAGGTAGGAGACGCAGTTTAGCGCCAAGTCTAACTGAAGTTGACGCCACACATATAGTGAACCGGAGGTGCGGGTGGGGTCCCAGAGAAGATTGATTTCCAGTGGAAGATACTTCTCATGTTAGGTTAGCACTGGGTGAGAAGCCGACATACAGCATGTTGGTGGGATGAAATTGTTCCCTGGGAAGGGGGTCTTAATCTGGGAGGGTTTTTTTGCTGATAAATCAGCAATGTAGGGCCATTCACCTATGCTATTGGTGGTGTCTTGACTGAAGCAGAGACTTTGATCTCTACTGCGCAGTCTATTTGTCGCACCAATCAAGAACGGTATCTCCGCTGCCAGAGTGGTACTCTTCTTGGTATGTGTGATTGTCAGGGTAAGTAGAATGCGTTGTGTGGGTCCAAGTCAGATGTGAGGTTGAGACCACATCTATAGCATATTGGTGGGGTGGGAGGGTTCTCTTAGAAGGGTAGATTTTTTCCTGGAGTTTGTACTCCTTTCAACTAGTTAGGGCATACCTTTCAACTATTATAGGCTTTTAAAAGGGTGGGGGGTAGGTTCCTTAGAGAAGATTGTGTTTTCCATTGGAATATTCTTCTCTTGTTCAGTTAGCACGGAGTGGGTTGTGCCAACATATACTAGGTTGGTGGGATGAAGTAGTTCCCTGGGGAGGGTGTCTGTGTGATGTCACTTTTTGCTGTGACTAGGATCTCTGCTGCGCCTTCTGCTTATCACACAAATCAGTAAAACATCTCAGCAGCCAAGCTGCTACTGATGTGTGTGATGCCGGGGAGGTAGGAGACGCAGTTTAGCTCCAAGTCTAACTGAAGTTGACGCCACACATATAGTGAACCGGAGGTGCGGGTAGGGTCCCAGAGAAGATTGATTTCCAGTGGAAGATTCTTCTCATGTTAGGTTAGCACTGGGTGGGAAGCCGACATACAGCATGTTGGTGGGATGAAATTGTTCCCTGGGGAGGGTGTCTTAATCTGGGAGGGTTTTTTTTGCTGATAAATCAGCAGTGTAGGGCCATTCACCTATGCTATTGTTGGTGTCTTGACTGAAGCTGAGACTTTGATCTCTACTGCGCGGTCTATTTGTCGCACAAATCCAGAACGGTATTTTCGCTGCCAGAGTGGTACTCTTCTTGGTATGTATGATTGTCAAGAAAAGTAGAAGGAGTCGTGTGGGTCCAAGTCAGAAGTGAGGTTGAGACCACATCTATAGCATATTGGTGGGGTGGGAGGGTTCTCTTAGAAGGGTAAATTTTTTCCTGGAGTTTGTACTCCTTTCAACTAGTTAGGGCATACCTTTCAACTATTATAGGCTTTTACAAGGGTGGGGGGTAGGTTCCTTAGAGAAGATTGTGTTTTCCATTGGAAGATTCTTCTCTTGTTCAGTTAGCACGGGGTGGGTTGTGCCAACATATACTAGGTTGGTGGGATGAAGTAGTTCCCTGGGGAGGGTGTCTGTGTGATGTCACTTTTTGCTGTGACTAGGATCTCTGCTGCGCCTTCTGCTTATCACACAAATCAGTAAAACATCTCAGCAGCCAAGCTGCTACTGATGTGTGTGATGCCGGGGAGGTAGGAGACGCAGTTTAGCGCCAAGTCTTACTGAAGTTGACGCCACACATATAGTGAACCGGAGGTGCGGGTAGGGTCCCAGAGAAGATTGATTTCCAGTGGAAGATTCTTCTCATGTTAGGTTAGCACTGAGTGGTAAGCTGACATACAGCATGTTGGTGGGATGAATTTGTTCCCTGGGGAGGGTGTCTTAATCTGGGAGGGTTTTTTTTGCTGATAAATCAGCAGTGTAGGGCCATTCACCTATGCTATTGTTGGTGTCTTGACTGAAGCGGAGACTTTGATCTCTACTGCACGGTCTATTTGTCGCACAAATCCAGAACGGTAATTTCGCTGCCAGAGTGGTACTCTTCTTGGTATGTGTGATTGTCAGGGGAAGTAGAATGCGTTGTGTGGGTCCAAGTCAGATGTGAGGTTGAGACCACATCTATAGCATATTGGTGGGGTGGGAGGGTTCTCTTAGAAGGGTAGATTTTTTTCCTGGAGTTTGTCCTCCTTTCAACTAGTTAGGGCATACCTTTCAACTATTATAGGCTTTTAAAAGGGTGGGGGGTAGGTTCCTTAGAGAAGATTGTGTTTTCCATTGGAAGATTCTTCTCTTGTTGAGTTAGCACGGAGTGGGTTGTGCCAACATATACTAGGTTGGTGGGATGAAGTAGTTCCCTGGGGAGGGTGTCTGTGTGATGTCACTTTTTGCTGTGACTAGGATCTCTGCTGCGCCTTCTGCTTATCACACAAATCAGTAAAACATCTCAGCAGCCAAGCTGCTACTGATGTGTGTGATGCCGGGGAGGTAGGAGACGCAGTTTAGCGCCAAGTCTAACTGAAGTTGACGCCACACATATAGTGAACCGGAGGTGCGGGTGGGGTCCCAGAGAAGATTGATTTCCAGTGGAAGATTCTTCTCATGTTAGGTTAGCACTGAGTGGTAAGCTGACATACAGCATGTTGGTGGGATGAATTTGTTCCCTGGGGAGGGTGTCTTAATCTGGGAGGGTTTTTTTGCTGATAAATCAGCAGTGTAGGGCCATTCACCTATGCTATTGTTGGTGTCTTGACTGAAGCGGAGACTTTGATCTCTACTGCACGGTCTATTTGTCGCACAAATCCAGAACGGTAATTTCGCTGCCAGAGTGGTACTCTTCTTGGTATGTGTGATTGTCAGGGGAAGTAGAATGCGTTGTGTGGGTCCAAGTCAGATGTGAGGTTGAGACCACATCTATAGCATATTGGTGGGGTGGGAGGGTTCTCTTAGAAGGGTAGATTTTTTCCTGGAGTTTGTACTCCTTTCAACTAGTTAGGGCATACCTTTCAACTATTATAGGCTTTTAAAAGGGTGGGGGGTAGGTTCCTTAGAGAAGATTGTGTTTTCCATTGGAAGATTCTTCTCTTGTTCAGTTAGCATGGGGTGGGTTGTGCCAACATACACTAGGTTGGTGGGATGAAGTAGTTCCCTGGGAAGGGTGTCTGTGTGATGTCACTTTTTGCTGTGACTAGGATCTCTGCTGCGCCTTCTGCTTATCACACAAATCAGTAAAACATCTCAGCAGCCAAGCTGCTACTGATGTGTGTGATGCCGGGGAGGTAGGAGACGCAGTTTAGCGCCAAGTCTAACTGAAGTTGACGCCACACATATAGTGAACTGGAGGTGCGGGTGGGGTCCCAGAGAAGATTGATTTCCAGTGGAAGATTCTTCTCATGTTAGGTTAGCACTGGGTGGGAAGCCGACATACAGCATGTTGGTGGGATGAAATTGTTCCCTGGGGAGGGTGTCTTAATCTGGGAGGGTTTTTTTTGCTGATAAATCAGCAGTGTAGGGCCATTCACCTATGCTATTGTTGGTGTCTTGACTGAAGCTGAGACTTTGATCTCTACTGCGCGGTCTATTTGTCGCACAAATCCAGAACGGTATTTTCGCTGCCAGAGTGGTACTCTTCTTGGTATGTATGATTGTCAAGAAAAGTAGAAGGAGTCGTGTGGGTCCAAGTCAGAAGTGAGGTTGAGACCACATCTATAGCATATTGGTGGGGTGGGAGGGTTCTCTTAGAAGGGTAGATTTTTTCCTGGAGTTTGTACTCCTTTCAACTAGTTAGGGCATACCTTTCAACTATTATAGGCTTTTAAAAGGGTGGGGGGTAGGTTCCTTAGAGAAGATTGTGTTTTCCATTGGAAGATTCTTCTCTTGTTGAGTTAGCACGGAGTGGGTTGTGCCAACATATACTAGGTTGGTGGGATGAAGTAGTTCCCTGGGGAGGGTGTCTGTGTGATGTAACTTTTTGCTGTGACTAGGATCTCTGCTGCGCCTTCTGCTTATCACACAAATCAGTAAAACATCTCAGCAGCCAAGCTGCTACTGATGTGTGTGATGCCGGGGAGGTAGGAGACGCAGTTTAGCGCCAAGTCTAACTGAAGTTGACGCCACACATATAGTGAACCGGAGGTGCGGGTGGGGTCCCAGAGAAGATTGATTTCCAGTGGAAGATACTTCTCATGTTAGGTTAGCACTGGATGGGAAGCCGACATACAGCATGTTGGTGGGATGAAATTGTTCCCTGGGGAGGGTGTCTTAATCTGGGAGGGGTTTTTTGCTGATAAATCAGCAATGTAGGGCCATTCACCTAGGCTATTGGTGGTGTCTTGACTGAAGCAGAGACTTTGATCTCTACTGCGCAGTCTATTTGTCGTACCAATCAAGAACGGTATCTCCGATGCCAGAGTGGTACTCTTCTTGGTATGTGTGATTGTCAGGGGAAGTAGAATGCGTTGTGTGGGTCCAAGTCAGATGTGAGGTTGAGACCACATCTATAGCATATTGGTGGGGTGGGAGGGTTCTCTTAGAAGGGTAGATTTTTTCCTGGAGTTTGTACTCCTTTCAACTAGTTAGGGCATACCTTTCAACTATTATAGGCTTTTAAAAGGGTGGGGGGTAGGTTCCTTAGAGAAGATTGTGTTTTCCATTGGAAGATTCTTCTCTTGTTGAGTTAGCACGGAGTGGGTTGTGCCAACATATACTAGGTTGGTGGGATGAAGTAGTTCCCTGGGGAGGGTGTCTGTGTGATGTAACTTTTTGCTGTGACTAGGATCTCTGCTGCGCCTTCTGCTTATCACACAAATCAGTAAAACATCTCAGCAGCCAAGCTGCTACTGATGTGTGTGATGCCGGGGAGGTAGGAGACGCAGTTTAGCGCCAAGTCTAACTGAAGTTGACGCCACACATATAGTGAACCGGAGGTGTGGGTGAGGTCCCAGAGAAGATTGATTTCCAGTGGAAGATTCTTCTCATGTTAGGTTAGCACTGGGTGGGAAGCCGACATACAGCATGTTGGTGGGATGAAATTGTTCCCTGGGGAGGGTGTCTTAATCTGGGAGGGGTTTTTTTGCTGATAAATCAGCAGTGTAGGGCCATTCACCTATGCTATTGTTGGTGTCTTGACTGAAGCTGAGACTTTGATCTCTACTGTGCGGTCTATTTGTCGCACAAATCCAGAACGGTATTTTCGCTGCCACAGTGGTACTCTTCTTGGTATGTATGATTGTCAAGAAAAGTAGAAGGAGTCGTGTGGGTCCAAGTCAGAAGTGAGGTTGAGACCACATCTATAGCATATTGGTGGGGTGGGAGGGTTCTCTTAGAATGGTAATTTTTTTTCCTGGAGTTTGTACTCCTTTCAACTAGTTAGGGCATACCTTTCAACTATTATAGGCTTTTACAAGGGTGGGGGGTAGGTTCCTTAGAGAAGATTGTGTTTTCCATTGGAAGATTCTTCTCTTGTTCAGTTAGCACGGGGTGGGTTGTGCCAACATATACTAGGTTGGTGGGATGAATTAGTTCCCTGGGGAGGGTGTCTGTGTGATGTCACTTTTTGCTGTGACTAGGATCTCTGCTGCGCCTTCTGCTTATCACACAAATCAGTAAAACATCTCAGCAGCCAAGCTGCTACTGATGTGTGTGATGCCGGGGAGGTAGGAGACGCAGTTTAGCGCCAAGTCTTACTGAAGTTGACGCCACACATATAGTGAACCGGAGGTGCGGGTAGGGTCCCAGAGAAGATTGATTTCCAGTGGAAGATTCTTCTCATGTTAGGTTAGCACTGGGTGGGAAGCTGACATACAGCATGTTGGTGGGATGAAATTGTTCCCTGGGGAGGGTGTCTTAATCTGGGAGGGTTTTTTTGCTGATAAATTAGCAGTGTAGGGCCATTCACCTATGCTATTGGTGGTGTCTTGACTGAAGCTGAGACTTTGATCTCTACTGCGCAGTCTATTTGTCGCACAAATCCAGAATGGTATTTTCGCTGCCAGAGTGGTACTCTTCTTGGTATGTATGATTGTCAAGAAAAGTAGAAGGCGTTGTGTGGGTCCAAGTTAGATGTGAGGTTGAGACCACATCTATAGCATATTGGTGGGGTGGGAGGGTTCTCTTAGAAGGGTAGATTTTTTCCTGGAGTTTGTACTCCTTTCAACTAGTTAGGGCATACCTTTCAACTATTATAGGCTTTTAAAAGGGTGGGGGGTAGGTTCCTTAGAGAAGATTGTGTTTTCCATTGGAAGATTCTTCTCTTGTTCAGTTAGCACGGTGTGGGTTGTGCCAACATATCCTAGGTTGGTGGGATGAAGTAGTTCCCTGGGGAGGGTGTCTGTGTGATGTCACTTTTTGCTGTGACTAGGATCTCTGCTGCGCCTTCTGCTTATCACACAAATCAGTAAAACATCTCAGCAGCCAAACTGCTACTGATGTGTGTGATGCCGGGGAGGTAGGAGACGCAGTTTAGCGCCAAGTCTTACTGAAGTTGACGCCACACATATAGTGAACCGGAGGTGCGGCGGGCAGGGTCCCAGAGAAGATTGATTTCCAGTGGAAGATTCTTCTCATGTTAGGTTAGCACTGGGTGGGAAGCCGACATACAGCATGTTGGTGGGATGAAATTGTTCCCTGGGGAGGGTGTCTTAATCTGGGAGGGTTTTTTTGCTGATAAATCAGCAGTGTAGGGCCATTCACCTATGCTATTGGTGGTGTCTTGACTGAAGCGGAGACTTTGATCTCTACTGCGCAGTCTATTTGTCGCACCAATCAAGAACGGTATCTCCGCTGCCAGAGTGGTACTCTTCTTGGTATGTGTGATTGTCAGGGGAAGTAGAATGCGTTGTGTGGGTCCAAGTCAGATGTGAGGTTGAGACCACATCTATAGCATTTTGGTAGGGTGGGAGGGTTCTCTTAGAAGGGTAGATTTTTTCCTGGAGTTTGTACTCCTTTCAACTAGTTAGGGCATACCTTTCAACTATTATAGGCTTTTAAAAGGGTGGGGGGTAGGTTCCTTAGAGAAGATTGTGTTTTCCATTGGAAGATTCTTCTCTTGTTCAGTTAGCACGGGGTGGGTTGTGCCAACATATACTAGGTTGGTGGGATGAAGTAGTTCCCTGGGGAAGGTGTCTGTGTGATGTCACTTTTTGCTGTGACTAGGATCTCTGCTGCGCCTTCTGCTTATCACACAAATCAGTAAAACATCTCAGCAGCCAAGCTGCTACTGATGTGTGTGATGCCGGGGAGGTAGGAGACGCAGTTTAGCGCCAAGTCTAACTGAAGTTGACGCCACACATATAGTGAACCGGATGTGCGGGTGGGGTCCCAGAGAAGATTGATTTCCAGTGAAAGATACTTCTCATGTTAGGTTAGCACTGGGTGGGAAGCTGACATACAGCATGTTGGTGGGATGAAATTGTTCCCTGGGGAGGGTGTCTTAATCTGGGAGGGTTTTTTTGCTGATAAATCAGCAGTGTAGGGCCATTCACCTATGCTATTGGTGGTGTCTTGACTGAAGCTGAGACTTTGATCTCTACTGCGCGTTCTATTTGTTGCACAAATCCAGAACGGTATTTTCTCTGCCAGAGTGGTACTCTTCTTGGTATGTATGATTGTCAAGAAATGTAGAAGGAGTCGTGTGGGTCCAAGTCAGAAGTGAGGTTGAGACCACATCTATAGCATATTGGTGGGGTGGGAGGGTTCTCTTAGAAGGGTAGATTTTTTCCTGGAGTTTGTACTCCTTTCAACTAGTTAGGGCATACCTTTCAACTATTATAGGCTTTTAAAAGGGTGGGGGGTAGGTTCCTTAGAGAAGATTGTGTTTTCCATTGGAAGATTCTTCTCTTGTTCAGTTAGCACGGTGTGGGTTGTGCCAACATATACTAGGTTGGTGGGATGAAGTAGTTCCCTGGGGAGGGTGTCTGTGTGATGTCACTTTTTGCTGTGACTAGGATCTCTGCTGCGCCTTCTGCTTATCACACAAATCAGTAAAACATCTCAGCAGCCAAGCTGCTACTGATGTGTGTGATGCCGGGGAGGTAGGAGACGCAGTTTAGCGCCAAGTCTAACTGAAGTTGACGCCACACATATAGTGAACCGGAGGTGCGGGTGGGGTCCCAGAGAAGATTGATTTCCAGTGGAAGATACTTCTCATGTTAGGTTAGCACTGGGTGGGAAGCCGACATACAGCATGTTGGTGGGATGAAATTGTTCCCTGGGAAGGGGGTCTTAATCTGGGAGGGTTTTTTTGCTGATAAATCAGCAATGTAGGGCCATTCACCTATGCTATTGGTGGTGTCTTGACTGAAGCAGAGACTTTGATCTCTACTGCACGTTCTATTTGTTGCACAAATCCAGAACGGTAATTTCGCTGCCAGAGTGGTACTCTTCTTGGTATGTGTGATTGTCAGGGGAAGTAGAATGCGTTGTGTGGGTCCAAGTCAGAAGTGAGGTTGAGACCACATCTATAGCATATTGGTGGGGTGGGAGGGTTCTCTTAGAAGGGTAGATTTTTTCCTGGAGTTTGTACTCCTTTCAACTAGTTAGGGCATACCTTTCAACTATTATAGGCTTTTAAAAGGGTGGGGGGTAGGTTCCTTAGAGAAGATTGTGTTTTCCATTGGAAGATTCTTCTCTTGTTCAGTTAGCACGGTGTGGGTTGTGCCAACATATACTAGGTTGGTGGGATGAAGTAGTTCCCTGGGGAGGGTGTCTGTGTGATGTCACTTTTTGCTGTGACTAGGATCTCTGCTGCGCCTTCTGCTTATCACACAAATCAGTAAAACATCTCAGCAGCCAAGCTGCTACTGATGTGTGTGATGCCGGGGAGGTAGGAGACGCAGTTTAGCGCCAAGTCTTACTGAAGTTGACGCCACACATATAGTGAACCGGAGGTGCGGCGGGTAGGGTCCCAGAGAAGATTGATTTCCAGTGGAAGATTCTTCTCATGTTAGGTTAGCACTGGGTGGGAAGCCGACATACAGCATGTTGGTGGGATGAAATTGTTCCCTGGGGAGGGTGTCTTAATCTGGGAGGGTTTTTTTGCTGATAAATCAGCAGTGTAGGGCCATTCACCTATGCTATTGGTGGTGTCTTGACTGAAGCGGAGACTTTGATCTCTACTGCGCAGTCTATTTGTCGCACCAATCAAGAACGGTATCTCCGCTGCCAGAGTGGTACTCTTCTTGGTATGTGTGATTGTCAGGGGAAGTAGAATGCGTTGTGTGGGTCCAAGTCAGATGTGAGGTTGAGACCACATCTATAGCATTTTGGTGGGGTGGGAGGGTTCTCTTAGAAGGGTAGATTTTTTCCTGGAGTTTGTACTCCTTTCAACTAGTTAGGGCATACCTTTCAACTATTATAGGCTTTTAAAAGGGTGGGGGGTAGGTTCCTTAGAGAAGATTGTGTTTTCCATTGGAAGATTCTTCTCTTGTTCAGTTAGCACGGGGTGGGTTGTGCCAACATATACTAGGTTGGTGGGATGAAGTAGTTCCCTGGGGAAGGTGTCTGTGTGATGTCACTTTTTGCTGTGACTAGGATCTCTGCTGCGCCTTCTGCTTATCACACAAATCAGTAAAACATCTCAGCAGCCAAGCTGCTACTGATGTGTGTGATGCCGGGGAGGTAGGAGACGCAGTTTAGCGCCAAGTCTAACTGAAGTTGACGCCACACATATAGTGAACCGGATGTGCGGGTGGGGTCCCAGAGAAGATTGATTTCCAGTGAAAGATACTTCTCATGTTAGGTTAGCACTGGGTGGGAAGCTGACATACAGCATGTTGGTGGGATGAAATTGTTCCCTGGGGAGGGTGTCTTAATCTGGGAGGGTTTTTTTGCTGATAAATCAGCAGTGTAGGGCCATTCACCTATGCTATTGGTGGTGTCTTGACTGAAGCTGAGACTTTGATCTCTACTGCGCGTTCTATTTGTTGCACAAATCCAGAACGGTATTTTCTCTGCCAGAGTGGTACTCTTCTTGGTATGTATGATTGTCAAGAAAAGTAGAAGGAGTCGTGTGGGTCCAAGTCAGAAGTGAGGTTGAGACCACATCTATAGCATATTGGTGGGGTGGGAGGGTTCTCTTAGAAGGGTAGATTTTTTCCTGGAGTTTGTACTCCTTTCAACTAGTTAGGGCATACCTTTCAACTATTATAGGCTTTTAAAAGGGTGGGGGGTAGGTTCCTTAGAGAAGATTGTGTTTTCCATTGGAAGATTCTTCTCTTGTTCAGTTAGCACGGTGTGGGTTGTGCCAACATATACTAGGTTGGTGGGATGAAGTAGTTCCCTGGGGAGGGTGTCTGTGTGATGTCACTTTTTGCTGTGACTAGGATCTCTGCTGCGCCTTCTGCTTATCACGCAAATCAGTAAAACATCTCAGCAGCCAAGCTGCTACTGATGTGTGTGATGCCGGGGAGGTAGGAGACGCAGTTTAGCGCCAAGTCTAACTGAAGTTGACGCCACACATATAGTGAACCGGAGGTGCGGGTGGGGTCCCAGAGAAGATTGATTTCCAGTGGAAGATACTTCTCATGTTAGGTTAGCACTGGGTGGGAAGCCGACATACAGCATGTTGGTGGGATGAAATTGTTCCCTGGGAAGGGGGTCTTAATCTGGGAGGGTTTTTTTGCTGATAAATCAGCAATGTAGGGCCATTCACCTATGCTATTGGTGGTGTCTTGACTGAAGCAGAGACTTTGATCTCTACTGCACGGTCTATTTGTCGCACAAATCCAGAACGGTAATTTCGCTGCCAGAGTGGTACTCTTCTTGGTATGTGTGATTGTCAGGGGAAGTAGAATGCGTTGTGTGGGTCCAAGTCAGAAGTGAGGTTGAGACCACATCTATAGCATATTGGTGGGGTGGGAGGGTTCTCTTAGAAGGGTAGATTTTTTCCTGGAGTTTGTACTCCTTTCAACTAGTTAGGGCATACCTTTCAACTATTATAGGCTTTTAAAAGTGTGGGGGGTAGGTTCCTTAGAGAAGATTGTGTTTTCCATTGGAAGATTCTTCTCTTGTTCAGTTAGCACGGTGTGGGTTGTGCCAACATATACTAGGTTGGTGGGATGAAGTAGTTCCCTGGGGAGGGTGTCTGTGTGATGTCACTTTTTGCTGTGACTAGGATCTCTGCTGCGCCTTCTGCTTATCACACAAATCAGTAAAACATCTCAGCAGCCAAGCTGCTACTGATGTGTGTGATGCCGGGGAGGTAGGAGACGCAGTTTAGCGCCAAGTCTAACTGAAGTTGACGCCACACATATAGTGAACCGGAGGTGCGGGTGGGGTCCCAGAGAAGATTGATTTCCAGTGGAAGATACTTCTCATGTTAGGTTAGCACTGGGTGGGAAGCCGACATACAGCATGTTGGTGGGATGAAATTGTTCCCTGGGGAGGGTGTCTTAATCTGGGAGGGTTTTTTTGCTGATAAATCAGCAGTGTAGGGCCATTCACCTATGCTATTGGTGGTGTCTTGACTGAAGCGGAGACTTTGATCTCTACTGCGCAGTCTATTTGTCGCACCAATCCAGAACGGTATCTCCGCTGCCAGAGTGGTACTCTTCTTGGTATGTGTGATTGTCAGGGGAAGTAGAATGCGTTGTGTGGGTCCAAGTCAGATGTGAGGTTGAGACCACATCTATAGCATTTTGGTGGGGTGGGAGGGTTCTCTTAGAAGGGTAGATTTTTTCCTGGAGTTTGTACTCCTTTCAACTAGTTAGGGCATACCTTTCAACTATTATAGGCTTTTAAAAGGGTGGGGGGTAGGTTCCTTAGAGAAGATTGTGTTTTCCATTGGAAGATTCTTCTCTTGTTCAGTTAGCACGGGGTGGGTTGTGCCAACATATACTAGGTTGGTGGGATGAAGTAGTTCCCTGGGGAGGGTGTCTGTGTGATGTCACTTTTTGCTGTGACTAGGATATCTGCTGCACCTTCTGCTTATCACACAAATCAGTAAAACATCTCAGCAGCCAAGCTGCTACTGATGTGTGTGATGCCGGGGAGGTAGGAGACGCAGTTTAGCGCCAAGTCTAACTGAAGTTGACGCCACACATATAGTGAACCGGAGGTGCGGGTGGGGTCCCAGAGAAGATTGATTTCCAGTGAAAGATACTTCTCATGTTAGGTTAGCACTGGGTGGGAAGCTGACATACAGCATGTTGGTGGGATGAAATTGTTCCCTGGGGAGGGTGTCTTAATCTGGGAGGGTTTTTTTTGCTGAAAAATCAGCAGTGTAGGGCCATTCACCTATGCTATTGTTGGTGTCTTGACTGAAGCTGAGACTTTGATCTCTACTGCGCGTTCTATTTGTTGCACAAATCCAGAACGGTATTTTCGCTGCCAGAGTGGTACTCTTCTTGGTATGTATGATTGTCAAGAAAAGTAGAAGGAGTCGTGTGGGTCCAAGTCAGAAGTGAGGTTGAGACCACATCTATAGCATATTGGTGGGGTGGGAGGGTTCTCTTAGAAGGGTAGATTTTTTCCTGGAGTTTGTACTCCTTTCAACTAGTTAGGGCATACCTTTCAACTATTATAGGCTTTTAAAAGGGTGGGGGGTAGGTTCCTTAGAGAAGATTGTGTTTTCCATTGGAAGATTCTTCTCTTTTTCAGTTAGCACGGGGTGGGTTGTGCCAACATATACTAGGTTGGTGGGATGAAGTAGTTCCCTGGGGAGGGTGTCTGTGTGATGTAACTTTTTGCTGTGACTAGGATCTCTGCTGCGCCTTCTGCTTATCACACAAATCAGTAAAACATCTCAGCAGCCAAGCTGCTACTGATGTGTGTGATGCCGGGGAGGTAGGAGACGCAGTTTAGCGCTAAGTCTAACTGAAGTTGACGCCACACATATAGTGAACCGGAGGTGCGGGTAGGGTCCCAGAGAAGATTGATTTCCAGTGGAAGATTCTTCTCATGTTAGGTTAGCACTGGGTGGGAAGCCGACATACTGCATGTTGGTGGGATGAAATTGTTCCCTGGGGAGGGTGTCTTAATCTGGGAGGGTTTTTTTGCTGATAAATCAGCAGTGTAGGGCCATTCACCTATGCTATTGGTGGTGTCTTGACTGAAGCTGAGACTTTGATCTCTACTGCGCAGTCTATTTGTCGCACAAATCCAGAATGGTATTTTCGCTGCCAGAGTGGTACTCTTCTTGGTATGTATGATTGTCAAGAAAAGTAGAAGGCGTCGTGTGGGTCCAAGTTAGAAATGAGGTTGAGACCACATCTATAGCATATTGGTGGGGTGGGAGGGTTCTCTTAGAAGGGTCGATTTTTTTCCTGGAGTTTGTACTCCTTTCAACTAGTTAGGGCATACCTTTCAACTATTATAGGCTTTTAAAAGGGTGGGGGGTAGGTTCCTTAGAGAAGATAGTGTTTTCCATTGGAAGATTCTTCTCTTGTTCAGTTAGCACGGGGTGGGTTGTGCCAACATACACTAGGTTGGTGGGATGAAGTAGTTCCCTGGGGAGGGTGTCTGTGTGATGTCACTTTTTGCTGTGACTAGGATCTCTGCTGCGCCTTCTGCTTATCACACAAATCAGTAAAACATCTCAGCAGCCAAGCTGCTACTGATGTGTGTGATGCCGGGGAGGTAGGAGACGCAGTTTAGCTCCAAGTCTAACTGAAGTTGACGCCACACATATAGTGAACCGGAGGTGCGGGTGGGGTCCCAGAGAAGATTGATTTCAGTGGAAGATTCTTCTCATGTTAGGTTAGCACTGGGTGGGAAGCCGACATACAGCATGTTGGTGGGATGAAATTGTTCCCTGGGGAGGGTGTCTTAATCTGGGAGGGTTTTTTTGCTGATAAATCAGCAGTGTAGGGCCATTCACCTATGCTATTGGTGGTGTCTTGACTGAAGCGGAGACTTTGATCTCTACTGCGCAGTCTATTTGTCGCACCAATCAAGAACGGTATCTCCGCTGCCAGAGTGGTACTCTTCTTGGTATGTGTGATTGTCAGGGGAAGTAGAATGCGTTGTGTGGGTCCAAGTCAGATGTGAGGTTGAGACCACATCTATAGCATATTGGTGGGGTGGGAGGGTTCTCTTAGAAGGGTAGATTTTTTCCTGGAGTTTGTACTCCTTTCAACTAGTTAGGGCATACCTTTCAAGTATTATAGGCTTTTAAAAGGGGGGGGGGGGGGTGGGTTCCTTAGAGAAGATTGTGTTTTCCATTGGAAGATTCTTCTCTTGTTCAGTTAGCACGGGGTGGGTTGTGCCAACATATACTAGGTTGGTGGGATGAAGTAGTTCCCTGGGGAGGGTGTCTGTGTGATGTCACTTTTTGCTGTGACTAGGATCTCTGCTGCGCCTTCTGCTTATCACACAAATCAGTAAAACATCTCAGCAGCCAAGCTGCTACTGATGTGTGTGATGCCGGGGAGGTAGGAGACGCAGTTTAGCGCTAAGTCTAACTGAAGTTGACGCCACACATATAGTGAACCGGAGGTGCAGGTGGGGTCCCAGAGAAGATTGATTTCCAGTGGAAGATTCTTCTCATGTTAGGTTAGCACTGGGTGGGAAGCCGACATACAGCATGTTGGTGGGATGAAATTGTTCCCTGGGGAGGGTGTCTTAATCTGTGAGGTTTTTTTGCTGATAAATCATCAGTGTAGGGCCATTCACCTATGCTATTGTTGGTGTCTTGCCTGAAGCGGAGACTTTGATCTCTACTGCGCGGTCTATTTGTCGCACAAATCCAGAACGGTATTTTCGCTGCCAGAGTGGTACTTTTCTTGGTATGTGTGATTGTCAGGGGAAGTAGAATGCGTTGTGTGGGTCCAAGTTAGATGTGAGGTTGAGACCACATCTATAGCATATTGGTGGGGTGGGAGGGTTCTCTTAGAAGGGTAGATTTTTGCCTGGAGTTTGTACTCCTTTCAACTAGTTAGGGCATACCTTTCAACTATTATAGGCTTTTAAAAGGGTGGGGGGTAGGTTCCTTAGAGAAGATTGTGTTTTCCATTGGAAGATTCTTCTCTTGTTCAGTTAGCACGGTGTGGGTTGTGCCAACATATACTAGGTTGGTGGGATGAAGTAGTTCCCTGGGGAGGGTGTCTGTGTGATGTCACTTTTTGCTGTGACTAGGATCTCTGCTGCGCCTTCTGCTTATCACACAAATCAGTAAAACATCTCAGCAGCCAAACTGCTACTGATGTGTGTGATGCCGGGGAGGTAGGAGACGCAGTTTAGCGCCAAGTCTTACTGAAGTTGACGCCACACATATAGTGAACCGGAGGTGCGGGTAGGGTCCCAGAGAAGATTGATTTCCAGTGGAAGATTCTTCTCATGTTAGGTTAGCACTGGGTGGGAAGCCGACATACAGCATGTTGGTGGGATGAAATTGTTCCCTGGGGAGGGTGTCTTAATCTGGGAGGGTTTTTTTGCTGATAAATCAGCAATGTAGGGCCATTCACCTATGCTATTGTTGGTGTCTTGACTGAAGTGGAGACTTTGATCTCTACTGCGCGGTCTATTTGTCGCACAAATCCAGAACGGTAATTTCGCTGCCAGAGTGATACTCTTCTTGGTATGTGTGATTGTCAGGGGAAGTAGAATGCGTTGTGTGGGTCCAAGTCAGATGTGAGGTTGAGACCACATCTATAGCATATTGGTGGGGTGGGAGGGTTCTCTTAGAAGGGTAGATTTTTTCCTGGAGTTTGTACTCCTTTCAACTAGTTAGGGCATACCTTTCAACTATTATAGGCTTTTAAAAGGGTGGGGGGTAGGTTCCTTAGAGAAGATTGTGTTTTCCATTGGAAGATTCTTCTCTTGTTCAGTTAGCACGGGGTGGGTTGTGCCAACATATACTAGGTTGGTGGGATGAAGTAGTTTCCTGGGGAGGGTGTCTGTGTGATGTCACTTTTTGCTGTGACTAGGATCTCTGCTGCGCCTTCTGCTTATCACACAAATCAGTAAAACATCTCAGCAGCCAAGCTGCTACTGATGTGTGTGATGCCGGGGAGGTAGGAGACGCAGTTTAGCGCCAAGTCTAACTGAAGTTGACACCACACATATAGTGAACCGGAGGTGCGGGTGGGGTCCCAGAGAAGATTGATTTCCAGTGGAAGATTCTTCTCATGTTAGGTTAGCACTGGGTGGGAAGCCGACATACAGCATGTTGGTGGGATGAAATTGTTCCCTGGGGAGGGTGTCTTAATCTGTGAGGTTTTTTTGCTGATAAATCATCAGTGTAGGGCCATTCACCTATGCTATTGTTGGTGTCTTGCCTGAAGCGGAGACTTTGATCTCTACTGCGCGGTCTATTTGTCGCACAAATCCAGAACGGTATTTTCGCTGCCAGAGTGGTACTTTTCTTGGTATGTGTGATTGTCAGGGGAAGTAGAATGCGTTGTGTGGGTCCAAGTTAGATGTGAGGTTGAGACCACATCTATAGCATATTGGTGGGGTGGGAGGGTTCTCTTAGAAGGGTAGATTTTTGCCTGGAGTTTGTACTCCTTTCAACTAGTTAGGGCATACCTTTCAACTATTATAGGCTTTTAAAAGGGTGGGGGGTAGGTTCCTTAGAGAAGATTGTGTTTTCCATTGGAAGATTCTTCTCTTGTTCAGTTAGCACAGTGTGGGTTGTGCCAACATATACTAGGTTGGTGGGATGAAGTAGTTCCCTGGGAAGGGTGTCTGTGTGATGTCACTTTTTGCTGTGACTAGGATCTCTGCTGCGCCTTCTGCTTATCACACAAATCAGTAAAACATCTCAGCAGCCAAACTGCTACTGATGTGTGTGATGCCGGGGAGGTAGGAGACGCAGTTTAGCGCCAAGTCTTACTGAAGTTGACGCCACACATATAGTGAACCGGAGGTGCGGGTAGGGTCCCAGAGAAGATTGATTTCCAGTGGAAGATTCTTCTCATGTTAGGTTAGCACTGGGTGGGAAGCCGACATACAGCATGTTGGTGGGATGAAATTGTTCCCTGGGGAGGGTGTCTTAATCTGGGAGGGTTTTTTTGCTGATAAATCAGCAATGTAGGGCCATTCACCTATGCTATTGTTGGTGTCTTGACTGAAGCGGAGACTTTGATCTCTACTGCGCGGTCTATTTGTCGCACAAATCCAGAACGGTAATTTCGCTGCCAGAGTGATACTCTTCTTGGTATGTGTGATTGTCAGGGGAAGTAGAATGCGTTGTGTGGGTCCAAGTCAGATGTGAGGTTGAGACCACATCTATAGCATATTGGTGGGGTGGGAGGGTTCTCTTAGAAGGGTAGATTTTTTCCTGGAGTTTGTACTCCTTTCAACTAGTTAGGGCATACCTTTCAACTATTATAGGCTTTTAAAAGGGTGGGGGGTAGGTTCCTTAGAGAAGATTGTGTTTTCCATTGGAAGATTCTTCTCTTGTTCAGTTAGCACGGGGTGGGTTGTGCCAACATATACTAGGTTGGTGGGATGAAGTAGTTTCCTGGGGAGGGTGTCTGTGTGATGTCACTTTTTGCTGTGACTAGGATCTCTGCTGCGCCTTCTGCTTATCACACAAATCAGTAAAACATCTCAGCAGCCAAGCTGCTACTGATGTGTGTGATGCCGGGGAGGTAGGAGACGCAGTTTAGCGCCAAGTCTAACTGAAGTTGACGCCACACATATAGTGAACCGGAGGTGCGGGTGGGGTCCCAGAGAAGATTGATTTCCAGTGGAAGATTCTTCTCATGTTAGGTTAGCACTGGGTGGGAAGCTGACATACAGCATGTTGGTGGGATGAAATTGTTCCCTGGGGAGGGTGTCTTAATCTGGGAGGGTTTTTTTTTGCTGATAAATCAGCAGTGTAGGGCCATTCACCTATGCTATTGGTGGTGTCTTGACTGAAGCTGAGACTTTGATCTCTACTGCGCAGTCTATTTGTTGCACCAATCAAGAACGGTATCTCCGCTGCCAGAGTGGTACTCTTCTTGGTATGTGTGATTGTCAGGGGAAGTAGAATGCGTTGTGTGGGTCCAAGTCAGATGTGAGGTTAAGACCACATCTATAGCATATTGGTGGGGTGGGAGGGTTCTCTTAGAAGGGTAGATTTTTTCCTGGAGTTTGTACTCCTTTCAACTGGTTAGGGCATACCTTTCAACTATTATAGGCTTTTAAAAGGGTGGGGGGTAGGTTCCTTAGAGAAGATTGTGTTTTCCATTGGAAGATTCTTCTCTTGTTCAGTTAGTACGGGGTGGGTTGTGCCAACATATACTAGGTTGGTGGGATGAAGTAGTTCCCTGGGGAGGGTGTCTGTGTGATGTCACTTTTTGCTGTGACTAGGATCTCTGCTGCACCTTCTGCTTATCACACAAATCAGTAAAACATCTCAGCAGCCAAGCTGCTACTGATGTGTGTGATGCCAGGGAGGTAGGAGACGCAGTTTAGCGCCAAGTCTAACTGAAGTTGACGCCACACATATAGTGAACCAGAGGTGCGGGTGGGGTCCCAGAGAAGATTGATTTTCAGTGGAAGATACTTCTCATGTTAGGTTAGCACTGGGTGGGAAGCCGACATACAGCATGTTGATGGGATGAAATTGTTCCCTGGGGAGGGTGTCTTAATCTGGGAGGGTTTTTTTGCTGATAAATCAGCAATGTAGGGCCATTCACCTATGCTATTGTTGGTGTCTTGACTGAAGCGGAGACTTTGATCTCTACTGCGCGGTCTATTTGTCGCACAAATCCAGAACGGTAATTTCGCTGGCAGAGTGATACTCTTCTTGGTATGTGTGATTGTCAGGGGAAGTAGAATGCGTTGTGTGGGTCCAAGTCAGATGTGAGGTTGAGACCACATCTATAGCATATTGGTGGGGTGGGAGGGTTCTCTTAGAAGGGTAGATTTTTTCCTGGAGTTTGTACTCCTTTCAACTAGTTAGGGCATACCTTTCAACTATTATAGGCTTTTAAAAGGGTGGGGGGTAGGTTCCTTAGAGAAGATTGTCTTTTCCATTGGAAGATTCTTCTCTTGTTCAGTTAGCACGGGGTGGGTTGTGCCAACATATACTAGGTTGGTGGGATGAAGTAGTTTCCTGGGGAGGGTGTCTGTGTGATGTCACTTTTTGCTGTGACTAGGATCTCTGCTGCGCCTTCTGCTTATCACACAAATCAGTAAAACATCTCAGCAGCCAAGCTGCTACTGATGTGTGTGATGCCGGGGAGGTAGGAGACGCAGTTTAGCGCCAAGTCTAACTGAAGTTGACGCCACACATATAGTGAACCGGAGGTGCGGGTGGGGTCCCAGAGAAGATTGTTTCCAGTGGAAGATACTTCTCATGTTAGGTTAGCACTGGATGGGAAGCCGACATACAGCATGTTGGTGGGATGAAATTGTTCCCTGGGGAGGGTGTCTTAATCTGGGAGGGTTTTTTTGCTGATAAATCAGCAATGTAGGGCCATTCACCTATGCTATTGGTGGTGTCTTGACTGAAGCAGAGACTTTGATCTCTACTGCGCAGTCTATTTGTCGCACCAATCAAGAACGGTATCTCCGCTGCCAGAGTGGTACTCTTCTTGGTATGTGTGATTGTCAGGGGAAGTAGAATGCGTTGTGTGGGTCCAAGTCAGATGTGAGGTTGAGACCACATCTATAGCATATTGGTGGGGTGGGAGGGTTCTCTTAGAAGGGTAGATTTTTTCCTGGAGTTTGTACTCCTTTCAACTAGTTAGGGCATACCTTTCAAATATTATAGGCTTTTAAAAGGGTGGGGGGTAGGTTCCTTAGAGAAGATTGTGTTTTCCATTGGAAGATTCTTCTCTTGTTCAGTTAGCACGGGGTGGGTTGTGCCAACATATACTAGGTTGGTGGGATGAAGTAGTTCCCTGGGGAGGGTGTCTGTGTGATGTCACTTTTTGCTGTGACTAGGATCTCTGCTGCGCCTTCTGCTTATCACACAAATCAGTAAAACATCTCAGCAGCCAAGCTGCTACTGATGTGTGTGATGCCGGGGAGGTAGGAGACGCAGTTTAGCGCCAAGTCTAACTGAAGTTGACGCCAAACATATAGTGAACCGGAGGTGCGGGTGGGGTCCCAGAGAAGATTGATTTCCAGTGGAAGATACTTCTCATGTTAGGTTAGCACTGGGTGGGAAGCTGACATACAGCATGTTGGTGGGATAAAATTGTTCCCTGGGGAGGGTGTCTTAATCTGGGAGGGTTTTTTTGCTGATAAATCAGCAGTGTAGGGCCATTCACCTATGCATTTGGTGGTGTCTTGACTGAAGCTGAGACTTTGATCTCTACTGCGCAGTCTATTTGTCGCACCAATCAAGAACGGTATCTCCGCTGCCAGAGTGGTACTCTTCTTGGTATGTGTAATTGTCAGGGGAAGTAGAATGCGTTGTGTGGGTCCAAGTCAGATGTGAGGTTGAGACCACATCTATAGCATATTGGTGGGGTGGGAGGGTTCTCTTAGAAGGGTAGATTTTTTCCTGGAGTTTGTACTCCTTTCAACTAGTTAGGGCATACCTTTCAACTATTATAGGCTTTTAAAAGGGTGGGGGGTAGGTTCCTTAGAGAAGATTGTGTTTTCCATTGGAAGATTCTTCTCTTGTTCAGTTAGCACGGGGTGGGTTGTGCCAACATATACTAGGTTGGTGGGATGAAGTAGATCCCTGGGGAGGGTGTCTGTGTGATGTCACTTTTTGCTGTGACTAGGATCTCTGCTGCGCCTTCTGCTTATCACACAAATCAGTAAAACATCTCAGCAGCCAAGCTGCTACTGATGTGTGTGATGCCGGGGAGGTAGGAGACGCAGTTTAGCGCCAAGTCTAACTGAAGTTGACGCCACACATATAGTGAACCGGAGGTGCGGGTGGGGTCCCAGAGAAGATTGATTTCCAGTGGAAGATTCTTCTCATGTTAGGTTAGCACTGGGTGGGAAGCCGACATACAGCATGTTGGTGGGATGAAATTGTTCCCTGGGGAGGGTGTCTTAATCTGGGAGGGGTTTTTTTTGCTGATAAATCAGCAGTGTAGGGCCATTCACCTATGCTATTGGTGGTGTCTTGACTGAAGCTGAGACTTTGATCTCTACTGCGCAGTCTATTTGTTGCACCAATCAAGAACGGTATCTCCGCTGCCAGAGTGGTACTCTTCTTGGTATGTGTGATTGTCAGGGGAAGTAGAATGCGTTGTGTGGGTCCAAGTCAGATGTGAGGTTAAGACCACATCTATAGCATATTGGTGGGGTGGGAGGGTTCTCTTAGAAGGGTAGATTTTTTCCTGGAGTTTGTACTCCTTTCAACTAGTTAGGGCATACCTTTCAACTATTATAGGCTTTTAAAAGGGTGGGGGGTAGGTTCCTTAGAGAAGATTGTGTTTTCTATTGGAAGATTCTTCTCTTGTTCAGTTAGTACGGGGTGGGTTGTGCCAACATATACTAATTTGGTGGGATGAAGTAGTTCCCTGGGGAGGGTGTCTGTGTGATGTCACTTTTTGCTGTGACTAGGATCTCTGCTGCGCCTTCTGCTTATCACACAAATCAGAAAAAACATCTCAGCAGCCAAGCTGCTACTGATGTGTGTGATGCCAGGGAGGTAGGAGACGCAGTTTAGCGCCAAGTCTAACTGAAGTTGACGCCACACATATAGTGAACCAGAGGTGCGGGTGGGGTCCCAGAGAAGATTGATTTTCAGTGGAAGATACTTCTCATGTTAGGTTAGCACTGGGTGGGAAGCCGACATACAGCATGTTGATGGGATGAAATTGTTCCCTGGGGAGGGTGTCTTAATCTGGGAGGGTTTTTTTGCTGATAAATCAGCAATGTAGGGCCATTCACCTATGCTATTGTTGGTGTCTTGACTGAAGCGGAGACTTTGATCTCTACTGCGCGGTCTATTTGTCGCACAAATCCAGAACGGTAATTTCGCTGCCAGAGTGATACTCTTCTTGGTATGTGTGATTGTCAGGGGAAGTAGAATGCGTTGTGTGGGTCCAAGTCAGATGTGAGGTTGAGACCACATCTATAGCATATTGGTGGGGTGGGAGGGTTCTCTTAGAAGGGTAGATTTTTTCCTGGAGTTTGTACTCCTTTCAACTAGTTAGGGCATACCTTTCAACTATTATAGGCTTTTAAAAGGGTGGGGGGTAGGTTCCTTAGAGAAGATTGTGTTTTCCATTGGAAGATTCTTCTCTTGTTCAGTTAGCACGGGGTGGGTTGTGCCAACATATACTAGGTTGGTGGGATGAAGTAGTTTCCTGGGGAGGGTGTCTGTGTGATGTCACTTTTTGCTGTGACTAGGATCTCTGCTGCGCCTTCTGCTTATCACACAAATCAGTAAAACATCTCAGCAGCCAAGCTGCTACTGATGTGTGTGATGCCGGGGAGGTAGGAGACGCAGTTTAGCGCCAAGTCTAACTGAAGTTGACGCCACACATATAGTGAACCGGAGGTGCGGGTGGGGTCCCAGAGAAGATTGTTTCCAGTGGAAGATACTTCTCATGTTAGGTTAGCACTGGATGGGAAGCCGACATACAGCATGTTGGTGGGATGAAATTGTTCCCTGGGGAGGGTGTCTTAATCTGGGAGGGTTTTTTTGCTGATAAATCAGCAATGTAGGGCCATTCACCTATGCTATTGGTGGTGTCTTGACTGAAGCAGAGACTTTGATCTCTACTGCGCAGTCTATTTGTCGCACCAATCAAGAACGGTATCTCCGCTGCCAGAGTGGTACTCTTCTTGGTATGTGTAATTGTCAGGGGAAGTAGAATGCGTTGTGTGGGTCCAAGTCAGATGTGAGGTTGAGACCACATCTATAGCATATTGGTGGGGTGGGAGGGTTCTCTTAGAAGGGTAGATTTTTTCCTGGAGTTTGTACTCCTTTCAACTAGTTAGGGCATACCTTTCAACTATTATAGGCTTTTAAAAGGGTGGGGGGTAGGTTCCTTAGAGAAGATTGTGTTTTCCATTGGAAGATTCTTCTCTTGTTCAGTTAGCACGGGGTAGGTTGTGCCAACATATACTAGGTTGGTGGGATGAAGTAGATCCCTGGGGAGGGTGTCTGTGTGATGTCACTTTTTGCTGTGACTAGGATCTCTGCTGCACCTTCTGCTTATCACACAAATCAGTAAAACATCTCAGCAGCCAAGCTGCTACTGATGTGTGTGATGCCGGGGAGGTAGGAGACGCAGTTTAGCGCCAAGTCTAACTGAAGTTGACGCCACACATATAGTGAACCGGAGGTGCGGGTGGGGTCCCAGAGAAGATTGATTTCCAGTGGAAGATTCTTCTCATGTTAGGTTAGCACTGGGTGGGAAGCCGACATACAGCATGTTGGTGCAATGAAATTGTTCCCTGGGGAGGGTGTCTTAATCTGGGAGGGTTTTTTTGCTGATAAATCAGCAGTGTAGGGCCATTCACCTATGCTATTGTTGGTGTCTTGACTGAAGCTGAGACATTGATCTCTTCTGCGCTGTCTATTTGTCGCACAAATCCAGAACGGTATTTTCGCTGCCAGAGTGGTACTCTTCTTGGTATGTATGATTGTCAAGAAAAGTAGAAGGCGTCGTGTGGGTCCAAGTCAGAAGTGAGGTTGAGACCACATCTATAGCATATTGGTGGGGTGGGAGGGTTCTCTTAGAAGCGTAGTTTTTTTCCTGGAGTTTGTACTCCTTTCAACTAGTTAGGGCATACCTTTCAACTATTATAGGCTTTTAAAAGGGTGGGGGGTAGGTTCCTTAGAGAAGATTGTGTTTTCCATTGGAAGATTCTTCTCTTGTTCAGTTAGCACGGGGTGGGTTGTGCCAACATATACTAGGTTGGTGGGATGAAGTAGTTCCCTGGGGAGGGTGTCTGTGTGATGTCACTTTTTGCTGTGACTATGATCTCTGCTGCGCCTTCTGCTTATCACACAAATCAGTAAAACATCTCAGCAGCCAAGCTGCTACTGATGTGTGTGATGCCGGGGAGGTAGGAGACGCAGTTTAGCGCCAAGTCTAACTAAAGTTGACGCCACACATATAGTGAACCGGAGGTGCGGGTGGGGTCCCAGAGAAGATTGATTTCCAGTGGAAGATACTTCTCATGTTAGGTTAGCACTGGGTGGGAAGCCGACATACAGCATGTTGGTGGGATGAAATTGTTCCCTGGGGAGGGTGTCTTAATCTGTGAGGTTTTTTTTGCTGATAAATCAGCAGTGTAGGGCCATTCACCTATGCTATTGTTGGTGTCTTGACTGAAGCGGAGACTTTGATCTCTACTGCGCGGTCTATTTGTCGCACAAATCCAGAACGGTATTTTCGCTGCCAGAGTGGTACTCTTCTTGGTATGTGTGATTGTCAGGGGAAGTAGAATGCGTTGTGTGGGTCCAAGTCAGATGTGAAGTTGAGACCACATCTATAGCATATTGGTGGGGTGGGAGGGTTCTCTTAGAAGGGTAGATTTTTTCCTGGAGTTTGTACTCCTTTCAACTAGTTAGGGCATACCTTTCAACTATTATAGGCTTTTAAAAGGGTGGGGGGTAGGTTCCTTAGAGAAGATTGTGTTTTCCATTGGAAGATTCTTCTCTTGTTCAGTTAGCACGGGGTGGGTTGTGCCAACATATACTAGGTTGGTGGGATGAAGTAGTTCCCTGGGGAGGGTGTCTGTGTGATGTCACTTTTTGCTGTGACTAGGATCTCTGCTGCGCCTTCTGCTTATCACACAAATCAGTAAAACATCTCAGCAGCCAAGCTGCTACTGATGTGTGTGATGCCGGGGAGGTAGGAGACGCAGTTTAGCGCCACGTCTAACGGAAGTTGACGCCACACATATAGTGAACCGGAGGTGCGGGTGGGGTCCCAGAGAAGATTGATTTCCAGTGGAAGATTCTTCTCATGTTAGGTTAGCACTGGGTGGGAAGCCGACATACAGCATGTTGGTGGGATGAAATTGTTCCCTGGGGAGGGTGTCTTAATCTGGGAGGGTTTTTTTGCTGATAAATCAGCAGTGTAGGGCCATTCACCTATGCTATTGTTGGTGTCTTGACTGAAGCTGAGACTTTGATCTCTACTGCGCGGTCTATTTGTCGCTCAATCCAGAACGGTATTTTCGCTGCCAGAGTGGTACTCTTCTTGGTATGTATGATTGTCAAGAAAAGTAGAAGGCGTCGTGTGGGTCCAAGTCAGAAGTGAGGTTGAGACCACATCTATAGCGTATTGGTGGGGTGGGAGGGTTCTCTTAGAAGGGTAGATTTTTTTCCTGGAGTTTGTACTCCTTTCAACTAGTTAGGGCATACCTTTCAACTATTATAGGCTTTTAAAAGGGTGGGGGGTAGGTTCCTTAGAGAAGATTGTGTTTTCCATTGGAAGATTCTTCTCTTGTTCAGTTAGCACGGGGTGGGTTGTGCCAACATATACTAGGTTGGTGGGATGAAGTAGTTCCCTGGGGAGGGTGTCTGTGTGATGTCACTTTTTGCTGTGACTAGTATCTCTGCTGCGCCTTCTGCTTATCACACAAATCAGTAAAACATCTCAGCAGCCAAGCTGCTACTGATGTGTGTGATGCCGGGGAGGTAGGAGACGCAGTTTAGCGCCAAGTCTAACTGAAGTTGACGCCACACATATAGTGAACCGGAGGTGCGGGTGGGGTCCCAAAGAAGATTGATTTCCAGTGGAAGATACTTCTCATGTTAGGTTAGCACTGGGTGGGAAGCCGACATACAGCATGTTGGTGGGATGAAATTGTTCCCTGGGGAGGGTGTCTTAATCTGGGAGGGTTTTTTTGCTGATAAATAAGCAATGTAGGGCCATTCACCTATGCTATTGGTGGTGTCTTGACTGAAGCAGAGACTTTGATCTCTACTGCGCAGTCTATTTGTCGCACCAATCAAGAACTGTATCTCCGCTGCCAGAGTGGTACTCTTCTTGGTATGTGTGATTGTCAGGGGAAGTAGAATGCGTTGTGTGGGTCCAAGTTAGATGTGAGGTTGAGACCACATCTATAGCATATTGGTGGGGTGGGAGGGTTCTCTTAGAAGGGTAGATTTTTTCCTGGAGTTTGTACTCCTTTCAACTAGTTAGGGCATACCTTTCAACTATTATAGGCTTTTAAAAGGGTGGGGGGTAGGTTCCTTAGAGAAGATTGTGTTTTCCATTGGAAGATTCTTCTCTTGTTCAGTTAGCACGGGGTGGGTTGTGCCAACATATACTAGGTTGGTGGGATGAAGTAGTTCCCTGGGGAGGGTGTCTGTGTGATGTCACTTTTTGCTGTGACTAGGATCTCTGGTGCGCCTTCTGCTTATCACACAAATCAGTAAAACATCTCAGCAGCCAAGCTGCTACTGATGTGTGTGATGCCGGGGAGGTAGGAGACGCAGTTTAGCGCCAAGTCTAACTGAAGTTGACGCCACACATATAGTGAACCGGAGGTGCGGGTGGGGTCCCAGAGAAGATTGATTTCCAGTGGAAGATACTTCTCATGTTAGGTTAGCACTGGGTGGGAAGCCGACATACAGCATGTTGGTGGGATGAAATTGTTCCCTGGGAAGGGGGTCTTAATCTGGGAGGGTTTTTTTGCTGATAAATCAGCAATGTAGGGCCATTCACCTATGCTATTGGTGGTGTCTTGACTGAAGCAGAGACTTTGATCTCTACTGCGCAGTCTATTTGTCGCACCAATCAAGAACGGTATCTCCGCTGCCAGAGTGGTACTCTTCTTGGTATGTGTGATTGTCAGGGGAAGTAGAATGCGTTGTGTGGGTCCAAGTCAGATGTGAGGTTGAGACCACATCTATAGCATATTGGTGGGGTGGGAGGGTTCTCTTAGAAGGGTAGATTTTTTCCTGGAGTTTGTACTCCTTTCAACTAGTTAGGGCATACCTTTCAACTATTATAGGCTTTTAAAAGGGTGGGGGGTAGGTTCCTTAGAGAAGATTGTGTTTTCCATTGGAAGATTCTTCTCTTGTTCAGTTAGCACGGGGTGGGTTGTGCCAACATATACTAGGTTGGTGGGATGAAGTAGTTCCCTGGGGAGGGTGTCTGTGTGATGTCACTTTTTGCTGTGACTAGGATCTCTGCTGCGCCTTCTGCTTATCACACAAATCAGTAAAACATCTCAGCAGCCAAGCTGCTACTGATGTGTGTGATGCCGGGGAGGTAGGAGACGCAGTTTAGCGCCAAGTCTAACTGAAGTTGACGCCACACATATAGTGAACCGGAGGTGCGGGTGGGGTCCCAGAGAAGATTGATTTCCAGTGGAAGACTCTTCTCATGTTAGGTTAGCACTGGGTGGGAAGCCGACATACAGCATGTTGGTGGGATGAAATTGTTCCCTGGGGAGGGTGTCTTAATCTGGGAGGGTTTTTTTGCTGATAAATCAGCAGTGTAGGGCCATTCACCTATGCTATTGTTGGTGTCTTGACTGAAGCTGAGACTTTGATCTCTACTGCTCGGTCTATTTGTCGCACAAATCCAGAACGGTATTTTCGCTGCCAGAGTGGTACTCTTCTTGGTATGTATGATTGTCAAGAAAAGTAGAAGGCGTCGTGTGGGTCCAAGTCAGAAGTGAGGTTGAGACCACATCTATAGCATATTGGTGGGGTGGGAGGGTTCTCTTAGAAGGGTAGATTTTTTTCCTGGAGTTTGTACTCCTTTCAACTAGTTAGGGCATACCTTTCAACTATTATAGGCTTTTAAAAGGGTGGGGGGTAGGTTCCTTAGAGAAGATTGTGTTTTCCATTGGAAGATTCTTCTCTTGTTCAGTTAGCACGGGGTGGGTTGTGCCAACATATACTAGGTTGGTGGGATGAAGTAGTTCCCTGGGGAGGGTGTCTGTGTGATGTCACTTTTTGCTGTGACTAGGATCTCTGCTGCGCCTTCTGCTTATCACACAAATCAGTAAAACATCTCAGCAGCCAAGCTGCTACTGATGTGTGTGATGCCGGGGAGGTAGGAGACGCAGTTTAGCGCCAAGTCTAACTGAAGTTGACGCCACACATATAGTGAACCAGAGGTGCGGGTGGGGTCCCAGAGAAGATTGATTTTCAGTGGAAGATACTTCTCATGTTAGGTTAGCACTGGGTGGGAAGCCGACATACAGCATGTTGGTGGGATGAAATTGTTCCCTGGGGAGGGTGTCTTAATCTGGGAGGGTTTTTTTGCTGATAAATCAGCAATGTAGGGCCATTCACCTATGCTATTGGTGGTGTCTTGACTGAAGCAGAGACTTTGATCTCTACTGGCAGTCTATTTGTCGCACCAATCAAGAACGGTATCTCCGCTGCCAGAGTGGTACTCTTCTTGGTATGTGTGATTGTCAGGGGAAGTAGAATGCGTTGTGTGGGTCCAAGTCAGATGTGAGGTTGAGACCACATCTATAGCATATTGGTGGGGTGGGAGGGTTCTCTTAGAAGGGTAGATTTTTTCCTGGAGTTTGTACTCCTTTCAACTAGTTAGGGCATACCTTTCAACTATTATAGGCTTTTAAAAGGGTGGGGGGTAGGTTCCTTAGAGAAGATTGTGTTTTCCATTGGAAGATTCTTCTCTTGTTCAGTTAGCACGGGGTGGGTTGTGCCAACATATACTAGGTTGGTGGGATGAAGTAGTTCCCTGGGGAGGGTGTCTGTGTGATGTCACTTTTTGCTGTGACTAGGATCTCTGCTGCGCCTTCTGCTTATCACACAAATCAGTAAAACATCTCAGCAGCCAAGCTGCTACTGATGTGTGTGATGCCGGGGAGGTAGGAGACGCAGTTTAGCGCCAAGTCTAACTGAAGTTGACGCCACACATATAGTGAACCGGAGGTGCGGGTGGGGTCCCAGAGAAGATTGATTTCCAGTGGAAGACTCTTCTCATGTTAGGTTAGCACTGGGTGGGAAGCCGACATACAGCATGTTGGTGGGATGAAATTGTTCCCTGGGGAGGGTGTCTTAATCTGGGAGGGTTTTTTTTGCTGATAAATCAGCAGTGTAGGGCCATTCACCTATGCTATTGTTGGTGTCTTGACTGAAGCTGAGACTTTGATCTCTACTGCGCGGTCTATTTGTCGCACAAATCCAGAACGGTATTTTCGCTGCCAGAGTGGTACTCTTCTTGGTATGTATGATTGTCAAGAAAAGTAGAAGGCGTCATGTGGGTCCAAGTCAGAAGTGAGGTTGAGACCACATCTATAGCATATTGGTGGGGTGGGAGGGTTCTCTTAGAAGGGTAGATTTTTTTCCTGGAGTTTGTACTCCTTTCAACTAGTTAGGGCATACCTTTCAACTATTATAGGCTTTTAAAAGGGTGGGGGGTAGGTTCCTTAGAGAAGATTGTGTTTTCCATTGGAAGATTCTTCTCTTGTTCAGTTATCACGGGGTGGGTTGTGCCAACATATACTAGGTTGGTGGGATGAAGTAGTTCCCTGGGGAGGGTGTCTGTGTGATGTCACTTTTTGCTGTAGACTAGGATCTCTGCTGTGCCTTCTGCTTATCACACAAATCAGTAAAACATCTCAGCAGCCAAGCTGCTACTGATGTGTGTGATGCCGGGGAGGTAGGAGACGCAGTTTAGCGCCAAGTCTAACTGAAGTTGACGCCACACATATAGTGAACCGGAGGTGCGGGTGGGGTCCCAGAGAAGATTGATTTCCAGTGGAAGATACTTCTCATGTTAGGTTAGCACTGGGTGGGAAGCCGACATACAGCATGTTGGTGGGATGAAATTGTTCCCTGGGAAGGGGGTCTTAATCTGGGAGGGTTTTTTTGCTGATAAATCAGCAATGTAGGGCCATTCACCTATGCTATTGGTGGTGTCTTGACTGAAGCAGAGACTTTGATCTCTACTGCGCAGTCTATTTGTCGCACCAATCAAGAACGGTATCTCCGCTGCCAGAGTGGTACTCTTCTTGGTATGTGTGATTGTCAGGGGAAGTAGAATGCGTTGTGTGGGTCCAAGTCAGATGTGACTGAGGTTGAGACCACATCTATAGCATATTGGTGGGGTGGGAGGGTTCTCTTAGAAGGGTAGATTTTTTCCTGGAGTTTGTACTCCTTTCAACTAGTTAGGGCATACCTTTCAACTATTATAGGCTTTTAAAAGGGTGGGGGGTAGGTTCCTTAGAGAAGATTGTGTTTTCCATTGGAAGATTCTTCTCTTGTTCAGTTAGCACGGGGTGGGTTGTGCCAACATATACTAGGTTGGTGGGATGAAGTAGTTCCCTGGGGAGGGTGTCTGTGTGATGTCACTTTTTGCTGTGACTAGGATCTCTGCTGCGCCTTCTGCTTATCACACAAATCAGTAAAACATCTCAGCAGCCAAGCTGCTACTGATGTGTGTGATGCCGGGGAGGTAGGAGACGCAGTTTAGCGCCAAGTCTAACTGAAGTTGACGCCACACATATAGTGAACCGGAGGTGCGGGTGGGGTCCCAGAGAAGATTGATTTCCAGTGGAAGACTCTTCTCATGTTAGGTTAGCACTGGGTGGGAAGCCGACATACAGCATGTTGGTGGGATGAAATTGTTCCCTGGGGAGGGTGTCTTAATCTGGGAGGGTTTTTTTGCTGATAAATCAGCAGTGTAGGGCCATTCACCTATTTTATTGTTGGTGTCTTGACTGAAGCTGAGACTTTGATCTCTACTGCTCGGTCTATTTGTCGCACAAATCCAGAACGGTATTTTCGCTGCCAGAGTGGTACTCTTCTTGGTATGTATGATTGTCAAGAAAAGTAGAAGGCGTCGTGTGGGTCCAAGTCAGAAGTGAGGTTGAGACCACATCTATAGCATATTGGTGGGGTGGGAGGGTTCTCTTAGAAGGGTAGATTTTTTTCCTGGAGTTTGTACTCCTTTCAACTAGTTAGGGCATACCTTTCAACTATTATAGGCTTTTAAAAGGGTGGGGGGTAGGTTCCTTAGAGAAGATTGTGTTTTCCATTGGAAGATTCTTCTCTTGTTCAGTTAGCACGGGGTGGGTTGTGCCAACATATACTAGGTTGGTGGGATGAAGTAGTTCCCTGGGGAGGGTGTCTGTGTGATGTCACTTTTTGCTGTAGACTAGGATCTCTGCTGCGCCTTCTGCTTATCACACAAATCAGTAAAACATCTCAGCAGCCAAGCTGCTACTGATGTGTGTGATGCCGGGGAAGTAGGAGACGCAGTTTAGCGCCAAGTCTAACTGAAGTTGACGCCACACATATAGTGAACCGGAGGTGCGGGTGGGGTCCCAAAGAAGATTGATTTCCAGTGAAAGATACTTCTCATGTTAGGTTAGCACTGGGTGGGAAGCCGACATACAGCATGTTGGTGGGATGAAATCGTTCCCTGGGGAGGGTGTCTTAATCTGTGAGGGTTTTTTTGCTGATAAATCAGCAATGTAGGGCCATTCACCTATGCTATTGGTGGTGTCTTGACTGAAGCAGAGGCTTTGAACTCTACTGCGCAGTCTATTTGTCACACCAATCAAGAACGGTATCTCCGCTGCCAGAGTGGTACTCTTCTTGGTATGTGTGATTGTCAGGGGAAGTAGAATGCGTTGTATGGGTCCAAGTCAGATGTGAGGTTGAGACCACATCTATAGCATATTGGTGGGGTGGGAGGGTTCTCTTAGAAGGGTAGATTTTTTTCCTGGAGTTTGTACTCCTTTCAACTAGTTAGGGCATACCTTTCAACTATTATAGGCTTTTAAAAGGGTGGGGGGTAGGTTCCTTAGAGAAGGTTGTGTTTTCCATGGGAAGATTCTTCTCTTGTTCAGTTAGCACGGGGTGGGTTGTGCCAACATATACTAGGTTGGTGGGATGAAGTAGATCCCTGGGGAGGGTGTCTGTGTGATGTCACTTTTTGCTGTGACTAGGATCTCTGCTGCGCCTTCTGCTTATCACACAAATCAGTAAAACATCTCAGCAGCCAAGCTGCTACTGATGTGTGTGATGCCGGGGAGGTAGGAGACGCAGTTTAGCGCCAAGTCTAACTGAAGTTGACGCCACACATATAGTGAACCGGAGGTGCGGGTGGGGTCCCAGAGAAGATTGATTTCCAGTGGAAGATTCTTCTCATGTTAGGTTAGCACTGGGTGGGAAGCCGACATACAGCATGTTGGTGGGATGAAATTGTTCCCTGGGGAGGGTGTCTTAATCTGGGAGGTTTTTTTTGCTGATAAATCAGCAGTGTAGGGCCATTCACCTATGCTATTGTTGGTGTCTTGACTGAAGCTGAGACTTTGATCTCTACTGCGCGGTCTATTTGTCGCTCAAATCCAGAACGGTATTTTCGCTGCCAGAGTGGTACTCTTCTTGGTATGTATGATTGTCAAGAAAAGTAGAAGGCGTCGTGTGGGTCCAAGTCAGAAGTGAGGTTGAGACCACATCTATAGCGTATTGGTGGGGTGGGAGGGTTCTCTTAGAAGGGTAGATTTTTTTCCTGGAGTTTGTACTCCTTTCAACTAGTTAGGGCATACCTTTCAACTATTATAGGCTTTTAAAAGGGTGGGGGGTAGGTTCCTTAGAGAAGATTGTGTTTTCCATTGGAATATTCTTCTCTTGTTCAGTTAGCACGGAGTGGGTTGTGCCAACATATACTAGGTTGGTGGGATGAAGTAGTTCCCTGGGGAGGGTGTCTGTGTGATGTCACTTTTTGCTGTGACTAGGATCTCTACTGCGCCTTCTGCTTATCACACAAATCAGTAAAACATCTCAGCAGCCAAGCTGCTACTGATGTGTGTGATGCCGGGGAGGTAGGAGACGCAGTTAAGCGCCAAGTCTAACTGAAGTTGACGCCACACATATAGTGAACCGGAGGTGCGGGTGGGGTCCCAGAGAAGATTGATTTCCAGTGGAAGATTCTTCTCATGTTAGGTTAGCACTGGGTGGGAAGCTGACATACAGCATGTCGGTGGGATGAAATTGTTCCCTGGGGAGGGTGTCTTAATCTGGGAGGGTTTTTTTTGCTAATAAATCAGCAGTGTAGGGCCATTCACCTATGCTATTGTTGGTGTCTTGACTGAAGCTGAGACTTTGATCTCTACTGCGCGGTCTATTTGTCGCACAAATCCAGAACGGTATTTTCGCTGCCAGAGTGGTACTCTTCTTGGTATGTATGATTGTCAAGAAAAGTAGAAGGAGTCGTGTGGGTCCAAGTCAGAAGTGAGGTTGAGACCACATCTATAGCATATTGGTGGGGTGGGAGGGTTCTCTTAGAAGGGTAAATTTTTTTTCCTGGAGTTTGTACTCCTTTCAACTAGTTAGGGCATACCTTTCAACTATTATAGGCTTTTACAAGGGTGGGGGGTAGGTTCCTTAGAGAAGATTGTGTTTTCCATTGGAAGATTCTTCTCTTGTTCAGTTAGTACGGGGTGGGTTGTGCCAACATATACTAGGTTGGTGGGATGAAGTAGTTCCCTGGGGAGGGTGTCTGTGTGATGTCACTTTTTGCTGTGACTAGGATCTCTGCTGCGCCTTCTGCTTATCACACAAATCAGTAAAACATCTCAGCAGCCAAGCTGCTACTGATGTGTGTGATGCCGGGGAGGTAGGAGACGCAGTTTAGCGCCAAGTCTAACTGAAGTTGACGCCACACATATAGTGAACCAGAGGTGCGGGTGGGGTCCCAGAGAAGATTGATTTTCAGTGGAAGATACTTCTCATGTTAGGTTAGCACTGGGTGGGAAGCCGACATACAGCATGTTGGTGGGATGAAATTGTTCCCTGGGGAGGGTGTCTTAATCTGGGAGGGTTTTTTTGCTGATAAATCAGCAATGTAGGGCCATTCACCTATGCTATTGGTGGTGTCTTGACTGAAGCAGAGACTTTGATCTCTACTGCGCAGTCTATTTGTCGCACCAATCAAGAACGGTATCTCCGCTGCCAGAGTGGTACTCTTCTTGGTATGTGTGATTGTCAGGGGAAGTAGAATGCGTTGTGTGGGTCCAAGTCAGATGTGAGGTTGAGACCACATCTATAGCATATTGGTGGGGTGGGAGGGTTCTCTTAGAAGGGTAGATTTTTTCCTGGAGTTTGTACTCCTTTCAACTAGTTAGGGCATACCTTTCAACTATTATAGGCTTTTAAAAGGGTGGGGGGTAGGTTCCTTAGAGAAGATTGTGTTTTCCATTGGAAGATTCTTCTCTTGTTCAGTTAGCACGGGGTGGGTTGTGCCAACATATACTAGGTTGGTGGGATGAAGTAGTTCCCTGGGGAGGGTGTCTGTGTGATGTCACTTTTTGCTGTGACTAGGATCTCTGCTGCGCCTTCTGCTTATCACACAAATCAGTAAAACATCTCAGCAGCCAAGCTGCTACTGATGTGTGTGATGCCGGGGAGGTAGGAGACGCAGTTTAGCGCCAAGTCTAACTGAAGTTGACGCCACACATATAGTGAACCGGAGGTGCGGGTGGGGTCCCAGAGAAGATTGATTTCCAGTGGAAGACTCTTCTCATGTTAGGTTAGCACTGGGTGGGAAGCCGACATACAGCATGTTGGTGGGATGAAATTGTTCCCTGGGGAGGGTGTCATAATCTGGGAGGGTTTTTTTGCTGATAAATCAGCAGTGTAGGGCCATTCACCTATGCTATTGTTGGTGTCTTGACTGAAGCTGAGACTTTGATCTCTACTGCGCGGTCTATTTGTCGCACAAATCCAGAACGGTATTTTCGCTGCCAGAGTGGTACTCTTCTTGGTATGTATGATTGTCAAGAAAAGTAGAAGGCGTCGTGTGGGTCCAAGTCAGAAGTGAGGTTGAGACCACATCTATAGCATATTGGTGGGGTGGGAGGGTTCTCTTAGAAGGGTAGATTTTTTTCCTGGAGTTTGTACTCCTTTCAACTAGTTAGGGCATACCTTTCAACTATTATAGGCTTTTAAAAGGGTGGGGGGTAGGTTCCTTAGAGAAGATTGTGTTTTCCATTGGAAGATTCTTCTCTTGTTCAGTTATCACGGGGTGGGTTGTGCCAACATATACTAGGTTGGTGGGATGAAGTAGTTCCCTGGGGAGGGTGTCTGTGTGATGTCACTTTTTGCTGTAGACTAGGATCTCTGCTGTGCCTTCTGCTTATCACACAAATCAGTAAAACATCTCAGCAGCCAAGCTGCTACTGATGTGTGTGATGCCGGGGAGGTAGGAGACGCAGTTTAGCGCCAAGTCTAACTGAAGTTGACGCCACACATATAGTGAACCGGAGGTGCGGGTGGGGTCCCAAAGAAGATTGATTTCCAGTGAAAGATACTTCTCATGTTAGGTTAGCACTGGGTGGGAAGCCGACATACAGCATGTTGGTGGGATGAAATCGTTCCCTGGGGAGGGTGTCTTAATCTGTGAGGGTTTTTTTGCTGATAAATCAGCAATGTAGGGCCATTCACCTATGCTATTGTTGGTGTCTTGACTGAAGCTGAGACTTTGATCTCTACTGCGCGGTCTATTTGTCGCTCAAATCCAGAACGGTATTTTCGCTGCCAGAGTGGTACTCTTCTTGGTATGTATGATTGTCAAGAAAAGTAGAAGGCGTCGTGTGGGTCCAAGTCAGAAGTGAGGTTGAGACCACATCTATAGCATATTGGTGGGGTGGGAGGGTTCTCTTAGAAGGGTAGATTTTTTTCCTGGAGTTTGTACTCCTTTCAACTAGTTAGGGCATACCTTTCAACTATTATAGGCTTTTAAAAGGGTGGGGGGTAGGTTCCTTAGAGAAGATTGTGTTTTCCATTGGAAGATTTTTCTCTTGTTCAGTTAGCACGGGGTGGGTTGTGCCAACATATACTAGGTTGGTGGGATGAAGTAGTTCCCTGGGGAGGGTGTCTGTGTGATGTCACTTTTTGCTGTGACTAGGATCTCTGGTGCGCCTTCTGCTTATCACACAAATCAGTAAAACATCTCAGCAGCCAAGCTGCTACTGATGTGTGTGATGCCGGGAAGGTAGGAGACGCAGTTTAGCGCCAAGTCTAACTGAAGTTGACGCCACACATATAGTGAACCGGAGGTGCGGGTGGGGTCCCAGAGAAGATTGATTTCCAGTGGAAGATACTTCTCATGTTAGGTTAGCACTGGATGGGAAGCCGACATACAGCATGTTGGTGGGATGAAATTGTTCCCTGGGGAGGGTGTCTTAATCTGGGAGGGTTTTTTTGCTGATAAATCAGCAATGTAGGGCCATTCACCTATGCTATTGGTGGTGTCTTGACTGAAGCTGAGACTTTGATCTCTACTGCGCGGTCTATTTGTCGCTCAAATCCAGAACGGTATTTTCGCTGCCAGAGTGGTACTCTTCTTGGTATGTATGATTGTCAAGAAAAGTAGAAGGCGTCGTGTGGGTCCAAGTCAGAAGTGAGGTTGAGACCACATCTATAGCATATTGGTGGGGTGGGAGGGTTCTCTTAGAAGGGTAGATTTTTTTCCTGGAGTTTGTACTCCTTTCAACTAGTTAGGGCATACCTTTCAACTATTATAGGCTTTTAAAAGGGTGGGGGGTAGGTTCCTTAGAGAAGATTGTGTTTTCCATTGGAAGATTTTTCTCTTGTTCAGTTAGCACGGGGTGGGTTGTGCCAACATATACTAGGTTGGTGGGATGAAGTAGTTCCCTGGGGAGGGTGTCTGTGTGATGTCACTTTTTGCTGTGACTAGGATCTCTGGTGCGCCTTCTGCTTATCACACAAATCAGTAAAACATCTCAGCAGCCAAGCTGCTACTGATGTGTGTGATGCCGGGAAGGTAGGAGACGCAGTTTAGCGCCAAGTCTAACTGAAGTTGACGCCACACATATAGTGAACCGGAGGTGCGGGTGGGGTCCCAGAGAAGATTGATTTCCAGTGGAAGATACTTCTCATGTTAGGTTAGCACTGGATGGGAAGCCGACATACAGCATGTTGGTGGGATGAAATTGTTCCCTGGGGAGGGTGTCTTAATCTGGGAGGGTTTTTTTGCTGATAAATCAGCAATGTAGGGCCATTCACCTATGCTATTGGTGGTGTCTTGACTGAAGCAGAGACTTTGATCTCTACTGCGCAGTCTATTTGTCGCACCAATCAAGAACGGTATCTCCGCTGCCAGAGTGGTACTCTTCTTGGTATGTGTGATTATCAGGGGAAGTAGAATGCGTTGTGTGGGTCCAAGTCAGATGTGAGGTTGAGACCACATCTATAGCATATTGGTGGGGTGGGAGGGTTCTCTTAGAAGGGTAGATTTTTTCCTGGAGTTTGTACTCCTTTCAACTAGTTAGGGCATACCTTTCAACTATTATAGGCTTTTAAAAGGGTGGGGGGTAGGTTCCTTAGAGAAGATTGTCTTTTCCATTGTAAGATTCTTCTCTTGTTCAGTTAGCACGGGGTGGGTTGTGCCAACATATACTAGGTTGGTGGGATGAAGTAGTTCCCTGGGGAGGGTGTCTGTGTGATGTCACTTTTTGCTGTGACTAGGATCTCTGCTGCGCCTTCTGCTTATCACACAAATCAGTAAAACATCTCAGCAGCCAAGCTGCTACTGATGTGTGTGATGCCGGGGAGGTAGGAGACGCAGTTTAGCGCCAAGTCTAACTGAAGTTGACGCCACACATATAGTGAACCGGAGGTGCGGGTGGGGTCCCAGAGAAGATTGATTTCCAGTGGAAGATACTTCTCATGTTAGGTTAGCACTGGGTGGGAAGCCGACATACAGCATGTTGGTGGGATGAAATTGTTCCCTGGGAAGGGGGTCTTAATCTGGGAGGGTTTTTTTGCTGATAAATCAGCAATGTAGGGCCATTCACCTATGCTATTGGTGGTGTCTTGACTGAAGCAGAGACTTTGATCTCTACTGCGCAGTCTATTTGTCGCACCAATCAAGAACGGTATCTCCGCTGCCAGAGTGGTACTCTTCTTGGTATGTGTGATTGTCAGGGGAAGTAGAATGCGTTGTGTGGGTCCAAGTCAGATGTGAGGTTGAGACCACATCTATAGCATATTGGTGGTGTGGGAGGGTTCTCTTAGAAGGGTAGATTTTTTCCTGGAGTTTGTACTCCTTTCAACTAGTTAGGGCATACCTTTCAACTATTATAGGCTTTTAAAAGGGTGGGGGGTAGGTTCCTTAGAGAAGATTGTGTTTTCCATTGGAAGATTCTTCTCTTGTTCAGTTAGCACGGGGTGGGTTGTGCCAACATATACTAGGTTGGTGGGATGAAGTAGATCCCTGGGGAGGGTGTCTGTGTGATGTCACTTTTTGCTGTGACTAGGATCTCTGCTGCGCCTTCTGCTTATCACACAAATCAGTAAAACATCTCAGCAGCCAAGCTGCTACTGATGTGTGTGATGCCGGGGAGGTAGGAGACGCAGTTTAGCGCCAAGTCTAACTAAAGTTGACGCCACACATATAGTGAACCGGAGGTGCGGGTGGGGTCCCAGAGAAGATTGATTTCCAGTGGAAGATACTTCTCATGTTAGGTTAGCACTGGGTGGGAAGCCGACATACAGCATGTTGGTGGGATGAAATTGTTCCCTGGGGAGGGTGTCTTAATCTGGGAGGGTTTTTTTGCTGATAAATCAGCAGTGTAGGGCCATTCACCTATGCTATTGTTGGTGTCTTGACTGAAGCGGAGACTTTGATCTCTACTGCGCGGTCTATTTGTCGCACAAATCCAGAACGGTATTTTCGCTGCCAGAGTGGTACTCTTCTTGATATGTGTGATTGTCAGGGGAAGTAGAATGCGTTGTGTGGGTCCAAGTCAGATGTGAGGTTGAGACCACATCTATAGCATATTGGTGGGGTGGGAGGGTTCTCTTAGAAGGGTAGATTTTTTCCTGGAGTTTGTACTCCTTTCAACTAGTTAGGGCATACCTTTAAACTATTATAGGCTTTTAAAAGGGTGGGGGGTAGGCTCCTTAGAGAAGATTGTGTTTTCCATTGGAAGATTCTTCTCTTGTTCAATTAGCACGGGGTGGGTTGTGCCAACATATACTAGGTTGGTGGGATGAAGTAGATCCCTGGGGAGGGTGTCTGTGTGATGTCACTTTTTGCTGTGACTAGGATCTCTGCTGCGCCTTCTGCTTATCACACAAATCAGTAAAACATCTCAGCAGCCAAGCTGCTACTGATGTGTGTGATGCCGGGGAGGTAGGAGACGCAGTTTAGCGCCAAGTCTAACTGAAGTTGACGCCACACATATAGTGAACCGGAGGTGCGGGTGGGGTCCCAGAGAAGATTGATTTCCAGTGGAAGATACTTCTCATGTTAGGTTAGCACTGGGTGGGAAGCCGACATACAGCATGTTGGTGGGATGAAATTGTTCCCTGGGGAGGGTGTCTTAATCTGTGAGGTTTGTTTTGCTGATAAATCATCAGTGTAGGGCCATTCACCTATGCTATTGTTGGTGTCTTGACTGAAGCGGAGACTTTGATCTCTACTGCGCGGTCTATTTGTCGCACAAATCCAGAACGGTATTTTCGCTGCCAGAGTGGTACTCTTCTTGGTATGTGTGATTGTCAGGGGAAGTAGAATGCGTTGTGTGGGTCCAAGTCAGATGTGAGGTTGAGACCACATCTATAGCATATTGGTGGGGTGGGAGGGTTCTATTAGAAGGGTAGATTTTTTCCTGGAGTTTGTACTCCTTTCAACTAGTTAGGGCATACCTTTCAAATATTATAGGCTTTTAAAAGGGTGGGGGGTAGGTTCCTTAGAGAAGATTGTGTTTTCCATTGGAAGATTCTTCTCTTGTTCAGTTAGCACGGGGTGGGTTGTGCCAACATATACTAGGTTGGTGGGATGAAGTAGTTCCCTGGGGAGGGTGTCTGTGTGATGTCACTTTTTGCTGTGACTAGGATCTCTGCTGCGCCTTCTGCTTATCACACAAATCAGTAAAACATCTCAGCAGCCAAGCTGCTACTGATGTGTGTGATGCCGGGGAGGTAGGAGACGCAGTTTAGCGCCAAGTCTAACTGAAGTTGACGCCACACATATAGTGAACCGGAGGTGCGGGTGGGGTCCCAGAGAAGATTGATTTCCAGTGGAAGATACTTCTCATGTTAGGTTAGCACTGGGTGGGAAGCCGACATACAGCATGTTGGTGGGATGAAATTGTTCCCTGGGAAGGGGGTCTTAATCTGGGAGGGTTTTTTTGCTGATAAATCAGCAATGTAGGGCCATTCACCTATGCTATTGGTGGTGTTTTGACTGAAGCAGAGACTTTGATCTCTACTGCGCAGTCTATTTGTCGCACCAATCAAGAACGGTATCTCCGCTGCCAGAGTGGTACTCTTCTTGGTATGTGTGATTATCAGGGGAAGTAGAATGCGTTGTGTGGGTCCAAGTCAGATGTGAGGTTGAGACCACATCTATAGCATATTGGTGGGGTGGGAGGGTTTTCTTAGAAGGGTAGATTTTTTCCTGGAGTTTGTACTCCTTTCAACTAGTTAGGGCATACCTTTCAACTATTATAGGCTTTTAAAAGGGTGGGGGGTAGGTTCCTTAGAGAAGATTGTGTTTTCCATTGGAAGATTCTTCTCTTGTTCAGTTAGCACGGGGTGGGTTGTGCCAACATATACTAGGTTGGTGGGATGAAGTAGATCCCTGGGGAGGGTGTCTGTGTGATGTCACTTTTTGCTGTGACTAGGATCTCTGCTGCGCCTTCTGCTTATCACACAAATCAGTAAAACATCTCAGCAGCCAAGCTGCTACTGATGTGTGTGATGCCGGGGAGGTAGGAGACGCAGTTTAGCGCCAAGTCTAACTGAAGTTGACGCCACACATATAGTGAACCGGAGGTGCGGGTGGGGTCCCAGAGAAGATTGATTTCCAGTGGAAGATTCTTCTCATGTTAGGTTAGCACTGGGTCGGAAGCCGACATACAGCATGTTGGTGGGATGAAATTGTTCCCTGGGGAGGGTGTCTTAATCTGGGAGGGTTTTTTTGCTGATAAATCAGCAGTGTAGGGCCATTCACCTATGCTATTGTTGGTGTCTTGACTGAAGCGGAGACTTTGATCTCTACTGCGCGGTCTATTTGTCGCACAAATCCAGAACGGTATTTTCGCTGCCAGAGTGGTACTCTTCTTGGTATGTGTGATTGTCAGGGGAAGTAGAATGCGTTGTGTGGGTCCAAGTCAGATGTGAGGTTGAGACCACATCTATAGCATATTGGTGGGGTGGGAGGGTTCTCTTAGAAGGGTAGATTTTTTCCTGGAGTTTGTACTCCTTTCAACTAGTTAGGGCATACCTTTCAACTATTATAGGCTTTTAAAAGGGTGGGGGGTAGGTTCCTTAGAGAAGATTGTGTTTTCCATTGGAAGATTCTTCTCTTGTTCAGTTAGCACGGGGTGGGTTGTGCCAACATATACTAGGTTGGTGGGATGAAGTAATTCCCTGGGGAGGGTGTCTGTGTGATGTCACTTTTTGCTGTGACTAGGATCTCTGCTGCGCCTTCTGCTTATCACACAAATCAGTAAAACATCTCAGCAGCCAAGCTGCTACTGATGTGTGTGATGCCGGGGAGGTAGGAGACGCAGTTTAGCGCCAAGTCTAACTGAAGTTGACGCCACACATATAGTGAACCGGAGGTGCGGGTGGGGTCCCAGAGAAGATTGATTTCCAGTGGAAGATACTTCTCATGTTAGGTTAGCACTGGGTGGGAAGCCGACATACAGCATGTTGGTGGGATGAACTTGTTCCCTGGGGAGGGTGTCTTAATCTGTGAGGTTTGTTTTGCTGATAAATCATCAGTGTAGGGCCATTCACCTATGCTATTGTTGGTGTCTTGACTGAAGCGGAGACTTTGATCTCTACTGCGCGGTCTATTTGTCGCACAAATCCAGAACGGTATTTTCGCTGCCAGAGTGGTACTCTTCTTGGTATGTGTGATTGTCAAGAAAAGTAGAAGGCGTCGTGTGGGTCCAAGTCAGAAGTGAGGTTGAGACCACACCTATAGCATATTGGTGGGGTGGGAGGGTTCTCTTAGAAGGGTAGATTTTTTTTCCTGGAGTTTGTACTCCTTTCAACTAGTTAGGGCATACCTTTCAACTATTATAGGCTTTTAAAAGGGTGGGGGGTAGGTTCCTTAGAGAAGATTGTGTTTTCCATTGGAAGATTCTTCTCTTGTTCAGTTAGCACGGGGTGGGTTGTGCCAACATATACTAGGTTGGTGGGATGAAGTAGTTCCCTGGGGAGGGTGTCTGTGTGATGTCACTTTTTGCTGTGACTAGGATCTCTGCTGCGCCTTCTGCTTATCACACAAATCAGTAAAACATCTCAGCAGCCAAGCTGCTACTGATGTGTGTGATGCCGGGGAGGTAGGAGACGCAGTTTAGCGCCAAGTCTAACTGAAGTTGACGCCACACATATAGTGAACCGGAGGTGCGGGTGGGGTCCCAGAGAAGATTGATTTCCAGTGGAAGATACTTCTCATGTTAGGTTAGCACTGGGTGGGAAGCCGACATACAGCATGTTGGTGGGATGAAATTGTTCCCTGGGAAGGGGGTCCTAATCTGGGAGGGTTTTTTTGCTGATAAATCAGCAATGTAGGGCCATTCACCTATGCTATTGGTGGTGTCTTGACTGAAGCAGAGACTTTGATCTCTACTGCGCAGTCTATTTGTCGCACCAATCAAGAACGGTATCTCCGCTGCCAGAGTGGTACTCTTCTTGGTATGTGTGATTATCAGGGGAAGTAGAATGCGTTGTGTGGGTCCAAGTCAGATGTGAGGTTGAGACCACATCTATAGCATATTGGTGGGGTGGGAGGGTTTTCTTAGAAGGGTAGATTTTTTCCTGGAGTTTGTACTCCTTTCAACTAGTTAGGGCATACCTTTCAACTATTATAGGCTTTTAAAAGGGTGGGGGGTAGGTTCCTTAGAGAAGATTGTGTTTTCCATTGGAAGATTCTTCTCTTGTTCAGTTAGCACGGGGTGGGTTGTGCCAACATATACTAGGTTGGTGGGATGAAGTAGATCCCTGGGGAGGGTGTCTGTGTGATGTCACTTTTTGCTGTGACTAGGATCTCTGCTGCGCCTTCTGCTTATCACACAAATCAGTAAAACATCTCAGCAGCCAAGCTGCTACTGATGTGTGTGATGCCGGGGAGGTAGGAGACGCAGTTTAGCGCCAAGTCTAACTGAAGTTGACGCCACACATATAGTGAACCGGAGGTGCGGGTGGGGTCCCAGAGAAGATTGATTTCCAGTGGAATATTCTTCTCATGTTAGGTTAGCACTGGGTCGGAAGCCGACATACAGCATGTTGGTGGGATGAAATTGTTCCCTGGGGAGGGTGTCTTAATCTGGGAGGGTTTTTTTGCTGATAAATCAGCAGTGTAGGGCCATTCACCTATGCTATTGTTGGTGTCTTGACTGAAGCGGAGACTTTGATCTCTACTGCGCGGTCTATTTGTCGCACAAATCCAGAACGGTATTTTCGCTGCCAGAGTGGTACTCTTCTTGGTATGTGTGATTGTCAGGGGAAGTAGAATGCGTTGTGTGGGTCCAAGTCAGATGTGAGGTTGAGACCACATCTATAGCATATTGGTGGGGTGGGAGGGTTCTCTTAGAAGGGTAGATTTTTTCCTTGAGTTTGTACTCCTTTCAACTAGTTAGGGCATACCTTTCAACTATTATAGGCTTTTAAAAGGGTGGGGGGTAGGTTCCTTAGAGAAGATTGTGTTTTCCATTGGAAGATTCTTCTCTTGTTCAGTTAGCACGGGGTGGGTTGTGCCAACATATACTAGGTTGGTGGGATGAAGTAATTCCCTGGGGAGGGTGTCTGTGTGATGTCACTTTTTGCTGTGACTAGGATCTCTGCTGCGCCTTCTGCTTATCACACAAATCAGTAAAACATCTCAGCAGCCAAGCTGCTACTGATGTGTGTGATGCCGGGGAGGTAGGAGACGCAGTTTAGCGCCAAGTCTAACTGAAGTTGACGCCACACATATAGTGAACCGGAGGTGCGGGTGGGGTCCCAGAGAAGATTGATTTCCAGTGGAAGATACTTCTCATGTTAGGTTAGCACTGGATGGGAAGCCAACATACAGCATGTTGGTGGGATGAAATTGTTCCCTGGGGAGGGTGTCTTAATCTGGGAAGGTTTTTTTGCTGATAAATCAGCAATGTAGGGCCATTCACCTATGCTATTGGTGGTGTCTTGACTGAAGCAGAGACTTTGATCTCTACTGCGCAGTCTATTTGTCGCACCAATCAAGAACGGTATCTCCGCTGCCAGAGTGGTACTCTTCTTGGTATGTGTGATTGTCAGGGGAAGTAGAATGCGTTGTGTGGGTCCAAGTCAGATGTGAGGTTGAGACCACATCTATAGCATATTGGTGGGGTGGGAGGGTTTTCTTAGAAGGGTAGATTTTTTCCTGGAGTTTGTACTCCTTTCAACTAGTTAGGGCATACCTTTCAACTATTATAGGCTTTTAAAAGGGTGGGGGGTAGGTTCCTTAGAGAAGATTGTGTTTTCCATTGGAAGATTCTTCTCTTGTTCAGTTAGCACGGGGTGGGTTGTGCCAACATATACTAGGTTGGTGGGATGAAGTAGATCCCTGGGGAGGGTGTCTGTGTGATGTCACTTTTTGCTGTGACTAGGATCTCTGCTGCGCCTTCTGCTTATCACACAAATCAGTAAAACATCTCAGCAGCCAAGCTGCTACTGATGTGTGTGATGCCGGGGAGGTAGGAGACGCAGTTTAGCGCCAAGTCTAACTGAAGTTGACGCCACACATATAGTGAACCGGAGGTGCGGGTGGGGTCCCAGAGAAGATTGATTTCCAGTGGAATATTCTTCTCATGTTAGGTTAGCACTGGGTCGGAAGCCGACATACAGCATGTTGGTGGGATGAAATTGTTCCCTGGGGAGGGTGTCTTAATCTGGGAGGGTTTTTTTGCTGATAAATCAGCAGTGTAGGGCCATTCACCTATGCTATTGTTGGTGTCTTGACTGAAGCGGAGACTTTGATCTCTACTGCGCGGTCTATTTGTCGCACAAATCCAGAACGGTATTTTCGCTGCCAGAGTGGTACTCTTCTTGGTATGTGTGATTGTCAGGGGAAGTAGAATGCGTTGTGTGGGTCCAAGTCAGATGTGAGGTTGAGACCACATCTATAGCATATTGGTGGGGTGGGAGGGTTCTCTTAGAAGGGTAGATTTTTTCCTTGAGTTTGTACTCCTTTCAACTAGTTAGGGCATACCTTTCAACTATTATAGGCTTTTAAAAGGGTGGGGGGTAGGTTCCTTAGAGAAGATTGTGTTTTCCATTGGAAGATTCTTCTCTTGTTCAGTTAGCACGGGGTGGGTTGTGCCAACATATACTAGGTTGGTGGGATGAAGTAATTCCCTGGGGAGGGTGTCTGTGTGATGTCACTTTTTGCTGTGACTAGGATCTCTGCTGCGCCTTCTGCTTATCACACAAATCAGTAAAACATCTCAGCAGCCAAGCTGCTACTGATGTGTGTGATGCCGGGGAGGTAGGAGACGCAGTTTAGCGCCAAGTCTAACTGAAGTTGACGCCACACATATAGTGAACCGGAGGTGCGGGTGGGGTCCCAGAGAAGATTGATTTCCAGTGGAAGATACTTCTCATGTTAGGTTAGCACTGGATGGGAAGCCAACATACAGCATGTTGGTGGGATGAAATTGTTCCCTGGGGAGGGTGTCTTAATCTGGGAAGGTTTTTTTGCTGATAAATCAGCAATGTAGGGCCATTCACCTATGCTATTGGTGGTGTCTTGACTGAAGCAGAGACTTTGATCTCTACTGCGCAGTCTATTTGTCGCACCAATCAAGAACGGTATCTCCGCTGCCAGAGTGGTACTCTTCTTGGTATGTGTGATTGTCAGGGGAAGTAGAATGCGTTGTGTGGGTCCAAGTCAGATGTGAGGTTGAGACCACATCTATAGCGTATTGGTGGGGTGGGAGAGTTCTCTTAGAAGGGTAGATTTTTTTCCTGGAGTTTGTATTCCTTTCAACTAGTTAGGGCATGCCTTTCAACTATTATAGGCTTTTAAAAGGGTGGGGGGTAGGTTCCTTAGAGAAGATTGTGTTTTCCATTGGAAGATTCTTCTCTTGTTCAGTTAGCACGGGGTGGGTTGTGCCAACATATACTAGGTTGGTGGGATGAAGTAGTTCCCTGGGGAGGGTGTCTGTGTGATGTCACTTTTTGCTGTGACTAGTATCTCTGCTGCGCCTTCTGCTTATCACACAAATCAGTAAAACATCTCAGCAGCCAAGCTGCTACTGATGTGTGTGATGCCGGGGAGGTAGGAGACGCAGTTTAGCGCCAAGTCTAACTGAAGTTGACGCCACACATATAGTGAACCGGAGGTGCGGGTGGGGTCCCAGAGAAGATTGATTTCCAGTGGAAGATACTTCTCATGTTAGGTTAGCACTGGGTGGGAAGCCGACATACAGCATGTTGGTGGGATGAAATTGTTCCCTGGGGAGGGTGTCTTAATCTGTGAGGTTTTTTTTGCTGATAAATCATCAGTGTAGGGCCATTCACCTATGCTATTGTTGGTGTCTTGACTGAAGCGGAGACTTTGATCTCTACTGCGCGGTCTATTTGTCGCACAAATCCAGAACGGTATTTTCGCTGCCAGAGTGGTACTCTTCTTGGTATGTGTGATTGTCAGGGGAAGTAGAATGCGTTGTGTGGGTCCAAGTCAGATGTGAGGTTGAGACCACATCTATAGCATATTGGTGGGGTGGGAGGGTTCTCTTAGAAGGGTAGATTTTTTCCTGGAGTTTGTACTCCTTTCAACTAGTTAGGGCATACCTTTCAACTATTATAGGCTTTTAAAAGGGTGAGGGGTAGGTTCCTTAGAGAAGATTGTGTTTTCCATTGGAAGATTCTTCTCTTGTTCAGTTAGCACGCGGTGGGTTGTGCCAACATATACTAGGTTGGTGGGATGAAGTAGTTCCCTGGGGAGGGTGTCTGTGTGATGTCACTTTTTGCTGTGACTAGGATCTCTGCTGCGCCTTCTGCTTATCACACAAATCAGTAAAACATCTCAGCAGCCAAGCTGCTACTGATGTGTGTGATGCCGGGGAGGTAGGAGACGCAGTTTAGCGCCAAGTCTAACTGAAGTTGACGCCACACATATAGTGAACCGGAGGTGCGGGTGGGGTCCCAGAGAAGATTGATTTCCAGTGGAAGATACTTCTCATGTTAGGTTAGCACTGGATGGGAAGCCGACATACAGCATGTTGGTGGGATGAAATTGTTCCCTGGGGAGGGTGTCTTAATCTGGGAAGGTTTTTTTGCTGATAAATCAGCAATGTAGGGCCATTCACCTATGCTATTGGTGGTGTCTTGACTGAAGCAGAGACTTTGATCTCTACTGCGCAGTCTATTTGTCGCACCAATCAAGAACGGTATCTCCGCTGCCAGAGTGGTACTCTTCTTGGTATGTGTGATTGTCAGGGGAAGTAGAATGCGTTGTGTGGGTCCAAATCAGATGTGAGGTTGAGACCACATCTATAGCATATTGGTGGGGTGGGAGGGTTCTCTTAGAAGGGTAGATTTTTTTCCTGGAGTTTGTATTCCTTTCAACTAGTTAGGGCATGCCTTTCAACTATTATAGGATTTTAAAAGGGTGGGGGGTAGGTTCCTTAGAGAAGATTGTGTTTTCCATTGGAAGATTCTTCTCTTGTTCAGTTAGCACGGGGTGGGTTGTGCCAACATATACTAGGTTGGTGGGATGAAGTAGATCCCTGGGGAGGGTGTCTGTGTGATGTCACTTTTTGCTGTGACTAGGATCTCTGCTGCGCCTTCTGCTTATCACACAAATCAGTAAAACATCTCAGCAGCCAAGCTGCTACTGATGTGTGTGATGCCGGGGAGGTAGGAGACGCAGTTTAGCGCCAAGTCTAACGGAAGTTGACGCCACACATATAGTGAACCGGAGGTGCGGGTGGGGTCCCAGAGAAGATTGATTTCCAGTGGAAGATTCTTCTCATGTTAGGTTAGCACTGGGTGGGAAGCCGACATACAGCATGTTGGTGGGATGAAATTGCTCCCTGGGGAGGGTGTCTTAATCTGGGAGGGTTTTTTTGCTGATAAATCAGCAGTGTAGGGCCATTCACCTATGCTATTGTTGGTGTCTTGACTGAAGCTGAGACTTTGATCTCTACTGCGCGGTCTATTTGTCGCTCAAATCCAGAACGGTATTTTCGCTGCCAGAGTGGTACTCTTCTTGGTATGTATGATTGTCAAGAAAAGTAGAAGGCGTCGTGTGGGTCCAAGTCAGAAGTGAGGTTGAGACCACATCTATAGCGTATTGGTGGGGTGGGAGGGTTCTCTTAGAAGGGTAGATTTTTTTCCTGGAGTTTGTACTCCTTTCAACTAGTTAGGGCATACCTTTCAACTATTATAGGCTTTTAAAAGGGTGGGGGGTAGGTTCCTTAGAGAAGATTGTGTTTTCCATTGGAAGATTCTTCTCTTGTTCAGTTAGCACGGGGTGGGTTGTGCCAACATATACTAGGTTGGTGGGATGAAGTAGTTCCCTGGGGAGGGTGTCTGTGTGATGTCACTTTTTGCTGTGACTAGTATCTCTGCTGCGCCTTCTGCTTATCACACAAATCAGTAAAACATCTCAGCAGCCAAGCTGCTACTGATGTGTATGATGCCGGGGAGGTAGGAGATGCAGTTTAGCGCCAAGTCTAACTGAAGTTGACGCCACACATATAGTGAACCGGAGGTGCGGGTGGGGTCCCAAAGAAGATTGATTTCCAGTGGAAGATACTTCTCATGTTAGGTTAGCACTGGGTGGGAAGCCGACATACAGCATGTTGGTGGGATGAAATTGTTCCCTGGGGAGGGGGTCTTAATCTGGGAGGGTTTTTTTGCTGATAAATCAGCAATGTAGGGCCATTCACCTATGCTATTGGTGGTGTCTTGACTGAAGCAGAGACTTTGATCTCTACTGCGCAGTCTATTTGTCGCACCAATCAAGAACGGTATCTCCGCTGCCAGAGTGGTACTCTTCTTGGTATGTGTGATTGTCAGGGGAAGTAGAATGCGTTGTGTGGGTCCAAGTCAGATGTGAGGTTGAGACCACATCTATAGCATATTGGTGGGGTGGGAGGGTTCTCTTAGAAGGGTAGATTTTTTCCTGGAGTTTGGACTCCTTTCAACTAGTTAGGGCATACCTTTCAACTATTATAGGCTTTTAAAAGGGTGGGGGGTAGGTTCCTTAGAGAAGATTGTGTTTTCCATTGGAAGATTCTTCTCTTGTTCAGTTAGCACGGGGTGGGTTGTGCCAACATATACTAGGTTGGTGGGATGAAGTAGATCCCTGGGGAGGGTGTCTGTGTGATGTCACTTTTTGCTGTGACTAGGATCTCTGCTGCGCCTTCTGCTTATCACACAAATCAGTAAAACATCTCAGCAGCCAAGCTGCTACTAATGTGTGTGATGCCGGGGAGGTAGGAGACGCAGTTTAGCGCCAAGTCTAACGGAAGTTGACGCCACACATATAGTGAACCGGAGGTGCGGGTGGGGTCCCAGAGAAGATTGATTTCCAGTGGAAGATACTTCTCATGTTAGGTTAGCACTGGGTGGGAAGCCGACATACAGCATGTTGGTGGGATGAAATTGTTCCCTGGGGAGGATGTCTTAATCTGGGAGGGTTTTTTTGCTGATAAATCAGCAATGTAGGGCCATTCACCTATGCTATTGGTGGTGTCTTGACTGAAGCAGAGACTTTGATCTCTACTGCGCAGTCTATTTGTCGCACCAATCAAGAACGGTATCTCCGCTGCCAGAGTGGTACTCTTCTTGGTATGTGTGATTGTCAGGGGAAGTAGAATGCGTTGTGTGGGTCCAAGTCAGATGTGAGGTTGAGACCACATCTATAGCATATTGGTGGGGTGGGAGGGTTCTCTTAGAAGGGTAGATTTTTTCCTGGAGTTTGTACTCCTTTCAACTAGTTAGGGCATACCTTTCAACTATTATAGGCTTTTAAAAGTGTGGGGGGTAGGTTCCTTAGAGAAGATTGTCTTTTCCATTGGAAGATTCTTCTCTTGTTCAGTTAGCACGGGGTGGGTTGTGCCAACATATACTAGGTTGGTGGGATGAAGTAGTTCCCTGGGGAGGGTGTCTGTGTGATGTCACTTTTTGCTGTGACTAGTATCTCTGCTGCGCCTTCTGCTTATCACACAAATCAGTAAAACATCTCAGCAGCCAAGCTGCTACTGATGTGTGTGATGCCGGGGAGGTAGGAGACGCAGTTTAGCGCCAAGTCTAACTGAAGTTGACGCCACACATATAGTGAACCGGAGGTGCGGGTGGGGTCCCAGAGAAGATTGATTTCCAGTGGAATATTCTTCTCATGTTAGGTTAGCACTGGGTCGGAAGCCGACATACAGCATGTTGGTGGGATGAAATTGTTCCCTGGGGAGGGTGTCTTAATCTGTGAGGTTTTTTTTGCTGATAAATCATCAGTGTAGGGCCATTCACCTATGCTATTGTTGGTGTCTTGACTGAAGCGGAGACTTTGATCTCTACTGCGCGGTCTATTTGTCGCACAAATCCAGAACGGTATTTTCGCTGCCAGAGTGGTACTCTTCTTGGTATGTGTGATTGTCAGGGGAAGTAGAATGCGTTGTGTGGGTCCAAGTCAGATGTGAGGTTGAGACCACATCTATAGCATATTGGTGGGGTGGGAGGGTTCTCTTAGAAGGGTAGATTTTTTCCTGGAGTTTGTACTCCTTTCAACTAGTTAGGGCATACCTTTCAACTATTATAGGCTTTTAAAAGGGTGAGGGGTAGGTTCCTTAGAGAAGATTGTGTTTTCCATTGGAAGATTCTTCTCTTGTTCAGTTAGCACGCGGTGGGTTGTGCCAACATATACTAGGTTGGTGGGATGAAGTAGTTCCCTGGGGAGGGTGTCTGTGTGATGTCACTTTTTGCTGTGACTAGGATCTCTGCTGCGCCTTCTGCTTATCACACAAATCAGTAAAACATCTCAGCAGCCAAGCTGCTACTGATGTGTGTGATGCCGGGGAGGTAGGAGACGCAGTTTAGCGCCAAGTCTAACTGAAGTTGACGCCACACATATAGTGAACCGGAGGTGCGGGTGAGGTCCCAGAGAAGATTGATTTCCAGTGGAAGATACTTCTCATGTTAGGTTAGCACTGGATGGGAAGCCGACATACAGCATGTTGGTGGGATGAAATTGTTCCCTGGGGAGGGTGTCTTAATCTGGGAAGGTTTTTTTGCTGATAAATCAGCAATGTAGGGCCATTCACCTATGCTATTGGTGGTGTCTTGACTGAAGCAGAGACTTTGATCTCTACTGCGCAGTCTATTTGTCGCACCAATCAAGAACGGTATCTCCGCTGCCAGAGTGGTACTCTTCTTGGTATGTGTGATTGTCAGGGGAAGTAGAATGCGTTGTGTGGGTCCAAATCAGATGTGAGGTTGAGACCACATCTATAGCATATTGGTGGGGTGGGAGGGTTCTCTTAGAAGGGTAGATTTTTTTCCTGGAGTTTGTATTCCTTTCAACTAGTTAGGGCATGCCTTTCAACTATTATAGGCTTTTAAAAGGGTGGGGGGTAGGTTCCTTAGAGAAGATTGTGTTTTCCATTGGAAGATTCTTCTCTTGTTCAGTTAGCACGGGGTGGGTTGTGCCAACATATACTAGGTTGGTGGGATGAAGTAGATCCCTGGGGAGGGTGTCTGTGTGATGTCACTTTTTGCTGTGACTAGGATCTCTGCTGCGCCTTCTGCTTATCACACAAATCAGTAAAACATCTCAGCAGCCAAGCTGCTACTGATGTGTGTGATGCCGGGGAGGTAGGAGACGCAGTTTAGCGCCAAGTCTAACGGAAGTTAACGCCACACATATAGTGAACCGGAGGTGCGGGTGGGGTCCCAGAGAAGATTGATTTCCAGTGGAAGACTCTTCTCATGTTAGGTTAGCACTGGGTGGGAAGCCGACATACAGCATGTTGGTGGGATGAAATTGCTCCCTGGGGAGGGTGTCTTAATCTGGGAGGGTTTTTTTGCTGATAAATCAGCAGTGTAGGGCCATTCACCTATGCTATTGTTGGTGTCTTGACTGAAGCTGAGACTTTGATCTCTACTGCGCGGTCTATTTGTCGCTCAAATCCAGAACGGTATTTTCGCTGCCAGAGTGGTACTCTTCTTGGTATGTATGATTGTCAAGAAAAGTAGAAGGCGTCGTGTGGGTCCAAGTCAGAAGTGAGGTTGAGACCACATCTATAGCGTATTGGTGGGGTGGGAGGGTTCTCTTAGAAGGGTAGATTTTTTTCCTGGAGTTTGTACTCCTTTCAACTAGTTAGGGCATACCTTTCAACTATTATAGGCTTTTAAAAGGGTGGGGGGTAGGTTCCTTAGAGAAGATTGTGTTTTCCATTGGAAGATTCTTCTCTTGTTCAGTTAGCACGGGGTGGGTTGTGCCAACATATACTAGGTTGGTGGGATGAAGTAGATCCCTGGGGAGGGTGTCTGTGTGATGTCACTTTTTGCTGTGACTAGGATCTCTGCTGCGCCTTCTGCTTATCACACAAATCAGTAAAACATCTCAGCAGCCAAGCTGCTACTGATGTGTGTGATGCCGGGGAGGTAGGAGACGCAGTTTAGCGCCAAGTCTAACTTAAGTTGACGCCACACATATAGTGAACCGGAGGTGCGGGTGGGGTCCCAGAGAAGATTGATTTCCAGTGGAAGATACTTCTCATGTTAGGTTAGCACTGGGTGGGAAGCCGACATACAGCATGTTGGTGGGATGAAATTGTTCCCTGGGGAGGGTGTCTTAATCTGTGAGGTTTTTTTTGCTGATAAATCATCAGTGTAGGGCCATTCACCTATGCTATTGTTGGTGTCTTGACTGAAGCGGAGACTTTGATCTCTACTGCGCGGTCTATTTGTCGCACAAATCCAGAACGGTATTTTCGCTGCCAGAGTGGTACTCTTCTTGGTATGTATGATTGTCAAGAAAAGTAGAAGGCGTCGTGTGGGTCCAAGTCAGAAGTGAGGTTGAGACCACATCTATAGCATATTGGTGGGGTGGGAGGGCTCTCTTAGAAGGGTAGATTTTTTTCCTGGAGTTTGTACTCCTTTCAACTATTTAGGGCATACCTTTCAACTATTATAGGCTTTTAAAAGGGTGGGGGGTAGGTTCCTTAGAGAAGATTGTGTTTTCCATTGGAAGATTCTTCTCTTGTTCAGTTAGCACGGGGTGGGTTGTGCCAACATATACTAGGTTGGTGGGATGAAGTAGTTCCCTGGGGAGGGTGTCTGTGTGATGTCACTTTTTGCTGTGACTAGGATCTCTGCTGCGCCTTCTGCTTATCACACAAATCAGTAAAACATCTCAGCAGCCAAGCTGCTACTGATGTGTGTGATGCCGGGGAGGTAGGAGACGCAGTTTAGCGCCAAGTCTAACTGAAGTTGACGCCACACATATAGTGAACCGGAGGTGCGGGTGGGGTCCCAGAGAAGATTGATTTCCAGTGGAAGATACTTCTCATGTTAGGTTAGCACTGGGTGGGAAGCCGACATACAGCATGTTGGTGGGATGAAATTGTTCCCTGGGGAGGGTGTCTTAATCTGTGAGGTTTGTTTTGCTGATAAATGATCAGTGTAGGGCCATTCACCTATGCTATTGTTGGTGTCTTGACTGAAGCGGAGACTTTGATCTCTACTGCGCGGTCTATTTGTCGCACAAATCCAGAACGGTATTTTCGCTGCCAGAGTGGTACTCTTCTTGGTATGTGTGATTGTCAGGGGAAGTAGAATGCGTTGTGTGGGTCCAAGTCAGATGTGAGGTTGAGACCACATCTATAGCATATTGGTGGGGTGGGAGGGTTCTCTTAGAAGGGTAGATTTTTTCCTGGAGTTTGTACTCCTTTCAACTAGTTAGGGCATACCTTTCAACTATTATAGGCTTTTAAAAGGGTGGGGGGTAGGTTCCTTAGAGAAGATTGTCTTTTCCATTGGAAGATTCTTCTCTTGTTCAGTTAGCACGGGGTGGGTTGTGCCAACATATACTAGGTTGGTGGGATGAAGTAGTTCCCTGGGGAGGGTGTCTGTGTGATGTCACTTTTTGCTGTGACTAGGATCTCTGCTGCGCCTTCTGCTTATCACACAAATCAGTAAAACATCTCAGCAGCCAAGCTGCTACTGATGTGTGTGATGCCGGGGAGGTAGGAGACGCAGTTTAGCGCCAAGTCTAACTGAAGTTGACGCCACACATATAGTGAACCGGAGGTGCGGGTGGGGTCCCAGAGAAGATTGATTTCCAGTGGAAGATACTTCTCATGTTAGGTTAGCACTGGGTGGGAAGCCGACATACAGCATGTTGGTGGGATGAAATTGTTCCCTGGGAAGGGGGTCTTAATCTGGGAGGGCTTTTTTGCTGATAAATCAGCAATGTAGGGCCATTCACCTATGCTATTGGTGGTGTCTTGACTGAAGCAGAGACTTTGATCTCTACTGCGCAGTCTATTTGTCGCACCAATCAAGAACGGTATCTCCGCTGCCAGAGTGGTACTCTTCTTGGTATGTGTGATTATCAGGGGAAGTAGAATGCGTTGTGTGGGTCCAAGTCAGAAGTGAGGTTGAGACCACATCTATAGCATATTGGTGGGGTGGGAGGGCTCTCTTAGAAGGGTAGATTTTTTTCCTGGAGTTTGTACTCCTTTCAACTATTTAGGGCATACCTTTCAACTATTATAGGCTTTTAAAAGGGTGGGGGGTAGGTTCCTTAGAGAAGATTGTGTTTTCCATTGGAAGATTCTTCTCTTGTTCAGTTAGCACGGGGTGGGTTGTGCCAACATATACTAGGTTGGTGGGATGAAGTAGTTCCCTGGGGAGGGTGTCTGTGTGATGTCACTTTTTGCTGTGACTAGGATCTCTGCTGCGCCTTCTGCTTATCACACAAATCAGTAAAACATCTCAGCAGCCAAGCTGCTACTGATGTGTGTGATGCCGGGGAGGTAGGAGACGCAGTTTAGCGCCAAGTCTAACTGAAGTTGACGCCACACATATAGTGAACCGGAGGTGCGGGTGGGGTCCCAGAGAAGATTGATTTCCAGTGGAAGATACTTCTCATGTTAGGTTAGCACTGGATGGGAAGCCGACATACAGCATGTTGGTGGGATGAAATTGTTCCCTGGGGAGGGTGTCTTAATCTGGGAAGGTTTTTTTGCTGATAAATCAGCAATGTAGGGCCATTCACCTATGCTATTGGTGGTGTCTTGACTGAAGCAGAGACTTTGATCTCTACTGCGCGGTCTATTTGTCGCACCAATCAAGAACGGTATCTCCGCTGCCAGAGTGGTACTCTTCTTGGTATGTGTGATTGTCAGGGGAAGTAGAATGCGTTGTGTGGGTCCAAGTCAGATGTGAGGTTGAGACCACATCTATAGCGTATTGGTGGGGTGGGAGGGTTCTCTTAGAAGGGTAGATTTTTTCCCTGGAGTTTGTATTCCTTTCAACTAGTTAGGGCATGCCTTTCAACTATTATAGGCTTTTAAAAGGGTGGGGGGTAGGTTCCTTAGAGAAGATTGTGTTTTCCATTGGAAGATTCTTCTCATGTTCAGTTAGCACGGGGTGGGTTGTGCCAACATATACTAGGTTGGTGGGATGAAGTAGTTCCCTGGGGAGGGTGTCTGTGTGATGTCACTTTTTGCTGTGACTAGTATCTCTGCTGCGCCTTCTGCTTATCACACAAATCAGTAAAACATCTCAGCAGCCAAGCTGCTACTGATGTGTATGATGCCGGGGAGGTAGGAGATGCAGTTTAGCGCCAAGTCTAACTGAAGTTGACGCCACACATATAGTGAACCGGAGTTGCGGGTGGGTTCCCAAAGAAGATTGATTTCCAGTGGAAGATACTTCTCATGTTAGGTTAGCACTGGGTGGGAAGCCGACATACAGCATGTTGGTGGGATGAAATTGTTCCCTGGGGAGGGTGTCTTAATCTGGGAGGGTTTTTTTGCTGATAAATCAGCAATGTAGGGCCATTCACCTATGCTATTGGTGGTGTCTTGACTGAAGCAGAGACTTTGATCTCTACTGCGCAGTCTATTTGTCGCACCAATCAAGAACGGTATCTCCGCTGCCAGAGTGGTACTCTTCTTGGTATGTGTGATTGTCAGGGGAAGTAGAATGCGTTGTGTGGGTCCAAGTCAGATGTGAGGTTGAGACCACATCTATAGCATATTGGTGGGGTGGGAGGGTTCTCTTAGAAGGGTAGATTTTTTCCTGGAGTTTGTACTCCTTTCAACTAGTTAGGGCATACCTTTCAACTATTATAGGCTTTTAAAAGGGTGGGGGGTAGGTTCCTTAGAGAAGATTGTCTTTTCCATTGGAAGATTCTTCTCTTGTTCAGTTAGCACGGGGTGGGTTGTGCCAACATATACTAGGTTGGTGGGATGAAGTAGTTTCCTGGGGAGGGTGTCTGTGTGATGTCACTTTTTGCTGTGACTAGGATCTCTGCTGCGCCTTCTGCTTATCACACAAATCAGTAAAACATCTCAGCAGCCAAGCTGCTACTGATGTGTGTGATGCCGGGGAGGTAAGAGACGCAGTTTAGCGCCAAGTCTAACTGAAGTTGACGCCACACATATAGTGAACCGGAGGTGCGGGTGGGGTCCCAGAGAAGATTGATTTCCAGTGGAAGATACTTCTCATGTTAGGTTAGCACTGGGTGGGAAGCCGACATACAGCATGTTGGTGGGATGAAATTGTTCCCTGGGGAGGGGGTCTTAATCTGGGAGGGGTTTTTTGCTGATAAATCAGCAATGTAGGGCCATTCACCTATGCTATTGGTGGTGTCTTGACTGAAGCAGAGACTTTGATCTCTACTGCGCAGTCTATTTGTCGCACCAATCAAGAACGGTATCTCCGCTGCCAGAGTGGTACTCTTCTTGGTATGTGTGATTGTCAGGGGAAGTAGAATGCGTTGTGTGGGTCCAAGTCAGATGTGAGGTTGAGACCACATCTATAGCATATTGGTGGGGTGGGAGGGTTCTCTTAGAAGGGTAGATTTTTTCCTGGAGTTTGTACTCCTTTCAACTAGTTAGGGCATACCTTTCAACTATTATAGGCTTTTAAAAGGGTGGGGGGTAGGTTCCTTAGAGAAGATTGTCTTTTCCATTGGAAGATTCTTCTCTTGTTCAGTTAGCACGGGGTGGGTTGTGCCAACATATACTAGGTTGGTGGGATGAAGTAGTTCCCTGGGGAGGGTGTCTGTGTGATGTCACTTTTTGCTGTGACTAGGATCTCTGCTGCGCCTTCTGCTTATCACACAAATCAGTAAAACATCTCAGCAGCCAAGCTGCTACTGATGTGTGTGATGCCGGGGAGGTAGGAGACGCAGTTTAGCGCCAAGTCTAACTGAAGTTGACGCCACACATATAGTGAACCGGAGGTGCGGGTGGGGTCCCAGAGAAGATTGATTTCCAGTGGAAGATACTTCTCATGTTAGGTTAGCACTGGGTGGGAAGCCGACATACAGCATGTTGGTGGGATGAAATTGTTCCCTGGGAAGGGGGTCTTAATCTGGGAGGGTTTTTTTGCTGATAAATCAGCAATGTAGGGCCATTCACCTATGCTATTGGTGGTGTCTTGACTGAAGCAGAGACTTTGATCTCTACTGCGCAGTCTATTTGTCGCACCAATCCAGAACGGTATTTTCGCTGCCAGAGTGGTACTCTTCTTGGTATGTGTGATTATCAGGCGAAGTAGAATGCGTTGTGTGGGTCCAAGTCAGATGTGAGGTTGAGACCACATCTATAGCATATTGGTGGGGTGGGAGGGTTCTCTTAGAAGGGTAGATTTTTTCCAGGAGTTTGTACTCCTTTCAACTAGTTAGGGCATACCTTTCAACTATTATAGGCTTTTAAAAGGGTGGGGGGTAGGTTCCTTAGAGAAGATTGTGTTTTCCATTGGAAGATTCTTCTCTTGTTCAGTTAGCACGGGGTGGGTTGTGCCAACATATACTAGGTTGGTGGGATGAAGTAGTTCCCTGGGGAGGGTGTCTGTGTGATGTCACTTTTTGCTGTGACTAGGATCCCTGCTGCGCCTTCTGCTTATCACACAAATCAGTAAAACATCTCAGCAGCCAAGCTGCTACTGATGTGTGTGATGCCGGGGAGGTAGGAGACGCAGTTTAGCGCCAAGTCTAACTGAAGTTGACGCCACACATATAGTGAACCGGAGGTGCGGGTGGGGTCCCAGAGAAGATTGATTTCCAGTGGAAGATTCTTCTCATGTTAGGTTAGCACTGGGTGGGAAGCCGACATACAGCATGTTGGTGGGATGAAATTGTTCCCTGGGGAGGGTGTCTTAATCTGGGAGGGGTTTTTTGCTGATAAATCAGCAGTGTAGGGCCATTCACCTATGCTATTGTTGGTGTCTTGACTGAAGCGGAGACTTTGATCTCTACTGCGCGGTCTATTTGTCGCACAAATCCAGAACGGTATTTTCGCTGCCAGAGTGGTACTCTTCTTGGTATGTGTGATTGTCAGGGGAAGTAGAATGCGTTGTGTGGGTCCAAGTCAGATGTGAGGTTAAGACCACATCTATAGCATATTGGTGGGGTGGGAGGGTTCTCTTAGAAGGGTATATTTTTTCCTGGAGTTTGTACTCCTTTCAACTAGTTAGGGCATACCTTTCAACTATTATAGGCTTTTAAAAGGGTGGGGGGTAGGTTCCTTAGAGAAGATTGTGTTTTCCATTGGAAGATTCTTCTCTTGTTCAGTTAGCAGGGGGTGGGTTGTGCCAACATATACTAGGTTGGTGGGATGAAGTAATTCCCTGGGGAGGGTGTCTGTGTGATGTCACTTTTTGCTGTGACTAGGATCTCTGCTGCGCCTTCTGCTTATCACACAAATCAGTAAAACATCTCAGCAGCCAAGCTGCTACTGATGTGTGTGATGCCGGGGAGGTAGGAGACGCAGTTTAGCGCCAAGTCTAACTGAAGTTGACGCCACACATATAGTGAACTGGAGGTGCGGGTGGGGTCCCAGAGAAGATTGATTTCCAGTGGAAGATTCTTCTCATGTTAGGTTAGCACTGGGTGGGAAGCCGACATACAGCATGTTGGTGGGATGAAATTGTTCCCTGGGGAGGGTGTCTTAATCTGGGAGGGTTTTTTTGCTGATAAATCAGCAGTGTAGGGCCATTCACCTATGCTATTGTTGGTGTCTTGACTGAAGCTGAGACTTTGATCTCTACTGCGCGGTCTATTTGTCGCACAAATCCAGAACGGTATTTTCGCTGCCAGAGTGGTACTCTTCTTGGTATGTATGATTGTCAAGAAAAGTAGAAGGCGTCGTGTGGGTCCAAGTCAGAAGTGAGGTTGAGACCACATCTATAGCATATTGGTGGGGTGGGAGGGCTCTCTTAGAAGGGTAGATTTTTTTCCTGGAGTTTGTACTCCTTTCAACTATTTAGGGCATACCTTTCAACTATTATAGGCTTTTAAAAGGGTGGGGGGTAGGTTCCTTAGAGAAGATTGTGTTTTCCATTGGAAGATTCTTCTCTTGTTCAGTTAGCACGGGGTGGGTTGTGCCAACATATACTAGGTTGGTGGGATGAAGTAGTTCCCTGGGGAGGGTGTCTGTGTGATGTCACTTTTTGCTGTGACTAGGATCTCTGCTGCGCCTTCTGCTTATCACACAAATCAGTAAAACATCTCAGCAGCCAAGCTGCTACTGATGTGTGTGATGCCGGGGAGGTAGGAGACGCAGTTTAGCGCCAAGTCTAACTAAAGTTGACGCCACACATATAGTGAACCGGAGGTGCGGGTGGGGTCCCAGAGAAGATTGATTTCCAGTGGAAGATACTTCTCATGTTAGGTTAGCACTGGGTGGGAAGCCGACATACAGCATGTTGGTGGGATGAAATTGTTCCCTGGGGAGGGTGTCTTAATCTGTGAGGTTTTTTTTGCTGATAAATCATCAGTGTAGGGCCATTCACCTATGCTATTGTTGGTGTCTTGACTGAAGCGGAGACTTTGATCTCTACTGCGCGGTCTATTTGTCGCACAAATCCAGAACGGTATTTTCGCTGCCAGAGTGGTACTCTTCTTGGTATGTGTGATTGTCAGGGGAAGTAGAATGCGTTGTGTGGGTCCAAGTCAGATGTGAGGTTGAGACCACATCTATAGCATATTGGTGGGGTGGGAGGGTTCTCTTAGAAGGGTAGATTTTTTCCTGGAGTTTGTACTCCTTTCAACTAGTTAGGGCATACCTTTCAACTATTATAGGCTTTTAAAAGGGTGAGGGGTAGGTTCCTTAGAGAAGATTGTGTTTTCCATTGGAAGATTCTTCTCTTGTTCAGTTAGCACGCGGTGGGTTGTGCCAACATATACTAGGTTGGTGGGATGAAGTAGTTCCCTGGGGAGGGTGTCTGTGTGATGTCACTTTTTGCTGTGACTAGGATCTCTGCTGCGCCTTCTGCTTATCACACAAATCAGTAAAACATCTCAGCAGCCAAGCTGCTACTGATGTGTGTGATGCCGGGGAGGTAGGAGACGCAGTTTAGCGCCAAGTCTAACTGAAGTTGACGCCACACATATAGTGAACCGGAGGTGCGGGTGGGGTCCCAGAGAAGATTGATTTCCAGTGGAAGATTCTTCTCATGTTAGGTTAGCACTGGGTGGGAAGCCGACATACAGCATGTTGGTGGGATGAAATTGCTCCCTGGGGAGGGTGTCTTAATCTGGGAGGTTTTTTTTGCTGATAAATCAGCAGTGTAGGGCCATTCACCTATGCTATTGTTGGTGTCTTGACTGAAGCTGAGACTTTGATCTCTACTGCGCGGTCTATTTGTCGCTCAAATCCAGAACGGTATTTTCGCTGCCAGAGTGGTACTCTTCTTGGTATGTATGATTGTCAAGAAAAGTAGAAGGCGTCGTGTGGGTCCAAGTCAGAAGTGAGGTAGAGACCACATCTATAGCGTATTGGTGGGGTGGGAGGGTTCTCTTAGAAGGGTAGATTTTTTTCCTGGAGTTTGTACTCCTTTCAATTAGTTAGGGCATACCTTTCAACTATTATAGGCTTTTAAAAGGGTGGGGGGTAGGTTCCTTAGAGAAGATTGTGTTTTCCATTGGAAGATTCTTCTCTTGTTCAGTTAGCACGGGGTGGGTTGTGCCAACATATACTAGGTTGGTGGGATGAAGTAGTTCCCTGGGGAGGGTGTCTGTGTGATGTCACTTTTTGCTGTGACTAGTATCTCTGCTGCGCCTTCTGCTTATCACACAAATCAGTAAAACATCTCAGCAGCCAAGCTGCTACTGATGTGTGTGATGCCGGGGAGGTAGGAGATGCAGTTTAGCGCCAAGTCTAACTGAAGTTGACGCCACACATATAGTGAACCGGAGGTGCGGGTGGGGTCCCAGAGAAGATTGATTTCCAGTGGAAGACACTTCTCATGTTAGGTTAGCACTGGGTGGGAAGCCGACATACAGCATGTTGGTGGGATGAAATTGTTCCCTGGGGAGGGTGTCTTAATCTGGGAGGGTTTTTTTGCTGATAAATCAGCAATGTAGGGCCATTCACCTATGCTATTGGTGGTGTCTTGACTGAAGCAGAGACTTTGATCTCTACTGCGCAGTCTATTTGTCGCACCAATCAAGAACGGTATCTCCGCTGCCAGAGTGGTACTCTTCTTGGTATGTGTGATTGTCAGGGGAAGTAGAATGCGTTGTGTGGGTCCAAGTCAGATGTGAGGTTGAGACCACATCTATAGCATATTGGTGGGGTGGGAGGGTTCTCTTAGAAGGGTAGATTTTTTCCTGGAGTTTGTACTCCTTTCAACTAGTTAGGGCATACCTTTCAACTATTATAGGCTTTTAAAAGGGTGGGGGGTAGGTTCCTTAGAGAAGATTGTGTTTTCCATTGGAAGATTCTTCTCTTGTTCAGTTAGCACGGGGTGGGTTGTGCCAACATATACTAGGTTGGTGGGATGAAGTAGTTCCCTGGGTAGGGTGTCTGTGTGATGTCACTTTTTACTGTGACTAGGATCTCTGGTGCGCCTTCTGCTTATCACACAAATCAGTAAAACATCTCAGCAGCCAAGCTGCTACTGATGTGTGTGATGCCGGGGAGGTAGGAGACGCAGTTTAGCGCCAAGTCTAACTGAAGTTGACGCCACACATATAGTGAACCGGAGGTGCGGGTGGGGTCCCAGAGAAGATTGATTTCCAGTGGAAGACTCTTCTCATGTTAGGTTAGCACTGGGTGGGAAGCCGACATACAGCATGTTGGTGGGATGAAATTGTTCCCTGGGGAGGGTGTCTTAATCTGGGAGGGTTTTTTTGCTGATAAATCAGCAGTGTAGGGCCATTCACCTATGCTATTGTTGGTGTCTTGACTGAAGCTGAGACTTTGATCTCTACTGCGCGGTCTATTTGTCGCACAAATCCAGAATGGTATTTTCGCTGCCAGAGTGGTACTCTTCTTGGTATGTATGATTGTCAAGAAAAGTAGAAGGCGTCGTGTGGGTCCAAGTCAGAAGTGAGGTTGAGACCACATCTATAGCATATTGGTGGGGTGGGAGGGTTCTCTTAGAAGGGTAGATTTTTTTCCTGGAGTTTGTACTCCTTTCAACTAGTTAGGGCATACCTTTCAACTATTATAGGCTTTTAAAAGGGTGGGGGGTAGGTTCCTTAGAGAAGATTGTGTTTTCCATTGGAAGATTCTTCTCTTGTTCAGTTAGCACGGGGTGGGTTGTGCCAACATATACTAGGTTGGTGGGATGAAGTAGTTCCCTGGGGAGGGTGTCTGTGTGATGTCACTTTTTGCTGTGACTAGGATCTCTGCTGCGCCTTCTGCTTATCACACAAATCAGTAAAACATCTCAGCAGCCAAGCTGCTACTGATGTGTGTGATGCCGGGGAGGTAGGAGACGCAGTTTAGCGCCAAGTCTAACTGAAGTTGACGCCACACATATAGTGAACCGGAGGTGCGGGTGGGGTCCCAAAGAAGATTGATTTCCAGTGAAAGATACTTCTCATGTTAGGTTAGCACTGGGTGGGAAGCCGACATACAGCATGTTGGTGGGATGAAATTGTTCCCTGGGGAGGGTGTCTTAATCTGGGAGGGTTTTTTGCTGATAAATCATCAGTGTAGGGCCATTCACCTATGCTATTGTTGGTGTCTTGACTGAAGCGGAGACTTTGATCTCTACTGCGCGGTCTATTTGTCGCACAAATCCAGAACGGTATTTTCGCTGCCAGAGTGGTACTCTTCTTGGTATGTGTGATTGTCAGGGGAAGTAGAATGCGTTGTGTGTGTCCAAGTCAGATGTGAGGTTGAGACCACATCTATAGCATATTGGTGGGGTGGGAGGGTTCTCTTAGAAGGGTAGATTTTTTCCTGGAGTTTGTACTCCTTTCAACTAGTTAGGGCATACCTTTCAACTATTATAGGCTTTTAAAAGGGTGGGGGGTAGGTTCCTTAGAGAAGATTGTGTTTTCCATTGGAAGATTCTTCTCTTGTTCAGTTAGCACGGGGTGGGTTGTGCCAACATATACTAGGTTGGTGGGATGAAGTAGTTCCCTGGGGAGGGTGTCTGTGTGATGTCACTTTTTGCTGTGACTAGGATCTCTGCTGCGCCTTCTGCTTATCACACAAATCAGTAAAACATCTCAGCAGCCAAGCTGCTACTGATGTGTGTGATGCCGGGGAGGTAGGAGACGCAGTTTAGCGCCAAGTCTAACTGAAGTTGACGCCACACATATAGTGAACCGGAGGTGCGGGTGGGGTCCCAGAGAAGATTGATTTCCAGTGGAAGATACTTCTCATGTTAGGTTAGCACTGGGTGGGAAGCCAACATACAGCATGTTGGTGGGATGAAATTGTTCCCTGAGGAGGGTGTCTTAATCTGGGAGGGTTTTTTTGCTGATAAATCAGCAATGTAGGGCCATTCACCTATGCTATTGGTGGTGTCTTGACTGAAGCAGAGACTTTGATCTCTACTGCGCAGTCTATATGTCGCACCAATCAAGAACGGTATCTCCGCTGCCAGAGTGGTACTCTTCTTGGTATGTGTGATTGTCAGGGGAAGTAAAATGCGTTGTGTGGGTCCAAGTCAGATGTGAGGTTGAGACCACATCTATAGCATATTGGTGGGGTGGGAGGGTTCTCTTAGAAGGGTAGATTTTTTCCTAGAGTTTGTACTCCTTTCAACTAGTTAGGGCATACCTTTCAACTATTATAGGCTTTTAAAAGGGTGGGGGGTAGGTTCCTTAGAGAAGATTGTGTTTTCCATTGGAAGATTCTTCTCTTGTTCAGTTAGCACGGGGTGGGTTGTGACAACATATACTAGGTTGGTGGGATGAAGTAGTTCCCTGGGGAGGGTGTCTGTGTGATGTCACTTTTTGCTGTGACTAGGATCTCTGCTGCGCCTTCTGCTTATCACACAAATCAGTAAAACATCTCAGCAGCCAAGCTGCTACTGATGTGTGTGATGCCGGGGAGGTAGGAGACGCAGTTTAGCGCCAAGTCTAACTGAAGTTGACGCCACACATATAGTGAACCGGAGGTGCGGGTGGGGTCCCAGAGAAGATTGATTTCCAATGGAAGATTCTTCTCATGTTAGGTTAGCACTGGGTGAGAAGCCGACATACAGCATGTTGGTGGGATGAAATTGTTCCCTGGGGAGGGTGTCTTAATCTGTGAGGTTTTTTTTGCTGATAAATCATCAGTGTAGGGCCATTCACCTATGCTATTGTTGGTGTCTTGACTGAAGCTGAGACTTTGATCTCTACTGCGCGGTCTATTTGTCGCACAAATCCAGAACGGTATTTTCGCTGCCAGAGTGGTACTCTTCTTGGTATGTGTGATTGTCAGGGGAAGTAGAATGCGTTGTGTGGGTCCAAGTCAGATGTGAGGTTGAGACCACATCTATAGCATATTGGTGGGGTGGGAGGGTTCTCTTAGAAGGGTAGATTTTTTTCCTGGAGTTTGTACTCCTTTCAACTAGTTAGGGCATACCTTTCAACTATTATAGGCTTTTAAAAGGGTGGGGGGTAGGTTCCTTAGAGAAGATTGTGTTTTCCATTGGAAGATTCTTCTCTTGTTCAGTTAGCACGGGGTGGGTTGTGCCAACATATACTAGGTTGGTGGGATGAAGTAGATCCCTGGGGAGGGTGTCTGTGTGATGTCACTTTTTGCTGTGACTAGGATCTCTGCTGCGCCTTCTGCTTATCACACAAATCAGTAAAACATCTCAGCAGCCAAGCTGCTGCTGATGTGTGTGATGCCGGGGAGGTAGGAGACTCAGTTTAGCGCCAAGTCTAACTGAAGTTGACGCCACACATATAGTGAACCGGAGGTGCGGGTGGGGTCCCAGAGAAGATTGATTTCCAGTGGAAGATACTTCTCATGTTAGGTTAGCACTGGGTGGGAAGCCGACATACAGCATGTTGGTGGGATGAAATTGTTCCCTGGGAAGGGGGTCTTAATCTGGGAGGTTTTTTTTTGCTGATAAATCAGCAATGTAGGGCCATTCACCTATGCTATTGGTGGTGTCTTGACTGAAGCAGAGACTTTGATCTCTACTGCGCAGTCTATTTGTCGCACCAATCAAGAACGGTATCTCCGCTGCCAGAGTGGTACTCTTCTTGGTATGTATGATTGTCAAGAAAAGTAGAAGGCATCGTGTGGGTCCAAGTCAGAAGTGAGGTTGAGACCACATCTACAGCATATTGGTGGGGTGGGAGGGTTCTCTTAGAAGGGTAGATTTTTTTCCTGGAGTTTGTACTCCTTTCAACTAGTTAGGGCATACCTTTTAAATATTATAGGCTTTTAAAAGGGTGGGGGGTAGGTTCCTTAGAGAAGATTGTGTTTTCCATTGGAAGATTCTTCTCTTGTTCAGTTAGCACGGGGTGGGTCGTGCCAACATATACTAGGTTGGTGGGATGAAGTAGTTCCCTGGGGAGGGTGTCTGTGTGATGTCACTTTTTGCTGTGACTAGGATCTCTGCTGCGCCTTCTGCTTATCACACAAATCAGCAAAACATCTCAGCAGCCAAGCTGCTATTGATGTGTGTGATGCCGGGGAGGTAGGAGACGCAGTTTAGCGCCAAGTCTAACTAAAGTTAACGCCACACATATAGTGAACCGGAGGTGCGGGTGGGGTCCCAGAGAAGATTGATTTCCAGTGGAAGATACTTCTCATGTTAGGTTAGCACTGGGTGGGAAGCCGACATACAGCATGTTGGTGGGATGATATTGTTCCCTGGGGAGGGTGTCTTAATCTGTGAGGTTTTTTTTTGCTGATAAATCATCAGTGTAGGGCCATTCACCTATGCTATTGTTGGTGTCTTGACTGAAGCGGAGACTTTGATCTCTACTGCGCGGTCTATTTGTCGCACAAATCCAGAACGGTATTTTCGCTGCCAGAGTGGTACTCTTCTTAGTATGTGTGATTGTCAGGGGAAGTAGAATGTGTTGTGTGAGTCCAAGTCAGATGTGAGGTTGAGACCACATCTATAGCATATTGGTGGGGTGGGAGGGTTCTCTTAGAAGGGTAGATTTTTTTCTGGAGTTTGTACTCCTTTCAACTAGTTAGGGCATACCTTTCAACTATTATAGGCTTTTAAAAGGGTGGGGGGTAGGTTCCTTAGAGAAGATTGTGTTTTCCATTGGAAGATTCTTCTCTTGTTCAGTTAGCACGGGGTGGGTTGTGCCAACATATACTAGGTTGGTGGGATGAAGTAGTTCCCTGGGGAGGGTGTCTGTGTGATGTCACTTTTTGCTGTGACTAGGATCTCTGCTGCGCCTTCTGCTTATCAAACAAATCAGTAAAACATCTCAGCAGCCAAGCTGCTACTGATGTGTGTGATGCCGGGGAGGTAGGAGACGCAGTTTAGCGCCAAGTCTAACTGAAGTTGACGCCACACATATAGTGAACCGGAGGTGCGGGTGGGGTCCCAGAGAAGATTGATTTCCAGTGGAAGATACTTCTCATGTTAGGTTAGCACTGGGTGGGAAGCCGACATACAGCATGTTGGTGGGATGAAATTGTTCCCTGGGGAGGGTGTCTTAATCTGGGAGGGGTTTTTTGCTGATAAATCAGCAATGTAGGGCCATTCACCTATGGTATTGGTGGTGTCTTGACTGAAGCAGAGACTTTCATCTCTACTGCGCAGTCTATTTGTCGCACCAATCAAGAACGGTATCCCCGCTGCCAGAGTGGTACTCTTCTTGGTATGTGTGATTGTCAGGGGAAGTAGAATGCGTTGTGTGTGTCCAAGTCAGATGTGAGGTTGAGACCACATCTATAGCATATTGGTGGGGTGGGAGGGTTCTCTTAGAAGGGTAGATTTTTTCCTGGAGTTTGTACTCCTTTCAACTAGTTAGGGCATACCTTTCAACTATTATAGGCTTTTAAAAGGGTGGGGGGTAGGTTCCTTAGAGAAGATTGTGTTTTCCATTGGAAGATTCTTCTCTTGTTCAGTTAGCACGGGGTGGGTTGTGCCAACATATACTAGGTTGGTGGGATGAAGTAGTTCCCTGGGGAGGGTGTCTGTGTGATGTCACTTTTTGCTGTGACTAGGATCTCTGCTGCGCCTTCTGCTTATCACACAAATCAGTAAAACATCTCAGCAGCCAAGCTGCTACTGATGTGTGTGATGCCGGGGAGGTAGGAGACGCAGTTTAGCGCCAAGTCTAACTGAAGTTGACGCCACACATATAGTGAACCGGAGGTGCGGGTGGGGTCCCAGAGAAGATTGATTTCCAATGGAAGATTCTTCTCATGTTAGGTTAGCACTGGGTGAGAAGCCGACATACAGCATGTTGGTGGGATGAAATTGTTCCCTGGGGAGGGTGTCTTAATCTGTGTGGTTTTTTTTGCTGATAAATCATCAGTGTAGGGCCATTCACCTATGCTATTGTTGGTGTCTTGACTGAAGCTGAGACTTTGATCTCTACTGCGCGGTCTATTTGTCGCACAAATCCAGAATGGTATTTTCGCTGCCAGAGTGGTACTCTTCTTGGTATGTGTGATTGTCAGGGGAAGTAGAATGCGTTGTGTGGGTCCAAGTCAGATGTGAGGTTGAGACCACATCTATAGCATATTGGTGGGGTGGGAGGGTTCTCTTAGAAGGGTAGATTTTTTTCCTGGAGTTTGTACTCCTTTCAACTAGTTAGGGCATACCTTTCAACTATTATAGGCTTTTAAAAGGGTGGGGGGTAGGTTCCTTAGAGAAGATTGTGTTTTCCATTGGAAGATTCTTCTCTTGTTCAGTTAGCACGGGGTGGGTTGTGCCAACATATACTAGGTTGGTGGGATGAAGTAGATCCCTGGGGAGGGTGTCTGTGTGATGTCACTTTTTGCTGTGACTAGGATCTCTCCTGCGCCTTCTGCTTATCACACAAATCAGTAAAACATCTCAGCAGCCAAGCTGCTGCTGATGTGTGTGATGCCGGGGAGGTAGGAGACGCAGTTTAGCGCCAAGTCTAACTGAAGTTGACGCCACACATATAGTGAACCGGAGGTGCGGGTGGGGTCCCAGAGAAGATTGATTTCCAGTGGAAGATACTTCTCATGTTAGGTTAGCACTGGGTGGGAAGCCGACATACAGCATGTTGGTGGGATGAAATTGTTCCCTGGGAAGGGGGTCTTAATCTGGGAGGGTTTTTTTGCTGATAAATCAGCAATGTAGGGCCATTCACCTATGCTATTGGTGGTGTCTTGACTGAAGCAGAGACTTTGATCTCTACTGCGCAGTCTATTTGTCGCACCAATCAAGAACGGTATCTCCGCTGCCAGAGTGGTACTCTTCTTGGTATGTATGATCGTCAAGAAAAGTAGAAGGCGTCGTGTGGGTCCAAGTCAGAAGTGAGGTTGAGACCACATCTATAGCATATTGGTGGGGTGGGAGGGTTCTCTTAGAAGGGTAGATTTTTTTCCTGGAGTTTGTACTCCTTTCAACTAGTTAGGGCATACCTTTCAACTATTATAGGCTTTTAAAAGGGTGGGGGGTAGGTTCCTTAGAGAAGATTGTGTTTTCCATTGGAAGATTCTTCTCTTGTTCAGTTAGCACGGGGTGGGTTGTGCCAACATATACTAGGTTGGTGGGATGAAGTAGTTCCCTGGGGAGGGAGTCTGTGTGATGTCACTTTTTGCTGTGACTAGGATCTCTGCTGCGCCTTCTGCTTATCACACAAATCAGTAAAACATCTCAGCAGCCAAGCTGCTACTGATGTGTGTGATGCCGGGGAGGTAGGAGACGCAGTTTAGCGCCAAGTCTAACTGAAGTTGACGCCACACATATAGTGAACCGGAGGTGCGGGTGGGGTCCCAGAGAAGATTGATTTCCAGTGGAAGATACTTCTCATGTTAGGTTAGCACTGGGTGGGAAGCCGACATACAGCGTGTTGGTGGGATGAAATTGTTCCCTGGGGAGGGTGTCTTAATCTGTGAGTTTTTTTTTGCTGACAAATCATCATTGTAGGGCCATTCACCTATGCTATTGTTGGTGTCTTGACTGAAGCTGAGACTTTGATCTCTACTGCGCGGTCTATTTGTCGCACAAATCCAGAACGGTATTTTCGCTGCCAGAGTGGTACTCTTCTTGGTATGTGTGATTGTCAGGGGAAGTAGAATGCGTTGTGTGGGTCAAAGTCAGATGTGAGGTTGAGACCACATCTATAGCATATTGGTGGGGTGGGAGGGTTCACTTAAAAGGGTAGATTTTTTCCTGGAGTTTGTACTCCTTTCAACTAGTTAGGGCATACCTTTCAACTATTATAGGCTTTTAAAAGGGTGGGGGGTAGGTTCCTTAGAGAAGATTGTGTTTTCCATTGGAAGATTCTTCTCTTGTTCAGTTAGCACGGGGTGGGTTGTGCCAACATATACTAGGTTGGTGGGATGAAGTAGTTCCCTGGGGAGGGTGTCTGTGTGATGTCACTTTTTGCTGTGACTAGGATCTCTGCTGCGCCTTCTGCTTATCACACAAATCAGTAAAACATCTCAGCAGCCAAGCTGCTACTGATGTGTGTGATGCCGGGGAGGTAGGAGACGCAGTTTAGCGCCAAGTCTAACTGAAGTTGACGCCACACATATAGTGAACCGGAGGTGCGGGTGGGGTCCCAGACAAGATTGATTTCCAGTGGAAGATACTTCTCATGTTAGGTTAGCACTGGGTGGGAAGCCGACATACAGCATGTTGGTGGGATGAAATTGTTCCCTGGGGAGGGTGTCTTAATCTGGGAGGGTTTTTTTGCTGATAAATCAGCTATGTAGGGCCATTCACCTATGCTATTGGTGGTGTCTTGACTGAAGCTGAGACTTTGATCTCTACTGTGCGGTCTATTTGTCGTATAAATCCAGAACGGTATTTTCGCTGCCAGAGTGGTACTCTTCTTGGTATGTATGATTGTCAAGAAAAGTAGAAGGCATTGTGTGGGTCCAAGTCAGAAGTGAGGTTGAGACCACATCTATAGCATATTGGTGGGGTGGGAGGGTTCTCTTAGAAGGGTAGATTTTTTTCCTGGAGTTTGTTCTCCTTTCAACTAGTTAGGGCATACCTTTCAACTATTATAGGCTTTTAAAAGGGTGGGGGGTAGGTTCCTTAGAGAAGATTGTGTTTTCCATTGGAAGATTCTTCTCTTGTTCAGTTAGCACGGGGTGGGTTGTGCCAAAATATACTAGGTTGGTGGGATGAAGTAGTTCCCTGGGGAGGGTGTCTGTGTGATGTCACTTTTTGCTGTGACTAGGATCTCTGCTGCGCCTTCTGCTTATCACACAAATCAGTAAAACATCTCAGCAGCCAAGCTGCTACTGATGTGTGTGATGCCGGGGAGGTAGGAGACGCAGTTTAGCGCCAAGTCTAACTGAAGTTGAAGCCACACATATAGTGAACCGGAGGTGCGGGTGGGGTCCCAGAGAAGATTGATTTCCAGTGGAAGATACTTCTCATGTTAGGTTAGCACTGGGTGGGAAGCCGACATACAGCATGTTGGTGGGATAAAATTGTTCCCTGGGGAGGGTGTCTTAATCTGGGAGGGTTTTTTTGCTGATAAATCAGCAATGTAGGGCCATTCACCTATGCTATTGGTGGTATCTTGACTGAAGCAGAGACTTTGATCTCTACTGCGCAGTCTATTTGTCGCACCAATCAAGAACGGTATCTCCGCTGCCAGAGTGGTACTCTTCTTGGTATGTGTGATTGTCAGGGGAAGTAGAATGCGTTGTGTGGGTCCAAGTCAGATGTGAGGTTGAGACCACATCTATAGCACATTGGTGGGGTGGGAGGGTTCTCTTAGAAGGGTAGATTTTTTCCTGGAGTTTGTACTCCTTTCAACTAGTTAGGGCATACCTTTCAACTATTATAGGCTTTTAAAAGGGTGGGGGGTAGGTTCCTTAGAGAAGATTGTGTTTTCCATTGGAAGATTCTTCTCTTGTTCAGTTAGCACGGGGTGGGTTGTGCCAACATTTACTAGGTTGGTGGGATGAAGTAGTTCCCTGGGGAGGGTGTCTGTGTGATGTCACTTTTTGCTGTGACTAGGATCTCTGCTGCGCCTTCTGCTTATCACACAAATCAGTAAAACATCTCAGCAGCCAAGCTGCTACTGATGTGTGTGATGCCGGGGAGGTAGGAGACGCAGTTTAGCGCCAAGTCTAACTGAAGTTGACGCCACACATATAGTGAACCGGAGGTGCGGGTGGGGTCCCAGACAAGATTGATTTCCAGTGGAAGATACTTCTCATGTTAGGTTAGCACTGGGTGGGAAGCCGACATACAGCATGTTGGTGGGATGAAATTGTTCCCTGGGGAGGGTGTCTTAATCTGGGAGGGTTTTTTTGCTGATAAATCAGCTATGTAGGGCCATTCACCTATGCTATTGGTGGTGTCTTGACTGAAGCTGAGACTTTGATCTCTACTGTGCGGTCTATTTGTCGTACAAATCCAGAACGGTATTTTCGCTGCCAGAGTGGTACTCTTCTTGGTATGTATGATTGTCAAGAAAAGTAGAAGGCATCGTGTGGGTCCAAGTCAGAAGTGAGGTTGAGACCACATCTATAGCATATTGGTGGGGTGGGAGGGTTCTCTTAGAAGGGTAGATTTTTTTCCTGGAGTTTGTTCTCCTTTCAACTAGTTAGGGCATACCTTTCAACTATTATAGGCTTTTAAAAGGGTGGGGGGTAGGTTCCTTAGAGAAGATTGTGTTTTCCATTGGAAGATTCTTCTCTTGTTCAGTTAGCACGGGGTGGGTTGTGCCAAAATATACTAGGTTGGTGGGATGAAGTAGTTCCCTGGGGAGGGTGTCTGTGTGATGTCACTTTTTGCTGTGACTAGGATCTCTGCTGCACCTTCTGCTTATCACACAAATCAGTAAAACATCTCAGCAGCCAAGCTGCTACTGATGTGTGTGATGCCGGGGAGGTAGGAGACGCAGTTTAGCGCCAAGTCTAACTGAAGTTGACGCCACACATATAGTGAACCGGAGGTGCGGGTGGGGTCCCAGAGAAGATTGATTTCCAGTGGAAGATACTTCTCATGTTAGGTTAGCACTGGGTGGGAAGCCGACATACAGCATGTTGGTGGGATAAAATTGTTCCCTGGGGAGGGTGTCTTAATCTGGGAGGGTTTTTTTGCTGATAAATCAGCAATGTAGGGCCATTCACCTATGCTATTGGTGGTATCTTGACTGAAGCAGAGACTTTGATCTCTACTGCGCAGTCTATTTGTCGCACCAATCAAGAACGGTATCTCCGCTGCCAGAGTGGTACTCTTCTTGGTATGTGTGATTGTCAGGGGAAGTAGAATGCGTTGTGTGGGTCCAAGTCAGATGTGAGGTTGAGACCACATCTATAGCACATTGGTGGGGTGGGAGGGTTCTCTTAGAAGGGTAGATTTTTTCCTGGAGTTTGTACTCCTTTCAACTAGTTAGGGCATACCTTTCAACTATTATAGGCTTTTAAAAGGGTGGGGGGTAGGTTCCTTAGAGAAGATTGTGTTTTCCATTGGAAGATTCTTCTCTTGTTCAGTTAGCACGGGGTGGGTTGTGCCAACATTTACTAGGTTGGTGGGATGAAGTAGTTCCCTGGGGAGGGTGTCTGTGTGATGTCACTTTTTGCTGTGACTAGGATCTCTGCTGCGCCTTCTGCTTATCACACAAATCAGTAAAACATCTCAGCAGCCAAGCTGCTACTGATGTGTGTGATGCCGGGGAGGTAGGAGACGCAGTTTAGCGCCAAGTCTAACTGAAGTTGACGCCACACATATAGTGAACCGGAGGTGCGGGTGGAGTCCCAGAGAAGATTGATTTCCAGTGGAAGATACTTCTCATGTTAGGTTAGCACTGGGTGGGAAGCCGACATACAGCATGTTGGTGGGATGAAATTGTTCCCTGGGGAGGGTGTCTTAATCTGTGAGGTTTTTTTTGCTGACAAATCATCATTGTAGGGCCATTCACCTATGCTATTGTTGGTGTCTTGACTGAAGCTGAGACTTTGATCTCTACTGCGCGGTCTATTTGTCGCACAAATCCAGAACGGTATTTTCGCTGCCAGAGTGGTACTCTTCTTGGTATGTGTGATTGTCAGGGGAAGTAGAATGCGTTGTGTGGGTCAAAGTCAGATGTGAGGTTGAGACCACATCTATAGCATATTGGTGGGGTGGGAGGGTTCACTTAAAAGGGTAGATTTTTTCCTGGAGTTTGTACTCCTTTCAACTAGTTAGGGCATACCTTTCAACTATTATAGGCTTTTAAAAGGGTGGGGGTTAGGTTCCTTAGAGAAGATTGTGTTTTCCATTGGAAGATTCTTCTCTTGTTCAGTTAGCACGGGGTGGGTTGTGCCAACATATACTAGGTTGGTGGGATGAAGTAGTTCCCTGGGGAGGGTGTCTGTGTGATGTCACTTTTTGCTGTGACTAGGATCTCTGCTGCGCCTTCTGCTTATCACACAAATCAGTAAAACATCTCAGCAGCCAAGCTGCTACTGATGTGTGTGATGCCGGGGAGGTAGGAGACGCAGTTTAGCGCCAAGTCTAACTAAAGTTGACGCCACACATATAGTGAACCGGAGGTGCGGGTGGGGTCCCAGAGAAGATTGATTTCCAGTGGAAGATACTTCTCATGTTAGGTTAGCACTGGGTGGGAAGCCGACATACAGCATGTTGGTGGGATGAAATTGTTCCCTGGGGAGGGTGTCTTAATCTGTGAGGTTTTTTTTGCTGATAAATCATCAGTGTAGGGCCATTCACCTATGCTATTGTTGGTGTCTTGACTGAAGCGGAGACTTTGATCTCTACTGCGCGGTCTATTTGTCGCACAAATCCAGAACGGTATTTTCGCTGCCAGAGTGGTACTCTTCTTGGTATGTGTGATTGTCAGGGGAAGTAGAATGCGTTGTGTGGGTCCAAGTCAGATGTGAGGTTGAGACCACATCTATAGCATATTGGTGGGGTGGGAGGGTTCTCTTAGAAGGGTAGATTTTTTCCTGGAGTTTGTACTCCTTTCAACTAGTTAGGGCATACCTTTCAACTATTATAGGCTTTTAAAAGGGTGAGGGGTAGGTTCCTTAGAGAAGATTGTGTTTTCCATTGGAAGATTCTTCTCTTGTTCAGTTAGCACGGGGTGGGTTGTGCCAACATATACTAGGTTGGTGGGATGAAGTAGTTCCCTGGGTAGGGTGTCTGTGTGATGTCACTTTTTGCTGTGACTAGGATCTCTGGTGCGCCTTCTGCTTATCACACAAATCAGTAAAACATCTCAGCAGCCAAGCTGCTACTGATGTGTGTGATGCCGGGGAGGTAGGAGACGCAGTTTAGCGCCAAGTCTAACTGAAGTTGACGCCACACATATAGTGAACCGGAGGTGCGGGTGGGGTCCCAGAGAAGATTGATTTCCAGTGGAAGACTCTTCTCATGTTAGGTTAGCACTGGGTGGGAAGCCGACATACAGCATGTTGGTGGGATGAAATTGTTCCCTGGGGAGGGTGTCTTAATCTGGGAGGGTTTTTTTGCTGATAAATCAGCAGTGTAGGGCCATTCACCTATGCTATTGTTGGTGTCTTGACTGAAGCTGAGACTTTGATCTCTACTGCGCGGTCTATTTGTCGCACAAATCCAGAACGGTATTTTCGCTGCCAGAGTGGTACTCTTCTTGGTATGTATGATTGTCAAGAAAAGTAGAAGGCGTCGTGTGGGTCCAAGTCAGAAGTGAGGTTGAGACCACATCTATAGCATATTGGTGGGGTGGGAGGGTTCTCTTAGAAGGGTAGATTTTTTTCCTGGAGTTTGTACTCCTTTCAACTAGTTAGGGCATACCTTTCAACTATTATAGGCTTTTAAAAGGGTGGGGGGTAGGTTCCTTAGAGAAGATTGTGTTTTCCATTGGAAGATTCTTCTCTTGTTCAGTTAGCACGGGGTGGGTTGTGCCAACATATACTAGGTTGGTGGGATGAAGTAGTTCCCTGGGGAGGGTGTCTGTGTGATGTCACTTTTTGCTGTGACTAGGATCTCTGCTGCGCCTTCTGCTTATCACACAAATCAGTAAAACATCTCAGCAGCCAAGCTGCTACTGATGTGTGTGATGCCGGGGAGGTAGGAGACGCAGTTTAGCGCCAAGTCTAACTGAAGTTGACGCCACACATATAGTGAACCGGAGGTGCGGGTGGGGTCCCAAAGAAGATTGATTTCCAGTGAAATATACTTCTCATGTTAGGTTAGCACTGGGTGGGAAGCCGACATACAGCATGTTGGTGGGATGAAATTGTTCCCTGGGGAGGGTGTCTTAATCTGGGAGGGTTTTTTGCTGATAAATCATCAGTGTAGGGCCATTCACCTATGCTATTGTTGGTGTCTTGACTGAAGCGGAGACTTTGATCTCTACTGCGCGGTCTATTTGTCGCACAAATCCAGAACGGTATTTTCGCTGCCAGAGTGGTACTCTTCTTAGTATGTGTGATTGTCAGGGGAACTAGAATGCGTTGTGTGGGTCCAAGTCAGATGTGAGGTTGAGACCACATCTATAGCATATTGGTGGGGTGGGAGGGTTCTCTTAGAAGGGTAGATTTTTTCCTGGAGTTTGTACTCCTTTCAACTAGTTAGGGCATACCTTTCAACTATTATAGGCTTTTAAAAGGGTGGGGGGTAGGTTCCTTAGAGAAGATTGTGTTTTCCATTGGAAGATTCTTCTCTTGTTCAGTTAGCACGGGGTGGGTTGTGCCAACATATACTAGGTTGGTGGGATGAAGTAGTTCCCTGGGGAGGATGTCTGTGTGATGTCACTTTTTGCTGTGACTAGGATCTCTGCTGCGCCTTCTGCTTATCACACAAATCAGTAAAACATCTCAGCAGCCAAGCTGCTACTGATGTGTGTGATGCCGGGGAGGTAGGAGACGCAGTTTAGCGCCAAGTCTAACTGAAGTTGACGCCACACATATAGTGAACCGGAGGTGCGGGTGGGGTCCCAGAGAAGATTGATTTCCATTGGAAGATACTTCTCATGTTAGGTTAGCACTGGGTGGGAAGCCAACATACAGCATGTTGGTGGGATGAAATTGTTCCCTGGGGAGGGTGTCTTAATCTGGGAGGGTTTTTTTGCTGATAAATCAGCAATGTAGGGCCATTCACCTATGCTATTGGTGGTGTCTTGACTGAAGCAGAGACTTTGATCTCTACTGCGCAGTCTATTTGTCACACCAATCAAGAACGGTATCCCCGCTGCCAGAGTGGTACTCTTCTTGGTATGTGTGATTGTCAGGGGAAGTAGAATGCGTTGTGTGTGTCCAAGTCAGATGTGAGGTTGAGACCACATCTATAGCATATTGGTGGGGTGGGAGGGTTCTCTTAGAAGGGTAGATTTTTTCCTGGAGTTTGTACTCCTTTCAACTAGTTAGGGCATACCTTTCAACTATTATAGGCTTTTAAAAGGGTGGGGGGTAGGTTCCTTAGAGAAGATTGTGTTTTCCATTGGAAGATTCTTCTCTTGTTCAGTTAGCACGGGGTGGGTTGTGCCAACATATACTAGGTTGGTGGGATGAAGTAGTTCCCTGGGGAGGGTGTCTGTGTGATGTCACTTTTTGCTGTGACTAGGATCTCTGCTGCGCCTTCTGCTTATCACACAAATCAGTAAAACATCTCAGCAGCCAAGCTGCTACTGATGTGTGTGATGCCGGGGAGGTAGGAGACGCAGTTTAGCGCCAAGTCTAACTGAAGTTGACGCCACACATATAGTGAACCGGAGGTGCGGGTGGGGTCCCAGAGAAGATTGATTTCCAGTGGAAGATACTTCTCATGTTAGGTTAGCACTGGGTGGGAAGCCAACATACAGCATGTTGGTGGGATGAAATTGTTCCCTGAGGAGGGTGTCTTAATCTGGGAGGGTTTTTTTGCTGATAAATCAGCAATGTAGGGCCATTCACCTATGCTATTGGTGGTGTCTTGACTGAAGCAGAGACTTTGATCTCTACTGCGCAGTCTATATGTCGCACCAATCAAGAACGGTATCTCCGCTGCCAGAGTGGTACTCTTCTTGGTATGTGTGATTGTCAGGGGAAGTAAAATGCGTTGTGTGGGTCCAAGTCAGATGTGAGGTTGAGACCACATCTATAGCATATTGGTGGGGTGGGAGGGTTCTCTTAGAAGGGTAGATTTTTTCCTAGAGTTTGTACTCCTTTCAACTAGTTAGGGCATACCTTTCAACTATTATAGGCTTTTAAAAGGGTGGGGGGTAGGTTCCTTAGAGAAGATTGTGTTTTCCATTGGAAGATTCTTCTCTTGTTCAGTTAGCACGGGGTGGGTTGTGCCAACATATACTAGGTTGGTGGGATGAAGTAGATCCCTGGGGAGGGTGTCTGTGTGATGTCACTTTTTGCTGTGACTAGGATCTCTGCTGCGCCTTCTGCTTATCACACAAATCAGTAAAACATCTCAGCAGCCAAGCTGCTGCTGATGTGTGTGATGCCGGGGAGGTAGGAGACTCAGTTTAGCGCCAAGTCTAACTGAAGTTGACGCCACACATATAGTGAACCGGAGGTGCGGGTGGGGTCCCAGAGAAGATTGATTTCCAGTGGAAGATACTTCTCATGTTAGGTTAGCACTGGGTGGGAAGCCGACATACAGCATGTTGGTGGGATGAAATTGTTCCCTGGGAAGGGGGTCTTAATCTGGGAGGTTTTTTTTTGCTGATAAATCAGCAATGTAGGGCCATTCACCTATGCTATTGGTGGTGTCTTGACTGAAGCAGAGACTTTGATCTCTACTGCGCAGTCTATTTGTCGCACCAATCAAGAACGGTATCTCCGCTGCCAGAGTGGTACTCTTCTTGGTATGTATGATTGTCAAGAAAAGTAGAAGGCATCGTGTGGGTCCAAGTCAGAAGTGAGGTTGAGACCACATCTATAGCATATTGGTGGGGTGGGAGGGTTCTCTTAGAAGGGTAGATTTTTTTTCCTGGAGTTTGTACTCCTTTCAACTAGTTAGGGCATACCTTTCAACTATTATAGGCTTTTAAAAGGGTGGGGGGTAGGTTCCTTAGAGAAGATTGTGTTTTCCATTGGAAGATTCTTCTCTTGTTCAGTTAGCACGGGGTAGGTTGTGCCAACATATACTAGGTTGGTGGGATGAAGTAGATCCCTGGGGAGGGTGTCTGTGTGATGTCACTTTTTACTGTGACTAGGATCTCTGCTGCGCCTTCTGCTTATCACACAAATCAGTAAAACATCTCAGCAGCCAAGCTGCTGCTGATGTGTGTGATGCCGGGGAGGTAGGAGACGCAGTTTAGCGCCAAGTCTAACTGAAGTTGACGCCACACATATAGTGAACCGGAGGTGCGGGTGGGGTCCCAGAGAAGATTGATTTCCAGTGGAAGATACTTCTCATGTTAGGTTAGCACTGGGTGGGAAGCCGACATACAGCATGTTGGTGGGATGAAATTGTTCCCTGGGAAGGGGGTCTTAATCTGGGAGGTTTTTTTTGCTGATAAATCAGCAATGTAGGGCCATTCACCTATGCTATTGGTGGTGTCTTGACTGAAGCTGAGACTTTGATCTCTACTGCGCGGTCTATTTGTCGCACAAATCCAGAACGGTATTTTTGCTGCCAGAGTGGTACTCTTCTTGGTATGTGTGATTGTCAGGGGAAGTAGAATGCGTTGTGTGGGTCCAAGTCAGATGTGAGGTTGAGACCACATCTATAGCATATTGGTGGGGTGGGAGGGTTCTCTTAGAAGGGTAGATTTTTTCCTGGAGTTTGTACTCCTTTCAACTAGTTAGGGCATACCTTTCAACTATTATAGGCTTTTAAAAGGGTGGGGGGTAGGTTCCTTAGAGAAGATTGTGTTTTCCATTGGAAGATTCTTCTCTTGTTCAGTTAGCACGGGGTAGGTTGTGCCAACATATACTAGGTTGGTGGGATGAAGTAGATCCCTGGGGAGGGTGTCTGTGTGATGTCACTTTTTACTGTGACTAGGATCTCTGCTGCGCCTTCTGCTTATCACACAAATCAGTAAAACATCTCAGCAGCCAAGCTGCTGCTGATGTGTGTGATGCCGGGGAGGTAGGAGACGCAGTTTAGCGCCAAGTCTAACTGAAGTTGACGCCACACATATAGTGAACCGGAGGTGCGGGTGGGGTCCCAGAGAAGATTGATTTCCAGTGGAAGATACTTCTCATGTTAGGTTAGCACTGGGTGGGAAGCCGACATACAGCATGTTGGTGGGATGAAATTGTTCCCTGGGAAGGGGGTCTTAATCTGGGAGGTTTTTTTTGCTGATAAATCAGCAATGTAGGGCCATTCACCTATGCTATTGGTGGTGTCTTGACTGAAGCAGAGACTTTGATCTCTACTGCGCAGTCTATTTGTCGCACCAATCAAGAACGGTATCTCCGCTGCCAGAGTGGTACTCTTCTTGGTATGTATGATTGTCAAGAAAAGTAGAAGGCGTCGTGTGGGTCCAAGTCAGAAGTGAGGTTGAGACCACATCTATAGCATATTGGTGGGGTGGGAGGGTTCTCTTAGAAGGGTAGATTTTTTTCCTGGAGTTTGTACTCCTTTCAACTAGTTAGGGCATACCTTTTAACTATTATAGGCTTTTAAAAGGGTGGGGGGTAGGTTCCTTAGAGAAGATTGTGTTTTCCATTGGAAGATTCTTCTCTTGTTCAGTTAGCACGGGGTGGGTCGTGCCAACATATACTAGGTTGGTGGGATGAAGTAGTTCCCTGGGGAGGGTGTCTGTGTGATGTCACTTTTTGCTGTGACTAGGATCTCTGCTGCGCCTTCTGCTTATCACACAAATCAGTAAAACATCTCAGCAGCCAAGCTGCTATTGATGTGTGTGATGCCGGGGAGGTAGGAGACGCAGTTTAGCGCCAAGTCTAACTAAAGTTAACGCCACACATATAGTGAACCGGAGGTGCGGGTGGGGTCCCAGAGAAGATTGATTTCCAGTGGAAGATACTTCTCATGTTAGGTTAGCACTGGGTGGGAAGCCGACATACAGCATGTTGGTGGGATGAAATTGTTCCCTGGGGAGGGTGTCTTAATCTGGGAGGGTTTTTTTGCTGATAAATCATCAGTGTAGGGCCATTCACCTATGCTATTGTTGGTGTCTTGACTGAAGCGGAGACTTTGATCTCTACTGCGCGGTCTATTTGTCGCACAAATCCAGAACGGTATTTTCGCTGCCAGAGTGGTACTCTTCTTAGTATGTGTGATTGTCAGGGGAAGTAGAATGCGTTGTGTGTGTCCAAGTCAGATGTGAGGTTGAGACCACATCTATAGCATATTGGTGGGGTGGGAGGGTTCTCTTAGAAGGGTAGATTTTTTCCTGGAGTTTGTACTCCTTTCAACTAGTTAGGGCATACCTTTCAACTATTATAGGCTTTTAAAAGGGTGGGGGGTAGGTTCCTTAGAGAAGATTGTGTTTTCCATTGGAAGATTCTTCTCTTGTTCAGTTAGCACGGGGTGGGTTGTGCCAACATATACTAGGTTGGTGGGATGAAGTAGTTCCCTGGGGAGGGTGTCTGTGTGATGTCACTTTTTGCTGTGACTAGGATCTCTGCTGCGCCTTCTGCTTATCACACAAATCAGTAAAACATCTCAGCAGCCAAGCTGCTACTGATGTGTGTGATGCCGGGGAGGTAGGAGACGCAGTTTAGCGCCAAGTCTAACTGAAGTTGACGCCACACATATAGTGAACCGGAGGTGCGGGTGGGGTCCCAGAGAAGATTGATTTCCAATGGAAGATTCTTCTCATGTTAGGTTGGCACTGGGTGAGAAGCCGACATACAGCATGTTGGTGGGATGAAATTGTTCCCTGGGGAGGGTGTCTTAATCTGTGAGGTTTTTTTTGCTGATAAATCATCAGTGTAGGGCCATTCACCTATGCTATTGTTGGTGTCTTGACTGAAGCTGAGACTTTGATCTCTACTGCGCGGTCTATTTGTCGCACAAATCCAGAACGGTATTTTCGCTGCCAGAGTGGTACTCTTCTTGGTATGTGTGATTGTCAGGGGAAGTAGAATGCGTTGTGTGGGTCCAAGTCAGATGTGAGGTTGAGACCACATCTATAGCATATTGGTGGGGTGGGAGGGTTCTCTTAGAAGGGTAGATTTTTTTCCTGGAGTTTGTACTCCTTTCAACTAGTTAGGGCATACCTTTCAACTATTATAGGCTTTTAAAAGCTGGGGGGTAGGTTCCTTAGAGAAGATTGTGTTTTCCATTGGAAGATTCTTCTCTTGTTCAGTTAGCACGGGGTGGGTTGTGCCAACATATACTAGGTTGGTGGGATGAAGTAGATCCCTGGGGAGGGTGTCTGTGTGATGTCACTTTTTGCTGTGACTAGGATCTCTCCTGCGCCTTCTGCTTATCACACAAATCAGTAAAACATCTCAGCAGCCAAGCTGCTGCTGATGTGTGTGATGCCGGGGAGGTAGGAGACGCAGTTTAGCGCCAAGTCTAACTGAAGTTGACGCCACACATATAGTGAACCGGAGGTGCGGGTGGGGTCCCAGAGAAGATTGATTTCCAGTGGAAGATACTTCTCATGTTAGGTTAGCACTGGGTGGGAAGCCGACATACAGCATGTTGGTGGGATGAAATTGTTCCCTGGGAAGGGGGTCTTAATCTGGGAGGGTTTTTTTGCTGATAAATCAGCAATGTAGGGCCATTCACCTATGCTATTGGTGGTGTCTTGACTGAAGCAGAGACTTTGATCTCTACTGCGCAGTCTATTTGTCGCACCAATCAAGAACGGTATCTCCGCTGCCAGAGTGGTACTCTTCTTGGTATGTATGATCGTCAAGAAAAGTAGAAGGCGTCGTGTGGGTCCAAGTCAGAAATGAGGTTGAGACCACATCTATAGCATATTGGTGGGGTGGGAGGGTTCTCTTAGAAGGGTAGATTTTTTTCCTGGAGTTTGTACTCCTTTCAACTAGTTAGGGCATACCTTTCAACTATTATAGGCTTTTAAAAGGGTGGGGGGTAGGTTCCTTAGAGAAGATTGTGTTTTCCATTGGAAGATTCTTCTCTTGTTCAGTTAGCACGGGGTGGGTTGTGCCAACATATACTAGGTTGGTGGGATGAAGTAGTTCCCTGGGGAGGGTGTCTGTGTGATGTCACTTTTTGCTGTGACTAGGATCTCTGCTGCGCCTTCTGCTTATCACACAAATCAGTAAAACATCTCAGCAGCCAAGCTGCTACTGATGTGTGTGATGCCGGGGAGGTAGGAGACGCAGTTTAGCGCCAAGTCTAACTGAAGTTGACGCCACACATATAGTGAACCGGAGGTGCGGGTGGGGTCCCAGAGAAGATTGATTTCCAGTGGAAGATACGTCTCATGTTAGGTTAGCACTGGGTGGGAAGCCGACATACAGCGTGTTGGTGGGATGAAATTGTTCCCTGGGGAGGGTGTCTTAATCTGTGAGTTTTTTTTTGCTGACAAATCATCATTGTAGGGCCATTCACCTATGCTATTGTTGGTGTCTTGACTGAAGCTGAGACTTTGATCTCTACTGCGCGGTCTATTTGTCGCACAAATCCAGAACGGTATTTTCGCTGCCAGAGTGGTACTCTTCTTGGTATGTGTGATTGTCAGGGGAAGTAGAATGCGTTGTGTGGGTCAAAGTCAGATGTGAGGTTGAGACCACATCTATAGCATATTGGTGGGGTGGGAGGGTTCACTTAAAAGGGTAGATTTTTTCCTGGAGTTTGTACTCCTTTCAACTAGTTAGGGCATACCTTTCAACTATTATAGGCTTTTAAAAGGGTGGGGGGTAGGTTCCTTAGAGAAGATTGTGTTTTCCATTGGAAGATTCTTCTCTTGTTCAGTTAGCACGGGGTGGGTTGTGCCAACATATACTAGGTTGGTGGGATGAAGTAGTTCCCTGGGGAGGGTGTCTGTGTGATGTCACTTTTTGCTGTGACTAGGATCTCTGCTGCGCCTTCTGCTTATCACACAAATCAGTAAAACATCTCAGCAGCCAAGCTGCTACTGATGTGTGTGATGCCGGGGAGGTAGGAGACGCAGTTTAGCGCCAAGTCTAACTGAAGTTGACGCCACACATATAGTGAACCGGAGGTGCGGGTGGGGTCCCAGACAAGATTGATTTCCAGTGGAAGATACTTCTCATGTTAGGTTAGCACTGGGTGGGAAGCCGACATACAGCATGTTGGTGGGATGAAATTGTTCCCTGGGGAGGGTGTCTTAATCTGGGAGGGTTTTTTTGCTGATAAATCAGCTATGTAGGGCCATTCACCTATGCTATTGGTGGTGTCTTGACTGAAGCTGAGACTTTGATCTCTACTGTGCGGTCTATTTGTCGTACAAATCCAGAACGGTATTTTCGCTGCCAGAGTGGTACTCTTCTTGGTATGTATGATTGTCAAGAAAAGTAGAAGGCATCGTGTGGGTCCAAGTCAGAAGTGAGGTTGAGACCACATCTATAGCATATTGGTGGGGTGGGAGGGTTCTCTTAGAAGGGTAGATTTTTTTCCTGGAGTTTGTTCTCCTTTCAACTAGTTAGGGCATACCTTTCAACTATTATAGGCTTTTAAAAGGGTGGGGGGTAGGTTCCTTAGAGAAGATTGTGTTTTCCATTGGAAGATTCTTCTCTTGTTCAGTTAGCACGGGGTGGGTTGTGCCAACATTTACTAGGTTGGTGGGATGAAGTAGTTCCCTGGGGAGGGTGTCTGTGTGATGTCACTTTTTGCTGTGACTAGGATCTCTGCTGCGCCTTCTGCTTATCACACAAATCAGTAAAACATCTCAGCAGCCAAGCTGCTACTGATGTGTGTGATGCCGGGGAGGTAGGAGACGCAGTTTAGCGCCAAGTCTAACTGAAGTTGACGCCACACATATAGTGAACCGGAGGTGCGGGTGGAGTCCCAGAGAAGATTGATTTCCAGTGGAAGATACTTCTCATGTTAGGTTAGCACTGGGTGGGAAGCCGACATACAGCATGTTGGTGGGATGAAATTGTTCCCTGGGGAGGGTGTCTTAATCTGGGAGGGTTTTTTTGCTGATAAATCAGCAATGTAGGGCCATTCACCTATGCTATTGGTGGTGTCTTGACTGAAGCAGAGACTTTGATCTCTACTGCGCAGTCTATTTGTCGCACCAATCAAGAACGGTATCCCCGCTGCCAGAGTGGTACTCTTCTTGGTATGTGTGATTGTCAGGGGAAGTAGAATGCGTTGTGTGGGTCCAAGTCAGATGTGAGGTTGAGACCACATCTATAGCATATTGGTGGGGTGGGAGGGTTCTCTTAGAAGGGTAGAATTTTTCCTGGAGTTTGTACTCCTTTCAACTAGTTAGGGCATACCTTTCAACTATTATAGGCTTTTAAAAGGGTGGGGGGTAGGTTCCTTAGAGAAGATTGTGTTTTCCATTGGAAGATTCTTCTCTTGTTCAATTAGCACGGGGTGGGTTGTGCCAACATATACTAGGTTGGTGGGATGAAGTAGTTCCCTGGGGAGGGTGTCTGTGTGATGTCACTTTTTGCTGTGACTAGGATCTCTGCTGCGCCTTCTGCTTATCACACAAATCAGTAAAACATCTCAGCAGCCAAGCTGCTACTGATGTGTGTGATGCCGGGGAGGTAGGAGACGCAGTTTAGCGCCAAGTCTAACTGAAGTTGACGCCACACATATAGTGAACCGGAGGTGCGGGTGGGGTCCCAGAGAAGATTGATTTCCAGTGGAAGATACTTCTCATGTTAGGTTAGCACTGGGTGGGAAGCCGACATACAGCATGTTGGTGGGATGAAATTGTTCCCTGGGGAGGGTGTCTTAATCTGTGAGGTTTTTTTTGCTGATAAATCAGCAGTGTAGGGCCATTCACCTATGCTATTGTTGGTGTCTTGACTGAAGCGGAGACTTTGATCTCTACTGCGCGGTCTATTTGTCGCACAAATCCAGAACGGTATTTTCGCTGCCAGAGTGGTACTCTTCTTGGTATGTGTGATTGTCAGGGGAAGTAGAATGCGTTGTGTGGGTCCAAGTCAGATGTGAGGTTGAGACCACATCTATAGCATATTGGTGGGGTTGGAGGGTTCTCTTAGAAGGGTAGATTTTTTCCTGGAGTTTGTACTCCTTTCAACTAGTTAGGGCATACCTTTCAATCATTATAGGCTTTTAAAAGGGTGGGGGGTAGGTTCCTTAGAGAAGATTGTGTTTTCCATTGGAAGATTCTTCTCTTGTTCAGTTAGCACGGGGTGGGTTGTGCCAACATATACTAGGTTGGTGGGATGAAGTAGTTCCCTGGGGAGGGTGTCTGTGTGATGTCACTTTTTGCTGTGACTAGGATCTCTGCTGCGCCTTCTGCTTATCACACAAATCAGTAAAACATCTCAGCAGCCAAGCTGCTACTGATGTGTGTGATGCCGGGGAGGTAGGAGACGCAGTTTAGCGCCAAGTCTAACTGAAGTTGACGCCACACATATAGTGAACCGGAGGTGCGGGTGGGGTCCCAGAGAAGATTGATTTCCAGTGGAAGATACTTCTCATGTTAGGTTAGCACTGGGTGGGAAGCCGACATACAGCATGTTGGTGGGATGAAATTGTTCCCTGGGGAGGGTGTCTTAATCTGGGAGGGTTTTTTTGCTGATAAATCAGCAATGTAGGGCCATTCACCTATGCTATTGGTGGTGTCTTGACTGAAGCAGAGACTTTGATCTCTACTGCGCAGTCTATTTGTCGCACCAATCAAGAACGGTATCCCCGCTGCCAGAGTGGTACTCTTCTTGGTATGTATGATTGTCAAGAAAAGTAGAAGGCGTCGTGTGGGTCCAAGTCAGAAGTGAGGTTGAGACCACATCTATAGCATATTGGTGGGGTGGGAGGGTTCTCTTAGAAGGGTAGATTTTTTTCCTGGAGTTTGTACTCCTTTCAACTAGTTAGGGCATACCTTTCAACTATTATAGGCTTTTAAAAGGGTGGGGGGTAGGTTCCTTAGAGAAGATTGTGTTTTCCATTGGAAGATTCTTCTCTTGTTCAGTTAGCACGGGGTGGGTTGTGCCAACATATACTAGGTTGGTGGCAGTGGCGTAGCTACAAACCTCTGGGCCCCGATGCGGAATCTGGATGTGGGCCCCCCCCCCCCCACGGCAACAACAGCCCCCCTCCCCCGGCAACACCCGACGCACACACATATCCGAATCCCTATAGCCAGCTATAGGTCCCCCCAGTATAGGTAGCCAGGCATAGGTACGCCAGTATAGTTGCCCCCGGTATAGGTTAGCCAGGTAGGTGCCTCCAGCATAGGTAGCCAGTATAGTTGCCCCCAGTATAGGTTAGATAGGCAGGCGCCGCCAGTACAGGTTAGCTAGGTGGGTGCCTCTAATATAGGTAGCCAGAATAGTTGCCCCCAGCATAGGTTAGATAGGTAGGTGCCCCCAGTATAGGTTAGTTAGGTAGGTGCCTCCAATATAGGTAGCCAGTATAGTTGCCACCTGTATAGGCTAGCTAGGTGCCCCGAATACAGGTTAGACAATTAAGTGCCCCCAGGTTAGATAGGTAGGTGCCCCCCAGTATAGGTTAGATTAGGTAGCTGCCCCCCAGTATAGGTTAGATGAGGTAGGTGCCCCCCAGGATAGGTTAGGTAGCTGCCCCCCAGGATAGATTAGGTAGCTTTCCCCCAGGATAGGTTAGGTAGGTAGCTGGCCCCCCAGGATAGGTTAGGTAGGTAGCTGGCCCCCCCAGGATAGGTTAGGTAGGTAGCTGGCCCCCCAGGGTAGGTTAAGTAGGTAGCTGCCCCCCCAGGATAGGTTAGGTAGCTGCCCCCCAGGATAGGTTAGGTAGCTGCCCCCCCAGGATAGCTTAGGTAGGTAGCTGCCCCCCAGGATAGATTAGGTAGGTAGCTGGCCCCCCAGGATGGGTTAGGTAGGTAGCTGGCCCCCCAGGATAGGTTAGGTAGGTAGCTGGCCCCCCAGGATAGGTTAGGTAGGTAGCTGGCCCCCCAGGATAGGTTAGGTAGGTAGCTGGCCCCCAGGATAGGTTAGAGTAGGTAGCTGCCCCCCCGGATAGGTTAGAGTAGGTAGCTGCCCCCCAGGATAGGTTAGGTAGGTAGCTGGCCCCCCAGGATAGGTTAGGTAGGTAGCTGGCCCCCCAGGATAGGTTAGGTAGGTAGCTGGCCCCCCAGGATAGGTTAGGTAGGTAGCTGGCCCCCCAGGATAGGTTAGGTAGGTAGCTGGCCCCCCAGGATAGGTTAGGTAGGTAGCTGGCCCCCCAGGATAGGTTAGGTAGGTAGCTGGCCCCCCAGGATAGGTTAGGTAGGTAGCTGGCCCCCCAGGATAGGTTAGGTAGGTAGCTGGCCCCCCAGGATAGGTTAGGTAGGTAGCTGGCCCCCCAGGATAGGTTAGGTAGGTAGCTGGCCCCCCAGGATAGGTTAGGTAGGTAGCTGGCCCCCCAGGATAGGTTAGGTAGGGAGCTGCCCCCCCGGATAGGCACGGAAGCGCTGTAGGCGGAACTCACCTCCGTCCCTGCGCCGCTGGTCTCCTCCCGCTCTGTATAGATGTTGTTGTTACACACTGCTTCCTGTTTAGCCGGAAGCAGTGTGTAACAGCAGATCTATGCAGAGCGGGAGGAGACCAGCGGCGCTTGGAACGCAGGCAGGTGAGTTCTGCCTACAGCGCTTCCGTGCGCTGCGCACTCTGCATCTGAGGGGGAGGGGGGGGCCCGGGGAGAGGTCGGACTGCCCTCCCCACGGCTGCAGCTCCCCCCTCCCAATAACGCAGGCAGGGATCCCATCTCCGAGTCCAAACGGACATGGGCCCCCCGGGCCCCTCCCCCGCCTCTTCAGGAACCGGGCCCGGTCGCCGAGGCGACCGTTGCGACCACAGGCCCTACGCCCCTGGTTGGTGGGATGAAGTAGTTCCCTGGGGAGGGTGTCTGTGTGATGTCACTTTTTGCTGTGACTAGGATCTCTGCTGCGCCTTCTGCTTATCACACAAATCAGTAAAACATCTCAGCAGCCAAGCTGCTACTGATGTGTGTGATGCCGGGGAGGTAGGAGACGCAGTTTAGCGCCAAGTCTAACTGAAGTTGACGCCACACATATAGTGAACCGGAGGTGCGGGTGGGGTCCCAGAGAAGATTGATTTCCAGTGGAAGATACTTCTCATGTTAGGTTAGCACTGGGTGGGAAGCCGACATACAGCATGTTGGTGGGATGAAATTGTTCCCTGGGGAGGGTGTCTTAATCTGTGAGGTTTTTTTTGCTAACAAATCATCAGTGTAGGGCCATTCACCTATGCTATTGTTGGTGTCTTGACTGAAGCTGAGACTTTGATCTCTACTGCGCGGTCTATTTGTCGCACAAATCCAGAACGGTATTTTCGCTGCCAGAGTGGTACTCTTCTTGGTATGTGTGATTGTCAGGGGAAGTAGAATGCGTTGTGTGGGTCAAAGTCAGATGTGAGGTTGAGACCACATCTATAGCATATTGGTGGGGTGGGAGGGTTCACTTAAAAGGGTAGATTTTTTCCTGGAGTTTGTACTCCTTTCAACTAGTTAGGGCATACCTTTCAACTATTATAGGCTTTTAAAAGGGTGGGGGGTAGGTTCCTTAGAGAAGATTGTGTTTTCCATTGAAAGATTCTTCTCTTGTTCAGTTAGCACGGGGTGGGTTGTGCCAACATATACTAGGTTGGTGGGATGAAGTAGTTCCCTGGGGAGGGTGTCTGTGTGATGTCACTTTTTGCTGTGACTAGGATCTCTGCTGCGCCTTCTGCTTATCACACAAATCAGTAAAACATCTCAGCAGCCAAGCTGCTACTGATGTGTGTGATGCCGGGGAGGTAGGAGACGCAGTTTAGCGCCAAGTCTAACTGAAGTTGACGCCACACATATAGTGAACCGGAGGTGCGGGTGGGGTCCCAGAGAAGATTGATTTCCAGTGGAAGATACTTCTCATGTTAGGTTAGCACTGGGTGGGAAGCCGACATACAGCATGTTGGTGGGATGAAATTGTTCCCTGGGGAGGGTGTCTTAATCTGGGAGGGTTTTTTTGCTGATAAATCAGCAATGTAGGGCCATTCACCTATGCTATTGGTGGTGTCTTGACTGAAGCAGAGACTTTGATCTCTACTGCGCAGTCTATTTGTCGCACCAATCAAGAACGGTATCCCCGCTGCCAGAGTGGTACTCTTCTTGGTATGTATGATTGTCAAGAAAAGTAGAAGGCGTCGTGTGGGTCCAAGTCAGAAGTGAGGTTGAGACCACATCTATAGCATATTGGTGGGGTGGGAGGGTTCTCTTAGAAGGGTAGATTTTTTTCCTGGAGTTTGTACTCCTTTCAACTAGTTAGGGCATACCTTTCAACTATTATAGGCTTTTAAAAGGGTGGGGGGTAGGTTCCTTAGAGAAGATTGTGTTTTCCATTGGAAGATTCTTCTCTTGTTCAGTTAGCACGGGGTGGGTTGTGCCAACATATACTAGGTTGGTGGGATGAAGTAGTTCCCTGGGGAGGGTGTCTGTGTGATGTCACTTTTTGCTGTGACTAGGATCTCTGCTGCGCCTTCTGCTTATCACACAAATCAGTAAAACATCTCAGCAGCCAAGCTGCTACTGATGTGTGTGATGCCGGGGAGGTAGGAGACGCAGTTTAGCGCCAAGTCTAACTGAAGTTGACGCCACACATATAGTGAACCGGAGGTGCGGGTGGGGTCCCAGAGAAGATTGATTTCCAGTGGAAGATACTTCTCATGTTAGGTTAGCACTGGGTGGGAAGCCGACATACAGCATGTTGGTGGGATGAAATTGTTCCCTGGGGAGGGTGTCTTAATCTGTGAGGTTTTTTTTGCTAACAAATCATCAGTGTAGGGCCATTCACCTATGCTATTGTTGGTGTCTTGACTGAAGCTGAGACTTTGATCTCTACTGCGCGGTCTATTTGTCGCACAAATCCAGAACGGTATTTTCGCTGCCAGAGTGGTACTCTTCTTGGTATGTGTGATTGTCAGGGGAAGTAGAATGCGTTGTGTGGGTCCAAGTCAGATGTGAGGTTGAGACCACATCTATAGCATATTGGTGGGGTGGGAGGGTTCTCTTAGAAGGGTAGATTTTTTTCCTGGAGTTTGTACTCCTTTCAACTAGTTAGGGCATACCTTTTAACTATTATAGGCTTTTAAAAGGGTGGGGGGGTAGGTTCCTTAGAGAAGATTGAGTTTTCCATTGGAAGATTCTTCTCTTGTTCAGTTAGCACGGGGTGGGTTGTGCCAACATATACTAGGTTGGTGGGATGAAGTAGTTCGCTGGGGAGGGTGTCTGTGTGATGTCACTTTTTGCTGTGACTAGGATCTCTGCTGCGCCTTCTGCTTATCACACAAATCAGTAAAACATCTCAGCAGCCAAGCTGCTATTGATGTGTGTGATGCCGGGGAGGTAGGAGACGCAGTTTAGCGCCAAGTCTAACTAAAGTTAACGCCACACATATAGTGAACCGGAGGTGCGGGTGGGGTCCCAGAGAAGATTGATTTCCAGTGGAAGATACTTCTCATGTTAGGTTAGCACTGGGTGGGAAGCCGACATACAGCATGTTGGTGGGATGATATTGTTCCCTGGGGAGGGTGTCTTAATCTGTGAGTTTTTTTTTTGCTGATAAATCATCAGTGTAGGGCCATTCACCTATGCTATTGTTGGTGTCTTGACTGAAGCGGAGACTTTGATCTCTACTGCGCGGTCTATTTGTCGCACAAATCCAGAACGGTATTTTCGCTGCCAGAGTGGTACTCTTCTTAGTATGTGTGATTGTCAGGGGAAGTAGAATGCGTTGTGTGGGTCCAAGTCAGATGTGAGGTTGAGACCACATCTATAGCATATTGGTGGGGTGGGAGGGTTCTCTTAGAAGGGTAGATTTTTTCCTGGAGTTTGTACTCCTTTCAACTAGTTAGGGCTTACCTTTCAACTATTATAGGCTTTTAAAAGGGTGGGGGGTAGGTTCCTTAGAGAAGATTGTGTTTTCCATTGGAAGATTCTTCTCTTGTTCAGTTAGCACGGGGTGGGTTGTGCCAACATATACTAGGTTGGTGGGATGAAGTAGTTCCCTGGGGAGGGTGTCTGTGTGATGTCACTTTTTGCTGTGACTAGGATCTCTGCTGCGCCTTCTGCTTATCACACAAATCAGTAAAACATCTCAGCAGCCAAGCTGCTACTGATGTGTGTGATGCCGGGGAGGTAGGAGACGCAGTTTAGCGCCAAGTCTAACTGAAGTTGACGCCACACATATAGTGAACCGGAGGTGCGGGTGGGGTCCCAGAGAAGATTGATTTCCAGTGGAAGATACTTCTCATGTTAGGTTAGCACTGGGTGGGAAGCCGACATACAGCATGTTGGTGGGATGAAATTGTTCCCTGGGGAGGGTGTCTTAATCTGTGAGGTTTTTTTTGCTGATAAATCATCAGTGTAGGGCCATTCACCTATGCTATTGTTGGTGTCTTGACTGAAGCGGAGACTTTGATCTCTACTGCGCGGTCTATTTGTCGCACAAATCCAGAACGGTATTTTCGCTGCCAGAGTGGTACTCTTCTTGGTATGTGTGATTGTCAGGGGAAGTAGAATGCGTTGTGTGGGTCCAAGTCAGATGTGAGGTTGAGACCACATCTATAGCATATTGGTGGGGTTGGAGGGTTCTCTTAGAAGGGTAGATTTTTTCCAGGAGTTTGTACTCCTTTCAACTAGTTAGGGCATACCTTTCAATCATTATAGGCTTTTAAAAGGGTGGGGGGTAGGTTCCTTAGAGAAGATTGTGTTTTCCATTGGAAGATTCTTCTCTTGTTCAGTTAGCACGGGGTGGGTTGTGCCAACATATACTAGGTTGGTGGGATGAAGTAGTTCCCTGGGGAGGGTGTCTGTGTGATGTCACTTTTTGCTGTGACTAGGATCTCTGCTGCGCCTTCTGCTTATCACACAAATCAGTAAAACATCTCAGCAGCCAAGCTGCTACTGATGTGTGTGATGCCGGGGAGGTAGGAGACGCAGTTTAGCGCCAAGTCTAACTGAAGTTGACGCCACACATATAGTGAACCGGAGGTGCGGGTGGGGTCCCAGAGAAGATTGATTTCCAGTGGAAGATACTTCTCATGTTAGGTTAGCACTGGGTGGGAAGCCGACATACAGCATGTTGGTGGGATGAAATTGTTCCCTGGGGAGGGTGTCTTGATCTGGGAGGGTTTTTTTGCTGATAAATCAGCAATGTAGGGCCATTCACCTATGCTATTGGTGGTGTCTTGACTGAAGCAGAGACTTTGATCTCTACTGCGCAGTCTATTTGTCGCACCAATCAAGAACGGTATCCCCGCTGCCAGAGTGGTACTCTTCTTGGTATGTGTGATTGTCAGGGGAAGTAGAATGCGTTGTGTGGGTCCAAGTCAGATGTGAGGTTGAGACCACATCTATAGCATATTGGTGGGGTGGGAGGGTTCTTTTAGAAGGGTAGATTTTTTCCTGGAGTTTGTACTCCTTTCAACTAGTTAGGGCATACCTTTCAACTATTATAGGCTTTTAAAAGGGTGGGGGGTAGGTTCCTTAGAGAAGATTGTGTTTTCCATTGGAAGATTCTTCTCTTGTTCAGTTAGCACGGGGTGGGTTGTGCCAACATATACTAGGTTGGTGGGATGAAGTAGTTCCCTGGGGAGGGTGTCTGTGTGATGTCACTTTTTGCTGTGACTAGGATCTCTGCTGCGCCTTCTGCTTATCACACAAATCAGTAAAACATCTCAGCAGCCAAGCTGCTACTGATGTGTGTGATGCCGGGGAGGTAGGAGAGGCAGTTTAGCGCCAAGTCTAACTGAAGTTGACGCCACACATATAGTGAACCGGAGGTGCGGGTGGGGTCCCAGAGAAAATTGATTTCCAGTGGAAGATACTTCTCATGTTAGGTTAGCACTGGGTGGGAAGCCAACATACAGCATGTTGGTGGGATGAAATTGTTCCCTGAGGAGGGTGTCTTAATCTGGGAGGGTTTTTTTGCTGATAAATCAGCAATGTAGGGCCATTCACCTATGCTATTGGTGGTGTCTTGACTGAAGCAGAGACTTTGATGTCTACTGCGCAGTCTATTTGTCGCACCAATCAAGAACGGTATCTCCGCTGCCAGAGTGGTACTCTTCTTGGTATGTATGATTGTCAAGAAAAGTAGAAGGCGTCGTGTGGGTCCAAGTCAGAAGTGAGGTTGAGACCACATCTATAGCATATTGGTGGGGTGGGAGGGTTCTCTTAGAAGGGTAGATTTTTTTCCTGGAGTTTGTACTCCTTTCAACTAGTTAGGGCATACCATTCAACTATTATAGGCTTTTAAAAGGGTGGGGGGTAGGTTCCTTAGAGAAGATTGTGTTTTCCGTTGGAAGATTCTTCTCTTGTTCAGTTAGCACGGGGTGGGTTGTGCCAACATATACTAGGTTGGTGGGATGAAGTAGTTCCCTGGGGAGGGTGTCTGTGTGATGTCACTTTTTGCTGTGACTAGGATCTCTGCTGCGCCTTCTGCTTATCACACAAATCAGGAAAACATCTCAGCAGCCAAGCTGCTACTGATGTGTGTGATGCCGGGGAGGTAGGAGACGCAGTTTAGCGCCAAGTCTAACTGAAGTTGACGCCACACATATAGTGAACCGGAGGTGCGGGTGGGGTCCCAGAGAAGATTGATTTCCAGTGGAAGATACTTCTCATGTTAGGTTAGCACTGGGTGGGAAGCCGACATACAGCGTGTTGGTGGGATGAAATTGTTCCCTGGGGAGGGTGTCTTAATCTGTGAGTTTTTTTTTGCTAACAAATCATCAGTGTAGGGCCATTCACCTATGCTATTGTTGGTGTCTTGACTGAAGCTGAGACTTTGATCTCTACTGCGCGGTCTATTTGTCGCACAAATCCAGAACGGTATTTTCGCTGCCAGAGTGGTACTCTTCTTGGTATGTGTGATTGTCAGGGGAAGTAGAATGCGTTGTGTGGGTCAAAGTCAGATGTGAGGTTGAGACCACATCTATAGCATATTGGTGGGGTGGGAGGGTTCACTTAAAAGGGTAGATTTTTTCCTGGAGTTTGTACTCCTTTCAACTAGTTAGGGCATACCTTTCAACTATTATAGGCTTTTAAAAGGGTGGGGGGTAGGTTCCTTAGAGAAGATTGTGTTTTCCATTGAAAGATTCTTCTCTTGTTCAGTTAGCACGGGGTGGGTTGTGCCAACATATACTAGGTTGGTGGGATGAAGTAGTTCCCTGGGGAGGGTGTCTGTGTGATGTCACTTTTTGCTGTGACTAGGATCTCTGCTGCGCCTTCTGCTTATCACAGAAATCAGTAAAACATCTCAGCAGCCAAGCTGCTACTGATGTGTGTGATGCCGGGGAGGTAGGAGACGCAGTTTAGCGCCAAGTCTAACTGAAGTTGACGCCACACATATAGTGAACCGGAGGTGCGGGTGGGGTCCCAGAGAAGATTGATTTCCAATGGAAGATTCTTCTCATGTTAGGTTAGCACTGGGTGAGAAGCCGACATACAGCATGTTGGTGGGATGAAATTGTTCCCTGGGGAGGGTGTCTTAATCTGTGAGGTTTTTTTTGCTGATAAATCATCAGTGTAGGGCCATTCACCTATGCTATTGTTGGTGTCTTGACTGAAGCTGAGACTTTGATCTCTACTGCGCGGTCTATTTGTCGCACAAATCCAGAACGGTATTTTCGCTGCCAGAGTGGTACTCTTCTTGGTATGTGTGATTGTCAGGGGAAGTAGAATGCGTTGTGTGGGTCCAAGTCAGATGTGAGGTTGAGACCACATCTATAGCATATTGGTGGGGTGGGAGGGTTCTCTTAGAAGGGTAGATTTTTTTCCTGGAGTTTGTACTCCTTTCAACTAGTTAGGGCATACCTTTTAACTATTATAGGCTTTTAAAAGGGTGGGGGGTAGGTTCCTTAGAGAAGATTGAGTTTTCCATTGGAAGATTCTTCTCTTGTTCAGTTAGCACGGGGTGGGTTGTGCCAACATATACTAGGTTGGTGGGATGAAGTAGTTCGCTGGGGAGGGTGTCTGTGTGATGTCACTTTTTGCTGTGACTAGGATCTCTGCTGCGCCTTCTGCTTATCACACAAATCAGTAAAACATCTCAGCAGCCAAGCTGCTATTGATGTGTGTGATGCCGGGGAGGTAGGAGACGCAGTTTAGCGCCAAGTCTAACTAAAGTTAACGCCACACATATAGTGAACCGGAGGTGCGGGTGGGGTCCCAGAGAAGATTGATTTCCAGTGGAAGATACTTCTCATGTTAGGTTAGCACTGGGTGGGAAGCCGACATACAGCATGTTGGTGGGATGATATTGTTCCCTGGGGAGGGTGTCTTAATCTGTGAGGTTTTTTTTTGCTGATAAATCATCAGTGTAGGGCCATTCACCTATGCTATTGTTGGTGTCTTGACTGAAGCGGAGACTTTGATCTCTACTGCGCGGTCTATTTGTCGCACAAATCCAGAACGGTATTTTCGCTGCCAGAGTGGTACTCTTCTTAGTATGTGTGATTGTCAGGGGAAGTAGAATGCGTTGTGTGGGTCCAAGTCAGATGTGAGGTTGAGACCACATCTATAGCATATTGGTGGGGTGGGAGGGTTCTCTTAGAAGGGTAGATTTTTTCCTGGAGTTTGTACTCCTTTCAACTAGTTAGGGCTTACCTTTCAACTATTATAGGCTTTTAAAAGGGTGGGGGGTAGGTTCCTTAGAGAAGATTGTGTTTTCCATTGGAAGATTCTTCTCTTGTTCAGTTAGCACGGGGTGGGTTGTGCCAACATATACTAGGTTGGTGGGATGAAGTAGTTCCCTGGGGAGGGTGTCTGTGTGATGTCACTTTTTGCTGTGACTAGGATCTCTGCTGCGCCTTCTGCTTATCACACAAATCAGTAAAACATCTCAGCAGCCAAGCTGCTACTGATGTGTGTGATGCCGGGGAGGTAGGAGACGCAGTTTAGCGCCAAGTCTAACTGAAGTTGACGCCACACATATAGTGAACCGGAGGTGCGGGTGGGGTCCCAGAGAAGATTGATTTCCAGTGGAAGATACTTCTCATGTTAGGTTAGCACTGGGTGGGAAGCCGACATACAGCATGTTGGTGGGATGAAATTGTTCCCTGGGGAGGGTGTCTTAATCTGGGAGGGTTTTTTTGCTGATAAATCAGCAATGTAGGGCCATTCACCTATGCTATTGGTGGTGTCTTGACTGAAGCAGAGACTTTGATCTCTACTGCGCAGTCTATTTGTCGCACCAATCAAGAACGGTATCCCCGCTGCCAGAGTGGTACTCTTCTTGGTATGTGTGATTGTCAGGGGAAGTAGAATGCGTTGTGTGGGTCCAAGTCAGATGTGAGGTTGAGACCACATCTATAGCATATTGGTGGGGTGGGAGGGTTCTCTTAGAAGGGTAGATTTTTTCCTGGAGTTTGTACTCCTTTCAACTAGTTAGGGCATACCTTTCAACTATTATAGGCTTTTAAAAGGGTGGGGGGTAGGTTCCTTAGAGAAGATTGTGTTTTCCATTGGAAGATTCTTCTCTTGTTCAGTTAGCACGGGGTGGGTTGTGCCAACATATACTAGGTTGGTGGGATGAAGTAGTTCCCTGGGGAGGGTGTCTGTGTGATGTCACTTTTTGCTGTGACTAGGATCTCTGCTGCGCCTTCTGCTTATCACACAAATCAGTAAAACATCTCAGCAGCCAAGCTGCTACTGATGTGTGTGATGCCGGGGAGGTAGGAGACGCAGTTTAGCGCCAAGTCTAACTGAAGTTGACGCCACACATATAGTGAACCGGAGGTGCGGGTGGGGTCCCAGAGAAGATTGATTTCCAATGGAAGATTCTTCTCATGTTAGGTTAGCACTGGGTGAGAAGCCGACATACAGCATGTTGGTGGGATGAAATTGTTCCCTGGGGAGGGTGTCTTAATCTGTGAGGTTTTTTTGCTGATAAATCATCAGTGTAGGGCCATTCACCTATGCTATTGTTGGTGTCTTGACTGAAGCTGAGACTTTGATCTCTACTGCGCGGTCTATTTGTCGCACAAATCCAGAACGGTATTTTCGCTGCCAGAGTGGTACTCTTCTTGGTATGTGTGATTGTCAGGGGAAGTAGAATGCGTTGTGTGGGTCCAAGTCAGATGTGAGGTTGAGACCACATCTATAGCATATTGGTGGGGTGGGAGGGTTCTCTTAGAAGGGTAGATTTTTTTCCTGGAGTTTGTACTCCTTTCAACTAGTTAGGGCATACCTTTCAACTATTATAGGCTTTTAAAAGGGTGGGGGGTAGGTTCCTTAGAGAAGATTGTGTTTTCCATTGGAAGATTCTTCTCTTGTTCAGTTAGCACGGGGTGGGTTGTGCCAACATATACTAGGTTGGTGGGATGAAGTAGATCCCTGGGGAGGGTGTCTGTGTGATGTCACTTTTTGCTGTGACTAGGATCTCTCCTGCGCCTTCTGCTTATCACACAAATCAGTAAAACATCTCAGCAGCCAAGCTGCTGCTGATGTGTGTGATGCCGGGGAGGTAGGAGACGCAGTTTAGCGCCAAGTCTAACTGAAGTTGACGCCACACATATAGTGAACCGGAGGTGCGGGTGGGGTCCCAGAGAAGATTGATTTCCAGTGGAAGATACTTCTCATGTTAGGTTAGCACTGGGTGGGAAGCCGACATACAGCATGTTGGTGGGATGAAATTGTTCCCTGGGAAGGGGGTCTTAATCTGGGAGGGTTTTTTTGCTGATAAATCAGCAATGTAGGGCCATTCACCTATGCTATTGGTGGTGTCTTGACTGAAGCAGAGACTTTGATCTCTACTGCGCAGTCTATTTGTCGCACCAATCAAGAACGGTATCTCCGCTGCCAGAGTGGTACTCTTCTTGGTATGTATGATTGTCAAGAAAAGTAGAAGGCGTCGTGTGGGTCCAAGTCAGAAGTGAGGTTGAGACCACATCTATAGCATATTGGTGGGGTGGGAGGGTTCTCTTAGAAGGGTAGATTTTTTTCCTGGAGTTTGTACTCCTTTCAACTAGTTAGGGCATACCTTTCAACTATTATAGGCTTTTAAAAGGGTGGGGGGTAGGTTCCTTAGAGAAGATTGTGTTTTCCATTGGAAGATTCTTCTCTTGTTCAGTTAGCACGGGGTGGGTTGTGCCAACATATACTAGGTTGGTGGGATGAAGTAGTTCCCTGGGGAGGGTGTCTGTGTGATGTCACTTTTTGCTGTGACTAGGATCTCTGCTGCGCCTTCTGCTTATCACACAAATCAGTAAAACATCTCAGCAGCCAAGCTGCTACTGATGTGTGTGATGCCGGGGAGGTAGGAGACGCAGTTTAGCGCCAAGTCTAACTGAAGTTGACGCCACACATATAGTGAACCGGAGGTGCGGGTGGGGTCCCAGAGAAGATTGATTTCCAGTGGAAGATACTTCTCATGTTAGGTTACCACTGGGTGGGAAGCCGACATACAGCGTGTTGGTGGGATGAAATTGTTCCCTGGGGAGGGTGTCTTAATCTGTGAGGTTTTTTTTGCTGACAAATCATCAGTGTAGGGCCATTCACCTATGCTATTGTTGGTGTCTTGACTGAAGCTGAGACTTTGATCTCTACTGCGCGGTCTATTTGTCGCACAAATCCAGAACGGTATTTTCGCTGCCAGAGTGGTACTCTTCTTGGTATGTGTGATTGTCAGGGGAAGTAGAATGCGTTGTGTGGGTCAAAGTCAGATGTGAGGTTGAGACCACATCTATAGCATATTGGTGGGGTGGGAGGGTTCACTTAAAAGGGTAGATTTTTTCCTGGAGTTTGTACTCCTTTCAACTAGTTAGGGCATACCTTTCAACTATTATAGGCTTTTAAAAGGGTGGGGGGTAGGTTCCTTAGAGAAGATTGTGTTTTCCATTGGAAGATTCTTCTCTTGTTCAGTTAGCACGGGGTGGGTTGTGCCAACATATACTAGGTTGGTGGGATGAAGTAGTTCCCTGGGGAGGGTGTCTGTGTGATGTCACTTTTTGCTGTGACTAGGATCTCTGCTGCGCCTTCTGCTTATCACAAAAATCAGTAAAACATCTCAGCAGCCAAGCTGCTACTGATGTGTGTGATGCCGGGGAGGTAGGAGACGCAGTTTAGCGCCAAGTCTAACTAAAGTTAACGCCACACATATAGTGAACCGGAGGTGCGGGTGGGGTCCCAGAGAAGATTGATTTCCAGTGGAAGATGCTTCTCATGTTAGGTTAGCACTGGGTGGGAAGCCGACATACAGCATGTTGGTGGGATGATATTGTTCCCTGGGGAGGGTGTCTTAATCTGTGAGTTTTTTTTTTGCTGATAAATCATCAGTGTAGGGCCATTCACCTATGCTATTGTTGGTGTCTTGACTGAAGCGGAGACTTTGATCTCTACTGCGCGGTCTATTTGTCGCACAAATCCAGAACGGTATTTTCGCTGCCAGAGTGGTACTCTTCTTAGTATGTGTGATTGTCAGGGGAAGTAGAATGCGTTGTGTGGGTCCAAGTCAGATGTGAGGTTGAGACCACATCTATAGCATATTGGTGGGGTGGGAGGGTTCTCTTAGAAGGGTAGATTTTTTCCTGGAGTTTGTACTCCTTTCAACTAGTTAGGGCATACCTTTCAACTATTATAGGCTTTTAAAAGGGTGGGGGGTAGGTTCCTTAGAGAAGATTGTGTTTTCCATTGGAAGATTCTTCTCTTGTTCAGTTAGCACGGGGTGGGTTGTGCCAACATATACTAGGTTGGTGGGATGAAGTAGATCCCTGGGGAGGGTGTCTGTGTGATGTCACTTTTTGCTGTGACTAGGATCTCTCCTGCGCCTTCTGCTTATCACACAAATCAGTAAAACATCTCAGCAGCCAAGCTGCTGCTGATGTGTGTGATGCCGGGGAGGTAGGAGACGCAGTTTAGCGCCAAGTCTAACTGAAGTTGACGCCACACATATAGTGAACCGGAGGTGCGGGTGGGGTCCCAGAGAAGATTGATTTCCAGTGGAAGATACTTCTCATGTTAGGTTAGCACTGGGTGGGAAGCCGACATACAGCATGTTGGTGGGATGAAATTGTTCCCTGGGAAGGGGGTCTTAATCTGGGAGGGTTTTTTTGCTGATAAATCAGCAATGTAGGGCCATTCACCTATGCTATTGGTGGTGTCTTGACTGAAGCAGAGACTTTGATCTCTACTGCGCAGTCTATTTGTCGCACCAATCAAGAACGGTATCTCCGCTGCCAGAGTGGTACTCTTCTTGGTATGTATGATTGTCAAGAAAAGTAGAAGGCGTCGTGTGGGTCCAAGTCAGAAGTGAGGTTGAGACCACATCTATAGCATATTGGTGGGGTGGGAGGGTTCTCTTAGAAGGGTAGATTTTTTTCCTGGAGTTTGTACTCCTTTCAACTAGTTAGGGCATACCTTTCAACTATTATAGGCTTTTAAAAGGGTGGGGGGTAGGTTCCTTAGAGAAGATTGTGTTTTCCATTGGAAGATTCTTCTCTTGTTCAGTTAGCACGGGGTGGGTTGTGCCAACATATACTAGGTTGGTGGGATGAAGTAGTTCCCTGGGGAGGGTGTCTGTGTGATGTCACTTTTTGCTGTGACTAGGATCTCTGCTGCGCCTTCTGCTTAGCACACAAATCAGTAAAACATCTCAGCAGCCAAGCTGCTACTGATGTGTGTGATGCCGGGGAGGTAGGAGACGCAGTTTAGCGCCAAGTCTAACTGAAGTTGACGCCACACATATAGTGAACCGGAGGTGCGGGTGGGGTCCCAGAGAAGATTGATTTCCAGTGGAAGATACTTCTCATGTTAGGTTAGCACTGGGTGGGAAGCCGACATACAGCGTGTTGGTGGGATGAAATTGTTCCCTGGGGAGGGTGTCTTAATCTGTGAGTTTTTTTTTGCTAACAAATCATCAGTGTAGGGCCATTCACCTATGCTATTGTTGGTGTCTTGACTGAAGCTGAGACTTTGATCTCTACTGCGCGGTCTATTTGTCGCACAAATCCAGAACGGTATTTTCGCTGCCAGAGTGGTACTCTTCTTGGTATGTGTGATTGTCAGGGGAAGTAGAATGCGTTGTGTGGGTCAAAGTCAGATGTGAGGTTGAGACCACATCTATAGCATATTGGTGGGGTGGGAGGGTTCACTTAAAAGGGTAGATTTTTTCCTGGAGTTTGTACTCCTTTCAACTAGTTAGGGCATACCTTTCAACTATTATAGGCTTTTAAAAGGGTGGTGGGTAGGTTCCTTAGAGAAGATTGTGTTTTCCATTGAAAGATTCTTCTCTTGTTCAGTTAGCACGGGGTGGGTTGTGCCAACATATACTAGGTTGGTGGGATGAAGTAGTTCCCTGGGGAGGGTGTCTGTGTGATGTCACTTTTTGCTGTGACTAGGATCTCTGCTGCGCCTTCTGCTTATCACACAAATCAGTAAAACATCTCAGCAGCCAAGCTGCTACTGATGTGTGTGATGCCGGGGAGGTAGGAGACGCAGTTTAGCGCCAAGTCTAACTGAAGTTGACGCCACACATATAGTGAACCGGAGGTGCGGGTGGGGTCCCAGAGAAGATTGATTTCCAATGGAAGATTCTTCTCATGTTAGGTTAGCACTGGGTGAGAAGCCGACATACAGCATGTTGGTGGGATGAAATTGTTCCCTGGGGAGGGTGTCTTAATCTGTGAGGTTTTTTTTGCTGATAAATCATCAGTGTAGGGCCATTCACCTATGCTATTGTTGGTGTCTTGACTGAAGCTGAGACTTTGATCTCTACTGCGCGGTCTATTTGTCGCACAAATCCAGAACGGTATTTTCGCTGCCAGAGTGGTACTCTTCTTGGTATGTGTGATTGTCAGGGGAAGTAGAATGCGTTGTGTGGGTCCAAGTCAGATGTGAGGTTGAGACCACATCTATAGCATATTGGTGGGGTGGGAGCATTCTCTTAGAAGGGTAGATTTTTTTCCTGGAGTTTGTACTCCTTTCAACTAGTTAGGGCATACCTTTCAACTATTATAGGCTTTTAAAAGGGTGGGGGGTAGGTTCCTTAGAGAAGATTGTGTTTTCCATTGGAAGATTCTTCTCTTGTTCAGTTAGCACGGGGTGGGTTGTGCCAACATATACTAGGTTGGTGGGATGAAGTAGATCCCTGGGGAGGGTGTCTGTGTGATGTCACTTTTTGCTGTGACTAGGATCTCTCCTGCGCCTTCTGCTTATCACACAAATCAGTAAAACATCTCAGCAGCCAAGCTGCTGCTGATGTGTGTGATGCCGGGGAGGTAGGAGACGCAGTTTAGCGCCAAGTCTAACTGAAGTTGACGCCACACATATAGTGAACCGGAGGTGCGGGTGGGGTCCCAGAGAAGATTGATTTCCAGTGGAAGATACTTCTCATGTTAGGTTAGCACTGGGTGGGAAGCCGACATACAGCATGTTGGTGGGATGAAATTGTTCCCTGGGAAGGGGGTCTTAATCTGGGAGGGTTTTTTTGCTGATAAATCAGCAATGTAGGGCCATTCACCTATGCTATTGGTGGTGTCTTGACTGAAGCAGAGACTTTGATCTCTACTGCGCAGTCTATTTGTCGCACCAATCAAGAACGGTATCTCCGCTGCCAGAGTGGTACTCTTCTTGGTATGTATGATTGTCAAGAAAAGTAGAAGGCGTCGTGTGGGTCCAAGTCAGAAGTGAGGTTGAGACCACATCTATAGCATATTGGTGGGGTGGGAGGGTTCTCTTAGAAGGGTAGATTTTTTTCCTGGAGTTTGTACTCCTTTCAACTAGTTAGGGCATACCTTTCAACAATTATAGGCTTTTAAAAGGGTGGGGGGTAGGTTCCTTAGAGAAGATTGTGTTTTCCATTGGAAGATTCTTCTCTTGTTCAGTTAGCACGGGGTGGGTTGTGCCAACATATACTAGGTTGGTGGGATGAAGTAGTTCCCTGGGGAGGGTGTCTGTGTGATGTCACTTTTTGCTGTGACTAGGATCTCTGCTGCGCCTTCTGCTTATCACACAAATCAGTAAAACATCTCAGCAGCCAAGCTGCTACTGATGTGTGTGATGCCGGGGAGGTAGGAGACGCAGTTTAGCGCCAAGTCTAACTGAAGTTGACGCCACACATATAGTGAACCGGAGGTGCGGGTGGGGTCCCAGAGAAGATTGATTTCCATTGGAAGTTACGTCTCATGTTAGGTTAGCACTGGGTGGGAAGCCGACATACAGCGTGTTGGTGGGATGAAATTGTTCCCTGGGGAGGGTGTCTTAATCTGTGAGTTTTTTTTTGCTGACAAATCATCATTGTAGGGCCATTCACCTATGCTATTGTTGGTGTCTTGACTGAAGCTGAGACTTTGATCTCTACTGCGCGGTCTATTTGTCGCACAAATCCAGAACGGTATTTTCGCTGCCAGAGTGGTACTCTTCTTGGTATGTGTGATTGTCAGGGGAAGTAGAATGCGTTGTGTGGGTCAAAGTCAGATGTGAGGTTGAGACCACATCTATAGCATATTGGTGGGGTGGGAGGGTTCACTTAAAAGGGTAGATTTTTTCCTGGAGTTTGTACTCCTTTCAACTAGTTAGGGCATACCTTTCAACTATTATAGGCTTTTAAAAGGGTGGGGGGTAGGTTCCTTAGAGAAGATTGTGTTTTCCATTGGAAGATTCTTCTCTTGTTCAGTTAGCACGGGGTGGGTTGTGCCAACATATACTAGGTTGGTGGGATGAAGTAGTTCCCTGGGGAGGGTGTCTGTGTGATGTCACTTTTTGCTGTGACTAGGATCTCTGCTGCGCCTTCTGCTTATCACACAAATCAGTAAAACATCTCAGCAGCCAAGCTGCTACTGATGTGTGTGATGCCGGGGAGGTAGGAGACGCAGTTTAGCGCCAAGTCTAACTGAAGTTGACGCCACACATATAGTGAACCGGAGGTGCGGGTGGGGTCCCAGACAAGATTGATTTCCAGTGGAAGATACTTCTCATGTTAGGTTAGCACTGGGTGGGAAGCCGACATACAGCATGTTGGTGGGATGAAATTGTTCCCTGGGGAGGGTGTCTTAATCTGGGAGGGTTTTTTTGCTGATAAATCAGCTATGTAGGGCCATTCACCTATGCTATTGGTGGTGTCTTGACTGAAGCTGAGACTTTGATCTCTACTGTGCGGTCTATTTGTCGTACAAATCCAGAACGGTATTTTCGCTGCCAGAGTGGTACTCTTCTTGGTATGTATGATTGTCAAGAAAAGTAGAAGGCATCGTGTGGGTCCAAGTCAGAAGTGAGGTTGAGACCACATCTATAGCATATTGGTGGGGTGGGAGGGTTCTCTTAGAAGGGTAGATTTTTTTCCTGGAGTTTGTTCTCCTTTCAACTAGTTAGGGCATACCTTTCAACTATTATAGGCTTTTAAAAGGGTGGGGGGTAGGTTCCTTAGAGAAGATTGTGTTTTCCATTGGAAGATTCTTCTCTTGTTCAGTTAGCACGGGGTGGGTTGTGCCAACATTTACTAGGTTGGTGGGATGAAGTAGTTCCCTGGGGAGGGTGTCTGTGTGATGTCACTTTTTGCTGTGACTAGGATCTCTGCTGCGCCTTCTGCTTATCACACAAATCAGTAAAACATCTCAGCAGCCAAGCTGCTACTGATGTGTGTGATGCCGGGGAGGTAGGAGACGCAGTTTAGCGCCAAGTCTAACTGAAGTTGACGCCACACATATAGTGAACCGGAGGTGCGGGTGGAGTCCCAGAGAAGATTGATTTCCAGTGGAAGATACTTCTCATGTTAGGTTAGCACTGGGTGGGAAGCCGACATACAGCATGTTGGTGGGATGAAATTGTTCCCTGGGGAGGGTGTCTTAATCTGGGAGGGTTTTTTTGCTGATAAATCAGCAATGTAGGGCCATTCACCTATGCTATTGGTGGTGTCTTGACTGAAGCAGAGACTTTGATCTCTACTGCGCAGTCTATTTGTCGCACCAATCAAGAACGGTATCCCCGCTGCCAGAGTGGTACTCTTCTTGGTATGTGTGATTGTCAGGGGAAGTAGAATGCGTTGTGTGGGTCCAAGTCAGATGTGAGGTTGAGACCACATCTATAGCATATTGGTGGGGTGGGAGGGTTCTCTTAGAAGGGTAGAATTTTTCCTGGAGTTTGTACTCCTTTCAACTAGTTAGGGCATACCTTTCAACTATTATAGGCTTTTAAAAGGGTAGGGGGTAGGTTCCTTAGAGAAGATTGTGTTTTCCATTGGAAGATTCTTCTCTTGTTCAATTAGCACGGGGTGGGTTGTGCCAACATATACTAGGTTGGTGGGATGAAGTAGTTCCCTGGGGAGGGTGTCTGTGTGATGTCACTTTTTGCTGTGACTAGGATCTCTGCTGCGCCTTCTGCTTATCACACAAATCAGTAAAACATCTCAGCAGCCAAGCTGCTACTGATGTGTGTGATGCCGGGGAGGTAGGAGACGCAGTTTAGCGCCAAGTCTAACTGAAGTTGACGCCACACATATAGTGAACCGGAGGTGCGGGTGGGGTCCCAGAGAAGATTGATTTCCAGTGGAAGATACTTCTCATGTTAGGTTAGCACTGGGTGGGAAGCCGACATACAGCATGTTGGTGGGATGAAATTGTTCCCTGGGGAGGGTGTCTTAATCTGTGAGGTTTTTTTTGCTGATAAATCAGCAGTGTAGGGCCATTCACCTATGCTATTGTTGGTGTCTTGACTGAAGCGGAGACTTTGATCTCTACTGCGCGGTCTATTTGTCGCACAAATCCAGAACGGTATTTTCGCTGCCAGAGTGGTACTCTTCTTGGTATGTGTGATTGTCAGGGGAAGTAGAATGCGTTGTGTGGGTCCAAGTCAGATGTGAGGTTGAGACCACATCTATAGCATATTGGTGGGGTTGGAGGGTTCTCTTAGAAGGGTAGATTTTTTCCTGGAGTTTGTACTCCTTTCAACTAGTTAGGGCATACCTTTCAATCATTATAGGCTTTTAAAAGGGTGGGGGGTAGGTTCCTTAGAGAAGATTGTGTTTTCCATTGGAAGATTCTTCTCTTGTTCAGTTAGCACGGGGTGGGTTGTGCCAACATATACTAGGTTGGTGGGATGAAGTAGTTCCCTGGGGAGGGTGTCTGTGTGATGTCACTTTTTGCTGTGACTAGGATCTCTGCTGCGCCTTCTGCTTATCACACAAATCAGTAAAACATCTCAGCAGCCAAGCTGCTACTGATGTGTGTGATGCCGGGGAGGTAGGAGACGCAGTTTAGCGCCAAGTCTAACTGAAGTTGACGCCACACATATAGTGAACCGGAGGTGCGGGTGGAGTCCCAGAGAAGATTGATTTCCAGTGGAAGATACTTCTCATGTTAGGTTAGCACTGGGTGGGAAGCCGACATACAGCATGTTGGTGGGATGAAATTGTTCCCTGGGGAGGGTGTCTTAATCTGGGAGGGTTTTTTTGCTGATAAATCAGCAATGTAGGGCCATTCACCTATGCTATTGGTGGTGTCTTGACTGAAGCAGAGACTTTGATCTCTACTGCGCAGTCTATTTGTCGCACCAATCAAGAACGGTATCCCCGCTGCCAGAGTGGTACTCTTCTTGGTATGTGTGATTGTCAGGGGAAGTAGAATGCGTTGTGTGGGTCCAAGTCAGATGTGAGGTTGAGACCACATCTATAGCATATTGGTGGGGTGGGAGGGTTCTCTTAGAAGGGTAGAATTTTTCCTGGAGTTTGTACTCCTTTCAACTAGTTAGGGCATACCTTTCAACTATTATAGGCTTTTAAAAGGGTAGGGGGTAGGTTCCTTAGAGAAGATTGTGTTTTCCATTGGAAGATTCTTCTCTTGTTCAATTAGCACGGGGTGGGTTGTGCCAACATATACTAGGTTGGTGGGATGAAGTAGTTCCCTGGGGAGGGTGTCTGTGTGATGTCACTTTTTGCTGTGACTAGGATCTCTGCTGCGCCTTCTGCTTATCACACAAATCAGTAAAACATCTCAGCAGCCAAGCTGCTACTGATGTGTGTGATGCCGGGGAGGTAGGAGACGCAGTTTAGCGCCAAGTCTAACTGAAGTTGACGCCACACATATAGTGAACCGGAGGTGCGGGTGGGGTCCCAGAGAAGATTGATTTCCAGTGGAAGATACTTCTCATGTTAGGTTAGCACTGGGTGGGAAGCCGACATACAGCATGTTGGTGGGATGAAATTGTTCCCTGGGGAGGGTGTCTTAATCTGTGAGGTTTTTTTTGCTGATAAATCAGCAGTGTAGGGCCATTCACCTATGCTATTGTTGGTGTCTTGACTGAAGCGGAGACTTTGATCTCTACTGCGCGGTCTATTTGTCGCACAAATCCAGAACGGTATTTTCGCTGCCAGAGTGGTACTCTTCTTGGTATGTGTGATTGTCAGGGGAAGTAGAATGCGTTGTGTGGGTCCAAGTCAGATGTGAGGTTGAGACCACATCTATAGCATATTGGTGGGGTTGGAGGGTTCTCTTAGAAGGGTAGATTTTTTCCTGGAGTTTGTACTCCTTTCAACTAGTTAGGGCATACCTTTCAATCATTATAGGCTTTTAAAAGGGTGGGGGGTAGGTTCCTTAGAGAAGATTGTGTTTTCCATTGGAAGATTCTTCTCTTGTTCAGTTAGCACGGGGTGGGTTGTGCCAACATATACTAGGTTGGTGGGATGAAGTAGTTCCCTGGGGAGGGTGTCTGTGTGATGTCACTTTTTGCTGTGACTAGGATCTCTGCTGCGCCTTCTGCTTATCACACAAATCAGTAAAACATCTCAGCAGCCAAGCTGCTACTGATGTGTGTGATGCCGGGGAGGTAGGAGACGCAGTTTAGCGCCAAGTCTAACTGAAGTTGACGCCACACATATAGTGAACCAGAGGTGCGGGTGGGGTCCCAGAGAAGATTGATTTCCAGTGGAAGATACTTCTCATGTTAGGTTAGCACTGGGTGGGAAGCCGACATACAGCATGTTGGTGGGATGAAATTGTTCCCTGGGGAGGGTGTCTTAATCTGGGAGGGTTTTTTTGCTGATAAATCAGCAATGTAGGGCCATTCACCTATGCTATTGGTGGTGTCTTGACTGAAGCAGAGACTTTGATCTCTACTGCGCAGTCTATTTGTCGCACCAATCAAGAACGGTATCCCCGCTGCCAGAGTGGTACTCTTCTTGGTATGTATGATTGTCAAGAAAAGTAGAAGGCGTCGTGTGGGTCCAAGTCAGAAGTGAGGTTGAGACCACATCTATAGCATATTGGTGGGGTGGGAGGGTTCTCTTAGAAGGGAAGATTTTTTTCCTGGAGTTTGTACTCCTTTCAACTAGTTAGGGCATACCTTTCAACTATTATAGGCTTTTAAAAGGGTGGGGGGTAGGTTCCTTAGAGAAGATTGTGTTTTCCATTGGAAGATTCTTCTCTTGTTCAGTTAGCACGGGGTGGGTTGTGCCAACATTTACTAGGTTGGTGGCAGTGGCGTAGCTACAAACCTCTGGGCCCCGATGCGGAATCTGGATGTGGGCCCCCCCCACGGCAACAACAGCCCCCCTCCCCCGGCAACACCCGACGCACACACATATCCGAATCCCTATAGCCAGCTATAGGTCCCCCCAGTATAGGTAGCCAGGCATAGGTACGCCAGTATAGTTGCCCCCGGTATAGGTTAGCCAGGTAGGTGCCTCCAGCATAGGTAGCCAGTATAGTTGCCCCCAGTATAGGTTAGATAGGCAGGCGCCGCCAGTACAGGTTAGCTAGGTGGGTGCCTCTAATATAGGTAGCCAGAATAGTTGCCCCCAGCATAGGTTAGATAGGTAGGTGCCCCCAGTATAGGTTAGTTAGGTAGGTGCCTCCAATATAGGTAGCCAGTATAGTTGCCACCTGTATAGGCTAGCTAGGTGCCCCGAATACAGGTTAGACAATTAAGTGCCCCCAGGTTAGATAGGTAGGTGCCCCCCAGTATAGGTTAGATTAGGTAGCTGCCCCCCAGTATAGGTTAGATGAGGTAGGTGCCCCCCAGGATAGGTTAGGTAGCTGCCCCCCAGGATAGATTAGGTAGCTTTCCCCCAGGATAGGTTAGGTAGGTAGCTGGCCCCCCAGGATAGGTTAGGTAGGTAGCTGGCCCCCCCAGGATAGGTTAGGTAGGTAGCTGGCCCCCCAGGGTAGGTTAAGTAGGTAGCTGCCCCCCCAGGATAGGTTAGGTAGCTGCCCCCCAGGATAGGTTAGGTAGCTGCCCCCCCAGGATAGCTTAGGTAGGTAGCTGCCCCCCAGGATAGATTAGGTAGGTAGCTGGCCCCCCAGGATGGGTTAGGTAGGTAGCTGGCCCCCCAGGATAGGTTAGGTAGGTAGCTGGCCCCCCAGGATAGGTTAGGTAGGTAGCTGGCCCCCCAGGATAGGTTAGGTAGGTAGCTGGCCCCCCAGGATAGGTTAGGTAGGTAGCTGGCCCCCAGGATAGGTTAGAGTAGGTAGCTGCCCCCCCGGATAGGTTAGAGTAGGTAGCTGCCCCCCAGGATAGGTTAGGTAGGTAGCTGGCCCCCCAGGATAGGTTAGGTAGGTAGCTGGCCCCCCAGGATAGGTTAGGTAGGTAGCTGGCCCCCCAGGATAGGTTAGGTAGGTAGCTGGCCCCCCAGGATAGGTTAGGTAGGTAGCTGGCCCCCCAGGATAGGTTAGGTAGGTAGCTGGCCCCCCAGGATAGGTTAGGTAGGTAGCTGGCCCCCCAGGATAGGTTAGGTAGGTAGCTGGCCCCCCAGGATAGGTTAGGTAGGTAGCTGGCCCCCCAGGATAGGTTAGGTAGGTAGCTGGCCCCCCAGGATAGGTTAGGTAGGTAGCTGGCCCCCCAGGATAGGTTAGGTAGGTAGCTGGCCCCCCAGGATAGGTTAGGTAGGTAGCTGGCCCCCCAGGATAGGTTAGGTAGGGAGCTGCCCCCCCGGATAGGCACGGAAGCGCTGTAGGCGGAACTCACCTCCGTCCCTGCGCCGCTGGTCTCCTCCCGCTCTGTATAGATGTTGTTGTTACACACTGCTTCCTGTTTAGCCGGAAGCAGTGTGTAACAGCAGATCTATGCAGAGCGGGAGGAGACCAGCGGCGCTTGGAACGCAGGCAGGTGAGTTCTGCCTACAGCGCTTCCGTGCGCTGCGCACTCTGCATCTGAGGGGGAGGGGGGGGCCCGGGGAGAGGTCGGACTGCCCTCCCCACGGCTGCAGCTCCCCCCTCCCAATAACGCAGGCAGGGATCCCATCTCCGAGTCCAAACGGACATGGGCCCCCCGGGCCCCTCCCCCGCCTCTTCAGGAACCGGGCCCGGTCGCCGAGGCGACCGTTGCGACCACAGGCCCTACGCCCCTGGTTGGTGGGATGAAGTAGTTCCCTGGGGAGGGTGTCTGTGTGATGTCACTTTTTGCTGTGACTAGGATCTCTGCTGCGCCTTCTGCTTATCACACAAATCAGTAAAACATCTCAGCAGCCAAGCTGCTACTGATGTGTGTGATGCCGGGGAGGTAGGAGACGCAGTTTAGCGCCAAGTCTAACTGAAGTTGACGCCACACATATAGTGAACCGGAGGTGCGGGTGGGGTCCCAGAGAAGATTGATTTCCAGTGGAAGATACTTCTCATGTTAGGTTAGCACTGGGTGGGAAGCCGACATACAGCATGTTGGTGGGATGAAATTGTTCCCTGGGGAGGGTGTCTTAATCTGTGAGGTTTTTTTTGCTAACAAATCATCAGTGTAGGGCCATTCACCTATGCTATTGTTGGTGTCTTGACTGAAGCTGAGACTTTGATCTCTACTGCGCGGTCTATTTGTCGCACAAATCCAGAACGGTATTTTCGCTGCCAGAGTGGTACTCTTCTTGGTATGTGTGATTGTCAGGGGAAGTAGAATGCGTTGTGTGGGTCAAAGTCAGATGTGAGGTTGAGACCACATCTATAGCATATTGGTGGGGTGGGAGGGTTCACTTAAAAGGGTAGATTTTTTCCTGGAGTTTGTACTCCTTTCAACTAGTTAGGGCATACCTTTCAACTATTATAGGCTTTTAAAAGGGTGGGGGGTAGGTTCCTTAGAGAAGATTGTGTTTTCCATTGAAAGATTCTTCTCTTGTTCAGTTAGCACGGGGTGGGTTGTGCCAACATATACTAGGTTGGTGGGATGAAGTAGTTCCCTGGGGAGGGTGTCTGTGTGATGTCACTTTTTGCTGTGACTAGGATCTCTGCTGCGCCTTCTGCTTATCACACAAATCAGTAAAACATCTCAGCAGCCAAGCTGCTACTGATGTGTGTGATGCCGGGGAGGTAGGAGACGCAGTTTAGCGCCAAGTCTAACTGAAGTTGACGCCACACATATAGTGAACCGGAGGTGCGGGTGGGGTCCCAGAGAAGATTGATTTCCAGTGGAAGATACTTCTCATGTTAGGTTAGCACTGGGTGGGAAGCCGACATACAGCATGTTGGTGGGATGAAATTGTTCCCTGGGGAGGGTGTCTTAATCTGGGAGGGTTTTTTTGCTGATAAATCAGCAATGTAGGGCCATTCACCTATGCTATTGGTGGTGTCTTGACTGAAGCAGAGACTTTGATCTCTACTGCGCAGTCTATTTGTCGCACCAATCAAGAACGGTATCCCCGCTGCCAGAGTGGTACTCTTCTTGGTATGTATGATTGTCAAGAAAAGTAGAAGGCGTCGTGTGGGTCCAAGTCAGAAGTGAGGTTGAGACCACATCTATAGCATATTGGTGGGGTGGGAGGGTTCTCTTAGAAGGGTAGATTTTTTTCCTGGAGTTTGTACTCCTTTCAACTAGTTAGGGCATACCTTTCAACTATTATAGGCTTTTAAAAGGGTGGGGGGTAGGTTCCTTAGAGAAGATTGTGTTTTCCATTGGAAGATTCTTCTCTTGTTCAGTTAGCACGGGGTGGGTTGTGCCAACATATACTAGGTTGGTGGGATGAAGTAGTTCCCTGGGGAGGGTGTCTGTGTGATGTCACTTTTTGCTGTGACTAGGATCTCTGCTGCGCCTTCTGCTTATCACACAAATCAGTAAAACATCTCAGCAGCCAAGCTGCTACTGATGTGTGTGATGCCGGGGAGGTAGGAGACGCAGTTTAGCGCCAAGTCTAACTGAAGTTGACGCCACACATATAGTGAACCGGAGGTGCGGGTGGGGTCCCAGAGAAGATTGATTTCCAGTGGAAGATACTTCTCATGTTAGGTTAGCACTGGGTGGGAAGCCGACATACAGCATGTTGGTGGGATGAAATTGTTCCCTGGGGAGGGTGTCTTAATCTGTGAGGTTTTTTTTGCTAACAAATCATCAGTGTAGGGCCATTCACCTATGCTATTGTTGGTGTCTTGACTGAAGCTGAGACTTTGATCTCTACTGCGCGGTCTATTTGTCGCACAAATCCAGAACGGTATTTTCGCTGCCAGAGTGGTACTCTTCTTGGTATGTGTGATTGTCAGGGGAAGTAGAATGCGTTGTGTGGGTCCAAGTCAGATGTGAGGTTGAGACCACATCTATAGCATATTGGTGGGGTGGGAGGGTTCTCTTAGAAGGGTAGATTTTTTTCCTGGAGTTTGTACTCCTTTCAACTAGTTAGGGCATACCTTTTAACTATTATAGGCTTTTAAAAGGGTGGGGGGGTAGGTTCCTTAGAGAAGATTGAGTTTTCCATTGGAAGATTCTTCTCTTGTTCAGTTAGCACGGGGTGGGTTGTGCCAACATATACTAGGTTGGTGGGATGAAGTAGTTCGCTGGGGAGGGTGTCTGTGTGATGTCACTTTTTGCTGTGACTAGGATCTCTGCTGCGCCTTCTGCTTATCACACAAATCAGTAAAACATCTCAGCAGCCAAGCTGCTATTGATGTGTGTGATGCCGGGGAGGTAGGAGACGCAGTTTAGCGCCAAGTCTAACTAAAGTTAACGCCACACATATAGTGAACCGGAGGTGCGGGTGGGGTCCCAGAGAAGATTGATTTCCAGTGGAAGATACTTCTCATGTTAGGTTAGCACTGGGTGGGAAGCCGACATACAGCATGTTGGTGGGATGATATTGTTCCCTGGGGAGGGTGTCTTAATCTGTGAGTTTTTTTTTTGCTGATAAATCATCAGTGTAGGGCCATTCACCTATGCTATTGTTGGTGTCTTGACTGAAGCGGAGACTTTGATCTCTACTGCGCGGTCTATTTGTCGCACAAATCCAGAACGGTATTTTCGCTGCCAGAGTGGTACTCTTCTTAGTATGTGTGATTGTCAGGGGAAGTAGAATGCGTTGTGTGGGTCCAAGTCAGATGTGAGGTTGAGACCACATCTATAGCATATTGGTGGGGTGGGAGGGTTCTCTTAGAAGGGTAGATTTTTTCCTGGAGTTTGTACTCCTTTCAACTAGTTAGGGCTTACCTTTCAACTATTATAGGCTTTTAAAAGGGTGGGGGGTAGGTTCCTTAGAGAAGATTGTGTTTTCCATTGGAAGATTCTTCTCTTGTTCAGTTAGCACGGGGTGGGTTGTGCCAACATATACTAGGTTGGTGGGATGAAGTAGTTCCCTGGGGAGGGTGTCTGTGTGATGTCACTTTTTGCTGTGACTAGGATCTCTGCTGCGCCTTCTGCTTATCACACAAATCAGTAAAACATCTCAGCAGCCAAGCTGCTACTGATGTGTGTGATGCCGGGGAGGTAGGAGACGCAGTTTAGCGCCAAGTCTAACTGAAGTTGACGCCACACATATAGTGAACCGGAGGTGCGGGTGGGGTCCCAGAGAAGATTGATTTCCAGTGGAAGATACTTCTCATGTTAGGTTAGCACTGGGTGGGAAGCCGACATACAGCATGTTGGTGGGATGAAATTGTTCCCTGGGGAGGGTGTCTTAATCTGTGAGGTTTTTTTTGCTGATAAATCATCAGTGTAGGGCCATTCACCTATGCTATTGTTGGTGTCTTGACTGAAGCGGAGACTTTGATCTCTACTGCGCGGTCTATTTGTCGCACAAATCCAGAACGGTATTTTCGCTGCCAGAGTGGTACTCTTCTTGGTATGTGTGATTGTCAGGGGAAGTAGAATGCGTTGTGTGGGTCCAAGTCAGATGTGAGGTTGAGACCACATCTATAGCATATTGGTGGGGTTGGAGGGTTCTCTTAGAAGGGTAGATTTTTTCCAGGAGTTTGTACTCCTTTCAACTAGTTAGGGCATACCTTTCAATCATTATAGGCTTTTAAAAGGGTGGGGGGTAGGTTCCTTAGAGAAGATTGTGTTTTCCATTGGAAGATTCTTCTCTTGTTCAGTTAGCACGGGGTGGGTTGTGCCAACATATACTAGGTTGGTGGGATGAAGTAGTTCCCTGGGGAGGGTGTCTGTGTGATGTCACTTTTTGCTGTGACTAGGATCTCTGCTGCGCCTTCTGCTTATCACACAAATCAGTAAAACATCTCAGCAGCCAAGCTGCTACTGATGTGTGTGATGCCGGGGAGGTAGGAGACGCAGTTTAGCGCCAAGTCTAACTGAAGTTGACGCCACACATATAGTGAACCGGAGGTGCGGGTGGGGTCCCAGAGAAGATTGATTTCCAGTGGAAGATACTTCTCATGTTAGGTTAGCACTGGGTGGGAAGTCGACATACAGCATGTTGGTGGGATGAAATTGTTCCCTGGGGAGGGTGTCTTGATCTGGGAGGGTTTTTTTGCTGATAAATCAGCAATGTAGGGCCATTCACCTATGCTATTGGTGGTGTCTTGACTGAAGCAGAGACTTTGATCTCTACTGCGCAGTCTATTTGTCGCACCAATCAAGAACGGTATCCCCGCTGCCAGAGTGGTACTCTTCTTGGTATGTGTGATTGTCAGGGGAAGTAGAATGCGTTGTGTGGGTCCAAGTCAGATGTGAGGTTGAGACCACATCTATAGCATATTGGTGGGGTGGGAGGGTTCTTTTAGAAGGGTAGATTTTTTCCTGGAGTTTGTACTCCTTTCAACTAGTTAGGGCATACCTTTCAACTATTATAGGCTTTTAAAAGGGTGGGGGGTAGGTTCCTTAGAGAAGATTGTGTTTTCCATTGGAAGATTCTTCTCTTGTTCAGTTAGCACGGGGTGGGTTGTGCCAACATATACTAGGTTGGTGGGATGAAGTAGTTCCCTGGGGAGGGTGTCTGTGTGATGTCACTTTTTGCTGTGACTAGGATCTCTGCTGCGCCTTCTGCTTATCACACAAATCAGTAAAACATCTCAGCAGCCAAGCTGCTACTGATGTGTGTGATGCCGGGGAGGTAGGAGAGGCAGTTTAGCGCCAAGTCTAACTGAAGTTGACGCCACACATATAGTGAACCGGAGGTGCGGGTGGGGTCCCAGAGAAAATTGATTTCCAGTGGAAGATACTTCTCATGTTAGGTTAGCACTGGGTGGGAAGCCAACATACAGCATGTTGGTGGGATGAAATTGTTCCCTGAGGAGGGTGTCTTAATCTGGGAGGGTTTTTTTGCTGATAAATCAGCAATGTAGGGCCATTCACCTATGCTATTGGTGGTGTCTTGACTGAAGCAGAGACTTTGATCTCTACTGCGCAGTCTATTTGTCGCACCAATCAAGAACGGTATCTCCGCTGCCAGAGTGGTACTCTTCTTGGTATGTATGATTGTCAAGAAAAGTAGAAGGCGTCGTGTGGGTCCAAGTCAGAAGTGAGGTTGAGACCACATCTATAGCATATTGGTGGGGTGGGAGGGTTCTCTTAGAAGGGTAGATTTTTTTCCTGGAGTTTGTACTCCTTTCAACTAGTTAGGGCATACCATTCAACTATTATAGGCTTTTAAAAGGGTGGGGGGTAGGTTCCTTAGAGAAGATTGTGTTTTCCATTGGAAGATTCTTCTCTTGTTCAGTTAGCACGGGGTGGGTTGTGCCAACATATACTAGGTTGGTGGGATGAAGTAGTTCCCTGGGGAGGGTGTCTGTGTGATGTCACTTTTTGCTGTGACTAGGATCTCTGCTGCGCCTTCTGCTTATCACACAAATCAGGAAAACATCTCAGCAGCCAAGCTGCTACTGATGTGTGTGATGCCGGGGAGGTAGGAGACGCAGTTTAGCGCCAAGTCTAACTGAAGTTGACGCCACACATATAGTGAACCGGAGGTGCGGGTGGGGTCCCAGAGAAGATTGATTTCCAGTGGAAGATACTTCTCATGTTAGGTTAGCACTGGGTGGGAAGCCGACATACAGCGTGTTGGTGGGATGAAATTGTTCCCTGGGGAGGGTGTCTTAATCTGTGAGTTTTTTTTTGCTAACAAATCATCAGTGTAGGGCCATTCACCTATGCTATTGTTGGTGTCTTGACTGAAGCTGAGACTTTGATCTCTACTGCGCGGTCTATTTGTCGCACAAATCCAGAACGGTATTTTCGCTGCCAGAGTGGTACTCTTCTTGGTATGTGTGATTGTCAGGGGAAGTAGAATGCGTTGTGTGGGTCAAAGTCAGATGTGAGGTTGAGACCACATCTATAGCATATTGGTGGGGTGGGAGGGTTCACTTAAAAGGGTAGATTTTTTCCTGGAGTTTGTACTCCTTTCAACTAGTTAGGGCATACCTTTCAACTATTATAGGCTTTTAAAAGGGTGGGGGGTAGGTTCCTTAGAGAAGATTGTGTTTTCCATTGAAAGATTCTTCTCTTGTTCAGTTAGCACGGGGTGGGTTGTGCCAACATATACTAGGTTGGTGGGATGAAGTAGTTCCCTGGGGAGGGTGTCTGTGTGATGTCACTTTTTGCTGTGACTAGGATCTCTGCTGCGCCTTCTGCTTATCACACAAATCAGTAAAACATCTCAGCAGCCAAGCTGCTACTGATGTGTGTGATGCCGGGGAGGTAGGAGACGCAGTTTAGCGCCAAGTCTAACTGAAGTTGACGCCACACATATAGTGAACCGGAGGTGCGGGTGGGGTCCCAGAGAAGATTGATTTCCAATGGAAGATTCTTCTCATGTTAGGTTAGCACTGGGTGAGAAGCCGACATACAGCATGTTGGTGGGATGAAATTGTTCCCTGGGGAGGGTGTCTTAATCTGTGAGGTTTTTTTTGCTGATAAATCATCAGTGTAGGGCCATTCACCTATGCTATTGTTGGTGTCTTGACTGAAGCTGAGACTTTGATCTCTACTGCGCGGTCTATTTGTCGCACAAATCCAGAACGGTATTTTCGCTGCCAGAGTGGTACTCTTCTTGGTATGTGTGATTGTCAGGGGAAGTAGAATGCGTTGTGTGGGTCCAAGTCAGATGTGAGGTTGAGACCACATCTATAGCATATTGGTGGGGTGGGAGGGTTCTCTTAGAAGGGTAGATTTTTTTCCTGGAGTTTGTACTCCTTTCAACTAGTTAGGGCATACCTTTTAACTATTATAGGCTTTTAAAAGGGTGGGGGGTAGGTTCCTTAGAGAAGATTGAGTTTTCCATTGGAAGATTCTTCTCTTGTTCAGTTAGCACGGGGTGGGTTGTGCCAACATATACTAGGTTGGTGGGATGAAGTAGTTCGCTGGGGAGGGTGTCTGTGTGATGTCACTTTTTGCTGTGACTAGGATCTCTGCTGCGCCTTCTGCTTATCACACAAATCAGTAAAACATCTCAGCAGCCAAGCTGCTATTGATGTGTGTGATGCCGGGGAGGTAGGAGACGCAGTTTAGCGCCAAGTCTAACTAAAGTTAACGCCACACATATAGTGAACCGGAGGTGCGGGTGGGGTCCCAGAGAAGATTGATTTCCAGTGGAAGATACTTCTCATGTTAGGTTAGCACTGGGTGGGAAGCCGACATACAGCATGTTGGTGGGATGATATTGTTCCCTGGGGAGGGTGTCTTAATCTGTGAGGTTTTTTTTTGCTGATAAATCATCAGTGTAGGGCCATTCACCTATGCTATTGTTGGTGTCTTGACTGAAGCGGAGACTTTGATCTCTACTGCGCGGTCTATTTGTCGCACAAATCCAGAACGGTATTTTCGCTGCCAGAGTGGTACTCTTCTTAGTATGTGTGATTGTCAGGGGAAGTAGAATGCGTTGTGTGGGTCCAAGTCAGATGTGAGGTTGAGACCACATCTATAGCATATTGGTGGGGTGGGAGGGTTCTCTTAGAAGGGTAGATTTTTTCCTGGAGTTTGTACTCCTTTCAACTAGTTAGGGCTTACCTTTCAACTATTATAGGCTTTTAAAAGGGTGGGGGGTAGGTTCCTTAGAGAAGATTGTGTTTTCCATTGGAAGATTCTTCTCTTGTTCAGTTAGCACGGGGTGGGTTGTGCCAACATATACTAGGTTGGTGGGATGAAGTAGTTCCCTGGGGAGGGTGTCTGTGTGATGTCACTTTTTGCTGTGACTAGGATCTCTGCTGCGCCTTCTGCTTATCACACAAATCAGTAAAACATCTCAGCAGCCAAGCTGCTACTGATGTGTGTGATGCCGGGGAGGTAGGAGACGCAGTTTAGCGCCAAGTCTAACTGAAGTTGACGCCACACATATAGTGAACCGGAGGTGCGGGTGGGGTCCCAGAGAAGATTGATTTCCAGTGGAAGATACTTCTCATGTTAGGTTAGCACTGGGTGGGAAGCCGACATACAGCATGTTGGTGGGATGAAATTGTTCCCTGGGGAGGGTGTCTTAATCTGGGAGGGTTTTTTTGCTGATAAATCAGCAATGTAGGGCCATTCACCTATGCTATTGGTGGTGTCTTGACTGAAGCAGAGACTTTGATCTCTACTGCGCAGTCTATTTGTCGCACCAATCAAGAACGGTATCCCCGCTGCCAGAGTGGTACTCTTCTTGGTATGTGTGATTGTCAGGGGAAGTAGAATGCGTTGTGTGGGTCCAAGTCAGATGTGAGGTTGAGACCACATCTATAGCATATTGGTGGGGTGGGAGGGTTCTCTTAGAAGGGTAGATTTTTTCCTGGAGTTTGTACTCCTTTCAACTAGTTAGGGCATACCTTTCAACTATTATAGGCTTTTAAAAGGGTGGGGGGTAGGTTCCTTAGAGAAGATTGTGTTTTCCATTGGAAGATTCTTCTCTTGTTCAGTTAGCACGGGGTGGGTTGTGCCAACATATACTAGGTTGGTGGGATGAAGTAGTTCCCTGGGGAGGGTGTCTGTGTGATGTCACTTTTTGCTGTGACTAGGATCTCTGCTGCGCCTTCTGCTTATCACACAAATCAGTAAAACATCTCAGCAGCCAAGCTGCTACTGATGTGTGTGATGCCGGGGAGGTAGGAGACGCAGTTTAGCGCCAAGTCTAACTGAAGTTGACGCCACACATATAGTGAACCGGAGGTGCGGGTGGGGTCCCAGAGAAGATTGATTTCCAATGGAAGATTCTTCTCATGTTAGGTTAGCACTGGGTGAGAAGCCGACATACAGCATGTTGGTGGGATGAAATTGTTCCCTGGGGAGGGTGTCTTAATCTGTGAGGTTTTTTTGCTGATAAATCATCAGTGTAGGGCCATTCACCTATGCTATTGTTGGTGTCTTGACTGAAGCTGAGACTTTGATCTCTACTGCGCGGTCTATTTGTCGCACAAATCCAGAACGGTATTTTCGCTGCCAGAGTGGTACTCTTCTTGGTATGTGTGATTGTCAGGGGAAGTAGAATGCGTTGTGTGGGTCAAAGTCAGATGTGAGGTTGAGACCACATCTATAGCATATTGGTGGGGTGGGAGGGTTCACTTAAAAGGGTAGATTTTTTCCTGGAGTTTGTACTCCTTTCAACTAGTTAGGGCATACCTTTCAACTATTATAGGCTTTTAAAAGGGTGGGGGGTAGGTTCCTTAGAGAAGATTGTGTTTTCCATTGGAAGATTCTTCTCTTGTTCAGTTAGCACGGGGTGGGTTGTGCCAACATATACTAGGTTGGTGGGATGAAGTAGTTCCCTGGGGAGGGTGTCTGTGTGATGTCACTTTTTGCTGTGACTAGGATCTCTGCTGCGCCTTCTGCTTATCACAAAAATCAGTAAAACATCTCAGCAGCCAAGCTGCTACTGATGTGTGTGATGCCGGGGAGGTAGGAGACGCAGTTTAGCGCCAAGTCTAACTAAAGTTAACGCCACACATATAGTGAACCGGAGGTGCGGGTGGGGTCCCAGAGAAGATTTATTTCCAGTGGAAGATGCTTCTCATGTTAGGTTAGCACTGGGTGGGAAGCCGACATACAGCATGTTGGTGGGATGATATTGTTCCCTGGGGAGGGTGTCTTAATCTGTGAGTTTTTTTTTTGCTGATAAATCATCAGTGTAGGGCCATTCACCTATGCTATTGTTGGTGTCTTGACTGAAGCGGAGACTTTGATCTCTACTGCGCGGTCTATTTGTCGCACAAATCCAGAACGGTATTTTCGCTGCCAGAGTGGTACTCTTCTTAGTATGTGTGATTGTCAGGGGGAGTAGAATGCGTTGTGTGGGTCCAAGTCAGATGTGAGGTTGAGACCACATCTATAGCATATTGGTGGGGTGGGAGGGTTCTCTTAGAAGGGTAGATTTTTTCCTGGAGTTTGTACTCCTTTCAACTAGTTAGGGCATACCTTTCAACTATTATAGGCTTTTAAAAGGGTGGGGGGTAGGTTCCTTAGAGAAGATTGTGTTTTCCATTGGAAGATTCTTCTCTTGTTCAGTTAGCACGGGGTGGGTTGTGCCAACATATACTAGGTTGGTGGGATGAAGTAGATCCCTGGGGAGGGTGTCTGTGTGATGTCACTTTTTGCTGTGACTAGGATCTCTCCTGCGCCTTCTGCTTATCACACAAATCAGTAAAACATCTCAGCAGCCAAGCTGCTGCTGATGTGTGTGATGCCGGTGAGGTAGGAGACGCAGTTTAGCGCCAAGTCTAACTGAAGTTGACGCCACACATATAGTGAACCGGAGGTGCGGGTGGGGTCCCAGAGAAGATTGATTTCCAGTGGAAGATACTTCTCATGTTAGGTTAGCACTGGGTGGGAAGCCGACATACAGCATGTTGGTGGGATGATATTGTTCCCTGGGGAGGGTGTCTTAATCTGTGAGGTTTTTTTTTGCTGATAAATCATCAGTGTAGGGCCATTCACCTATGCTATTGTTGGTGTCTTGACTGAAGCGGAGACTTTGATCTCTACTGCGCGGTCTATTTGTCGCACAAATCCAGAACGGTATTTTCGCTGCCAGAGTGGTACTCTTCTTAGTATGTGTGATTGTCAGGGGAAGTAGAATGCGTTGTGTGGGTCCAAGTCAGATGTGAGGTTGAGACCACATCTATAGCATATTGGTGGGGTGGGAGGGTTCTCTTAGAAGGGTAGATTTTTTTCCTGGAGTTTGTACTCCTTTCAACTAGTTAGGGCTTACCTTTCAACTATTATAGGCTTTTAAAAGGGTGGGGGGTAGGTTCCTTAGAGAAGATTGTGTTTTCCATTGGAAGATTCTTCTCTTGTTCAGTTAGCACGGGGTGGGTTGTGCCAACATATACTAGGTTGGTGGGATGAAGTAGTTCCCTGGGGAGGGTGTCTGTGTGATGTCACTTTTTGCTGTGACTAGGATCTCTGCTGCGCCTTCTGCTTATCACACAAATCAGTAAAACATCTCAGCAGCCAAGCTGCTACTGATGTGTGTGATGCCGGGGAGGTAGGAGACGCAGTTTAGCGCCAAGTCTAACTGAAGTTGACGCCACACATATAGTGAACCGGAGGTGCGGGTGGGGTCCCAGAGAAGATTGATTTCCAGTGGAAGATACTTCTCATGTTAGGTTAGCACTGGGTGGGAAGCCGACATACAGCATGTTGGTGGGATGAAATTGTTCCCTGGGGAGGGTGTCTTAATCTGGGAGGGTTTTTTTGCTGATAAATCAGCAATGTAGGGCCATTCACCTATGCTATTGGTGGTGTCTTGACTGAAGCAGAGACTTTGATCTCTACTGCGCAGTCTATTTGTCGCACCAATCAAGAACGGTATCCCCGCTGCCAGAGTGGTACTCTTCTTGGTATGTGTGATTGTCAGGGGAAGTAGAATGCGTTGTGTGGGTCCAAGTCAGATGTGAGGTTGAGACCACATCTATAGCATATTGGTGGGGTGGGAGGGTTCTCTTAGAAGGGTAGATTTTTTCCTGGAGTTTGTACTCCTTTCAACTAGTTAGGGCATACCTTTCAACTATTATAGGCTTTTAAAAGGGTGGGGGGTAGGTTCCTTAGAGAAGATTGTGTTTTCCATTGGAAGATTCTTCTCTTGTTCAGTTAGCACGGGGTGGGTTGTGCCAACATATACTAGGTTGGTGGGATGAAGTAGTTCCCTGGGGAGGGTGTCTGTGTGATGTCACTTTTTGCTGTGACTAGGATCTCTGCTGCGCCTTCTGCTTATCACACAAATCAGTAAAACATCTCAGCAGCCAAGCTGCTACTGATGTGTGTGATGCCGGGGAGGTAGGAGACGCAGTTTAGCGCCAAGTCTAACTGAAGTTGACGCCACACATATAGTGAACCGGAGGTGCGGGTGGGGTCCCAGAGAAGATTGATTTCCAATGGAAGATTCTTCTCATGTTAGGTTAGCACTGGGTGAGAAGCCGACATACAGCATGTTGGTGGGATGAAATTGTTCCCTGGGGAGGGTGTCTTAATCTGTGAGGTTTTTTTGCTGATAAATCATCAGTGTAGGGCCATTCACCTATGCTATTGTTGGTGTCTTGACTGAAGCTGAGACTTTGATCTCTACTGCGCGGTCTATTTGTCGCACAAATCCAGAACGGTATTTTCGCTGCCAGAGTGGTACTCTTCTTGGTATGTGTGATTGTCAGGGGAAGTAGAATGCGTTGTGTGGGTCAAAGTCAGATGTGAGGTTGAGACCACATCTATAGCATATTGGTGGGGTGGGAGGGTTCACTTAAAAGGGTAGATTTTTTCCTGGAGTTTGTACTCCTTTCAACTAGTTAGGGCATACCTTTCAACTATTATAGGCTTTTAAAAGGGTGGGGGGTAGGTTCCTTAGAGAAGATTGTGTTTTCCATTGGAAGATTCTTCTCTTGTTCAGTTAGCACGGGGTGGGTTGTGCCAACATATACTAGGTTGGTGGGATGAAGTAGTTCCCTGGGGAGGGTGTCTGTGTGATGTCACTTTTTGCTGTGACTAGGATCTCTGCTGCGCCTTCTGCTTATCACAAAAATCAGTAAAACATCTCAGCAGCCAAGCTGCTACTGATGTGTGTGATGCCGGGGAGGTAGGAGACGCAGTTTAGCGCCAAGTCTAACTAAAGTTAACGCCACACATATAGTGAACCGGAGGTGCGGGTGGGGTCCCAGAGAAGATTGATTTCCAGTGGAAGATGCTTCTCATGTTAGGTTAGCACTGGGTGGGAAGCCGACATACAGCATGTTGGTGGGATGATATTGTTCCCTGGGGAGGGTGTCTTAATCTGTGAGTTTTTTTTTTGCTGATAAATCATCAGTGTAGGGCCATTCACCTATGCTATTGTTGGTGTCTTGACTGAAGCGGAGACTTTGATCTCTACTGCGCGGTCTATTTGTCGCACAAATCCAGAACGGTATTTTCGCTGCCAGAGTGGTACTCTTCTTAGTATGTGTGATTGTCAGGGGGAGTAGAATGCGTTGTGTGGGTCCAAGTCAGATGTGAGGTTGAGACCACATCTATAGCATATTGGTGGGGTGGGAGGGTTCTCTTAGAAGGGTAGATTTTTTCCTGGAGTTTGTACTCCTTTCAACTAGTTAGGGCATACCTTTCAACTATTATAGGCTTTTAAAAGGGTGGGGGGTAGGTTCCTTAGAGAAGATTGTGTTTTCCATTGGAAGATTCTTCTCTTGTTCAGTTAGCACGGGGTGGGTTGTGCCAACATATACTAGGTTGGTGGGATGAAGTAGATCCCTGGGGAGGGTGTCTGTGTGATGTCACTTTTTGCTGTGACTAGGATCTCTCCTGCGCCTTCTGCTTATCACACAAATCAGTAAAACATCTCAGCAGCCAAGCTGCTGCTGATGTGTGTGATGCCGGTGAGGTAGGAGACGCAGTTTAGCGCCAAGTCTAACTGAAGTTGACGCCACACATATAGTGAACCGGAGGTGCGGGTGGGGTCCCAGAGAAGATTGATTTCCAGTGGAAGATACTTCTCATGTTAGGTTAGCACTGGGTGGGAAGCCGACATACAGCATGTTGGTGGGATGAAATTGTTCCCTGGGAAGGGGGTCTTAATCTGGGAGGGTTTTTTTGCTGATAAATCAGCAATGTAGGGCCATTCACCTATGCTATTGGTGGTGTCTTGACTGAAGCAGAGACTTTGATCTCTACTGCGCAGTCTATTTGTCGCACCAATCAAGAACGGTATCTCCGCTGCCAGAGTGGTACTCTTCTTGGTATGTATGATTGTCAAGAAAAGTAGAAGGCGTCGTGTGGGTCCAAGTCAGAAGTGAGGTTGAGACCACATCTATAGCATATTGGTGGGGTGGGAGGGTTCTCTTAGAAGGGTAGATTTTTTTCCTGGAGTTTGTACTCCTTTCAACTAGTTAGGGCATACCTTTCAACTATTATAGGCTTTTAAAAGGGTGGGGGGTAGGTTCCTTAGAGAAGATTGTGTTTTCCATTGGAAGATTCTTCTCTTGTTCAGTTAGCACGGGGTGGGTTGTGCCAACATATACTAGGTTGGTGGGATGAAGTAGTTCCCTGGGGAGGGTGTCTGTGTGATGTCACTTTTTGCTGTGACTAGGATCTCTGCTGCGCCTTCTGCTTAGCACACAAATCAGTAAAACATCTCAGCAGCCAAGCTGCTACTGATGTGTGTGATGCCGGGGAGGTAGGAGACGCAGTTTAGCGCCAAGTCTAACTGAAGTTGACGCCACACATATAGTGAACCGGAGGTGCGGGTGGGGTCCCAGAGAAGATTGATTTCCAGTGGAAGATACTTCTCATGTTAGGTTAGCACTGGGTGGGAAGCCGACATACAGCGTGTTGGTGGGATGAAATTGTTCCCTGGGGAGGGTGTCTTAATCTGTGAGTTTTTTTTTGCTAACAAATCATCAGTGTAGGGCCATTCACCTATGCTATTGTTGGTGTCTTGACTGAAGCTGAGACTTTGATCTCTACTGCGCGGTCTATTTGTCGCACAAATCCAGAACGGTATTTTCGCTGCCAGAGTGGTACTCTTCTTGGTATGTGTGATTGTCAGGGGAAGTAGAATGCGTTGTGTGGGTCAAAGTCAGATGTGAGGTTGAGACCACATCTATAGCATATTGGTGGGGTGGGAGGGTTCACTTAAAAGGGTAGATTTTTTCCTGGAGTTTGTACTCCTTTCAACTAGTTAGGGCATACCTTTCAACTATTATAGGCTTTTAAAAGGGTGGTGGGTAGGTTCCTTAGAGAAGATTGTGTTTTCCATTGAAAGATTCTTCTCTTGTTCAGTTAGCACGGGGTGGGTTGTGCCAACATATACTAGGTTGGTGGGATGAAGTAGTTCCCTGGGGAGGGTGTCTGTGTGATGTCACTTTTTGCTGTGACTAGGATCTCTGCTGCGCCTTCTGCTTATCACACAAATCAGTAAAACATCTCAGCAGCCAAGCTGCTACTGATGTGTGTGATGCCGGGGAGGTAGGAGACGCAGTTTAGCGCCAAGTCTAACTGAAGTTGACGCCACACATATAGTGAACCGGAGGTGCGGGTGGGGTCCCAGAGAAGATTGATTTCCAATGGAAGATTCTTCTCATGTTAGGTTAGCACTGGGTGAGAAGCCGACATACAGCATGTTGGTGGGATGAAATTGTTCCCTGGGGAGGGTGTCTTAATCTGTGAGGTTTTTTTTGCTGATAAATCATCAGTGTAGGGCCATTCACCTATGCTATTGTTGGTGTCTTGACTGAAGCAGAGACTTTGATCTCTACTGCGCGGTCTATTTGTCGCACAAATCCAGAACGGTATTTTCGCTGCCAGAGTGGTACTCTTCTTGGTATGTGTGATTGTCAGGGGAAGTAGAATGCGTTGTGTGGGTCCAAGTCAGATGTGAGGTTGAGACCACATCTATAGCATATTGGTGGGGTGGGAGCATTCTCTTAGAAGGGTAGATTTTTTTCCTGGAGTTTGTACTCCTTTCAACTAGTTAGGGCATACCTTTCAACTATTATAGGCTTTTAAAAGGGTGGGGGGTAGGTTCCTTAGAGAAGATTGTGTTTTCCATTGGAAGATTCTTCTCTTGTTCAGTTAGCACGGGGTGGGTTGTGCCAACATATACTAGGTTGGTGGGATGAAGTAGATCCCTGGGGAGGGTGTCTGTGTGATGTCACTTTTTGCTGTGACTAGGATCTCTCCTGCGCCTTCTGCTTATCACACAAATCAGTAAAACATCTCAGCAGCCAAGCTGCTGCTGATGTGTGTGATGCCGGGGAGGTAGGAGACGCAGTTTAGCGCCAAGTCTAACTGAAGTTGACGCCACACATATAGTGAACCGGAGGTGCGGGTGGGGTCCCAGAGAAGATTGATTTCCAGTGGAAGATACTTCTCATGTTAGGTTAGCACTGGGTGGGAAGCCGACATACAGCATGTTGGTGGGATGAAATTGTTCCCTGGGAAGGGGGTCTTAATCTGGGAGGGTTTTTTTGCTGATAAATCAGCAATGTAGGGCCATTCACCTATGCTATTGGTGGTGTCTTGACTGAAGCAGAGACTTTGATCTCTACTGCGCAGTCTATTTGTCGCACCAATCAAGAACGGTATCTCCGCTGCCAGAGTGGTACTCTTCTTGGTATGTATGATTGTCAAGAAAAGTAGAAGGCGTCGTGTGGGTCCAAGTCAGAAGTGAGGTTGAGACCACATCTATAGCATATTGGTGGGGTGGGAGGGTTCTCTTAGAAGGGTAGATTTTTTTCCTGGAGTTTGTACTCCTTTCAACTAGTTAGGGCATACCTTTCAACAATTATAGGCTTTTAAAAGGGTGGGGGGTAGGTTCCTTAGAGAAGATTGTGTTTTCCATTGGAAGATTCTTCTCTTGTTCAGTTAGCACGGGGTGGGTTGTGCCAACATATACTAGGTTGGTGGGATGAAGTAGTTCCCTGGGGAGGGTGTCTGTGTGATGTCACTTTTTGCTGTGACTAGGATCTCTGCTGCGCCTTCTGCTTATCACACAAATCAGTAAAACATCTCAGCAGCCAAGCTGCTACTGATGTGTGTGATGCCGGGGAGGTAGGAGACGCAGTTTAGCGCCAAGTCTAACTGAAGTTGACGCCACACATATAGTGAACCGGAGGTGCGGGTGGGGTCCCAGAGAAGATTGATTTCCAGTGGAAGATACTTCTCATGTTAGGTTAGCACTGGGTGGGAAGCCGACATACAGCGTGTTGGTGGGATGAAATTGTTCCCTGGGGAGGGTGTCTTAATCTGTGAGTTTTTTTTTGCTAACAAATCATCAGTGTAGGGCCATTCACCTATGCTATTGTTGGTGTCTTGACTGAAGCAGAGACTTTGATCTCTACTGCGCAGTCTATTTGTCGCACCAATCAAGAACGGTATCCCCGCTGCCAGAGTGGTACTCCTCTTGGTATGTGTGATTGTCAGGGGAAGTAGAATGCGTTGTGTGGGTCAAAGTCAGATGTGAGGTTGAGACCACATCTATAGCATATTGGTGGGGTGGGAGGGTTCTCTTAGAAGGGTAGATTTTTTCCTGGAGTTTGTACTCCTTTCAACTAGTTAGGGCATACCTTTCAACTATTATAGGCTTTTAAAAGGGTGGGGGGTAGGTTCCTTAGAGAAGATTGTGTTTTCCATTGGAAGATTCTTCTCTTGTTCAGTTAGCACGGGGTGGGTTGTGCCAACATATACTAGGTTGGTGGGATGAAGTAGTTCCCTGGGGAGGGTGTCTGTGTGATGTCACTTTTTGCTGTGACTAGGATCTCTGCTGCGCCTTCTGCTTATCACACAAATCAGTAAAACATCTCAGCAGCCAAGCTGCTACTGATGTGTGTGATGCCGGGGAGGTAGGAGACGCAGTTTAGCGCCAAGTCTAACTGAAGTTGACGCCACACATATAGTGAACCGGAGGTGCGGGTGGGGTCCCAGAGAAGATTGATTTCCAGTGGAAGATACTTCTCATGTTAGGTTAGCACTGGGTGGGAAGCCGACATACAGCATGTTGGTGGGATGAAATTGTTCCCTGGGGAGGGTGTCTTAATCTGGGAGGGTTTTTTTGCTGATAAATCAGCAATGTAGGGCCATTCACCTATGCTATTGGTGGTGTCTTGACTGAAGCTAAGACTTTGATCTCTACTGCGCAGTCTATTTGTCGCACCAATCAAGAACGGTATCTCCGCTGCCAGAGTGGTACTCTTCTTGGTATGTGTGATTGTCAGGGGAAGTAGAATGCGTTGTGTGGGTCCAAGTCAGATGTGAGGTTGAGACCACATCTATAGCATATTGGTGGGGTGGGAGGGTTCTCTTAGAAGGGTAGATTTTTTCCTGGAGTTTGTACTCCTTTCAACTAGTTAGGGCATACCTTTCAACTATTATAGGCTTTTAAAAGGGTGGGGGGTAGGTTCCTTAGAGAAGATTGTGTTTTCCATTGGAAGATTCTTCTCTTGTTCAGTTAGCACGGTGTGGGTTGTGCCAAAATATACTAGGTTGGTGGGATGAAGTAGTTCCCTGGGGAGGGTGTCTGTGTGATGTCACTTTTTGCTGTGACTAGGATCTCTGCTGCGCCTTCTGCTTATCACACAAATCAGTAAAACATCTCAGCAGCCAAGCTGCTACTGATGTGTGTGATGCCGGGGAGGTAGGAGACGCAGTTTAGCGCCAAGTCTAACTGAAGTTGACGCCACACATATAGTGAACCGGAGGTGCGGGTGGGGTCCCAGAGAAGATTGATTTCCAGTGGAAGATACTTCTCATGTTAGGTTAGCACTGGGTGGGAAGCCGACATACAGCATGTTGGTGGGATAAAATTGTTCCCTGGGGAGGGTGTCTTAATCTGGGAGGGTTTTTTTGCTGATAAATCAGCAATGTAGGGCCATTCACCTATGCTATTGGTGGTATCTTGACTGAAGCAGAGACTTTGATCTCTACTGCGCAGTCTATTTGTCGCACCAATCAAGAACGGTATCTCCGATGCCAGAGTGGTACTCTTCTTGGTATGTGTGATTGTCAGGGGAAGTAGAATGCGTTGTGTGGGTCCAAGTCAGATGTGAGGTTGAGACCACATCTATAGCACATTGGTGGGGTGGGAGGGTTCTCTTAGAAGGGTAGATTTTTTCCTGGAGTTTGTACTCCTTTCAACTAGTTAGGGCATACCTTTCAACTATTATAGGCTTTTAAAAGGGTGGGGGGTAGGTTCCTTAGAGAAGATTGTGTTTTCCATTGGAAGATTCTTCTCTTGTTCAGTTAGCACGGGGTGGGTTGTGCCAACATATACTAGGTTGGTGGGATGAAGTAGTTCCCTGGGGAGGGTGTCTGTGTGATGTCACTTTTTGCTGTGACTAGGATCTCTGCTGCGCCTTCTGCTTATCACACAAATCAGTAAAACATCTCAGCAGCCAAGCTGCTACTGATGTGTGTGATGCCGGGGAGGTAGGAGACGCAGTTTAGCGCCAAGTCTAACTGAAGTTGACGCCACACATATAGTGAACCGGAGGTGCGGGTGGGGTCCCAGAGAAGATTGATTTCCAGTGGAAGATACTTCTCATGTTAGGTTAGCACTGGGTGGGAAGCCGACATACAGCATGTTGGTGGGATGAAATTGTTCCCTGGGGAGGGTGTCTTAATCTGGGAGGGTTTTTTTGCTGATAAATCAGCAATGTAGGGCCATTCACCTATGCTATTGGTGGTGTCTTGACTGAAGCAGAGACTTTGATCTCTACTGCGCAGTCTATTTGTCGCACCAATCAAGAACGGTATCCCCGCTGCCAGAGTGGTACTCTTCTTGGTATGTGTGATTGTCAGGGGAAGTAGAATGCGTTGTGTGGGTCCAAGTCAGATGTGAGGTTGAGACCACATCTATAGCATATTGGTGGGGTGGGAGGGTTCTCTTAGAAGGGTAGATTTTTTCCTGGAGTTTGTACTCCTTTCAACTAGTTAGGGCATACCTTTCAACTATTATAGGCTTTTAAAAGGGTGGGGGGTAGGTTCCTTAGAGAAGATTGTGTTTTCCATTGGAAGATTCTTCTCTTGTTCAGTTAGCACGGGGTGGGTTGTGCCAACATATACTAGGTTGGTGGGATGAAGTAGTTCCCTGGGGAGGGTGTCTGTGTGATGTCACTTTTTGCTGTGACTAGGATCTCTGCTGCGCCTTCTGCTTATCACACAAATCAGTAAAACATCTCAGCAGCCAAGCTGCTACTGATGTGTGTGATGCCGGGGAGGTAGGAGACGCAGTTTAGCGCCAAGTCTAACTGAAGTTGACGCCACACATATAGTGAACCGGAGGTGCAGGTGGGGTCCCAGAGAAGATTGATTTCCAGTGGAAGATACTTCTCATGTTAGGTTAGCACTGGGTGGGAAGCCGAAATACAGCATGTTGGTGGGATGAAATTGTTCCCTGGGGAGGGTGTCTTAATCTGGGAGGGTTTTTTTGCTGATAAATCAGCAATGTAGGGCCATTCACCTATGCTATTGGTGGTGTCTTGACTGAAGCAGAGACTTTGATCTCTACTGCGCAGTCTATTTGTCGCACCAATCAAGAACGGTATCTCCGCTGCCAGAGTGGTACTCTTCTTGGTATGTGTGATTGTCAGGGGAAGTAGAATGCGTTGTGTGGGTCCAAGTCAGATGTGAGGTTGAGACCACATCTATAGCATATTGGTGGGGTGGGAGGGTTCTCTTAGAAGGGTAGATTTTTTCCTGGAGTTTGTACTCCTTTCAACTAGTTAGGGCATACCTTTCAACTATTATAGGCTTTTAAAAGGGTGGGGGGTAGGTTCCTTAGAGAAGATTGTGTTTTCCATTGGAAGATTCTTCTCTTGTTCAGTTAGCACGGGGTGGGTTGTGCCAAAATATACTAGGTTGGTGGGATGAAGTAGTTCCCTGGGGAGGGTGTCTGTGTGATGTCACTTTTTGCTGTGACTAGGATCTCTGCTGCGCCTTCTGCTTATCACACAAATCAGTAAAACATCTCAGCAGCCAAGCTGCTACTGATGTGTGTGATGCCGGGGAGGTAGGAGACGCAGTTTAGCGCCAAGTCTAACTGAAGTTGACGCCACACATATAGTGAACCGGAGGTGCGGGTGGGGTCCCAGAGAAGATTGATTTCCAGTGGAAGATACTTCTCATGTTAGGTTAGCACTGGGTGGGAAGCCGACATACAGCATGTTGGTGGGATGAAATTGTTCCCTGGGGAGGGTGTCTTAATCTGGGAGGGTTTTTTTGCTGATAAATCAGCAATGTAGGGCCATTCACCTATGCTATTGGTGGTGTCTTGACTGAAGCAGAGACTTTGATCTCTACTGCGCAGTCTATTTGTCGCACCAATCAAGAACGGTATCCCCGCTGCCAGAGTGGTACTCTTCTTGGTATGTGTGATTGTCAGGGGAAGTAGAATGCGTTGTGTGTGTCCAAGTCAGATGTGAGGTTGAGACCACATCTATAGCATATTGGTGGGGTGGGAGGGTTCTCTTAGAAGGGTAGATTTTTTCCTGGAGTTTGTACTCCTTTCAACTAGTTAGGGCATACCTTTCAACTATTATAGGCTTTTAAAAGGGTGGGGGGTAGGTTCCTTAGAGAAGATTGTGTTTTCCATTGGAAGATTCTTCTCTTGTTCAGTTAGCACGGGGTGGGTTGTGCCAACATATACTAGGTTGGTGGGATGAAGTAGTTTCCTGGGGAGGGTGTCTGTGTGATGTCACTTTTTGCTGTGACTAGGATCTCTGCTGCGCCTTCTGCTTATCACACAAATCAGTAAAACATCTCAGCAGCCAAGCTGCTACTGATGTGTGTGATGCCGGGGAGGTAGGAGACGCAGTTTAGCGCCAAGTCTAACTGAAGTTGACGCCACACATATAGTGAACCGGAGGTGCGGGTGGGGTCCCAGAGAAAATTGATTTTCAGTGGAAGATACTTCTCATGTTAGGTTAGCACTGGGTGGGAAGCCAACATACAGCATGTTGGTGGGATGAAATTGTTCCCTGAGGAGGGTGTCTTAATCTGGGAGGGTTTTTTTGCTAATAAATCAGCAATGTAGGGCCATTCACCTATGCTATTGGTGGTGTCTTGACTGAAGCAGAGACTTTGATCTCTACTGCGCAGTCTATTTGTCGCACCAATCAAGAACGGTATCTCCGCTGCCAGAGTGGTACTCTTCTTGGTATGTATGATTGTCAAGAAAAGTAGAAGGCGTCGTGTGGGTCCAAGTCAGAAGTGAGGTTGAGACCACATCTATAGCATATTGGTGGGGTGGGAGGGTTCTCTTAGAAGGGTAGATTTTTTTTCCTGGAGTTTGTACTCCTTTCAACTAGTTAGGGCATACCTTTCAACTATTATAGGCTTTTAAAAGGGTGGGGGGTAGGTTCCTTAGAGAAGATTGTGTTTTCCATTGGAAGATTCTTCTCTTGTTCAGTTAGCACGGGGTGGGTTGTGCCAACATATACTAGGTTGGTGGGATGAAGTAGTTCCCTGGGGAGGGTGTCTGTGTGATGTCACTTTTTGCTGTGACTAGGATCTCTGCTGCGCCTTCTGCTTATCACACAAATCAGTAAAACATCTCAGCAGCCAAGCTGCTACTGATGTGTGTGATGCCGGGGAGGTAGGAGACGCAGTTTAGCGCCAAGTCTAACTGAAGTTGACGCCACACATATAGTGAACCGGAGGTGCGGGTGGGGTCCCAGAGAAGATTGATTTCCAGTGGAAGATACTTCTCATGTTAGGTTAGCACTGGGTGGGAAGCCGACATACAGCGTGTTGGTGGGATGAAATTGTTCCCTGGGGAGGGTGTCTTAATCTGTGAGGTTTTTTTTGCTAACAAATCATCAGTGTAGGGCCATTCACCTATGCTATTGTTGGTGTCTTGACTGAAGCTGAGACTTTGATCTCTACTGCGCGGTCTATTTGTCGCACAAATCCAGAACGGTATTTTCGCTGCCAGAGTGGTACTCTTCTTGGTATGTGTGATTGTCAGGGGAAGTAGAATGCGTTGTGTGGGTCAAAGTCAGATGTGAGGTTGAGACCACATCTATAGCATATTGGTGGGGTGGGACGGTTCACTTAAAAGGGTAGATTTTTTCCTGGAGTTTGTACTCCTTTCAACTAGTTAGGGCATACCTTTCAACTATTATAGGCTTTTAAAAGGGTGGGGGGTAGGTTCCTTAGAGAAGATTGTGTTTTCCATTGAAAGATTCTTCTCTTGTTCAGTTAGCACGGGGTGGGTTGTGCCAACATATACTAGGTTGGTGGGATGAAGTAGTTCCCTGGGGAGGGTGTCTGTGTGATGTCACTTTTTGCTGTGACTAGGATCTCTGCTGCGCCTTCTGCTTATCACACAAATCAGTAAAACATCTCAGCAGCCAAGCTGCTACTGATGTGTGTGATGCCGGGGAGGTAGGAGACGCAGTTTAGCGCCAAGTCTAACTGAAGTTGACGCCACACATATAGTGAACCGGAGGTGCGGGTGGGGTCCCAGAGAAGATTGATTTACAGTGGAAGATACTTCTCATGTTAGGTTAGCACTGGGTGGGAAGCCGACATACAGCATGTTGGTGGGATAAAATTTTTCCCTGGGGAGGGTGTCTTAATCTGGGAGGGTTTTTTTGCTGATAAATCAGCAATGTAGGGCCATTCACCTATGCTATTGGTGGTATCTTGACTGAAGTAGAGACTTTGATCTCTACTGCGCAGTCTATTTGTCGCACCAATCAAGAACGGTATCTCCGCTGCCAGAGTGGTACTCTTCTTGGTATGTGTGATTGTCAGGGGAAGTAGAATGCGTTGTGTGGGTCCAAGTCAGATGTGAGGTTGAGACCACATCTATAGCACATTGGTGGGGTGGGAGGGTTCTCTTAGAAGAGTAGATTTTTTCCTGGAGTTTGTACTCCTTTCAACTAGTTAGGGCATACCTTTCAACTATTATAGGCTTTTAAAAGGGTGGGTGGTAGGTTCCTTAGAGAAGATTGTGTTTTCCATTGGAAGATTCTTCTCTTGTTCAGTTAGCACGGGGTGGGTTGTGCCAACATATACTAGGTTGGTGGGATGAAGTAGTTCCCTGGGGAGGGTGTCTGTGTGATGTCACTTTTTGCTGTGACTAGGATCTCTGCTGCGCCTTCTGCTTATCACACAATTCAGTAAAACATCTCAGCAGCCAAGCTGCTACTGATGTGTGTGATGCCGGGGAGGTAGGAGACGCAGTTTAGCGCCAAGTCTAACTGAAGTTGACGCCACACATATAGTGAACCGGAGGTGCGGGTGGGGTCCCAGAGAAGATTGATTTCCAGTGGAAGATTCTTCTCATGTTAGGTTAGCACTGGGTGGGAAGCCGACATACAGCATGTTGGTGGGATGAAATTGTTCCCTGGGGAGGGTGTCTTAATCTGGGAGGGTTTTTTTGCTGATAAATCAGCAGTGTAGGGCCATTCACCTATGCTATTGTTGGTGTCTTGACTGAAGCTAAGACTTTGATCTCTACTGCGCGGTCTATTTGTCGCACAAATCCAGAACGGTATTTTCGCTGCCAGAGTGGTACTCTTCTTGGTATGTATGATTGTCAAGAAAAGTAGAAGGCGTCGTGTGGGTCCAAGTCAGAAGTGAGGTTGAGACCACATCTATAGCATATTGGTGGGGTGGGAGGGTTCTCTTAGAAGGGTAGATTTTTTTCCTGGAGTTTGTACTCCTTTCAACTAGTTAGGGCATACCTTTCAAGTATTATAGGCTTTTAAAAGGGTGGGGGGTAGGTTCCTTAGAGAAGATTGTGTTTTCCATTGGAAGATTCTTCTCTTGTTCAGTTAGCACGGGGTGGGTTGTGCCAACATATACTAGGTTGGTGGGATGAAGTAGTTCCCTGGGGAGGGTGTCTGTGTGATGTCACTTTTTGCTGTGACTAGGATCTCTGCTGCGCCTTCTGCTTATCACACAAATCAGTAAAACATCTCAGCAGCCAAGCTGCTACTGATGTGTGTGATGCCGGGGAGGTAGGAGACGCAGTTTAGCGCCAAGTCTAACTAAAGTTAACGCCACACATATAGTGAACCGGAGGTGCGGGTGGGGTCCCAGAGAAGATTGATTTCCAGTGGAAGATACTTCTCATGTTAGGTTAGCACTGGGTGGGAAGCCGACATACAGCATGTTGGTGGGATGATATTGTTCCCTGGGGAGGGTGTCTTAATCTGTGAGGTTTTTTTTGCTGATAAATCATCAGTGTAGGGCCATTCACCTATGCTATTGTTGGTGTCTTGACTGAAGCGGAGACTTTGATCTCTACTGCGCGGTCTATTTGTCGCACAAATCCAGAACGGTATTTTCGCTGCCAGAGTGGTACTCTTCTTGGTATGTGTGATTGTCAGGGGAAGTAGAATGCGTTGTGTGGGTCCAAGTCAGATGTGAGGTTGAGACCACATCTATAGCATATTGGTGGGGTGGGAGGGTTCTCTTAGAAGGGTAGATTTTTTCCTGGAGTTTGTACTCCTTTCAACTAGTTAGGGCATACCTTTCAACTATTATAGACTTTTAAAAGGGTGGGGGGTAGGTTCCTTAGAGAATATTGTGTTTTCCATTGGAAGATTCTTCTCTTGTTCAGTTAGCACGGGGTGGGTTGTGCCAAAATATACTAGGTTGGTGGTATGAAGTAGTTCCCTGGGGAGGGTGTCTGTGTGATGTCACTTTTTGCTGTGACTAGGATCTCTGCTGCGCCTTCTGCTTATCACACAAATCAGTAAAACATCTCAGCAGCCAAGCTGCTACTGATGTGTGTGATGCCGGGGAGGTAGGAGACGCAGTTTAGCGCCAAGTCTAACTGAAGTTGACGCCACACATATAGTGAACCGGAGGTGCGGGTGGGGTCCCAGAGAAGATTGATTTCCAGTGGAAGATACTTCTCATGTTAGGTTAGCACTGGGTGGGAAGCTGACATACAGCATGTTGGTGGGATGAAATTATTCCCTGGGGAGGGTGTCTTAATCTGGGAGGGTTTTTTTGCTGATAAATCAGCAATATAGGGCCATTCACCTATGCTATTGTTGGTGTCTTGACTGAAGCTGAGACTTTGATCTCTACTGCGCGGTCTATTTGTCGTACAAATCCAGAACGGTATTTTCGCTGCCAGAGTGGTACTCTTCTTGGTATGTATGATTGTCAAGAAAAGTAGAAGGCGTCGTGTGGGTCCAAGTCAGAAGTGAGGTTGAGACCACATCTATAGCATATTGGTGGGGTGGGAGGGTTCTCTTAGAAGGGTAGATTTTTTTCTTGGAGTTTGTACTCCTTTCAACTAGTTAGGGCATACCTTTCAACTATTAAGGCTTTTAAAAGGGTGGGGGGTAGGTTCCTTAGAGAAGATTGTGTTTTCCATTGGAAGATTCTTCTCTTGTTCAGTTAGCACGGGGTGGGTTGTGCCAACATATACTAGGTTGGTGGGATGAAGTAGTTCCCTGGGGAGGGTGTCTGTGTGATGTCACTTTTTGCTGTGACTAGGATCTCTGCTGCGCCTTCTGCTTATCACACAAATCAGTAAAACATCTCAGCAGCCAAGCTGCTACTGATGTGTGTGATGCCGGGGAGGTAGGAGACGCAGTTTAGCGCCAAGTCTAACTGAAGTTGACGCCACACATATAGTGAACCGGAGGTGCGGGTGGGGTCCCAGAGAAGATTGATTTCCAGTGGAAGATACTTCTCATGTTAGGTTAGCACTGGGTGGGAAGCCGACATACAGCATGTTGGTGGGATGAAATTGTTCCCTGGGGAGGGTGTTTTAATCTGTGAGGTTTTTTTTGCTGATAAATCAGCAGTGTAGGGCCATTCACCTATGCTATTGTTGGTGTCTTGACTGAAGCGGAGACTTTGATCTCTACTGCGCGGTCTATTTGTCGCACAAATCCAGAACGGTATTTTCGCTGCCAGAGTGGTACTCTTCTTGGTATGTGTGATTGTCAGGGGAAGTAGAATGCGTTGTGTGGGTCCAAGTCAGATGTGAGGTTGAGACCACATCTATAGCATATTGGTGGGGTTGGAGGGTTCTCTTAGAAGGGTAGATTTTTTCCTGGAGTTTGTACTCCTTTCAACTAGTTAGGGCATACCTTTCAATTATTATAGGCTTTTAAAAGGGTGGGGGGTAGGTTCCTTAGAGAAGATTGTGTTTTCCATTGGAAGATTCTTCTCTTGTTCAGTTAGCACGGGGTGGGTTGTGCCAAAATATACTAGGTTGGTGGGATGAAGTAGTTCCCTGGGGAGGGTGTCTGTGTGATGTCACTTTTTGCTGTGACTAGGATCTCTGCTGCGCCTTCTGCTTATCACACAAATCAGTAAAACATCTCAGCAGCCAAGCTGCTACTGATGTGTGTGATGCCGGGGAGGTAGAAGACGCAGTTTAGCGCCAAGTCTAACTGAAGTTGACGCCACACATATAGTGAACCGGAGGTGCGGGTGGGGTCCCAGAGAAGATTGATTTCCAGTGGAAGATACTTCTCATGTTAGGTTAGCACTGGGTGGGAAGCCGACATACAGCATGTTGGTGGGATGAAATTGTTCCCTGGGGAGGGTGTCTTAATCTGGGAGGGTTTTTTTGCTGATAAATCAGCAATATAGGGCCATTCACCTATGCTATTGGTGGTGTCTTGACTGAAGCAGAGACTTTGATCTCTACTGCGCAGTCTATTTGTCGCACCAATCAAGAACGGTATCCCCGCTGCCAGAGTGGTACTCTTCTTGGTATGTGTGATTGTCAGGGGAAGTAGAATGCGTTGTGTGGGTCCAAGTCAGATGTGAGGTTGAGACCACATCTATAGCATATTGGTGGGGTGGGAGGGTTCTCTTAGAAGGGTAGATTTTTTCCTGGAGTTTGTACTCCTTTCAACTAGTTAGGGCATACCTTTCAACTATTATAGGCTTTTAAAAGGGTGGGGGGTAGGTTCCTTAGAGAAGATTGTGTTTTCCATTGGAAGATTCTTCTCTTGTTCAGTTAGCACGGGGTGGGTTGTGCCAACATATACTAGGTTGGTGGGATGAAGTAGTTCCCTGGGGAGGGTGTCTGTGTGATGTCACTTTTTGCTGTGACTAGGATCTCTGCTGCGCCTTCTGCTTATCACACAAATCAGTAAAACATCTCAGCAGCCAAGCTGCTACTGATGTGTGTGATGCCGGGGAGGTAGGAGACGCAGTTTAGCGCCAAGTCTAACTGAAGTTGACGCCACACATATAGTGAACCGGAGGTGCGGGTGGGGTCCCAGAGAAAATTGATTTCCAGTGGAAGATACTTCTCATGTTAGGTTAGCACTGGGTGGGAAGCCAACATACAGCATGTTGGTGGGATGAAATTGTTCCCTGAGGAGGGTGTCTTAATCTGGGAGGGTTTTTTTGATGATAAATCAGCAATGTAGGGCCATTCACCTATGCTATTGGTGGTGTCTTGACTGAAGCAGAGACTTTGATCTCTACTGCGCAGTCTATTTGTCGCACCAATCAAGAACGGTATCTCCGCTGCCAGAGTGGTACTCTTCTTGGTATGTATGATTGTCAAGAAAAGTAGAAGGCGTCGTGTGGGTCCAAGTCAGAAGTGAGGTTGAGACCACATCTATAGCATATTGGTGGGGTGGGAGGGTTCTCTTAGAAGGGTAGATTTTTTTCCTGGAGTTTGTACTCCTTTCAACTAGTTAGGGCATACCTTTCAACTATTATAGGCTTTTAAAAGGGTGGGGGGTAGGTTCCTTAGAGAAGATTGTGTTTTCCATTGGAAGATTCTTCTCTTGTTCAGTTAGCACGGGGTGGGTTGTGCCAACATATACTAGGTTGGTGGGATGAAGTAGTTCCCTGGGGAGGGTGTCTGTGTGATGTCACTTTTTGCTGTGACTAGGATCTCTGCTGCGCCTTCTGCTTATCACACAAATCAGTAAAACATCTCAGCAGCCAAGCTGCTACTGATGTGTGTGATGCCGGGGAGGTAGGAGACGCAGTTTAGCGCCAAGTCTAACTGAAGTTGACGCCACACATATAGTGAACCGGAGGTGCGGGTGGGGTCCCAGAGAAGATTGATTTCCAGTGGAAGATACTTCTCATGTTAGGTTAGCACTGGGTGGGAAGCCGACATACAGCGTGTTGGTGGGATGAAATTGTTCCCTGGGGAGGGTGTCTTAATCTGTGAGGTTTTTTTTGCTAACAAATCATCAGTGTAGGGCCATTCACCTATGCTATTGTTGGTGTCTTGACTGAAGCTGAGACTTTGATCTCTACTGCGCGGTCTATTTGTCGCACCAATCAAGAACGGTATTTTCGCTGCCAGAGTGGTACTCTTCTTGGTATGTGTGATTGTCAGGGGAAGTAGAATGCGTTGTGTGGGTCAAAGTCAGATGTGAGGTTGAGACCACATCTATAGCATATTGGTGGGGTGGGACGGTTCACTTAAAAGGGTAGATTTTTTCCTGGAGTTTGTACTTCTTTCAACTAGTTAGGGCATACCTTTCAACTATTATAGGCTTTTAAAAGGGTGGGGGGTAGGTTCCTTAGAGAAGATTGTGTTTTCCATTGAAAGATTCTTCTCTTGTTCAGTTAGCACGGGGTGGGTTGTGCCAACATATACTAGGTTGGTGGGATGAAGTAGTTCCCTGGGGAGGGTGTCTGTGTGATGTCACTTTTTGCTGTGACTAGGATCTCTGCTGCGACTTCTGCTTATCACACAAATCAGTAAAACATCTCAGCAGCCAAGCTGCTACTGATGTGTGTGATGCCGGGGAGGTAGGAGACGCAGTTTAGCGCCAAGTCTAACTGAAGTTGACGCCACACATATAGTGAACCGGAGGTGCGGGTGGGGTCCCAGAGAAGATTGATTTCCAGTGGAAGATACTTCTCATGTTAGGTTAGCACTGGGTGGGAAGCCGACATACAGCATGTTGGTGGGATGATATTGTTCCCTGGGGAGGGTGTCTTAATCTGTGAGGTTTTTTTTGCTGATAAATCATCAGTGTAGGGCCATTCACCTATGCTATTGTTGGTGTCTTGACTGAAGCGGAGACTTTGATCTCTACTGCGCGGTCTATTTGTCGCACAAATCCAGAACGGTATTTTCGCTGCCAGAGTGGTACTCTTCTTGGTATGTGTGATTGTCAGGGGAAGTAGAATGCGTTGTGTGGGTCCAAGTCAGATGTGAGGTTGAGACCACATCTATAGCATATTGGTGGGGTGGGAGGGTTCTCTTAGAAGGGTAGATTTTTTCCTGGAGTTTGTACTCCTTTCAACTAGTTAGGGCATACCTTTCAACTATTATAGGCTTTTAAAAGGGTGGGGGGTAGGTTCCTTAGAGAAGATTGTGTTTTCCATTGGAAGATTCTTCTCTTGTTCAGTTAGCACGGGGTGGGTTGTGCCAAAATATACTAGGTTGGTGGGATGAAGTAGTTCCCTGGGGAGGGTGTCTGTGTGATGTCACTTTTTGCTGTGACTAGGATCTCTGCTGCGCCTTCTGCTTATCACACAAATCAGTAAAACATCTCAGCAGCCAAGCTGCTACTGATGTGTGTGATGCCGGGGAGGTAGGAGACGCAGTTTAGCGCCAAGTCTAACTGAAGTTGACGCCACACATATAGTGAACCGGAGGTGCGGGTGGGGTCCCAGAGAAGATTGATTTCCAGTGGAAGATACTTCTCATGTTAGGTTAGCACTGGGTGGGAAGCTGACATACAGCATGTTGGTGGGATGAAATTATTCCCTGGGGAGGGTGTCTTAATCTGGGAGGGTTTTTTTGCTGATAAATCAGCAGTGTAGGGCCATTCACCTATGCTATTGTTGGTGTCTTGACTGAAGCTGAGACTTTGATCTCTACTGCGCGGTCTATTTGTCGTACAAATCCAGAACGGTATTTTCGCTGCCAGAGTGGTACTCTTCTTGGTATGTATGATTGTCAAGAAAAGTAGAAGGCGTCGTGTGGGTCCAAGTCAGAAGTGAGGTTGAGACCACATCTATAGCATATTGGTGGGGTGGGAGGGTTCTCTTAGAAGGGTAGATTTTTTTCCTGGAGTTTGTACTCCTTTCAACTAGTTAGGGCATACCTTTCAACTATTATAGGCTTTTAAAAGGGTGGGGGGTAGGTTCCTTAGAGAAGATTGTGTTTTCCATTGGAAGATTCTTCTCTTGTTCAGTTAGCACGGGGTGGGTTGTGCCAACATATACTAGGTTGGTGGGATGAAGTAGTTCCCTGGGGAGGGTGTCTGTGTGATGTCACTTTTTGCTGTGACTAGGATCTCTGCTGCGCCTTCTGCTTATCACACAAATCAGTAAAACATCTCAGCAGCCAAGCTGCTACTGATGTGTGTGATGCCGGGGAGGTAGGAGACGCAGTTTAGCGCCAAGTCTAACTGAAGTTGACGCCACACATATAGTGAACCGGAGGTGCGGGTGGGGTCCCAGAGAAGATTGATTTCCAGTGGAAGATACTTCTCATGTTAGGTTAGCACTGGGTGGGAAGCCGACATACAGCATGTTGGTGGGATGAAATTGTTCCCTGGGGAGGGTGTCTTAATCTGTGAGGTTTTTTTTGCTGATAAATTAGCAGTGTAGGGCCATTCACCTATGCTATTGTTGGTGTCTTGACTGAAGCGGAGACTTTGATCTCTACTGCGCGGTCTATTTGTCGCACAAATCCAGAACGGTATTTTCGCTGCCAGAGTGGTACTCTTCTTGGTATGTGTGATTGTCAGGGGAAGTAGAATGCGTTGTGTGGGTCCAAGTCAGATGTGAGGTTGAGACCACATCTATAGCATATTGGTGGGGTTGGAGGGTTCTCTTAGAAGGGTAGATTTTTTCCTGGAGTTTGTACTCCTTTCAACTAGTTAGGGCATACCTTTCAATTATTATAGGCTTTTAAAAGGGTGGGGGGTAGGTTCCTTAGAGAAGATAGTGTTTTCCATTGGAAGATTCTTCTCTTGTTCAGTTAGCACGGGGTGGGTTGTGCCAAAATATACTAGGTTGGTGGGATGAAGTAGTTCCCTGGGGAGGGTGTCTGTGTGATGTCACTTTTTGCTGTGACTAGGATCTCTGCTGCGCCTTCTGCTTATCACACAAATCAGTAAAACATCTCAGCAGCCAAGCTGCTACTGATGTGTGTGATGCCAGGGAGGTAGAAGACGCAGTTTAGCGCCAAGTCTAACTGAAGTTGACGCCACACATATAGTGAACCGGAGGTGCGGGTGGGGTCCCAGAGAAGATTGATTTCCAGTGGAAGATACTTCTCATGTTAGGTTAGCACTGGGTGGGAAGCCGACATACAGCATGTTGGTGGGATGAAATTGTTCCCTGGGGAGGGTGTCTTAATCTGGGAGGGTTTTTTTGCTGATAAATCAGCAATGTAGGGCCATTCACCTATGCTATTGGTGGTGTCTTGACTGAAGCAGAGACTTTGATCTCTACTGCGCAGTCTATTTGTCGCACCAATCAAGAACGGTATCCCCGCTGCCAGAGTGGTACTCTTCTTGGTATGTGTGATTGTCAGGGGAAGTAGAATGCGTTGTGTGGGTCCAAGTCAGATGTGAGGTTGAGACCACATCTATAGCATATTGGTGGGGTGGGAGGGTTCTCTTAGAAGGGTAGATTTTTTCCTGGAGTTTGTACTCCTTTCAACTAGTTAGGGCATACCTTTCAACTATTATAGGCTTTTAAAAGGGTGGGGGGTAGGTTCCTTAGAGAAGATTGTGTTTTCTATTGGAAGATTCTTCTCTTGTTCAGTTAGCACGGGGTGGGTTGTGCCAACATATACTAGGTTGGTGGGATGAAGTAGTTCCCTGGGGAGGGTGTCTGTGTGATGTCACTTTTTGCTGTGACTAGGATCTCTGCTGCGCCTTCTGCTTATCACACAAATCAGTAAAACATCTCAGCAGCCAAGCTGCTACTGATGTGTGTGATGCCGGGGAGGTAGGAGACGCAGTTTAGCGCCAAGTCTAACTGAAGTTGACGCCACACATATAGTGAACCGGAGGTGCGGGTGGGGTCCCAGAGAAAATTGATTTCCAGTGGAAGATACTTCTCATGTTAGGTTAGCACTGGGTGGGAAGCCAACATACAGCATGTTGGTGGGATGAAATTGTTCCCTGAGGAGGGTGTCTTAATCTGGGAGGGTTTTTTTGCTGATAAATCAGCAATGTAGGGCCATTCACCTATGCTATTGGTGGTGTCTTGACTGAAGCAGAGACTTTGATCTCTACTGCGCAGTCTATTTGTCGCACCAATCAAGAACGGTATCTCCGCTGCCAGAGTGGTACTCTTCTTGGTAGGTATGATTGTCAAGAAAAGTAGAAGGCGTCGTGTGGGTCCAAGTCAGAAGTGAGGTTGAGACCACATCTATAGCATATTGGTGGGGTGGGAGGGTTCTCTTAGAAGGGTAGATTTTTTTCCTGGAGTTTGTACTCCTTTCAACTAGTTAGGGCATACCTTTCAACTATTATAGGCTTTTAAAAGGGTGGGGGGTAGGTTCCTTAGAGAAGATTGTGTTTTCCATTGGAAGATTCTTCTCTTGTTCAGTTAGCACGGGGTGGGTTGTGCCAACATATACTAGGTTGGTGGGATGAAGTAGTTCCCTGGGGAGGGTGTCTGTGTGATGTCACTTTTTGCTGTGACTAGGATCTCTGCTGCGCCTTCTGCTTATCACACAAATCAGTAAAACATCTCAGCAGCCAAGCTGCTACTGATGTGTGTGATGCCGGGGAGGTAGGAGACGCAGTTTAGCGCCAAGTCTAACTGAAGTTGACGCCACACATATAGTGAACCGGAGGTGCGGGTGGGGTCCCAGAGAAGATTGATTTCCAGTGGAAGATACTTCTCATGTTAGGTTAGCACTGGGTGGGAAGCCGACATACAGCGTGTTGGTGGGGTGAAATTGTTCCCTGGGGAGGGTGTCTTAATCTGTGAGGTTTTTTTTGCTAACAAATCATCAGTGTAGGGCCATTCACCTATGCTATTGTTGGTGTCTTGACTGAAGCTGAGACTTTGATCTCTACTGCGCGGTCTATTTGTCGCACAAATCCAGAACGGTATTTTCGCTGCCAGAGTGGTACTCTTCTTGGTATGTGTGATTGTCAGGGGAAGTAGAATGCGTTGTGTGGGTCAAAGTCAGATGTGAGGTTGAGACCACATCTATAGCATATTGGTGGGGTGGGACGGTTCACTTAAAAGGGTAGATTTTTTCCTGGAGTTTGTACTCCTTTCAACTAGTTAGGGCATACCTTTCAACTATTATAGGCTTTTAAAAGGGTGGGGGGTAGGTTCCTTAGAGAAGATTGTGTTTTCCATTGAAAGATTCTTCTCTTGTTCAGTTAGCACGGGGTGGGTTGTGCCAACATATACTAGGTTGGTGGGATGAAGTAGTTCCCTGGGGAGGGTGTCTGTGTGATGTCACTTTTTGCTGTGACTAGGATCTCTGCTGCGCCTTCTGCTTATCACACAAATCAGTAAAACATCTCAGCAGCCAAGCTGCTACTGATGTGTGTGATGCCGGGGAGGTAGGAGACGCAGTTTAGCGCCAAGTCTAACTGAAGTTGACGCCACACATATAGTGAACCGGAGGTGCGGGTGGGGTCCCAGAGAAGATTGATTTCCAGTGGAAGATACTTCTCATGTTAGGTTAGCACTGGGTGGGAAGCCGACATACAGCATGTTGGTGGGATAAAATTGTTCCCTGGGGAGGGTGTCTTAATCTGGGAGGGTTTTTTTGCTGATAAATCAGCAATGTAGGGCCATTCACCTATGCTATTGGTGGTATCTTGACTGAAGTAGAGACTTTGATCTCTACTGCGCAGTCTATTTGTCGCACCAATCAAGAACGGTATCTCCGCTGCCAGAGTGGTACTCTTCTTGGTATGTGTGATTGTCAGGGGAAGTAGAATGCGTTGTGTGGGTCCAAGTCAGATGTGAGGTTGAGACCACATCTATAGCACATTGGTGGGGTGGGAGGGTTCTCTTAGAAGGGTAGATTTTTTCCTGGAGTTTGTACTCCTTTCAACTAGTTAGGGCATACCTTTCAACTATTATAGGCTTTTAAAAGGGTGGGGGGTAGGTTCCTTAGAGAAGATTGTGTTTTCCATTGGAAGATTCTTCTCTTGTTCAGTTAGCACGGGGTGGGTTGTGCCAACATATACTAGGTTGGTGGGATGAAGTAGTTCCCTGGGGAGGGTGTCTGTGTGATGTCACTTTTTGCTGTGACTAGGATCTCTGCTGCGCATTCTGCTTATCACACAAATCAGTAAAACATCTCAGCAGCCAAGCTGCTACTGATGTGTGTGATGCCGGGGAGGTAGGGGACGCAGTTTAGCGCCAAGTCTAACTGAAGTTGACGCCACACATATAGTGAACCGGAGGTGCGGGTGGGGTCCCAGAGAAGATTGATTTCCAGTGGAAGATTCTTCTCATGTTAGGTTAGCACTGGGTGGGAAGCCGACATACAGCATGTTGGTGGGATGAAATTGTTCCCTGGGGAGGGTGTCTTAATCTGGGAGGGTTTTTTTGCTGATAAATCAGCAGTGTAGGGCCATTCACCTATGCTATTGTTGGTGTCTTGACTGAAGCTAAGACTTTGATCTCTACTGCGCGTTCTATTTGTCGCACAAATAGAGAACGGTATTTTCGCTGCCAGAGTGGTACTCTTCTTGGTATGTATAATTGTCAAGAAAAGTAGAAGGCGTCGTGTGGGTCCAAGTCAGAAGTGAGGTTGAGACCACATCTATAGCATATTGGTGGGGTGGGAGGGTTCTCTTAGAAGGGTAGATTTTTTTCCTGGAGTTTGTACTCCTTTCAACTAGTTAGGGCATACCTTTCAAGTATTATAGGCTTTTAAAAGGGTGGGGGGTAGGTTCCTTAGAGAAGATTGTGTTTTCCATTGGAAGATTCTTCTCTTGTTCAGTTAGCACGGGGTGGGTTGTGCCAACATATACTAGGTTGGTGGGATGAAGTAGTTCCCTGGGGAGGGTGTCTGTGTGATGTCACTTTTTGCTGTGACTAGGATCTCTGCTGCGCCTTCTGCTTATCACACAAATCAGTAAAACATCTCAGCAGCCAAGCTGCTACTGATGTGTGTGATGCCGGGGAGGTAGGAGACGCAGTTTAGCGCCAAGTCTAACTAAAGTTAACGCCACACATATAGTGAACCGGAGGTGCGGGTGGGGTCCCAGAGAAGATTGATTTCCAGTGGAAGATACTTCTCATGTTAGGTTAGCACTGGGTGGGAAGCCGACATACAGCATGTTGGTGGGATGATATTGTTCCCTGGGGAGGGTGTCTTAATCTGTGAGGTTTTTTTTGCTGATAAATCATCAGTGTAGGGCCATTCACCTATGCTATTGTTGGTGTCTTGACTGAAGCGGAGACTTTGATCTCTACTGCGCGGTCTATTTGTCGCACAAATCCAGAACGGTATTTTCGCTGCCAGAGTGGTACTCTTCTTGGTATGTGTGATTGTCATGGGAAGTAGAATGCGTTGTGTGGGTCCAAGTCAGATGTGAGGTTGAGACCACATCTATAGCATATTGGTGGGGTGGGAGGGTTCTCTTAGAAGGGTACATTTTTTTTCCTGGAGTTTGTACTCCTTTCAACTAGTTAGGGCATACCTTTCAAGTATTATAGGCTTTTAAAAGGGTGGGGGGTAGGTTCCTTAGAGAAGATTGTGTTTTCCATTGGAAGATTCTTCTCTTGTTCAGTTAGCACGGGGTGGGTTGTGCCAACATATACTAGGTTGGTGGGATGAAGTAGTTTCCTGGGGAGGGTGTCTGTGTGATGTCACTTTTTGCTGTGACTAGGATCTCTGCTGCGCCTTCTGCTTATCACACAAATCAGTAAAACATCTCAGCAGCCAAGCTGCTACTGATGTGTGTGATGCCGGGGAGGTAGGAGACGCAGTTTAGCGCCAAGTCTAACTGAAGTTGACGCCACACATATAGTGAACCGGAGGTGCGGGTGGGGTCCCAGAGAAGATTGATTTCCAGTGGAAGATTCTTCTCATGTTAGGTTAGCACTGGGTGGGAAGCCGACATACAGCATGTTGGTGGGATGAAATTGTTCCCTGGGGAGGGTGTCTTAATCTGGGAGGGTTTTTTTGCTGATAAATCAGCAGTGTAGGGCCATTCACCTATGCTATTGTTGGTGTCTTGACTGAAGCTAAGACTTTGATCTCTACTGCGCGGTCTATTTGTCGCACAAATCCAGAACGGTATTTTCGCTGCCAGAGTGGTACTCTTCTTGGTATGTATGATTGTCAAGAAAAGAAGAAGGCGTCGTGTGGGTCCAAGTCAGAAGTGAGGTTGAGACCACATCTATAGCATATTGGTGGGGTGGGAGGGTTCTCTTAGAAGGGTAGATTTTTTTCCTGGAGTTTGTACTCCTTTCAACTAGTTAGGGCATACCTTTCAACTATTATAGGCTTTTAAAAGGGTGGGGGGTAGGTTCCTTAGAGAAGATTGTGTTTTCCATTGGAAGATTCTTCTCTTGTTCAGTTAGCACGGGGTGGGTTGTGCCAACATATACTAGGTTGGTAGGATGAAGTAGTTCCCTGGGGAGGGTGTCTGTGTGATGTCACTTTTTGCTGTGACTAGGATCTCTGCTGTGCCTTCTGCTTATCACACAAATCAGTAAAACATCTCAGCAGCCAAGCTGCTACTGATGTGTGTGATGCCGGGGAGGTAGGAGACGCAGTTTAGCGCCAAGTCTAACTGAAGTTGACGCCACACATATAGTGAACCGGAGGTGCGGGTGGGGTCCCAGAGAAGATTGATTTCCAGTGGAAGATTCTTCTCATGTTAGGTTAGCACTGGGTGGGAAGCCGACATACAGCATGTTGGTGGGATGAAATTGTTCCCTGGGGAGGGTGTCTTAATCTGGGAGGGTTTTTTTGCTGATAAATCAGCAGTGTAGGGCCATTCACCTATGCTATTGTTGGTGTCTTGACTGAAGCTAAGACTTTGATCTCTACTGCGCGGTCTATTTGTCGCACAAATCCAGAACGGTATTTTCGCTGCCAGAGTGGTACTCTTCTTTGTATGTATGATTGTCAAGAAAAGAAGAAGGCGTCGTGTGGGTCCAAGTCAGAAGTGAGGTTGAGACCACATCTATAGCATATTGGTGGGGTGGGAGGGTTCTCTTAGAAGGGTAGATTTTTTTCCTGGAGTTTGTACTCCTTTCAACTAGTTAGGGCATACCTTTCAACTATTATAGGCTTTTAAAAGGGTGGGGGGTAGGTTCCTTAGAGAAGATTGTGTTTTCCATTGGAAGATTCTTCTCTTGTTCAGTTAGCACGGGGTGGGTTGTGCCAACATATACTAGGTTGGTAGGATGAAGTAGTTCCCTGGGGAGGGTGTCTGTGTGATGTCACTTTTTGCTGTGACTAGGATCTCTGCTGTGCCTTCTGCTTATCACACAAATCAGTAAAACATCTCAGCAGCCAAGCTGCTACTGATGTGTGTGATGCCGGGGAGGTAGGAGACGCAGTTTATCGCCAAGTCTAACTGAAGTTGACGCCACACATATAGTGAACCGGAGGTGCGGGTGGGGTCCCAGAGAAGATTGATTTCCAGTGGAAGATACTTCTCATGTTAGGTTAGCACTGGGTGGCAAGCCGACATACAGCATGTTGGTGGGATGAAATTGTTTTCTGGGGAGGGTGTCTTAATCTGGGAGGTTTTTTTTGCTCATAAATCAGCAGTGTAGGGCCATTCACCTATGCTATTGGTGGTGTCTTGACTGAAGCGGAGACTTTGATCTCTACTGCGCAGTCTATTTGTCGAACCAATCAAGAACGGTATCTCCGCTGCCTGAATGGTACTCTTCTTGGTATGTGTGATTGTTAGGGGAAGTAGAATGCGTTGTGTGGGTCCAAGTCAGATGTGAGGTTGAGACCACATCTATAGCATATTGGTGGGGTGGGAGGGTTCTCTTAGAAGGGTAGATTTTTTCCTGGAGTTTGTACTCCTTTCAACTAGTTAGGGCATACCTTTCAACTATTATAGGCTTTTAAAAGGGTGGGGGGTAGGTTCCTTAGAGAAGATTGTGTTTTCCATTGAAAGATTCTTCTCTTGTTCAGTTAGCACGGGGTGGGTTGTGCCAACATATACTAGGTTGGTGGGATGAAGTAGTTCCCTGGGGAGGGTGTCTGTGTGATGTCACTTTTTGCTGTGACTAGGATCTCTGCTGCGCCTTCTGCTTATCACACAAATCAGTAAAACATCTCAGCAGCCAAGCTGCTACTGATGTGTGTGATGCCGGGGAGGTAGGAGACGCAGTTTAGCGCAGAGTCTAACTGAAGTTGACGCCACACATATAGTGAACCGGAGGTGCGGGTGGGGTCCCAGAGAAGATTGATTTCCAGTGGAAGATACTTCTCATGTTAGGTTAGCACTGGGTGGGAAGCCGACATACAGCATGTTGGTGGGATAAAATTGTTCCCTGGGGAGGGTGTCTTAATCTGGGAGGGTTTTTTTTCTGATAAATCAGCAATGTAGGGCCATTCACCTATGCTATTGGTGGTATCTTGACTGAAGCAGAGACTTTGATCTCTACTGCGCAGTCTATTTGTCGCACCAATCAAGAACGGTATCTCCGCTGCCAGAGTGGTACTCTTCTTGGTATGTGTGATTGTCAGGGGAAGTAGAATGCGTTGTGTGGGTCCAAGTCAGATGTGAGGTTGAGACCACATCTATAGCACATTGGTGGGGTGGGAGGGTTCTCTTAGACGGGTAGATTTTTTCCTGGAGTTTGTACTCCTTTCAACTAGTTAGGGCATACCTTTCAACTATTATAGGCTTTTAAAAGGGTGGGGGGTAGGTTCCTTAGAGAAGATTGTGTTTTCCATTGGAAGATTCTTCTCTTGTTCAGTTAGCACGGGGTGGGTTGTGCCAACATATACTAGGTTGGTGGGATGAAGTAGTTCCCTGGGGAGGGTGTCTGTGTGATGTCACTTTTTGCTGTGACTAGGATCTCTGCTGCGCCCTCTGCTTATCACACAAATCAGTAAAACATCTCAGCAGCCAAGCTGCTACTGATGTGTGTGATGCCGGGGAGGTAGGAGACGCAGTTTAGCGCCAAGTCTAACTGAAGTTGACGCCACACATATAGTGAACCGGAGGTGCAGGTGGGGTCCCAGAGAAGATTGATTTCCAGTGGAAGATTCTTCTCATGTTAGGTTAGCACTGGGTGGGAAGCCGACATACAGCATGTTGGTGGGATGAAATTGTTCCCTGGGGAGGGTGTCTTAATCTGGGAGGGTTTTTTTGCTGATAAATCAGCAGTGTAGGGCCATTCACCTATGCTATTGTTGGTGTCTTGACTGAAGCTAAGACTTTGATCTCTACTGCGCGGTCTATTTGTCGCACAAATCCAGAACGGTATTTTCGCTGCCAGAGTGGTACTCTTCTTGGTATGTATGATTGTCAAGAAAAGAAGAAGGCGTCGTGTGGGTCCAAGTCAGAAGTGAGGTTGAGACCACATCTATAGCATATTGGTGGGGTGGGAGGGTTCTCTTAGAAGGGTAGATTTTTTTCCTGGAGTTTGTACTCCTTTCAACTAGTTAGGGCATACCTTTCAACTATTATAGGCTTTTAAAAGGGTGGGGGGTAGGTTCCTTAGAGAAGATTGTGTTTTCCATTGGAAGATTCTTCTCTTGTTCAGTTAGCACGGGGTGGGTTGTGCCAACATATACTAGGTTGGTAGGATGAAGTAGTTCCCTGGGGAGGGTGTCTGTGTGATGTCACTTTTTGCTGTGACTAGGATCTCTGCTGTGCCTTCTGCTTATCACACAAATCAGTAAAACATCTCAGCAGCCAAGCTGCTACTGATGTGTGTGATGCCGGGGAGGTAGGAGATGCAGTTTATCGCCAAGTCTAACTGAAGTTGACGCCACACATATAGTGAACCGGAGGTGCGGGTGGGGTCCCAGAGAAGATTGATTTCCAGTGGAAGATACTTCTCATGTTAGGTTAGCACTGGGTGGCAAGCCGACATACAGCATGTTGGTGGGATGAAATTGTTTTCTGGGGAGGGTGTCTTAATCTGGGAGGTTTTTTTTGCTGATAAATCAGCAGTGTAGGGCCATTCACCTATGCTATTGGTGGTGTCTTGACTGAAGCGGAGACTTTGATCTCTACTGCGCAGTCTATTTGTCGAACCAATCAAGAACGGTATCTCCGCTGCCAGAATGGTACTCTTCTTGGTATGTGTGATTGTTAGGGGAAGTAGAATGCGTTGTGTGGGTCCAAGTCAGATGTGAGGTTGAGACCACATCTATAGCATATTGGTGGGGTGGGAGGGTTCTCTTAGAAGGGTAGATTTTTTCCTGGAGTTTGTACTCCTTTCAACTAGTTAGGGCATACCTTTCAACTATTATAGGCTTTTAAAAGGGTGGGGGGTAGGTTCCTTAGAGAAGATTGTGTTTTCCATTGAAAGATTCTTCTCTTGTTTAGTTAGCACGGGGTGGGTTGTGCCAACATATACTAGGTTGGTGGGATGAAGTAGTTCCCTGGGGAGGGTGTCTGTGTGATGTCACTTTTTGCTGTGACTAGGATCTCTGCTGCGCCTTCTGCTTATCACACAAATCAGTAAAACATCTCAGCAGCCAAGCTGCTACTGATGTGTGTGATGCCGGGGAGGTAGGAGACGCAGTTTAGCGCCAAGTCTAACTGAAGTTGACGCCACACATATAGTGAACCGGAGGTGCGGGTGGGGTCCCAGAGAAGATTGATTTCCAGTGGAAGATACTTCTCATGTTAGGTTAGCACTGGGTGGGAAGCCGACATACAGCATGTTGGTGGGATAAAATTGTTCCCTGGGGAGGGTGTCTTAATCTGGGAGGGTTTTTTTGCTGATAAATCAGCAATGTAGGGCCATTCACCTATGCTATTGGTGGTATCTTGACTGAAGCAGAGACTTTGATCTCTACTGCGCAGTCTATTTGTCGCACCAATCAAGAACGGTATCTCCGCTGCCAGAGTGGTACTCTTCTTGGTATGTGTGATTGTCAGGGGAAGTAGAATGCGTTGTGTGGGTCCAAGTCAGATGTGAGGTTGAGACCACATCTATAGCAAATTGGTGGGGTGGGAGGGTTCTCTTAGAAGGGTATATTTTTTCCTGGAGTTTGTACTCCTTTCAACTAGTTAGGGCATACCTTTCAACTATTATAGGCTTTTAAAAGGGTGGGGGGTAGGTTCCTTAGAGAAGATTGTGTGTAAGGGTGGGGGGTAGGTTCCTTAGAGAAGATTGTGTTTTCCATTGGAAGATTCTTCTCTTGTTCAGTTAGCACGGGGTGGGTTGTGCCAACATATACTAGGTTGGTGGGATGAAGTAGTTCCCTGGGGAGGGTGTCTGTGTGATGTCACTTTTTGCTGTGACTAGGATCTCTGCTGCGCCTTCTGCTTATCACACAAATCAGTAAAACATCTCAGCAGCCAAGCTGCTACTGATGTGTGTGATGCCGGGGAGGTAGGAGACGCAGTTTAGCGCCAAGTCTAACTGAAGTTGACGCCACACATATAGTGAACCGGAGGTGCGGGTGGGGTCCCAGAGAAGATTGATTTCCAGTGGAAGATACTTCTCATGTTAGGTTAGCACTGGGTGGGAAGCCGACATACAGCATGTTGGTGGGATGAAATTGTTCCCTGGGGAGGGTGTCTTAATCTGGGAGGGTTTTTTGCTGATAAATCAGCAGTGTAGGGCCATTCACCTATGCTATTGGTGGTGTCTTGACTGAAGCTGAGACTTTGATCTCTACTGCGCAGTCTATTTGTCGCACCAATCAAGAACGGTATCTCCGCTGCCAGAGTGGTACTCTTCTTGGTATGTGTGATTGTCAGGGGAAGTAGAATGCGTTGTGTGGGTAAAAGTCAGATGTGAGGTTGAGACCACATCTATAGCATATTGGTGGGGTGGGAGGGTTCTCTTAGAAGGGTATATTTTTTCCTGGAGTTTGTACTCCTTTCAACTAGTTAGGGCATACCTTTCAACTATTATAGGCTTTTAAAAGGGTGGGGGGTAGGTTCCTTAGAGAAGATTGTGTTTTCCATTGGAAGATTCTTCTCTTGTTCAGTTAGCACGGGGTGGGTTGTGCCAACATATACTAGGTTGGTGGGATGAAGTAGTTCCCTGGGGAGGGTGTCTGTGTGATGTCACTTTTTGCTGTGACTAGGATCTCTGCTGCGCCTTCTGCTTATCACACAAATCAGTAAAAAATCTCAGCAGCCAAGCTGCTACTGATGTGTGTGATGCCGGGGAGGTAGGAGACGCAGTTTAGCGCCAAGTCTAACTGAAGTTGACGCCACACATATAGTGAACCGGAGGTGCGGGTGGGGTCCCAGAGAAGATTGATTTCCAGTGGAAGATAATTCTCATGTTAGGTTAGCACTGGGTGGGAAGCCCACATACAGCATGTTGGTGGGATGAAATTGTTCCCTGGGGAGGGTGTCTTAATCTGGGAGGTTTTTTTTGCTGATAAATCAGCAGTGTAGGGCCATTCACCTATGCTATTGTTGGTGTCTTGACTGAAGCTGAGACTTTGATCTCAACTGCACGGTCTATTTGTTGCACAAATCCACAACGGTATTTTCGCTGCCAGAGTGGTACTCTTCTTTGTATGTATTGATTGTCAAGAAAAGTAGAAGGCGTCGTGTGGGTCCAAGTCAGAAGTGAGGTTGAGACCACATCTATAGCATATTGGTGGGGTGGGAGGGTTCTCTTAGAAGGGTAGATTTTTTTCCTGTAGTTTGTACTCCTTTTAACTAGTTAGGGCATACCTTTCATCTATTATAGGCTTTTAAAAGGGTGGAGGGTAGGTTCTGTTATAATTTAAGTAGGCCTCAGTTACTTGGCCTGAGTTTTATGTAAAAGGCTTGTCCGCAGTGTATGCCTTTAAAATAGACAGAGGCATCTCAGGGTCTGCGTGTAGCAGAAGATACACGCAGATACTGAGAACATGTTCCTAAGAGAAGGCCATCGGTTTACTCTGACCTCCACTTACAGGACAGGAACAGTAAACATTGGCCATATTTACTAAACATTCACATTCCCGCATCTGGGTCAAGTGCCTCATTGATTATTAATCGAGTAGGCGGGTATGATGACACCACGAGTGGGTCCACCAATAGACTGATATAGGGGGTGGCGAAGATGATGTCATATTTAACTCTTTCCTAGTCGGTATTAAAGCTGGAGCAAGCAATGGAGAACTCACTTCTGCTCCTTCCTTCCTCACTAGCTCGCAATACTGACTGGAACCCAATTATTTCTCTAAGTATGTTATTCCTTTCTGTAATCTGATATAATGTATGCTGTACATAGGTAGTCTAGATGTAACATAGAGTAGATACAAGAAGACCTGGGTACTTTCAGAAGGAAGGTACTCAAGCAGCTGTAACGCAACATGGAAGTCTGCTTTGCCAGGAGATGAATGTATCTATCTGTATTCCTGTTTCCTGAATAAATAACGTAAACATTTTAAGAAGCCTGAGAAAGTCTATATCCTGTTTGCTGTGTGGAGAGTCAAGTGATCTCACAGTCTGTGAGACGATGGTGTCGAAGCAAGGTGATAAGAACAGTTTATAACAGTGGTGCCTGAAATCCTTCCCTGCCTAACGATACAGGCAGACGGGGCCGGGGCCGAAGGAAAATGGTTTCAAGATATTCCACAGCAAAACAAGCGGAATAGACAGACGCAGACGGTAAAGCTTATCAAGCTGATACTGATAAGTGGGTGTGTGCGGGAGCCAAGCACACAGCTGCAATTCGAGAGAACCAGCGGCGACACTCGTGGATGTTAAACTTAGACTGAAGTGCACATCAGTCCTAGCCTAAACCGGATCGCAGGTGTCTGGAAGCTCCGAGGCCGGCTGGCAGCTGCCGCTGGAGATGATCCGCTGAGCCAGTGTGGGTACACAGAGCTGACGCTCAGTAGTTCCAGAGATCCACTCAGTGTCGTGGAAAGTTGCCAAAAGCTGGTCGAATTCGCAGGCTTACGAAGTCTTCTGCTCAGGCAAGTATGTTTTACGTTGTTGTGTTGCATTATCTTTATTGTATGAGAGGAGGATAATGTGTTAATGTGTATATTCCGTGTTAATTGCAGCATGGTGGCTGCGGGCTGTTGTATATTTACGTAGTGGTTATCTCTGCATTTGTCTCAGGCATGTTTTTGCTGGAAAGAAGTCGATTGGGTTTTTTTTTTTCTCTTCTCTTCTCTCCCCGTCTCTACAGAGGCTGGGAAAAAGGGGGGGGGGGGGGTCCCCCGCAGCAGGAGATAAGCCAGCGGTGCTTTTGTTAGCACTGGACAGGGGGGAGAGGTAGCAGAGTAGACAGGAGAGAACAGTTGTAAAACTTAGAAGTAAGTTTTTCTCGGGGAGCTGGGTGGACAGCCCTTGTCTCTGGGTAGCTGTGGAAGTTCGCATAGGGACAGCTGAGATAATGGGTGAGGTTTTTGTTTGTCTTTCCTCCGCGCGTTAACATTGCTGACATGCTTGTAAATATCTGCATCTGTTATGTTGTTCAGCCAGCTCGTCTGTTGTTCGTCTCAGTAATAGCGCTGTAATAGTTCCGAGTTATGGCTGAGATAAGCTGCAGATGAGTTGGGGAGAGAGGGGATAGAGGGAGAGAGGAGGAAAGCGAGTGTCTTTCTGTTTGTGAGATGTTCTGCACGTTTCTCGCATTTCCAGTCGGTGCTGCTGCTAACATGTTTTTTCAATGTCTGTATTGTGTTGAAGTTCGAGCTGGGATGTTAACAGTTAAAACAGTTACAGTGGTTGGGAGTCGTATAGCTTGCTCGGGCGGTTCTTAGTTATGTCTGTGATAGAGTGAGAAAGATTCCTACGTCTCTGGGGATCCGTAGGTTTGATTGCAGTTCGGATTACAGCTGAGACGTGAAGGAATGCTGAGGCTGATTTTTGTGCACTGTGGATAGAAGCTGTGTGTAACGATGCATAAAAAAAGTATGTTCTATTTGTGTTTGCTCTCTCTCCTAGGTCTATAGGAACGAGAGGCTGCTATGGGAGCAGCCATCTTGGCTGGCAGTCCAGGACTCAAAATGGCGGCAGTGGAGAGAGCCCGCCCCCGTGAGTCATGGCCCCCACACGTCATGGCAGGGGGGAGGAGGGGCTGGGGGATCCACGTCACGTCAGGCTGTGCTCGCGGCTCCGGGCAGAGCAGCTGGAAGGGAGGGGGGGAGAGATACAGAGACATGCTACTGTGTGTCTCGGGTTGCAACGTATTTCCCCAGAGTTTTTCCCAGAGTCCATGGACAGGAATGCCAGAATAGGAAGTGTTTCCCAGCTCGGTGCAGGGACACACGGAGCAGTACAGATCGGAAATGGGTCTGTACTGTGTTGCTTATGGGATTATTCCTGTAAGTGAGGCACCTTAATGGGTGGTGCAGCATGAGTTCCCAATAGAAGGAAAGGGGGACAACGCATCAAAGGGGGTGCCGGAGTTGGAAAAAAGGGAGTTGACCAATTCGGGTTTCCGTCGCCGCTTCTGCAGAGCGGTAACGTTTTTTTCCGGTTTTGTCGTGAATAGGGCCAGAGCTGGACTGAGAGGTCTATGCTGGGCTGCAGCTGTTTTGTGTGCGTTTTTTTTCGTCCACTGATTGGTCAAATATGTTTTTTCCAGCTCCTATCAATTGTAGCACAAAGAACAAGGACTGACAACAGTTCATGGGGCAATTATACAGATGATAGAATTGCCGTTTACAGAGTGACAGTGTATCAGTACGCTGTTTGCCATGTGACTACCTTCCATGTGGGCATTCAGGGATCTGCATACAGGCATGTGACGCTGGTATGCTTAGCCCTGCACCCTGTGTAGTTTAAGTGCAAAGTGCTCCTTCCTACAGGGAGGCAGCCAGTTTTTTTTGGTAGTTTAGGTGGTGGCACGGCAAACATTGGTCAGAGGGTACAACACACAGAACTTCTAGCAGAGCTGGTATCGCGATGAAGTTCTAGATAAGTAAATGCGATAATGAGTAAGAGCATTGCAGGCTCACCTGCAAAGCAGCATCAGGTGTGGCATCCGTAATCTGTGCATGCGACGGCCGCGCATGGACAGATAAGGGGGGATGTGGAGTGAGCTGCAATGGGGTGAGAGCTTCCAAAGGTGAAGCGAGCTTCCATAGGTGAAGTCCGCGGGAGCATATTTTAAACAGGTAAGTACTGAGGATAGTACTGAGGTAGGGGGGTGAAGTTTAACTCCAATCTACCAATAAGAGTAAACAGAGTTCAGGAGAACCATAAAGCAACGAGATCAATTACGATATATATTGATCAATTTAAAGTGTAAAGAGTACAAGCCGCAGGGCGAATCCCAAATCATTAATAAGAATTGATTTGTTTGTATTTCGATTTCAGGTGCTTGGCAATATGGAATTGAGACAGCTGCAGTGCTGGCAGCAAAGATGGAGATGTCAGTCGGATAAGCGAAAGGTTCCAGATGCCAATCTAAGCTTGGAGGAACACGAGATTCCTGAAATCGGAAAGAGACTAAAACACGAGATTCCTGAAATTGGAAAGAGACTAAACCACGAGATTCCTGAAATCGGAAAGAGACTAACAAAACTGTCGGAGCAAAGCATAATGCAAAGTGCTAATGTTTTTCTTTCCCAGGGTGGTGCTTTTATAATGAAGTGTACCATGCTGATGGTGATCCTAGGTGGCCATTCCGTCCTAGGAGAACGAAGAGAGGACATTCTCATGTATAATAAGGGGTTAATGAGAATGCAAGGCCCAAGCATGTTAATGTTGGGTGACAAAGGTACTGATCCTTTCACACCTCCCTCCGCTTGGCACAGATGGACCATGCAGGGACGGAGGAAAAGAGCACTTGTGCCAGGAGAAAGCAAATTTCATGGCACAAGGTGGGTGAAAGGTCTGAAGGGTCAAGTGTGCGGGCAGTGGGAATTTAATGGCAGTGTAAATCTGCTATTGAATGCCACACTCCCAGAATCAATGCACCGATCCAAAGGTTTGTTAAAAGATACATTGCAGTATAATGGGTACATGCAAAAGGTGGAGTGTGTGATTCAGGGGTACCTTGTCTTGGTTATGCAGAGTGAGATGGTTCCAGATTGGAGAGGAACGAGCAGGAGGCGTCAATTCTCTTACCAGAGAGACGCAGGGGACAACATCACACTCTGGAGTTACCAACAGAGAATGCCTCTGAAACAACTATACACACGTAAAGGCTGGAAAGCCAAGGGTGGGAGGTTCTCGAAACAAGAAGTAAAAATCGAGATCAAGCCACATTTCCAGGTGACAAAGAGGGTGGGGAGAGCGGTCCCGGGGGAGGGAAAGCCCACACAGGGAACCCCATTCACACCACACGGGTCACAACAGGGGACAATATTACACAGTCCATATGCAACAGCTTATCCTCATGAGAGTTGGGTAAGTGAAGAGGTACTCTTAATCGAAAGATTGCAGAGAGTACAGTCTTCCCGACCTCAGGTACATATTGTGCCTCAGGACGTAAGGGGGGAAGAGGTCCAATCAGGACAGCTGGGGACATATTTTGTCAGCGAGAGATTGGACAAGGGGAGGTATATTAATTTTTCTGGAGAAGGATCTTTTGCATGGCAGCTTCGAGATGTTTGGGTGAACAAATGGAAACGGTGCAACATTCCTTTAGGCACCGCCACTTCCTTAGTTCCCACCTCAACCCGGGTCTTACACCCGGACCTGAGAGGTCAACCTTTTTTGGTGCTAGACGGGGAGGTGAAGCAAGTAGAGTTGTCCTCATGCGGGCAATTCTTGCAGAAGTATCTGCGTTGGCCGGGGCAAGTCAAATTTAGTGAAGAAGCCTGCAGGCTCAATAACGCAGAAGGCGAGGCTACCATTCAAAAGATCCACCCTGAAGCCCAACCGATAGTTCCGGTGGCGGAAGGAAAGGTTTGGTTTTTTAACATAAGTTCTAATGATACATTCAAGGTATATTCTCATAATTGTTCCGATAAGGGGGAGTTTCCAAGGGGAACATATTGTGTGAGTGGAGATCCCATATGGATCCTGTCATCCAGGTTTGATGACGTTGTTTCTCAAATTGTTAAGAGAACTCTACAGGTCAAAGTTTCACGGGTAGTTCCCGTCCTGAAAGAGAACACGACATGGGACAAAGGGGAACAGGGTTTGATCCAAGACGACCACATTTTGTTACAAAGGTTAAACAAACAGTACACTAAGTTAGAGGTAAGATTTCACCATGATACAGGTGATCTTAACGAGGTAGAACACAGAAATGAGCAGGTGAGTTCCAGTCTGCCCTGGTGGACAAAGGTTCCGGTGATGTTCCAGGGACACTCGGACGGGGCATCTGCAGTTCCAAAGTTCTTTCTACACCCACTGGTCGTCTGGATGGGGATGACAACTTTAGGCATCGTTATCCAGGTGAGGTTGCGGGTTAAAATTACGTAAAATAAATTAACCGGTCCAGAGATTGGTGCCTCATAAACAATCTCCGGAACCAATAGTTTAAATTAAGGGATCTACAGGGTTACGGGTATAGGTTTAGTAGTACCTAGGAGCTGATTGTATAAAGGCGCTATTTTAGAAGGCACCTGGCACTGCTCCGTTTTGTAACAACCAAACGAGTTTCACTTTTCTGTGGTCATGCAAGTTTGTGAGTGATACGCAAGTGACGCAAATGCTGAGCATGTGGTATTCAGGGACTTAGAAGTAGGGCTTCCCCAGAGAGCCTGGTTACAGGAAGACCAAGAGGTCTTGCTCTCTCTCTTCCAGGGGTAACCGCCTAGAGCAGAGGAGTTGTGTGAGCACGAACATCGAAAAGTGAAACATACAAGAAAGAAACCAGGTACTGGGAGGTTCAGACGCTGGGATCTGCGGGTCAAGCCGTTTTAGGGGGGATTGTTATAATTTAAGTAGGCCTCAGTTACTTGGCCTGAGTTTTATGTAAAAGGCTTGTCCGCAGTGTATGCCTTTAAAATAGACAGAGGCATCTCAGGGTCTGCGTGTAGCAGAAGATACACGCAGATACTGAGAACATGTTCCTAAGAGAAGGCCATCGGTTTACTCTGACCTCCACTTACAGGACAGGAACAGTAAACATTGGCCATATTTACTAAACATTCACATTCCCGCATCTGGGTCAAGTGCCTCATTGATTATTAATCGAGTAGGCGGGTATGATGACACCACGAGTGGGTCCACCAATAGACTGATATAGGGGGTGGCGAAGATGATGTCATATTTAACTCTTTCCTAGTCGGTATTAAAGCTGGAGCAAGCAATGGAGAACTCACTTCTGCTTCTTCCTTCCTCACTAGCTCGCAATACTGACTGGAACCCAATTATTTCTCTAAGTATGTTATTCCTTTCTGTAATCTGATATAATGTATGCTGTACATAGGTAGTCTAGATGTAACATAGAGTAGATACAAGAAGACCTGGGTACTTTCAGAAGGAAGGTACTCAAGCAGCTGTAACGCAACATGGAAGTCTGCTTTGCCAGGAGATGAATGTATCTATCTGTATTCCTGTTTCCTGAATAAATAACGTAAACATTTTAAGAAGCCTGAGAAAGTCTATATCCTGTTTGCTGTGTGGAGAGTCAAGTGATCTCACAGTCTGTGAGACGATGGTGTCGAAGCAAGGTGATAAGAACAGTTTATAACAGGTTCCTTAGAGAAGATTGTGTTTTCCATTGGAAGATTCTTCTCTTGTTCAGTTAGCACAGGGTGGGTTGTGCCAACATATACTAGGTTGGTGAGATGAAGTAGTTCCCTGGGGAGGGTGTCTGTGTGATGTCACTTTTTCTGTGACTAGGATTTCTGCTGTGCCTTCTGCTTATCACACAAATCAGTAAAACATCTCAGCAGCCAAGCTGCTACTGATGTGTGTGATGCCGGGGAGGTAGGAGACGCAGTTTAGCGCCAAGTCTAACTGAAGTTGACGCCACACATATAGTGAACTGGAGGTGCGGGTGGGGTCCCAGAGAAGAGTGATTTCCAGTGGAAGATTCTTCTCATGTTGGTGGAATGAAATTATTCCCTGGGGAGGGTGTCTTAATCTGGGACGTTTTTTTTTGCTGATACATCAGCAGTGTAGGGCCATTCACCTATGCTATTGGTGGTGTTTTGACTGAATCTGAGACTTTGATCTCTACTGCGCAGTCTATTTGTCGCACAAATCAAGAACGGTATCTCCGCTGCCAGAGTGGTACTCTTCTTGGTATGTGTGATTGTCAGGGGAAGTAGCAGGCGTCGTGTGGGTCCAAGTCAGATGTGAGGTTGAGACCACATCTATAGCATATTGGTGGGGTGGAAGGGTTCTCTTAGAAGGGTAGATTTTTTCTTGGAGTTTGTACTCCTTTCAACTAGTTAGGGCATACCTTTCAACTATTATAGGCTTTTAAAAGGGTGGGGGGTAGGTTCCTTAGAGAAGATTGTGTATCATTTAAAGAGAGCCCGAGGTGGGCTCAAAAAAAAAGTAGCCCACCTGATCCAGGGGGCTATAGTGTGGTGTTGGTGAGGCAGAGACCGGCAGTGTGGGGACACAGAGGCGTGTCAGGAGGCAGAGAACATGCCTCTGTGTCCCATCTGCCCCGCAAAGTTCCTCCTTGGGTTCTCTTTAAGCCTGGTACACACTTTTAGGGCTCACTAGCAGCCTTTTCTAAGCTCTAGTAACTTGAAAAGCTCTTGCTAATGATATGCTAAGGGGGATTTTTATAAAATCACATCCCTCAAGTGGGATCACACCCATAGCATTACACTAGCAAGAGCTTTTCAAATCACAAGTGCTTGGAAATGGCTTAGTAACTTACTGCTAGTGATTTTCAGGCCTCAATTATGATTGGCCAATCACTGACCAATTTTACCACCTTTATGTAGTCAATAAATGTACTTTTTGTGGTGCTGATCACATATAAACAATAGAATACAACCACATTAACAACTCATTCATAAAAAAAATTGACAGATGCCGTTCACTATTCAATCCTTTAAGTTTTCTAGCACACATGTTGAAGACCAGAGGATGCAGCGGACGAGACCGGGAGAAGCTGGACGGTCACTGCTGCTGAAACAGGTGAGATTACAATGCATAGGGACTGGGGGGTACATTTTCTTTTGGGTGACAGCATCCAGGTGGTGAAGGGCGGTGTCACAAGGCCAATCCCCAAGAGATTTCATGGTGAAATTGATTGGGAATTGGCCTGCGGTGTATGGGCAGCCGACAGATCTTTTTCAGAGCAGATTCGATCAGAGCGAGATCTGTCCCTTCGTAAATCTGCCCAAACATGGCTAGATGTATGGGCACCTTAAAGGATACTTTAGCGCTAACTTCAAATAAAAAAGGAAGCTCAATGTGTGCATGTGGAGCTGTACGGATCCTTACCGTTCCTCCCGTGCCCTGGCGTCTCCCTCCGTTCTCCGGTAATAATCCTAATTCTCCTCTTCCTGTTCAGCATGGTCATTGACCTCCGACCCGGACATACTGCGCTGTGCAAGTATGTCTGCCAGGGTGCTTTGTTACCACACCCAACAGCGACGCCATATGACATAAGTGAGTTAAAGTGGTCGCAAGATGCCCTAGCGCATATACTGCACATGCACAGCACCGTATGTCCTGGTCAGAGGTCACCGACCGCGCCGACGAGGAAAAGGAAGAATTGGATTATTAGCGGAGAACAGAGGGAGACGTCAGGGCACGGGAGGTACGCAAAGGATCCGCCCAGCTCACCATACACACATTAGGCGTCCTTTTTGAATTTAAAAGACAACCGAAGTGAGAGTTATATGGAGGCTGCCATATTTATTTCCGTTTAAGCAATACTAGTTGCCTCAGCAGAAAATTCTTATGGATAATACAAGGAAAAAATTGCAAACGTGGATCGCGTCTCACTAATTGCTGTGTTCACAATACCGTTAAAAGTACATCAAAGAGACTGCGCTCTTCATCAAAGCTAATTACAGAAAAGTCTCACTGTCCTTATTCAGATTGTCCACAGACCATCCCCGATCAAGGTTCACACTGCATGTGTCTCTAGTGCTCCAACCAGTATCAGCCAAGATTCATGTTATATGCAGAAAAAAGGAGACAAAGCAAACATAGTGTAAAACTGTATCAGGATGTCAGATGCTCCAGCACCTCTCCAGAGTGTCAACCTCCGTCACCCAGCACACTACACCAACTGTGCCTGGACACCTCCCAATGTTCCCGCACTCACCCAATTAACCTCCAAGATAGCAACAGTATTTTGTGTGCCCACCATTATTTTCAAGTGTACTGCACGTCATCACCAGCAAATTTAAAACTTCTGCATCACCCATTGACTTTCATGTATTCCGTCATCGATTGGTCGTTGCAGAAGTCCAATGGTAATGCACTCTTGACTTTGTGGCGGTTCGGTGGCTGATCGGTAACTTCCGACACAACGAAGGCATAGGTGCTCCCATTAAAGCCAGGCATAGGTGCTCCCAGCATAGCCAGGCATAGGTGCTTCCAGTATAGCCAGGCATAGGTGCTGTCAGTATAGCCAGGCATAGGTGCTCCCAGCATAGCCAGGCATAGGTGCTCCCAGCATAGCCAGGCGTAGGTGCTCCCAGAATAGCCAGGCGTAGGTGCTCTCAGCATAGCCAGGCGTAGGTGCTCCCAGTATAGCCAGGCATAGGTGCTGTCAGCATAGCCAGGCATAGGTGCTCCCAGCATAGCCAGGCATAGGTGCTCCCAGCATAGCCAGGCGTTGGTGCTCCCAGCATAGCCAGGCGTAGGTGCTCCCAGCATAGCCAGGCGTAGGTGCTCCCAGTATAGCCAGGCGTAGTTGCTCCCAGTATAGCCAGGCATAGTTGCTCCAGTATAGCCAGGCATAGGTGCTCCCAGTATAGCCAGGCATAGGTGCTCCCAGTATTGCCAGACATGGGTACTCCCAGTATAGCCAGGCATAGGTGCTCCCAGTGTAGCCAGACTTAGGTCCTCCCAGTTTAGCCAGGCACATGCTTCCAGTATAGCCAGGCATAGGAGCTCCCAGTATAGCCAGGAAAGTGCTCCCAGTATAGCCAGACATGGGTACTCCCAGTATAGCCAGTCATAAGAATTCCCAGTATACTGTAGCCATGTATAGAAGTTCCCAGTATAGCAAGGAAAGTGCTCCTAGTATAGCCAGACATGGGTACTCCCAGTATAGCCAGGCACAGGTGCTTCCATTAAAGTCAGGCATAGGTGCTCCCATTAAAGCTAATCAAAGGTGCTCCCAGTATAGCCAGACATGGGTACTCCCAGTATAGCCAGGCATAGGTGCTCCCAGTATAGCCAGACATAGGTCCTCCCAGTTTAGCCAGGCAAATGCTTCCAGTATAGCCAAGCATAGGAGCTCCCAGTATAGCCATGAAAGTGCTCCCAGTATAGCCAGACATGGGTACACCCAGTATAGCCAGTCATAAGAGTTCCCAGTATAGCCAGGCATAGAAGTTCCCAGTATAGCCAGGAAAGTGCTACTAGTATAGCCAGACATGGGTACTCCCAGTATAGCCAGTCGTAAGAGTTCCCAGTATAGCCAGGCATAGAAGTTCCCAGTATAGCCAGGAAAGTGCTACTAGTATAGCCAGACATGGGTACTCCCAGTATAGCCAGGAACAGGTGCTCCCATTAAAGCCAGGCAAAGGTTCTTCCAGTATAGCCAGGCATAAGTGATCCCATTAAAGCTAGGCATAGGTTCTGCCAGTATAGCAAGGCATAGGTGCTGCCTGTATAGCCAGGCATAGGTGCTGCCAGTATAGCCAGGCATAGCTGCTCCCAGCATAGCCAGGTGTAGGTGCTCCCATCATAGCCAGGCGTAGTAGCTCCCAGTATAGCCAGGCGTAGTTGCTCCCAGTATAGCCAGGTGTAGTTGCTCCCAGTATAGCCAGGCATAGTTGCTCTCAGTATAGCCAGGCATAGTTGCTCCCAGTATAGCCAGGCATAGTTGCTCCCAGTATAGCCAGGCATAGTTGCTCCCACTAAAGCCAGGCATAGTTGCTCCCAGTAAAGCCAGGCATAGGTGCTCCCAGTAAAGCCAGACATAGGTGGTCCCAGTAAAGCCAGGCATAGGTGCTCCCAATAAAGCCAGGCGTAGGTGCTGCCAGCATAGCCAGGCATAGGTGCTCCCAGTATAGCCAGGCATAGGTGCTCCTAGTATAGCCAGGCATAGGTGCTCCCATTAAAGCCAGGCATAGGTGCTTCCAGTATAGCCAGGCATAGGAGCTCCGAGTATAGGCAGACATGGGTACTCCCAAGATAGCAAGTCATAAGAGTTCCCAGTATAGCCAGGCATAGAAGTTCCCAGTATAGCCAAGAAAGTGCTCGAAGTATAGCCAGACATGGGTACTTCCAGTATAGCCAGGCACAGGTGCTCCCATTAAAGCCAGGCATAGGTGCTCCCAGTATAGCCAGGCATAGGTGCACCCAGTATAGCCAGGCATAGGTGCTCCCAGTAAAGCCAGGCATAGGTGCTCCCAGTAAAGCCAGGCATAGGTGCTCCCAGTAAAGCCAGGCATAGGTGCTGCCAGTATAGCCAGGCATAGGTGCTGCGAGTATAGCCAGGCATAGGTGCTCCCAGTATAGCCAGGCATAGGTGCTCCTAGTATAGCCAGGCATAGGTGCTCCCATTAAAGCCAGGCATAGGGGCTCCCAGTATAGCCAGGCATAGGTGCTACCAGTATAGCCAGACATAGGTCCTCCCAGTTTAGCCAGGTATATGCTTCCAGTATAGCCAGGCATAGGAGCTCCCAGTATAGCCAGACATGGGTACTGCCAAGATAGCAAGTCATAAGAGTTCCCAGTATAGCCAGGAAAGTGCTCGTAGTATAGCCAGACATGGGTACTTCCAGTATAGCCAGGCACAGGTGCTCCCATTAAAGCCAGGCAAATGTGCTCCCAGTATAGCCAGGCATAAGTGATCCCATTAAAGCTAGGCATAAGTGCTCCCAGCATAGTCAGGCAGAGTTGCTCCCAGCATAGTCAGGCATAGTTGCTCCCAGTATAGCCAGGCATAGGTGCTCCCAGTAAAGTCAGGCATAGGTGCTCCCAGTAAAGCCAGGCATAGGTGCTCCCAGCATAGGCAGGCATAGGTGCTCCCAGCATAGCCAGGCATAGGTGCTCCCAGCATAGCCAGGCATAGGTGCTCCCAGCATAGCCAGGCATAGGTGCTCCCAGCAGAGCCAGGCATAGGTGCTCCCAGCAGAGCCAGGCATAGTTGCTCCCAGTATAGCCAGGCATAGTTGCTCCCAGTATAGCCAGGCATAGGTGCTGCCAATATAGCCAGGCATAGGTGATGCCAGTATAGCCAGGCATAGGTGATGCCAGTATAGCCAGGCATAGGTGAGGCCAGTATAGCCAGGCATAGGTGCTCCCAGTAAAGTCAGGCATAGGTGCTCCCAGTAAAGTCAGGCATAGGTGCTCCCAGTAAAGCCAGGCATAGGTGCTCCCAGCATAGACAGGCATAGGTGCTCCCAACACAGCCAGGCATAGGTGCTCCCAGCATAGCCAGGCATAGGTGCTCCCAGCATAGCCAGGCATAGGTGCTCCCAGCAGAGCCAGGCATAGGTGCTCCCAGCAGAGCCAGGCATAGGTGCTCCCAGCAGAGCCAGGCATAGGTGCTCCCAGCAGAGCCAGGCATAGGTGCTCCCAGCAGAGCCAGGCATAGGTGCTGCCAGTATAGCCAGGCATAGGTGCTGCTAGTATAGCCAGGAATAGGTGCTCCCATTAAAGCTAGGCATAGGTGCTCCCATTAAAGCCAGACATGGGTGCTCCCAGTATAGCCAGGCATAGGTCCTGCTTGTATAAGTAATGTGGCAGGGGAGAGCGGGCATAGCGCTACAACAAACCTTCCTCGATCCCTGCATGCACGCAGCCTCTACCTCCTTCCTTGCAGGCGTCCGTCGCAATGTTGATAACAGCACCCTCTGTGATGAAATGTGGTTACCTCATCACAGTTACCAATGCAACAGGTGCCTGGGAGGAAGGAGATAGCAGCGTGCATGCAGGGATGGAGGAAGATGAGTTGTAGCGCTATACCCGCTCCTCCCCCCCCCCCCCCCGACTGCACCCACGCACCTGCCACTCCGCCTGATGTTCAGGGCAGTTGCACTGTCCGCACGGGCTTGGAAAAAGGACAGATGCAGTTCCCGGGCAACTGTCCCGATCCAAGTCGTCTCAGACCCACGCTCTCCCGCTCGTAGCTCCGTGCGCTTCCGTGTATCTTGCCTGCGGGTCACGTGTGCCGAAGCTCCGCCCTGGGCAGAGACGACTTGGATCGGGACAGTTGCCCGGGATCTGCATCTGTATCCTATATGCGCTTGAAACATCCACCGCTTGTGAGTGCAATACTTTTTAACCTATTAAACTCGTTTGGTTTTACACTATCAGAGTATGGTTCAGTTGCAGTGTTAATGGAACTCTAGTGGATATCTTTGAACTGCGAATGATTCCTACCCCCAAAAGCTTTCATTCCTACCTCCGGATATCTTGGAGGTTAATTGGGTGAGTGCGGGCACATTGGGGGGTGTCCAGGCACAGTTGGTGTAGTGTGCTCGGTGACGGAGGTTGACACTCTGGAGAGGTGCTGGAGCATCTGACATCCTGATACAGTTTTACACTATGTTTGCTTTGTCTCTTTTTTCTGCATATAACGTGAATCTTGGCTGATACTGGTTGGAGCACTAGAGACACATGCAGTGTGAACCTTGATCGGGGATGGTCTGTGGACAATCCGAATAAGGACAGTGAGACTTTTCTGTATTTAGCTTTGATGAAGAGCGCAGTCTCTTTGATGTACTTGTAATACTAGTTGCCTGGCAGCCTTGTCACTTCTCTGCCTCTAACACTTTTAGCCATAGACCCTGAACAAGCATAGGCAGATCAGGTGTTTCTCACATTTTTGTCAGATCTGACAAGATTAACTGCATGCTTGTTTCTGGTGTGATTCAGACACTACTGCAGCCAAATAGATCAGCAGGGCTGCCAGGCAACTGGTATTGTTTAAAAGGGAATTAATATGGCAGCCTCCATAGTCTTCTCTCTTCAGTTGTCCCTTAAGTTAGCGCTAAGGTACCCACAGGTAACTGTTAAAATCTATCCGTTTCTCTGATAGGAGCCTACTCAATAGCCTGTATGGTAAAAGTCATCAGATTGCCCCGTGCAGATCTAAGACATGTCAGGACACATTAGTGTTTCTTTTATTCTGGACATCATTAATATGCTCCCTTGCTCTATCTTTTAAATGGCAGCTAGTCCATCCTACATATTGAATCTTGCATTATGTGCATGTAATGACTTACAGTATCTCACAAAAGTGAGTACAACCCTCACATTTTTGTAAATATTTTATTATATCTTTTCATGGGACAACACTGAAGTTATGAAACTTTGATACAATGTAAAGTAATAGTGTAAATTTCATCAAATTATCTCAACACACAACCATTAATGTGTAGACAACTGGTAACAAAAATGTGTGCACCCCTAAGTGAAGAATATCATAATATCTGCCCATAGCAACAGTATTTTGTGTGCCCACCATTATTTTCAAGCGCACTGCACGTCATCACCAGCAAATTTAAAAGTTCTGCGTCACCCATTGACTTTCATGTATTCCGTCGTCGATTGGTCGTTGCAGAAGTCCGATGGTAATGCACTCTAGACTTTGCGGTGGTTCGGTGGCTGATCGGTAACTTCCGACACAACGAAGGCATAGGTGCTCCCATTAAAGCCAGGCATAGGTGCTCCCAGTATAGCCAGGCATAGGTGCTGTCAGTTTAGCCAGGCATAGGTGCTCCCAGCATAGCCAGGCATAGGTGCTGTCAGTATAGCCAGGCATAGATGCTGCCAGTATAGCCAGGCATAGGTGCTCCCATTAAAGCCATGCATAGGTGCTCCCAGTATAGCCAGACATAGGTCCTCCCAGTTTAGCCAGGCACATGCTTCCAGTATAGCCAGGCATAGGAGCTCCCAGTATAGCCAGGAAAGTGCTCCCAGTATAGGCAGGCATGGGTACTCCCCGTATAGCTAGGCATAGGAGTTCCCAGTATAGCTAGGCATAGGAGTTCCCAGTATAGCCAAGCATAGGAGTTCCCAGTATAGCCAAGCATAGAAGGTCCCAATATAGCAAGGAAAGTGCTCCTAGTATAGCCAGACATGGGTACTCCCAGTATAGCCAGTCATAAGAATTCCCAGTATACTGTAGCCATGTCTAGAAGTTCCCAGTATAGCAAGGAAAGTGCTCCTATTATAGCCAGACATGGGTACTCCCAGTATAGCCAGGCACAGGTGCTTCCATTAAAGTCAGGCATAGGTGCTCCCATTAAAGCCAGGCATAGGTGCTCCCAGTATAGCCAGACATAGGTCCTCCCAGTTTAGCCAGGCAAATGCTTCCAGTATAGCCAAGCATAGGAGCTCCCAGTATAGCCAGGAAAGTGCTCCCAGTATAGCCAGACATGGGTACACCCAGTATAGCCAGTCATAAGAGTTCCTAGTATAGCCAGGCATAGAAGTTCCCAGTATAGCCAGGAAAGTGCTACTAGTGTAGCCAGGCATGGGTACTCCCAGTATAGCCAGGAACAGGTGCTCCTATTAAAGCCAGGCAAAGGTGCTCCCAGTATAGCCAGGCATAAGTGATCCCATTAAAGCTAGGCATAGGTGCTGCCAGTATAGCAAGGCATAGGTGCTGCCAGTATAGCAAGGCATAGGTGCTGCCAGTATAGCCAGGCATAGGTGCTGCCAGTATAGCCAGGCATAGGTGCTGCCAGTATAGCCAGGCATAGCTGCTCCCAGCATAGCCAGGTGTAGGTGCTCCCATCATAGCCAGGCGTAGTTGCTCCCAGTATAGCCAGGCGTAGTTGCTCCCAGTATAGCCAGGCGTAGTTGCTCCCAGTATAGCCAGGCGTAGTTGCTCCCAGTATAGCCAGGTGTAGTTGCTCCCAGTATAGCCAGGCGTAGTTGCTCCCAGTATAGCCAGGCGTAGTTGCTCCCAGTATAGCCAGGCATAGTTGCTTCCAGTATAGCCAGGCATAGGTGCTCCCACTAAAGCCGGGCATAGGTGCTCCCAGTAAAGCCAGGCATAGGTGCTCCCAGTAAAGCCAGGCATAGGTGCTCCCAGTAAAGCCAGGCATAGGTGCTCCCAGTATAGCTAGACATAGGTCCTCCTAGTTTAGCCAGGCAAATGCTTCCAGTATAGCCAAGCATAGGAGCTCCCAGTATAGCCAGGAAAGTGCTACCAGTATAGCCAGACATGGGTACACCCAGTATAGCCAGTCATAAGAGTTCCCAGTATAGCCAGGCATAGAAGTTCCCAGTATAGCCAGGAAAGTGCTACTTGTATAGCCAGACATGGGTACTCCCAGTATAGCCAGGAACAGGTGCTCCCATTACAGCCAGGCAAAGGTGCTCCCAGTATAGCCAGGCATAAGTGATCCCATTAAAGCTAGGCATATGTGCTGCCAGTATAGCAAGGCATAGGTGCTGTCAGTATAGCAAGGCATAGGTGCTGTCAGTATAGCAAGGCATAGGTGCTGCCAGTATAGCCAGGCATAGGTGCTGCCAGTATAGCTAGGCATAGCTGCTCCCAGCATAGCCAGGTGTAGGTGCTCCCATCATAGCCAGTCGTAGTTGCTCCTAGTATAGCCAGGCGTAGTTGCTCCCAGTATAGCCAGGCGTAGTTGCTCCCAGTATAGCCAAGCATAGTTGCTCCCAGTATAGCCAGGCATAGTTGCTCCCAGTATAGCCAGGCATAGTTGCTCCCACTAAAGCCAGGCATAGTTGCTCCCACTAAAGCCAGGCATAGGTGCTCCCAGTAAAGCCAGGCATAGGTGCTCCCACTAAAACCAGGCATAGGTGCTCCCAGTAAAGCCAGGCATAGGTGCTCCCAGTAAAGCCAGGCATAGGTGCTCCCAGTAAAGTCAGGCATAGGTGCTCCCAGTAAAGTCAGGCATAGGTGCTCCCAGTAAAGTCAGGGATAGGTGCTCCCAGTAAAGCCAGGTGTCACGGAACGCAAACGCAATCGGTTTATTGCACCGATTGCCAGTGACGTGCTATATCTGGATTGATTGTGTAGGAGTTTCTGCAGTCTTTTCTCAGCAGAGAGATAGCATCAGCTTAACTGCAGGATGGCTCTTTTGATATGCTAATGAGCAGGAACAAACCCTTGTGTTCAGGAGGCTAGAGTTTACTTTTTATTACCTCAGATAGATGTCAATGGGCTCACCAAATGGGCTCACCAAATGGTGACTCTATTCAAAGCACTGCTTTCCCCCCAGACTGGCCGGAGCCATATAGACAGAATAAGAAAGCATGGAGTTTAGGATTTTGAGCATGTTTAAGCAATACCGTTCAGGTGAGAAATGTGAAAGTTATATCATTCTGCTGGTCCGGATCTTGTGAGTATTTTGATATTAAATTGGGGCCACTGGCATAACCAGAACTCGGGGGATTCCACTGTTTTTTAACCGGGCATGAAAACATGCCCAAGTTTGGTATCATATGAACTGGCCTAGTCTGAGAAATATGAACATGTGATGGTCATGTGTGTGCGGAAAGCGTAAGCCGAGATATGGCAAATGTCATATTTGGTGGGCATAGAGCACCCCTCCAGGGAGCTCACCGCCCCTGTCTAACCCCTGGGCTGTACTTGAGGCTCCACCCAAAGGCGGGCATTGTTCAAAATTGTTTGCAAGGGACCACTCCCTCAGTCCTCCAAATTCCACCTTCACGAGAGCACACTGCCAGCCAGGGGACCATGTGGTTGGCGGACATCTTGTCTGAACTGAAACAAAGGACATTTTCCATTTTGCTTGGATTTTAAATTGAGCTGAAAAGGACATTTTCCATGAAACTAAGTATTTTTTCTCCCTTTCTTTTATTTTTCATACTGGCTATTAATGTTTCAATAATTGTTGATTTTAGTAATTGTCTGTATATATTTATTTTTTATATTGCCGTGAATAAAGACTTTATCAAAGTCATTCACTGTTCTGCTACCCTGCTATTCAGCCATACACATAAATTGATCCCAGGTCTCTGGAGAGACGCTACTACTATTGTTGATATCTAGACAGAATACAGCGTGTTTTAACCGTTTTTTTTTGCAGGATCAGTCAGTCAGTCAGTCGGTAGGGTCCACTGGCCCATACCAGTGGTGGTGGCAGATATACCCTGAAATAGTGTGTAAGTTGTATTTCCGTAACCCCACAGGCTCCCTTCTGGTCGGGCTGCTGCCCAAATTTCTGTCGGTTTCTGCGCAAAGATCGCGACCAAAGCTTGCATGGTCTGTGTGCTGAAACCGATTGGAAGGCAATTTGCGGTCTGACCACTAGGGCTCCTGTGACACCAGGCATAGGTGCTGCCAGTATAGCCAGGCATAGGTGCTGCCAGTATAGCCAGGCATAGGTGCTGCCAGTATAGCCAGGCATAGGTGCTCCCAGTATAGCCAGGCATAGGTGCTCCTAGTATAGCCAGGCATAGGTGCTCCCATTAAAGCCAGGCATAGGTGCTCCCAGCAGAGCCAGGCATAGGTGCTCCCAGCAGAGCCAAGCATAGGTGCTCCCAGCAGAGCCAGGCATAGGTGCTCCCAGCAGAGCCAGGCATAGGTGCTCCCAGCAGAGCCAGGCATACGTGCTCCCAGCATAGCCAGGCATAGGTGCTGCCAGTATAGCCAGGCATAGGTGCTCCCAGCAGAGCCAGGCATAGGTGCTCCCAGCAGAGCCAGGCATAGGTGCTCCCAGCAGAGCCAGGCATAGGTGCTGCCAGTATAGCCAGGAATAGGTGCTCCCATTAAAGCCAGGCATAGGTGCTGCTAGTATAGCCAGGAATAGGTGCTCCCATTAAAGCTAGGCATAGGTGCTCCCATTAAAGCCAGACATGGGTGCTCCCAGTATAGCCAGGCATAGGTCCTGCTTGTATAAGTAATGTGGCAGGGGAGAGCGGGCATAGCGCTACAACTCCCCTTCCTCGATCCCTGCATGCACGCAGCCTCTACCTCCTTCCTTCCAGGCGTCCGTCGCAATGTTGATAACAGCACCCTCTGTGATGAAATGTGGTTACCTCATCACAGTTACCAACGCAACAGGCGCCTGGGAGGAAGGAGATAGCAGCGTGCATGCAGGGATGGAGGAAGATGAGTTGTAGCGCTATACCCGCTCCCCCCCCCCGACTGCACCCATGCACCTGCCACTCCGCCTGGTGCTCAGGGCAGTTGCACTGTCCGCACGGGCTTGGAAAAAGGACGGGAGGAATTGGCAGATGTCAGCATTAGGGTGACAGATATGCACCTATCCTCTCTTGTCAATAGTATCAAAAAGTCCTGTGAGTCTCCCAGAGAGCAATATAATATACTGTATTAGGTAGCCAGAAGTCCCCGAAAAATAATATAAGGTAGTCAAAGGTGCCCCCAAATAGTAATGAGTATCCAGAGGTTTCACCAAAATAGTACTAGGTAGCCAATGGAGTCAATTTGGGATGGATAAATGGCCCAATATGCGAGTAACCTTTTTTTTTTTTTTTTTTTTAAATTAAATACAGATATTGGAATCATTTTAGACTAATGTTTACATGTTTAAAATGCTATCTTACTGTACTACTGTCATATCTTGCCACTTAGTTGAAATATTTCATTGTTGGTGTGTCTTGAAGTACTTATATATTGTCAATGCATTTATGTAACAAACATATCGATGGTAAACGTTATTCTCCTGAACAGTTGAAAGTAAACGTTATTCTCCTGAACAGTTGAAAACCATATTTATGTAGGGGAGGTGGAGGCCATATGTAAAGCTTAGGGGTATATTTAAATAATTTTATTTTAACTTATATTGTAAAAGCATTTATGTAACGATGGTAAAAGTGTTTTTCCTGAACGGTTGGCAACCATATTTAAAGAAAACCAGAGCTGTTAGAAAAAAATAATCTAAACTTACACGGGGCAGAAGATCCCGACTGAACCAGTTAACGGTGCTGATTGTGTCTGAAAGGCAGACCGCGGGACGACGGCGAGGGACTCAGAAGTGCGTATGGAGCTGGAGGAAGCCCCTGGGTAGGTATCTAGTCTTTGTATTCTAACAGCTTTGGTACACTTTACATTTCTTAGTACCAATTTGGAGAGAGGAGGATTTGGCTGTAGGGGAGGTATAAGCCATATGTAAAGCTTAGGGGTATATTTAAATAATTTTAAATATGCCCCTGATTTTTACTCAGCAGATTGCAACCCTTTGTAATTGAATGTTAAATTGTGTCTTTAAAGCTGCAAGCTTAGTATTTTAGCTTTTGTTTTAAAAATTGTAGTGTACTGCATGTTTTTTGTATGCAAGATGTTTTCCAGTATATTTCCTCTATAGATGCGGAACATGTGAGAATTTCAATAGGTTAACATTCTGAAAAACCCTTCTGGAAAATTTGACGACAGCACTGCAAAAATGCAAGGGTTACAAGAGAAAGGATAATACCACTGGATATAGCGGATTAGGAATGAGAATCTCTTGGTGAAGAACAGACATGGGACCCGAAGTCTAGAGCTATCTATCATGTATGGAGTCAATTTGGGATGGATAATTGGCCCAATATGTGAGTAAACTTTTTTTTCTGTTGATACAGATATTGGAAGCATTCTAGACGAATGTTTACATGTTTAAAATGCTATGTTACTGTATTACTGTCATATCTTGCCAGATAGTTGAAATATTTTTTTGTTGGTGTGCCTGGAAGTACTTGTATATTGTCAGCGCATTTATGTAATGATGGTAAAAGTGTTTTTCCTGAACGGTTGGCAACCATATTTAAAGAAAAGCAGAGCTGTTAGAAAAAAAAGAATCTATACTTCCCCGGGGCAGAAGATTCCGACTGAACCAGTTACCGGTGCTGATTGTGTCTGAAAGGCAGACCGCGGGACGACGGCGAAGGACTCAGAAGTGCTTATGGAGCTGGAGGAAGCCCCTGGGTAGGTATCTAGTCTTTGTATTCTAACAGCTTTGGTACACTTTACATTTCTTAGTGCCAATTTGGAGAGAAGAGGTTTTGGCTGTAGGGGAGGTGGAGGCCATATGTAAAGCTTAGGGGTATATTTAAATTTTAAATATGCCCCTGATTTTTACTCAGCAGGTTGCAACTGTTTGTAATTGAATGTTAAATTGTGTCTCTATAGCTGTAAGTTTAGCATTTTAGCTTTTGTCTTGAAAATTGTACTGTACTGCATGTTGTTTTTTGTATGCAAGATGTTTTCCAGAACATTTCCTCCATAGATGCGGAACATGTGAGAATTTCAATAGGTTAACATTTTGAAAAACCCTTCTGGAAAATTTGACGACAGCACTGCAAAAATGCAAGGGTTACAAGAGAAAGGATAATACCACTGGATATAGCGTGTTAGGAATGAGAATCTCTTGGTGAAGAACAGACATGGGATCTGAAGTCTAGAGCTATCTATCATGTATGAAGTCAATTTGGGATGGATAATTGGCCCAATATGTGAGTAACCTTTTTTTTGTTAATACAGATATTGGAAGCATTCTAGACTAATGTTTACATGTTTAAAATGCTATGTTACTGTATTACTGTCATATCTTGCCAGATAGTTGAAATATGTTTTTGCGTGGAAGTACTTATATATTGTCAATACATTTATGTAACGATGGTAAAAGTGATTTTCCTGACCGGTTGACAACCATATTTAACCACTTGATGACCCAGCCTTTACCCCCCCCCCCCTTAAGGACCAGCGCTATTTTTTGTGATCTGTGCTGGGTGGGCTCTGCAGCCCCCAGCACAGATCAGCTGGCACGCAGAGCGATCAGATCGCCCCCCCCTTTTTTCCCCCCTATGGGGATGATGTGCAGGGGGGTCTGATCGCTCCGATCGGCAGGCATGTTGCGGGGGGGCACCTCAAAGCCCCCCTCCGCGGCAAAATTCACCCCCTCCCTCTCCTCCCTCTCACCCCTGATGATCCGGGATGCACAGGACGCTATCCGTCCTGTGCAGCCAGTGACAGGCTGTCCCGTCACATGGCGGCGATCCCCGGCCGCTGATTGGCTGGGGATCGCTGATCTGCCGTACGTCGCTGCTGCGCAGCAGCGCCGTACAATGTAAACAAAGGAGACAAATGTCTCCTACGTTTACATTTTGCGAGCCGCAATCAGCGGCTCGCAGGCTATTCACGGAGATCCGCTCCATGATCTAACAGGAAACGGCTGCTCGCGCGAGCGGCCTTTCCTGATTAATTAGGGAGGCACCTGGCGACACAGATGTGCGTCGCTGGTCCTCCAGCTACCACTTTGCCGCCGTACGGTATGAGTGTGCGGTCGGCAAGTAATTAAAGAAAACCAAATTCTAACAGCTTTGGTACACTTTACATTTCTTAGTACCAATTTGGAGAGAAGAGGTTTTGGCTGTAGGGGAGGTGGAGGCTATATGTAAAGCTTAGGGGTATATTTAAGTAATTTTAAATATGCCCCTGATTTTTACTCTGCAGGTTGCAACAATTTGTAAGTGAATGTTAAATTCTGTCTCTATAGCTGTAAGTTTAGCATTTCAGCTTTTGTCTTGAAAATTGTAGTGTACTGCATGTTGTTTTTTGTATGCAAGATGTTTTCCGGAATATTTCCTCCATAGATGTGGAACATGTTAGAATTGTCCTAGACTGTGGATTGGTGTATTTATACTTCAGCAGGACATGTGGACTTATGACTTGTGAGCCCGATACTGGATGTTGGGACTGGTGAGAATTGCATTGTTTTGGATTTTTTTTGTGCATCTGCTATTTGTGGAGCTACTACTGGGACTTTGGAACTTTTCTTTCTTTTCCTGTGAAGCTGTGAACTGTAACTCCTTGGTGGGGAAAATAGTGAGATTTTTTAGACTGTGGGTGTAGTAATGCATTTCCCAGTTTAAGGGTGCTAGGCGAACCCCAATTTTCTGGCAGGGTTATGGAGGTTTGTGACAGTTCTAAGACAACAGAATCAAGAGACACATTCACAAAAAAAGAAACAAAAATTCCAAAGTCTCACTCAAATAGCAGAAAGTGCACAACACATCCCAGCAATCCATATACAGAAGTGCACAACAGATCCCAGCACTGTTTAAAAATATTGGGGTACCCGTGCACCCCATATTGCTGGGGGGGGGGGGAACTAGTAGAAGCATCAGATTACCTGTTGTGCCCACAAAATCTCAACTTATCCCCCAAATATCCCCAGCACCGTATACAAAAATTGGGGTACTCGTGCACCCCATATTGCTAGGGGGGACTAATGGAAGCATCAGATTACCTGCTGTGCCCACAAAAATCTAAAATGATCTCCCAGATATCCACTGATCCCAATGTGTTCTGATCTCATTCATTTTCTATGGAGAAGCATAGAGGCTGCATGGACCGATGCACGAGTGCTGCCTAGAGTGAAGTCATGTAGTATCAGTGCTGCCTAGAGTGAAGTATTTTAGCACTGGTGATGTATGAGTGAACCTCTCTATCATTTACTTCCTGTGGCCCAAATTTGAATAACTTGGAAGTGTATTGAAAAAATACGCTTCCGTGCATGCGTGCCTCAACACGAAGGTAAAAAAACAAAACAAACTGTGTTACCATAGACTTACATGACTTCCGGTTCGCCGCACATTACCCGACAACGAACGAATTACTCTTGCGTTGAATTGGGCACTTCCAGCGGAACGCATCGCACCGCACTAGGTATAAAATGCCCCATAGATTTTAGTGTAGTGTTGGCTCCAGTGTGAAAAGGGCCTGAGGGTTCTTTTATACTTACGTGCTGTGGTAGCAGTGTGGTTTAGAAGAATCGCACCGCAGCCAAAAAGTCGCACTGCGAGTTATAGGTGCAGTGTGACCAAAGAAAAAAAAATAACACGTGACTTTGGTGCACTTCCGGGAGTAGCTGGGTGCTGAACTGCAGGTTCTGCATTACTTTTGCCCTGAGCATTGCCACACTATCCCACTGCAGGAAGTGTATCATGCCTCATTGGCTGTAATGGCCACTGTGATGAGCTGCAATGGGGGAGAGTACCGTGACTTGACATGGTCAGTGGAAAAGGGGCCTGAACAGAACAGCCCATAAAATAACCCGACATAAGCCTGAATTAATATAAATTGCTTACTTCTGTAATGCTGGATTCACTCTAGTCTGTGCATTTTTCTGCATGAGTTTTGTGATAGTGGTACATTGCTGTAAGGGCCTATTCAAACTTGAGCGTTTTGCCGCCGATTTCGGCAAAACACTCAAACACTAGCGCTTTTGAAAGCGCTAGTGTAATTAAACCCTATGGGCCCATTCTTACCTGGGCGATTCAGCGCAAACTGCCCAAAATTGCGTAACACAAACGCGTCGCCTGCACCATTTTCAGGCGATTTCCCAGAGATCGCGTTTCAGTGCTATAGAAGCGATCGTGGGAAAATCGCCGCAGTGTTCAGTGATTTTTCAGCTGAAAAATCACTCACGCAAAACGCCGGCAATAGGCGCCGGCGTTTTGCGCTTTCGAGTGTGAATTGGCACTTAGTTGTGTTTGTGAAAAACGCATTCAAGTTTAAACTGGCCCATTGATTAACATTGGTTCTTAGTTTTCTTTTGCAGAAAAATAAATTGTGAATCCAGCCTCATGCCTCTATGATAGAAAAAGGGTGCATTCACACTGCATCTGTTGCGTTGCATAACAATTCTCTTCACATCTCTGCAATGTAATGCATCATGCTATTCAAACTCGCAAACCAAATAAAACCTGCCCCCCCCCCCCCTTCCCCCATAAAAACCCTAAACCTCCCCCTCCAGGATCAAAAAATGTTTCTGTGTCCACATGCACTACCTTATAGCCTCTCCCCTCCCACTCCCTAAAGCCAGCAGAGCGCACATTACCTGTCATTGGAGCTATCAGCACGTTCTCTTTACGCTTCTGTTCAGCAGTGCCGTACAGTGTAATGACTGATATTTATGTTTGCAAAAGAATGTTTCTCCTCCGAATGTCCAGTGTTAACAAGCAGTGTGTTTATAACATTGTGTTACTATACAGGTTAGTCTGAAGTAGGCTCATTAGCTAAAAGTGTATTTTTTATTTACCTCTAAGTTAGCCAATAAATGGTATCATTCTGATTCAAAACTTCTTCCTTTTATTGATGGCTAACAAAGTACAACACTCTACTCCTTTTGATGTAAGTATGTAACTTTTTTTTTTAGAAGCCCCTCTACACTTGCCTTGCAAGTGTGCATTGCGTTAACCTGTTTTGCCGCAGTGTAACGCAACGACTATGCAAGGCAATGGGGCCTAGCACACTTACCGTGTTGCTTCAGAAGTTCCCAATTGGCCACTGACCTGCCGCAAAGTCAACAGCACATTACCGTCTGACTTCCACACCAACACAGCAGTGGCGGAATGCCTTTAAGTCCAATGGACGACACAGAAATTTTTAAATTAGGCGTGCATGCACAGAACAAACTGAATACGACAGGAAACCCTGTCTAGCAGGGAATACGTCAAGTGGCAAGGGGTGTGTGGGGGGAGTCGGCAAGGGGCGTGTCAGTGCATTCTGCTGCGGGGTCATACGAATGCAGTTTTTTGCGTTGCAGTCCAATGCAATGGGGGCGGAGCATCTCACTGCAACGCTATTGCCAGCTGTAACACCGTCCTTAAAGTTACAGGCGTACTTTAAAATAAAATACACACTTGTGTGAGTGCAAGGAACTAATCACTATCATTTTAAACCAGAGACTTTCATACTCTTTGGGCCAAATTTATTAAGGCATTTCCAGAGACCTCAGAGCATCTCCATATTATAAGTGATTCAGCAAAACATTTAATGAACTGAATTCCAGGTGAGGATTTGTCACCCTCACCTGGATCATATCAGATCATAGTCAAGGTTCCTCAGATATACGTAGACTAATGATTATAAAGTTGTGATTACTCGCAGAATGCGCAGCAAAAGGTTTTTTGTTTTGTTTTGTAATAATCTTTGGATAGCCTGGATTTATTTTTTTAAAAAGGCACTCACTGCGGGTACCTGCATAAGACTGCAATCACTCAACTACTAATTTACTTGCCTTTCAGCAGCCACTACTATAGTTCAGTATGATCCAGGAAAAGGCTACAATCGACCACCTTATAGCAGACATTTGTAAGGAGCAGTTCACACCAATGTTGACTGCCAGCCACGGCACCTGTTGTTAAAGTCCTGCCCAAAGGTGAAAGGGCGGTGCCTCTACTGGCAGCCGTGTTCTGATCCCAAATTTTCATTTCAGACGACCCAGAAAGCAACATGCTCTTTCCAGGGTCTCTGTGTCCTCCTGTATGCAGTGCCAGATTTCTGGTAAGAGCACAAAGGTCCAGGCCTTGGGCGGCTGCAGGCCAATGGGGCACCTGGACATGAAAGAGGGGTTGCTGCTTATGAAAGGAGAGGCTGAAAATGGGGAGCAATGCATTAAAAAAGAAAACTGATGGTCAAGGGAGCTGTTCCTGAAAGAAAGGGGTGGCTGTACATGGATGATACACATGGAAGAGGGGCTGCACACAGAATGGGAGGGCAGCACAAGAAAGGGGAGTTGCATACTTGGTCTAGGGGCATAAAAAGTAAAAGCCCGGCCGGGCCTGCGGGGATGAAAAATGCCGTAAGCCGCCGTAAGATGACAAATGCTTTTCTGCATGCATGCCGAGGCCCGTGTGAATCGGCTCGAAGAACACCAGGTTTGCTGAACCATTTGTGACGTCCCCTCTAGAGGTGCTTCAAGATCTCTGGAGACATCTTAGTAAATGAGCCCTTTGAGGCATTGACCAAGTACAAGCTGAATAATCTTGATTCCACTCAATGCATACATGTTGCAGGTGTGTGACCTAAACACTACTGAAAGCAAACAGCTTGGCAGCCAGGAATCTGGCACATCGTAGAGAACAGATTCCATACTCTTCTCACTTAGGCCTGGGGCCCACTCCAGATCGCTAATCATTGTAGCAAATGCTAAGTGTTTGTTTTTCTAGGGTTTGCTAGTGATTTCCAGTGCGATTTGTGTGACGACAGGAAACACTGTACAATCTCATGATGGCGATTGTACAGTGCTTCCAATGTGCATTTATTTTTCTTTTGTATGCTGCTAAATAAAGTTTAAACTACTTTCTGGATCTCCCAATATCCATTTCTGCTGGCTTCAAGGCCCTAGCCCCACCCCCTAGCACAAGAGATCATATGAGCTCCTCGATCTCCAAATAGAGACTCACCAATGACCTTTTGTGCTGGGGGCGGGGCTAAGCACCTGGAAGCCAACAGAAATGTGTATCGAGAGATGGAACAAGTACTTTAAATTTCATTTACACAAGAAAATGGCCCAACAACGCCACTGCTAAATTGCTTTTCCAAAGCGATTCAGGCCCTCAGGTTTCCTTACAAGCCGTAGTTCAGGTACCAATGTTGTTCTTAGACCTGTATATGTACAGCTGAGCACAGTGCATGAGGCAATTCTTTGCTGCTGTATACCTGCACCATGTGTCAAACACAGGCATGCATGTGGTTACAAATGCTGCTACCGGACTGCATTCAATGGAAGCCAGAAGTCAATGGTCGTTAAGCGTTGTGTTCAGCCATCCTTGGGTGTGTCCATCTAACATTTTGGGGGGTCAGTGAGGCGAGTCACAAGGATGTTTCCCTAAAGATTTCATGCTGAAAACAATTGGGAATCAGCCTGAGGTTTATGGTGGCCAGCGGATCTCTCTCCAATCTGATTCGATCAGAGAAAGTTCTGTCTTTCGGGCGCCAAAATCGCTAGATGTATGGGAACCTTTACACTCATTTTAATTATACCACCATACTACCCCCGCGGCTTCCAAGATCTTCCAAACAGACAGACAGAAATTTTTACTGTTAATCGCTGAGCCTTCAGTACGTCAGAAAGAAAACTATTGGATGACTAACCTCCCAAGTTTGAGGCTTCAAGTGCACCTGTTTTGTGGATTCATGCTAAAATGACAACTACTACAGCAATCCATCAATTGTGTATATTCCTTATTACTTGTGTTGGTGTGTCATAACAGCAACACAACTGAAGTCTCAATACATGTGCGTAAATCACAGACCAAAGTTTATTTCTTTGTTGAATGTTGTTGTAAAAAAGACTGTAATCTACAGTATATAATACTCTGGCAACAGTTTAGTGAGTTGAACAGACAACATAAAACTCAACAACTGAATGGACAATCATCAAATACAGACATGGAAAACTAGAACAATTTTTAACACTGGGTATATAAAGCAAGAATAGGGAAATAAAACACTGGCTCACAGAGCTCACAATTGCATTTACAGAGCGCAGGCACTTTGTGACTCTTGAGATTATGTTGGCGATGTCCCAGAGCTCCTTACTAAGGCCACCATAGGAAGTCCAGATGGATGATGTCTGGCTTTTCTAGTAGAAGGTATCTCCAATCTCCCCTCTCGTGACTGCTTGCACGGCCTGCTCTGGTATCAGTGATGGATCAGTCAGAATGGACGTAGAGGTGCTAAGCTGGCATAAAGCACTTAATACCGCTGAAATAATACAAAAAAGGTATCAGTAGTTATTCAAGAAGAGTACTAAATGTAATACCATTCTACATGAACTATATAGTGTAAATACAAAAACACCCCTAAAGGATTGCTTTGTGATTTACTCAATAGTGTAGGTTTTTACATTATTTCCTTTGCATCATTGGGTCCACAACCTGTTAACATTGCTGCAATCAATTACATCTTTGAAGACAATATAACTATATGATTTGGCACTGTTCACTAGTCTGTAGGACTCGGCTGACACTTTTGACCGATGTAAAGGTAAACTCTTGAAGGTCTGGCCAATTGCTTTTGTCTCCTCCTCACCTAATGTCTTACAATGCTTGCAATGGCAGGGTTCTCCCTTAGTGTTTCCTATTTCTGTTGTACTTTATTAAATTAACATGTACCAGCATTGCTGATATTTGAAACCATACATAAACTGTGTATATATTTTGTACTTGTGTTACTGGATATCCTCATTGTACTGTTGAACTACCTGTGTATTTATGCTCCCTATTATTGTCTGTTTTGTACTAAGTACAGTACTATGAAAGATGCTGGCTGTAACGATCGGTGTCAGCACACACAGAGAATCTGATTATTGGCGATCTGCAGTATCGCCAAGAATGCAGATATATACCCGATTATTGGCGATCTGCAGAATCACCGATAATACGGATATATTGCTAACCTCTGGACACCCAGCAAAAGAAACACAGGTAATCAGGCAGAGGTCGGCAACAAGGATCAGATAGGCAGAGGTACAATAGCGGAGAGAGAGAGAGTAGTCAAGGATAGCCGGAGTCAAAACACAGATATAATATCAAATACAATCCTAACTAAGGTGTGAAATCCTTAGTATCAACACCAGGGCACTGAGCTAAGGTCTGAGCGCTAACACAGAAGTGCATTCACGACAGCAGACAACTTGCTACTGACTAGCAAGTCCTACTTGTAGCAAATGAGCTGCCCTGCGCCGCCCCAGAGCCCCAGCCAATCCCCAGTGGAGATGGAGTCAGCTGACTAGCCTGGTCAGCTGACTCCCCGTCTCGAGGCATAAAGATCCTGCCTCCTTGCGTGCGTGCGCGTTATGCGACGGGTGAGTGCCGGCGACAGGGACACCACAGACGGCAACTGCACGGCGGAGTCCGCCGAGCATACGGACTCCGCCGACCGCACAGCCCCGCTCGGTGACACGCCGGCGGTGAGAGTCCGGGAAGCGGAGCCCGCTGTCTCATGCCTGCTGGCAGCGGGTCCGCTATCCCTCACATTGACGCTATATAAATAAATAATAATAATAAAGTCTGTATTACAGATCTTTTTCCTCTTTCTACACAAGTAACAGTTACACTCTACCTGGTGGAGACACATTCAAAGGCATTGTTGAAATACTGTAGAATTTATAGGCCATATTCACAAAAGTTCAGTAAAGTTGCCGTGGGCACAGAATGCACAGTATTTTTTTCTGTCGCTTACGCTGACAAGGCAGAGTGCGTCGCGCAGTCCACATCACCTGGGTTACGTAGGCTGTTTGAGTAATGCACGCTATCAGCGCCACATAATACGTTGGCGCTTTATAAATCAATAATAATTACAATAATAATATGCAAGTATTATAATGTGCATTACCCTAGCAATGCTGGCATTACCTAGTTAACACGGGTCATGCTGAACTTCACCATATGAACACCTAACAATTTTAGTGATATCTCAAGCCACACATCAGCTGTATGTATTTGTACTTGTAATACAGGATGTCATGACTGTACAGTGTCTTTAAATTCTCATCTATATATGTTCCCCGATTTTTGTGTTGTACTTTGTACAATGCTACGGAAGATGTTGGTGCTTTATAAATAAAAACAATAATATTAATGCATATCAACATACGTATGGTAAAATTGCTGTATGATCTCTGTGTGCCCCCCAGAAGTTTGAGGGTATGTGAAATGTTTGAGGACCCCTGGATTAGGTTATAGTTAGGTTCAACATTATCGGTAAATTTATCGATAATGTAATACCACAATTAAATTGTTATTTACCGTTTTTGTTATCATTGTTGATATTTAACGTTGCGCTTAAATTAGCTCGCATTTTTTTCAAATTTATGCTTAGCACATTACGTAAGGGACATAACAGTACTTTGTTCCTTTCCACATAATTTTCACACCAAAGAAATTGATCAACTGGTGGGAGGATGTGCAAAAAAAAAAAGATTAAAAAGGATACCACAAAAAATAGAACAGAGCGGCTGGGCACATCCAGTAAAAAATGCCACTTTATTAGAAATCACTTAAAAAGTTCCACAATACTACAGCAACAGACCGCTGGGACAGAGAGCAGGACAAGCATGTAGGAAGTCGACAGCTGTTTCGCACTCTCACAAGGAGTTCTTCATCAGGACAAACGAGCCCCCCAAAAAGACAGTGGGTAGGTTTTGATGATGTGGTGAGCTCCGCCACTTTTAGCGCTATGAGCCCGATTGGCCTGCATACTGACAGCCTATTGGCTGGTCGGGTCAGTGACAACTTCCGGTTTCCAGCTCTTGAAACGCATCGGTGTCCTGGAAGTGCCGGCACGGTGGTTCTGGACGTGCTGCAATGTCGTCCTGCCTTATCTTTCATGCTTAATGAGTGAGTACACTATTTAAAGGGTATGTTTGGGGGAGCTCGTTTGTCCTGATGAAGCACTCCTTGTGAGAGTGCGAAACAGCTGTCGACTTCCTACATGCTTGTCCCGCTCTCTCTCCCAGCGGTCTGTTGCTGTAGTATTGTGGAACTTTATAAGCGATTTCTAGTAAAGTGGCATTTTTTACTGGATGTGCCCAGCCGCTCTCTTCTATTTCTTGAGGTATGTTGGAACTTGCAAGGGCTTAGAGCACTCCAGAGAGCCGTGTCTACTGTCCCTGTGCACCATCCTCCTACTTGGATTAAAAAGGATAGGTGTTTTTTTTCATTACCTCTCCTGAAAAAGCCAATTGTATAGCAGTATAACACATTCTGATTGCACAATAGTAGACAATGCGTTACGCAGGTGCTTTCCTGCTTTATAAGAGGCACCTGTTCCATGTCCCCACAGCCACCAGGCACAATCTTTATTGACGGAAGCAGGAAAGCACCTGCTTGTCTACTATTGTGCAACAAAAATTTCTTCCTATACGATTGGCTTTTTCATCAGGAGAGGTAAGCCAACCACCTATTCTTATTAATCCGTTTTTATAACGCCTCCTCCCACCAGTTGTTACTGTTTACACCTTTATTGAAAGGTTGTAATTGTAGTTTTCTCCCAGTGGGGACTGGAGTTGTATGTTTACTGGTAATCTCCCTCCATCAAGGAGTCTACATCCCAGAGAGCAACCACTGAGGGGCAGTTACCACAACCAAGCAGGAACGGGATTCTCCTGTAGGATACATTAGTGGTTGCATCTGAGAGCAACCCAAAAAGTGTGAGCAACTTTTTATAAGGTGTTACATAACAGTTCACACCATTGGCTCCTGGTCTGTGTTTTTCCTGCTTCCTGGATATCCTGGTTTACCCACTAAGCTGATTTATGTATGATGGCTGTTTTAACAATACTATGAAAATGAAAGGCCAGCAATATACAAAGTGTAACCCGAGATATCATGCATGGGCAGCACAGTGGAGAAATGGTCAGCAAAGTGATTAGCATTCTCCCCCTGTAGCACTAGAATCTCAGGTTTCAGTCCAGGGCACTGTCTGCATGGAATGTGTGTTTCCAGTGGCATAGCAATGGGGGTGCAGAGGTTGCAACCGCATTGGGGCCCTTGGGCTAGAGGGGCCCTCCCTCAACTGCAGTATTAGCTCTTTATTGGTCCTGTGCTCATAATAATCACTTCTATAGATACTTTGGATAGTGGGAATCATTAAAGAGAATCTGTATGTGAGGATCTGTGCCTGTGTCATCCTGCTGGTGGCAGCACTGAGGTGGACTTCCGCTGTCTACCAGCAGATGGCTCTCATATTGCTGGGAGCGGGGCAATTCCTCGGCTCACCAGCAGATGGAACTGTGGGAGATTCTGGCCAGTCACCTGAGCAATGTGCTGCTTATTTAAGGCCGGACTTCCTAGCAGCACATTGCTAGGTCATTCCGTTTGTCTGCTTGCTGCAGTTGTGACTCTGGCCATCCAGTCCTGTGCTCCTGAACTCTGCTCTGATATTCTGTATTCCTGGTATTTGATCCTTGCTAGTCTGACTATTCTCTGTCTTCTGCCCTTGTACCTTTTATTCTCTGGTTATTGATCTTGGCTTGTATGACTATTCTTCCGTGTGCTGATTCTGCTGAGACGTGTCTGTATATATTGTATATATTCTCATATTGTGTGTGTTGCTGTATAGATTTGTATAGATAGATAGTTAGATAGTCAGGGTTCTGGTATTTGTGGTGCACCACGCGTTGTTTGATTGTATATTGTATGTGTATGGTGATCTGCATTTGTTCACTTGCATTTTTGTAAATAAAACACATTTATTATTCTACTCTGTTGTGCAGACGTCAGTATTTCCATTGTGATCTTCTGGTTTTGTTTAAACCAAAACGATTGCCATGCAGAGATCGTGGATCTGCCAGTCAGGTTCCAGTCACGACCACGATCTGCATGGCCAATCGTTACAGAATGACCTAGCCTACCCATATATTGATCACAGAAATACTGCAGATTCATCTATCTGTACAAAGAGTTGGAGTTTTGATGATGTGTACTACTATGTCTTGCTGGCTGAGGATAACAAAAGTTATTCCTTCATGTATTTTGCAGCTTACTCCAGAAAGCAGCTTCAGCAGTTATTGGAGTTAGTGCAAAACTATGTAAATCAGAAAATTTTGTCTGCAGAAGAGGTGCAGGACTTGCTGCAGGTCCTTCAATGGTTGTTTAAAAGTAAATTATCCAAGGATAATTTTCTTGATCCTCCATTTAGTCCATCTGATATTACCATTTTGATTTCTATTTTGGAAAATGACAGGGAATCTTTCTTTAAGTTCTACTCCAAGAAAGACAAAAATATTATGCAAGCTTGTGTCCAATCTCTTCAATCATTAATTGATTTAAGAGTATGCAAATTTGAAAAAACCTCCTTGTTAATGTCTGCCTGGGAAGAGATGTTGTTTTCCCAATGCAAACCTTGTTCTGTGACAGCAAAGAATAAAATACAAACTGGTTCTTTGTCTGTTACAATCCAGTCCAGTCTTGATTCTGCTTCTGAGGTAGTTCAGTCAAGTTCTATTAATAGACAAATAAATTCTCTGCCAGTTAGGAACCAATCTCGTTTAGAGCCTGTCTTTTGTGCAGCAGATATTAACTATCTATTTGATCATTTAAAGAAGGATAGGAAAAGTTTTGTAAACCACTATTCTAAAATGGAAAGTTCTTGTCTGCTGAAATATGTGCATGCTGTGAAAAGGATGAGTGGTTACAAATTGTGTCCGCAGAAAGCCGCCTCTGCCCTGATCCAAGTTTGGGAGGAAATCTTGTCATTTGATGCATGCAGGCATGTGATTGAGGAATCAAATGAGTGGAGAGATTGCAGCAATCGAGTCAGTTTTGATTTTACTGCAGAAGAGATCAATGCTTATTATGGCTATTTGAAGAATGATGGGGAACAGTTTATGTCATTCTATTCGCAACAAAATGAGGAGTTTATTAGGAATTGTATCTGTGGAGTAAGATCTCTGATGGTTAATGCCTTGTGTGAGAATGAATCTGCCTCTGCTTTGATTGCCATCTGGCAAGAAATTCTTTCCTCTAAATTTCAATCTCATCCTCTCTCTGATAACCCTTATGTCCAGAGTTCACAACCTGCATGTCAGTTATCTGTACAAACTCCATTGCAAACTGCAGTCAGAACCACACCTTGGTCCTGGCAAAAATCATTAGAAAACAAGTCATCATCCAAAAAGAAAAAATTCTTTCCTACCAACTCCATTCAGCATGTGCAGCCTCCAGCCGATTCCAGTCGTGTGCAGCCTCCAGCCGATTCCAGTCGTGTGCAGCCTCCAGCCGATTCCAGTCGTGTGCAGCCTCCATGCAGGTCGGTGCAGACTCCTTGCAGCTCCATACAAACTTCATCCAGCTCCGTGCAGATTTCACCCCGATCCGTGCAGATTTCACCCCGATCCGTGCAGACTTCAACCATGTCCATGCAGACTTCAACCATGTCCATGCAGACTTCAACCAAGTCCATGCAGACTCCAGGTGATTTGTGTCCTCAGCAATCTCCAGTCTGTCCTGAGCAGTCCTTCGCCTTTCTTTGTGGACTCTTTCATGGACTAGGTTTGCTGACAGTGGGTCAGCCTGCCAGGCCCGCAGAGTGTTGCATCCAGCCCGCAGAGTGTTGCATCCAGCCCGCAGAGTGTTGCATCCAGCCCGCAGAGTGTTGCATCCAGCCCGCAGAGTGTTGCATCCAGCCCGCAGAGTGTTGCATCCAGCCCGCGGAACTTTGCTCTTTGCCTGTGGAACTTTGCTCTTTGCCTGTGGAACTTTGCTCTTTGCCTGTGGAACTTTGCTCTTTGCCTGTGGAACTTTGCTCTTTGCCTGTGGAACTTTGCTCTTTGCCTGTGGAACTTTGCTCCTTGCCTGCGGAACTTTGCTCCCAGTCCGCACAGGCTCAGTTCACACCGTTTCATTGCCAGTCCGCACAAACTGTATCGGGATCTCAGCCAACGGTCCAGCCAAGCGCTCAGCCAACGGTCCAGCCAAGCGCTCAGCCAACGGTCCAGCCAAGCGCTCAGCCAACGGTCCAGCCAAGCGCTCAGCCAACGGTCCAGCCAAGCGCTCAGCCAACGGTCCAGCCAAGCGCTCAGCCAACGGTCCAGCCAAGAGCTCAACCAAAGGTCCAGATCCATGAGGTTACACAGGCTGCTGTCCTGTCTGAAACTACTGAGCCTGCTGTCCTGTCTGAAGCATCCCAACCTGTTAACTTGCCTAAAGTTATCCCGTCTTCTGTTTTGCCTGAGGTTATGCAAGCTGCTGCCCAGCCTTCACAGACTTTTGTTGCTGCTGTTCCTGTAGGTGCCAAGTCTGTTGATGATCCTGCTCCTAATGGTGCTCAGACTGATGTTCCTGATGGTGCCCGGCCTGCTACTGTTCTTGCTTCTCCTGGTAGTGCCTGGTCTGCTGGACTACTTGAGGGCACCCAGTTTACCATCCAGCCTGTTGCTGCCCTGTCCGAGACAATCCAGCCTGTTGCTGCCCTGCCCGAGACTATTCAGTCTGTTGCTAATCTGCCTGCAGCACTACCTGAAGTTTTTCAGTTAACTGCTCAGATGTCACAGGACTCTGCTGTTGCTTCCAAGTCTGGCGACTCTGCTGTTGCTTCCAAGTCTGGCGACTCTGCTGTTGCTTCCAAGTCTGGCGACTCTGCTGTTGCTTCCAAGTCTGGCGACTCTGCTGTTGCTTCCAAGTCTGGCGACTCTGCTGTTGCTTCCAAGTCTGGCGACTCTGCTGTTGCTTCCAAGTCTGGCGACTCTGCTGTTGCTTCCAAGTCTGGCGACTCTGCTGTTGCTTCCAAGTCTGGCGACTCTGCTGTTGCTTCCAAGTCTGGCGACTCTGCTGTTGCTTCCAAGTCTGGCGACTTTGCTGCTGCTTCTGAGGGTATCCAGTCTGCTGCCGCTTCTGAGGGTATCCAGTCTGCTGCCGCTTCTGAGGGTATCCAGTCTGCTGCCGCTTCTGAGGGTATCCAGTCTGCTGCCGCTTCTGAGGGTATCCAGTCTGCTGCCGCTTCTGAGGGTATCCAGTCTGCTGCCGCTTCTGAGGGTATCCAGTCTGCTGCCGCTTCTGAGGGTATCCAGTCTGTGGTTCCAGTTGTTGCTTCCAAGTCTTCGGTTCCAGTTGTTGCTTCCAAGTCTTCGGTTCCAGTTGTTGCTTCCAAGTCTTCGGTTCCAGTTGTTGCTTCCAAGTCTTCGGTTCCAGTTGTTGCTTCCAAGTCTTCGGTTCCAGTTGTTGCTTCCAAGTCTTCGGTTCCAGTTGTTGCTTCCAAGTCCACGGTTCCAGTTGTTGCTTCCAAGTCCACAGTTCCAGTTGTTGCTTCCAAGTACGGTGTTCCTGCGGATCTCAAGTCTGCTCTGGCTCTTCTTGATCCTGATGGGTTCCAAAAGTTTTTCGATTTCTCTCCCTCCCTGCCCACCCAGCCTCGGTTTTTCTATTGGGACCCAGGTGGGGCTAACTCTGGAGATCGTATGGAGCGTTCGGAGCCCGCTCCTAAAGAGGGGGGTACTGTGAGGATCTGTGCCTGTGTCATCCTGCTGGTGGCAGCACTGAGGTGGACTTCCGCTGTCTACCAGCAGATGGCTCTCATATTGCTGGGAGCGGGGCAATTCCTCGGCTCACCAGCAGATGGAACTGTGGGAGATTCTGGCCAGTCACCTGAGCAATGTGCTGCTTATTTAAGGCCGGACTTCCTAGCAGCACATTGCTAGGTCATTCCGTTTGTCTGCTTGCTGCAGTTGTGACTCTGGCCATCCAGTCCTGTGCTCCTGAACTCTGCTCTGATATTCTGTATTCCTGGTATTTGATCCTTGCTAGTCTGACTATTCTCTGTCTTCTGCCCTTGTACCTTTTATTCTCTGGTTATTGATCTTGGCTTGTATGACTATTCTTCCGTGTGCTGATTCTGCTGAGACGTGTCTGTATATATTGTATATATTCTCATATTGTGTGTGTGTTGCTGTATAGATAGTTAGATAGTCAGGGTTCTGGTATTTGTGGTGCACCACGTGTTGTTTGATTGTATATTGTATGTGTATGGTGATCTGCATTTGTTCACTTGCATTTTTGTAAATAAAACACATTTATTATTCTACTCTGTTGTGCAGACGTCAGTATTTCCATTGTGATCTTCTGGTTTTGTTTAAACCAAAACGATTGCCATGCAGAGATCGTGGATCTGCCAGTCAGGTTCCAGTCACGACCACGATCTGCATGGCCAATCGTTACACTGTATTGTTAAAATCGCACAAAAGTAAACCTACCAGTGCGTTAGGGGACATCTCCTATTCCCCTCTGTCACAATTTCGCTGCTCCTCGCCGCATTAAAATTGGTTAAAAACAGTTTTAAAAAGTTGGTTTATAAACAAACAAAATGGCCACCAAAACAGGAAGTAGGTTGCCGCATTAAAAGTGGTTAAAAACAGTTTTAAAAAGTTGGTTTATAAACAAACAAAATGGCCACCAAAACAGGAAGTAGGTTGATGTACAGTATGTCCACACATAGAAAATACATCCATATACAAGCAGGCTGTATACAGCCTTCCTTTTGAATCTCGAGAGATAATTTGTGTGTTTCTTTCCCCCCTGTTCTCATGCACTGAAGTTTCAGGCTGCTCGTTTCTTTCTGCAAACAGCTTTGCCCTTGTCTGTAATTCTTCAGTATGTGAAAGCCCAGCCAGCTCAGAGGATGATTTATCCAGCTTGTAAAAGATAAGAGAGCAGAGAGAAGCTGCCCTAATCTAAATAATACACAGGCAGTGTGCATAGAGGGGCCTGGGAGGGGGAGTTCATAGCAGAACCACAACACTGAAGAACTTGGCAACCTTCCAGACACAGGCTGACAAGTCTGACAGGGGAAAGATACATTAATTTATTACAGAGACTGTGATAGTAGAAAGTGCTGCAGTAAGCCAGAACAGATTAGAATAGCTTTTGGAACTTGTAGGATGATAAAAAAACAGGATGCAATTTTTGTTACGGAGTCTCTTTAAGAAACTGTTCTCCACTCCCTTCTTGTACCTCAAATACTGTAGTTGCCAGTGGCAGGTTTTGGTGCGTGTATCAATTGTTATGTATAGAGTGCTTGGGGGGCCACAATGTAGAACTTTGCATTGCGGCCCACAGCTCCTTAGCTACGCCACTGTGCGTTTCCTCTCTGTGTTTGCAGGGATTTACACTAGTCACAGCCCAAAAATCAAACTGGTAGGTAATCGTTTTTCACCAAAAATTGGGCCTAGAATGTGGCAACATAACTTAGATCATGAGTCAGCTAGTGATATGAACTGATAAGTGTACTCAATAAATGTTGTTGTGGGAATTTCAGAACAAAAACAATAACAGTCAGCAAATGCAGTCCAATACACTGGATCACTTCAAGGGGCTCAACACCTGGTCATGAAGTGAGTAGACCCTATAGTACAAGATAAAGTTTGTGGCACTATACGCCACTGTATATAAACGAAAAGCTTTTTTAAATGGTCTAAAATTATCATAATACCTGGATGTAACAGTAAAGCACAGGAGGGTGTCTGTGCTGATTCCCCCCCACACACACGCACACACACCTGATGGGGTGTAGCCAGCCCTGGCCAGCTTTAGATACAATAAATTCCAAGTTTGTCCAGATACGCGTTAATCGAACATACAAAGTAGGGTGTATCAAAGAGAGACAGGTGGTCGGAATATTTGCTTGTGATTTGCAAATAAGTGTATCAAAATAACTGATGGCACAGAGAGTCTCTTATATGCCACCGAACACATGCAGTCTGCAAGCAACGGCCCTGCCAGATAGTCATTTTAGACCATTTGAATAAACGCTTAGATTTTATACAGTGGCATATAGTGCCACAGACTTCTCTTGTACTACATGGTCCAGTCATCTCATTCATGACCACGTGTTGAATTGTACTGCTCCCTGTACAAACTGTCGGCTGTGTTGCACCACTTGAAGGAACTTCAGCATCGGGGACTCCCTTACTTGTTCTAGTTTCACATGCAACAGTCTTCAATGACTATTTCAGGGGGTGAAATGTTGCATAACGTGCATTGCTGTTTTAATATATTGTTAATGAAAGCGTTAAATGGTGCATGTCTTAACATGTGTATTACTATGTGCTGCACATATTCAGTACCTTACTGACTTTTGTGTTCAATATTTCAGTAGTTGCACTGTAAACTGCTTCTCAATGCATTAAATTACACGTACTGATGTTCTCTCCCATCTACTCATCATGGTGTGTCTGTGTCCAAGAGTAAGGCCTGGTTCACATTAGCGTTCGCTGTCCGGATTCGCCTGATCAGATCCGGACCGTATACTGTACAAACGGAACGTACGTTCCGCATAGCAAAGCAAAGTCTATTTGGACGTTCACATGCGTACGTTCCGTACAGAACAGAGCTGGATCGGATCCGGACACTTTTCCAACATGCGCTATTTTTCGGGTCCGGATCATCCGGCCAACGCACCCGGACCGGATCTTGACTGCACCATCTGGTAATGGAAACCAATGGGGAACGGAAAGCACAGAACACACTGGATACAAACACCTGACGTTCTAACCCACTTCCTATGCGTATTCTAGCGGCCATTTCGGATGGGGACACATGGCCCAGCATTCCTGGAGTGGAGCAGCAGTGACTAACGTGCTGGAGCTGTTTGGCAGTATGTTGGAGGTGGAGGTGAGGCCTACACAGCGGAGGACCTGATTTTACAGGTGCACCTTCTGCTGACCCCAACAATTTTAATAGTTTTATCGCTATTTTTACAACATGGATCCGGATGGCAGCCTGATGCATTCCTGATGCAAACGGACCGGATCCGGATCGGAGCCGTACGGTTCCGACCTGGATCCGGTCCTGATCCGATCCATTTGCATGCCAAAACGAAAGTGTGAATGGGGTCTAACACTGCCCCAACATACATGCTTTGGTAACCCATTCTTCACCATATACTCACTTGGTCTCAGTGCAGGTAGGGAGCAATGCTGGTCCAGCCATTCCAGAGAGGTTTCTCTAAGATCTGTCATACTTGTTGTGGACACCATACGATTAAATGAGTTGAACAAAGGACGGATAAGGAGGCTGAACTATTGCTATGTTAAGGGAAAAGTACTTAAAAATATTTTCATTTTTATAAGTTTATTTTCAATGAACCACCAATGAATGTCCTAATATCATAGATATGGTCTGTAAGTCAGAAATGATTGTGATCACTGTCAGTCAGTATATTGTGCACCATGTCAGTCAGTATGCTGTGCATCATGTCAGTCAGCACAGGTGTTGTTTTATTGGTCTTGCATCACACTAGGTTGTATACTGAACCCGGGTTCTCCCCCTGTTGGGCTCAATATTGAGCCTACTGTGGAAACACCTCTCAACGGGTAACAGTAATCCCCGCCACCAGAAATTCGTGCCTCCATGTGCAAGAAAAAAAGATCAGCAATCTTCCACTTCAGCAAAACAACACATGAGCACCGATGATGTGGCCATTTAATCCACTTGTCATAAAAGATACAGTGGGTTGCAAAAGTATTCAGCCCCCTTGAAGTTTTCCACATTTTGTCATATTACTGCCACAAACATGAATCAATTTTATTGGAATTACACATGAAAGACCAACACAAAGTGGTGTATACATGAGAAGTGGAACGAAAATCATACATGATTCCAAACATTTTTTACAAATAAATAACTGCAAAGTGGTGTGTGCATAATTATTCGGCCCCCTTTGGTCTGAGTGCAGTCAGTTGCCTATAGACATTGCCTGGTGAGTGCTAATGACTAAATAGAGTGCGCCTGTGTGTAATCTAATGTCAGTACAAATACAGCTGCTCTGTGAGGGCCTCAGAGGTTGTCTAAGAGAATATTGGGAGCAAAAACACTGTGAAGTCCAAAGAACACACAAGACAGGTCAGGGATCAAGTTATTGAGAAATTTAAAGCAGGCTTAGGCTACAAAAAGATTTCCAAAGCCTTGAACATCCCACGGAGCACTGTTCAAGCGATCATTCAGAAATGGAAGGAGTATTGCACAACTGTAAACCTACCAAGACAAGGCCATCCACCTAAACTCACAGGCCGAACGAGCGCTGATCAGAAATGCAGTCAAGAGGCCCATGGTGACTCTGGATGAGCTGCAGAGATCTACAGCTCAGGTGGGAGACTCTGTCCATAGGACAACTATTAGTCATGCACTGTACAAAGTTGGCCTTTATGGAAGAGTGGCAAGAAGAAAGGCATTGTTAACAGAAAGCATAACAAGTCCCATTTGCAGTTTGCCACAAGCCATGTGGGGGACACAGCAACCATGTGGAAGAAGGTGCTCTGGTCAGATGAGACCAAAATTGAACTTTTTGGCCAAAATGCAAAAGGCTATGTGTGGCGGAAAACTAACACTGAACATCACTCTGAACACACCATCCCCACTGTCAAATATGGTGGTGGCAGCATCATGCTCGGGGGTGCATCTCTTCAGCAGGGACAGGGAAGCTGGTCAGAGTTGATGGGAAGATGGATGGAGCCAAATACAGGGCAATCTTGGAAGAAAACCTCTTGGAGTCTGCAAAAGACTTGAGACTGGGGCGGAGGTTCACCTTCCAGCAGGACATTGGCCTTAATTCACTAAGCTTAACTCCTGTGTTTAACCACTTCGCATCCAGACCTTGTTTTCCCCTTATTGACCAGAGCAGTTTTGACGCTTTAGCGGTGTCCCTTTTTAATCAGCCATAACTTTATCCCTACTCACGACACCTAAATGATCTAGGTATAGAATAGATAGATAGATGTATCCCCAGGATTGCTGCCCCTCATGTGTCCATATGTGTCCCCAGGAATAGTGGTCCCCCATTATAGCCAGATGCGCCCTCAGGATTAGCGGGTGCACCCTGGATTAGGGCCCCCCACCATTATAGCCAGATCTGCCCCCAGTATAAAATTATACACATAAATTAAAATTGTACCCCCTCTTATTTTATTGTCTCCCCCCCCCCCCCAGCTGCACATTTTACCCCCCACCCCCCACCAGGGGTCCACACACCCCCATAGGAGCCAGCCAGATCCCCCACCCCCCACCTAGGCAGCCCCCTCGGTGGCCAGATCTGTTAAAAAAAAGGATTAGAAAGCAGCCCGACTCACCTTATCTCGTTCCAGCGACCAGCCTGCAGCCCAAGCCTCCGATCGCCGCTCTGCACGCAGCCCTGTGATGCCGGTTACCGGGTCCCGGCTTGATGACGTCATCAAGCCGGGACCCGGTACCCGGCATCACAGGGCTGCGTGCAGAGCGGCGATCGGAGGCTTGGGCTGCAGGCTGGTCGCTGGAACAGGAAAAGGTGAGACGGGCTGCTTTCTGATCCTTTTCTTTTAGCAGATCCGACCATGGAGGGGAGAGATGAATGATCACGCTGTTTGCTACAGCGGGGATCGTTCATCCGCGGGGGGGTTACTAATTGGCTACAAGGGAACATTTTCCCTTTCACCAATTAGTATTGCAGCTGTTAGTGCCGGGAGGTGCACTCTGAAGCGCACCTGTTCCTGCACAACAGGGCTGCAAGCAGGTCAGTATATCTACGTCGCTGTGGCTTGGAGAGAGCCACAGCTGACGTGCATATACTGTATTGAAGGACAAAGTGGTTAATAACTCTTCTGAGCTGTTTTACAGTTATCGCCATGGTGATATAATTGTGGTAACTGTAAAACAGCTCAGAAGAGTTATTAAAGACAGGAGTTAAGCTTAGTGAATTGAGGCCAATGACCCTAAACATAAAGCCAGGGCAACAATGGAATGGTTTAAAACAAAACATATCTATGTGTTAGAATGGCCCAGTCAAAGTCCAGATCTAAATCCAATTGAGAATCTGTGACAAGATCTGAAAACTGCTGTTCACAAACGCTGTCCATCTAATCTGACTGAGCTGGAGCTGTTTTGCAAAGAAGAATGGGCAAGGATTTCAGTCTCTAGATGTGCAAAGCTGGTAGAGACATACCCTAAAAAACTGGCAGCTGTAATTGCAGCAAAAGGTGGTTCTACAAAGTATTGACTCAGGGGGCTGAATAATTACGCACACTCCACTTTGCAGTTATGTATTTGTAAAAAATGTTTGGAATCATGTATGATTTTCGTTCCACTTCTCACATGTACACCACTTTGTATTGGTCTTTCATGTGAAATTCCAATAAAATTGATGCATGTTTGTGGCAGTAATGTGACAAAATGTGGAAAACTTCAAGGGGGCAGAATACTTTTGCAACTCACTGTATGTAGACAGCAATACAGTTCACATGAAGGAAATGCGATACTTCACCAGTCTGATGACCCACACACAGTTAGCTCACGGATGATCCAACAATTGTTTCACACCTCACTGGTGCTTGTTCACGGATGCTGTGGCTTACATGGCGGCTATGTGAAAACACGCCACAGTATGTTCAAGCAGTGTATAAGTACACGCCTCTGTTCAGCCTTCTCCCCTCATTGGTCCAGTTGCAGGAAGCTGACGGGCTGCGCTGCCTCAGCGCGCACTGACGTCACCACGGAGAGCGACTGGAACCAACAAGCCCTAAAGCGAAGAGACCTTACCAAGGTAACGGGCAGAAACTGCCCGATTGGTGTGTGCCACGCAATCCCCCACGAAATTTGCAGCAGGATACAATAGTGCACGTCATCCATAGGGGCTAGAACTCCTCCCTGACCTGGAACAAGGGTTGACAGGCCAAACACAACATACTCAAGGGAATTAAAGGGGTAGCATCTAAATTGCATATAAATACTTAAGTACTAAAGTTGGAATATAAAAGCAAGGGCAATGAAAAAAAAAGATCAAACCTACAAATTTACAGTGACTTTAAGGGTTACCCCTACCCACCCCCACCCACAAGCCAATTCCCACACACCTATTTCTCCAAGAATACACATAACTCATTCCTATCATTGAACCCAAGCTGTAGCTTCAGTTCTCAAGATTCAATAGGATTCCCTTTGAGACAAAATTTTGTCCCGATCACCTCCCCTCCTGGGGACTCCCACAGCGATCAAACCCACTATTCTCAGGTGGGATGGATCGCCGTGGTGGTTGTCCAAAAAGTGCTGAACCAATTTGGGAACACCTCCCTCACCCTTATGGATTGCTCTTACATGTTCCACCAAACGTTCCCTCATTGGACGTGTGGTTTACCCTATGTAAAAATACGCACAAAGACACAGGAGAGCATAGACTACAAACTCGGTCCTACATGTGATGAAACTCTTAATTTGGAAATGGACTGATCCCAACCTTATATTGTTGGTTTTTAGCACATGACTGCATGTGGGACAATGCCCACATTGAAAATTTGCACTAGGTCTGCGACCATCAAGCCATGTATGAGACCAGGGCCGAGCCTGGGCGGGTGCAAGGCACCCGTCTCTGAGAGGCGCCGCCCGGCCGTTGCTCTCCCTCTGTGGCCGCCGCTCTCTCCCTCCCTCTAGCCGCCGGCACCTCGTCAGACCTCGATCAAGCGGCGACCAGTAGTGCAGGCGCTAGGACCTAGCCTGCCGCAATGGTATGCGGAAGTGACATCACTTCCGCATATAGAGCGGGTGCGTCCGGCGCCCTCTTACTGGTCGGGTCGCCCGCTGATCGAGGTCTGACGCTGCTGCAAGGTGAGGGGGTAGCGGCGGCTAGGGGGGGTCCCACTCACTCACTCACTCACTAAACGGGGTCTCTATACCCCTGGCTCCATATACTGGGCACATATACCCCCTGGCTCCATATACTGGGCACATATACCCCTGGCTCCATATACTGGGCACATATACCCCCTGGCTCCATATACTGGGCACATATACCCCCTGGCTCCATATACTGGGCACATATACCCCCTGGCTCCATATACTGGGCACATATACCCCCTGGCTCCATATACTAGGCACACTGGCTGTTTGTCATTATGTGCATTTACTGGTGAAAAGCGTCTCTTGTTAAGTGCATTTACTGGTGAAAAGCGGTCTCTTGTTAAGTGAATTTACTGGTGAAAAGCTGTCTTTTGTTATGTGCATTTACTGGTGAAAAGCTGTCTCTTGTTATGTGCATTTACTGGTGAAAAGCTGTCTGTCATTATATGCATTTACTGGTGAAACGCTGTCTCTTATGTGCATTTAGTGGGGAAATTTTGTCAGTAAAAATCTTTTGTCAGTAAATTTTTAGGTATTTGTCTGTAAAAAATAACGTGAAAGGTTGGCAACACTGGCAGGCTGCGCGGCACAACGGGAAAGATACAGGCAGCCCACCTCACGCTTGGGCTTGGCTGGGGGAGGAGCCAACGACAGCGAGCAAGAGTAGGGTGGCCGCATGCAGCCATAAATACGCAGTGTGTGACTGCTTCGCACTAGCAGAGCATCTCAGCCTGGGTCAGTCCAGAGACTAGCAGGCTCGCAGGCAGCCAAAGCCAGCCAGGAGCAAGCCCATGGAAGAGGGGTAGGAATGGGGTATCACATGCATGCGTAAAGAGGTGGAAAGTGTGAGTGTGATTAGGCAGGACATGGGTGTGGTTATGTGGTTGGGCGTGGTTAATTTAACCTCTCCCAAAGGCGCCAGCGAAAATCTTGCACCCAGGTGCCAGGCACCCCAGGCTCACCCCTGTATGAGACTGTTGCCTCACAAATTCACTTTGTGTTAGCATGGAGCCCAGGGTATTACTGTGAGAATCCGCTCAGCTGCCTGCACAGGCAGGCAGCCTTTTGACCATTGTTTAGGTTTGCATGCTGCAGGACTCTGGAACAGAGACCTGTCTTTCCATTGCAAGTTCTGGTCTGTTCTCTTGCTGGGGAATTTGCATACATTCGTTATGCAAATCCCCTACCTGCCTTCTTTGATGACTGGCACTATAAGAGCTTTATGTTTCCCAGAAGGCTTTGCTGGTCATTTCCATTCCATGGTCTGTTCCTGAAGGACACTGCTGGAGTGTCAGCCGTTGCTATCTAGTATAGTTAATTCCTGGGGGTTGCTTTAGGCTCCCCTTCTAGCCCAGTCAGGTTGTATTATCTGTTTGTTTGTTCTTTTGCTATTGTCCTGTCCCAACGGTGGTCGACAGGAAATGGTTCTGATCTCTGTTCTTGGAGTATAGCTGGTGCAGCGGTTGCTACCAGCTATCTCTTCTGATCTGTCTCTTTGGATCGCGCTAGCCACTTTTCGCTAGCGCTGTGGATCCTTCTGTTCTGTCTCCTGGGATCGCGCTAGCCACTTTCCGCTAGTGCTGTGGATCCTTCTGTTCTGCTACTCTGTACCTGGATCGCGCTAGCCACTTTTCGCTAGTGCTGTGGATCCTATCTCTCGCTTGTCCCTGTTTTTGTGTGTCTGTCTTGTCTGCTACGCTTGCTGGAGGCTCGGTGAGGTAACCGTTAAGCAAGCGCTCGCGTCCTCTGTTTCATGTTTGTCTGTTAATGGTTAGGTAGGCGTGCTTGTCTCTATTGTGCTTATCACGTGGAGACCGCGCATAACCGCGTGCACTGTTGCGAATGAGTGCGGTGTTCGCGGTTAGCTAGCGTTTGTTATTTTCCGTATCTCCTCATTGTATTTGCTGTGCCTTTGCTACCCTCGTGCCCGGTTTTGCTCAGTCTTGGGTCTCTGTCGGCAATCGCCATTCTTGCGATTGCATTCCCACTTCGTTTCCGCCGTTGTGTGTTCACCGTCGCTGGGTGGCGACTAGTTTGGTGGACACACATTGGTTCTGTACCTTTGCTCCGTTTCTTGTGGGCTATCCAGCCCTGCCTGATCGTACCTTGTCCTGGATCTGTACAATTCCCGTCTGGCATCTGTGGCTGTGCAGCGACTGTGTTCGCCTGCACTCCACAGCGCCATCTGCCGGAGGGAATTGCCCTCTGCGGGTGCATAGCACCTAGCCTGGGTGTCCTCAAATATACGCTTGTGGAGGAAATCCGCCGCGTCAGCGCACGTCTGGTGCGCTGACCGCGAATACGATTCCACAATCGTTACAATTACCCTGTCGGAAGGACATAATTGGGGGCTGTAGTACCTTGGGACCTAATCTTTCATCCTGTTCTAGTAAGTGCCAATTCCTCAGAATGCTCTCATGAATTTTACCTGACATTGGGGAAAAGTCAAACACAAATGCAAATGTGTCATCACGCTATCTCTGACTACTCTTTAGGGTCCCAATCTGCTGATGTCCCGTACCTTTTCCAAAGCCTGTTCTAATTCAAAAGCATCGTACCCTCTCTCTAGGAAACGATCGTACATCTCACTTGCCTGAGTCTCAAAGTCATCATTTTTGGAATTGTTCCTTTTTAATCTCAAAAATTGACTATATGGGACAGAGGTCTTGACATGGTTTGGATGATAGCTGGAACAATGCAGGACCGAGTTTGTAGCTGTGCTCTTCCTATGTGCTTTGGTGATTATCGTCCCCCCCCCGAACCTTCTTGGTCAAGAAAAGTGACCTGTTGATCGCCCCATTCGCCTGTGAATTTCATATTCATCTCATTTTGGTGCAGATACTCCAAAAAGGAGTTAAAGCGGTCCCTGGTGGACCTCTAAATTACCAACACATCGTCCACGTACCTGGACCATGCCCTCAAATCACATCTATAGGGGTTTCGTTCCCCATAGATGTACACTGCCTCCCATTTTGCAAGAAATGGACTTATGGACCTTAGGCAAAAAGTAGATGACAGGTCTTTTTGGGAACTGGGGGAACAAATCATTTCCCAACTTAGGGTCAAGAAAGCCTTGTTGTACCCCAGATCTCAAAAGGTTTCTCAACTTTTGTTGGTACTGAAAAGTGGGGTCAGCCTTCAATTTGACATAGGTAGAACTATCCTCAAGCTGCCTCAAGGCCTCCCTTACATAGCTGTCCATTCTCATCACAGCAATGTTACACCCCCCCCCCCCTGTCCTCTTTTTTTAATTGTGAGATCTCAACCATTTCACTGCTTTCCATTCAGAAGCAGAGAAGTTTTGTTTATCTTCCAGATAAATAATTGCTTTAATATCCTGCAGGACTTGTTTTTGGAAGGTATCCAAACCTGAACCTGCCATTGGAGGGAAATGGGCAACAGATTTACAGGCATGATAGTTCAATACATTCCCCAGTTTGGTTGTATCTTCTGTATGACTTTCCGCAAAGAGGGTTTGTAGGTCATTAAGAGCGACACACCAATTTGGTTGAAAGCCAAGATTCCAAATTCCCTCCCTTACTGGGGTTTCACCTCCTGCTCCATAAAGCCTATAGATGTTCATCTTGCATATGCTTTTATAGAGATCAATCTCGAATCTTGTGAAATCAAATGACCCAGTGACCACAAAGTTCAAACCCTTCTGCAAGACCTCAATGCATGATTGTGAAAGTTCCACCCCTGATAGATTTCTGACACGCAAAGTGTCAGATGCCATTGCCATGTGCAAGAAAACAAGATCAACAATCTTCCACTTCAGCAAAACAACACATGGGCACCGATGATGTGGTAACCATTTAATCCACTTGTGATAAAAAAAATATGTAGAAAGCAGTACAGTTCATATAAAGGAAATGCGATACTTCACCAGTCTGATGACCCACACACAGTTAGCCCACGGATGATTCAACAATTGTTTCACACCTCACTGGTGCTTGTTCACGGATACTGTGGCTTACATGGCGGCTATATAAAAACACGCCGCACTATGTTCAGGCCGTGTATAAATACACGCCTGTGTTCAGCCTTCTCCCCTCATTGGTCCAGTTGCAGGAAGCGCCGCCCCTCCTCTCTGACTGGCCGCGCTGCCTCAGCGCGCACAGACATCACTACGGAGGTTATCCCCCTGTTGGGTTCAATATTGAGCCTACTGTGGTGTGTTATATCTGACAGCAGCATTGTGTCATTATACAATATATTGCATTTAGAGTGATTGTTTCGTATGCAGCAGGGATCATGTTGGAACATTTATTAGTTATTTTTTAAATCATTTTATTCTTTATTGAATCATCAATATTGTGATTATTATTATACCTAATGTTGAATAAAGATTTTTGTTATATTTTTTTCAAAATTTGCTGCTGGGCTTTCTCTTTCTACCATATAATTGCTCTTGTTTTGAGCAGTAGCACACACGGTTATTTGGTTGAGATGTTGCAGACACATTCCAGAAACTGTCAGTCAGTACACTGTGCACCATGCCAGTCAGTACGCTGTGCACCATGCCAGTCAGTACGCTGTGCACCATGCCAGTCAGTACGCTGTGCACCATGTCAGTCAGTATATTGTGCACCATGTCAGTCAGTATATTGTGCACCATGTCAGTCAGTACGCTGTGCACCATGTCAGTCAGTACGCTGTGCACCATGTCAGTCAGTACGCTGTGCACCATGTCAGTCAGTACGCTGTGCATCTTGTCAGTGAGTATACTGTGCACCATGTCAGTCAGTACGCTGTGCACCATGTCAGTCAGTACGCTGTGCACCATGTCAGTCAGTACGCTGTGCACCATGTCAGTCAGTACGCTGTGCACCATGTCAGTCAGTACGCTGTGCACCATGTCAGTCAGTACGCTGTGCACCATGTCAGTCAGTACGCTGTGCACCATGTCAGTCAGTACGCTGTGCACCATGTCAGTCAGTACACTCTGCATCTTGTCAGTGAGTATACTGTGCACCATGTCAGTCAGTACACCGTGCATCATGTCAGTCAGTATACTGTGCACCATGTCACATGTCAGTCAGTACACTGTGCACCATGTCAGTCAGTACTCTGTGCAGCATGTCAGTCAGTACTCTGTGCAGCATGTCAGTCAGTACTCTGTGCAGCATGTCAGTCAGTACTCTGTGCAGCATGTCAGTCAGTACTCTGTGCAGCATGTCAGTCAGTACTCTGTGCAGCATGTCAGTCAGTACTCTGTGCAGCATGTCAGTCAGTACTCTGTGCAGCATGTCAGTCAGTACTCTGTGCAGCATGTCAGTCAGTACTCTGTGCAGCATGTCAGTCAGTACTCTGTGCAGCATGTCAGTCAGTACTCTGTGCAGCATGTCAGTCAGTACTCTGTGCAGCATGTCAGTCAGTACTCTGTGCAGCATGTCAGTCAGTACTCTGTGCAGCATGTCAGTCAGTACGCTGTGCACCATGTCATGTCAGTCAGTATGCTGGGCACCATGTCAGTCAGTACATGGTGCAGCATGTCAGTCAGTACTGAATGCAGTAGTATCGCTGCGCTCAATGTGATAAGAGTACTTGGAAATTGTCCGAGCTGCAAGCAGTGTCCTCTGTACAGGCAATCCAAACTTTATGCGTCCAATGCTGCTGCGCTTGTACTCCTCACAAACACATCCAATAATGTCACATGTAGAGGGAGAAGAAAAAAACCAAAACATAGGGTGTAACGTATGCTCAGTTCACCCTTGGTGCCAAACACACACGCTTCCAGAAATAGTGAATAAGCCCCCAGCCGGCATCACCACCACTTCCTATAGAGTGGCCGCTTACCCTCAGTATTCTTTTAAACAAGCACAGCCTTTGGCAGCCATTGCCTATGCAATAAACATCCTAGAGCCAATATAAAAGTAAACCATAGCGTAATTCCGTTTATTTAAGACAGTAAAGCCCTGCTAACAATTCTGCTTACAATGTAAACACTTGGACATGAGCATTTCATAGTCATAAACTGCACCGGATCATTAGCGCGTCCGCCGGCCGGGTGTAGCTGCTATCCTCGCTCCTTCCCAAGTATGCGTGCATGCGTACGTCCAGGCTCCGCCCTACGTGTTTCATCACAGGGCGTGACTCATCAGGGGCTGGCTGGGGGCTTATTCACTATTTCTGGAAGCGTGTGTGTTTGGCACCCTTGGTGAACTGTGCATACGTTACACCCTATGTTTTGTTTTTTTTCTTCTCCCCCTACATGTGACATTATTGGATGTGTTTGTAAGGAGTACAAGCGCAGCAGCATTGGACGCATAATGTCAGTCAGTACGCTGTGCAGCATGTCATTCAGTACGCTGTGCACCATGTCAGTCAGTACATTGTGCACCATGTCAGTCAGTGTACTGTGCACCATGTCAGTCATTACACTGAGCACCATGTCAGTCATTACACTGAGCACCATGTCAGTCATTACACTGAGCACCATGTCAGTCAGTGTACTGTGTACCACGTCAGTCAGTGTACTGTGTACCACGTCAGTCAGTACATCGTGCACCATGTCAGTCAGTACGCTGGGCACCATGTCAGTCAGTACGCTGGGCACCATGTCAGTCAGTATACTGTGGAACATGTCAGTCAGTACACTGTGCAGCATGTCAGTCAGTACACTGTGCAGCATGTCAATCAGTATACTGTGGAACATGTCAGCCGGTACACTGGAGCATCATGTCAGTCGGTACGCTGTGCACCATGTCAGTCGGTACGCTGTGCACCATGTCAGTCGGTACGCTGTGCACCATGTCAGTCGGTACGCTGTGCACCATGTCAGTCGGTACGCTGTGCACCATGTCAGTCGGTACGCTGTGCACCATGTCAGTCGGTACGCTGTGCACCATGTCAGTCGGTACGCTGTGCACCATGTCAGTCGGTACGCTGTGCACCATGTCAGTCGGTACGCTGTGCACCATGTCAGTCGGTACGCTGTGCACCATGTCAGTCGGTACGCTGTGCACCATGTCAGTCGGTACGCTGTGCACCATGTCAGTCGGTACGCTGTGCACCATGTCAGTCGGTACGCTGTGCACCATGTCAGTCGGTACGCTGTGCACCATGTCAGTCGGTACGCTGTGCACCATGTCAGTCGGTACGCTGTGCACCATGTCAGTCGGTACGCTGTGCACCATGTCAGTCGGTACGCTGTGAAGCATGTCAATCGGTACACTGTGAAGCATGTCAGTCAGTATAATGTGTACCATGTCAGTCAGTACACTGTGCATCATGTCAGTCAGTACACTGTGCATCATGTCAGTCAGTACACTGTGCACCATGTCAGTCAGTACACTGTGCACCATGTCAGTCAGTACACTGTGCACCATGTCAGTCAGTACACTGTGCACCATGTCAGTCAGTACACTGGAGAACCATGTCAGTCAGTACACTGGAGAACCATGTCAGTCAGTACACTGGGCATCATGTCAGTCAGTATACTGTGCACCATGTCAGTCAGTGTACTGTGCACCATGTCAGTCAGTGTACTGTGCACCATGTCAGTCAGTACACTGGAGAACCATGTCAGTCAGTACACTGTGCATCATGTCAGTCAGTATACTGTGCACCATGTCAGTCAGTACACTGGAGAACCATGTCAGTCAGTACACTGTGCACCATGTCAGTCAGTGTACTGTGCACCATGTCAGTCAGTACATTGGAGAACCATGTCAGTCAGTACACTGTGCATCATGTCAGTCAGTACACTGTGCATCATGTCAGTCAGTACACTGTGCATCATGTCAGTCAGTACACTGTGCATCATGTCAGTCAGTACATTGTGCACCATCAGTTTATTTTCACCTCGGGTTCACTTTAAACCTTAAGTGCACTTTGGCCATTACAGCTGAGGCCCACAGCTCGCCATACATTTAAAGATACAATCCAAAACTTCCAGTTCTGCAAGGTCCTGCTCTGGACGTAAGCCTGGAACATCTGTTGCATCTGTTGGAAGCGCTGATGTGTGACAGGCACCCCAGAGGCTGGCAGCTGTTGCTGGCACAGGCTGTTGTATAAAGAAAAAGCAAGTTACTCAGTGTCTTGTATCTTAATAAAGGATACCTGAAGATATTCCTGATCATTAATATGCCTCAACAGTATTATGCATGAGCAATTTGTGGCAAGATCCATTTTATTACAAGAGAAATCCAAACAAAACATGTTATGTTAACTTTGGGTAGAGTGAGAAATGTAAATATACCTTTAGATTCTGTATTGGTGTCTAGGCCGTGTGATGCAGCAGGAGGGAAGGGGTGCGGATGGATTTCCACACACAATAGTCCAACTAATTGCAAATATTCACTTAAAGTGTACCGAGCACCATTTTTAGCACCTCAATAGCACATTAAAAATGCATGACAAAAATATGTCTTGTTATTAAAAACAACTTCCATTTTACCATTTATTTTTACATTTAAAGAGACTGAAGTCTCTTTTCTCCCCTGATTTTCTCATATAGTGCTGTTAAGAGTTAATGCCTAAGTGAAATCGCCACATCCCCGCAGCAGATGACAGATTTATTGCTGAGGATTAGCCCTGCAAAGCTCCCGGGCTCGCAGGGCTTTACTTCCTAGAAGAGGCAGAGCTTTAGGCTGTAGCTCTGCCTCCTCCGCAGTCAATCTCTGCTGATCGACGGCTCTCCCCACCCCTCTCAGTCTTCTTTCACTGAGAGGGACTGGGAGATGGCGAAGATCCACGGAGATTGATTGCGGAGAGGCAGAGCTACAGCTGAAAGCTCTGTCTCTCCAGGGCAGCATGATCTGCGACCTGCAAAGTCATTGAACTTTGCATGTCGCTTTCTCTATATTAAATTACTCATCTGCCATGGGGATGCGGCAATTTCACTCAGGCATTAACTCTTAACAGAATGATATGAGCAAAACAGGGAAAAAAGAGACTTCAGAGTCTCTTTGATGATTAGTAGAGGTTTTATTAGCCTACTTCAGCAGGCTTGCCAGCCTGACCCATCTGCAGAGATTTCAGGCATCTAATGACTTAAATAATTGTTTTACTGAACTCATTACCAAGAAGTAAACAATACCTTTTCCTCAACAAAGAGGGTGGGTAATTAGGACAACTGCTTCAAAGAAGTCAACCAGAGGGAATGTGTTAAGATAGCATCTTTGATGTCTGTAAATAAGGACAGTGAAAAGGGGAGGGGGGAATATGGCAGCTCCTATAGCCATTACAAAGGGAAAGAAAGGGTGCTTAGTTCCCTTTAAAGTTGAACTTTAACCAATGAATAAACTTCATTCCAATCAGTAGCTGACACCCCCTTTCCTCCAAGAAAGAAGATAGCCTTCAGATAACCCAGAGGCTTCCCTGATCCTCCTGATCCTCCTGGTGGCTTCTGAATATAGCCAACAAGAGCTTGTCAGATTTGCTCTCGTGGCTGCAGTCCTGTTTCCTATGTAAAGGAGTGTGGCTGCAAACAAGAGGGACCTGAGCAGCAGTGGTGGGGTCAAGGAGGACATGGGGAGCCTCAAGTCCATCCAGCGGCTTCCCACTACTTAGGTAAGTATCTATTTTTTTACAGGTTTGAATTAACTTTCCATGCATAATGGTGGATCGTGAGGATAGGGAAAATAATAAAGATATCTATATAGATGTTTCAAATATTTGTTTTACTTTGTACTATATGCATTAGCAAAACCTATTTTAAAACAATATTTAATTGGGTTATAATGACATTTTGCAAATTAATTTATCCTATTTTCCACTTTGAGCCAGTAGGTGGCGCTCCTTGGCAAAAAAAAAAAAAATATCTGAAAGATGGCGCTTTAACTCATGGTCCTATTGTAAAATAAAGTCCATTATGCGGAAAGCATTTATCGTGAGTTGTATTGCCAATCTGACTGAATAAAGGTTTCTATTGAGGTTGTTTTTTTTTTAATAGCAGTAAATGTTTTCTCATCTTATCCACAAAATAGTAAAGTACAGTAGTTGTAAAGTAGATAAGAAAAGTCATATCAAGCACTGGCACGATATTGGCCTGTTAGGAAGTATGGGAGGAGCAATCTGAACTTGCAATCCTATATAAATCCTGTGATCCTGCATGTCTTACCCAGCACTCGTATGAACTTCCTGCTGCCTCGCCAAAATACCTTCTGTACCCTTGTGCCACCTCTTCCCAATAACATGTGGTCTGCTGCACTTGGAGCTGAACTCAATGAGCATGTCTATGCTGCACAATCACAAGGAGTATGGTCAAAATTTTGCAAACCAAGGCAAATGTAGTACAAGATTGGACAAATGTCCCCTGCCACCTTGAATAGCTCCAGTGCCTGTATGCCAAATTGTGGCATAGCTTAGGATGTTTTAATGGCTTAGATATAAAGTTGGTAATATGTATAAAGTTTGTTCAGTTTCCAGTCTACTTAAATGGAATTTCTGCAAGGTTACAACTGGTAAACCATCAACTTTTGAATCTCTGTGATATTTTAAAGTAGAACTAGTCGAAATTTACCCTCTTGTCCAACAGATTAGTCGCACAATAAAGGCTCATACATGCATGCAAGTTTTCTACCCAACTATCAACTAAACTTGGTCTGTTGTATGGTTGTTAACGTGAGACAAATGACTACACGAGTGACTGAGAACAGGTGGTGTGCCCGATCCAACATGCGGTTCAACTCACACGACTGCTGGGCTGATATTGTGCAGGTGGCCACGTGGGTACAAGTCGTTTGAACGTCTTGTACTTGTTTTGAATGCGAACTAAGGGTAGAAGATCGAGAGCCCAATATGGTGTAGTATGTTTTAAGGAAGGAGGGGGTGTATTATGACGTGTAAGTATTATACTCACAAACCAGGGTTGCCTCCAAAGCAACCACTGTTCAGGCAGGTGGGGAGAACAAGCCTGTCCCCACTCAGGAATAAGACATCGCTCTCTGTGGACAGGAGGAAGTTGTAGGGTAGAACACCCTTCCACCAAGGGTGGACTTCTAGATGCGCAGAGGTGTACAGAGGCGCCGGTAGGATAAAAGTCAATAAAAAGTTTAAAATTGTTTTGGTTGCGGTGGTGGACCAGCCAACCTTAAACAGACATAAGTACTGTCGAAATTCAGAAAATATACAATTTATTCAATTACTCCCAATGAAAAGTCGCAACGCGTTTCATGGGCAAGGACCCGCTTCCTCAGGCAATAAAAGACAGGAGCAATACACTGGAAAATGACAGAGACAAGTAACAACCATCAGAATGCTATGTGTGATACAATTGTACATTTGTTCAAAATTTGTTTTGAATGCGGCCATATCATGCAGTCCGTCGTATGCATGCGCGCGCAGTATGTAAATGAGCAGAAAATACAAGTCATGCTATCCCCTGTTGGTGTGGCCGGTCTTGTTGTTGGGTTGGTGATGCAGAAAAGCTTCATGTGTATAAGAAATTCTAGGGACAATTATTTGGTAAAAAGTAACTGAAAGGGTTAATAGACTGTGCCTCACTGTGCTTGGAAGGCTTATAAATTACATTGTTCTACTCAGCAGCTCTCTAGGTTGTACTATGATCACTATCAGCTGCTGATATGACAGAGTTAACAAAGCAGAGGGCTTTTCTTTGCAGGATTCAATGACTGTAGGCAGAGGAGAGATTATTGTCCTTACTGAACAGCTTTTTGAATTAACTTGATGGTTTAAAATATGCATGCAATGGCAAATCCCAACACTGCTGTACTCCAAGCCGAAAACTTGTGAATTTTACACAGATGGCATTACATTGGAAGAAAAGCAAGTAGCATAGTGTTATAGGAAACAAAGCAATGGTTGCAAGTTTTCTTGTATAATAATGTCCGCCTGTAATTCGGTTTTAAGGCTTACCTGATGTTGTCGCTTAGCTCTTGTACTTGGCAACGCAGTCGCTGAGCTTATTCCTGTAGCTGTGCTCTCTCCTGCTGCAGCTTACAGATGTACTCTGCTGTCTTCTGCAAGGTGGTTGCTTTACTAAGCTGTAAAGATCAGGCTCATGTTATAACTCTTAGACACCAATATTTTGGAGATACTTTTAAAATGACAAGTATTTTGTTATTTCCTTTGTTATTATTAGGACCTTTCTATATGCAGATATACACAAACCTCAACTGCACCTTTTTGTTTAATTTATAAAGGGTATGTCCCTCAAAACAGGAAACAATCCATAATTACGGTTTTCCAATATGGTTTTTACTAAATATAAGCTGGAGTCTTTACCTTGGATAATACAATTTGTTTTTATGAATTGGCCCACCTCCTTCGATTTCCCACCATAATACAATCATGGTATTGGGATTGGTGGAATAATGATGAGGGGGTGGTTTCTGATTAAATGGATCAGGCACAGTGGGAGTTACCTACAAGGGTGCGCCAACTGGATATAAAGCAGTGAGCTATTTTGGCTCTTTGGCTTGACCACACCACATAGGTCTCAGCCATGAGAATGTCAATGGGGTTGATTCAGTAAGAAAATAGCGCAATTAACCTCCTGTTACTGTGCATAGTGAGCGCCCTCTGACTAAAATTAATAATGCACGGTATGCTGCCAATAGGGCGCATAAGGCGCACAGGGCTAAATAGCGCAAGTAACAGGAGGTTACTATTTTTCTTAGTGGTATGTATCATTTGTGATTATTGAATGTGATTATTCATACGCACTCCTCACTTTTGCACTTTACTTAAAGGAATACTATCAATGCCCAAATTTTCTAAAATTACAATGTACAAATAATGTCTAAGTAGCTGTGTAAACATTTTCCTACTTTTCATGTTAATTATCAAAGGCAAGAGCTTTAATTTATTGAGAGTAGGATTTACCGGTAGCTGTATTGGGACAAATCAATTGCAGAAGGGGTGTCTGCTTCAATGCACAGCCAGTGTTGCATATCAGACTGCAGAGTATTTTTCTCAGAAAGCAAAAACAGTATGAAAAGCTGTGACAAAAGCTGTGAGCTTTCTCTCTCTCTCACACACAGAGTTACACACAGGGTTTACTGATCAAGTGTGAGGGGAATTTCCCCTCTCATGGCTCATTCTGCCATCAGTTATGGTGTCAGTAAAGTTTGAAAGTATTTTGATAACAGTAAACAAAGAGGTTGCTAGGGAAATGTATACAACAGTACTTAGCAGCACTTCCCAAACAATTCCTATCTTAATTGAAAAAAATATGTAGATCGTTAGTGTTCCTTTAATACAGCTCTGAAGAAGCCCCACTTTGGGGCGAAACATGCAGGGTCACTTTCTCTGTGTAATTAGTGTAGACTGAGTAATAACACCCACCCAAACAGGTTCTAGTAGAGGGATCCTTTATATGCATTTAGGTGCTACCTCAGTCTTTTGTCTCAAACATGTATTAGTGTAGACAAGTTTCAGTCTCCTAAACAGTCTATTACTTTTTTTAATTGTTTCTGACTAAAAGTTATGTTTTAATCTAATTCCTCTAATGCAGGGGTGTCAAATATAAATAGACGACGGAGGGCCGAAATGTAAAACTTAGACCAGGTCGAGGGCCGACTAGTATACTTATTCCCCCCCCCCCCCCCCACACACACACACTTGGAATGATCACATAACACCCCACAATTTTCACTGCATGTGATAGCCGCGGTGTTATAGCCAACAAACAAAATACATCCTCATTGTGGGTAGGTAGCCAGGTATAGGTAACCCCTATATAGGAAGCCAGGTATAGTTGCCCCCAATATAGGTAGCCAAGAATAGGTGCCTTCAGTATAGATAGCTAGGCATAGGTGCCCCCAGTATGTAGGTTAGCCAGGTATGTGCCTCCAGTATAGGTAGCAGGCACAGGCGCCCCAGAATAGGTAGCTAGGCGTAGCAGGTGCCCTAGTATAGGTAGCCAGGAATAGCAGGTGCCCTAGTTTAGGTAGCCAGGCATAACAGTTGCCCCAGTATAGGTAGCCAGGCATAGTAGGTGCCCCAGTTTAGGTAGCCATGCATATCAGGTGCCCCAGTTTAGGTAGCCAGGCATATCAGGTGCCCCAGTTTAGGTAGCCAGGCATAGCAGGTGCCCCAGTTTAGGTAGCCAGGCCTGTATACGCACGCTAGCAGGCAGGGACTCACCACTCTCCTGTGTGCGGGGGTCACGCTGGTGTGCAGACTGCCGCCGCTCGCCCCCATGGAGAGTACAGCGGCCAGCTAGGATGAAAGAGGAGGTGGAGGAAGCGGAAAAGGAGCTGCCTGATTGACAGCTCCGCAGTGAACCCATGGCATTGGGAGGCGGAGCAAGAAGCTGGAGCGTGATAGAACGTAGCAACACTGTCACTTGCATGAGGAGGAGGGCTGGCCATCCAAAGACAACAGACAGGAGGGGCGTTGCCGCGGGCCATGACGATCCTCTTGCGGGCCATTGTTTAAAGCGCCGCGGGCCAAATACAATGTAAAGTGCAGAAAGCACTGGCGGAACAATTTTTTTTTTTGCCGCTGCGTACATGTGCTCTAACGGTACTCTGAAAGGAAACCAGTTTGTGAGCTTACAGATGTACTGATGCCTTACTAAGCTGTCAAGATTTGGCTCATCTTACACATCTAACACACCAACATTGTGAAGATACTTTTCAAAATGATGACAAGGATTCTGTTACTCCCTTTCTTTCCTTTGTCATTATAAGAACCTTTCTATATGTAAATATAGACAAACCTTAGCTATGCCCTTGTCTATGTCATCAATATTTGTATTTCTTTTACTTTAATAGGAAGGAAGGTAGTAAATGCTAGGAAATGCAATGATAGCCTAGTGACTTCTCCCATAACATAGTGTGATAGGGATGAAGTGATACCTTGTTGTGCTGTCCATGCAGAGATGTCACCAGATGGTGCAGAGTGTCAAACCCAAGTTTAATGTTGCAGCGTCTCTTCTGTTCAGCTGAGATGTGGGTTATACGTCGGTTCTCAACCTGTAGAATCACAAGCAGCATCTATGTTGGTGACTTGGGAAGACGGCAAATCATTTTAAACTAGAAGAATGATTTGTTTCCCTCTTTTTGCTACTAAATTGTAAATCATTTAGAGGGAAATGTGATTATGAAATTATTTAAAAGTCTACTACAATGATTTGTTGAATGACTCAGCAGTGTATACATTGGGCATGATGCACTAAACTCTGGTAAAGTTGTCATGCGCAGGGAGTGCACAGCAATATTACCATTACTAGTGCAGGGGGAGCATCGGCCATTAACCCATTTGCGCCTTACTATTAACAGTAAAATTGTTGTGCACTGCCTGCGTACGGCAACTTAACTGGAGTTTAGTGCATCAGGCCCATTGAGTCATTTTAAAGTGGTATTGTCATAACATTTCAACTATAGTCTAAAGCATTAAAACAGCATAAAATTAGCAGCTTAAACTATCTGACTTGATTTCAAGGATTAAAACTCATACTTTACACCAATTTTAGCTGCTAATTGATAAGCCTGCTATTGCCAGGCAGAACTATTAGATTGTGCTAAGTAGTGTATATACTGTATAAACAAGGCAGAAAAGCTTCTGCTGTATCTACCAGGACAGGTGGGAGGGGGGGGGGGGGGGGCAGATGGGATTGAGAATTGTATATACTTTGTTTCCACACTAATCACTTCTCCAGGAGTAGGTCTGATAATTCGTCCTGCAGCTGGCAATTATATCAGTCAGCTTAAGGGCCCGTTCTCACAGGTGATTTCAACTAATCGCCAAAGCGATAAGCGCACTAGCGCAATATTAACCTATGGCAGTGATCTCACTGCCGCGATTGCCGCCGATCACGGGCCTTCTGCGACTAATGGACATTGCAAAACAAGTTCCCGGCAGCCTTTTGCTGCGATTCAGGAGCGATCACGGTTATGATTATAAAAGCTCAGATCGCGTTCACTCTGATTCGTGGGAGTATACAGTGATTTTACCATGCTAATCGTGGTAAAATCACCCGCACAAAATGGTTTTGCATTTTTAAAGCGGAACTGTAGATAGAAAATAAACACATTGCTTCACTTACCTGGGGCTTCCCCAAGCAGCCAGCAGCCGTCCTGTCCTGCAGCGGTCCTGCCCAGGCCTCCGTTCTCCCGCTGCCGCTTCGTCCCGTACTTCGACTTGTAAGTCCATGCCAGCGCAGCCCTGCCAAGCATATCCTTTGTTCGCGTTCCCTTTCTGCAATAGCGGGGAACGCGAAGAAAGGATACACGTGGCCAGAGCCACGCAGGCGCAGTGGCCCGGAGGTGAAACCGAAAGTAGCTGGCGGCGAGAGAACGGAGGCTCATCGAGAAGCGGCGTGGGACAGGACGGCTGCTGCAGGCTTGGGGAAGCCCTAGGTAGGTGAAACAATGTGTTTATTTTCTATCTACAGTTCCGCTTTAAAGCGGAATATAACCCTGCATTTCAACTTTGCTCTAAAACATTATTTACAGCATCATATATGCAACCAGCATTTTTTTTTTTTTACTAGACTAGCATTGGAAGGGTTACACATAGAGCTTTAAAGTTCCTGGAGAGAACTGCAGACGCATCCGAAGTTTAGATAGATACATTTAAGTAAAACAAAATGTGACAAGTGAGGAATGTTACACACTATTTGGCTGTCCTCCAGCTCCTGCACAGTCAGAGAGAGTGAGTCACATTCCACAGTTGTTACATTTTGTTTTGCTTAAATGTATCTATCTAAACTTCGGCTGCTGGGAGCAGTTCTCTCCAGGAACTTTAAAGCTCTGTGTGTAACCCTTCCAATGCTGGTCTAGTAAAAAAATGCTGGTTGCATATGATATGCTGTAAAGAATGTTTTAGAGTAAAGTTGAAATGCAGGGTTATATTCCGCTTTAAGTGTGAATGGGCCCTGAGTGAGATGCAAATACACATTCAAAAGACATCAAAGTGATTCATATACATTTTTACTGTTCATTTTACTTTTAGAGGAAAAACATTTTTTTGCTGACAATACCACTTTAACCACTTCCAGACCGCCGTATATACAATCGGCGGCCGGGAAGTGGACCCCGCAAGGACTGCCGTATTGACAAATGGCGGCGGTCCATTTACGGGCATGGGCGGCGCGATCGCGTCATTAGTGACGCGATCGGCCGCCGGCGACTGGCTCCGCCCCCTCGCGCTGTAACTCGCCGGCCGGAAGCGCCGGCAGGTTACTAGCACCCGGATCGCCGCATACAAAGTGTATAATACACTTTGTAATGTATACAAAGTGTATTATACAGGCTGCCTCCTGCCCTGGTGGTCCCAGTGTCCGAGGGACCACCAGGGCAGGCTGCAGCCACCCTAGTCTGCACCCAAGCACACTGATTTCCCCCCTCCCTGCCCCCTGATCGCCCACAGCACCCCTCAGACCCCCCCCTGCCCACCCCCCAGACCACTGTTTGCACCCAATCACCCCCCTAATCACCCATCAATCACTCCCTGTCACTATCTGTCAACACTATTTTTTTTATGCCCTAAACTGCCCCCTGCTCCCTCCTGATCCCCCCCACCCCTCAGATTCTCCCCAGACCTCCCCCCCCCCTGTGTACTGTATGCATCTATCCCCCTGATTACCTGTCAATCACCCATAAATCACCCCCTGTCACTGCCACCCATCAATCAGCCCCTAACCTGCCCCTTGCGGGCAATCTGATCACCCACCCACACCAATAGATCGCCCGCAGATTCGATGTCAGATCACCTCCGCAGTGCATTGTTTACATCTCTTCTCTACCCTAAACACCCACTAATTACCCATCAATCACCCATCAATTACCCCCTATCACCACCTGTCACTGTTACCCATCAGATCAGACCCTAATCTGCCCCTTGCGGGCACCCAATCACCCGCCTACACGCTCAGATTGCCCTCAGACCCCCCTTATCAATTTGCCAGTGCAATATTTACATCTTTTCTTCCCTGTAATAGCCCACTGATCACCTGTCAATCACCCCCTGTCACTGCCACCCATCAATCACCCCCTGTCACTGCCACCCATCAATCAGCCCCTAACCTGCACCTTGCGGGCAATCTGATCACCCACCCACACCAATAGATCGCCCGCAGATCCGACGTCAGATCACTTCCCAAGTGCATTGTTTACATCTCTTCTCTACCCTAAACACCCACTAATTACCCATCAATTACCCTGTCACTGCTAACCATCAGATTAGACCCCTATCTGCCCCTAGGGCACTCAATCACCCGCCCACACCCTCAGAACGCCCTCTGACCCCAGCCCTGATCACCTCGCCAGTGCATTGCTTGCATCTATTCCCCACTCTAATCACACCTTGAGACACCCATCAATCACCTCCTGTCACCCCCTAGCACACCTACCCATCAGATCAGGCCCTAATTTGCCCCGTGTGGGCTCCTGATCGCTCGGCCAAACCCTCAGATCCCCCTCAGACCCCCTTCCGATCACCTCCCCAGTGCATTGATTGCATCTATTGTCCCCTCTAACCACCCCCTGAGACACCCATCAATCACCTCCTGTCACCCCCCTAGCACTCCTATCCATCAGATCAGGCCCAATACAACCTGTCATCTAAAAGGCCACCCTGCTTATGACCGGTTCCACAAAATTCGCCCCCTCATAGACCACCTTTCATCAAAATTTGCAGATGCTTATACCCCTGAACAGTCATTTTGAGACATTTGGTTTCCAGACTACTCACGGTTTTGGGCCCATAAAATGCCAGGGCGGTATAGGAACCCCACAAGTGACCCCATTTTAGAAAAAAGACATCCCAATGTATTCTGTTAGGTGTATGACGAGTTCATAGAAGATTTTATTTTTTTATTTTTTTTTCAAAAGTTAGCGGAAATTGATTTTTATTGTTTTTTTTTTTCACAAAGTGTCATTTTTCACTAACTTGTGACAAAAAATAAAATCTTCTATGAACTCACCATACTCCTAACGGAATACCTTGGGGTGTCTTCTTTCTAAAATGGGGTCACTTGTGGGGTTCCTATACTGCCCTGGCATTTTAGGGGCCCTAAACCGTGAGGAGTAGTCTAGAAAACCAATGCCTCAAAATGACCTGTGAATAGGACGTTGGGCCCCTTAGCGCACCTAGGCTGCAAAAAAGTGTCACATGTGGTATTGCCGTACTCAGGAGAAGTAGTATAATGTGTTTTGGGGTGTATTTTTACACATACCCATGCTGAGTGGGAGAAATCTCTCTGTAAATGGACAATTGTGTGTAAAAAAAAAAACAATTGTCATTTACAGAGATATTTCTCCCACCCAGCATGGGTATGTGTAAAAATACACCCCAAAACACATTATACTACTTCTCATGAGTACGGCGGTATCACATGTGTGGCACTTTTTTACACCCTAAGTGCGCTAAGGGGCCCAAAGTCCAATGAGTACCTTTAGGATTTCACAGGTCATTTTGCGACATTTGGATTCAAGACTACTCCTCACGGTTTAGGGCCCCTAAAATGCCAGGGCAGTATAGGAACCCCACAAATAACCCCATTCTAGAAAGAAGACACCCAAAGGTATTCCGTTAGTAGTATGGTGAGTTCAAAGAAGATTTTATTTTTTGTCACAAATTAGCAGAAAATGACACTTTGTGAAAAAAAAAACAATTAAAATCAATTTCCGCTAACTTGCGACAAAAAATAAAATCTTCTATGAACTCGCCGTACTCCTAACGGAATACCTTGGGGTGTCTTCTTTCTAAAATGGGGTCATTAGTGGGGCTCCTATACTGCCCTGGCATTATAGGGGCCCTAAACCGTGAGGAGTAGTCTTGAAACAAAAATGACCTGTGAAATCCTAAAGGTACTCATTGGACTTTGGGCCCCTTAGCGCAGTTAGGGTGCAAAAAAGTGCCACACATGTGGTATTGCCGTACTCAGGAGAAGTAGTATAATGTGTTTTGGGGTGTATTTTTACACATACCCACGCTGGGTGGGAGAAATCTCTCTATAAATGGACAATTGTGTGTATAAAAAAAAAAAAACAATTGTCATTTACAGAGATATTTCTCCCACCCAGCATGGGTATGTGTAAAAATACACCCCAAAACACATTATACTACTTCTCCTGAGTACGGCAATACCACATGTGTGGCACTTTTTTGCAGCCTAAATGCGCTAAGGGGCCCAAAGTCCAATGAGCACCTTTAGGCTTTACAGGGGTGCTTACAAATTAGCACCCCCCAAAATGCCAGGACAGTAAACACACCCCACAAATGACCCCATTTTGGAAAGTAGACACTTCAAGGTATTCAGAGAGGGGCATGGTGAGTCCGTGGCAGATTTAATTTTTTTTGTCACAAGTTAGCAGAAATGGAAACTTTTTGTTTTTCTTGTCACAAACTGTCATTTTCCGCTAACTTGTGACAAAAAATAATATATTCTATGAACTCACTATGCCTCTCAGTGAATACTTTGGGATGTCTTCTTTCCAAAATGGGGTCATTTGGGGGGTATTTATACTATCCTGGAATTCTAGCCCCTCATGAAACATGACAGGTGGTCAGAAAAGGCAGAGATGCTTGAAAATGGGAAAATTCACTTTTTGCACCATAGATTGTAAACGCTATAACTTTTACCCAAACCAATAAATATAGGCTAAATGGGTTTTTTTTATCAAAAACATGTTTGTCCACATTTTTCGTGCTGCATGTATACAGAAATTTTACTTTATTTGAAAAATGTCAGCACAGAAAGTTAAAAAAATTATTTTTTTGACAAAATTCATGTCTTTTTTGATGAATATAATAAAAAGTAAAAATCGCAGCAGCAATCAAATAGCACCAAAAGAAAGCTTTATTAGTGACAAGAAAAGGAGCCAAAATTCATTTAGGTGGTAGGTTGTATGAGCGAGCAATAAACCGTGAAACTGCAGTGGTCTGAATGGAAAAAAAGTGCCTGGTCCTTAAGGGGGGTAAAGCCCACGGTCCTCAAGTGGTTAAAATGACACTGAAGCGAAAAACAACTGATGATATAATGCAGGGGTAGGAAACCTATGGCTCGGATACATCTGGCTCTGGCTCACAGACAAATCAGTAGGAATTGATTCACTAAGCTACACTGCTCAAACAGCACAGCTTAGTGTGGCAGCGCAAGCTAAATTTTCAAAGTGGTGCATGCTACTGCTGTAGCATGCACTACTCACTTACTCGTGCTACCCCAAAACTAACAGCTGCTCCAATTGTCCCATTCTGGACCCTATCAGGTCCAGTGACTTTGTAGGACGAGATCCCCACATTTTGATTGGCCCAATAGGCTTCCAGCCTATTGGGTCAAAGTGCGGGATCTCGTGCTCATGTGAACTGTGAACTCAGTTTGAAACATACTGTATGGCTTTCAGGGAAATACATTTTAAAATATGTGGCGTTTATGGCTCTCTCAGCCAAAAAGGTTCCTGACCCCTGATATAGTGAATTGGTTGTGTAGTACGAAACCAGACGTTCCCGATTGGCTGCTGAATCACCACAAAGTCAAAAGTGCATTAAAGCGGACTAAAGCTAAAGTCATATAAGTAAATTGGTGATGCAGGGATTTTAACTTTGTTAGCGCCAGTGGTGCAGCGTGCATGCAATTACGATGGGAAAACCCAGGAATCCCAGTGATGTACTTTCAGTCTGGCAGGAAGCGCATCACTAGGTGAGGGCGACAGGTGGCGAATGGCCTGCGGTCTTATGCATATGACCCTGTCGGCACAGGGTCATATGAATGTCGTTTTCTGCGTTGTGGTGTGACAGGGTGGAGCATCAAACTGCAAACGCAACACTTGGTGGAAAACAGGCCTCAAGGAAACCTTAACCACTTAACGACCGTCTAACGCCGATAGGCGGTGGCAGGTCGTAAGTGGTATTACATGGAAACGACCGCTCGTTCGAGCGGCCTTTCCATGTCAGTTCACGGAGGGTGTCTCCGTGAACAGCCTGCGAGCCTCCGATCGCGGCTTGCAGGCTAATTGTAAACACGGGATTGGCCGGGGATTGCCGGCATCTGATAGGCTTAAGCTTATCAGAGGCGGCACAGGACGCATCGCCGTCCTGTGCCGCCCAGGGGACGGAGCGGAGGGAGGGAAAGAGGGAGCCCCGATATCGCTGCGGAGGGGGGCTTTCAGGAGCCCCCCCCCACAACACGCAGGCAGCCGGCGGCGATCAGACCTCCCCCAGCAAGACATCCCCCTAGTGGGGAAAAAAGGGGGGGGGGGGGAAGTCTGGTTGCCCTGCTGCAAATACGATCTGTATAGCCCAGTCCTTAAGTAGTTAAGTGAGGGCAAAAAGTTGATCAGCCCCCTGTAGTCCTTCAGGTCCCTTGTTGTCCTTATGGCCCATACTCACGAGGGACTTTTGTCGCCTCAACACGCGGCGCGCGCGTGTTGCGGCGACAGGTCGCCCGTGAGTATGGGCCGTCGCACGCGCGCGCACCCCGAACTGTCGCCCGTCGCTCTTGTCGCCATGCGATTGAAAGTTTCAATCGCATGGCAACAGTCGCCGCCGCACCTCCGTCGCAACTGTCGCTAGTCCGCGTGAGTACGCGGACTAGCGACAGCAACCTCCATAGAGGTAAATGGAGCTTCCGGCAGGGGGGAGAAGGAACGTCGGCGACAGCTTCCGTCTCGCCGCTGGTCCCTCTTCCGCGTGTGTACGCGGAGGGACCTGGAGAGAAGCTGTCGCCGGCCTGTCGCTAGCACGCTCACGTGTGCTGGCGACAGGCCACTTCTGCAGCCCGTGAGTACGGGCCATTACAGTCCGTTCTGTTGTGCAACTGCCACACCTTGTGCTGTCCTAGCTGCACGCATTTCCTTGATTGAGCTCCTGTGGCCGGCAGCGCTTTGGGCATCCGCATTTTGTAAAGCTTGCAACTGCACATGCACAGACCGCTCTCAGCCACAGGAGAGTGATTTGAGGAGGCACGTGGCTAGGACAGCACATGGGCAGTAGCCCACTATTGGTCCAGTTGTTGAGATTTTCGACAGGCACAGAACAGAGCAGATTGAGAGGACAGCGAGTGACCTGAAGAACTACAGGTGGCTGGATGAAGCCCCAGGTAAGTTATAATGATTTTTTTCCCCCTCATTTATGGTTAGTAAATCATGGTGGTGTAGTAGTTTGCTTTCTCACCTAGCAGTGCTGTGTCCCCAGTTGGAATCCCAGCCAGGACACTATCTGCAAAGGGTTTGCATGTTCTCCCTCTGTCTGCGTGGGTTTCCTCTGGGCACTCAAGTTTCTTCCCACATCCCCAAACCATACAGATAAGTTAATGGCTTCCCTCATAATTGGCCTGTGACTACAATACATACGCTACACGATGCATACATAAATATACAACTGTGGTAGGGATTAGATTGTGAGCTCCTCTGAGGGACAGTTAAATGACAAGACAATATACTCGCTGTACAGAGCTGCAGAACATGCTGGCGCTATATAAATACTAAATAATAATAGCTTCTAGGCATCTTGGCAGTGAAATTGCTGTAGTACTTACTAGAAAGTAACATGGCATTAGGACCCTGAAGTCTAATTTCAGCAAGTCCAGGTTCTTATCAGTGCTGCTCTGAGTGAAGGGGGTAGGGAGAGGAAGTGGCAATGAAAGGGAAGGCTGAAAGGCACTACAGCCCATCTCCCTTCTCTGAACTCCCATGCCAGAACACAGCATAACACCAGGACAGAGAAGGAGGGGGGCGGGGCTGCTCTCATACACAGCTCTCACTGACTTGCACAGAAGCTGGAGGCTGCGTCCCAACGTGACAATGGACAACAATGGAGAGGTGCCTGGACTCTTCTGCCGCCCCTCAGATCCAGGCAGCCAGTTAGCAGAAGCTCTTCTACTCCTGAGTCCTGTAGTTTTGAATCTCGCGCGGCAGAGCAGCGAGAAGTGGCTGTGTGTGAGACACATCCAGGAGAGACAGGGAGGCGGGGCAGCAGAGTTCCGTAATCTGCACTGCAGCTGCTGCACTTATCCATGGACCTGGCTAGGATGGAACAAAACATCGGCTTCAAGCCTTCACTGCCAAAGCGCCCCCCCCCCCTGATGCTGTGAGGGGGGGGGGGGACAGATGTCCCATCCTGCCCCCACCTCCCTACGCCCCAGCATCAGACCAAATCAATAGTCAAAGTCCAAAATGAGTCAGCACCGTCTTCAGTAGGAAATAGCTCTTTTATTGGTTAAAAAGCATGATGTCAAGTATCTGTCAGCGACAGCTCCGCTGTTTCGGGCGTATAGCCCTTTTTCAAGCCAAGAAGCAAAGTCATCACACCAACATGTAATACATCACTGTTTAAATAGTAGAACATTACCCAGCCCACCAATCAGCATTGCTCTATATCGGCCAATCAGAGAGAGGCAGGGACCGGCGGACCTGATGGGGAACTAATCCCTTCGCATGCAAAGAAGGAAGCCCAGCTCCTCCCCCAGGCGTTACCAAATACTCACCGCCTAATCCATGGTGAAAACAGCAATCGTTACAGGTTAGGCATTTTATGCGCATCACACCGCAAACACTTTTCAAGTGTAAAACCAGCCTAAAAGCAAACCTATAATGTTTGCTACAACCTATTTCGGATCTACGGGAGGGGGGAAGCCTCTGGATTCTCTAGAAATATCCCCATCTTCATCAGCCAGGCCGGTCCAGTGATGAGACCTGAAGCGTGGCCACGCGTCACCTGCGCAGTAACACAGAACCGACTGTGCTTAGCTTTTTTCCGCTGGAGCCTGGCCGGTGCTTCTGTGCAATGCGCAAACAGTCCACAAGTGGTTTTGCAGGGATCTCAACACTGGAACGGCTCAAGCGGAGGAGAATCCAGAGGCTTACCCTTACCAAGGTAAGTATCTGGTAGGGGCACTTCTTATTCCCTACAAGTACACGTTAAATTACACCCTTGTGGCTGGTAATGGAAATTACAATATTTTATGCTTGATACACACCATTTCCCGTCAGACAGACCGGTCAAATCGATTGTTTCTGACAGGTCCGAACGTTCTTTTTTGTAATCAATTTTGTAGAGACATGATCGAAAAATCGATTGTAAGAAATAGTTGATTTGACCCATTTATCTGAAAGGAAATTATGATGTGTACCAAGCATTATATGCAGTGCACATTGGATTCTTGAGTGTGAAATATTTAGTGTGGTTCTGACTCCAATAATAATATAGCATCAAAGTGGAAAAGATGAACAGTGTTTATTTACTTGACCAATGCAGGGCCAATTCTGAAAAATGTTAAAATCTGCAGCAAAACAATCCTTCCTCCACCGTTTAAAGTAGTCATCAGGGTAAAAATAGTAAAAGAAGTGGTACTTACCGGGGGCTTCCTCCAGCTCCAAGCTCCCAGGACGTCCCTCGCCGCAGCTCTGCCCGCAGCCGTTCGCCGCAGGTCCGTCCCGGTCCCCGGCGATGACGTCAGAGCGACCTCCAGGTCGCTCTGTACTGCGCCTGCGCGAGCGGCGCTGTCGATCACCGCCACGTGGGCGGGAGCGGACTGCGCAGGAGTAGTATTACTGCGCATTCGCAGTCCGCTCCGGCCCACGTGGCGGTGATCGACAGCGCCGCTCGCGCAGGCGCAGTAGAGCGACCTGGAGGTCGCTCTGACGTCATCGCCGGGGACCGGGACGGACCTGCGGCGAACGGCTGCGGGCAGAGCTGCGGCGAGGGACGTCCTGGGAGCTTGGAGCTGGAGGAAGCCCCCGGTAAGTACCACTTCTTTTACTATTTTTCCCTGATGACTCCTTTAAAGAGAACCAGAGACGTTGCAAAAAAGCTTTTATACATACCTGGGGCTTCCTCCCGCCCCATAAGCCTGGATCACTCCCATGCCGCCGTCCTCCGCTGCCTCTATCCGCCGGTACCAGGTCCCGTACTTTCGGCCAGTCAACGCAAGCGGAGTGCGTCACTACCGGCGGACGCGGCCAATTGTATGCAAGAGCAGGGACTCTCTCCATATCCTTACGCATGCGCCTCCATACTACGCAGGCACATGCGTAAGGATATGGAGGGAGTCCCTGCTCTTGCGTACAATTGGCCGCGTCCCTGTAGCGGCGATAGAGGCAGCATAGGACGGCGGCGTGGGAGCGATCCAGGCTTATGGGGCTGGAGGAAGCCCCAGGTATGTATAAAAGCTTTTTCATTTTTTCAATGCTGTTTGTCTCTGGTTCCCTTTAAGTCCCTGCCTTCACTCCAGCACTCACAAAACATCTAGGGATGATGGGCAGATTCCACCAAGAGACAGAGCTCTATCTGATCCAATCTAATCAGATAGAGATCTGTTGGCTGCCCATACACCAAAGGCCAATTCTTGATCGATTTCAGCATTAAATCTTTTAGAAAATGGCCTTGTGACATTGCCTCGCCGCCCCACCAAATGTTTTATGTGACCCCCCCCATGCATTTATACTTCCGAGTGCCAGCACTGAATTCCTGCATTGGCGCGCCATATGACTACCCGGCGTCTAGCACATGTGTGACACACACCCTATGTCTATATGCCGGTAGTCATGTGGGGCACATCTGTGGAAGTACAGTGCAGACACTGAGGAGACAGGTAAAGTATGAGCACCAGGGGGTACATAAAACATTTGGAGGGCCGTCGGCCAGGGGGTCTCTGTCACATTTGTCATTCATGTTTATCGCATGCTGTTACCGCCACGCACTGAATCAACCACGTTGACCCGAGATTTCCCTGCATGCCTAATCAATACATTCAACCAATTTCAGCCTCGATTTGGTCGTACTGTTGATTGGTCATGCACTTGGCGGCACCGATTTTATCCAATTCAAACATAATTAACAAAATTGGATGGTCGATTGTCCGCCAAGTTGACAGATGTATGGCCACCTGCAGTCAGCTCAACCTCCACACACACCAAACCCCAAGAAATATTAATACATCACTAATTATATTATGCATATACAGTACACAATTCCAGGGCTCTGCCTTCTTGCATGTGAACAGTCAATAGGCAGACATTACTACATACTCTACCCGTACAGCAGCACACAGACTAGTTCTTCCTTCCTTATCTATGTTTCACATCCATCCTCCACCATGCTCTGTGTTCCCCAAGAATAACGATAGTGCACAGCAGCTACTGGGGCACTAATGATAGGCCAAAGCTATATACCTGCATGGTAAGGTAAATGGGCTCTGGTCACGTGTGCCTGCATGCACCGCCCTTAGTGGTGACATGCCCAGTATGACGTCAGACATCATACCTTCCCCGAGGATCCGCTCCTCGCAGACTCGGCGCCGGTAGCAGAGAGCTCGAGCTCGCACACTCGGCCGGCGGCGGTAGCAGAGAGGACTGACGTGTTGCTAAGACGGCAGCTACCTCAGCCCTATACGTCGATTCCACTAACTAGAAGAAGAGAGCGGCTGTCTGATCACACCCGGAGCTCCCCCTTGTGGCTGGCAGCTAGAAGGAGAGAGCGGGTCTGAACACTGATCACACCCGGAGCTCCCCCTTGTGGCTGGCAGCTAGAAGGAGAGAGCGGCTGTCTGAACACTGATCACACCCGGAGCTCCCCCTTGTGGCTGTAGCGGCAATAGCAGGATGGAAGCAAAACATTGAAGGAGATTTCTGTGAGTAAAAATGAACCTAGTTCTGACCGGGGCAGGTTTTGGGTTACATTTATCCCAGGTCCCTAATCTCGCCCTCCCAGTATAGGCAGCGGGATGTATTCACTCCCTCCCCAGTATAGGCCACCATATGACCCCTGCACAGACAGCCAGAGCTCAGTCCCACACCCATCTTGTAAATGCAGCAACGCAAAAGTGTCCTGAATATCCTTTACCCTCTGGCCTATACATTGTATATATATATTTAATAGTGTTTGCAGTGAATGTGCTGATGTTGCTCACGTGCTGCTGCTTTGTGCTGCAGCTGCATTTTACAATTAAATTATAAGCTGCCATTTTTTGGTGCATTTGGAAGTAGCGGAGTTCATTTGCAGCGCGCAGTTTCTGCACATACTGGGGTACTAATGATAGGCCAAAGCTATACACTTCCATGGTAAGGTATTGGTAAGGTATTTGTGTTGTGGTCACGTGTGGTTGCATGCGGTCAGGGCAGCCATCAGGGGGGGACAACTGACACTGCAGTGAGGGGCCCAGGGCTTCTGGGGGCCCTGGGCCCCCCCAAGCGCTGGAAGGGCCGCATATGCTGGCTGCGGGCCTGTGGCTCACTAACCAGCACACTGCATTCCAGCACTGACAAAAGAGGCACAGGAAGAAAAGAGGGGAACAAAAGAGAATGGATAAAGTATAATAACGGTCCTACAAGTCCCTGTCTCATTTGTTAACTGGGGACTACCTGTATTTTGCTAGTATTTGACTCCACCCTCAACATGCCATGGCCACACCCACTTCCCCCCCGCATCTTGCTGTGCATGCCGCTTTCTTTAGTGTCTGAGCCATGAACATTTTTTCGCGCAGCGCACTTCATGCACGGGGGTGGGGTGGCTAGTGGGTGGGCACAGCAACCAGTGGGTGGGCCCAGGGAAGGGGGCCCCAGGCCTGATGATGTGTGAGGGGCCCCAAAATTTCTAATGGCGGCCCTGCATGCGGTCACCTGTCACTGCTTGCGCTGTACTCAGCGGTGACACGCCCATGACATGACGTCATAGTCAGACATCATAGTCACCTCGAGGATCCACTTCTTGCAGATTCGGCAGTAGACTGGATAGAAGCTACTCCAGCCCTGTACCTCCACTAACCAGAAGTGAAAGAGATCGGCTTTCCGAGCAGTAATCATACCCGGAGCACCCCCTTGTGGCTGGTAGCGGGAATGGCAGGATGGAGGCACAGAATGGAAGTCATTACTGTGAGTAAAAGTACGTTCATTAGTACGCATGCCCTGGCCTTGATTGTGCACCTGTTGCCAGGTACGCTTCGTGATGTCACGCTCATGCGCAGAGCATGCCCAGCCACAGGCGCACAATCTAGGACGCTCACCAAGCATGCGTACTAATGAACGCATCCCCGGCCCAGGGCAAACGTACTACTGCAGGTCATTGTGACCTGGAAGTAGTACAGGGGCCAGGCTGTCCATAGCTTCGCAGCGAGCAGTTTGCAGAACTGCTCGCAACATCACTACTTGTAAATACAGTAGCGCAAAGGTGCCATAATTATTATCCTTTCCCCTCGGTCCTTGTAATTGTGTATATTTTTATAATATGTACACTTAATGTGTTGATGTCTGCTCATGTGTTACTGCTTTGTGCTGCAGCAGCATTTTACAATTGAATGATAAACTTCCATTTTTTTGGGTGGGTGCATTTGGAAGTAGCTTATTTTATTTGCAGCATGCAGTTTTAAAGTTAAAGATAACCTTAAGTCAAAAAAAAAAATGAGATGAACTCACCTGGGGCTTCCCTCAGCCCCTGCAGCCGATCGGTGCCCTCGCAGCTCCGCTCCGATGCCTCTGGACCCGCCGGCGACGACTTCCGGTTTCGCCATCACCGGCCGACAGGCATGGGAACGCGAGTGATTGTTCGCGTTCCCAGCCTGTATATCGCCCCCTATGCTGCTATTGCGGCTCCTGGCCACAATAGCAGCATAGGGGGCGATATACAGGCTGGGAACGCGAACAATCACTCGCGTTCCCATGCCTGTCGGCCGGTGACGGCAAAACCAGAAGTCGTCGCCGGCGGGTCCAGAGGCATCGGAGCGGAGCTGCGAGGGCACCGGTCGGCTGCAGGGGGCTGAGGGAAGCCCCAGGTGAGTTCATCTCATTTTTTTTTAATGCCTTTAGGTTCACTTTAAGAATTTCTAGTTTCTACAGCCCCCCAAAAATGTCACAAGGTGGTGGCTGCAGGACATGTGACCATCTGCTGACAATAAAGCCCATCTTGATGAATGCTAGAATGAAAAGCCTAGTGGGGTGTTGCCTAAGAAGAGGCGCCTTTTCTCCCATGATGCTGAAGGGTAGATGGGTCTGCCTCTCAAAAAAGGCCCTGGGCTTAAAGGAGTATTGTAAGGGTAAAAATAAAAAAAAAAGTATTTAACTTACCTGGGGCTTCTACTGCCCCCCGCAGATGTCCTGTGCCTTCGTCGGGACAAAGCGATCCTCTGGTCTCCTGCCATGGCTCACTTCCGAATTTTGTGACTTCAGTGTCGCAAACTACTGCATACTCGCGCCTGCTGACTTCATCAGGAGCTTCCGGCGCAGTACTGTACTGCGCAGGAAGCTCCCGGGGACATCTGCGGGAGTGAGGACGCGCACGACCAGGGCCATGCAGGCACAGTAGTGTCGCAAACTACTGCATACTCGCGCCTGCTGACTTCATCAGGAGCTTCCGGCGCAGTACTGTACTGCGCAGGAAGCTCCCGGGGACATCTGCGGGAGTGAGGACGCGCACGACCAGGGCCATGCAGGCACAGTAGTTTGCGACATTAAAATTGCAAAATCTGGAAGTGAGCCGCAGCAGAAGACTAGAGTATCTTTTTGTCCTGGCGTGGAAACAGGACGGCTGTGGAGGGCCAGCAGAAGCCCCAAGTAACACTTCCGCTTGTGATCACCTTCCTGTCACCATGCAGGTGCCCAAAGTGCCTGCTTTTGTGACTTGCTGCCAGTACAGGGCTCTTTTCCACAGATGGCTGAACTGCTCATTTGTCTGGTACTTAAGCATCCTGTCTACCACCCACGACTGCTATTCAGGGCTGTCTGCTGCATATGCCGTGCTTTAGCTTGCACCCGGCTGGTGGACAGTAGCAGCTGACAGGAGGGGAATTCACCACCTGGCTGAAGTTCTGGAGAAGAGGCCTTAAAGGAGTTGTCCGGCACAAATAAATAAAATAAGCGCTACTTACCGGGGGCTTCCTCCAGCCCCTGCGCAGTCCGCTCCAGCCCACGTGACGGTGATTGACAGTGCCGATCGCGCAGGTGCAGTACAGAGCGACCTCCAGGTCGCTCTGACATCATCGCCAGGGACCGGGTCGAAGCTCCGGCGAACGGCTGAAGGGAGAGCTGCGGCGAGGGATGTGCTGGGAGGTTGGGGCTGGAGGAAGCCCCTGGTAAGTAGCGCTTATTTTATTTATTTTTGCCGGACAACTCCTTTAAAGTAAACCCGAGGTGAGAATGATATGGAGGCTGACATATTTATTTCCCTGATCCTCTGCCTCTATAACATTTAGCCATTGACCTTGAACAAGCATGCAGCAGATCAGGTGTTTCTGACATTGTCAGATCTGACAAGATTAGCTGCATGCTTGTTTCAGGTGATATTCAGATACTACTACAGCCAAATAGATCAGTAAGGCTGCCGGGCAACTAGTATTGTTTAAAAGGAAATTAATATGGCAGGCTCTATATCACTCTCACCTTGGGTTCACTTTAAAATATACCCGAAGTGACATGTGACATGAGATAAACATAGGTATGTACAGTGCCAAGCACACTAATAACTATGCTGTGTTCCTTTTATTCTTTCTCTGTCTGAAAGAGTTAAATATCAGGTATGTAAGTGGCTGACTCAGTCATGACAGGAAGTGACTACAGTGTGACCGTCACTGATAAGAAATTCCAGCTATAAAACACTTCCCTAGCAGAAAATGGCGTCTGAGAGCAGGAAAGAGATACAAAGGGTCAATAGGTCATAGATTTTTAGATCTGGCAATAAAACAGTTAAAACTTAAAAAGTAGATTTAAACATAAAATAAAACTGTGGAATATCTTAAAAAGTCATTTTTAGGAGAAGGAAGATAGATACAATCGTTTATTTCATTAGTATATTTTCGCTTCGGGTGTCCTTTAAGGCTATTTACACACCAAGACGTCGCGTTTTAGGGGACGTTATGGTCGCATAACGTGCCCCTAAAGCAACGCATGGTGGTGTTGAAGTTGGACGTAAGATTGAGCTGCGTTATGCAGCTCTCAAAATCAGCCGCTCCAATTTAGTCATAGGAAGTCCGGATCTTTTTAAGGATTCGGATCATTTGAATCGGATCATTGAAAAGATCCGGATCTTTGAACCAAATCATTTGAATCATTTTACTAGGGAAGCAGACTGGGTAAAATGATTAGCAGGACAGGACTTTCCCTGCACTGTACATTCAGTATGTTCCTGTTTCTTCCAGGCAGACATCCACTGTGAACCGAATCTTTCATTGTGATCGCCTTCCTCTGGATCAACAGGGATATGTGAGGGAGCAGGCTGGTGTTGTACTTTATACTGGTTGAACTCGATGGACGTATGTCTTTTTTCAACCAAAATAACTATGTAACTATGATGATCCGGATGATTTGACTCATAAAAAAGATCCGGATCAAATGAACGATTTGTTCATGATCCGGACAACACTACAGTCCCACCACGAGTCTCTGCAGTGCAATTAATATTAAATAGCCATATGGCTGGCTGCAGAGGAGGAGGGGAGACCTCCTCCTCCAACATTACTGAGCATGTGCAAACAGTCTAACGTGGCTTAGCCCAGTATACCGTACAGCATGCAGCACTTTGTTTTTAACGTGCTGCGTTACAATGTAACGCAACGTGTTACTGTGAACAGCAACATTGATTTTACAATGCTGTGAGTTAGGCTGCGTTACTGGCTGCTGTAACGTGGGACTTTAACGTCCCACTGTGAAACCAGCCTAAACATTTCACCCCGTGGGTATTTTTCACTTTATGCATCAGAGCAATTTTCACCTCCCATTTATTTGCCAATAACTATCACTAATTATCATGATGCATTGATCTATATCTTGTTTTTTCCACCACCAATTAGTCTTTCTTTGGGTGGGACATTTTGCTAAGAATTATTTTTTTCTAAATTCACTTTAACAGGAAGATTAAGAAAAAAATGGAAAAATCATTATTTCTCAGTTTTCGGCCGTTATAGCTTTAAAATAATACATGCTACCATAATTAAAACCTTTGTGTTTTATTTGCCCATTTGTCCCGGTTATTACACCATTTAAATTATGTAACTATCACAATGTATGTCACCAATATTTTATTTGGAAATAAAGGTGCATTTTTTCAGTTTTATGTCCATCATTATTTACAAGTAGAGATGTTCCCGAACCGTTCGCCGGCGAACATCTCTGCATCCCTGGGCCCTGTACTACTTCCGGGTCGCTATGACCCGGAGTAGAACACCTGTGCTGGCCCGGCGGTGCGCGTCCTAGAGTGCGCTCCTGTTGCCGGGCACTTTCTGCGCATGTGCGTGCCGTCATGACATCACGCTCATGCGCAGAGAGTGCCCGGCCACAGGAGCGCGATATAGGACGCGCACCGCCGGGCCAGCGCAGGCGTACTACTCCGGGTCATAGCGACCCGGAAGTAGTACAGGGCCCACAGAGATGCAAACGATTCGGGCCATCTCTATTTACAAGCTTATAATTTAAAAAATGTTCACAATATACCCTCTTCACATGCATATTAAAAAAGTTCAGACCCTTAGGTAACTTTATTTTTTTTTATTGGAATTTTTTTTTTCAGTAAAAATGTTATTTGGGTAACTTTTGGTGTGGGAGGTAAACAGTTAATTTTAAATTTCAAAATGTGGGTTTATTTTATTAAAAACTGTATGTAGATGTAGTTTTACTTTTTGGCCACAAGATGGCCACAGTGAAATTTTATTTAGTTTAATTTTTTTTTTCTTTAGCCCTGGAAGCGAAGTGCTGGAAACCTTCTTTTTTTTTTTGTCAGAAAGACCGCGGCCTTTGATAAGAAGCTGTCGGTTTTTCTGCCAGGGACTTAGATCAATGAAAGGGTACTATTTTCCCATTCATTGATTACTGGGGGGTGGCGCACGCGGGAGCACGCAGACACGCTCAACAGCAAGGCAGCAGCCACCTGGACATGACAATCATGTCCAGGTGGCAGGAATGGTTAATGCGGCCAATAATGATACAATTTGCTGAGAGATCGTTTACAAGTAATTCTTCATAAGAACGATCGGAAATTATTGTTTGGAACCACCAATGGACAAAAATCTCCTAACCAATCTGATCAGATTTCATTAATGTAATCATATTGATGAAATCTGATCAGATTGGTTAATAGATTTTTTTCCACTAGTGGTCATGAACAACCGTTTCCGAACGATCGTAAATGGTAATTTGTAACTACTAAAGGAAAATAATCTCCTAACCAATCACATTAATGAAACCAATCCGATTTTTGGATCAATCCTATCAACCTGATCTGATTGGTTTGGAGATTTTTGTCTATTAGTGGGCGCAAATGGTCATTTCCGATCGTTCATACGAAGAATCTTTCGAAAATTGTATTGTTAGTGGGCCACCTTTAGTATTAATTAACCTGTCACTACTCAAATCCATGATGTGGGCACTTTAGTTTAGTAACAGGTGTACATTATATGCAATCCCTGCTCCATACCCTCATACCATGTGACTTTGGGGTGTATGCAAGAAACTGTGTTAAAGTGGACCCAAATGAAAAATACAAGACTTCAGAAATAAAATCTATTTTCTAAAGTATAATAATAAATAGCAGCCTTTTTTCAGCTGCATGATGACAAATATAAAATATTTTACATTTATTGGAAGGATCCCTCCCTTCGTTTCATATTGCCAGGACAGAATCCGGCAAACTGGTGGAGTAGGTGGTGTCCGGCAAAGGAGGAATTGCTAATGGCTGCCACCTGTATAACCCTAGTTAGGAAAAAAGAAGGGTGAAAAGCATGCACTGAAATGCTCATAGGCTTGAAGGAGTGTTTATTTATCTTTGTATGTGTTAGAGTGGTGCAACTAAATATTTTAAATTGAAAATTGTTTGGTTTGGGTTCGTTTTTAAGCAGAATTTCATGCCTAAGGTTTTTGCATGATTAGTAGTGACTAATGCATTGCGTGTAATGTATTGCATTCTGCTCTACTAATCCTGCGGCAAAACTTTATGCACATCATCTTGCTTAATGCAATTTATTGCGCACGCCCTGTTGAGTTTAGTTTTAGGCTGCAGGGTACCAGAGGATTGGTGTGTCCCGACATGGGCACAGGACTTCTGCAGGGGGCTGGTGGAAGCCCCAGGTAAGTGAAACGTTTTTTTCTTCTACTCGGTTAAGGTTCACTTTAATGTGCCCATACACATGTCAATCTGCCACCAAATCGACCATCAGCCTGATTTCTCTTCTGCTTGATTTCAGATTGAATATGTTCTGAAAGGATTCTATTGCCTGCCCACTCACTGCAGACAGATATCAAAAAGAAACACCAGTGTGGCGAGGAACAGGAGCTCGCGGTGAGGTCACTGGAGGAGGCCAGGAGTCGCGCCGGCGGACAGGTGGGACTTTAACACTTTGTTTCTTAAAAAGGAGAAAACACTGCTTAGGTTCCATTAATGCATATTTGTTTTATACACTTTAATGCAAAACAACTAGAGAAATAGGTGTTGCTGAATGTTTAATACGGACGTGGGGGCTGCGTGTGGAGTGGGAGGTGATTTGATGTACATGTAATGGGTGGTTATACACAGAAGTGGGGCTTCACATGGAAGGTTAGTCAAAAGAAACACACCCTGGCAATCACTAAGAGCCACTGTACACTGCACGGATGAAAAACTGATCCATCAAACAGATCATCTTTATTGGGCATCAGTTTTTCATCCATGATTTCCATTCCATTACCGATCGGTCGATGCATATCTCAATCTGGAATTAATAGTTGACTCCCTATATTTGCAATCCAATCAGCAGAACGGACTGAACACATCCTTTTCAAACAGACTGAGGATCCGTTCGCATCCGTTGGGATACCTTCCTAAAACAGACCGTTTTTGTGTACAGTGTGAACCGGCCTATAGGATTTAGTCCTGATGGTGCCTTCATTTTTCTACCTCTTAGCAGACTCTAAAGGTGGCCATACATCTAGTGATTCGGCTTTGATTCTGTCATTTCATCAAATCAAATGTGCTTCAGTATATCTAACCAATGAAAAGTTGCTGATATCATGTTGACCACCTTAGTCAATTGAGCAGGATTCAAGATTTCGGTCATTCACACAGGAATTGGCTACTTTTCACATACCGTTTGATTGACGCTGTATCGATTTTTGCATTCAGAGCATCGAGGTACAATATCGGTCAGATTGATTTGTGAAAGTGAATCACATAGGCTATCCCTTGTACTGTGTGGGCTACTAGCCGATCGACTTTCGATCAACCACACTGAAGTTGATCTCCAATAAAGGCGATTGCTTTGTCGACTGAATCAGAATCGCTAGATATATGGATACCTTAAGGCTTCTTTTACACAAGCAGCTGAAGGCAGTGAATTCACTGCCTGTCAGCTGCTCCCATCCACTGGCTGGGTGCTTGCTTGCGCTCGGCACAGGCAGTCCCCCCATGTAGTTTCATCTGAGCATGACACTTTCCGCGCTCAGATGCAGCATGAAACTGTTTAACACAACCGTGTGTAAAACATGTGTTTACCGATCGCTTCCACTCAGCTGCATGTAATTACAGCTAAATAGTGCTTGTTGCCAGCATCCCTGGATAAGAGGCCATTAGGCTGGGAGTACACCTGTTGTCTGTCATTTTCTACGCATGATTATTAGGATGCATTTTCTGCACTCCATGTGTGTCTGTAGATGGGTAAACGTGTGTGCTTTTTCACAGATGCTAATGTAATTGCTGGAGAAAATGCACACAGTGCTGTACTGCTCTCATTATTATTATTTTTTGTCTGCATGCGAAAACGCATTCAAGGATAAACTAGCCCATTGATTAACATTGGTTCTTAGTAGGGGCGCAGTGCGGAGTATGGCGGATGCAAGCTCCGTGAGCTCCGATCATAGCGGGGACAGACAGTGGCATAACTTCTGAACCGCGGACTTAAAACGGACGACATAGGCAAAGAAGAGGGTCGGAAGACTACCCCCGCACCTCATATGCCTTCAACCCGGGGTAAAGATAAAGAATTAGTGCTCAGATCCCTGGACTTCTTCAGGCCGCGTGGTGCGACAGCAGCTAAGATGGCCGCCGAGAAGCTGCAGGCAACTAATACACTTACTGAGAAAGAAGGAGAATCTCTGCATCGTACTGACTTCTCTCTGAAGGATATCACAGACCTTCTCACGGATCTAAAGGTCTCCTTCACGAATGAGATCAGAGCCACTCTCTGCCCAGATGGAAGAACTGGGAGACAGGACGAGCAAACTAGAATACAGAATGGATGACGCAGTGGACATTATTACAGAATTACAGAACCAAAATGCAGCCCAGGAGGAAAAACTGGTAAACCAGGAGAATAAATTGGAAGATCTGGATAATAGTGGTAGGAGGGAAAATATTAGGATCAGATCTGTACCAGACTCTGTGACGGACATTAAGGCTTATGTGACAGCGTTATTTAAGCACTTCTCCCTAACCTCCCTGATGAGATGTTCAGATTTGATAGGATTCATAGGGCTTTAAAAGCACTCAAAAACCCGGAGTGGTCAAGAGACATTATACTAAAAATGCACTACTCGGAAACGAAAGAAGAGGTGATGAGAGCTGCATGGGAAATGGGTCCTAATGGAATAGGAGACCATAAGGTACACATATTTCCAGATCTGTCACCAATTACACTTGCAAAACGTAGATCTTTAAGACCAGTCACTACAGCCCTGCAAAAAAGAGCGATACCATATCGGTGGGATTTCCTTTTGTACTCGCATTCAACTTTGGCCCCAAAAGATATCAAGTCCATACACTGCAGGAAGGAATAAAAGCCCTCAGAGAAAATGGAGTACAGGAAATCACAGAGGAATCGCCTATGGACTCTTCTAACAAGCATAAAAGGCTGGCAGGAAACGCACCACTCTACCTATAAACGAAGCAAAGAAAAACACCTGACACCTTCTAAAATCCCAAGAGCTTTAAGGTCGGGCAACGATAAAGACTGATGGCTTCCTTTACTCCTGTAAGTGACCCACAGGTTAATCATCCATAAGGGGACAAAGAGAGCTATACTTGCTCACATAATACAGACTCAGCCAATCTTGGCACTCTCTTTGCCTTTAACTTGCTTACTGGCTAGGATTTACATTAATAAGCTATACCTCCTGGTAGCTTCTGCGGTTCAGGCAGTATTACTTAACCTCCCTAGCGGTATGGACAGAAATGTCCGTTCAAAAAAACATGCTGTGAACAGTATAAACATGCATACACATCAATACTCTCCTGCACTGTATACTAGACCCTTGCTTGACACATTTTGGCAAGTTACAGGAAAAAAAAAGTTTTAAAAATAAATTTTATCACTGTTTGCACAGAAATCCTGGGGAAATTGAACGCTGGGAAGGTTAAGTATCTCTCAGCAGTTTCGGTCCAGCTGTGTGATTTGCAGCTCCAACATTTCCCTGGTTATTTGAAATGTGCTTTCTCATAGCTTGTGTGTTCATGTTTCAATATATATATTTATTTGAATGTACGGTAATCTTAAATATTTTTTGTATTAGTTTTAGTTATAGAAGTGTGACCCATAAGACCGGATGTACAATACGGGTGTTCGTGTTTTTGAGAGAGATCAAGTCCTCACTACTAATATTTTTACTATGTAAAAGGGATGTTGAGATCTATAGGATTATTTTGGTAAACAAATTGCTTGTTAGGGCTCGTTTCCACTATTGCGGTGCAGAATCGCCTGGATTCCACCGCTGATGAAATCGCATGTGGATGCGATTCCCATGCGTTTTTCGCCGCGAATTCGCATGCGATTTCGCATAGGTGAGGGTATATGCGATTTTAACCATGTCACTGCCTGTGTGAATTTACATTGGTACCTATGCGAATTCGCGGCAAAAAACGCATGGGGAAAACGCATGCGACTTCCCTATTAAATACATTGCATGCGATTCGCATGCATTCCACTCGCAGGCGAATTCTGTGGCTCTTTTGTGCGTTTTTTCACAGCTTAAAAAAAACGCACCCTAAAAACGCTACAGTGGAAACAGGCCCATCCACTTGCATTACATGTGCGAATCCGCATGCGTTGGACGCATGCGGATTCACGATAGTGGAAACGAGCCCTTAGATACAGCATAAGGAGAGTGACAGCAACTTCAGTTCTCTGGCTTCCGGATTCATGAAAGTACTCTCACATAATACTCAAGGTCTTAACAGCCCTACAAAAAGAGCTAAATGCATGCGCTATTATAATGCGAGAAACCCTGCAATCGTTATGCTACAAGAGACCCATTTTATTAGGATGTCATTTCCAAGATTTTTCCATAAAAATTTCCCTGAATTTCATTTATCTAGTCACCCAACAGCCAAGAGAAATGGAGTTGCTATCCTTCTCCACAAAAATACTTCATTTATCTTAAGAAACAAAGTGACTGATAAGGAGGGCCGCTACATTTCATTAGCAGGCGTACCAACATTGTTAGTCAATATTTACGCACCCTCAACCAAAAATGGAGCATTCTACAATTATATAATCGACACCCTCCATCAATTTCAAAATGAGAATATAATCATAGGAGGGAATATGAAGTTAGCACTAAACCCAAAACTGGATTACCAATCCTCTTCGACCCTTTCTGATAGACCCCCGCCCCCATATCATTTATTAGGCAGATACAGATACATGGAGAGAGACCCATCCAAAAGAAAAAAAAAAAATATTTTACCTTCTTTTCCCCATCTCAGCTCTTCAAGGCTTGATTATATATTTACTACAAAAATTCTTACTACTAGGAGTTCGACATTCATCCATTCATATTTATCGGATCATTCAATCATCTGTACCACTTTCACACCACAACATAACTCTAATAGGACCCCAAGATGGAGAGTTCCACCCTTCATGTTAACCAATCCTGAACAAATAAGGAAACTATCAGAATCACTAAATAATGAGCCGGGAAGATGAATTCACAAAATCGATTTCAATAATATACAAGCTTCTCAATACATTAACTCCCACATCGAAGAGGCCTTATCAAATTAACTGGGAGAAAGATCTAGGCCATGAAATCTCGGATTCTCAAAGGTCAACAATCTGGGAAAGAACTTCCAAATGTTCAAATAATGTATCAATGACGGAAACTTCTGTTATGTTTCGCACATATTTAACTCCTTCTAGAATTAATAAATATAAACCTCACATTTCTAATTTATGTTTCTGAGGGTGTCTAGACATTGGAGACTCTTTTCACACTTGGGGCTTGATTCACAAAAAAGTGCTAACTGTTAGCACGGCCGTTTTCGCGCGAATTTTCGCATTGCGCGTGATCGCAAATTTTCGCACAAAACGATACCGGTTTCACGCGAAAACGATATCGATTTTGCGGGAAAATTTGAGTTTGCGCGCGAAAACGTTATCGTTTCGCACGAAAATTCGCGATCGTGCACAATGCAAAAATTTGCGCAAAAACGGCTGTGCTAACAGTTAGCACTCTTTTGTGAATTAAGCCCTAGGTGGTCTTGCCCTATGGTTCATTCACTCTGGTCAAATATTTTTGAGCTGTCAAGGGAATTTTGGGATAAAGCTGCTACCCCTAACCCTCTATCAGCTTTACTGAACCTAAAGATTGACAAACTTTCCCGGTTAGAAAACCCTTTATTCACTAAAATATTGGTGGCCACTAGACTCCACATCGCCCAAGCTTGGCTAATCAATGAACTGTCCTGGGACAAAGTCATACAAAAAATTAATTATATCTGTTTAAACAAATTTATATGGGCTCTGACTATAGGAGACACAGCACCTTTTCTTTCAATATGGGAAAGTGCATTAAGCTTTCTCATAGGGGACATGATCTCCCATACTTCCTCTAAGTAAGGTCTACAACATCTTTGGATATGCAAATTCTCACTTCTACGTATACCTGTTCCTCGTTCCTCGTTCTTCTGTTTTGTTTTGTGTTGTCTTTAAACTACTACATATGGTTATGACATCTTCATGGAATTGGGCCCTTGGTTATACTCATATCTCTATTCTAGCATAATATTACTATGTGTAAGACTGCAAGAATGATAGGGACTCTCAATTGTTTTGTTTATTGCACTATTTGCTGTTGCTGTTATCACTTATAATTCATTGTGATGTTTCTGTTTATTTTCTCAATAAACATCTTTTGAAAGTAAAAAAAAAAAAAACATTGGTTCTTAGTTTTCCTGTGCAGAACACACGCAGACACAGACACGTGTGCTCCCTGCCTTAAAGGGAACCTGAACTGAAAGGAAGAAAAATAGTTTAACTTACCTGTGGCTTCTACCAGCTCCCTGCAGCCGCTCTGTTCATGTGCCATCATGGAACGATTGTCCGGTCGCCTGCATTGGCTGAGTTTCGATTTTGGCGAATGGGCCAGTCAATGGCTGTGGGGCCCTAGACGTACGCGTCCTCGATCACGCTCCCATAGCTGGGATTGTCCTGTGCGTGTGAAGTATGAGATTTTCTCGTACTGCTGCTGTCAAAGAGACATCTGCTAATGAGTGTCCATTACTGCTGCTGGCATAGTGGCAGCTGCTAATCAGTGGCTGTTAGTGATGCCACAACTGTTCACTGGTGAACAGTTCTCCATGTAGCTACTTCTGGGTTGGCAAGGTCAGTGAGTAGTGTGCAGGTGCTTGCCCCATGGCACCCATCCTTGACCATGTGCCCGCCAGCACTTTTCGCATGATATCATGACTACATGGTACACATGCCCACTATGTAGTCATGACATTATATGCAGAGTACTCCCAGACATGGGTGCACAATCAAGGATGCGCGCCACTGGGCCATTGCCTGCTCATTAGTAGCGTTTACTGATGCTGGCAGTGGCGTTTACTGCTGGTGTTTGCTGCTGGTATAACAGACAAGTGTGAAAGCGAACCTGGACAGACAACTATCACTTGCTGGATGCATCTTCTTCCTTGCTGAAGTGGGACATCGTTGGTACATTTGTAGGAGACCAAAGTTAACGTCGATACACAGGTGTTATTCACAGAACCATATCATTAGATTTGTCATATTCTTCACTGAACACTATCGGTGAAAATCAACATCACACTCTAACTTTATTGTGATACTAATGAAAACGTTTTGCAAGTTTTGTGCGAAGTGGCTTAAAAAACCTTAGTAAAAAAGAACAAATTGGCATCATTTGATTTTTGTGCATAATGATATCTTCTGTAAATAGGCCTGTAAGGGTAAATTGCATGCTATGACCTGCCACCATAAGAGACCTGTAAGTCCATAAAATATACATATTGCTAACTGTCTTTGCCCAGATGTAGATTGGTTGATGTTTATTCCTGAATAACATAAATGTATGTGTTTGGTATGATATACTTTACACTGCAATGTTATGCTTTGTGAAAGGGGGACTATGCATGGGCCCCAAACAATTGTCCTCTTATTCACAGGTCATGGGATACCAGTAAATGTATATTCACATGAAGTGCAGCTTTTGTGAAATTATTACTGCTCTTTCACATGGCTGTAGCCCAAAGTTTGCACTGACTTGGATGGTTATTGTAGTAATTCTTTGCTTTGTGACACGCATGAGTACTGTCACCTGTAGCAATCAGGCCTCCAGACCAGTGATGTGTTCTGTTGTAAAGCGGAGGAATGGTGCATGAGGGAGCAACACTAAACTGGAGGCATAAGTAACTTGTACATTATACTTGGCCAGTGCTTATGCAAGATATCGTGCTGATACATGAGGGAGGCCGGGCCCCAATAAACACACTTGGGAGAGGCATTGTAGAGATTCATTTAGCATTTGTACAAGCCTTGAATTAGGCTTCATTTGCCCTGTGCCACATGCTGATGTGAAATCACATCTCAATCCAGTAGGCATGCCAATGCATGGCTAGAAGCATTCAGATGTCATGTTAGAAAAATGCAGCAGGGACTCCGATTTTTTTTCCCTGCAAGTGATTTTAGTGGGGTGTAATTCTGCATCTGAATTTGTATGAAAAGGAAATAGAAAGAAATCACAGAAATGGAAAATTACTGTAGACCTTATTGAGATACTAAACCCAAAGGAGGTTACAGATCAAGTGTTCTAACTCCTCTAGTTGTAGCCTAATTCCAGGAGTGCCTTAAAGAGAACTTGAGACAAGAAGCATCTCAGGCTCCATACTTACCTGGGGCTTCCTTAAGCCCCCTTGAGGCTGCTAAGTCCCTTGCTGTCTCCCCAAGTGGCCTCTGTCCCCCTCAATTTATCCCGAAAGCTTGACTGAATCACGTTTCACCGCGCATGTGCTGCTCTGCTGCACGCTAACCCATTGTGGTCCCACTGCTGGAAGCTTTCTGCGCTTGCACATCAGTTCTGCACTGGCGTAGAATGCTCCCGCTGCGGGAGAGTGACTGGTGTGCTTTTACCGCCAAGCGCATTTACGTGATAAAGCGTAACTCGGCCAAACTTTCAGGGCCAAATTGCCGAGGACCGGAGCCACCTGGAGAGACAACGAGGGGGCTTAAGGAAGCCACCGGTAAATATGGTGCCTGAGACGCTTTTTGTCTAGTCTTCAAGGTACACTTAAAGTTACATAAAGAGAATCTGTACTCTAAAATTTTTACAGCAAAAAGCATACCATTCTATTCATTATGTTCTCCTGGGCCCCTCTGTGCTATTTCTGCCACTCTCTGCTGCAAACCTGGCTTGTAATTGCCAGTTTTAGGCAGTGTTTACAAACAAACTAACCAGCTTGTGATAGGCTCACATAAGCAGAGTGTGTGAATCATACAGAGCCTGCAGGGGGCCTGGAGGGGATGTGTATAGCTTCTACCAATCACAAGCAGCCCTGCACATTCCACACATTCCAGCCTTAGCCCGACTGTGCTGACAGAAGAAAACAGATTAGATCATAAACAGAGATAACATAGCCACTGTGCAATTAGGAAAAGCTGCAGTAAGCCAGAGCACATTAGAACAGGCAAAGGAACTTATAGGATAGAAGAACTAAGGCTGAAAATTTTGTTCCAGAGTCTCTTTAACGTTTGCCTGCACTTTCAATATCAAAGTAAAGTGCCCTTTTTCAGATAAAATCCAAAACTGCTGCCCAGTGTTTTTCGCTTTTAGAGGCGTGGCGTAAGGCAGAAGTAGGTGCAGGCAAAGACTGGGTGACTTCAGCATACATTAGGTACAACACTTGTAAGAGGGATTTTTTTTCTGTAGAGTGGAGGGTGGTGAAAAAAAATACAAGCTTATGCCATGATATTTATATACTCTCAGCTGTAACAATGACTTGGAAAAAAGCTGTTCCTTTCACTTGCCACATAAAGGAATAGCAACATCTATTCTAGACTCAATTGTAGCTTTGCGTAATGTGAAGGTAAGTGGAAGGCATATTGTAGTTCCAAGTTAAATGTAAAGTAGAAACCACATATTAAACCACATAAATGGCATGCTTCTGGGCTGTGAGGTTTCCCTTAGGGAGGGTGGTTTCCTGAAATCTGTACTCCTTTCAGCTAGTTGGGGTATTGGCCTTAATCCTTTGCTGTATGTGTGATGTCATTTTTTGCTGTGACTAGGATGTCTGCTGCGCTTTCTGATTATCACACAAATCAATAAAACATATCAGCAGCCAAGCTGCTATTGATGTGTGTGATGCCGGGGAGGTAGGAGACACAGTTTAGCGCTAAGTCTAACTGAAGTTGACTTCACATATCTAGTGAACAGGAGGTGTGGGTGGGTCCCAGAGAAGATTGATTTCCAGTAGAAGATTCTTCTCATGTTAGGTTAGCACTGGGTGGGAAGCCGACATACAGGATGTTGGTGGGATGAAATTGTTCCCTGGGGAGGGTGTCTTAATCTGGGAGGGTTTTTTTGCTGGTAAATCAGCAGTGTAGGGCCATTCACCTATGCTTTTGGTGGTGTCTTGAATGAAGCTGAGACTTTGATCTCTACTGCGCAGTCTTTTTGTCACACAAATCAAGAACGTTATCTCAGCTGCCAGAGTGGTACTCTTCTTGGTATGTTTGATTGTCAGGGGAAGTAGAAGGCGTTGTGTGGGTCCAAGTCGGATGTAAAGTTGAGACCCCATCTATAGCATATTGGTGGGGTGGGAGGGTTCTCTTAGAAGGGTAGATTTTTTTCCTAGAGTTTGTACTTCTTTCAACTAGTTAGGGCATACCTTTCAACTATTATAGGCTTTTAAAAGGGTGGGGGGGGGGGGGGGTAGGTTCCTTAGAGAAGATTGTGTTTTCCATTGGAAGACTCTTCTCTTGTTCACTTAGCACGGGGTGGGTTGTGCCAACATTTACTAGGTTGGTGGGATGAAGTAGTTCCCTGGGGAGGGTGTCTGTGTGATGTCACTTTTTGCTGTGACTAGGATCTCTGCTGCGCCTTCTGCTTATCACACAAATCAGTAAAACATCTCAGCAGCCAAGCTGCTACTGATGTGTGTGATGCCGGGGAGGTAGGAGACGCAGTTTAGCGCCAAGTCTAACTGAAGTTGACGCCACACATATAGTGAACCGGAGGTGCGGGTGGGGTCCCAGAGAAGATTGATTTCCAGTGGAAGATTCTTCTCATGTTAGGTTAGCACTGGGTGGGAAGCCGACATACAGCATGTTGGTGGGATGAAATTGTTCCCTGGGGAGGGTGTCTTAATCTGGGAGGGTTTTTTTTTGCTGATAAATCCGCAGTGTAGGGCCATTCACCTATGCTATTGGTGGTGTCTTGACTGAAGCTGAGACTTTGATCTCTACTGCGCGGTCTATTTGTCGCACAAATCATGAACGGTATCTCCGCTTCCATAGTGGTACTCTTCTTGGTATGTGTGATTGTCAGGGGAAGTAGAAGGCGTCATGTGGGTCCAAGTCAGATGTGAGGTTGAGACCACATCTATAGCATATTGGTGGGGTGGGAGGGTTCTCTTAAAAGAGTAGATTTTTTTCCTGGAGTTTGTACTCCTTTCAACTAGTTAGGGCATACCTTTCAACTATTATATGCCTTTAAAAGGGTGGGGGATAGGTTCCTTAGAGAAGATTGTGTTTTCCATTGGAAGATTCTTCTCTTGTTCAGTTAGCACGGGGTGGGTTGTGCCAACATATACTAGGTTGGTGGGATGAAGTAGTTCCCTGGGGAGGGTGTCTATTTGATGTCACTTTTTGCTGTGACTAGGATCTCTGGTGCGCCTTCTGCTTATCACACAAATCAGTAAAACATCTCAGCAGCCAAGCTGCTACTGATGTGTGTGATGCCGGGGAGATAGGAGACGCAGTTTAGCGCCAAGTCTAACTGAAGTTGACGCCACACATATAGTGAACCGGAGGTGCGGGTGGGGTCCCAGAGAAGATTGATTTCCAGTGGAAGATTCTTCTCATGTTAGGTTAGCACTGGGTGGGAAGCCGACATACAGCATGTTGGTGGGATGAAATTGTTTCCTGGGGAGGGTGTCTTAATCTGGGAGGTTTTTTTTGCTGATAAATCAGCAGTGTAGGGCCATTCACCTATGCTATTGGTGGTGTCTTGACTGAAGCGGAGACTTTGATCTCTACTGCGCAGTCTATTTGTCGCACCAATCAAGAACGGTATCTCCGCTGCGAGAGTGGTACTCTTCTTGGTATGTGTGATTGTCAGGGGAAGTAGAATGCGTTGTGTGGTTCCAAGTCAGATGTGAGGTTGAGACCACATCTATAGCATATTGGTGGGGTGGGAGGGTTCTCTTAGAAGGGTAGATTTTTTTCCTGGAGTTTGTACTCCTTTCAACTAGTTAGGGCATACCTTTCAACTATTATAGGCTTTTAAAAGGGTGGGGGGTAGGTTCCTTAGAGAAGATTGTGTTTTCCATTGGAAGATTCTTCTCTTGTTCAGTTAGCACGGGGTGGGTTGTGCCAACATATACTAGGTTGGTGGGATGAAGTAGATCCCTGGGGAGGGTGTCTGTGTGATGTCACTTTTTGCTGTGACTAGGATCTCTGCTGCGCCTTCTGCTTATCACACAAATCAGTAAAACATCTCAGCAGCCAAGTTGCTACTTATGTGTGTGATGCCGGCGAGGTAGGAGACGCAGTTTAGCACCAAGTCTAACTGAAGTTGACGCCACACATATAGTGAACCGGAGGTGCGGGTAGGGTCCCAGAGAAGATTGATTTCCAGTGGAAGATTCTTCTCATGTTAGGTTAGCACTGGGTGGGAAGCCGACATACAGCATGTTGGTGGGATGAAATTGTTCCCTGGGGAGGGTGTCTTAATCTGGGAGGGTTTTTTTGCTGATAAATCAGCAGTGTAGGGCCATTCACCTATGCTATTGGTGGTGTCTTGACTGAAGCTGAGACTTTGATCTCTACTGCGCGGTCTATTTGTCGCACCAATCAAGAACGGTATCTCCGCTGCCAGAGTGGTACTCTTCTTGGTATGTGTGATTGTCAGGGGAAGTAGAATGCGTTGTGTGGGTCCAAGTCAGATGTGAGGTTGAGACCACATCTATAGCATATTGGTGGGGTGGGAGGGTTCTCTTAGAAGGGTAGATTTTTTCCTGGAGTCTGTACTCCTTTCAACTAGTTAGGGCATACCTTTCAACTATTATAGGCTTTTACAAGGGTGGGGGTAGGTTCCTTAGAGAAGATTGTGTTTTCCATTGGAATATTCTTCTCTTGTTCAGTTAGCACGGAGTGGGTTGTGCCAACATATACTATGTTGGTGGGATGAAGTAGTTCCCTGGGGAGGGTGTCTGTGTGATGTCACTTTTTGCTGTGACTAGGATCTCTGCTGCGCCTTCTGCTTATCACACAAATCAGTAAAACATCTCAGCAGCCAAGCTGCTACTGATGTGTGTGATGCCGGGGAGGTAGGAGACGCAGTTTAGCTCCAAGTCTAACTGAAGTTGACGCCACACATATAGTGAACCGGAGGTGCGGGTGGGGTCCCAGAGAAGATTGATTTCCAGTGGAAGATTCTTCTCATGTTAGGTTAGCACTGGGTGGGAAGCCGACATACAGCATGTTGGTGGGATGAAATTGTTCCCTGGGGAGGGTGTCTTAATCTGGGAGGGTTTTTTTTGCTGATAAATCATCAGTGTAGGGCCATTCACCTATGCTATTGTTGGTGTCTTGACTGAAGCTGAGACTTTGATCTCTACTGCGCGGTCTATTTGTCGCACAAATCCAGAACGGTATTTTCGCTGCCAGAGTGGTACTCTTCTTGGTATGTATGATTGTCAAGAAAAGTAGAAGGAGTCGTGTGGGTCCAAGTCAGAAGTGAGGTTGAGACCACATCTATAGCATATTAATGGGGTGGGAGGGTTCTCTTAGAAGGGTAGATTTTTTCCTGGAGTTCGTACTCCTTTCAACTAGTTAGGGCATACCTTTCAACTATTATAGGCTTTTAAAAGGGTGGGGGGTAGGTTCCTTAGAGAAGATTGTGTTTTCCATTGGAAGATTCTTCTCTTGTTCAGTTAGCACGGAGTGGGTTGTGCCAACATATACTAGGTTGGTGGGATGAAGTAGTTCCCTGGGGAGGGTGTCTGTGTGATGTCACTTTTTGCTGTGACTAGGATCTCTGCTGCGCCTTCTGCTTATCACACAAATCAGTAAAACATCTCAGCAGCCAAGCTGCTACTGATGTGTGTGATGCCGGGGAGATAGGAGACGCAGTTTAGCGCCAAGTCTAACTGAAGTTGACGCCACACATATAGTGAACCGGAGGTGCGGGTGGGGTCCCAGAGAAGATTGATTTCCAGTGGAAGATTCTTCTCATGTTAGGTTAGCACTGGGTGGGAAGCCGACATACAGCATGTTGGTGGGATGAAATTGTTTCCTGGGGAGGGTGTCTTAATCTGGGAGTTTTTTTTTGCTGATAAATCAGCAGTGTAGGGCCATTCACCTATGCTATTGGTGGTGTCTTGACTGAAGCGGAGACTTTGATCTCTACTGCGCAGTCTATTTGTCGCACCAATCAAGAACGGTATCTCCGCTGCGAGAGTGGTACTCTTCTTGGTATGTGTGATTGTCAGGGGAAGTAGAATGCGTTGTGTGGTTCCAAGTCAGATGTGAGGTTGAGACCACATCTATAGCATATTGGTGGGGTGGGAGGGTTCTCTTAGAAGGGTAGATTTTTTTCCTGGAGTTTGTACTCCTTTCAACTAGTTAGGGCATACCTTTCAACTATTATAGGCTTTTAAAAGGGTGGGGGGTAGGTTCCTTAGAGAAGATTGTGTTTTCCATTGGAAGATTCTTCTCTTGTTCAGTTAGCACGGGGTGGGTTGTGCCAACATATACTAGGTTGGTGGGATGAAGTAGATCCCTGGGGAGGGTGTCTGTGTGATGTCACTTTTTGCTGTGACTAGGATCTCTGCTGCGCCTTCTGCTTATCACACAAATCAGTAAAACATCTCAGCAGCCAAGTTGCTACTTATGTGTGTGATGCCGGCGAGGTAGGAGACGCAGTTTAGCGCCAAGTCTAACTGAAGTTGACGCCACACATATAGTGAACCGGAGGTGCGGGTAGGGTCCCAGAGAAGATTGATTTCCAGTGGAAGATTCTTCTCATGTTAGGTTAGCACTGGGTGGGAAGCCGACATACAGCATGTTGGTGGGATGAAATTGTTCCCTGGGGAGGGTGTCTTAATCTGGGAGGGTTTTTTTGCTGATAAATCAGCAGTGTAGGGCCATTCACCTATGCTATTGGTGGTGTCTTGACTGAAGCTGAGACTTTGATCTCTACTGCGCGGTCTATTTGTCGCACCAATCAAGAACGGTATCTCCGCTGCCAGAGTGGTACTCTTCTTGGTATGTGTGATTGTCAGGGGAAGTAGAATGCGTTGTGTGGGTCCAAGTCAGATGTGAGGTTGAGACCACATCTATAGCATATTGGTGGGGTGGGAGGGTTCTCTTAGAAGGGTAGATTTTTTCCTGGAGTCTGTACTCCTTTCAACTAGTTAGGGCATACCTTTCAACTATTATAGGCTTTTACAAGGGTGGGGGTAGGTTCCTTAGAGAAGATTGTGTTTTCCATTGGAATATTCTTCTCTTGTTCAGTTAGCACGGAGTGGGTTGTGCCAACATATACTATGTTGGTGGGATGAAGTAGTTCCCTGGGGAGGGTGTCTGTGTGATGTCACTTTTTGCTGTGACTAGGATCTCTGCTGCGCCTTCTGCTTATCACACAAATCAGTAAAACATCTCAGCAGCCAAGCTGCTACTGATGTGTGTGATGCCGGGGAGGTAGGAGACGCAGTTTAGCTCCAAGTCTAACTGAAGTTGACGCCACACATATAGTGAACCGGAGGTGCGGGTGGGGTCCCAGAGAAGATTGATTTCCAGTGGAAGATTCTTCTCATGTTAGGTTAGCACTGGGTGGGAAGCCGACATACAGCATGTTGGTAGGATGAAATTGTTCCCTGGGGAGGGTGTCTTAATCTGGGAGGGTTTTTTTTGCTGATAAATCATCAGTGTAGGGCCATTCACCTATGCTATTGTTGGTGTCTTGACTGAAGCTGAGACTTTGATCTCTACTGCGCGGTCTATTTGTCGCACAAATCCAGAACGGTATTTTCGCTGCCAGAGTGGTACTCTTCTTGGTATGTATGATTGTCAAGAAAAGTAGAAGGAGTCGTGTGGGTCCAAGTCAGAAGTGAGGTTGAGACCACATCTATAGCATATTAATGGGGTGGGAGGGTTCTCTTAGAAGGGTAGATTTTTTCCTGGAGTTCGTACTCCTTTCAACTAGTTAGGGCATACCTTTCAACTATTATAGGCTTTTAAAAGGGTGGGGGGTAGGTTCCTTAGAGAAGATTGTGTTTTCCATTGGAAGATTCTTCTCTTGTTCAGTTAGCACGGAGTGGGTTGTGCCAACATATACTAGGTTGGTGGGATGAAGTAGTTCCCTGGGGAGGGTGTCTGTGTGATGTCACTTTTTGCTGTGACTAGGATCTCTGCTGCGCCTTCTGCTTATCACACAAATCAGTAAAACATCTCAGCAGCCAAGCTGCTACTGATGTGTGTGATGCCGGGGAGGTAGGAGACGCAGTTTAGCGCCAAGTCTAACTGAAGTTGACGCCACACATATAGTGAACCGGAGGTGCGGGTGGGGTCCCAGAGAAGATTGATTTCCAGTGGAAGATACTTCTCATGTTAGGTTAGCACTGGATGGGAAGCCGACATACAGCATGTTGGTGGGATGAAATTGTTCCCTGGGGAGGGTGTCTTAATCTGGGAGGGTTTTTTTTCTGATAAATCAGCAATGTAAGGCCATTCACCTATGCTATTGGTGGTGTCTTGACTGAAGCAGAGACTTTGATCTCTACTGCGCAGTCTATTTGTCGCACCAATCAAGAACGGTATCTCCGCTGCCAGAGTGGTACTCTTCTTGGTATGTGTGATTGTCAGGGGAAGTAGAATGCGTTGTGTGGGTCCAAGTCAGATGTGAGGTTGAGACCACATCTATAGCATATTGGTGGGGTGGGAGGGTTCTCTTAGAAGGGTAGATTTTTTCCTGGAGTTTGTACTCCTTTCAACTAGTTAGGGCATACCTTTCAACTATTATAGGCTTTTAAAAGGGTGGGGGGGTAGGTTCCTTAGAGAAGATTGTGTTTTCCATTGGAAGATTCTTCTCTTGTTCAGTTAGCACGGGGTGGGTTGTGCCAACATATACTACGTTGGTGGGATGAAGTAGTTCCCTGGGGAGGGTGTCTGTGTGATGTCACTTTTTGCTGTGACTAGGATCTCTGCTGCGCCTTCTGCTTATCACACAAATCAGTAAAACATCTCAGCAGCCAAGCTGCTACTGATGTGTGTGATGCCGGGGAGGTAGGAGACGCAGTTTAGCTCCAAGTCTAACTGAAGTTGACGCCACACATATAGTGAACCGGAGGTGCGGGTGGGGTCCCAGAGAAGATTGATTTCCAGTGGAAGATTCTTCTCATGTTAGGTTAGCACTGGGTGGGAAGCCGACATACAGCATGTTGGTGGGATGAAATTGTTCCCTGGGGAGGGTGTCTTAATCTGGGAGGGTTTTTTTTGCTGATAAATCATCAGTGTAGGGCCATTCACCTATGCTATTGTTGGTGTCTTGACTGAAGCTGAGACTTTGATCTCTACTGCGCGGTCTATTTGTCGCACAAATCCAGAACGGTATTTTCGCTGCCAGAGTGGTACTCTTCTTGGTATGTATGATTGTCAAGAAAAGTAGAAGGAGTCGTGTGGGTCCAAGTCAGAAGTGAGGTTGAGACCACATCTATAGCATATTAATGGGGTGGGAGGGTTCTCTTAGAAGGGTAGATTTTTTCCTGGAGTTCGTACTCCTTTCAACTAGTTAGGGCATACCTTTCAACTATTATAGGCTTTTAAAAGGGTGGGGGGTAGGTTCCTTAGAGAAGATTGTGTTTTCCATTGGAAGATTCTTCTCTTGTTCAGTTAGCACGGAGTGGGTTGTGCCAACATATACTAGGTTGGTGGGATGAAGTAGTTCCCTGGGGAGGGTGTCTGTGTGATGTCACTTTTTGCTGTGACTAGGATCTCTGCTGCGCCTTCTGCTTATCACACAAATCAGTAAAACATCTCAGCAGCCAAGCTGCTACTGATGTGTGTGATGCCGGGGAGGTAGGAGACGCAGTTTAGCGCCAAGTCTAACTGAAGTTGACGCCACACATATAGTGAACCGGAGGTGTGGGTGGGGTCCCAGAGAAGATTGATTTCCAGTGGAAGATACTTCTCATGTTAGGTTAGCACTGGATGGGAAGCCGACATACAGCATGTTGGTGGGATGAAATTGTTCCCTGGGGAGGGTGTCTTAATCTGGGAGGGTTTTTTTTCTGATAAATCAGCAATGTAAGGCCATTCACCTATGCTATTGGTGGTGTCTTGACTGAAGCAGAGACTTTGATCTCTACTGCGCAGTCTATTTGTCGCACCAATCAAGAACGGTATCTCCGCTGCCAGAGTGGTACTCTTCTTGGTATGTGTGATTGTCAGGGGAAGTAGAATGCGTTGTGTGGGTCCAAGTCAGATGTGAGGTTGAGACCACATCTATAGCATATTGGTGGGGTGGGAGGGTTCTCTTAGAAGGGTAGATTTTTTCCTGGAGTTTGTACTCCTTTCAACTAGTTAGGGCATACCTTTCAACTATTATAGGCTTTTAAAAGGGTGGGGGGGTAGGTTCCTTAGAGAAGATTGTGTTTTCCATTGGAAGATTCTTCTCTTGTTCAGTTAGCACGGGGTGGGTTGTGCCAACATATACTACGTTGGTGGGATGAAGTAGTTCCCTGGGGAGGGTGTCTGTGTGATGTCACTTTTTGCTGTGACTAGGATCTCTGCTGCGCCTTCTGCTTATCACACAAATCAGTAAAACATCTCAGCAGCCAAGCTGCTACTGATGTGTGTGATGCCGGGGAGGTAGGAGACGCAGTTTAGCGCCAAGGTTTACTGAAGTTGACGCCACACATATAGTGAACCGGAGGTGCGGGTAGGGTCCCAGAGAAGATTGATTTCCAGTGGAAGATTCTTCTCATGTTAGGTTAGCACTGGGTGGGAAGCTGACATACAGCATGTTGGTGGGATGAAATTGTTCCCTGGGGAGGGTGTCTTAATCTGGGAGGGTTTTTTTGCTGATAAATCAGCAGTGTAGGGCCATTCACCTATGCTATTGGTGGTGTCTTGACTGAAGCTGAGACTTTGATCTCTACTGCGCAGTCTATTTGTCGAACCAATCAAGAACGGTATCTCCGCTGCCAGAGTGGTACTCTTCTTGGTATGTGTGATTGTCAGGGGAAGTAGAATGCGTTGTGTGGGTCCAAGTCAGATGTGAGGTCGAGACCACATCTATAGCATATTGGTGGGGTGGGAGGGTTCTCTTAGAAGGGTAGATTTTTTTCCTGGAGTTTGTACTCCTTTCAACTAGTTAGGGCATACCTTTCAACTATTATAGGCTTTTAAAAGGGTGGGGGGTAGGTTCCTTAGAGAAGATTGTGTTTTCCATAGGAAGATTCTTCTCTTGTTCAGTTAGCACGGGGTGGGTTGTGCCAACATATACTAGGTTGGTGGGATGAAGTAGATCCCTGGGGAGGGTGTCTGTGTGAGGTCACTTTTTGCTGTGACTAGGATCTCTGCTGCGCCTTCTGCTTATCACACAAATCAGTAAAACATCTCAGCAGCCAAGCTGCTACTGATGTATGTGATGCCGGGGAGGTAGGAGACGCAGTTTAGCGCCAAGTCTAACTAAAGTTGACGCCACACATATAGTGAACCGGAGGTGCAGGTGGGGTCCCAGAGAAGATTGATTTCCAGTGGAAGATACTTCTCATGTTAGGTTAGCACTGGGTGGGAAGCCGACATACAGCATGTTGGTGGGATGAAATTGTTCCCTGGGGAGGGTGTCTTAATCTGGGAGGGTTTTTTTGCTGATAAATCAGCAGTGTAGGGCCATTCACCTATGCTATTGGTGGTGTCTTGACTGAAGCTGAGACTTTGATCTCTACTGCGCGGTCTATTTGTCGCACAAATCAAGAACGGTATCTCCGCTGCCAGAGTGGTACTCTTCTTGGTATGTGTGATTGTCAGGGGAAGTAGAAGGTGTCGTGTGGGTCCAAGTCAGATGCGAGGTTGAGACCACATCTATAGCTTATTGGTGGGGTGGGAGGGTTCTCTTAGAAGGGTAGATTTTTTTTCCTGGAGTTTGTACTCCTTTCAACTAGTTAGGGCATAGCTTTCAGCTATTATAGGCTTTTAAAAGGGTGGGGGGTAGGTTCCTTAGAGAAGATTGTGTTTTCCATTGGAAGATTCTTCTCTTGTTCAGTTAGCACGGAGTGGGTTGTGCCAACATATACTAGGTTGGTGGGATGAAGTAGTTCCCTGGGGAGGGTGTCTGTGTGATGTCACTTTTTGCTGTGACTAGGATCTCAGCTGCGCCTTCTGCTTATCACACAAATCAGTAAAACATCTCAGCAGCCAAGCTGCTACTGATGTGTGTGTGATGCCGGGGAGGTAGGAGACGCAGTTTAGCGCCAAGTCTAACTGAAGTTGACGCCACACATATAGTGAACCGGAGGTGCGGGTGGGGTCCCAGAGAAGATTGATTTCCAGTGGAAGATTCTTCTCATGTTAGGTTAGCACTGGGTGGGAAGCCGACATACAGCATGTTTGTGGGATGAAATTATTCCCTGGGGAGGGTGTCTTAATCTGGGAGGGTTTTTTTTGCTGATAAATCAGCAGTGTAGGGCCATTCACCTATGCTATTGGTGGTGTCTTGACTGAAGCTGAGACTTTGATCTCTACTGCGCGGTCTATTTGTCGCACAAATCAAGAACGGTATCTCCGCTGCCAGAGTGGTACTCTTCTTGGTATGTGTGATTGTCAGGGGAAGTAGAAGGCGTCCTGTGGGTCCAAGTCACATGTGAGATTGAGACCACATCTATAGCATATTGGTGGGGTGGGAGGGTTCTCTTAGAAGGGTAGATTTTTTTCCTGGAGTTTGTACTCCTTTCAACTAGTTAGGGCATACCTTTCAACTATTATAGGCTTTTAAAAGGGTGGGGGTAGGTTCCTTAGAGAAGATTGTGTTTTCCATTGGAAGATTCTTCTCTTGTTCAGTTAGCACGGGGTGGGTTGTGCCAACATATACTAGGTTGGTGGCATGAAGTAGTTCCCTGGGGAGGGTGTCTGTGTGATGTCACTTTTTGCTTTGACTAGGATCTCTGCTGCGCCTTCTGCTTATCACACAAATCAGTAAAACATCTCAGCAGCCAAGCTGCTACTGATGTGTGTGATGCCGGGGAGGTAGGAGACGCAGTTTAGCGCCAAGTCTAACTGAAGTTGACGCCACACATATAGTGAACCAGAGGTGCGGGTGTGGTCCCAGAGAAGTTTAATTTCCAGTGGAAGATTCTTCTCATGTTAGGTTAGCACTGGGTGGGAAGCCGACATACAGCATGTTGGTGGGATGAAATTATTCCCTGGGGAGGGTGTCTTAATCTGGGAGGGTTTTTTTTTGCTGATAAATCAGCAGTGTAGGGCCATTCACCTATGCTATTGGTGGTGTCTTGACTGAAGCTAAGACTTTGATCTCTACTGCGCGGTCTATTTGTCGCACAAATCAAGAACGGTATCTCTGCTGCCAGAGTGGTACTCTTCTTGGTATGTTTGATTGTCAGGGGAAGTAGAAGGCGTTGTGTGGGTCCAAGTCAGATGTGAGGTTGAGACCACATCTATAGCATATTGGTGGGGTGGGAGGGTTCTCTTAGAAGGGTAGATTTTTTCCTGGAGTTTTTACTCCTTTCAACTAGTTAGGGCATACCTTTCAACTATTATAGGCTTTTAAAAGGGTGGGGGGTAGGTTCCTTAGAGAAGATTGTGTTTTCCATTGGAAGATTCTTCTCTTGTTCAGTTAGCACGGGGTGGGTTGTGCCAACATATACTAGGTTGGTGGGATGAAGTAGTTCCCTGGGGAGGGTGTCTGTGTGATGTCACTTTTTGCTGTGACTAGGATCTCAGCTGCGCCTTCTGCTTATCACACAAATCAGTAAAACATCTCAGCAGCCAAGCTGCTACTGATGTGTGTGTGATGCCGGGGAGGTAGGAGACGCAGTTTAGCGCCAAGTCTAACTGAAGTTGACGCCACACATATAGTGAACCGGAGGTGCGGGTGGGGTCCCAGAGAAGATTGATTTCCAGTGGAAGATTCTTCTCATGTTAGGTTAGCACTGGGTGGGAAGCCGACATACAGCATGTTTGTGGGATGAAATTATTCCCTGGGGAGGGTGTCTTAATCTGGGAGGGGTTTTTTTGCTGATAAATCAGCAGTGTAGGGCCATTCACCTATGCTATTGGTGGTGTCTTGACTGAAGCTGAGACTTTGATCTCTACTGCGCGGTCTATTTGTCGCACAAATCAAGAACGTTATCTCCGCTGCCAGAGTGGTACTCTTCTTGGTATGTGTGATTGTCAGGGGAAGTAGAAGGTGTTGTGTGGGTCCAAGTCAGATGCGAGGTTGAGAACACATCTATAGCATATTGGTGGGGTGGGAGGGTTCTCTTAGAAGGGTAGATTTTTTTTCCTGGAGTTTGTACTCCTTTCAACTAGTTAGGGCATAGCTTTCAACTATTATAGGCTTTTAAAAAGGTGGGGGGTAGGTTCCTTAGAGAAGATTGTGTTTTCCATTGGAAGATTCTTCTCTTGTTCAGTTAGCATGGGGTGGGTTGTGCCAACATATACTAGGTTGGTGGGATGAAGTAGTTCCCTGGGGAGGGTGTCTGTGTGATGTCACTTTTTGCTGTGACTAGGATCTCTGCTGCGCCTTCTGCTTATCACACAAATCAGTAAAACATCTCAGCAGCCAAGCTGCTACTGATGTGTGTGATGCCGGGGAGGTAGGAGACGCAGTTTAGCGCCAAGTCTAACTGAAGTTGACGCCACATATATAGTGAACCGGAGGTGCGGGTGGGGTCCCAGAGAAGATTGATTTCCAGTGGAAGATTCTTCTCATGTTAGGTTAGCACTGGGTGGGAAGCCGACATACAGCATGTTGGTGGGATGAAATTATTCCCTGGGGAGGGTGTCTTAATCTGGGAGGGTTTTTTTTGCTGATAAATCAGCAGTGTAGGGCCATTCACCTATGCTATTGGTGGTGTCTTGACTGAAGCTGAGACTTTGATCTCTACTGCGCGGTCTATTTGTCGCACAAATCAAGAACGGTATCTCCGCTGCCAGAGTGGTACTCTTCTTGGTATGTGTGATTGTCAGGGGAAGTAGAAGGCGTCCTGTGGGTCCAAGTCACATGTGAGATTGAGACCACATCTATAGCATATTGGTGGGGTGGGAGGGTTCTCTTAGAAGGGTAGATTTTTTTCCTGGAGTTTGTACTCCTTTCAACTAGTTAGGGCATACCTTTCAACTATTATAGGCTTTTAAAAGGGTGGGGGTAGGTTCCTTAGAGAAGATTGTGTTTTCCATTCGAAGATTCTTCTCTTGTTCAGTTAGCACGGGGTGGGTTGTGCCAACATATACTAGGTTGGTGGCATGAAGTAGTTCCCTGGGGAGGGTGTCTGTGTGATGTCACTTTTTGCTTTGACTAGGATCTCTGCTGCGCCTTCTGCTTATCACACAAATCAGTAAAACATCTCAGCAGCCAAGCTGCTACTGATGTGTGTGATGCCGGGGAGGTAGGAGACGCAGTTTAGCGCCAAGTCTAACTGAAGTTGACGCCACACATATAGTGAACCAGAGGTGCGGGTGGGGTCCCAGAGAAGTTTAATTTCCAGTGGAAGATTCTTCTCATGTTAGGTTAGCACTGGGTGGGAAGCCGACATACAGCATGTTGGTGGGATGAAATTATTCCCTGGGGAGGGTGTCTTAATCTGGGAGGGTTTTTTTTTGCTGATAAATCAGCAGTGTAGGGCCATTCACCTATGCTATTGGTGGTGTCTTGACTGAAGCTAAGACTTTGATCTCTACTGCGCGGTCTATTTGTCGCACAAATCAAGAACGGTATCTCCGCTGCCAGAGTGGTACTCTTCTTGGTATGTGTGATTGTCAGGGGAAGTAGAAGGCGTCGTTTGGGTCCAAGTCAGATGTGAGGTTGAGACCACATCTATAGCATATTGGTGGGGTGGGAGGGTTCTCTTAGAAAGGTAGATTTTTTCCTGGAGTTTGTACTCCTTTCAACTAGTTAGGGCATAACTTTCAACTATTATAGGTTTTTTAAAAGGGTGGGGGGTAGGTTCCTTAGAGAAGATTGTGTTTTCCATTGGAAGATTCTTCTCTTGTTCAGTTAGCACGGGGTGGGTTGTGCCAACATATACTAGGTTGGTGGGATGAAGTAGTTCCCTGGGGAGGGTGTCTGTGTGATGTCACTTTTTGCTGTGACTAGGATCTCTGCTGCGCCTTCTGCTTATCACACAAATCAGTAAAACATCTCAGCAGCCAAGCTGCTACTGATGTGTGTGATGCCGGGGAGGTAGGAGACGCAGTTTAGCGCCAAGTCTAACTGAAGTTGACGCCACACATATAGTCAACCGGAGGTGCGGGTGGGGTCCCAGAGAAGATTGATTTCCAGTGGAAGATTCTTCTCATGTTAGGTTAGCACTGGGTGGGAAGCCGACATACAGCATGTTGGTGGGATGAAATTATTCCCTGGGGAGGGTGTCCTATTCTGGGAGGGTTTTTTGCTGATAAATCAGCAGTGTAGGGCCATTCACCCATGCTATTGGTGGTGTCTTGACTGAAGCTGAGACTTTGATCTCTACTGCGCGGTCTATTTGTCGCACAAATCAAGAACGGTATCTCCGCTGCCAGAGTGGTACTCTTCTTGGTATGTGTGATTGTCAGGGGAAGTAGAAGGCGTCCTGTGGGTCCAAGTCACATGTGAGGTTGAGACCACATCTATAGCATATTGGTGGGGTGGGAGGGTTCTCTTAGAAGGGTAGATTTTTTTCCTGGAGTTTGTACTCCTTTCAACTAGTTAGGGCATAGCTTTCAACTATTATAGGCTTTTAAAAGGGTGGGGGGTAGGTTCCTTAGAGAAGATTGTGTTTTCCATTGGAAGATTCTTCTCTTGTTCAGTTAGCACGGGGTGGGTTGTGCCAACATATACTAGGTTGGTGGGATGAAGTAGTTCCCTGGGGAGGGTGTCTGTGTGATGTCACTTTTTGCTGTGACTAGGATCTCTGCTGCGCCTTCTGCTTATCACACAAATCAGTAAAACATCTCAGCAGCCAAGCTGCTACTGATGTGTGTGATGCCGGGGAGGTAGGAGACGCAGTTTAGCGCCAAGTCTAACTGAAGTTGACGCCACACATATAGTCAACCGGAGGTGCGGGTGGGGTCCCAGAGAAGATTGATTTCCAGTGGAAGATTCTTCTCATGTTAGGTTAGCACTGGGTGGGAAGCCGACATACAGCATGTTGGTGGGATGAAATTATTCCCTGGGGAGGGTATCTTAATCTGGGAGGGTTTTTTTTGCTGATAAATCAGCAGTGTAGGGCCATTCACCTATGCTATTGGTGGTGTCTTGACTGAAGCTGAGACTTTGATCTCTACTGCGCGGTCTATTTGTCGCACAAATCATGAACGGTATCTCCGCTGCCAGAGTGGTACTCTTCTTGGTATGTGTGATTGTCAGGGGAAGTAGAAGGCGTCGTTTGGGTCCAAGTCAGATGTGAGGTTGAGACCACATCTATAGCATATTGGTGGGATGGGAGGGTTCTCTTAGAAGGGTAGATTTTTTCCTGGAGTTTGTACTCCTTTCAACTAGTTAGGGCATAGCTTTCAACTATTATAGGCTTTTAAAAGGGTGGGGGGTAGGTTCCTTAGAGAAGATTGTGTTTTCCATTGGAAGATTCTTCTCTTGTTCAGTTAGCACGGGGTGGGTTGTGCCAACATATACTAGGTTGGTGGGATGAAGTAGTTCCCTGGGGAGGGTGTCTGTGTGATGTCACTTTTTGCTGTGGCTAGGATCTCAGCTGCGCCTTCTGCTTATCACACAAATCAGTAAAACATCTCAGCAGCCAAGCTGCTACTGATGTGTGTGTGATGCCGGGGAGGTAGGAGACGCAGTTTAGCGCCAAGTCTAACTGAAGTTGACGCCACACATATAGTGAACCGGAGGTGCGGGTGGGGTCCCAGAGAAGATTGATTTCCAGTGGAAGTTTCTTCTCATGTTAGGTTAGCACTGGGTGGGAAGCCGACATACAGCATGTTGGTGGGATGAAATTATTCCCTGGGGAGGGTGTCTTAATCTGGGAGGGGTTTTTGCTGATAAATCAGCAGTGTAGGGCCATTCACCTATGCTATTGGTGGTGTCTTGACTGAAGCTGAGACTTTGATCTCTACTGCGCGGTCTATTTGTCGCACAAATCAAGAACGGTATCTCTGCTGCCAGAGTGGTACTCTTCTTGGTATGTTTGATTGTCAGGGGAAGTAGAAGGCGTTGTGTGGGTCCAAGTCAGATGTGAGGTTGAGACCACATCTATAGCATATTGGTGGGGTGGGAGGGTTCTCTTAGAAGGGTAGATTTTTTCCTGGAGTTTTTACTCCTTTCAACTAGTTAGGGCATACCTTTCAACTATTATAGGCTTTTAAAAGGGTGGGGGGTAGGTTCCTTAGAGAAGATTGTGTTTTCCATTGGAAGATTCTTCTCTTGTTCAGTTAGCACGGGGTGGGTTGTGCCAACATATACTAGGTTGGTGGCATGAAGTAGTTCCCTGGGGATGGTGTCTGTGTGATGTCACTTTTTGCTGTGACTAGGATCTCTGCTGCGCCTTCTGCTTATCACACAAATCAGTAAAACATCTCAGCAGCCAAGCTGCTACTGATGTGTGTGATGCCGTGGAGGTAGGAGACGCAGTTTAGCGCCAAGTCTAACTGAAGTTGACGCCACACATATAGTGAACCAGAGGTGCGGGTGGGGTCCCAGAGAAGATTGATTTCCAGTGGAAGATTCTTCTCATGTTAGGTTAGCACTGGGTGGGAAGCCGACATACAGCATGTTGGTGGGATGAAATTATTCCCTGGGGAGGGTGTCTTAATCTGGGAGGGTTTTTTTGCTGATAAATCAGCAGTGTAGGGCCATTCACCTATGCTATTGGTGGTGTCTTGACTGAAGCTGAGACTTTGATCTCTACTGCGCGGTCTATTTGTCGCACAAATAAAGAACGGTATCTCCGCTACCAGAGTGGTACTCTTCTTGGTATGTGTGATTGTCAGGGGAAGTAGAAGGCGTCGTTTGGGTCCAAGTCAGATGTGAGGTTGAGACCACATCTATAGCATATTGGTGGGGTGGGAGGGTTCTCTTAGAAGGGTAGATTTTTTCCTGGAGTTTGTACTCCTTTCAACTAGTTAGGGCATAACTTTCAACTATTATAGGTTTTTTAAAAGGGTGGGGGGTAGGTTCCTTAGAGAAGATTGTGTTTTCCATTGGAAGATTCTTCTCTTGTTCAGTTAGCACGGGGTGGGTTGTGCCAACATATACTAGGTTGGTGGGATGAAGTAGTTCCCTGGGGAGGGTGTCTGTGTGATGTCACTTTTTGCTGTGACTAGTATCTCTGCTGCGCCTTCTGCTTATCACACAAATCAGTAAAACATCTCAGCAGCCAAGCTGCTACTGATGTGTGTGATGCCGGGGAGGTAGGAGACGCAGTTTAGCGCCAAGTCTAACTGAAGTTGACGCCACACATATAGTCAACCGGAGGTGCGGGTGGGGTCCCAGAGAAGATTGATTTCCAGTGGAAGATTCTTCTCATGTTAGGTTAGCACTGGGTGGGAAGCCGACATACAGCATGTTGGTGGGATGAAATTATTCCCTGGGGAGGGTGTCCTATTCTGGGAGGGTTTTTTGCTGATAAATCAGCAGTGTAGGGCCATTCACCCATGCTATTGGTGGTGTCTTGACTGAAGCTGAGACTTTGATCTCTACTGCGCGGTCTATTTGTCGCACAAATCAAGAACGGTATCTCCGCTGCCAGAGTGGTACTCTTCTTGGTATGTGTGATTGTCAGGGGAAGTAGAAGGCGTCCTGTGGGTCCAAGTCACATGTGAGGTTGAGACCACATCTATAGCATATTGGTGGGGTGGGAGGGTTCTCTTAGAAGGGTAGATTTTTTTCCTGGAGTTTGTACTCCTTTCAACTAGTTAGGGCATACCTTTCAACTATTATAGGCTTTTAAAAGGGTGGGGGGTAGGTTCCTTAGAGAAGATTGTGTTTTCCATTGGAAGATTCTTCTCTTGTTCAGTTAGCACGGGGTGGGTTGTGCCAACATATACTAGGTTGGTGGCATGAAGTAGTTCCCTGGGGATGGTGTCTGTGTGATGTCACTTTTTGCTGTGACTAGGATCTCTGCTGCGCCTTCTGCTTATCACACAAATCAGTAAAACATCTCAGCAGCCAAGCTGCTACTGATGTGTGTGATGCCGGGGAGGTAGGAGACGCAGTTTAGCGCCAAGTCTAACTGAAGTTGACGCCACACATATAGTCAACCAGAGGTGCGGGTGGGGTCCCAGAGAAGATTGATTTCCAGTGGAAGATTCTTCTCATGTTAGGTTAGCACTGGGTGGGAAGCCGACATACAGCATGTTGGTGGGATGAAATTATTCCCTGGGGAGGGTGTCTTAATCTGGGAGGGTTTTTTTGCTGATAAATCAGCAGTGTAGGGCCATTCACCTATGCTATTGGTGGTGTCTTGACTGAAGCTGAGACTTTGATCTCTACTGCGCGGTCTATTTGTCGCACAAATAAAGAACGGTATCTCCGCTGCCAGAGTGGTACTCTTCTTGGTATGTGTGATTGTCAGGGGAAGTAGAAGGCGTCGTTTGGGTCCAAGTCAGATGTGAGGTTGAGACCACATCTATAGCATATTGGTGGGGTGGGAGGGTTCTCTTAGAAGGGTAGATTTTTTCCTGGAGTTTGTACTCCTTTCAACTAGTTAGGGCATAACTTTCAACTATTATAGGTTTTTTAAAAGGGTGGGGGGTAGGTTCCTTAGAGAAGATTGTGTTTTCCATTGGAAGATTCTTCTCTTGTTCAGTTAGCACGGGGTGGGTTGTGCCAACATATACTAGGTTGGTGGGATGAAGTAGTTCCCTGGGGAGGGTGTCTGTGTGATGTCACTTTTTGCTGTGACTAGGATCTCAGCTGCGCCTTCTGCTTATCACACAAATCAGTAAAACATCTCAGCAGCCAAGCTGCTACTGATGTGTGTGATGCCGGGGAGGTAGGAGACGCAGTTTAGCGCCAAGTCTAACTGAAGTTGACGCCACACATATAGTCAACCGGAGGTGCGGGTGGGGTCCCAGAGAAGATTGATTTCCAGTGGAAGATTCTTCTCATGTTAGGTTAGCACTGGGTGGGAAGCCGACATACAGCATGTTGGTGGGATGAAATTATTCCCTGGGGAGGGTGTCCTATTCTGGGAGGGTTTTTTGCTGATAAATCAGCAGTGTAGGGCCATTCACCCATGCTATTGGTGGTGTCTTGACTGAAGCTGAGACTTTGATCTCTACTGCGCGGTCTATTTGTCGCACAAATCAAGAACGGTATCTCCGCTGCCAGAGTGGTACTCTTCTTGGTATGTGTGATTGTCAGGGGAAGTAGAAGGCGTCCTGTGGGTCCAAGTCACATGTGAGGTTGAGACCACATCTATAGCATATTGGTGGGGTGGGAGGGTTCTCTTAGAAGGGTAGATTTTTTTCCTGGAGTTTGTACTCCTTTCAACTAGTTAGGGCATACCTTTCAACTATTATAGGCTTTTAAAAGGGTGGGGGGTAGGTTCCTTAGAGAAGATTGTGTTTTCCATTGGAAGATTCTTCTCTTGTTCAGTTAGCACGGGGTGGGTTGTGCCAACATATACTAGGTTGGTGGGATGAAGTAGTTCCCTGGGGAGGGTGTCTGTGTGATGTCACTTTTTGCTGTGACTAGGATCTCAGCTGCGCCTTCTGCTTATCACACAAATCAGTAAAACATCTCAGCAGCCAAGCTGCTACTGATGTGTGTGATGCCGGGGAGGTAGGAGACGCAGTTTAGCGCCAAGCCTAACTGAAGTTGACGCCACACATATAGTGAACCAGAGGTGCGGGTGGGGTCCCAGAGAAGATTGATTTCCAGTGGAAGATTCTTCTCATGTTAGGTTAGCACTGGGTGGGAAGCCGACATACAGCATGTTGGTGGGATGAAATTATTCCCTGGGGAGGGTGTCTTAATCTGGGAGGGTTTTTTTTGCTGATAAATCAGCAGTGTAGGGCCATTCACCTATGCTATTGGTGGTGTCTTGACTGAAGCTGAGACTTTGATCTCTACTGCGCGGTCTATTTGTCGCACAAATAAAGAACGGTATCTCCGCTGCCAGAGTGGTACTCTTCTTGGTATGTGTGATTGTCAGGGGAAGTAGAAGGCGTCGTTTGGGTCCAAGTCAGATGTGAGGTTGAGACCACATCTATAGCATATTTGTGGGGTGGGAGGGTTCTCTTAGAAGGGTAGATTTTTTCCTGGAGTTTGTACTCCTTTCAACTAGTTAGGGCATAGCTTTCAACTATTATAGGCTTTTAAAAGGGTGGGGGGTAGGTTCCTTAGAGAAGATTGTGTTTTCCATTGGAAGATTCTTCTCTTGTTCAGTTAGCACGGGGTGGGTTGTGCCAACATATACTAGGTTGGTGGGATGAAGTAGTTCCCTGGGGAGGGTGTCTGTGTGATGTCACTTTTTGCTGTGACTAGGATCTCAGCTGCGCCTTCTGCTTATCACACAAATCAGTAAAACATCTCAGCAGCCAAGCTGCTACTGATGTGTGTGTGATGCCGGGGAGGTAGGAGACGCAGTTTAGCGCCAAGTCTAACTGAAGTTGACGCCACACATATAGTGAACCGGAGGTGCGGGTGGGGTCCCAGAGAAGATTGATTTCCAGTGGAAGTTTCTTCTCATGTTAGGTTAGCACTGGGTGGGAAGCCGACATACAGCATGTTGGTGGGATGAAATAATTTCCTGGAGAGGGTGTGTTAATCTGGGAGGGGTTTTTGCTGATAAATCAGCAGTGTAGGGCCATTCACCTATGCTATTGGTGGTGTCTTGACTGAAGCTGAGACTTTGATCTCTACTGCGCGGTCTATTTGTCGCACAAATCAAGAACGGTATCTCTGCTGCCAGAGTGGTACTCTTCTTGGTATGTTTGATTGTCAGGGGAAGTAGAAGGCGTTGTGTGGGTCCAAGTCAGATGTGAGGTTGAGACCACATCTATAGCATATTGGTGGGGTGGGAGGGTTCTCTTAGAAGGGTAGATTTTTTTTCCTGGAGTTTGTACTCCTTTCAACTAGTTAGGGCATAGCTTTCAACTATTATAGGCTTTTAAAAGGGTGGGGGGTAGGTTCCTTAGAGAAGATTGTGTTTTCTATTGGAAGATTCTTCTCTTGTTCAGTTAGCACGGGGTGGGTTGTGCCAACATATACTAGGTTGGTGGGATGAAGTAGTTCCCTGGGGAGGGTGTCTGTGTGATGTCACTTTTTGCTGTGACTAGGATCTCTGCTGCGCCTTCTGCTTATCACACAAATCAGTAAAACATCTCAGCAGCCAAGCTGCTACTGATGTGTGTGATGCCGGGGAGGTAGGAGACGCAGTTTAGCGCCAAGTCTAACTGAAGTTGACGCCACACATATAGTCAACCGGAGGTGCGGGTGGGGTCCCAGAGAAGATTGATTTCCAGTGGAAGATTCTTCTCATGTTAGGTTAGCACTGGGTGGGAAGCCAACATACAGCATGTTGGTGGGATGAAATTATTCCCTGGGGAGGGTGTCTTAATCTGGGAGGGTTTTTTTGCTGATAAATCAGCAGTGTAGGGCCATTCACCTATGCTATTGGTGGTGTCTTGACCGAAGCTGAGACTTTGATCTCTACTGCGCGGTCTATTTGTCGCACAAATAAAGAACGGTATCTCCGCTGCCAGAGTGGTACTCTTCTTGGTATGTGTGATTGTCAGGGGAAGTAGAAGGCGTCATTTGGGTCCAAGTCAGATGTGAGGTTGAGACCACATCTATAGCATAATGGTGGGGTGGGAGGGTTCTCTTAGAAGGGTAGATTTTTTCCTGGAGTTTGTACTCCTTTCAACTAGTTAGGGCATAGCTTTCAACTATTATAGGCTTTTAAAAGGGTGGGGGGTAGGTTCCTTAGAGAAGATTGTGTTTTCCATTGGAAGATTCTTCTCTTGTTCAGTTAGCACGGGGTGGGTTGTGCCAACATATACTAGGTTGGTGGGATGAAGTAGTTCCCTGGGGAGGGTGTCTGTGTGATGTCACTTTTTGCTGTGACTAGGATCTCAGCTGCGCCTTCTGCTTATCACACAAATCAGTAAAACATCTCAGCAGCCAAGCTGCTACTGATGTGTGTGATGCCGGGGAGGTAGGAGACGCAGTTTAGTGCCAAGTCTAACTGAAGTTGACGCCACACATATAGTGAACCAGAGGTGTGGGTGGGGTCCCAGAGAAGATTGATTTCCAGTGGAAGATTCTTCTCATGTTAGGTTAGCACTGGGTGGGAAGCCGACATACAGCATGTTGGTGGGATGAAATTATTCCCTGGGGAGGGTGTCCTAATCTGGGAGGGTATTTTGCTGATAAATCAGCAGTGTAGGGCCATTCACCTATGCTATTGGTGGTGTCTTGACTGAAGCTGAGACTTTGATCTCTACTGCGCGGTCTATTTGTCGCACAAATCAAGAACGGTATCTCCGCTGCCAGAGTGGTACTCTTCTTGGTATGTGTGATTGTCAGGGGAAGTAGAAGGCGTCCTGTGGGTCCAAGTCACATGTGAGGTTGAGACCACATCTATAGCATATTGGTGGGGTGGGAGGGTTCTCTTAGAAGGGTAGATTTTTTTCCTGGAGTTTGTACTCCTTTCAACTAATTAGGGCATACCTTTCAACTATTATAGGCTTTTAAAAGGGTGGGGGTAGGTTCCTTAGAGAAGATTGTGTTTTCCATTGGAAGATTCTTCTCTTGTTCAGTTAGCACGGGGTGGGTTGTGCCAACATATACTAGGTTGGTGGCATGAAGTAGTTCCCTGGGGATGGTGTCTGTGTGATGTCACTTTTTGCTGTGACTAGGATCTCTGCTGCGCCTTCTGCTTATCACACAAATCAGTAAAACATCTCAGCAGCCAAGCTGCTACTGATGTGTGTGATGCCGTGGAGGTAGGAGACGCAGTTTAGCGCCAAGTCTAACTGAAGTTGACGCCACACATATAGTGAACCAGAGGTGCGGGTGGGGTCCCAGAGAAGATTGATTTCCAGTGGAAGATTCTTCTCATGTTAGGTTAGCACTGGGTGGGAAGCCGACATACAGCATGTTGGTGGGATGAAATTATTCCCTGGGGAGGGTGTCTTAATCTGGGAGGGTTTTTTTGCTGATAAATCAGCAGTGTAGGGCCATTCACCTATGCTATTGGTGGTGTCTTGACTGAAGCTGAGACTTTGATCTCTACTGCGCGGTCTATTTGTCGCACAAATCAAGAACGGTATCTCTGCTGCCAGAGTGGTACTCTTCTTGGTATGTTTGATTGTCAGGGGAAGTAGAAGGCGTTGTGTGGGTCCAAGTCAGATGTGAGGTTGAGACCACATCTATAGCATATTGGTGGGGTGGGAGGGTTCTCTTAGAAGGGTAGATTTTTTCCTGGAGTTTTTACTCCTTTCAACTAGTTAGGGCATACCTTTCAACTATTATAGGCTTTTAAAAGGGTGGGGGGTAGGTTCCTTAGAGAAGATTGTGTTTTCCATTGGAAGATTCTTCTCTTGTTCAGTTAGCACGGGGTGGGTTGTGCCAACATATACTAGGTTGGTGGGATGAAGTAGTTCCCTGGGGAGGGTGTCTGTGTGATGTCACTTTTTGCTGTGACTAGGATCTCAGCTGCGCCTTCTGCTTATCACACAAATCAGTAAAACATCTCAGCAGCCAAGCTGCTACTGATGTGTGTGATGCCGGGGAGGTAGGAGACGCAGTTTAGCGCCAAGTCTAACTGAAGTTGACGCCACACATATAGTGAACCGGAGGTGCGGGTGGGGTCCCAGAGAAGATTGATTTCCAGTGGAAGATTCTTCTCATGTTAGGTTAGCACTGGGTGGGAAGCCGACATACAGCATGTTGGTGGGATGAAATTATTCCCTGGGGAGGGTGTCTTAATCTGGGAGGGTTTTTTTTGCTGATAAATCAGCAGTGTAGGGCCATTCACCTATGCTATTGGTGATGTCTTGACTGAAGCTGAGACTTTGATCTCTACTGCGCGGTCTATTTGTCGCACAAATCAAGAACGGTATCTCCGCTGCCAGAGTGGTACTCTTCTTGGTATGTGTGATTGTCAGGGGAAGTAGAAGGTGTCGTGTGGGTCCAAGTCAGATGCGAGGTTGAGACCACATCTATAGCATATTGGTGGGGTGGGAGGGTTCTCTTAGAAGGGTAGATTTTTTTTCCTGGAGTTTGTACTCCTTTCAACTAGTTAGGGCATAGCTTTCAACTATTATAGGCTTTTAAAAGGGTGGGGGGTAGGTTCCTTAGAGAAGATTGTGTTTTCTATTGGAAGATTCTTCTCTTGTTCAGTTAGCACGGGGTGGGTTGTGCCAACATATACTAGGTTGGTGGGATGAAGTAGTTCCCTGGGGAGGGTGTCTGTGTGATGTCACTTTTTGCTGTGACTAGGATCTCTGCTGCGCCTTCTGCTTATCACACAAATCAGTAAAACATCTCAGCAGCCAAGCTGCTACTGATGTGTGTGATGCCGGGGAGGTAGGAGACGCAGTTTAGCGCCAAGTCTAACTGAAGTTGACGCCACACATATAGTCAACCGGAGGTGCGGGTGGGGTCCCAGAGAAGATTGATTTCCAGTGGAAGATTCTTCTCATGTTAGGTTAGCACTGGGTGGGAAGCCAACATACAGCATGTTGGTGGGATGAAATTATTCCCTGGGGAGGGTGTCTTAATCTGGGAGGGTTTTTTTGCTGATAAATCAGCAGTGTAGGGCCATTCACCTATGCTATTGGTGGTGTCTTGACCGAAGCTGAGACTTTGATCTCTACTGCGCGGTCTATTTGTCGCACAAATCAAGAACGGTATCTCCGCTGCCAGAGTGGTACTCTTCTTGGTATGTGTGATTGTCAGGGGAAGTAGAAGGCGTCGTTTGGGTCCAAGTCAGATGTGAGGTTGAGACCACATCTATAGCATATTTGTGGGGTGGGAGGGTTCTCTTAGAAGGGTAGATTTTTTCCTGGAGTTTGTACTCCTTTCAACTAGTTAGGGCATAGCTTTCAACTATTATAGGCTTTTAAAAGGGTGGGGGGTAGGTTCCTTAGAGAAGATTGTGTTTTCCATTGGAAGATTCTTCTCTTGTTCAGTTAGCACGGGGTGGGTTGTGCCAACATATACTAGGTTGGTGGGATGAAGTAGTTCCCTGGGGAGGGTGTCTGTGTGATGTCACTTTTTGCTGTGACTAGGATCTCAGCTGCGCCTTCTGCTTATCACACAAATCAGTAAAACATCTCAGCAGCCAAGCTGCTACTGATGTGTGTGTGATGCCGGGGAGGTAGGAGACGCAGTTTAGCGCCAAGTCTAACTGAAGTTGACGCCACACATATAGTGAACCGGAGGTGCGGGTGGGGTCCCAGAGAAGATTGATTTCCAGTGGAAGTTTCTTCTCATGTTAGGTTAGCACTGGGTGGGAAGCCGACATACAGCATGTTGGTGGGATGAAATAATTTCCTGGGGAGGGTGTCTTAATCTGGGAGGGTTTTTTTGCTGATAAATCAGCAGTGTAGGGCCATTCACCTATGCTATTGGTGGTGTCTTGACTGAAGCTGAGACTTTGATCTCTACTGCGCGGTCTATTTGTCGCACAAATCAAGAACGGTATCTCTGCTGCCAGAGTGGTACTCTTCTTGGTATGTTTGATTGTCAGGGGAAGTAGAAGGCCTTGTGTGGGTCCAAGTCAGATGTGAGGTTGAGACCACATCTATAGCATATTGGTGGGGTGGGAGGGTTCTCTTAGAAGGGTAGATTTTTTCCTGGAGTTTTTACTCCTTTCAACTAGTTAGGGCATGCCTTTCAACTATTATAGGCTTTTAAAAGGGTGGGGGGTAGGTTCCTTAGAGAAGATTGTGTTTTCCATTGGAAGATTCTTCTCTTGTTCAGTTAGCACGGGGTGGGTTGTGCCAACATATACTAGGTTGGTGGGATGAAGTAGTTCCCTGGGGAGGGTGTCTGTGTGATGTCACTTTTTGCTGTGACTAGGATCTCAGCTGCGCCTTCTGCTTATCACACAAATCAGTAAAACATCTCAGCAGCCAAGCTGCTACTGATGTGTGTGATGCCGGGGAGGTAGGAGACGCAGTTTAGCGCCAAGTCTAACTGAAGTTGACGCCACACATATAGTGACCCGGAGGTGCTGGTGGGGTCCCAGAGAAGATTGATTTCCAGTGGAAGATTCTTCTCATGTTAGGTTAGCACTGGGTGGGAAGCCGACATACAGCATGTTGGTGGGATGAAATTATTCCCTGGGGAGGGTGTCTTAATCTGGGAGGGGTTTTTTTGCTGATAAATCAGCAGTGTAGGGCCATTCACCTATGCTATTGGTGGTGTCTTGACTGAAGCTGAGACTTTGATCTCTACTGCGCGGTCTATTTGTCGCACAAATCAAGAACGGTATCTCCGCTGCCAGAGTGGTACTCTTCTTGGTATGTGTGATTGTCAGGGGAAGTAGAAGGTGTCGTGTGGGTCCAAGTCAGATGCGAGGTTGAGACCACATCTATAGCATATTGGTGGGGTGGGAGGGTTCTCTTAGAAGGGTAGATTTTTTTTCCTGGAGTTTGTACTCCTTTCAACTAGTTAGGGCATAGCTTTCAACTATTATAGGCTTTTAAAAGGGTGGGGGGTAGGTTCCTTAGAGAAGATTGTGTTTTCCATTGGAAGATTCTTCTCTTGTTCAGTTAGCACGGGGTGGGTTGTGCCAACATATACTAGGTTGGTGGGATGAAGTAGTTCCCTGGGGAGGGTGTCTGTGTGATGTCACTTTTTGCTGTGACTAGGATCTCAGCTGCGCCTTCTGCTTATCACACAAATCAGTAAAACATCTCAGCAGCCAAGCTGCTACTGATGTGTGTGATGCCGGGGAGGTAGGAGACGCAGTTTAGCGCCAAGCCTAACTGAAGTTGACGCCACACATATAGTGAACCAGAGGTGCGGGTGGGGTCCCAGAGAAGATTGATTTCCAGTGGAAGATTCTTCTCATGTTAGGTTAGCACTGGGTGGGAAGCCGACATACAGCATGTTGGTGGGATGAAATTATTCCCTGGGGAGGGTGTCTTAATCTGGGAGGGGTTTTTTTGCTGATAAATCAGCAGTGTAGGGCCATTCACCTATGCTATTGGTGGTGTCTTGACTGAAGCTGAGACTTTGATCTCTACTGCGCGGTCTATTTGTCGCACAAATAAAGAACGGTATCTCCGCTGCCAGAGTGGTACTCTTCTTGGTATGTGTGATTGTCAGGGGAAGTAGAAGGCGTCGTTTGGGTCCAAGTCAGATGTGAGGTTGAGACCACATCTATAGCATATTTGTGGGGTGGGAGGGTTCTCTTAGAAGGGTAGATTTTTTCCTGGAGTTTGTACTCCTTTCAACTAGTTAGGGCATAGCTTTCAACTATTATAGGCTTTTAAAAGGGTGGGGGGTAGGTTCCTTAGAGAAGATTGTGTTTTCCATTGGAAGATTCTTCTCTTGTTCAGTTAGCACGGGGTGGGTTGTGCCAACATATACTAGGTTGGTGGGATGAAGTAGTTCCCTGGGGAGGGTGTCTGTGTGATGTCACTTTTTGCTGTGACTAGGATCTCAGCTGCGCCTTCTGCTTATCACACAAATCAGTAAAACATCTCAGCAGCCAAGCTGCTACTGATGTGTGTGTGATGCCGGGGAGGTAGGAGACGCAGTTTAGCGCCAAGTCTAACTGAAGTTGACGCCACACATATAGTGAACCGGAGGTGCGGGTGGGGTCCCAGAGAAGATTGATTTCCAGTGGAAGTTTCTTCTCATGTTAGGTTAGCACTGGGTGGGAAGCCGACATACAGCATGTTGGTGGGATGAAATAATTTCCTGGGGAGGGTGTCTTAATCTGGGAGGGTTTTTTTGCTGATAAATCAGCAGTGTAGGGCCATTCACCTATGCTATTGGTGGTGTCTTGACTGAAGCTGAGACTTTGATCTCTACTGCGCGGTCTATTTGTCGCACAAATCAAGAACGGTATCTCTGCTGCCAGAGTGGTACTCTTCTTGGTATGTTTGATTGTCAGGGGAAGTAGAAGGCCTTGTGTGGGTCCAAGTCAGATGTGAGGTTGAGACCACATCTATAGCATATTGGTGGGGTGGGAGGGTTCTCTTAGAAGGGTAGATTTTTTCCTGGAGTTTTTACTCCTTTCAACTAGTTAGGGCATGCCTTTCAACTATTATAGGCTTTTAAAAGGGTGGGGGGTAGGTTCCTTAGAGAAGATTGTGTTTTCCATTGGAAGATTCTTCTCTTGTTCAGTTAGCACGGGGTGGGTTGTGCCAACATATACTAGGTTGGTGGGATGAAGTAGTTCCCTGGGGAGGGTGTCTGTGTGATGTCACTTTTTGCTGTGACTAGGATCTCAGCTGCGCCTTCTGCTTATCACACAAATCAGTAAAACATCTCAGCAGCCAAGCTGCTACTGATGTGTGTGATGCCGGGGAGGTAGGAGACGCAGTTTAGCGCCAAGTCTAACTGCAGTTGACGCCACACATATAGTGACCCGGAGGTGCTGGTGGGGTCCCAGAGAAGATTGATTTCCAGTGGAAGATTCTTCTCATGTTAGGTTAGCACTGGGTGGGAAGCCGACATACAGCATGTTGGTGGGATGAAATTATTCCCTGGGGAGGGTGTCTTAATCTGGGAGGGGTTTTTTTTCTGATAAATCAGCAGTGTAGGGCCATTCACCTATGCTATTGGTGGTGTCTTGACTGAAGCTGAGACTTTGATCTCTACTGCGCGGTCTATTTGTCGCACAAATCAAGAACGGTATCTCCGCTGCCAGAGTGGTACTCTTCTTGGTATGTGTGATTGTCAGGGGAAGTAGAAGGTGTCGTGTGGGTCCAAGTCAGATGCGAGGTTGAGACCACATCTATAGCATATTGGTGGGGTGGGAGGGTTCTCTTAGAAGGGTAGATTTTTTTTCCTGGAGTTTGTACTCCTTTCAACTAGTTAGGGCATAGCTTTCAACTATTATAGGCTTTTAAAAGGGTGGGGGGTAGGTTCCTTAGAGAAGATTGTGTTTTCCATTGGAAGATTCTTCTCTTGTTCAGTTAGCACGGGGTGGGTTGTGCCAACATATACTAGGTTGGTGGGATGAAGTAGTTCCCTGGGGAGGGTGTCTGTGTGATGTCACTTTTTGCTGTGACTAGGATCTCAGCTGCGCCTTCTGCTTATCACACAAATCAGTAAAACATCTCAGCAGCCAAGCTGCTACTGATGTGTGTGATGCCGGGGAGGTAGGAGACGCAGTTTAGCGCCAAGCCTAACTGAAGTTGACGCCACACATATAGTGAACCAGAGGTGCGGGTGGGGTCCCAGAGAAGATTGATTTCCAGTGGAAGATTCTTCTCATGTTAGGTTAGCACTGGGTGGGAAGCCGACATACAGCATGTTGGTGGGATGAAATTATTCCCTGGGGAGGGTGTCTTAATCTGGGAGGGGTTTTTTTGCTGATAAATCAGCAGTGTAGGGCCATTCACCTATGCTATTGGTGGTGTCTTGACTGAAGCTGAGACTTTGATCTCTACTGCGCGGTCTATTTGTCGCACAAATCAAGAACGGTATCTCCGCTGCCAGAGTGGTACTCTTCTTGGTATGTGTGATTGTCAGGGGAAGTAGAAGGTGTCGTGTGGGTCCAAGTCAGATGCGAGGTTGAGACCACATCTATAGCATATTGGTGGGGTGGGAGGGTTCTCTTAGAAGGGTAGATTTTTTTTCCTGGAGTTTGTACTCCTTTCAACTAGTTAGGGCATAGCTTTCAACTATTATAGGCTTTTAAAAGGGTGGGGGGTAGGTTCCTTAGAGAAGATTGTGTTTTCTATTGGAAGATTCTTCTCTTGTTCAGTTAGCACGGGGTGGGTTGTGCCAACATATACTAGGTTGGTGGGATGAAGTAGTTCCCTGGGGAGGGTGTCTGTGTGATGTCACTTTTTGCTGTGACTAGGATCTCTGCTGCGCCTTCTGCTTATCACACAAATCAGTAAAACATCTCAGCAGCCAAGCTGCTACTGATGTGTGTGATGCCGGGGAGGTAGGAGACGCAGTTTAGCGCCAAGTCTAACTGAAGTTGACGCCACACATATAGTCAACCGGAGGTGCGGGTGGGGTCCCAGAGAAGATTGATTTCCAGTGGAAGATTCTTCTCATGTTAGGTTAGCACTGGGTGGGAAGCCGACATACAGCATGTTGGTGGGATGAAATTATTCCCTGGGGAGGGTGTCTTAATCTGGGAGGGGTTTTTTTGCTGATAAATCAGCAGTGTAGGGCCATTCACCTATGCTATTGGTGGTGTCTTGACTGAAGCTGAGACTTTGATCTCTACTGCGCGGTCTATTTGTCGCACAAATCAAGAACGGTATCTCCGCTGCCAGAGTGGTACTCTTCTTGGTATGTGTGATTGTCAGGGGAAGTAGAAGGTGTCGTGTGGGTCCAAGTCAGATGCGAGGTTGAGACCACATCTATAGCATATTGGTGGGGTGGGAGGGTTCTCTTAGAAGGGTAGATTTTTTTTCCTGGAGTTTGTACTCCTTTCAACTAGTTAGGGCATAGCTTTCAACTATTATAGGCTTTTAAAAGGGTGGGGGGTAGGTTCCTTAGAGAAGATTGTGTTTTCTATTGGAAGATTCTTCTCTTGTTCAGTTAGCACGGGGTGGGTTGTGCCAACATATACTAGGTTGGTGGGATGAAGTAGTTCCCTGGGGAGGGTGTCTGTGTGATGTCACTTTTTGCTGTGACTAGGATCTCTGCTGCGCCTTCTGCTTATCACACAAATCAGTAAAACATCTCAGCAGCCAAGCTGCTACTGATGTGTGTGATGCCGGGGAGGTAGGAGACGCAGTTTAGCGCCAAGTCTAACTGAAGTTGACGCCACACATATAGTCAACCGGAGGTGCGGGTGGGGTCCCAGAGAAGATTGATTTCCAGTGGAAGATTCTTCTCATGTTAGGTTAGCACTGGGTGGGAAGCCAACATACAGCATGTTGGTGGGATGAAATTATTCCCTGGGGAGGGTGTCTTAATCTGGGAGGGTTTTTTTGCTGATAAATCAGCAGTGTAGGGCCATTCACCTATGCTATTGGTGGTGTCTTGACCGAAGCTGAGACTTTGATCTCTACTGCGCGGTCTATTTGTCGCACAAATAAAGAACGGTATCTCCGCTGCCAGAGTGGTACTCTTCTTGGTATGTGTGATTGTCAGGGGAAGTAGAAGGCGTCATTTGGGTCCAAGTCAGATGTGAGGTTGAGACCACATCTATAGCATATTGGTGGGGTGGGAGGGTTCTCTTAGAAGGGTAGATTTTTTCCTGGAGTTTGTACTCCTTTCAACTAGTTAGGGCATAACTTTCAACTATTATAGGTTTTTTAAAAGGGTGGGGGGTAGGTTCCTTAGAGAAGATTGTGTTTTCCATTGGAAGATTCTTCTCTTGTTCAGTTAGCAAAGGGGTGGGTTGTGCCAACATATACTAGGTTGGTGGGATGAAGTAGTTCCCTGGGGAGGGTGTCTGTGTGATGTCACTTTTTGCTGTGACTAGGATCTCAGCTGCGCCTTCTGCTTATCACACAAATCAGTAAAACATCTCAGCAGCCAAGCTGCTACTGATGTGTGTGATGCCGGGGAGGTAGGAGACGCAGTTTAGCGCCAAGTCTAACTGAAGTTGACGCCACACATATAGTCAACCGGAGGTGCGGGTGGGGTCCCAGAGAAGATTGATTTCCAGTGGAAGATTCTTCTCATGTTAGGTTAGCACTGGGTGGGAAGCCGACATACAGCATGTTGGTGGGATGAAATTATTCCCTGGGGAGGGTGTCCTATTCTGGGAGGGTTTTTTGCTGATAAATCAGCAGTGTAGGGCCATTCACCCATGCTATTGGTGGTGTCTTGACTGAAGCTGAGACTTTGATCTCTACTGCGCGGTCTATTTGTCGCACAAATCAAGAACGGTATCTCCGCTGCCAGAGTGGTACTCTTCTTGGTATGTGTGATTGTCAGGGGAAGTAGAAGGCGTCCTGTGGGTCCAAGTCACATGTGAGGTTGAGACCACATCTATAGCATATTGGTGGGGTGGGAGGGTTCTCTTAGAAGGGTAGATTTTTTTCCTGGAGTTTGTACTCCTTTCAACTAGTTAGGGCATACCTTTCAACTATTATAGGCTTTTAAAAGGGTGGGGGGTAGGTTCCTTAGAGAAGATTGTGTTTTCCATTGGAAGATTCTTCTCTTGTTCAGTTAGCACGGGGTGGGTTGTGCCAACATATACTAGGTTGGTGGGATGAAGTAGTTCCCTGGGGAGGGTGTCTGTGTGATGTCACTTTTTGCTGTGACTAGGATCTCAGCTGCGCCTTCTGCTTATCACACAAATCAGTAAAACATCTCAGCAGCCAAGCTGCTACTGATGTGTGTGATGCCGGGGAGGTAGGAGACGCAGTTTAGCGCCAAGCCTAACTGAAGTTGACGCCACACATATAGTGAACCAGAGGTGCGGGTGGGGTCCCAGAGAAGATTGATTTCCAGTGGAAGATTCTTCTCATGTTAGGTTAGCACTGGGTGGGAAGCCGACATACAGCATGTTGGTGGGATGAAATTATTCCCTGGGGAGGGTGTCTTAATCTGGGAGGGTTTTTTTTGCTGATAAATCAGCAGTGTAGGGCCATTCACCTATGCTATTGGTGGTGTCTTGACTGAAGCTGAGACTTTGATCTCTACTGCGCGGTCTATTTGTCGCACAAATAAAGAACGGTATCTCCGCTGCCAGAGTGGTACTCTTCTTGGTATGTGTGATTGTCAGGGGAAGTAGAAGGCGTCGTTTGGGTCCAAGTCAGATGTGAGGTTGAGACCACATCTATAGCATATTTGTGGGGTGGGAGGGTTCTCTTAGAAGGGTAGATTTTTTCCTGGAGTTTGTACTCCTTTCAACTAGTTAGGGCATAGCTTTCAACTATTATAGGCTTTTAAAAGGGTGGGGGGTAGGTTCCTTAGAGAAGATTGTGTTTTCCATTGGAAGATTCTTCTCTTGTTCAGTTAGCACGGGGTGGGTTGTGCCAACATATACTAGGTTGGTGGGATGAAGTAGTTCCCTGGGGAGGGTGTCTGTGTGATGTCACTTTTTGCTGTGACTAGGATCTCAGCTGCGCCTTCTGCTTATCACACAAATCAGTAAAACATCTCAGCAGCCAAGCTGCTACTGATGTGTGTGTGATGCCGGGGAGGTAGGAGACGCAGTTTAGCGCCAAGTCTAACTGAAGTTGACGCCACACATATAGTGAACCGGAGGTGCGGGTGGGGTCCCAGAGAAGATTGATTTCCAGTGGAAGTTTCTTCTCATGTTAGGTTAGCACTGGGTGGGAAGCCGACATACAGCATGTTGGTGGGATGAAATAATTTCCTGGAGAGGGTGTGTTAATCTGGGAGGGGTTTTTGCTGATAAATCAGCAGTGTAGGGCCATTCACCTATGCTATTGGTGGTGTCTTGACTGAAGCTGAGACTTTGATCTCTACTGCGCGGTCTATTTGTCGCACAAATCAAGAACGGTATCTCTGCTGCCAGAGTGGTACTCTTCTTGGTATGTTTGATTGTCAGGGGAAGTAGAAGGCGTTGTGTGGGTCCAAGTCAGATGTGAGGTTGAGACCACATCTATAGCATATTGGTGGGGTGGGAGGGTTCTCTTAGAAGGGTAGATTTTTTCCTGGAGTTTTTACTCCTTTCAACTAGTTAGGGCATACCTTTCAACTATTATAGGCTTTTAAAAGGGTGGGGGGTAGGTTCCTTAGAGAAGATTGTGTTTTCCATTGGAAGATTCTTCTCTTGTTCAGTTAGCACGGGGTGGGTTGTGCCAACATATACTAGGTTGGTGGGATGAAGTAGTTCCCTGGGGAGGGTGTCTGTGTGATGTCACTTTTTGCTGTGACTAGGATCTCAGCTGCGCCTTCTGCTTATCACACAAATCAGTAAAACATCTCAGCAGCCAAGCTGCTACTGATGTGTGTGATGTCGGGGAGGTAGGAGACGCAGTTTAGCGCCAAGTCTAACTGAAGTTGACGCCACACATATAGTGAACCGGAGGTGCGGGTGGGGTCCCAGAGAAGATTGATTTCCAGTGGAAGATTCTTCTCATGTTAGGTTAGCACTGGGTGGGAAGCCGACATACAGCATGTTGGTGGGATGAAATTATTCCCTGGGGAGGGTGTCTTAATCTGGGAGGGTTTTTTTTGCTGATAAATCAGCAGTGTAGGGCCATTCACCTATGCTATTGGTGATGTCTTGACTGAAGCTGAGACTTTGATCTCTACTGCGCGGTCTATTTGTCGCACAAATCAAGAACGGTATCTCCGCTGCCAGAGTGGTACTCTTCTTGGTATGTGTGATTGTCAGGGGAAGTAGAAGGTGTCGTGTGGGTCCAAGTCAGATGCGAGGTTGAGACCACATCTATAGCATATTGGTGGGGTGGGAGGGTTCTCTTAGAAGGGTAGATTTTTTTTCCTGGAGTTTGTACTCCTTTCAACTAGTTAGGGCATAGCTTTCAACTATTATAGGCTTTTAAAAGGGTGGGGGGTAGGTTCCTTAGAGAAGATTGTGTTTTCTATTGGAAGATTCTTCTCTTGTTCAGTTAGCACGGGGTGGGTTGTGCCAACATATACTAGGTTGGTGGGATGAAGTAGTTCCCTGGGGAGGGTGTCTGTGTGATGTCACTTTTTGCTGTGACTAGGATCTCTGCTGCGCCTTCTGCTTATCACACAAATCAGTAAAACATCTCAGCAGCCAAGCTGCTACTGATGTGTGTGATGCCGGGGAGGTAGGAGACGCAGTTTAGCGCCAAGTCTAACTGAAGTTGACGCCACACATATAGTCAACCGGAGGTGCGGGTGGGGTCCCAGAGAAGATTGATTTCCAGTGGAAGATTCTTCTCATGTTAGGTTAGCACTGGGTGGGAAGCCGACATACAGCATGTTGGTGGGATGAAATTATTCCCTGGGGAGGGTGTCCTAATCTGGGAGGGTATTTTGCTGATAAATCAGCAGTGTAGGGCCATTCACCTATGCTATTGGTGGTGTCTTGACTGAAGCTGAGACTTTGATCTCTACTGCGCGGTCTATTTGTCGCACAAATCAAGAACGGTATCTCCGCTGCCAGAGTGGTACTCTTCTTGGTATGTGTGATTGTCAGGGGAAGTAGAAGGCGTCCTGTGGGTCCAAGTCACATGTGAGGTTGAGACCACATCTATAGCATATTGGTGGGGTGGGAGGGTTCTCTTAGAAGGGTAGATTTTTTTCCTGGAGTTTGTACTCCTTTCAACTAATTAGGGCATACCTTTCAACTATTATAGGCTTTTAAAAGGGTGGGGGGTAGGTTCCTTAGAGAAGATTGTGTTTTCCATTGGAAGATTCTTCTCTTGTTCAGTTAGCACGGGGTGGGTTGTGCCAACATATACTAGGTTGGTGGCATGAAGTAGTTCCCTGGGGATGGTGTCTGTGTGATGTCACTTTTTGCTGTGACTAGGATCTCTGCTGCGCCTTCTGCTTATCACACAAATCAGTAAAACATCTCAGCAGCCAAGCTGCTACTGATGTGTGTGATGCCGTGGAGGTAGGAGACGCAGTTTAGCGCCAAGTCTAACTGAAGTTGACGCCACACATATAGTGAACCAGAGGTGCGGGTGGGGTCCCAGAGAAGATTGATTTCCAGTGGAAGATTCTTCTCATGTTAGGTTAGCACTGGGTGGGAAGCCGACATACAGCATGTTGGTGGGATGAAATTATTCCCTGGGGAGGGTGTCTTAATCTGGGAGGGTTTTTTTGCTGATAAATCAGCAGTGTAGGGCCATTCACCTATGCTATTGGTGGTGTCTTGACTGAAGCTGAGACTTTGATCTCTACTGCGCGGTCTATTTGTCGCACAAATAAAGAACGGTATCTCCGCTGCCAGAGTGGTACTCTTCTTGGTATGTGTGATTGTCAGGGGAAGTAGAAGGCGTCGTTTGGGTCCAAGTCAGATGTGAGGTTGAGACCACATCTATAGCATATTGGTGGGGTGGGAGGGTTCTCTTAGAAGGGTAGATTTTTTCCTGGAGTTTGTACTCCTTTCAACTAGTTAGGGCATAACTTTCAACTATTATAGGTTTTTTAAAAGGGTGTGGGGTAGGTTCCTTAGAGAAGATTGTGTTTTCCATTGGAAGATTCTTCTCTTGTTCAGTTAGCACGGGGTGGGTTGTGCCAACATATACTAGGTTGGTGGGATGAAGTAGTTCCCTGGGGAGGGTGTCTGTGTGATGTCACTTTTTGCTGTGACTAGGATCTCTGCTGCGCCTTCTGCTTATCACACAAATCAGTAAAACATCTCAGCAGCCAAGCTGCTACTGATGTATGTGATGCCGGGGAGGTAGGAGACGCAGTTTAGCGCCAAGTCTAACTGAAGTTGACGCCACACATATAGTCAACCGGAGGTGCGGGTGGGGTCCCAGAGAAGACTGATTTCCAGTGGAAGATTCTTCTCATGTTAGGTTAGCACTGGGTGGGAAGCCGACATACAGCATGTTGGTGGGATGAAATTATTCCCTGGGGAGGGTGTCCTATTCTGGGAGGGTTTTTTGCTGATAAATCAGCAGTGTAAGGCCATTCACCCATGCTATTGGTGGTGTCTTGACTGAAGCTGAGACTGAAGCTGAGACTTTGATCTCTACTGCGCGGTCTATTTGTCGCACAAATCAAGAACGGTATCTCCGCTGCCAGAGTGGTACTCTTCTTGGTATGTGTGATTGTCAGGGGAAGTAGAAGGCGTCCTGTGGGTCCAAGTCACATGTGAGGTTGAGACCACATCTATAGCATATTGGTGGGGTGGGAGGGTTCTCTTAGAAGGGTAGATTTTTTTCCTGGAGTTTGTACTCCTTTCAACTAGTTAGGGCATACCTTTCAACTATTATAGGCTTTTAAAAGGGTGGGGGGTAGGTTCCTTAGAGAAGATTGTGTTTTCCATTGGAAGATTCTTCTCTTGTTCAGTTAGCACGGGGTGGGTTGTGCCAACATATACTAGGTTGGTGGGATGAAGTAGTTCCCTGGGGAGGGTGTCTGTGTGATGTCACTTTTTGCTCTGACTAGGATCTCAGCTGCGCCTTCTGCTTATCACACAAATCAGTAAAACATCTCAGCAGCCAAGCTGCTACTGATGTGTGTGATGCCGGGGAGGTAGGAGACGCAGTTTAGCGCCAAGCCTAACTGAAGTTGACGCCACACATATAGTGAACCAGAGGTGCGGGTGGGGTCCCAGAGAAGATTGATTTCCAGTGGAAGATTCTTCTCATGTTAGGTTAGCACTGGGTGGGAAGCCGACATACAGCATGTTGGTGGGATGAAATTATTCCCTGGGGAGGGTGTCTTAATCTGGGAGGGTTTTTTTTGCTGATAAATCAGCAGTGTAGGGCCATTCACCTATGCTATTGGTGGTGTCTTGACTGAAGCTGAGACTTTGATCTCTACTGCGCGGTCTATTTGTCGTACAAATAAAGAACGGTATCTCCGCTGCCAGAGTGGTACTCTTCTTGGTATGTGTGATTGTCAGGGGAAGTAGAAGGCGTCGTTTGGGTCCAAGTCAGATGTGAGGTTGAGACCACATCTATAGCATATTTGTGGGGTGGGAGGGTTCTCTTAGAAGGGTAGATTTTTTCCTGGAGTTTGTACTCCTTTCAACTAGTTAGGGCATACCTTTCAACTATTATAGGCTTTTAAAAGGGTGGGGGGTAGGTTCCTTAGAGAAGATTGTGTTTTCCATTGGAAGATTCTTCTCTTGTTCAGTTAGCACGGGGTGGGTTGTGCCAACATATACTAGGTTGGTGGGATGAAGTAGTTCCCTGGGGAGGGTGTCTGTGTGATGTCACTTTTTGCTGTGACTAGGATCTCAGCTGCGCCTTCTGCTTATCACACAAATCAGTAAAACATCTCAGCAGCCAAGCTGCTACTGATGTGTGTGTGATGCCGGGGAGGTAGGAGACGCAGTTTAGCGCCAAGTCTAACTGAAGTTGACGCCACACATATAGTGAACCGGAGGTGCGGGTGGGGTCCCAGAGAAGATTGATTTCCAGTGGAAGTTTCTTCTCATGTTAGGTTAGCACTGGGTGGGAAGCCGACATACAGCATGTTGGTGGGATGAAATAATTTCCTGGGGAGGGTGTCTTAATCTGGGAGGGTTTTTTTGCTGATAAATCAGCAGTGTAGGGCCATTCACCTATGCTATTGGTGGTGTCTTGACTGAAGCTGAGACTTTGATCTCTACTGCGCGGTCTATTTGTCGCACAAATCAGGAACGGTATCTCTGCTGCCAGAGTGGTACTCTTCTTGGTATGTTTGATTGTCAGGGGAAGTAGAAGGCCTTGTGTGGGTCCAAGTCAGATGTGAGGTTGAGACCACATCTATAGCATATTGGTGGGGTGGGAGGGTTCTCTTAGAAGGGTAGATTTTTTCCTGGAGTTTTTACTCCTTTCAACTAGTTAGGGCATGCCTTTCAACTATTATAGGCTTTTAAAAGGGTGGGGGGTAGGTTCCTTAGAGAAGATTGTGTTTTCCATTGGAAGATTCTTCTCTTGTTCAGTTAGCACGGGGTGGGTTGTGCCAACATATACTAGGTTGGTGGGATGAAGTAGTTCCCTGGGGAGGGTGTCTGTGTGATGTCACTTTTTGCTGTGACTAGGATCTCAGCTGCGCCTTCTGCTTATCACACAAATCAGTAAAACATCTCAGCAGCCAAGCTGCTACTGATGTGTGTGATGCCGGGGAGGTAGGAGACGCAGTTTAGCGCCAAGTCTAACTGAAGTTGACGCCACACATATAGTGACCCGGAGGTGCTGGTGGGGTCCCAGAGAAGATTGATTTCCAGTGGAAGATTCTTCTCATGTTAGGTTAGCACTGGGTGGGAAGCCGACATACAGCATGTTGGTGGGATGAAATTATTCCCTGGGGAGGGTGTCTTAATCTGGGAGGGTTTTTTTTGCTGATAAATCAGCAGTGTAGGGCCATTCACCTATGCTATTGGTGGTGTCTTGACTGAAGCTGAGACTTTGATCTCTACTGCGCGGTCTATTTGTCGCACAAATCAAGAACGGTATCTCCGCTGCCAGAGTGGTACTCTTCTTGGTATGTGTGATTGTCAGGGGAAGTAGAAGGTGTCGTGTGGGTCCAAGTCAGATGCGAGGTTGAGACCACATCTATAGCATATTGGTGGGGTGGGAGGGTTCTCTTAGAAGGGTAGATTTTTTTTCCTGGAGTTTGTACTCCTTTCAACTAGTTAGGGCATAGCTTTCAACTATTATAGGCTTTTAAAAGGGTGGGGGGTAGGTTCCTTAGAGAAGATTGTGTTTTCCATTGGAAGATTCTTCTCTTGTTCAGTTAGCACGGGGTGGGTTGTGCCAACATATACTAGGTTGGTGGGATGAAGTAGTTCCCTGGGGAGGGTGTCTGTGTGATGTCACTTTTTGCTGTGACTAGGATCTCAGCTGCGCCTTCTGCTTATCACACAAATCAGTAAAACATCTCAGCAGCCAAGCTGCTACTGATGTGTGTGATGCCGGGGAGGTAGGAGACGCAGTTTAGCGCCAAGCCTAACTGAAGTTGACGCCACACATATAGTGAACCAGAGGTGCGGGTGGGGTCCCAGAGAAGATTGATTTCCAGTGGAAGATTCTTCTCATGTTAGGTTAGCACTGGGTGGGAAGCCGACATACAGCATGTTGGTGGGATGAAATTATTCCCTGGGGAGGGTGTCTTAATCTGGGAGGGGTTTTTTTGCTGATAAATCAGCAGTGTAGGGCCATTCACCTATGCTATTGGTGGTGTCTTGACTGAAGCTGAGACTTTGATCTCTACTGCGCGGTCTATTTGTCGCACAAATAAAGAACGGTATCTCCGCTGCCAGAGTGGTACTCTTCTTGGTATGTGTGATTGTCAGGGGAAGTAGAAGGCGTCGTTTGGGTCCAAGTCAGATGTGAGGTTGAGACCACATCTATAGCATATTTGTGGGGTGGGAGGGTTCTCTTAGAAGGGTAGATTTTTTCCTGGAGTTTGTACTCCTTTCAACTAGTTAGGGCATAGCTTTCAACTATTATAGGCTTTTAAAAGGGTGGGGGGTAGGTTCCTTAGAGAAGATTGTGTTTTCCATTGGAAGATTCTTCTCTTGTTCAGTTAGCACGGGGTGGGTTGTGCCAACATATACTAGGTTGGTGGGATGAAGTAGTTCCCTGGGGAGGGTGTCTGTGTGATGTCACTTTTTGCTGTGACTAGGATCTCAGCTGCGCCTTCTGCTTATCACACAAATCAGTAAAACATCTCAGCAGCCAAGCTGCTACTGATGTGTGTGTGATGCCGGGGAGGTAGGAGACGCAGTTTAGCGCCAAGTCTAACTGAAGTTGACGCCACACATATAGTGAACCGGAGGTGCGGGTGGGGTCCCAGAGAAGATTGATTTCCAGTGGAAGTTTCTTCTCATGTTAGGTTAGCACTGGGTGGGAAGCCGACATACAGCATGTTGGTGGGATGAAATAATTTCCTGGGGAGGGTGTCTTAATCTGGGAGGGTTTTTTTGCTGATAAATCAGCAGTGTAGGGCCATTCACCTATGCTATTGGTGGTGTCTTGACTGAAGCTGAGACTTTGATCTCTACTGCGCGGTCTATTTGTCGCACAAATCAAGAACGGTATCTCTGCTGCCAGAGTGGTACTCTTCTTGGTATGTTTGATTGTCAGGGGAAGTAGAAGGCCTTGTGTGGGTCCAAGTCAGATGTGAGGTTGAGACCACATCTATAGCATATTGGTGGGGTGGGAGGGTTCTCTTAGAAGGGTAGATTTTTTCCTGGAGTTTTTACTCCTTTCAACTAGTTAGGGCATGCCTTTCAACTATTATAGGCTTTTAAAAGGGTGGGGGGTAGGTTCCTTAGAGAAGATTGTGTTTTCCATTGGAAGATTCTTCTCTTGTTCAGTTAGCACGGGGTGGGTTGTGCCAACATATACTAGGTTGGTGGGATGAAGTAGTTCCCTGGGGAGGGTGTCTGTGTGATGTCACTTTTTGCTGTGACTAGGATCTCAGCTGCGCCTTCTGCTTATCACACAAATCAGTAAAACATCTCAGCAGCCAAGCTGCTACTGATGTGTGTGATGCCGGGGAGGTAGGAGACGCAGTTTAGCGCCAAGTCTAACTGCAGTTGACGCCACACATATAGTGACCCGGAGGTGCTGGTGGGGTCCCAGAGAAGATTGATTTCCAGTGGAAGATTCTTCTCATGTTAGGTTAGCACTGGGTGGGAAGCCGACATACAGCATGTTGGTGGGATGAAATTATTCCCTGGGGAGGGTGTCTTAATCTGGGAGGGTTTTTTTTTCTGATAAATCAGCAGTGTAGGGCCATTCACCTATGCTATTGGTGGTGTCTTGACTGAAGCTGAGACTTTGATCTCTACTGCGCGGTCTATTTGTCGCACAAATCAAGAACGGTATCTCCGCTGCCAGAGTGGTACTCTTCTTGGTATGTGTGATTGTCAGGGGAAGTAGAAGGTGTCGTGTGGGTCCAAGTCAGATGCGAGGTTGAGACCACATCTATAGCATATTGGTGGGGTGGGAGGGTTCTCTTAGAAGGGTAGATTTTTTTTCCTGGAGTTTGTACTCCTTTCAACTAGTTAGGGCATAGCTTTCAACTATTATAGGCTTTTAAAAGGGTGGGGGGTAGGTTCCTTAGAGAAGATTGTGTTTTCCATTGGAAGATTCTTCTCTTGTTCAGTTAGCACGGGGTGGGTTGTGCCAACATATACTAGGTTGGTGGGATGAAGTAGTTCCCTGGGGAGGGTGTCTGTGTGATGTCACTTTTTGCTGTGACTAGGATCTCAGCTGCGCCTTCTGCTTATCACACAAATCAGTAAAACATCTCAGCAGCCAAGCTGCTACTGATGTGTGTGATGCCGGGGAGGTAGGAGACGCAGTTTAGCGCCAAGCCTAACTGAAGTTGACGCCACACATATAGTGAACCAGAGGTGCGGGTGGGGTCCCAGAGAAGATTGATTTCCAGTGGAAGATTCTTCTCATGTTAGGTTAGCACTGGGTGGGAAGCCGACATACAGCATGTTGGTGGGATGAAATTATTCCCTGGGGAGGGTGTCTTAATCTGGGAGGGGTTTTTTTGCTGATAAATCAGCAGTGTAGGGCCATTCACCTATGCTATTGGTGGTGTCTTGACTGAAGCTGAGACTTTGATCTCTACTGCGCGGGCTATTTGTCGCACAAATCAAGAACGGTATCTCCGCTGCCAGAGTGGTACTCTTCTTGGTATGTGTGATTGTCAGGGGAAGTAGAAGGTGTCGTGTGGGTCCAAGTCAGATGCGAGGTTGAGACCACATCTATAGCATATTGGTGGGGTGGGAGGGTTCTCTTAGAAGGGTAGATTTTTTTTCCTGGAGTTTGTACTCCTTTCAACTAGTTAGGGCATAGCTTTCAACTATTATAGGCTTTTAAAAGGGTGGGGGGTAGGTTCCTTAGAGAAGATTGTGTTTTCTATTGGAAGATTCTTCTCTTGTTCAGTTAGCACGGGGTGGGTTGTGCCAACATATACTAGGTTGGTGGGATGAAGTAGTTCCCTGGGGAGGGTGTCTGTGTGATGTCACTTTTTGCTGTGACTAGGATCTCTGCTGCGCCTTCTGCTTATCACACAAATCAGTAAAACATCTCAGCAGCCAAGCTGCTACTGATGTGTGTGATGCCGGGGAGGTAGGAGACGCAGTTTAGCGCCAAGTCTAACTGAAGTTGACGCCACACATATAGTCAACCGGAGGTGCGGGTGGGGTCCCAGAGAAGATTGATTTCCAGTGGAAGATTCTTCTCATGTTAGGTTAGCACTGGGTGGGAAGCCGACATACAGCATGTTGGTGGGATGAAATTATTCCCTGGGGAGGGTGTCTTAATCTGGGAGGGGTTTTTTTGCTGATAAATCAGCAGTGTAGGGCCATTCACCTATGCTATTGGTGGTGTCTTGACTGAAGCTGAGACTTTGATCTCTACTGCGCGGTCTATTTGTCGCACAAATCAAGAACGGTATCTCCGCTGCCAGAGTGGTACTCTTCTTGGTATGTGTGATTGTCAGGGGAAGTAGAAGGTGTCGTGTGGGTCCAAGTCAGATGCGAGGTTGAGACCACATCTATAGCATATTGGTGGGGTGGGAGGGTTCTCTTAGAAGGGTAGATTTTTTTTCCTGGAGTTTGTACTCCTTTCAACTAGTTAGGGCATAGCTTTCAACTATTATAGGCTTTTAAAAGGGTGGGGGGTAGGTTCCTTAGAGAAGATTGTGTTTTCTATTGGAAGATTCTTCTCTTGTTCAGTTAGCACGGGGTGGGTTGTGCCAACATATACTAGGTTGGTGGGATGAAGTAGTTCCCTGGGGAGGGTGTCTGTGTGATGTCACTTTTTGCTGTGACTAGGATCTCTGCTGCGCCTTCTGCTTATCACACAAATCAGTAAAACATCTCAGCAGCCAAGCTGCTACTGATGTGTGTGATGCCGGGGAGGTAGGAGACGCAGTTTAGCGCCAAGTCTAACTGAAGTTGACGCCACACATATAGTCAACCGGAGGTGCGGGTGGGGTCCCAGAGAAGATTGATTTCCAGTGGAAGATTCTTCTCATGTTAGGTTAGCACTGGGTGGGAAGCCAACATACAGCATGTTGGTGGGATGAAATTATTCCCTGGGGAGGGTGTCTTAATCTGGGAGGGTTTTTTTGCTGATAAATCAGCAGTGTAGGGCCATTCACCTATGCTATTGGTGGTGTCTTGACCGAAGCTGAGACTTTGATCTCTACTGCGCGGTCTATTTGTCGCACAAATAAAGAACGGTATCTCCGCTGCCAGAGTGGTACTCTTCTTGGTATGTGTGATTGTCAGGGGAAGTAGAAGGCGTCATTTGGGTCCAAGTCAGATGTGAGGTTGAGACCACATCTATAGCATAATGGTGGGGTGGGAGGGTTCTCTTAGAAGGGTAGATATTTTCCTGGAGTTTGTACTCCTTTCAACTAGTTAGGGCATAGCTTTCAACTATTATAGGCTTTTAAAAGGGTGGGGGGTAGGTTCCTTAGAGAAGATTGTGTTTTCCATTGGAAGATTCTTCTCTTGTTCAGTTAGCACGGGGTGGGTTGTGCCAACATATACTAGGTTGGTGGGATGAAGTAGTTCCCTGGGGAGCGTGTCTGTGTGATGTCACTTTTTGCTGTGACTAGGATCTCAGCTGCGCCTTCTGCTTATCACACAAATCAGTAAAACATCTCAGCAGCCAAGCTGCTACTGATGTGTGTGATGCCGGGGAGGTAGGAGACGCAGTTTAGTGCCAAGTCTAACTGAAGTTGACGCCACACATATAGTGAACCAGAGGTGTGGGTGGGGTCCCAGAGAAGATTGATTTCCAGTGGAAGATTCTTCTCATGTTAGGTTAGCACTGGGTGGGAAGCCGACATACAGCATGTTGGTGGGATGAAATTATTCCCTGGGGAGGGTGTCCTAATCTGGGAGGGTATTTTGCTGATAAATCAGCAGTGTAGGGCCATTCACCTATGCTATTGGTGGTGTCTTGACTGAAGCTGAGACTTTGATCTCTACTGCGCGGTCTATTTGTCGCACAAATCAAGAACGGTATCTCCGCTGCCAGAGTGGTACTCTTCTTGGTATGTGTGATTGTCAGGGGAAGTAGAAGGCGTCCTGTGGGTCCAAGTCACATGTGAGGTTGAGACCACATCTATAGCATATTGGTGGGGTGGGAGGGTTCTCTTAGAAGGGTAGATTTTTTTCCTGGAGTTTGTACTCCTTTCAACTAATTAGGGCATACCTTTCAACTATTATAGGCTTTTAAAAGGGTGGGGGGTAGGTTCCTTAGAGAAGATTGTGTTTTCCATTGGAAGATTCTTCTCTTGTTCAGTTAGCACGGGGTGGGTTGTGCCAACATATACTAGGTTGGTGGCATGAAGTAGTTCCCTGGGGATGGTGTCTGTGTGATGTCACTTTTTGCTGTGACTAGGATCTCTGCTGCGCCTTCTGCTTATCACACAAATCAGTAAAACATCTCAGCAGCCAAGCTGCTACTGATGTGTGTGATGCCGTGGAGGTAGGAGACGCAGTTTAGCGCCAAGTCTAACTGAAGTTGACGCCACACATATAGTGAACCAGAGGTGCGGGTGGGGTCCCAGAGAAGATTGATTTCCAGTGGAAGATTCTTCTCATGTTAGGTTAGCACTGGGTGGGAAGCCGACATACAGCATGTTGGTGGGATGAAATTATTCCCTGGGGAGGGTGTCTTAATCTGGGAGGGTTTTTTTTGCTGATAAATCAGCAGTGTAGGGCCATTCACCTATGCTATTGGTGGTGTCTTGACTGAAGCTGAGACTTTGATCTCTACTGCGCGGTCTATTTGTCGCACAAATAAAGAACGGTATCTCCGCTGCCAGAGTGGTACTCTTCTTGGTATGTGTGATTGTCAGGGGAAGTAGAAGGCGTCGTTTGGGTCCAAGTCAGATGTGAGGTTGAGACCACATCTATAGCATATTGGTGGGGTGGGAGGGTTCTCTTAGAAGGGTAGATTTTTTCCTGGAGTTTGTACTCCTTTCAACTAGTTAGGGCATAACTTTCAACTATTATAGGTTTTTTAAAAGGGTGTGGGGTAGGTTCCTTAGAGAAGATTGTGTTTTCCATTGGAAGATTCTTCTCTTGTTCAGTTAGCACGGGGTGGGTTGTGCCAACATATACTAGGTTGGTGGGATGAAGTAGTTCCCTGGGGAGGGTGTCTGTGTGATGTCACTTTTTGCTGTGACTAGGATCTCTGCTGCGCCTTCTGCTTATCACACAAATCAGTAAAACATCTCAGCAGCCAAGCTGCTACTGATGTATGTGATGCCGGGGAGGTAGGAGACGCAGTTTAGCGCCAAGTCTAACTGAAGTTGACGCCACACATATAGTCAACCGGAGGTGCGGGTGGGGTCCCAGAGAAGACTGATTTCCAGTGGAAGATTCTTCTCATGTTAGGTTAGCACTGGGTGGGAAGCCGACATACAGCATGTTGGTGGGATGAAATTATTCCCTGGGGAGGGTGTCCTATTCTGGGAGGGTTTTTTGCTGATAAATCAGCAGTGTAAGGCCATTCACCCATGCTATTGGTGGTGTCTTGACTGAAGCTGAGACTGAAGCTGAGACTTTGATCTCTACTGCGCGGTCTATTTGTCGCACAAATCAAGAACGGTATCTCCGCTGCCAGAGTGGTACTCTTCTTGGTATGTGTGATTGTCAGGGGAAGTAGAAGGCGTCCTGTGGGTCCAAGTCACATGTGAGGTTGAGACCACATCTATAGCATATTGGTGGGGTGGGAGGGTTCTCTTAGAAGGGTAGATTTTTTTCCTGGAGTTTGTACTCCTTTCAACTAGTTAGGGCATACCTTTCAACTATTATAGGCTTTTAAAAGGGTGGGGGGTAGGTTCCTTAGAGAAGATTGTGTTTTCCATTGGAAGATTCTTCTCTTGTTCAGTTAGCACGGGGTGGGTTGTGCCAACATATACTAGGTTGGTGGGATGAAGTAGTTCCCTGGGGAGGGTGTCTGTGTGATGTCACTTTTTGCTCTGACTAGGATCTCAGCTGCGCCTTCTGCTTATCACACAAATCAGTAAAACATCTCAGCAGCCAAGCTGCTACTGATGTGTGTGATGCCGGGGAGGTAGGAGACGCAGTTTAGCGCCAAGCCTAACTGAAGTTGACGCCACACATATAGTGAACCAGAGGTGCGGGTGGGGTCCCAGAGAAGATTGATTTCCAGTGGAAGATTCTTCTCATGTTAGGTTAGCACTGGGTGGGAAGCCGACATACAGCATGTTGGTGGGATGAAATTATTCCCTGGGGAGGGTGTCTTAATCTGGGAGGGTTTTTTTTGCTGATAAATCAGCAGTGTAGGGCCATTCACCTATGCTATTGGTGGTGTCTTGACTGAAGCTGAGACTTTGATCTCTACTGCGCGGTCTATTTGTCGTACAAATAAAGAACGGTATCTCCGCTGCCAGAGTGGTACTCTTCTTGGTATGTGTGATTGTCAGGGGAAGTAGAAGGCGTCGTTTGGGTCCAAGTCAGATGTGAGGTTGAGACCACATCTATAGCATATTTGTGGGGTGGGAGGGTTCTCTTAGAAGGGTAGATTTTTTCCTGGAGTTTGTACTCCTTTCAACTAGTTAGGGCATAGCTTTCAACTATTATAGGCTTTTAAAAGGGTGGGGGGTAGGTTCCTTAGAGAAGATTGTGTTTTCCATTGGAAGATTCTTCTCTTGTTCAGTTAGCACGGGGTGGGTTGTGCCAACATATACTAGGTTGGTGGGATGAAGTAGTTCCCTGGGGAGGGTGTCTGTGTGATGTCACTTTTTGCTGTGACTAGGATCTCAGCTGCGCCTTCTGCTTATCACACAAATCAGTAAAACATCTCAGCAGCCAAGCTGCTACTGATGTGTGTGTGATGCCGGGGAGGTAGGAGACGCAGTTTAGCGCCAAGTCTAACTGAAGTTGACGCCACACATATAGTGAACCGGAGGTGCGGGTGGGGTCCCAGAGAAGATTGATTTCCAGTGGAAGATTCTTCTCATGTTAGGTTAGCACTGGGTGGGAAGCCGACATACAGCATGTTGGTGGGATGAAATAATTTCCTGGGGAGGGTGTCTTAATCTGGGAGGGTTTTTTTGCTGATAAATCAGCAGTGTAGGGCCATTCACCTATGCTATTGGTGGTGTCTTGACTGAAGCTGAGACTTTGATCTCTACTGCGCGGTCTATTTGTCGCACAAATCAAGAACGGTATCTCTGCTGCCAGAGTGGTACTCTTCTTGGTATGTTTGATTGTCAGGGGAAGTAGAAGGCCTTGTGTGGGTCCAAGTCAGATGTGAGGTTGAGACCACATCTATAGCATATTGGTGGGGTGGGAGGGTTCTCTTAGAAGGGTAGATTTTTTCCTGGAGTTTTTACTCCTTTCAACTAGTTAGGGCATGCCTTTCAACTATTATAGGCTTTTAAAAGGGTGGGGGGTAGGTTCCTTAGAGAAGATTGTGTTTTCCATTGGAAGATTCTTCTCTTGTTCAGTTAGCACGGGGTGGGTTGTGCCAACATATACTAGGTTGGTGGGATGAAGTAGTTCCCTGGGGAGGGTGTCTGTGTGATGTCACTTTTTGCTGTGACTAGGATCTCAGCTGCGCCTTCTGCTTATCACACAAATCAGTAAAACATCTCAGCAGCCAAGCTGCTACTGATGTGTGTGATGCCGGGGAGGTAGGAGACGCAGTTTAGCGCCAAGTCTAACTGAAGTTGACGCCACACATATAGTGACCCGGAGGTGCTGGTGGGGTCCCAGAGAAGATTGATTTCCAGTGGAAGATTCTTCTCATGTTAGGTTAGCACTGGGTGGGAAGCCGACATACAGCATGTTGGTGGGATGAAATTATTCCCTGGGGAGGGTGTCTTAATCTGGGAGGGTTTTTTTTGCTGATAAATCAGCAGTGTAGGGCCATTCACCTATGCTATTGGTGGTGTCTTGACTGAAGCTGAGACTTTGATCTCTACTGCGCGGTCTATTTGTCGCACAAATCAAGAACGGTATCTCCGCTGCCAGAGTGGTACTCTTCTTGGTATGTGTGATTGTCAGGGGAAGTAGAAGGCGTCGTTTGGGTCCAAGTCAGATGTGAGGTTGAGACCACATCTATAGCATATTGGTGGGGTGGGAGGGTTCTCTTAGAAGGGTAGATTTTTTTCCTGGAGTTTGTACTCCTTTCAACTAGTTAGGGCATACCTTTCAACTATTATAGGCTTTTAAAAGGGTGGGGGGTAGGTTCCTTAGAGAAGATTGTGTTTTCCATTGGAAGATTCTTCTCTTGTTCAGTTAGCACGGGGTGGGTTGTGCCAACATATACTAGGTTGGTGGGATGAAGTAGTTCCCTGGGGAGGGTGTCTGTGTGATGTCACTTTTTGCTCTGACTAGGATCTCAGCTGCGCCTTCTGCTTATCACACAAATCAGTAAAACATCTCAGCAGCCAAGCTGCTACTGATGTGTGTGATGTCGGGGAGGTAGGAGACGCAGTTTAGCGCCAAGCCTAACTGAAGTTGACGCCACACATATAGTGAACCAGAGGTGCGGGTGGGGTCCCAGAGAAGATTGATTTCCAGTGGAAGATTCTTCTCATGTTAGGTTAGCACTGGGTGGGAAGCCGACATACAGCATGTTGGTGGGATGAAATTATTCCCTGGGGAGGGTGTCTTAATCTGGGAGGGTTTTTTTTGCTGATAAATCCGCAGTGTAGGGCCATTCACCTATGCTATTGGTGGTGTCTTGACTGAAGCTGAGACTTTGATCTCTACTGCGCGGTCTATTTGTCGTACAAATAAAGAACGGTATCTCCGCTGCCAGAGTGGTACTCTTCTTGGTATGTGTGATTGTCAGGGGAAGTAGAAGGCGTCGTTTGGGTCCAAGTCAGATGTGAGGTTGAGACCACATCTATAGCATATTTGTGGGGTGGGAGGGTTCTCTTAGAAGGGTAGATTTTTTCCTGGAGTTTGTACTCCTTTCAACTAGTTAGGGCATAGCTTTCAACTATTATAGGCTTTTAAAAGGGTGGGGGGTAGGTTCCTTAGAGAAGATTGTGTTTTCCATTGGAAGATTCTTCTCTTGTTCAGTTAGCACGGGGTGGGTTGTGCCAACATATACTAGGTTGGTGGGATGAAGTAGTTCCCTGGGGAGGGTGTCTGTGTGATGTCACTTTTTGCTGTGACTAGGATCTCAGCTGCGCCTTCTGCTTATCACACAAATCAGTAAAACATCTCAGCAGCCAAGCTGCTACTGATGTGTGTGTGATGCCGGGGAGGTAGGAGACGCAGTTTAGCGCCAAGTCTAACTGAAGTTGACGCCACACATATAGTGAACCGGAGGTGCGGGTGGGGTCCCAGAGAAGATTGATTTCCAGTGGAAGATTCTTCTCATGTTAGGTTAGCACTGGGTGGGAAGCCGACATACAGCATGTTGGTGGGATGAAATAATTTCCTGGGGAGGGTGTCTTAATCTGGGAGGGTTTTTTTGCTGATAAATCAGCAGTGTAGGGCCATTCACCTATGCTATTGGTGGTGTCTTGACTGAAGCTGAGACTTTGATCTCTACTGCGCGGTCTATTTGTCGCACAAATCAAGAACGGTATCTCTGCTGCCAGAGTGGTACTCTTCTTGGTATGTTTGATTGTCAGGGGAAGTAGAAGGCCTTGTGTGGGTCCAAGTCAGATGTGAGGTTGAGACCACATCTATAGCATATTGGTGGGGTGGGAGGGTTCTCTTAGAAGGGTAGATTTTTTCCTGGAGTTTTTACTCCTTTCAACTAGTTAGGGCATGCCTTTCAACTATTATAGGCTTTTAAAAGGGTGGGGGGTAGGTTCCTTAGAGAAGATTGTGTTTTCCATTGGAAGATTCTTCTCTTGTTCAGTTAGCACGGGGTGGGTTGTGCCAACATATACTAGGTTGGTGGGATGAAGTAGTTCCCTGGGGAGGGTGTCTGTGTGATGTCACTTTTTGCTGTGACTAGGATCTCAGCTGCGCCTTCTGCTTATCACACAAATCAGTAAAACATCTCAGCAGCCAAGCTGCTACTGATGTGTGTGATGCCGGGGAGGTAGGAGACGCAGTTTAGCGCCAAGTCTAACTGAAGTTGACGCCACACATATAGTGACCCGGAGGTGCTGGTGGGGTCCCAGAGAAGATTGATTTCCAGTGGAAGATTCTTCTCATGTTAGGTTAGCACTGGGTGGGAAGCCGACATACAGCATGTTGGTGGGATGAAATTATTCCCTGGGGAGGGTGTCTTAATCTGGGAGGGTTTTTTTTGCTGATAAATCAGCAGTGTAGGGCCATTCACCTATGCTATTGGTGGTGTCTTGACTGAAGCTGAGACTTTGATCTCTACTGCGCGGTCTATTTGTCGCACAAATCAAGAACGGTATCTCCGCTGCCAGAGTGGTACTCTTCTTGGTATGTGTGATTGTCAGGGGAAGTAGAAGGCGTCGTTTGGGTCCAAGTCAGATGTGAGGTTGAGACCACATCTATAGCATATTGGTGGGGTGGGAGGGTTCTCTTAGAAGGGTAGATTTTTTTCCTGGAGTTTGTACTCCTTTCAACTAGTTAGGGCATACCTTTCAACTATTATAGGCTTTTAAAAGGGTGGGGGGTAGGTTCCTTAGAGAAGATTGTGTTTTCCATTGGAAGATTCTTCTCTTGTTCAGTTAGCACGGGGTGGGTTGTGCCAACATATACTAGGTTGGTGGGATGAAGTAGTTCCCTGGGGAGGGTGTCTGTGTGATGTCACTTTTTGCTCTGACTAGGATCTCAGCTGCGCCTTCTGCTTATCACACAAATCAGTAAAACATCTCAGCAGCCAAGCTGCTACTGATGTGTGTGATGTCGGGGAGGTAGGAGACGCAGTTTAGCGCCAAGCCTAACTGAAGTTGACGCCACACATATAGTGAACCAGAGGTGCGGGTGGGGTCCCAGAGAAGATTGATTTCCAGTGGAAGATTCTTCTCATGTTAGGTTAGCACTGGGTGGGAAGCCGACATACAGCATGTTGGTGGGATGAAATTATTCCCTGGGGAGGGTGTCTTAATCTGGGAGGGTTTTTTTTGCTGATAAATCCGCAGTGTAGGGCCATTCACCTATGCTATTGGTGGTGTCTTGACTGAAGCTGAGACTTTGATCTCTACTGCGCGGTCTATTTGTCGTACAAATAAAGAACGGTATCTCCGCTGCCAGAGTGGTACTCTTCTTGGTATGTGTGATTGTCAGGGGAAGTAGAAGGCGTCGTTTGGGTCCAAGTCAGATGTGAGGTTGAGACCACATCTATAGCATATTTGTGGGGTGGGAGGGTTCTCTTAGAAGGGTAGATTTTTTCCTGGAGTTTGTACTCCTTTCAACTAGTTAGGGCATAGCTTTCAACTATTATAGGCTTTTAAAAGGGTGGGGGGTAGGTTCCTTAGAGAAGATTGTGTTTTCCATTGGAAGATTCTTCTCTTGTTCAGTTAGCACGGGGTGGGTTGTGCCAACATATACTAGGTTGGTGGGATGAAGTAGTTCCCTGGGGAGGGTGTCTGTGTGATGTCACTTTTTGCTGTGACTAGGATCTCAGCTGCGCCTTCTGCTTATCACACAAATCAGTAAAACATCTCAGCAGCCAAGCTGCTACTGATGTGTGTGTGATGCCGGGGAGGTAGGAGACGCAGTTTAGCGCCAAGTCTAACTGAAGTTGACGCCACACATATAGTGAACCGGAGGTGCGGGTGGGGTCCCAGAGAAGATTGATTTCCAGTGGAAGATTCTTCTCATGTTAGGTTAGCACTGGGTGGGAAGCCGACATACAGCATGTTGGTGGGATGAAATAATTTCCTGGGGAGGGTGTCTTAATCTGGGAGGGTTTTTTTGCTGATAAATCAGCAGTGTAGGGCCATTCACCTATGCTATTGGTGGTGTCTTGACTGAAGCTGAGACTTTGATCTCTACTGCGCGGTCTATTTGTCGCACAAATCAAGAACGGTATCTCTGCTGCCAGAGTGGTACTCTTCTTGGTATGTTTGATTGTCAGGGGAAGTAGAAGGCCTTGTGTGGGTCCAAGTCAGATGTGAGGTTGAGACCACATCTATAGCATATTGGTGGGGTGGGAGGGTTCTCTTAGAAGGGTAGATTTTTTCCTGGAGTTTTTACTCCTTTCAACTAGTTAGGGCATGCCTTTCAACTATTATAGGCTTTTAAAAGGGTGGGGGGTAGGTTCCTTAGAGAAGATTGTGTTTTCCATTGGAAGATTCTTCTCTTGTTCAGTTAGCACGGGGTGGGTTGTGCCAACATATACTAGGTTGGTGGGATGAAGTAGTTCCCTGGGGAGGGTGTCTGTGTGATGTCACTTTTTGCTGTGACTAGGATCTCAGCTGCGCCTTCTGCTTATCACACAAATCAGTAAAACATCTCAGCAGCCAAGCTGCTACTGATGTGTGTGATGCCGGGGAGGTAGGAGACGCAGTTTAGCGCCAAGTCTAACTGAAGTTGACGCCACACATATAGTGACCCGGAGGTGCTGGTGGGGTCCCAGAGAAGATTGATTTCCAGTGGAAGATTCTTCTCATGTTAGGTTAGCACTGGGTGGGAAGCCGACATACAGCATGTTGGTGGGATGAAATTATTCCCTGGGGAGGGTGTCTTAATCTGGGAGGGTTTTTTTTGCTGATAAATCAGCAGTGTAGGGCCATTCACCTATGCTATTGGTGGTGTCTTGACTGAAGCTGAGACTTTGATCTCTACTGCGCGGTCTATTTGTCGCACAAATCAAGAACGGTATCTCCGCTGCCAGAGTGGTACTCTTCTTGGTATGTGTGATTGTCAGGGGAAGTAGAAGGTGTCGTGTGGGTCCAAGTCAGATGCGAGGTTGAGACCACATCTATAGCATATTGGTGGGGTGGGAGGGTTCTCTTAGAAGGGTAGATTTTTTTTCCTGGAGTTTGTACTCCTTTCAACTAGTTAGGGCATAGCTTTCAACTATTATAGGCTTTTAAAAGGGTGGGGGGTAGGTTCCTTAGAGAAGATTGTGTTTTCCATTGGAAGATTCTTCTCTTGTTCAGTTAGCACGGGGTGGGTTGTGCCAACATATACTAGGTTGGTGGGATGAAGTAGTTCCCTGGGGAGGGTGTCTGTGTGATGTCACTTTTTGCTGTGACTAGGATCTCAGCTGCGCCTTCTGCTTATCACACAAATCAGTAAAACATCTCAGCAGCCAAGCTGCTACTGATGTGTGTGATGCCGGGGAGGTAGGAGACGCAGTTTAGCGCCAAGCCTAACTGAAGTTGACGCCACACATATAGTGAACCAGAGGTGCGGGTGGGGTCCCAGAGAAGATTGATTTCCAGTGGAAGATTCTTCTCATGTTAGGTTAGCACTGGGTGGGAAGCCGACATACAGCATGTTGGTGGGATAAAATTATTCCCTGGGGAGGGTGTCTTAATCTGGGAGGGGTTTTTTTGCTGATAAATCAGCAGTGTAGGGCCATTCACCTATGCTATTGGTGGTGTCTTGACTGAAGCTGAGACTTTGATCTCTACTGCGCGGTCTATTTGTCGCACAAATAAAGAACGGTATCTCCGCTGCCAGAGTGGTACTCTTCTTGGTATGTGTGATTGTCAGGGGAAGTAGAAGGCGTCGTTTGGGTCCAAGTCAGATGTGAGGTTGAGACCACATCTATAGCATATTGGTGGGGTGGGAGGGTTCTCTTAGAAGGGTAGATTTTTTTTCCTGGAGTTTGTACTCCTTTCAACTAGTTAGGGCATAGCTTTCAACTATTATAGGCTTTTAAAAGGGTGGGGGGTAGGTTCCTTAGAGAAGATTGTGTTTTCCATTGGAAGATTCTTCTCTTGTTCAGTTAGCACGGGGTGGGTTGTGCCAACATATACTAGGTTGGTGGGATGAAGTAGTTCCCTGGGGAGGGTGTCTGTGTGATGTCACTTTTTGCTGTGACTAGGATCTCAGCTGCGCCTTCTGCTTATCACACAAATCAGTAAAACATCTCAGCAGCCAAGCTGCTACTGATGTGTGTGTGATGCCGGGGAGGTAGGAGACGCAGTTTAGCGCCAAGTCTAACTGAAGTTGACGCCACACATATAGTGAACCGGAGGTGCGGGTGGGGTCCCAGAGAAGATTGATTTCCAGTGGAAGTTTCTTCTCATGTTAGGTTAGCACTGGGTGGGAAGCCGACATACAGCATGTTGGTGGGATGAAATAATTTCCTGGGGAGGGTGTCTTAATCTGGGAGGGGGTTTTTGCTGATAAATCAGCAGTGTAGGGCCATTCACCTATGCTATTGGGGGTGTCTTGACTGAAGCTGAGACTTTGATCTCTACTGCGCGGTCTATTTGTCGCACAAATCAAGAACGGTATCTCTGCTGCCAGAGTGGTACTCTTCTTGGTATGTTTGATTGTCAGGGGAAGTAGAAGGCGTTGTGTGGGTCCAAGTCAGATGTGAGGTTGAGACCACATCTATAGCATATTGGTGGGGTGGGAGGGTTCTCTTAGAAGGGTAGATTTTTTCCTGGAGTTTTTACTCCTTTCAACTAGTTAGGGCATGCCTTTCAACTATTATAGGCTTTTAAAAGGGTGGGGGGTAGGTTCCTTAGAGAAGATTGTGTTTTCCATTGGAAGATTCTTCTCTTGTTCAGTTAGCACGGGGTGGGTTGTGCCAACATATACTAGGTTGGTGGGATGAAGTAGTTCCCTGGGGAGGGTGTCTGTGTGATGTCACTTTTTGCTGTGACTAGGATCTCAGCTGCGCCTTCTGCTTATCACACAAATCAGTAAAACATCTCAGCAGCCAAGCTGCTACTGATGTGTGTGATGCCGGGGAGGTAGGAGACGCAGTTTAGCGCCAAGTCTAACTGCAGTTGACGCCACACATATAGTGACCCGGAGGTGCTGGTGGGGTCCCAGAGAAGATTGATTTCCAGTGGAAGATTCTTCTCATGTTAGGTTAGCACTGGGTGGGAAGCCGACATACAGCATGTTGGTGGGATGAAATTATTCCCTGGGGAGGGTGTCTTAATCTGGGAGGGGTTTTTTTTCTGATAAATCAGCAGTGTAGGGCCATTCACCTATGCTATTGGTGGTGTCTTGACTGAAGCTGAGACTTTGATCTCTACTGCGCGGTCTATTTGTCGCACAAATCAAGAACGGTATCTCCGCTGCCAGAGTGGTACTCTTCTTGGTATGTGTGATTGTCAGGGGAAGTAGAAGGTGTCGTGTGGGTCCAAGTCAGATGCGAGGTTGAGACCACATCTATAGCATATTGGTGGGGTGGGAGGGTTCTCTTAGAAGGGTAGATTTTTTTTCCTGGAGTTTGTACTCCTTTCAACTAGTTAGGGCATAGCTTTCAACTATTATAGGCTTTTAAAAGGGTGGGGGGTAGGTTCCTTAGAGAAGATTGTGTTTTCCATTGGAAGATTCTTCTCTTGTTCAGTTAGCACGGGGTGGGTTGTGCCAACATATACTAGGTTGGTGGGATGAAGTAGTTCCCTGGGGAGGGTGTCTGTGTGATGTCACTTTTTGCTGTGACTAGGATCTCAGCTGCGCCTTCTGCTTATCACACAAATCAGTAAAACATCTCAGCAGCCAAGCTGCTACTGATGTGTGTGATGCCGGGGAGGTAGGAGACGCAGTTTAGCGCCAAGCCTAACTGAAGTTGACGCCACACATATAGTGAACCAGAGGTGCGGGTGGGGTCCCAGAGAAGATTGATTTCCAGTGGAAGATTCTTCTCATGTTAGGTTAGCACTGGGTGGGAAGCCGACATACAGCATGTTGGTGGGATGAAATTATTCCCTGGGGAGGGTGTCTTAATCTGGGAGGGTTTTTTTTGCTGATAAATCAGCAGTGTAGGGCCATTCACCTATGCTATTGGTGGTGTCTTGACTGAAGCTGAGACTTTGATCTCTACTGCGCGGTCTATTTGTCGCACAAATAAAGAACGGTATCTCCGCTGCCAGAGTGGTACTCTTCTTGGTATGTGTGATTGTCAGGGGAAGTAGAAGGCGTCGTTTGGGTCCAAGTCAGATGTGAGGTTGAGACCACATCTATAGCATATTTGTGGGGTGGGAGGGTTCTCTTAGAAGGGTAGATTTTTTCCTGGAGTTTGTACTCCTTTCAACTAGTTAGGGCATAGCTTTCAACTATTATAGGCTTTTAAAAGGGTGGGGGGTAGGTTCCTTAGAGAAGATTGTGTTTTCCATTGGAAGATTCTTCTCTTGTTCAGTTAGCACGGGGTGGGTTGTGCCAACATATACTAGGTTGGTGGGATGAAGTAGTTCCCTGGGGAGGGTGTCTGTGTGATGTCACTTTTTGCTGTGACTAGGATCTCAGCTGCGCCTTCTGCTTATCACACAAATCAGTAAAACATCTCAGCAGCCAAGCTGCTACTGATGTGTGTGTGATGCCGGGGAGGTAGGAGACGCAGTTTAGCGCCAAGTCTAACTGAAGTTGACGCCACACATATAGTGAACCGGAGGTGCGGGTGGGGTCCCAGAGAAGATTGATTTCCAGTGGAAGTTTCTTCTCATGTTAGGTTAGCACTGGGTGGGAAGCCGACATACAGCATGTTGGTGGGATGAAATAATTTCCTGGGGAGGGTGTCTTAATCTGGGAGGGGGTTTTTGCTGATAAATCAGCAGTGTAGGGCCATTCACCTATGCTATTGGTGGTGTCTTGACTGAAGCTGAGACTTTGATCTCTACTGCGCGGTCTATTTGTCGCACAAATCAAGAACGGTATCTCTGCTGCCAGAGTGGTACTCTTCTTGGTATGTTTGATTGTCAGGGGAAGTAGAAGGCGTTGTGTGGGTCCAAGTCAGATGTGAGGTTGAGACCACATCTATAGCATATTGGTGGGGTGGGAGGGTTCTCTTAGAAGGGTAGATTTTTTCCTGGAGTTTTTACTCCTTTCAACTAGTTAGGGCATGCCTTTCAACTATTATAGGCTTTTAAAAGGGTGGGGGGTAGGTTCCTTAGAGAAGATTGTGTTTTCCATTGGAAGATTCTTCTCTTGTTCAGTTAGCACGGGGTGGGTTGTGCCAACATATACTAGGTTGGTGGGATGAAGTAGTTCCCTGGGGAGGGTGTCTGTGTGATGTCACTTTTTGCTGTGACTAGGATCTCAGCTGCGCCTTCTGCTTATCACACAAATCAGTAAAACATCTCAGCAGCCAAGCTGCTACTGATGTGTGTGATGCCGGGGAGGTAGGAGACGCAGTTTAGCGCCAAGTCTAACTGAAGTTGACGCCACACATATAGTGACCCGGAGGTGCTGGTGGGGTCCCAGAGAAGATTGATTTCCAGTGGAAGATTCTTCTCATGTTAGGTTAGCACTGGGTGGGAAGCCGACATACAGCATGTTGGTGGGATGAAATTATTCCCTGGGGAGGGTGTCTTAATCTGGGAGGGTTTTTTTTGCTGATAAATCAGCAGTGTAGGGCCATTCACCTATGCTATTGGTGGTGTCTTGACTGAAGCTGAGACTTTGATCTCTACTGCGCGGTCTATTTGTCGCACAAATCAAGAACGGTATCTCCGCTGCCAGAGTGGTACTCTTCTTGGTATGTGTGATTGTCAGGGGAAGTAGAAGGTGTCGTGTGGGTCCAAGTCAGATGCGAGGTTGAGACCACATCTATAGCATATTGGTGGGGTGGGAGGGTTCTCTTAGAAGGGTAGATTTTTTTTCCTGGAGTTTGTACTCCTTTCAACTAGTTAGGGCATAGCTTTCAACTATTATAGGCTTTTAAAAGGGTGGGGGGTAGGTTCCTTAGAGAAGATTGTGTTTTCCATTGGAAGATTCTTCTCTTGTTCAGTTAGCACGGGGTGGGTTGTGCCAACATATACTAGGTTGGTGGGATAAAGTAGTTCCCTGGGGAGGGTGTCTGTGTGATGTCACTTTTTGCTGTGACTAGGATCTCAGCTGCGCCTTCTGCTTATCACACAAATCAGAAAAACATCTCAGCAGCCAAGCTGCTACTGATGTGTGTGATGCCGGGGAGGTAGGAGACGCAGTTTAGCGCCAAGCCTAACTGAAGTTGACGCCACACATATAGTGAACCGGAGGTGCGGGTGGGGTCCCAGAGAAGATTGATTTCCAGTGGAAGTTTCTTCTCATGTTAGGTTAGCACTGGGTGGGAAGCCGACATACAGCATGTTGGTGGGATGAAATAATTTCCTGGGGAGGGTGTCTTAATCTGGGAGGGGGTTTTTGCTGATAAATCAGCAGTGTAGGGCCATTCACCTATGCTATTGGTGGTGTCTTGACTGAAGCTGAGACTTTGATCTCTACTGCGCGGTCTATTTGTCGCACAAATCAAGAACGGTATCTCTGCTGCCAGAGTGGTACTCTTCTTGGTATGTTTGATTGTCAGGGGAAGTAGAAGGCGTTGTGTGGGTCCAAGTCAGATGTGAGGTTGAGACCACATCTATAGCATATTGGTGGGGTGGGAGGGTTCTCTTAGAAGGGTAGATTTTTTCCTGGAGTTTTTACTCCTTTCAACTAGTTAGGGCATGCCTTTCAACTATTATAGGCTTTTAAAAGGGTGGGGGGTAGGTTCCTTAGAGAAGATTGTGTTTTCCATTGGAAGATTCTTCTCTTGTTCAGTTAGCACGGGGTGGGTTGTGCCAACATATACTAGGTTGGTGGGATGAAGTAGTTCCCTGGGGAGGGTGTCTGTGTGATGTCACTTTTTGCTGTGACTAGGATCTCAGCTGCGCCTTCTGCTTATCACACAAATCAGTAAAACATCTCAGCAGCCAAGCTGCTACTGATGTGTGTGATGCCGGGGAGGTAGGAGACGCAGTTTAGCGCCAAGTCTAACTGAAGTTGACGCCACACATATAGTGACCCGGAGGTGCTGGTGGGGTCCCAGAGAAGATTGATTTCCAGTGGAAGATTCTTCTCATGTTAGGTTAGCACTGGGTGGGAAGCCGACATACAGCATGTTGGTGGGATGAAATTATTCCCTGGGGAGGGTGTCTTAATCTGGGAGGGTTTTTTTTGCTGATAAATCAGCAGTGTAGGGCCATTCACCTATGCTATTGGTGGTGTCTTGACTGAAGCTGAGACTTTGATCTCTACTGCGCGGTCTATTTGTCGCACAAATAAAGAACGGTATCTCCGCTGCCAGAGTGGTACTCTTCTTGGTATGTGTGATTGTCAGGGGAAGTAGAAGGCGTCGTTTGGGTCCAAGTCAGATGTGAGGTTGAGACCACATCTATAGCATATTGGTGGGGTGGGAGGGTTCTCTTAGAAGGGTAGATTTTTTTTCCTGGAGTTTGTACTCCTTTCAACTAGTTAGGGCATAGCTTTCAACTATTATAGGCTTTTAAAAGGGTGGGGGGTAGGTTCCTTAGAGAAGATTGTGTTTTCCATTGGAAGATTCTTCTCTTGTTCAGTTAGCACGGGGTGGGTTGTGCCAACATATACTAGGTTGGTGGGATGAAGTAGTTCCCTGGGGAGGGTGTCTGTGTGATGTCACTTTTTGCTGTGACTAGGATCTCAGCTGCGCCTTCTGCTTATCACACAAATCAGTAAAACATCTCAGCAGCCAAGCTGCTACTGATGTGTGTGTGATGCCGGGGAGGTAGGAGACGCAGTTTAGCGCCAAGTCTAACTGAAGTTGACGCCACACATATAGTGAACCGGAGGTGCGGGTGGGGTCCCAGAGAAGATTGATTTCCAGTGGAAGTTTCTTCTCATGTTAGGTTAGCACTGGGTGGGAAGCCGACATACAGCATGTTGGTGGGATGAAATAATTTCCTGGGGAGGGTGTCTTAATCTGGGAGGGGGTTTTTGCTGATAAATCAGCAGTGTAGGGCCATTCACCTATGCTATTGGGGGTGTCTTGACTGAAGCTGAGACTTTGATCTCTACTGCGCGGTCTATTTGTCGCACAAATCAAGAACGGTATCTCTGCTGCCAGAGTGGTACTCTTCTTGGTATGTTTGATTGTCAGGGGAAGTAGAAGGCGTTGTGTGGGTCCAAGTCAGATGTGAGGTTGAGACCACATCTATAGCATATTGGTGGGGTGGGAGGGTTCTCTTAGAAGGGTAGATTTTTTCCTGGAGTTTTTACTCCTTTCAACTAGTTAGGGCATGCCTTTCAACTATTATAGGCTTTTAAAAGGGTGGGGGGTAGGTTCCTTAGAGAAGATTGTGTTTTCCATTGGAAGATTCTTCTCTTGTTCAGTTAGCACGGGGTGGGTTGTGCCAACATATACTAGGTTGGTGGGATGAAGTAGTTCCCTGGGGAGGGTGTCTGTGTGATGTCACTTTTTGCTGTGACTAGGATCTCAGCTGCGCCTTCTGCTTATCACACAAATCAGTAAAACATCTCAGCAGCCAAGCTGCTACTGATGTGTGTGATGCCGGGGAGGTAGGAGACGCAGTTTAGCGCCAAGTCTAACTGCAGTTGACGCCACACATATAGTGACCCGGAGGTGCTGGTGGGGTCCCAGAGAAGATTGATTTCCAGTGGAAGATTCTTCTCATGTTAGGTTAGCACTGGGTGGGAAGCCGACATACAGCATGTTGGTGGGATGAAATTATTCCCTGGGGAGGGTGTCTTAATCTGGGAGGGGTTTTTTTTCTGATAAATCAGCAGTGTAGGGCCATTCACCTATGCTATTGGTGGTGTCTTGACTGAAGCTGAGACTTTGATCTCTACTGCGCGGTCTATTTGTCGCACAAATCAAGAACGGTATCTCCGCTGCCAGAGTGGTACTCTTCTTGGTATGTGTGATTGTCAGGGGAAGTAGAAGGTGTCGTGTGGGTCCAAGTCAGATGCGAGGTTGAGACCACATCTATAGCATATTGGTGGGGTGGGAGGGTTCTCTTAGAAGGGTAGATTTTTTTTCCTGGAGTTTGTACTCCTTTCAACTAGTTAGGGCATAGCTTTCAACTATTATAGGCTTTTAAAAGGGTGGGGGGTAGGTTCCTTAGAGAAGATTGTGTTTTCCATTGGAAGATTCTTCTCTTGTTCAGTTAGCACGGGGTGGGTTGTGCCAACATATACTAGGTTGGTGGGATGAAGTAGTTCCCTGGGGAGGGTGTCTGTGTGATGTCACTTTTTGCTGTGACTAGGATCTCAGCTGCGCCTTCTGCTTATCACACAAATCAGTAAAACATCTCAGCAGCCAAGCTGCTACTGATGTGTGTGATGCCGGGGAGGTAGGAGACGCAGTTTAGCGCCAAGCCTAACTGAAGTTGACGCCACACATATAGTGAACCAGAGGTGCGGGTGGGGTCCCAGAGAAGATTGATTTCCAGTGGAAGATTCTTCTCATGTTAGGTTAGCACTGGGTGGGAAGCCGACATACAGCATGTTGGTGGGATGAAATTATTCCCTGGGGAGGGTGTCTTAATCTGGGAGGGGTTTTTTTGCTGATAAATCAGCAGTGTAGGGCCATTCACCTATGCTATTGGTGGTGTCTTGACTGAAGCTGAGACTTTGATCTCTACTGCGCGGTCTATTTGTCGCACAAATAAAGAACGGTATCTCCGCTGCCAGAGTGGTACTCTTCTTGGTATGTGTGATTGTCAGGGGAAGTAGAAGGCGTCGTTTGGGTCCAAGTCAGATGTGAGGTTGAGACCACATCTATAGCATATTTGTGGGGTGGGAGGGTTCTCTTAGAAGGGTAGATTTTTTCCTGGAGTTTGTACTCCTTTCAACTAGTTAGGGCATAGCTTTCAACTATTATAGGCTTTTAAAAGGGTGGGGGGTAGGTTCCTTAGAGAAGATTGTGTTTTCCATTGGAAGATTCTTCTCTTGTTCAGTTAGCACGGGGTGGGTTGTGCCAACATATACTAGGTTGGTGGGATGAAGTAGTTCCCTGGGGAGGGTGTCTGTGTGATGTCACTTTTTGCTGTGACTAGGATCTCAGCTGCGCCTTCTGCTTATCACACAAATCAGTAAAACATCTCAGCAGCCAAGCTGCTACTGATGTGTGTGTGATGCCGGGGAGGTAGGAGACGCAGTTTAGCGCCAAGTCTAACTGAAGTTGACGCCACACATATAGTGAACCGGAGGTGCGGGTGGGGTCCCAGAGAAGATTGATTTCCAGTGGAAGTTTCTTCTCATGTTAGGTTAGCACTGGGTGGGAAGCCGACATACAGCATGTTGGTGGGATGAAATAATTTCCTGGGGAGGGTGTCTTAATCTGGGAGGGGGTTTTTGCTGATAAATCAGCAGTGTAGGGCCATTCACCTATGCTATTGGTGGTGTCTTGACTGAAGCTGAGACTTTGATCTCTACTGCGCGGTCTATTTGTCGCACAAATCAAGAACGGTATCTCTGCTGCCAGAGTGGTACTCTTCTTGGTATGTTTGATTGTCAGGGGAAGTAGAAGGCGTTGTGTGGGTCCAAGTCAGATGTGAGGTTGAGACCACATCTATAGCATATTGGTGGGGTGGGAGGGTTCTCTTAGAAGGGTAGATTTTTTCCTGGAGTTTTTACTCCTTTCAACTAGTTAGGGCATGCCTTTCAACTATTATAGGCTTTTAAAAGGGTGGGGGGTAGGTTCCTTAGAGAAGATTGTGTTTTCCATTGGAAGATTCTTCTCTTGTTCAGTTAGCACGGGGTGGGTTGTGCCAACATATACTAGGTTGGTGGGATGAAGTAGTTCCCTGGGGAGGGTGTCTGTGTGATGTCACTTTTTGCTGTGACTAGGATCTCAGCTGCGCCTTCTGCTTATCACACAAATCAGTAAAACATCTCAGCAGCCAAGCTGCTACTGATGTGTGTGATGCCGGGGAGGTAGGAGACGCAGTTTAGCGCCAAGTCTAACTGAAGTTGACGCCACACATATAGTGACCCGGAGGTGCTGGTGGGGTCCCAGAGAAGATTGATTTCCAGTGGAAGATTCTTCTCATGTTAGGTTAGCACTGGGTGGGAAGCCGACATACAGCATGTTGGTGGGATGAAATTATTCCCTGGGGAGGGTGTCTTAATCTGGGAGGGTTTTTTTTGCTGATAAATCAGCAGTGTAGGGCCATTCACCTATGCTATTGGTGGTGTCTTGACTGAAGCTGAGACTTTGATCTCTACTGCGCGGTCTATTTGTCGCACAAATCAAGAACGGTATCTCCGCTGCCAGAGTGGTACTCTTCTTGGTATGTGTGATTGTCAGGGGAAGTAGAAGGTGTCGTGTGGGTCCAAGTCAGATGCGAGGTTGAGACCACATCTATAGCATATTGGTGGGGTGGGAGGGTTCTCTTAGAAGGGTAGATTTTTTTTCCTGGAGTTTGTACTCCTTTCAACTAGTTAGGGCATAGCTTTCAACTATTATAGGCTTTTAAAAGGGTGGGGGGTAGGTTCCTTAGAGAAGATTGTGTTTTCCATTGGAAGATTCTTCTCTTGTTCAGTTAGCACGGGGTGGGTTGTGCCAACATATACTAGGTTGGTGGGATAAAGTAGTTCCCTGGGGAGGGTGTCTGTGTGATGTCACTTTTTGCTGTGACTAGGATCTCAGCTGCGCCTTCTGCTTATCACACAAATCAGAAAAACATCTCAGCAGCCAAGCTGCTACTGATGTGTGTGATGCCGGGGAGGTAGGAGACGCAGTTTAGCGCCAAGCCTAACTGAAGTTGACGCCACACATATAGTGAACCGGAGGTGCGGGTGGGGTCCCAGAGAAGATTGATTTCCAGTGGAAGTTTCTTCTCATGTTAGGTTAGCACTGGGTGGGAAGCCGACATACAGCATGTTGGTGGGATGAAATAATTTCCTGGGGAGGGTGTCTTAATCTGGGAGGGGGTTTTTGCTGATAAATCAGCAGTGTAGGGCCATTCACCTATGCTATTGGTGGTGTCTTGACTGAAGCTGAGACTTTGATCTCTACTGCGCGGTCTATTTGTCGCACAAATCAAGAACGGTATCTCTGCTGCCAGAGTGGTACTCTTCTTGGTATGTTTGATTGTCAGGGGAAGTAGAAGGCGTTGTGTGGGTCCAAGTCAGATGTGAGGTTGAGACCACATCTATAGCATATTGGTGGGGTGGGAGGGTTCTCTTAGAAGGGTAGATTTTTTCCTGGAGTTTTTACTCCTTTCAACTAGTTAGGGCATGCCTTTCAACTATTATAGGCTTTTAAAAGGGTGGGGGGTAGGTTCCTTAGAGAAGATTGTGTTTTCCATTGGAAGATTCTTCTCTTGTTCAGTTAGCACGGGGTGGGTTGTGCCAACATATACTAGGTTGGTGGGATGAAGTAGTTCCCTGGGGAGGGTGTCTGTGTGATGTCACTTTTTGCTGTGACTAGGATCTCAGCTGCGCCTTCTGCTTATCACACAAATCAGTAAAACATCTCAGCAGCCAAGCTGCTACTGATGTGTGTGATGCCGGGGAGGTAGGAGACGCAGTTTAGCGCCAAGTCTAACTGAAGTTGACGCCACACATATAGTGACCCGGAGGTGCTGGTGGGGTCCCAGAGAAGATTGATTTCCAGTGGAAGATTCTTCTCATGTTAGGTTAGCACTGGGTGGGAAGCCGACATACAGCATGTTGGTGGGATGAAATTATTCCCTGGGGAGGGTGTCTTAATCTGGGAGGGTTTTTTTTGCTGATAAATCAGCAGTGTAGGGCCATTCACCTATGCTATTGGTGGTGTCTTGACTGAAGCTGAGACTTTGATCTCTACTGCGCGGTCTATTTGTCGCACAAATCAAGAACGGTATCTCCGCTGCCAGAGTGGTACTCTTCTTGGTATGTGTGATTGTCAGGGGAAGTAGAAGGTGTCGTGTGGGTCCAAGTCAGATGCGAGGTTGAGACCACATCTATAGCATATTGGTGGGGTGGGAGGGTTCTCTTAGAAGGGTAGATTTTTTCCTGGAGTTTTTACTCCTTTCAACTAGTTAGGGCATGCCTTTCAACTATTATAGGCTTTTAAAAGGGTGGGGGGTAGGTTCCTTAGAGAAGATTGTGTTTTCCATTGGAAGATTCTTCTCTTGTTCAGTTAGCACGGGGTGGGTTGTGCCAACATATACTAGGTTGGTGGGATGAAGTAGTTCCCTGGGGAGGGTGTCTGTGTGATGTCACTTTTTGCTGTGACTAGGATCTCAGCTGCGCCTTCTGCTTATCACACAAATCAGTAAAACATCTCAGCAGCCAAGCTGCTACTGATGTGTGTGATGCCGGGGAGGTAGGAGATGCAGTTTAGCGCCAAGTCTAACTGAAGTTGACGCCACACATATAGTGAACCGGAGGTGCGGGTGGGGTCCCAGAGAAGATTGATTTCCAGTGGAAGATTCTTCTCATGTTAGGTTAGCACTGGGTGGGAAGCCGACATACAGCATGTTGGTGGGATGAAATTATTCCCTGGGGAGGGTGTCTTAATCTGGGAGGGTTTTTTTTGCTGATAAATCAGCAGTGTAGGGCCATTCACCTATGCTATTGGTGGTGTCTTGACTGAAGCTGAGACTTTGATCTCTACTGCGCGGTCTATTTGTCGCACAAATCAAGAACGGTATCTCCGCTGCCAGAGTGGTACTCTTCTTGGTATGTGTGATTGTCAGGGGAAGTAGAAGGTGTCGTGTGGGTCCAAGTCAGATGCGAGGTTGAGACCACATCTATAGCATATTGGTGGGGTGGGAGGGTTCTCTTAGAAGGGTAGATTTTTTTTCCTGGAGTTTGTACTCCTTTCAACTAGTTAGGGCATAGCTTTCAACTATTATAGGCTTTTAAAAGGGTGGGGGGTAGGTTCCTTAGAGAAGATTGTGTTTTCCATTGGAAGATTCTTCTCTTGTTCAGTTAGCACGGGGTGGGTTGTGCCAACATATACTAGGTTGGTGGGATGAAGTAGTTCCCTGGGGAGGGTGTCTGTGTGATGTCACTTTTTGCTGTGACTAGGATCTCTGCTGCGCCTTCTGCTTATCACACAAATCAGTAAAACATCTCAGCAGCCAAGCTGCTACTGATGTGTGTGATGCCGGGGAGGTAGGAGACGCAGTTTAGCGCCAAGTCTAACTGAAGTTGACGCCACACATATAGTCAACCGGAGGTGCGGGTGGGGTCCCAGAGAAGATTGATTTCCAGTGGAAGATTCTTCTCATGTTAGGTTAGCACTGGGTGGGAAGCCAACATACAGCATGTTGGTGGGATGAAATTATTCCCTGGGGAGGGTGTCTTAATCTGGGAGGGGTTTTTTTGCTGATAAATTAGCAGTGTAGGGCCATTCACCTATGCTATTGGTGGTGTCTTGACTGAAGCTGAGACTTTGATCTCTACTGCGCGGTCTATTTGTCGCACAAATAAAGAACGGTATCTCCGCTGCCAGAGTGGTACTCTTCTTGGTATGTGTGATTGTCAGGGGAAGTAGAAGGCGTCATTTGGGTCCAAGTCAGATGTGAGGTTGAGACCACATCTATAGCATATTGGTGGGGTGGGAGGGTTCTCTTAGAAGGGTAGATTTTTTTCCTGGAGTTTGTACTCCTTTCAACTAGTTAGGGCATACCTTTCAACTATTATAGGCTTTTAAAAGGGTGGGGGGTAGGTTCCTTAGAGAAGATTGTGTTTTCCATTGGAAGATTCTTCTCTTGTTCAGTTAGCACGGGGTGGGTTGTGCCAACATATACTAGGTTGGTGGGATGAAGTAGTTCCCTGGGGAGGGTGTCTGTGTGATGTCACTTTTTGCTGTGACTAGGATCTCAGCTGCGCCTTCTGCTTATCACACAAATCAGTAAAACATCTCAGCAGCCAAGCTGCTACTGATGTGTGTGATGCCGGGGAGGTAGGAGACGCAGTTTAGCGCCAAGTCTAACTGAAGTTGACGCCACACATATAGTGAACCGGAGGTGCGGGTGGGGTCCCAGAGAACATTGATTTCCAGTGGAAGATTCTTCTCATGTTAGGTTAGCACTGGGTGGGAAGCCGAAATACAGCATGTTTGTGGGATGAAATTATTCCCTGGGGAGGGTGTCTTAATCTGGGAGGGGTTTTTTTGCTGATAAATCAGCAGTGTAGCGCCATTCACCTATGCTATTGGTGGTGTCTTGACTGAAGCTGAGACTTTGATCTCTACTGCGCGGTCTATTTGTCGCACAAATCAAGAACGGTATCTCCGCTGCCAGAGTGGTACTCTTCTTGGTATGTGTGATTGTCAGGGGAAGTAGAAGGTGTCGTGTGGGTCCAAGTCAGATGCGAGGTTGAGACCACATCTATAGCATATTGGTGGGGTGGGAGGGTTCTCTTAGAAGGGTAGATTTTTTTTCTGGAGTTTGTACTCCTTTCAACTAGTTAGGGCATAGCTTTCAACTATTATAGGCTTTTAAAAGGGTGGGGGGTAGGTTCCTTAGAGAAGATTGTGTTTTCCATTGGAAGATTCTTCTCTTGTTCAGTTAGCACGGGGTGGGTTGTGCCAACATATACTAGGTTGGTGGGATGAAGTAGTTCCCTGGGGAGGGTGTCTGTGTGATGTCAATTTTTGCTGTGACTAGGATCTCTGCTGCGCCTTCTGCTTATCACACAAATCAGTAAGACATCTCAGCAGCCAAGCTTCTACTGATGTGTGTGATGCCGGGGAGGTAGGAGACGCAGTTTAGCGCCAAGTCTAACTGAAGTTGACGCCACACATATAGTGAACCGGAGGTGCGGGTGGGGTCCCAGAGAAGATTGATTTCCAGTGGAAGATTCTTCTCATGTTAGGTTAGCACTGGGTGGGAAGCCGACATACAGCATGTTGGTGGGATGAAATTATTCCCTGGGGAGGGTGTCTTAATCTGGGAGGGGTTTTTTTGCTGATAAATCAGCAGTGTAGGGCCATTCATCTATGCTATTGGTGGTGTCTTGACTGAAGCTGAGACTTTGATCTCTACTACGCGGTCTATTTGTCGCACAAATAAAGAACGGTATCTCCGCTGCCAGAGTGGTACTCTTCTTGGTATGTGTGATTGTCAGGGGAAGTAGAAGGCGTCATTTGGGTCCAAGTCAGATGTGAGGTTGAGACCACATCTATAGCATATTGGTGGGGTGGGAGGGTTCTCTTAGAAGGGTAGATTTTTTCCTGGAGTTTGTACTCCTTTCAACTAGTTAGGGCATAGCTTTCAACTATTATAGGCTTTTAAAAGGGTGGGGGGTAGGTTCCTTAGAGAAGATTGTGTTTTCCATTGGAAGATTCTTCTCTTGTTCAGTTAGCACGGGGTGGGTTGTGCCAACATATACTAGGTTGGTGGCATGAAGTAGTTCCCTGGGGATGGTGTCTGTGTGATGTCACTTTTTGCTGTGACTAGGATCTCTGCTGCGCCTTCTGCTTATCACACAAATCAGTAAAACATCTCAGCAGCCAAGCTGCTACTGATGTGTGTGATGCCGTGGAGGTAGGAGACGCAGTTTAGCGCCAAGTCTAACTGAAGTTGACGCCACACATATAGTGAACCAGAGGTGCGGGTCGGGTCCCAGAGAAGATTGATTTCCAGTGGAAGATTCTTCTCATGTTAGGTTAGCACTGGGTGGAAAGCCGACATACAGCATGTTGGTGGGATGAAATTATTCCCTGGGGAGGTTGTCTTAATCTGGGAGGGTTTTTTTTGCTGATAAATCAGCAGTGTAGGGCCATTCACCTATGCTATTGGTGGTGTCTTGACTGAAGCTGAGACTTTGATCTCTACTGCGCGGTCTATTTGTCGCACAAAGAACGCTATCTCCGCTGCCAGAGTGGTACTCTTCTTGGTATGTGTGATTGTCAGGGGAAGTAGAAGGCGTCGTTTGGGTCCAAGTCAGATGTGAGGTTGAGACCACATCTATAGCATATTGGTGGGGTGGGAGGGTTCTCTTAGATGGGTAGATTTTTTTCCTGGAGTTTGTACTCCTTTCAACTAGTTAGGGCATACCTTTCAACTATTATAGGCTTTTAAAAGGGTGGGGGGTAGGTTCCTTAGAGAAGATTGTTTTTTCCATTGGAAGATTCTTCTCTTGTTCAGTTAGCACGGGGTGGGTTGTGCCAACATATACTAGGTTGGTGGCATGAAGTAGTTCCCTGGGGAGGGTGTCTGTGTGATGTCACTTTTTGCTGTGACTAGGATCTCAGCTGCGCCTTCTGCTTATCACACAAATCAGTAAAACATCTCAGCAGCCAAGCTGCTACTGATATGTGTGATGCCGGGGAGGTAGGAGACGCAGTTTAGCGCCAAGTCTAACTGAAGTTGACGCCACACATATAGTGAACCAGAGGTGCGGGTGGGGTCCCAGAGAAGATTGATTTCCAGTGGAAGATTCTTCTCATGTTAGGTTAGCACTGGGTGGGAAGCCGACATACAGCATGTTGGTGGGATGAAATTATTCCCTGGGGAGGTTGTCTTAATCTGGGAGGGTTTTTTTTGCAGATAAATCAGCAGTGTAGGGCCATTCACCTATGCTATTGGTGGTGTCTTGACTGAAGCTGAGACTTTGATCTCTACTGCGCGGTCTATTTGTCGCACAAATAAAGAACGGTATCTCCGCTGCCAGAGTGGTACTCTTCTTGGTATGTGTGATTGTCAGGGGAAGTAGAAGGCGTCGTTTGGGTCCAAGTCAGATGTGAGGTTGAGACCACATCTATAGCATATTGGTGGGGTGGGAGGGTTCTCTTAGAAGGGTAGATTTTTTCCTGGAGTTTGTACTCCTTTCAACTAGTTAGGGCATAGCTTTCAACTATTATAGGCTTTTAAAAGGGTGGGGGGTAGGTTCCTTAGAGAAGATTGTGTTTTCCATTGGAAGATTCTTCTCTTGTTCAGTTAGCACGGGGTGGGTTGTGCCAACATATACTAGGTTGGTGGGATGAAGTAGTTCCCTGGGGAGGGTGTCTGTGTGATGTCACTTTTTGCTGTGACTAGGATCTCAGCTGCGCCTTCTGCTTATCACACAAATCAGTTAGGTAAGTAGTGATGTGGTAGCACCCTCTAAAAAGATCCACTTGGATGTGCCTGGCTGGTAGTCCAGCAGCCCTCTGGAACGATCAATAGATAAGCAAAGAAGCAGCCGGCTCCATCAATCGTAAAGTTTCTGCTCTTTTATTGCATGAAGGATTCCAGCAGTTAAAGCAACGTTTCAAGGTTGCACACCTCTTTATCAAGCTTGCTAGGAATCAAGATACACACTAGCTGACAGTATACAACTTTATATAATACACATGATCAACAGCATCCAATAGGATTCAAATCTAACCGCCCCAATCATCACAGTCCTATGCTGGTGGACCTGATGGGGAACTTAAACATAGCTGTCCTGATAGGCTGCAGTATTGTAGAACCACCCACCTGTCCAATCTCTCATTCACCGACCAGCCTCCGTCCCCCTGGGTCCGCCGGAATTGACAATGGGCGTCCACCTTCCCCGCTGAGCGTGTCAGGCGAATCCCCCATGTGTATACACGCAATGGGCGGAGCTAACGCTCCGTCCCAGCGTGTCTCGGCGGACTAAGGAGACGTCAGCGGCTGTCAGCCGCCGACGTCACCAGATGGAAGGGGGAGCGGCGCTGTCGGCCAATCAGAGTCCTCCTACATGTACACAGAACGTGGCAGTCGCCTGGCAACCGTGTGAACACGTTGTCAGAGCGGCGCCACCGTAGCACGTAATACACTGGCAGTAAGCATTCCATAAACAATCACTGAATACAATCCATACATAAACGTCAACGTAGTATGGAGGCATAGCAGGGGCAAATAGGAGGAGAGAAGGAAAAGAGTATATAGTAACGAGGATAGAAAGGCAAAACAGAGAAGAGAGAAAAAAGAAAACAGAAAAAAGAATAAAGAATATAAACGAGAGTAGGGGGGATGGCCAGTGTCAGTATACACAAGGATCAGAGAGTAGAGAAACAAACAAAATCAGATTATGTCATAAAATCGTCTACCAAAGTAACAGATATCAATACATTCCCAACAGATTCCACTATGAGCATATATCCACAGTTCCAATAGCACACAACCAAGTTCCATACATATAGTAAGGCTGGGCACAATGGAGTATTGAGTGCAACAAACTATATCAACACAATATTAGCAAAAAAAAATTTTTATAAAAAAGGTAATAAATCAAGTTCCCTATTGAGTCCTCTCGGCTCCATTGTGTCCAGCCTTTTGATCCAATACGCCTCCCTCCACAATAGCTTCTTAATGCGATCCCCTCCCCTCCTAAGGGGTTCAATCCTTTCAATGACCATAAATCTGAGTTGGCTAACATGGTGGCCCATCTGTGCAAAATGGTAGGCCACCGCCTGATCACTCAGTTTCTCTCTAATTGCATGTTTATGGGATGATAAACGTTTTTTAAGTTTTTGCGTGGTCTGGCCAATGTATAGTAGGCCACATGGGCATTTCAAAGCATAGACTACATAGTCTGAATCACATGTATGCCAGCCCCTGATCATAATTTTAGTGCCCTGATGAGGGTGGGATAATGATGGGCCCTTAATAACCGAGCTACAATGTACACAATTCAGGCAGGGAAAAGTCCCTCGCCTCTGTGTCTGAACCGTATGGCTGTCAGTATTCACATCTGCATGTACCAAACGATCTCTTAATGTAGGTGGTCTTTTATAGGATATAAGGGGGGGATTCCTAAAATGTTCAATCTCAGGGAAACTGTCGGATAACAAATGCCAGTGACGTTTAATAATTTTAGATATGGCCGAACTGTGTGTATTAAATCTGGTCACAAAGGGGATACGACCTTGGATCTGCTGTCTATTTCTCTGTCCCATACTACGTGTATCTACCCTAGCACGTGCCCTTTGCAGAGTCTCAGTGGGATACCCCCTATTCTCAAATCTATGTTGCATCTCATCAAGTCTAGTCCCACGTACATCCTCATCCTCAACAATATGTTGGATTCTCTGAAACTGGCTGATCGGCACAGATCTCCTAGTGGCCCACGGATGGAAACTCCCGAAATGGAGAAGGGAGTTCACATCCGTGGGCTTAACAAAGAGGTCGGTAGCCAACCTATCGCCATTACGGTATACCAATGTATCTAAGAAACTCACTCGTTCAATTGAAGAGTGTATAGTAAGTCGTATATGCGGGCATCTACCCATCAACTCAGCAATGAAGGTCTCCAGGGTCGAGTGTGGCCCCGTCCACACGCAAAACACGTCATCTATATATCTATGCCATTGTCTGGCGTATTTTTGGAATAATGTGTTGGTGTATACGTACATCTCCTCGTACACCCCCATAAAGATGTTAGCGTAGGACGGGGCCACATTCGACCCCATAGCTGTACCCCTGATCTGTAAGAAGAAGTCATTATCAAATCGAAAATAGTTAAACTGCAGAACGATTCTTAGTAAATCACATATGAATTTAATCTGTGCAGCCTAGAAATCCGATGCTGTCTCCAGCATATAGTGTACTGCCTCTACACCCCCATCATGTGGGATGGAGGTGTAGAGGCTCTCCACATCCAAGGTGACCAGGAGACATGGGTCATACAAGGGTTCCATGTTGCGAATGATGTTTAAAAACATTTGGGTGTCTCGCAAATAGGACTTGAGCCCCACTACATACGGTCGCAATATGTGATCCAGATATTTTGCTAGTGGGGAGAAAACTGACTCTACCCCTGCCACTATAGGGCGGCCCGGGGGATTGTCTAACCTCTTATGTATCTTAGGACACACATATAGTACAGGGGTGATAGGATGATCTTGTATAAGAAATTTTGCCAATTTTTCATCAATGACCTTGGTCTGTACAGCCACAGATATAACACAACTAATATGTTCTTGTATACTAGACAGTGGGTCCCTATCTAACCTCTGATAGGTAGATGTATCGGAGAGTTGTCTTGCGACCTCCGCCCGATACATACTAGTATCCATCACAACAATTGCCCCACCCTTGTCCGCTGGTTTAATTGTTATAGACATATTGTCTGAAAGTTCTTTTAAAGCTTGTTGTTGTTCCTTGGAAATATTTCTACGGATGTTAAGCCCCAAGAATCTGGGGTTCCTAAGTAATAAGTCAACCTCCTTTTGGACTTTCCTCATGAATAAATCAATGATCTGACAAGATGGCGGCTGGAAATGACTTTTCAATCTGAGGTTAGTATCCTGTAGTTGTAACATCTCAGAGTCTACCTCACTTAATGGTGCCAGATCAAAAGTTCTTGGTATCGAGAAAAAATATTTAAGTTTCACTGAACGAAAGAATCTCTGCAGTTCCAAATCTACCTCGAGAGGATCAGGAGTATTGGTGGGTGCATACGATAGTCCAAGATTGAGGGCAGAGGTCTGCACCGGGGACAGCTGACATGACGAGATGTTCACTACAATCATGGTCTCCGGTATGTCTGGTGACGTCTCGGGCGTAATCTGCCTCTTATTCCCTCGTCTCTTACGTCCGCCCCTGCGTTTCCTCCTGCGTTTGACGCTAAATCCGAGGAGAGCTCTTGTGATGAGCTGGTGGCATTGTCAGATGAATTTGGCTGGCTCCCCACTGGACGTTCTCCCGGTCGATCGCCTGGTCTACCCCCTTGTCTTGGTCTACGTGGGGGATATGGTCTTGGTCCTGGTCTTTGCCAATTATACACAAAGCCAGTTTTATAATCCACTTCATCCCTCTGGAATTTATCACGTTTTATTGCTTGTATTTGTTTCTCATATCTTTCCAGGCTGTCGGTTAAATCTACCAGGAATGCCTCATATTCACCTTCCGGTATGAGTTGCCGTAATTTTGTTTTAAGCTCCATGCGTTGGATATCTAGCTTTGGTAATTCCTCATGTATTTTCTCAATGGTCAACACCATTGAATCGAATGAGGCTTTGTTCCAGATACGGGACCACCTCAGGCAAAACTCTTTATCCATCGGGAACATTATTGGTGCCACATTAGATCTCATGCCTCTCGGTATTCTTTTGACTCTGTGGTATTCTGCGAGAGTCCTTGAGTGGAGCTCAAAGGTGATATGCATCTTAGCGACTTTGAATATCTGTTTTCTAATGGCCTTGTCATCCGCCATATTAAGGAATGCAACTTCTTTTGAGACTTGAGCCATAATTCTGGTGGTCTCTTCTGGAGTATATGAAAAGATGAGGGATTCCACTTCTGCAGCCTCCATGTTGTAAGTCTAGAGGTGCCGCCACTTGAGCTGATGCAGATAGGTAAGTAGTGATGTGGTAGCACCCTCTAAAAAGATCCACTTGGATGTGCCTGGCTGGTAGTCCAGCAGCCCTCTGGAACGATCAATAGATAAGCAAAGAAGCAGCCGGCACCATCAATCGTAAAGTTTCTGCTCTTTTATTGCATGAAGGATTCCAGCAGTTAAAGCAACGTTTCAAGGTTGCACACCTCTTTATCAAGCTTGCTAGGAATCAAGATACACACTAGCTGACAGTATACAACTTTATATAATACACATGATCAACAGCATCCAATAGGATTCAAATCTAACCGCCCCAATCATCACAGTCCTATGCTGGTGGACCTGATGGGGAACTTAAACATAGCTGTCCTGATAGGCTGCAGTATTGTAGAACCACCCACCTGTCCAATCTCTCATTCACCGACCAGCCTCCGTCCCCCTGGGTCCGCCGGAATTGACAATGGGCGTCCACCTTCCCCGCTGAGCGTGTCAGGCGAATCCCCCATGTGTATACACGCAATGGGCGGAGCTAACGCTCCGTCCCAGCGTGTCTCGGCGGACTAAGGAGACGTCAGCGGCTGTCAGCCGCCGACGTCACCAGATGGAAGGGGGAGCGGCGCTGTCGGCCAATCAGAGTCCTCCTACATGTACACAGAACGTGGCAGTCGCCTGGCAACCGTGTGAACACGTTGTCAGAGCGGCGCCACCGTAGCACGTAATACACTGGCAGTAAGCATTCCATAAACAATCACTGAATACAATCCATACATAAACGTCAACGTAGTATGGAGGCATAGCAGGGGCAAATAGGAGGAGAGAAGGAAAAGAGTATATAGTAACGAGGATAGAAAGGCAAAACAGAGAAGAGAGAAAAAAGAAAACAGAAAAAAGAATAAAGAATATAAACGAGAGTAGGGGGGATGGCCAGTGTCAGTATACACAAGGATCAGAGAGTAGAGAAACAAACAAAATCAGATTATGTCATAAAATCGTCTACCAAAGTAACAGATATCAATACATTCCCAACAGATTCCACTATGAGCATATATCCACAGTTCCAATAGCACACAACCAAGTTCCATACATATAGTAAGGCTGGGCACAATGGAGTATTGAGTGCAACAAACTATATCAACACAATATTAGCAAAAAAAATTTTTTATAAAAAAGGTAATAAATCAAGTTCCCTATTGAGTCCTCTCGGCTCCATTGTGTCCAGCCTTTTGATCCAATACGCCTCCCTCCACAATAGCTTCTTAATGCGATCCCCTCCCCTCCTAAGGGGTTCAATCCTTTCAATGACCATAAATCTGTGTTGGCTAACATGGTGGCCCATCTGTGCAAAATGGTAGGCCACCGCCTGATCACTCAGTTTCTCTCTAATTGCATGTTTATGGGATGATAAACGTTTTTTAAGTTTTTGCGTGGTCTGGCCAATGTATAGTAGGCCACATGGGCATTTCAAAGCATAGACTACATAGTCTGAATCACATGTATGCCAGCCCCTGATCATAATTTTAGTGCCCTGATGAGGGTGGGATAATATTTTTGCTAATATTGTGTTGATATAGTTTGTTGCACTCAATACTCCATTGTGCCCAGCCTTACTATATGTATGGAACTTGGTTGTGTGCTATTGGAACTGTGGATATATGCTCATAGTGGAATCTGTTGGGAATGTATTGATATCTGTTACTTTGGTAGACGATTTTATGACATAATCTGATTTTGTTTGTTTCTCTACTCTCTGATCCTTGTGTATACTGACACTGGCCATCCCCCCTACTCTCGTTTATATTCTTTATTCTTTTTTCTGTTTTCTTTTTTCTCTCTTCTCTGTTTTGCCTTTCTATCCTCGTTACTATATACTCTTTTCCTTCTCTCCTCCTATTTGCCCCTGCTATGCCTCCATACTACGTTGACGTTTATGTATGGATTGTATTCAGTGATTGTTTATGGAATGCTTACTGCCAGTGTATTACGTGCTACGGTGGCGCCGCTCTGACAACGTGTTCACACGGTTGCCAGGCGACTGCCACGTTCTGTGTACATGTAGGAGGACTCTGATTGGCCGACAGCGCCGCTCCCCCTTCCATCTGGTGACGTCGGCGGCTGACAGCCGCTGACGTCTCCTTAGTCCGCCGAGACACGCTGGGACGGAGCGTTAGCTCCGCCCATTGCGTGTATACACATGGGGGATTCGCCTGACACGCTCAGCGGGGAAGGTGGACGCCCATTGTCAATTCCGGCGGACCCAGGGGGACGGAGGCTGGTCGGTGAATGAGAGATTGGACAGGTGGGTGGTTCTACAATACTGCAGCCTATCAGGACAGCTATGTTTAAGTTCCCCATCAGGTCCACCAGCATAGGACTGTGATGATTGGGGCGGTTAGATTTGAATCCTATTGGATGCTGTTGATCATGTGTATTATATAAAGTTGTATACTGTCAGCTAGTGTGTATCTTGATTCCTAGCAAGCTTGATAAAGAGGTGTGCAACCTTGAAACGTTGCTTTAACTGCTGGAATCCTTCATGCAATAAAAGAGCAGAAACTTTACGATTGATGGTGCCGGCTGCTTCTTTGCTTATCTATTGATCGTTCCAGAGGGCTGCTGGACTACCAGCCAGGCACATCCAAGTGGATCTTTTTAGAGGGTGCTACCACATCACTACTTACCTATCTGCATCAGCTCAAGTGGCGGCACCTCTAGACTTACAACATGGAGGCTGCAGAAGTGGAATCCCTCATCTTTTCATATACTCCAGAAGAGACCACCAGAATTATGGCTCAAGTCTCAAAAGAAGTTGCATTCCTTAATATGGCGGATGACAAGGCCATTAGAAAACAGATATTCAAAGTCGCTAAGATGCATATCACCTTTGAGCTCCACTCAAGGACTCTCGCAGAATACCACAGAGTCAAAAGAATACCGAGAGGCATGAGATCTAATGTGGCACCAATAATGTTCCCGATGGATAAAGAGTTTTGCCTGAGGTGGTCCCGTATCTGGAACAAAGCCTCATTCGATTCAATGGTGTTGACCATTGAGAAAATACATGAGGAATTACCAAAGCTAGATATCCAACGCATGGAGCTTAAAACAAAATTACGGCAACTCATACCGGAAGGTGAATATGAGGCATTCCTGGTAGATTTAACCGACAGCCTGGAAAGATATGAGAAACAAATACAAGCAATAAAACGTGATAAATTCCAGAGGGATGAAGTGGATTATAAAACTGGCTTTGTGTATAATTGGCAAAGACCAGGACCAAGACCATATCCCCCACGTAGACCAAGACAAGGGGGTAGACCAGGCGATCGACCGGGAGAACGTCCAGTGGGGAGCCAGCCAAATTCATCTGACAATGCCACCAGCTCATCACAAGAGCTCTCCTCGGATTTAGCGTCAAACGCAGGAGGAAACGCAGGGGCGGACGTAAGAGACGAGGGAATAAGAGGCAGATTACGCCCGAGACGTCACCAGACATACCGGAGACCATGATTGTAGTGAACATCTCGTCATGTCAGCTGTCCCCGGTGCAGACCTCTGCCCTCAATCTTGGACTATCGTATGCACCCACCAATACTCCTGATCCTCTCGAGGTAGATTTGGAACTGCAGAGATTCTTTCGTTCAGTGAAACTTAAATATTTTTTCTCGATACCAAGAACTTTTGATCTGGCACCATTAAGTGAGGTAGACTCTGAGATGTTACAACTACAGGATACTAACCTCAGATTGAAAAGTCATTTCCAGCCGCCATCTTGTCAGATCATTGATTTATTCATGAGGAAAGTCCAAAAGGAGGTTGACTTATTACTTAGGAACCCCAGATTCTTGGGGCTTAACATCCGTAGAAATATTTCCAAGGAACAACAACAAGCTTTAAAAGAACTTTCAGACAATATGTCTATAACAATTAAACCAGCGGACAAGGGTGGGGCAATTGTTGTGATGGATACTAGTATGTATCGGGCGGAGGTCGCAAGACAACTCTCCGATACATCTACCTATCAGAGGTTAGATAGGGACTCACTGTCTAGTATACAAGAACATATTAGTTGTGTTATATCTGTGGCTGTACAGACCAAGGTCATTGATGAAAAATTGGCAAAATTTCTTATACAAGATCATCCTATCACCCCTGTACTATATGTGTGTCCTAAGATACATAAGAGGTTAGACAATCCCCCGGGCCGCCCTATAGTGGCAGGGGTAGAGTCAGTTTTCTCCCCACTAGCAAAATATCTGGATCACATATTGCGACCGTATGTAGTGGGGCTCAAGTCCTATTTGCGAGACACCCAAATGTTTTTAAACATCATTCGCAACATGGAACCCTTGTATGACCCATGTCTCCTGGTCACCTTGGATGTGGAGAGCCTCTACACCTCCATCCCACATGATGGGGGTGTAGAGGCAGTACACTATATGCTGGAGACAGCATCGGATTTCTCGGCTGCACAGATTAAATTCATATGTGATTTACTAAGAATCGTTCTGCAGTTTAACTATTTTCGATTTGATAATGACTTCTTCTTACAGATCAGGGGTACAGCTATGGGGTCGAATGTGGCCCCGTCCTACGCTAACATCTTTATGGGGGTGTACGAGGAGATGTACGTATACACCAACACATTATTCCAAAAATACGCCAGACAATGGCATAGATATATAGATGACGTGTTTTGCGTGTGGACGGGGCCACACTCGACCCTGGAGACCTTCATTGCTGAGTTGATGGGTAGATGCCCGCATATACGACTTACTATACACTCTTCAATTGAACGAGTGAGTTTCTTAGATACATTGGTATACCGTAATGGCGATAGGTTGGCTACCGACCTCTTTGTTAAGCCCACGGATGTGAACTCCCTTCTCCATTTCGGGAGTTTCCATCCGTGGGCCACTAGGAGATCTGTGCCGATCAGCCAGTTTCAGAGAATCCAACATATTGTTGAGGATGAGGATGTACGTGGGACTAGACTTGATGAGATGCAACATAGATTTGAGAATAGGGGGTATCCCACTGAGACTCTGCAAAGGGCACGTGCTAGGGTAGATACACGTAGTATGGGACAGAGAAATAGACAGCAGATCCAAGGTCGTATCCCCTTTGTGACCAGATTTAATACACACAGTTCGGCCATATCTAAAATTATTAAACGTCACTGGCATTTGTTATCCGACAGTTTCCCTGAGATTGAACATTTTAGGAATCCCCCCCTTATATCCTATAAAAGACCACCTACATTAAGAGATCGTTTGGTACATGCAGATGTGAATACTGACAGCCATACGGTTCAGACACAGAGGCGAGGGACTTTTCCCTGCCTGAATTGTGTACATTGTAGCTCGGTTATTAAGGGCCCATCATTATCCCACCCTCATCAGGGCACTAAAATTATGATCAGGGGCTGGCATACATGTGATTCAGACTATGTAGTCTATGCTTTGAAATGCCCATGTGGCCTACTATACATTGGCCAGACCACGCAAAAACTTAAAAAACGTTTATCATCCCATAAACATGCAATTAGAGAGAAACTGAGTGATCAGGCGGTGGCCTACCATTTTGCACAGATGGGCCACCATGTTAGCCAACTCAGATTTATGGTCATTGAAAGGATTGAACCCCTTAGGAGGGGAGGGGATCGCATTAAGAAGCTATTGTGGAGGGAGGCGTATTGGATCAAAAGGCTGGACACAATGGAGCCGAGAGGACTCAATAGGGAACTTGATTTATTACCTTTTTTATAAAAAAATTTTTTTGCTAATATTGTGTTGATATAGTTTGTTGCACTCAATACTCCATTGTGCCCAGCCTTACTATATGTATGGAACTTGGTTGTGTGCTATTGGAACTGTGGATATATGCTCATAGTGGAATCTGTTGGGAATGTATTGATATCTGTTACTTTGGTAGACGATTTTATGACATAATCTGATTTTGTTTGTTTCTCTACTCTCTGATCCTTGTGTATACTGACACTGGCCATCCCCCCTACTCTCGTTTATATTCTTTATTCTTTTTTCTGTTTTCTTTTTTCTCTCTTCTCTGTTTTGCCTTTCTATCCTCGTTACTATATACTCTTTTCCTTCTCTCCTCCTATTTGCCCCTGCTATGCCTCCATACTACGTTGACGTTTATGTATGGATTGTATTCAGTGATTGTTTATGGAATGCTTACTGCCAGTGTATTACGTGCTACGGTGGCGCCGCTCTGACAACGTGTTCACACGGTTGCCAGGCGACTGCCACGTTCTGTGTACATGTAGGAGGACTCTGATTGGCCGACAGCGCCGCTCCCCCTTCCATCTGGTGACGTCGGCGGCTGACAGCCGCTGACGTCTCCTTAGTCCGCCGAGACACGCTGGGACGGAGCGTTAGCTCCGCCCATTGCGTGTATACACATGGGGGATTCGCCTGACACGCTCAGCGGGGAAGGTGGACGCCCATTGTCAATTCCGGCGGACCCAGGGGGACGGAGGCTGGTCGGTGAATGAGAGATTGGACAGGTGGGTGGTTCTACAATACTGCAGCCTATCAGGACAGCTATGTTTAAGTTCCCCATCAGGTCCACCAGCATAGGACTGTGATGATTGGGGCGGTTAGATTTGAATCCTATTGGATGCTGTTGATCATGTGTATTATATAAAGTTGTATACTGTCAGCTAGTGTGTATCTTGATTCCTAGCAAGCTTGATAAAGAGGTGTGCAACCTTGAAACGTTGCTTTAACTGCTGGAATCCTTCATGCAATAAAAGAGCAGAAACTTTACGATTGATGGTGCCGGCTGCTTCTTTGCTTATCACACAAATCAGTAAAACATCTCAGCAGCCAAGCTGCTACTGATGTGTGTGTGATGCCGGGGAGGTAGGAGACGCAGTTTAGCGCCAAGTCTAACTGAAGTTGACGCCACACATATAGTGAACCGGAGGTGCGGGTGGGGTCCCAGAGAAGATTGATTTCCAGTGGAAGATTCTTCTCATGTTAGGTTAGCACTGGGTGGGAAGCCGACATACAACATGTTTGTGGGATGAAATTATTCCCTGGGGAGGGTGTCTTAATCTGGGAGGGTTTTTTTTGCTGATAAATCAGCAGTGTAGGGCCATTCACCAATGCTATTGGTGGTGTCTTGACTGAAGCTGAGACTTTGATCTCTACTGCGCGGTCTATTTGTCGCACAAATCAAGAACGGTATCTCCGCTGCCAGAGTGGTACTCTTCTTGGTATGTGTGATTGTCAGGGGAAGTAGAAGGCGTCCTGTAGGTCCAAGTCACATGTGAGGTTGAGACCACATCTATAGCATATTGGTGGGGTGGGAGGGTTCTCTTAGAAGGGTAGATTTTTTTCCTGGAGTTTGTACTCCTTTCAACTAGTTAGGGCATACCTTTCAACTATTATAGGCTTTTAAAAGGGTGGGGGGTAGGTTCCTTAGAGAAGATTGTTTTTTCCATTGGAAGATTCTTCTCTTGTTCAGTTAGCACGGGGTGGGTTGTGCCAACATATACTAGGTTGGTGGCATGAAGTAGTTCCCTGGGGAGGGTGTCTGTGTGATGTCACTTTTTGCTGTGACTAGGATCTCAGCTGCGCCTTCTGCTTATCACACAAATCAGTAAAACATCTCAGCAGCCAAGCTGCTACTGATATGTGTGATGCCGGGGAGGTAGGAGACGCAGTTTAGCGCCAAGTCTAACTGAAGTTGACGCCACACATATAGTGAACCAGAGGTGCGGGTTGGGTCCCAGAGAAGATTGATTTCCAGTGGAAGATTCTTCTCATGTTAGGTTAGCACTGGGTGGGAAGCCGACATACAGCATGTTGGTGGGATGAAATTATTCCCTGGGGAGGTTGTCTTAATCTGGGAGGGTTTTTTTTGCAGATAAATCAGCAGTGTAGGGCCATTCACCTATGCTATTGGTGGTGTCTTGACTGAAGCTGAGACTTTGATCTCTACTGCGCGGTCTATTTGTCGCACAAATAAAGAACGGTATCTCCGCTGCCAGAGTGGTACTCTTCTTGGTATGTGTGATTGTCAGGGGAAGTAGAAGGCGTCGTTTGGGTCCAAGTCAGATGTGAGGTTGAGACCACATCTATAGCATATTGGTGGGGTGGGAGGGTTCTCTTAGAAGGGTAGATTTTTTCCTGGAGTTTGTACTCCTTTCAACTAGTTAGGGCATAGCTTTCAACTATTATAGGCTTTTAAAAGGGTGGGGGGTAGGTTCCTTAGAGAAGATTGTGTTTTCCATTGGAAGATTCTTCTCTTGTTCAGTTAGCACGGGGTGGGTTGTGCCAACATATACTAGGTTGGTGGGATGAAGTAGTTCCCTGGGGAGGGTGTCTGTGTGATGTCACTTTTTGCTGTGACTAGGATCTCAGCTGCGCCTTCTGCTTATCACACAAATCAGTAAAACATCTCAGCAGCCAAGCTGCTACTGATGTGTGTGATGACGGGAAGGTAGGAGATGCAGTTTAGCGCCAAGTCTAACTGAAGTTGACGCCACACATATAGTGAACCAGAGGTGCGGGTTGGGTCCCAGAGAAGATTGATTTCCAGTGGAAGATTCTTCTCATGTTAGGTTAGCACTGGGTGGGAAGCCGACATACAGCATGTTGGTGGGATGAAATTATTCCATGGGGAGGGTGTCCTAAACTGGGAGGGTTTTTTGCTGATAAATCAGCAGTGTAGGGCCATTCACCCATGCTATAGGTGGTGTCTTGACTGAAGCTGAGACTTTGATCTCTACTGCGCGGTCTATTTGTCGCACAAATCAAGAACGGTATCTCCGCTGCCAGAGTGGTACTCTTCTTGGTATGTGTGATTGTCAGGGGAAGTAGAAGGCGTCCTGTGGGTCCAAGTCACATGTGAGGTTGAGACCACATCTATAGCATATTGGTGGGGTGGGAGGGTTCTCTTAGAAGGGTAGATTTTTTTCCTGGAGTTTATACTCCTTTCAACTAGTTAGGGCATAGCTTTCAACTATTATAGGCTTTTAAAAGGGTGGGGGGTAGGTTCCTTAGAGAAGATTGTGTTTTCCATTGGAAGATTCTTCTCTTGTTCAGTTAGCACGGGGTGGGTTGTGCCAACATATACTAGGTTGGTGGCATGAAGTAGTTCCCTGGGGAGGGTGTCTGTGTGATGTCACTTTTTGCTGTGACTAGGATCTCTGCTGCGCCTTCTGCTTATCACACAAATCAGTAAAACATCTCAGCAGCCAAGCTGCTACTGATGTGTGTGATGCCGGGGAGGTAGGAGACGCAGTTTAGCGCCAAGTCTAACTGAAGTTGACGCCACACATATAGTGAACCAGAGGTGCGGGTGGGGTCCCAGAGAAGATTGATTTCCAGTGGAAGTTTCTTCTCATGTTAGGTTAGCACTGGGTGGGAAGCCGACATACAGCATGTTGGTGGGATGAAATTATTCCCTGGGGAAGGTGTCTTAATCTGGGAGGGGTTTTTTTGCTGATAAATCAGCAGTGTAGGGCCATTCACCTATGCTATTGGTGGTGTCTTGACTGAAGCTGAGACTTTGATCTCTACTGCGCGGTCTATTTGTCGCACAAATCAAGAACGGTATCTCCGCTGCCAGAGTGGTACTCTTCTTGGTATGTGTGATTGTCAGGGGAAGTAGAAGGCGTCCTGTGGGTCCAAGTCACATGTGAGGTTGAGACCACATCTATAGCATATTGGTGGGGTGGGAGGGTTCTCTTAGAAGGGTAGATTTTTTCCTGGAGTTTGTACTCCTTTCAACTAGTTAGGGCATAGCTTTCAACTATTATAGGCTTTTAAAAGGGTGGGGGGTAGGTTCCTTAGAGAAGATTGTGTTTTCCATTGGAAGATTCTTCTCTTGTTCAGTTAGCACGGGGTGGGTTGTGCCAACATATACTAGGTTGGTGGGATGAAGTAGTTCCCTGGGGAGGGTGTCTGTGTGATGTCACTTTTTGCTGTGACTAGGATCTCAGCTGCGCCTTCTGCTTATCACACAAATCAGTAAAACATCTCAGCAGCCAAGCTGCTACTGATGTGTGTGATGACGGGAAGGTAGGAGATGCAGTTTAGCGCCAAGTCTAACTGAAGTTGACGCCACACATATAGTGAACCAGAGGTGCGGGTGGGGTCCCAGAGAAGATTGATTTCCAGTGGAAGATTCTTCTCATGTTAGGTTAGCACTGGGTGGGAAGCCGACATACAGCATGTTGGTGGGATGAAATTATTCCATGGGGAGGGTGTCCTAATCTGGGAGGGTTTTTTGCTGATAAATCAGCAGTGTAGGGCCATTCACCCATGCTATTGGTGGTGTCTTGACTGAAGCTGAGACTTTGATCTCTACTGCGCGGTCTATTTGTCGCACAAATCAAGAACGGTATCTCCGCTGCCAGAGTGGTACTCTTCTTGGTATGTGTGATTGTCAGGGGAAGTAGAAGGCGTCCTGTGGGTCCAAGTCACATGTGAGGTTGAGACCACATCTATAGCATATTGGTGGGGTGGGAGGGTTCTCTTAGAAGGGTAGATTTTTTTCCTGGAGTTTATACTCCTTTCAACTAGTTAGGGCATAGCTTTCAACTATTATAGGCTTTTAAAAGGGTGGGGGGTAGGTTCCTTAGAGAAGATTGTGTTTTCCATTGGAAGATTCTTCTCTTGTTCAGTTAGCACGGGGTGGGTTGTGCCAACATATACTAGGTTGGTGGGATGAAGTAGTTCCCTGGGGAGGGTGTCTGTGTGATGTCAATTTTTGCTGTGACTAGGATCTCTGCTGCGCCTTCTGCTTATCACACAAATCAGTAAGACATCTCAGCAGCCAAGCTGCTACTGATGTGTGTGATGCCGGGGAGGTAGGAGACGCAGTTTAGCGCCAAGTCTAACTGAAGTTGACGCCACACATATAGTGAACCGGAGGTGCGGGTGGGGTCCCAGAGAAGATTGATTTCCAGTGGAAGATTCTTCTCATGTTAGGTTAGCACTGGGTGGGAAGCCGACATACAGCATGTTGGTGGGATGAAATTATTCCCTGGGGAGGGTGTCTTAATCTGGGAGGGGTTTTTTTGCTGATAAATCAGCAGTGTAGGGCCATTCATCTATGCTATTGGTGGTGTCTTGACTGAAGCTGAGACTTTGATCTCTACTACGCGGTCTATTTGTCGCACAAATAAAGAACGGTATCTCCGCTGCCAGAGTGGTACTCTTCTTGGTATGTGTGATTGTCAGGGGAAGTAGAAGGCGTCATTTGGGTCCAAGTCAGATGTGAGGTTGAGACCACATCTATAGCATATTGGTGGGGTGGGAGGGTTCTCTTAGAAGGGTAGATTTTTTCCTGGAGTTTGTACTCCTTTCAACTAGTTAGGGCATAGCTTTCAACTATTATAGGCTTTTAAAAGGGTGGGGGGTAGGTTCCTTAGAGAAGATTGTGTTTTCCATTGGAAGATTCTTCTCTTGTTCAGTTAGCACGGGGTGGGTTGTGCCAACATATACTAGGTTGGTGGCATGAAGTAGTTCCCTGGGGATGGTGTCTGTGTGATGTCACTTTTTGCTGTGACTAGGATCTCTGCTGCGCCTTCTGCTTATCACACAAATCAGTAAAACATCTCAGCAGCCAAGCTGCTACTGATGTGTGTGATGCCGTGGAGGTAGGAGACGCAGTTTAGCGCCAAGTCTAACTGAAGTTGACGCCACACATATAGTGAACCAGAGGTGCGGGTCGGGTCCCAGAGAAGATTGATTTCCAGTGGAAGATTTTTCTCATGTTAGGTTAGCACTGGGTGGAAAGCCGACATACAGCATGTTGGTGGGATGAAATTATTCCCTGGGGAGGTTGTCTTAATCTGGGAGGGTTTTTTTTGCTGATAAATCAGCAGTGTAGGGCCATTCACCTATGCTATTGGTGGTGTCTTGACTGAAGCTGAGACTTTGATCTCTACTGCGCGGTCTATTTGTCGCACAAAGAACGCTATCTCCGCTGCCAGAGTGGTACTCTTCTTGGTATGTGTGATTGTCAGGGGAAGTAGAAGGCGTCGTTTGGGTCCAAGTCAGATGTGAGGTTGAGACCACATCTATAGCATATTGGTGGGGTGGGAGGGTTCTCTTAGAAGGGTAGATTTTTTTCCTGGAGTTTGTACTCCTTTCAACTAGTTAGGGCATACCTTTCAACTATTATAGGCTTTTAAAAGGGTGGGGGGTAGGTTCCTTAGAGAAGATTGTTTTTTCCATTGGAAGATTCTTCTCTTGTTCAGTTAGCACGGGGTGGGTTGTGCCAACATATACTAGGTTGGTGGCATGAAGTAGTTTCCTGGGGAGGGTGTCTGTGTGATGTCACTTTTTGCTGTGACTAGGATCTCAGCTGCGCCTTCTGCTTATCACACAAATCAGTAAAACATCTCAGCAGCCAAGCTGCTACTGATATGTGTGATGCCGGGGAGGTAGGAGACGCAGTTTAGCGCCAAGTCTAACTGAAGTTGACGCCACACATATAGTGAACCAGAGGTGCGGGTTGGGTCCCAGAGAAGATTGATTTCCAGTGGAAGATTCTTCTCATGTTAGGTTAGCACTGGGTGGGAAGCCGACATACAGCATGTTGGTGGGATGAAATTATTCCCTGGGGAGGTTGTCTTAATCTGGGAGGGTTTTTTTTGCAGATAAATCAGCAGTGTAGGGCCATTCACCTATGCTATTGGTGGTGTCTTGACTGAAGCTGAGACTTTGATCTCTACTGCGCGGTCTATTTGTCGCACAAATAAAGAACGGTATCTCCGCTGCCAGAGTGGTACTCTTCTTGGTATGTGTGATTGTCAGGGGAAGTAGAAGGCGTCGTTTGGGTCCAAGTCAGATGTGAGGTTGAGACCACATCTATAGCATATTGGTGGGGTGGGAGGGTTCTCTTAGAAGGGTAGATTTTTTCCTGGAGTTTGTACTCCTTTCAACTAGTTAGGGCATAGCTTTCAACTATTATAGGCTTTTAAAAGGGTGGGGGGTAGGTTCCTTAGAGAAGATTGTGTTTTCCATTGGAAGATTCTTCTCTTGTTCAGTTAGCACGGGGTGGGTTGTGCCAACATATACTAGGTTGGTGGGATGAAGTAGTTCCCTGGGGAGGGTGTCTGTGTGATGTCACTTTTTGCTGTGACTAGGATCTCAGCTGCGCCTTCTGCTTATCACACAAATCAGTAAAACATCTCAGCAGCCAAGCTGCTACTGATGTGTGTGTGATGCCGGGGAGGTAGGAGACGCAGTTTAGCGCCAAGTCTAACTGAAGTTGACGCCACACATATAGTGAACCGGAGGTGCGGGTGGGGTCCCAGAGAAGATTGATTTCCAGTGGAAGATTCTTCTCATGTTAGGTTAGCACTGGGTGGGAAGCCGACATACAGCATGTTTGTGGGATGAAATTATTCCCTGGGGAGGGTGTCTTAATCTGGGAGGGTTTTTTTTGCTGATAAATCAGCAGTGTAGGGCCATTCACCCATGCTATTGGTGGTGTCTTGACTGAAGCTGAGACTTTGATCTCTACTGCGCGGTCTATTTGTCGCACAAATCAAGAACGGTATCTCCGCTGCCAGAGTGGTACTCTTCTTGGTATGTGTGATTGTCAGGGGAAGTAGAAGGCGTCCTGTGGGTCCAAGTCACATGTGAGGTTGAGACCACATCTATAGCATATTGGTGGGGTGGGAGGGTTCTCTTAGAAGGGTAGATTTTTTCCTGGAGTTTGTACTCCTTTCAACTAGTTAGGGCATAGCTTTCAACTATTATAGGCTTTTAAAAGGGTGGGGGGTAGGTTCCTTAGAGAAGATTGTGTTTTCCATTGGAAGATTCTTCTCTTGTTCAGTTAGCACGGGGTGGGTTGTGCCAACATATACTAGGTTGGTGGGATGAAGTAGTTCCCTGGGGAGGGTGTCTGTGTGATGTCACTTTTTGCTGTGACTAGGATCTCAGCTGCGCCTTCTGCTTATCACACAAATCAGTAAAACATCTCAGCAGCCAAGCTGCTACTGATGTGTGTGATGACGGGAAGGTAGGAGATGCAGTTTAGCGCCAAGTCTAACTGAAGTTGACGCCACACATATAGTGAACCAGAGGTGCGGGTGGGGTCCCAGAGAAGATTGATTTCCAGTGGAAGATTCTTCTCATGTTAGGTTAGCACTGGGTGGGAAGCCGACATACAGCATGTTGGTGGGATGAAATTATTCCATGGGGAGGGTGTCCTAATCTGGGAGGGTTTTTTGCTGATAAATCAGCAGTGTAGGGCCATTCACCCATGCTATAGGTGGTGTCTTGACTGAAGCTGAGACTTTGATCTCTACTGCGCGGTCTATTTGTCGCACAAATCAAGAACGGTATCTCCGCTGCCAGAGTGGTACTCTTCTTGGTATGTGTGATTGTCAGGGGAAGTAGAAGGCGTCCTGTGGGTCCAAGTCACATGTGAGGTTGAGACCACATCTATAGCATATTGGTGGGGTGGGAGGGTTCTCTTAGAAGGGTAGATTTTTTTCCTGGAGTTTATACTCCTTTCAACTAGTTAGGGCATAGCTTTCAACTATTATAGGCTTTTAAAAGGGTGGGGGGTAGGTTCCTTAGAGAAGATTGTGTTTTCCATTGGAAGATTCTTCTCTTGTTCAGTTAGCACGGGGTGGGTTGTGCCAACATATACTAGGTTGGTGGCATGAAGTAGTTCCCTGGGGAGGGTGTCTGTGTGATGTCACTTTTTGCTGTGACTAGGATCTCTGCTGCGCCTTCTGCTTATCACACAAATCAGTAAAACATCTCAGCAGCCAAGCTGCTACTGATGTGTGTGATGCCGGGGAGGTAGGAGACGCAGTTTAGCGCCAAGTCTAACTGAAGTTGACGCCACACATATAGTGAACCAGAGGTGCGGGTGGGGTCCCAGAGAAGATTGATTTCCAGTGGAAGTTTCTTCTCATGTTAGGTTAGCACTGGGTGGGAAGCCGACATACAGCATGTTGGTGGGATGAAATTATTCCCTGGGGAAGGTGTCTTAATCTGGGAGGGTTTTTTTTGCTGATAAATCAGCAGTGTAGGGCCATTCACCTATGCTATTGGTGGTGTCTTGACTGAAGCTGAGACTTTGATCTCTACTGCGCGGTCTATTTGTCGCACAAATAAAGAACGGTATCTCCGCTGCCAGAGTGGTACTCTTCTTGGTATGTGTGATTGTCAGGGGAAGTAGAAGGCGTCGTTTGGGTCCAAGTCAGATGTGAGGTTGAGACCACATCTATAGCATATTGGTGGGGTGGGAGGGTTCTCTTAGAAGGGTAGATTTTTTCCTGGAGTTTGTACTCCTTTCAACTAGTTAGGGCATAGCTTTCAACTATTATAGGCTTTTAAAAGGGTGGGGGGTAGGTTCCTTAGAGAAGATTGTGTTTTCCATTGGAAGATTCTTCTCTTGTTCAGTTAGCACGGGGTGGGTTGTGCCAACATATACTAGGTTGGTGGGATGAAGTAGTTCCCTGGGGAGGGTGTCTGTGTGATGTCACTTTTTGCTGTGACTAGGATCTCAGCTGCGCCTTCTGCTTATCACACAAATCAGTAAAACATCTCAGCAGCCAAGCTGCTACTGATGTGTGTGTGATGCCGGGGAGGTAGGAGACGCAGTTTAGCGCCAAGTCTAACTGAAGTTGACGCCACACATATAGTGAACCGGAGGTGCGGGTGGGGTCCCAGAGAAGATTGATTTCCAGTGGAAGATTCTTCTCATGTTAGGTTAGCACTGGGTGGGAAGCCGACATACAACATGTTTGTGGGATGAAATTATTCCCTGGGGAGGGTGTCTTAATCTGGGAGGGTTTTTTTTGCTGATAAATCAGCAGTGTAGGGCCATTCACCAATGCTATTGGTGGTGTCTTGACTGAAGCTGAGACTTTGATCTCTACTGCGCGGTCTATTTGTCGCACAAATCAAGAACGGTATCTCCGCTGCCAGAGTGGTACTCTTCTTGGTATGTGTGATTGTCAGGGGAAGTAGAAGGCGTCCTGTGGGTCCAAGTCACATGTGAGGTTGAGACCACATCTATAGCATATTGGTGGGGTGGGAGGGTTCTCTTAGAAGGGTAGATTTTTTTCCTGGAGTTTGTACTCCTTTCAACTAGTTAGGGCATACCTTTCAACTATTATAGGCTTTTAAAAGGGTGGGGGGTAGGTTCCTTAGAGAAGATTGTTTTTTCCATTGGAAGATTCTTCTCTTGTTCAGTTGGCACGGGGTGGGTTGTGCCAACATATACTAGGTTGGTGGCATGAAGTAGTTCCCTGGGGAGGGTGTCTGTGTGATGTCACTTTTTGCTGTGACTAGGATCTCAGCTGCGCCTTCTGCTTATCACACAAATCAGTAAAACATCTCAGCAGCCAAGCTGCTACTGATGTGTGTGATGCCGGGGAGGTAGGAGACGCAGTTTAGCGCCAAGTCTAACTGAAGTTGACGCCACACATATAGTGAACCAGAGGTGCGGGTTGGGTCCAAGAGAAGATTGATTTCCAGTGGAAGATTCTTCTCATGTTAGGTTAGCACTGGGTGGGAAGCCGACATACAGCATGTTGGTGGGATGAAATTATTCCCTGGGGAGGTTGTCTTAATCTGGGAGGGTTTTTTTTGCTGATAAATCAGCAGTGTAGGGCCATTCACCTATGCTATTGGTGGTGTCTTGACTGAAGCTGAGACTTTGATCTCTACTGCGCGGTCTATTTGTCGCACAAATCAAGAACGGTATCTCCGCTGCCAGAGTGGTACTCTTCTTGGTATGTGTGATTGTCAGGGGAAGTAGAAGGCGTCCTGTGGGTCCAAGTCACATGTGAGGTTGAGACCACATCTATAGCATATTGGTGGGGTGGGAGGGTTCTCTTAGAAGGGTAGATTTTTTCCTGGAGTTTGTACTCCTTTCAACTAGTTAGGGCATAGCTTTCAACTATTATAGGCTTTTAAAAGGGTGGGGGGTAGGTTCCTTAGAGAAGATTGTGTTTTCCATTGGAAGATTCTTCTCTTGTTCAGTTAGCACGGGGTGGGTTGTGCCAACATATACTAGGTTGGTGGGATGAAGTAGTTCCCTGGGGAGGGTGTCTGTGTGATGTCACTTTTTGCTGTGACTAGGATCTCAGCTGCGCCTTCTGCTTATCACACAAATCAGTAAAACATCTCAGCAGCCAAGCTGCTACTGATGTGTGTGATGACGGGAAGGTAGGAGATGCAGTTTAGCGCCAAGTCTAACTGAAGTTGACGCCACACATATAGTGAACCAGAGGTGCGGGTGGGGTCCCAGAGAAGATTGATTTCCAGTGGAAGATTCTTCTCATGTTAGGTTAGCACTGGGTGGGAAGCCGACATACAGCATGTTGGTGGGATGAAATTATTCCATGGGGAGGGTGTCCTAATCTGGGAGGGTTTTTTGCTGATAAATCAGCAGTGTAGGGCCATTCACCCATGCTATTGGTGGTGTCTTGACTGAAGCTGAGACTTTGATCTCTACTGCGCGGTCTATTTGTCGCACAAATCAAGAACGGTATCTCCGCTGCCAGAGTGGTACTCTTCTTGGTATGTGTGATTGTCAGGGGAAGTAGAAGGCGTCCTGTGGGTCCAAGTCACATGTGAGGTTGAGACCACATCTATAGCATATTGGTGGGGTGGGAGGGTTCTCTTAGAAGGGTAGATTTTTTTCCTGGAGTTTATACTCCTTTCAACTAGTTAGGGCATAGCTTTCAACTATTATAGGCTTTTAAAAGGGTGGGGGGTAGGTTCCTTAGAGAAGATTGTGTTTTCCATTGGAAGATTCTTCTCTTGTTCAGTTAGCACGGGGTGGGTTGTGCCAACATATACTAGGTTGGTGGCATGAAGTAGTTCCCTGGGGAGGGTGTCTGTGTGATGTCACTTTTTGCTGTGACTAGGATCTCTGCTGCGCCTTCTGCTTATCACACAAATCAGTAAAACATCTCAGCAGCCAAGCTGCTACTGATGTGTGTGATGCCGGGGAGGTAGGAGACGCAGTTTAGCGCCAAGTCTAACTGAAGTTGACGCCACACATATAGTGAACCAGAGGTGCGGGTGGGGTCCCAGAGAAGATTGATTTCCAGTGGAAGTTTCTTCTCATGTTAGGTTAGCACTGGGTGGGAAGCCGACATACAGCATGTTGGTGGGATGAAATTATTCCCTGGGGAAGGTGTCTTAATCTGGGAGGGGTTTTTTTGCTGATAAATCAGCAGTGTAGGGCCATTCACCTATGCTATTGGTGGTGTCTTGACTGAAGCTGAGACTTTGATCTCTACTGCGCGGTCTATTTGTCGCACAAATAAAGAACGGTATCTCCGCTGCCAGAGTGGTACTCTTCTTGGTATGTGTGATTGTCAGGGGAAGTAGAAGGCGTCGTTTGGGTCCAAGTCAGATGTGAGGTTAAGACCACATCTATAGCATATTGGTGGGGTGGGAGGGTTCTCTTAGAAGGGTAGATTTTTTCCTGGAGTTTGTACTCCTTTCAACTAGTTAGGGCATAGCTTTCAACTATTATAGGCTTTTAAAAGGGTGGGGGGTAGGTTCCTTAGAGAAGATTGTGTTTTCCATTGGAAGATTCTTCTCTTGTTCAGTTAGCACGGGGTGGGTTGTGCCAACATATACTAGGTTGGTGGGATGAAGTAGTTCCCTGGGGAGGGTGTCTGTGTGATGTCACTTTTTGCTGTGACTAGGATCTCAGCTGCGCCTTCTGCTTATCACACAAATCAGTAAAACATCTCAGCAGCCAAGCTGCTACTGATGTGTGTATGATGCCGGGGAGGTAGGAGACGCAGTTTAGCGCCAAGTCTAACTGAAGTTGACGCCACACATATAGTGAACCGGAGGTGCGGGTGGGGTCCCAGAGAACATTGATTTCCAGTGGAAGATTCTTCTCATGTTAGGTTAGCACTGGGTGGGAAGCCGACATACAGCATGTTTGTGGGATGAAATTATTCCCTGGGGAGGGTGTCTTAATCTGGGAGGGTTTTTTTTGCTGATAAATCAGCAGTGTAGGGCCATTCACCTATGCTATTGGTGGTGTCTTGACTGAAGCTGAGACTTTGATCTCTACTGCGCGGTCTATTTGTCGCACAAATCAAGAACGTTATCTCCGCTGCCAGAGTGGTACTCTTCTTGGTATGTGTGATTGTCAGGGGAAGTAGAAGGTGTCGTGTGGGTCCAAGTCAGATGCGAGGTTGAGACCACATCTATAGCATATTGGTGGGGTGGGAGGGTTCTCTTAGAAGGGTAGATTTTTTTCCTGGAGTTTGTACTCCTTTCAACTAATTAGGGCATACCTTTCAACTATTATAGGCTTTTAAAAGGGTGGGGGGTAGGTTCCTTAGAGAAGATTGTGTTTTCCATTGGAAGATTCTTCTCTTGTTCAGTTAGCACGGGGTGGGTTGTGCCAACATATACTAGGTTGGTGGCATGAAGTAGTTCCCTGGGGATGGTGTCTGTGTGATGTCACTTTTTGCTGTGACTAGGATCTCTGCTGCGCCTTCTGCTTATCACACAAATCAGTAAAACATCTCAGCAGCCAAGCTGCTACTGATGTGTGTGATGCCGTGGAGGTAGGAGACGCAGTTTAGCGCCAAGTCTAACTGAAGTTGACGCCACACATATCGTGAACCAGAGGTGCAGGTGGGGTCCCAGAGAAGATTGATTTCCAGTGGAAGTTTCTTCTCATGTTAGGTTAGCACTGGGTGGGAAGCCGACATACAGCATGTTGGTGGGATGAAATTATTCCCTGGGGAAGGTGTCTTAATCTGGGAGGGTTTTTTTTGCTGATAAATCAGCAGTGTAGGGCCATTCACCTATGCTATTGGTGGTGTCTTGACTGAAGCTGAGACTTTGATCTCTACTGCGCGGTCTATTTGTCGCACAAATAAAGAACGGTATCTCCGCTGCCAGAGTGGTACTCTTCTTGGTATGTGTGATTGTCAGGGGAAGTAGAAGGCGTCGTTTGGGTCCAAGTCAGATGTGAGGTTAAGACCACATCTATAGCATATTGGTGGGGTGGGAGGGTTCTCTTAGAAGGGTAGATTTTTTCCTGGAGTTTGTACTCCTTTCAACTAGTTAGGGCATAGCTTTCAACTATTATAGGCTTTTAAAAGGGTGGGGGGTAGGTTCCTTAGAGAAGATTGTGTTTTCCATTGGAAGATTCTTCTCTTGTTCAGTTAGCACGGGGTGGGTTGTGCCAACATATACTAGGTTGGTGGGATGAAGTAGTTCCCTGGGGAGGGTGTCTGTGTGATGTCACTTTTTGCTGTGACTAGGATCTCAGCTGCGCCTTCTGCTTATCACACAAATCAGTAAAACATCTCAGCAGCCAAGCTGCTACTGATGTGTGTATGATGCCGGGGAGGTAGGAGACGCAGTTTAGCGCCAAGTCTAACTGAAGTTGACGCCACACATATAGTGAACCGGAGGTGCGGGTGGGGTCCCAGAGAACATTGATTTCCAGTGGAAGATTCTTCTCATGTTAGGTTAGCACTGGGTGGGAAGCCGACATACAGCATGTTTGTGGGATGAAATTATTCCCTGGGGAGGGTGTCTTAATCTGGGAGGGTTTTTTTTGCTGATAAATCAGCAGTGTAGGGCCATTCACCTATGCTATTGGTGGTGTCTTGACTGAAGCTGAGACTTTGATCTCTACTGCGCGGTCTATTTGTCGCACAAATCAAGAACGTTATCTCCGCTGCCAGAGTGGTACTCTTCTTGGTATGTGTGATTGTCAGGGGAAGTAGAAGGTGTCGTGTGGGTCCAAGTCAGATGCGAGGTTGAGACCACATCTATAGCATATTGGTGGGGTGGGAGGGTTCTCTTAGAAGGGTAGATTTTTTTCCTGGAGTTTGTACTCCTTTCAACTAATTAGGGCATACCTTTCAACTATTATAGGCTTTTAAAAGGGTGGGGGGTAGGTTCCTTAGAGAAGATTGTGTTTTCCATTGGAAGATTCTTCTCTTGTTCAGTTAGCACGGGGTGGGTTGTGCCAACATATACTAGGTTGGTGGCATGAAGTAGTTCCCTGGGGATGGTGTCTGTGTGATGTCACTTTTTGCTGTGACTAGGATCTCTGCTGCGCCTTCTGCTTATCACACAAATCAGTAAAACATCTCAGCAGCCAAGCTGCTACTGATGTGTGTGATGCCGTGGAGGTAGGAGACGCAGTTTAGCGCCAAGTCTAACTGAAGTTGACGCCACACATATCGTGAACCAGAGGTGCAGGTGGGGTCCCAGAGAAGATTGATTTCCAGTGGAAGATTCTTCTCATGTTAGGTTAGCACTGGGTGGGAAGCCGACATACAGCATGTTGGTGGGATGAAATTATTCCCTGGGGAGGGTGTCTTAATCTGGGAGGGTTTTTTTGCTGATAAATCAGCAGTGTAGGGCCATTCACCTATGCTATTGGTGGTGTCTTGACTGAAGCTGAGACTTTGATCTCTACTGCGCGGTCTATTTGTCGCACAAAGAACGCTATCTCCGCTGCCAGAGTGGTACTCTTCTTGGTATGTGTGATTGTCAGGGGAAGTAGAAGGCGTCGTTTGGGTCCAAATCAGATGTGAGGTTGAGACCACATCTATAGCATATTGGTGGGGTGGGAGGGTTCTCTTAGAAGGGTAGATTTTTTCCTGGAGTTTGTACTCCTTTCAACTAGTTATGGCATAACTTTCAACTATTATAGGTTTTTTAAAAGGGTGGGGGGTAGGTTCCTTAGAGAAGATTGTGTTTTCCATTGGAAGATTCTTCTCTTGTTCACTTAGCACGGGGTGGGTTGTGCCAACATATACTAGGTTGGTGGGATGAAGTAGTTCCCTGGGGAGGGTGTCTGTGTGATGTCACTTTTTGCTGTGACTAGGATCTCAGCTGCGCCTTCTGCTTATCACACAAATCAGTAAAACATCTCAGCAGCCAAGCTGCTACTGATGTGTGTGATGCCGGGGAGGTAGGAGACGCAGTTTAGCGCCAAGTCTAACTGAAGTTGACGCCACACATATAGTCAACCGGAGGTGCGGGTGGGGTCCCAGAGAAGATTGATTTCCAGTGGAAGATTCTTCTCATGTTAGGTTAGCACTGGGTGGGAAGCCGACATACAGCATGTTGGTGGGATGAAATTATTCCCTGGGGAGGGTGTCCTAATCTGGGAGGGTTTTTTGCTGATAAATCAGCAGTGTAGGGCCATTCACCCATGCTATTGGTGGTGTCTTGACTGAAGCTGAGACTTTGATCTCTACTGCGTGGTCTATTTGTCGCACAAATCAAGAACGGTATCTCCGCTGCCAGAGTGGTACTCTTCTTGGTATGTGTGATTGTCAGGGGAAGTAGAAGGCGTCGTTTGGGTCCAAGTCAGATGTGAGGTTGAGACCACATCAATAGCATATTGGTGGGGTGGGAGGGTTCTCTTAGAAGGGTAGATTTTTTCCTGGAGTTTGTACTCCTTTCAACTAGTTAGGGCATAGCTTTCAACTATTATAGGCTTTTAAAAGGGTGGGGGGTAGGTTCCTTAGAGAAGATTGTTTTTTCCATTGGAAGATTCTTCTCTTGTTCAGTTAGCACGGGGTGGGTTGTGCCAACATATACTAGGTTGGTGGGATGAAGTAGTTCCCTGGGGAGGGTGTCTGTGTGATGTCACTTTTTGCTGTGACTAGGATCTCAGCTGCGCCTTCTGCTTATCACACAAATCAGTAAAACATCTCAGCAGCCAAGCTACTACTGATGTGTGTGTGATGCCGGGGAGGTAGGAGACGCAGTTTAGCGCCAAGTCTAACTGAAGTTGACGCCACACATATAGTGAACCAGAGGTGCGGGTTGGGTCCCAGAGAAGATTGATTTCCAGTGGAAGATTCTTCTCATGTTAGGTTAGCACTGGGTGGGAAGCCGACATACAGCATGTTGGTGGGATGAAATTATTCCCTGGGGAGGGTGTCTTAATCTGGGAGGGTTCTTTTTGCTGATAAATCAGCAGTGTAAGGCCATTCACCTATGCTATTGGTGGTGTCTTGACTGAAGCTGAGACTTTGATCTCTACTGCGCGGTCTATTTGTCGCACAAATAAAGAACGGTATCTCCGCTGCCAGAGTGGTACTCTTCTTGGTATGTGTGATTGTCAGGGGAAGTAGAAGGCGTCGTTTGGGTCCAAGTCAGATGTGAGGTTGAGACCACATCAATAGCATATTGGTGGGGTGGGAGGGTTCTCTTAGAAGGGTAGATTTTTTCCTGGAGTTTGTACTCCTTTCAACTAGTTAGGGCATAGCTTTCAACTATTATAGGCTTTTAAAAGGGTGGGGGGTAGGTTCCTTAGAGAAGATTGTGTTTTCCATTGGAAGATTCTTCTCTTGTTCAGTTAGCACGGGGTGGGTTGTGCCAACATATACTAGGTTGGTGGGATGAAGTAGTTCCCTGGGGAGGGTGTCTGTGTGATGTCACTTTTTGCTGTGACTAGGATCTCAGCTGCGCCTTCTGCTTATCACACAAATCAGTAAAACATCTCAACAGCCAAGCTGCTACTGATGTGTGTGTGATGCCGGGGAGGTAGGAGACGCAGTTTAGCGCCAAGTCTAACTGAAGTTGACGCCACACATATAGTGAACCGGAGGTGCGGGTGGGGTCCCAGAGAAGATTGATTTCCAGTGGAAGTTTCTTCTCATGTTAGGTTAGCACTGGGTGGGAAGCCGACATACAGCATGTTTGTGGGATGAAATTATTCCCTGGGGAGGGTGTCTTAATCTGGGAGGGTTTTTTTGCTGATAAATCAGCAGTGTAGGGCCATTCACCCATGCTATTGGTGGTGTCTTGACTGAAGCTGAGACTTTGATCTCTACTGTGCGGTCTATTTGTCGCACAAATCAAGAACGGTATCTCCGCTGCCAGAGTGGTACTCTTCTTGGTATGTGTGATTGTCAGGGGAAGTAGAAGGCGTCCTGTGGGTCCAAGTCACATGTGAGGTTGAGACCACATCTATAGCATATTGGTGGGGTGGGAGGGTTCTCTTAGAAGGGTAGATTTTTTCCTGGAGTTTATACTCCTTTCAACTAGTTAGGGCATAGCTTTCAACTATTATAGGCTTTTAAAAGGGTGGGGGGTAGGTTCCTTAGAGAAGATTCTGTTTTCCATTGGAAGATTCTTCTCTTGTTCAGTTAGCACGGGGTGGGTTGTGCCAACATATACTAGGTTGGTGGGATGAAGTAGTTCCCTGGGGAGGGTGTCTGTGTGATGTCACTTTTTGCTGTGACTAGGATCTCAGCTGCGCCTTCTGCTTATCACACAAATCAGTAAAACATCTCAGCAGCCAATCTACTACTGATGTGTGTGTGATGCCGGGGAGGTAGGAGACGCAGTTTAGCGCCAAGTCTAACTGAAGTTGACGCCACACGTATAGTGAACCGGAGGTGCGGGTGGGGTCCCAGAGAAGATTGATTTCCAGTGGAAGTTTCTTCTCATGTTAGGTTAGCACTGGGTGGGAAGCCGACATACAGCATGTTGGTGGGATGAAATTATTTCCTGGGGAGGGTGTCTTAATCTGGGAGGGGTTTTTTGCTGATAAATCAGCAGTGTAGGGCCATTCACCTATGCTATTGGTGGTGTCTTGACTGAAGCTGAGACTTTGATCTCTACTGCGCGGTCTATTTGTCGCACAAATCAAGAACGGTATCTCTGCTGCCAGAGTGGTACTCTTCTTGGTATGTTTGATTGTCAGGGGAAGTAGAAGGCGTTGTGTGGGTCCAAGTCAGATGTGAGGTTGAGACCACATCTATAGCATATTGGTGGGGTGGGAGGGTTCTCTTAGAAGGGTAGATTTTTTTCCTGGAGTTTTTACTCCTTTCAACTAGTTAGGGCATACCTTTCAACTATTATAGGCTTTTAAAAGGGTGGGGGGTAGGTTGCTTAGAGAAGATTGTGTTTTCCATTGGAAGATTCTTCTCTTGTTCAGTTAGCACGGGGTGGGTTGTGCCAACATATACTAGGTTGGTGGGATGAAGTAGTTCCCTGGGGAGGGTGTCTGTGTGATGTCACTTTTTGCTGTGACTAGGATCTCAGCTGCGCCTTCTGCTTATCACACAAATCAGTAAAACATCTCAGCAGCCAAGCTGCTACTGATGTGTGTGATGCCGGGGAGGTAGGAGACGCAGTTTAGCGCCAAGTCTAACTGAAGTTGACGCCACACATATAGTGAACCAGAGGTGCGGGTTGGGTCCCAGAGAAGATTGATTTCCAGTGGAAGATTCTTCTCATGTTAGGTTAGCACTGGGTGGGAAGCCGACATACAGCATGTTGGTGGGATGAAATTATTCCCTGGGGAGGTTGTCTTAATCTGGGAGGGTTTTTTTTGCTGATAAATCAGCAGTGTAGGGCCATTCACCTATGCTATTGGTGGTGTCTTGACTGAAGCTGAGACTTTGATCTCTACTGCGCGGTCTATTTGTCGCACAAATCAAGAACAGTATCTCCGCTGCCAGAGTGGTACTCTTCTTGGTATGTGTGATTGTCAGGGGAAGTAGAAGGCGTCCTGTGGGTCCAAGTCACATGTGAGGTTGAGACCACATCTATAGCATATTGGTGGGGTGGGAGGGTTCTCTTAGAAGGGTAGATTTTTTCCTGGAGTTTGTACTCCTTTCAACTAGTTAGGGCATAGCTTTCAACTATTATAGGCTTTTAAAAGGGTGGGGGGTAGGTTCCTTAGAGAAGATTGTGTTTTCCATTGGAAGATTCTTCTCTTGTTCAGTTAGCACGGGGTGGGTTGTGCCAACATATACTAGGTTGGTGGGATGAAGTAGTTCCCTGGGGAGGGTGTCTGTGTGATGTCACTTTTTGCTGTGACTAGGATCTCAGCTGCGCCTTCTGCTTATCACACAAATCAGTAAAACATCTCAGCAGCCAAGCTGCTACTGATGTGTGTGATGACGGGAAGGTAGGAGATGCAGTTTAGCGCCAAGTCTAACTGAAGTTGACGCCACACATATAGTGAACCAGAGGTGCGGGTGGGGTCCCAGAGAAGATTGATTTCCAGTGGAAGATTCTTCTCATGTTAGGTTAGCACTGGGTGGGAAGCCGACATACAGCATGTTGGTGGGATGAAATTATTCCATGGGGAGGGTGTCCTAATCTGGGAGGGTTTTTTGCTGATAAATCAGCAGTGTAGGGCCATTCACCCATGCTATTGGTGGTGTCTTGACTGAAGCTGAGACTTTGATCTCTACTGCGCGGTCTATTTGTCGCACAAATCAAGAACGGTATCTCCGCTGCCAGAGTGGTACTCTTCTTGGTATGTGTGATTGTCAGGGGAAGTAGAAGGCGTCCTGTGGGTCCAAGTCACATGTGAGGTTGAGACCACATCTATAGCATATTGGTGGGGTGGGAGGGTTCTCTTAGAAGGGTAGATTTTTTTCCTGGAGTTTATACTCCTTTCAACTAGTTAGGGCATAGCTTTCAACTATTATAGGCTTTTAAAAGGGTGGGGGGTAGGTTCCTTAGAGAAGATTGTGTTTTCCATTGGAAGATTCTTCTCTTGTTCAGTTAGCACGGGGTGGGTTGTGCCAACATATACTAGGTTGGTGGCATGAAGTAGTTCCCTGGGGAGGGTGTCTGTGTGATGTCACTTTTTGCTGTGACTAGGATCTCAGCTGCGCCTTCTGCTTATCACACAAATCAGTAAAACATCTCAGCAGCCAAGCTGCTACTGATGTGTGTGATGCCGGGGAGGTAGGAGACGCAGTTTAGCGCCAAGTCTAACTGAAGTTGACGCCACACATATAGTGAACCAGAGGTGCGGGTTGGGTCCCAGAGAAGATTGATTTCCAGTGGAAGATTCTTCTCATGTTAGGTTAGCACTGGGTGGGAAGCCGACATACAGCATGTTGGTGGGATGAAATTATTCCCTGGGGAGGTTGTCTTAATCTGGGAGGGTTTTTTTTGCTGATAAATCAGCAGTGTAGGGCCATTCACCTATGCTATTGGTGGTGTCTTGACTGAAGCTGAGACTTTGATCTCTACTGCGCGGTCTATTTGTCGCACAAATCAAGAACGGTATCTCCGCTGCCAGAGTGGTACTCTTCTTGGTATGTGTGATTGTCAGGGGAAGTAGAAGGCGTCCTGTGGGTCCAAGTCACATGTGAGGTTGAGACCACATCTATAGCATATTGGTGGGGTGGGAGGGTTCTCTTAGAAGGGTAGATTTTTTCCTGGAGTTTGTACTCCTTTCAACTAGTTAGGGCATAGCTTTCAACTATTATAGGCTTTTAAAAGGGTGGGGGGTAGGTTCCTTAGAGAAGATTGTGTTTTCCATTGGAAGATTCTTCTCTTGTTCAGTTAGCACGGGGTGGGTTGTGCCAACATATACTAGGTTGGTGGGATGAAGTAGTTCCCTGGGGAGGGTGTCTGTGTGATGTCACTTTTTGCTGTGACTAGGATCTCAGCTGCGCCTTCTGCTTATCACACAAATCAGTAAAACATCTCAGCAGCCAAGCTGCTACTGATGTGTGTGATGACGGGAAGGTAGGAGATGCAGTTTAGCGCCAAGTCTAACTGAAGTTGACGCCACACATATAGTGAACCAGAGGTGCGGGTGGGGTCCCAGAGAAGATTGATTTCCAGTGGAAGATTCTTCTCATGTTAGGTTAGCACTGGGTGGGAAGCCGACATACAGCATGTTGGTGGGATGAAATTATTCCATGGGGAGGGTGTCCTAATCTGGGAGGGTTTTTTGCTGATAAATCAGCAGTGTAGGGCCATTCACCCATGCTATTGGTGGTGTCTTGACTGAAGCTGAGACTTTGATCTCTACTGCGCGGTCTATTTGTCGCACAAATCAAGAACGGTATCTCCGCTGCCAGAGTGGTACTCTTCTTGGTATGTGTGATTGTCAGGGGAAGTAGAAGGCGTCCTGTGGGTCCAAGTCACATGTGAGGTTGAGACCACATCTATAGCATATTGGTGGGGTGGGAGGGTTCTCTTAGAAGGGTAGATTTTTTTCCTGGAGTTTATACTCCTTTCAACTAGTTAGGGCATAGCTTTCAACTATTATAGGCTTTTAAAAGGGTGGGGGGTAGGTTCCTTAGAGAAGATTGTGTTTTCCATTGGAAGATTCTTCTCTTGTTCAGTTAGCACGGGGTGGGTTGTGCCAACATATACTAGGTTGGTGGCATGAAGTAGTTCCCTGGGGAGGGTGTCTGTGTGATGTCACTTTTTGCTGTGACTAGGATCTCTGCTGCGCCTTCTGCTTATCACACAAATCAGTAAAACATCTCAGCAGCCAAGCTGCTACTGATGTGTGTGATGCCGGGGAGGTAGGAGACGCAGTTTAGCGCCAAGTCTAACTGAAGTTGACGCCACACATATAGTGAACCAGAGGTGCGGGTGGGGTCCCAGAGAAGATTGATTTCCAGTGGAAGTTTCTTCTCATGTTAGGTTAGCACTGGGTGGGAAGCCGACATACAGCATGTTGGTGGGATGAAATTATTCCCTGGGGAAGGTGTCTTAATCTGGGAGGGTTTTTTTTGCTGATAAATCAGCAGTGTAGGGCCATTCACCTATGCTATTGGTGGTGTCTTGACTGAAGCTGAGACTTTGATCTCTACTGCCCGGTCTATTTGTCGCACAAATAAAGAACGGTATCTCCGCTGCCAGAGTGGTACTCTTCTTGGTATGTGTGATTGTCAGGGGAAGTAGAAGGCGTCGTTTGGGTCCAAGTCAGATGTGAGGTTGAGACCACATCTATAGCATATTGGTGGGGTGGGAGGGTTCTCTTAGAAGGGTAGATTTTTTCCTGGAGTTTATACTCCTTTCAACTAGTTAGGGCATAGCTTTCAACTATTATAGGCTTTTAAAAGGGTGGGGGGTAGGTTCCTTAGAGAAGATTGTGTTTTCCATTGGAAGATTCTTCTCTTGTTCAGTTAGCACGGGGTGGGTTGTGCCAACATATACTAGGTTGGTGGGATGAAGTAGTTCCCTGGGGAGGGTGTCTGTGTGATGTCACTTTTTGCTGTGACTAGGATCTCAGCTGCGCCTTCTGCTTATCACACAAATCAGTAAAACATCTCAGCAGCCAAGCTGCTACTGATGTGTGTATGATGCCGGGGAGGTAGGAGACGCAGTTTAGCGCCAAGTCTAACTGAAGTTGACGCCACACATATAGTGAACCGGAGGTGCGGGTGGGGTCCCAGAGAAGATTGATTTCCAGTGGAAGATTCTTCTCATGTTAGGTTAGCACTGGGTGGGAAGCCGACATACAGCATGTTTGTGGGATGAAATTATTCCCTGGGGAGGGTGTCTTAATCTGGGAGGGTTTTTTTTGCTGATAAATCAGCAGTGTAGGGCCATTCACCTATGCTATTGGTGGTGTCTTGACTGAAGCTGAGACTTTGATCTCTACTGCGCGGTCTATTTGTCGCACAAATCAAGAACGTTATCTCCGCTGCCAGAGTGGTACTCTTCTTGGTATGTGTGATTGTCAGGGGAAGTAGAAGGTGTCGTGTGGGTCCAAGTCAGATGCGAGGTTGAGACCACATCTATAGCATATTGGTGGGGTGGGAGGGTTCTCTTAGAAGGGTAGATTTTTTTCCTGGAGTTTGTACTCCTTTCAACTAATTAGGGCATACCTTTCAACTATTATAGGCTTTTAAAAGGGTGGGGGGTAGGTTCCTTAGAGAAGATTGTGTTTTCCATTGGAAGATTCTTCTCTTGTTCAGTTAGCACGGGGTGGGTTGTGCCAACATATACTAGGTTGGTGGCATGAAGTAGTTCCCTGGGGATGGTGTCTGTGTGATGTCACTTTTTGCTGTGACTAGGATCTCTGCTGCGCCTTCTGCTTATCACACAAATCAGTAAAACATCTCAGCAGCCAAGCTGCTACTGATGTGTGTGATGCCGTGGAGGTAGGAGACGCAGTTTAGCGCCAAGTCTAACTGAAGTTGACGCCACACATATCGTGAACCAGAGGTGCAGGTGGGGTCCCAGAGAAGATTGATTTCCAGTGGAAGATTCTTCTCATGTTAGGTTAGCACTGGGTGGGAAGCCGACATACAGCATGTTGGTGGGATGAAATTATTCCCTGGGGAGGGTGTCTTAATCTGGGAGGGTTTTTTTGCTGATAAATCAGCAGTGTAGGGCCATTCACCTATGCTATTGGTGGTGTCTTGACTGAAGCTGAGACTTTGATCTCTACTGCGCGGTCTATTTGTCGCACAAAGAACGCTATCTCCGCTGCCAGAGTGGTACTCTTCTTGGTATGTGTGATTGTCAGGGGAAGTAGAAGGCGTCGTTTGGGTCCAAATCAGATGTGAGGTTGAGACCACATCTATAGCATATTGGTGGGGTGGGAGGGTTCTCTTAGAAGGGTAGATTTTTTCCTGGAGTTTGTACTCCTTTCAACTAGTTATGGCATAACTTTCAACTATTATAGGTTTTTTAAAAGGGTGGGGGGTAGGTTCCTTAGAGAAGATTGTGTTTTCCATTGGAAGATTCTTCTCTTGTTCAGTTAGCACGGGGTGGGTTGTGCCAACATATACTAGGTTGGTGGGATGAAGTAGTTCCCTGGGGAGGGTGTCTGTGTGATGTCACTTTTTGCTGTGACTAGGATCTCAGCTGCGCCTTCTGCTTATCACACAAATCAGTAAAACATCTCAGCAGCCAAGCTGCTACTGATGTGTGTGATGCCGGGGAGGTAGGAGACGCAGTTTAGCGCCAAGTCTAACTGAAGTTGACGCCACACATATAGTCAACCGGAGGTGCGGGTGGGGTCCCAGAGAAGATTGATTTCCAGTGGAAGATTCTTCTCATGTTAGGTTAGCACTGGGTGGGAAGCCGACATACAGCATGTTGGTGGGATGAAATTATTCCCTGGGGAGGGTGTCCTAATCTGGGAGGGTTTTTTGCTGATAAATCAGCAGTGTAGGGCCATTCACCCATGCTATTGGTGGTGTCTTGACTGAAGCTGAGACTTTGATCTCTACTGCGTGGTCTATTTGTCGCACAAATCAAGAACGGTATCTCCGCTGCCAGAGTGGTACTCTTCTTGGTATGTGTGATTGCCAGGGGAAGTAGAAGGCGTCCTGTGGGTCCAAGTCACATGTGAGGTTGAGACCACATCTATAGCATATTGGTGGGGTGGGTTGGTTCTCTTAGAAGGGTAGATTTTTTTCCTGGAGTTTGTACTCCTTTCAACTAGTTAGGGCATACCTTTCAACTATTATAGGCTTTTAAAAGGGTGGGGGGTAGGTTCCTTAGAGAAGATTGTTTTTTCCATTGGAAGATTCTTCTCTTGTTCAGTTAGCACGGGGTGGGTTGTGCCAACATATACTAGGTTGGTGGGATGAAGTAGTTCCCTGGGGAGGGTGTCTGTGTGATGTCACTTTTTGCTGTGACTAGGATCTCAGCTGCGCCTTCTGCTTATCACACAAATCAGTAAAACATCTCAGCAGCCAAGCTACTACTGATGTGTGTGTGATGCCGGGGAGGTAGGAGACGCAGTTTAGCGCCAAGTCTAACTGAAGTTGACGCCACACATATAGTGAACCAGAGGTGCGGGTTGGGTCCCAGAGAAGATTGATTTCCAGTGGAAGATTCTTCTCATGTTAGGTTAGCACTGGGTGGGAAGCCGACATACAGCATGTTGGTGGGATGAAATTATTCCCTGGGGAGGGTGTCTTAATCTGGGAGGGTTTTTTTTGCTGATAAATCAGCAGTGTAGGGCCATTCACCTATGCTATTGGTGGTGTCTTGACTGAAGCTGAGACTTTGATCTCTACTGCGCGGTCTATTTGTCGCACAAATAAAGAACGGTATCTCCGCTGCCAGAGTGGTACTCTTCTTGGTATGTGTGATTGTCAGGGGAAGTAGAAGGCGTCGTTTGGGTCCAAGTCAGATGTGAGGTTGAGACCACATCAATAGCATATTGGTGGGGTGGGAGGGTTCTCTTAGAAGGGTAGATTTTTTCCTGGAGTTTGTACTCCTTTCAACTAGTTAGGGCATAGCTTTCAACTATTATAGGCTTTTAAAAGGGTGGGGGGTAGGTTCCTTAGAGAAGATTGTGTTTTCCATTGGAAGATTCTTCTCTTGTTCAGTTAGCACGGGGTGGGTTGTGCCAACATATACTAGGTTGGTGGGATGAAGTAGTTCCCTGGGGAGGGTGTCTGTGTGATGTCACTTTTTGCTGTGACTAGGATCTCAGCTGCGCCTTCTGCTTATCACACAAATCAGTAAAACATCTCAACAGCCAAGCTGCTACTGATGTGTGTGTGATGCCGGGGAGGTAGGAGACGCAGTTTAGCGCCAAGTCTAACTGAAGTTGACGCCACACATATAGTGAACCGGAGGTGCGGGTGGGGTCCCAGAGAAGATTGATTTCCAGTGGAAGTTTCTTCTCATGTTAGGTTAGCACTGGGTGGGAAGCCGACATACAGCATGTTTGTGGGATGAAATTATTCCCTGGGGAGGGTGTCTTAATCTGGGAGGGTTTTTTTGCTGATAAATCAGCAGTGTAGGGCCATTCACCCATGCTATTGGTGGTGTCTTGACTGAAGCTGAGACTTTGATCTCTACTGTGCGGTCTATTTGTCGCACAAATCAAGAACGGTATCTCCGCTGCCAGAGTGGTACTCTTCTTGGTATGTGTGATTGTCAGGGGAAGTAGAAGGCGTCCTGTGGGTCCAAGTCACATGTGAGGTTGAGACCACATCTATAGCATATTGGTGGGGTGGGAGGGTTCTCTTAGAAGGGTAGATTTTTTCCTGGAGTTTATACTCCTTTCAACTAGTTAGGGCATAGCTTTCAACTATTATAGGCTTTTAAAAGGGTGGGGGGTAGGTTCCTTAGAGAAGATTGTGTTTTCCATTGGAAGATTCTTCTCTTGTTCAGTTAGCACGGGGTGGGTTGTGCCAACATATACTAGGTTGGTGGGATGAAGTAGTTCCCTGGGGAGGGTGTCTGTGTGATGTCACTTTTTGCTGTGACTAGGATCTCTGCTGCGCCTTCTGCTTATCACACAAATCAGTAAAACATCTCAGCAGCCAATCTACTACTGATGTGTGTGTGATGCCGGGGAGGTAGGAGACGCAGTTTAGCGCCAAGTCTAACTGAAGTTGACGCCACACATATAGTGAACCGGAGGTGCGGGTGGGGTCCCAGAGAAGATTGATTTCCAGTGGAAGTTTCTTCTCATGTTAGGTTAGCACTGGGTGGGAAGCCGACATACAGCATGTTGGTGGGATGAAATTATTTCCTGGGGAGGGTGTCTTAATCTGGGAGGGGTTTTTTGCTGATAAATCAGCAGTGTAGGGCCATTCACCTATGCTATTGGTGGTGTCTTGACTGAAGCTGAGACTTTGATCTCTACTGCGCGGTCTATTTGTCGCACAAATCAAGAACGGTATCTCTGCTGCCAGAGTGGTACTCTTCTTGGTATGTTTGATTGTCAGGGGAAGTAGAAGGCGTTGTGTGGGTCCAAGTCAGATGTGAGGTTGAGACCACATCTATAGCATATTGGTGGGGTGGGAGGGTTCTCTTAGAAGGGTAGATTTTTTCCTGGAGTTTTTACTCCTTTCAACTAGTTAGGGCATACCTTTCAACTATTATAGGCTTTTAAAAGGGTGGGGGGTAGGTTCCTTAGAGAAGATTGTGTTTTCCATTGGAAGATTCTTCTCTTGTTCAGTTAGCACGGGGTGGGTTGTGCCAACATATACTAGGTTGGTGGGATGAAGTAGTTCCCTGGGGAGGGTGTCTGTGTGATGTCACTTTTTGCTGTGACTAGGATCTCAGCTGCGCCTTCTGCTTATCACACAAATCAGTAAAACATCTCAGCAGCCAAGCTGCTACTGATGTGTGTGTGTGATGCCGGGGAGGTAGGAGACGCAGTTTAGCGCCAAGTCTAACTGAAGTTGACGCCACACATATAGTGAACCGGAGGTGCGGGTGGGGTCCCAGAGAAGATTGATTTCCAGTGGAAGATTCTTCTCATGTTAGGTTAGCACTGGGTGGGAAGCCGACATACAGCATGTTTGTGGGATGAAATTATTCCCTGGGGAGGGTGTCTTAATCTGGGAGGGTTTTTTTTGCTGAGAAATCAGCAGTGTAGGGCCATTCACCTATGCTATTGGTGGTGTCTTGACTGAAGCTGAGACTTTGATCTCTACTGCGCGGTCTATTTGTCGCACAAATCAAGAACGTTATCTCCGCTGCCAGAGTGGTACTCTTCTTGGTATGTGTGATTGTCAGGGGAAGTAGAAGGTGTCGTGTGGGTCCAAGTCAGATGCGAGGTTGAGACCACATCTATAGCATATTGGTGGGGTGGGAGGGTTCTCTTAGAAGGGTAGATTTTTTTTCCTGGAGTTTGTACTCCTTTCAACTAGTTAGGGCGTAGCTTTCAACTATTATAGGCTTTTAAAAGGGTTGGGGGTAGGTTCCTTAGAGAAGATTGTGTTTTCCATTGGAAGTTTCTTCTCTTGTTCAGTTAGCACGGGGTGGGTTGTGCCAACATATACTAGGTTGGTGGGATGAAGTAGTTCCCTGGGGTGGGTGTCTGTGTGATGTCACTTTTTGCTGTGACTAGGATCTCTGCTGCGCCTTCTGCTTATCACACAAATCAGTAAAACATCTCAGCAGCCAAGCTGCTACTGATGTGTGTGATGCCGGGGAGGTAGGAGACGCAGTTTAGCGCCAAGTCTAACTGAAGTTGACACCACATATATAGTGAACCGGAGGTGCGGGTGGGGTCCCAGAGAAGATTGATTTCCAGTGGAAGATTCTTCTCATGTTAGGTTAGCACTGGGTGGGAAGCCGACATACAGCATGTTGGTGGGATGAAATTATTCCCTGGGGAGGGTGTCTTAATCTGGGAGGGTTTTTTTTGCTGATAAATCAGCAGTGTAGGGCCATTCACCTATGCTATTGGTGGTGTCTTGACTGAAGCTGAGACTTTGATCTCTACTGCGCGGTCTATTTGTCGCACAAATCAAGAACGGTATCCCTGCTGCCAGAGTGGTACTCTTCTTGGTATGTGTGATTGTCAGGGGAAGTAGAAGGTGTTGTGTGGGTCCAAGTCAGATGCGAGATTGAGACCACATCTATAGCATATTGGTGGGGTGGGAGGGTTCCCTTAGGAGGGTGGATTTTTTCCTGGAGTTTGTACTCCTTTCAACTAGTTAAGGCATACCTTTCAACTATTATAGGCTTTTAAAAGGGTGGGGGGTAGGTTCCTTAGAGAAGATTGTGTTTTTCATTGGAAGATTCTTCTCTTGTTCAGTTAGCACGGGGTGGGTTGTGCCAACATATACTAGGTTGGTGGGATAAAGTAGTTCTCTGGGGAGGGTGTCTGTGTGATGTCACTTTTTGCTGTGACTAGGATCTCTGCTGCGCCTTCTGCTTATCACACAAATCAGTAAAACATCTCAGCAGCCAAGCTGCTACTGATGTGTGTGATGCCGGGGAGGTAGGAGACACAGTTTAGCGCCAAGTCTAACTGAAGTTGACACCACACATATAGTGAACCGGAGGTGCGGGTGGGGTCCAAGAGAAGATTGATTTCCAGTGGAAGTTTCTTCTCATGTTAAGTTAGCACTGGGTGGGAAGCCGACATACAGCATATTGGTGGGATGAAATTGTTCCCTGGGGAGGGTCTCTTAATCTGGGAGGGGTTTTTTTGCTGATAAATCAGCAGTGTAGGGCCATTCACCTATGCTATTGGTTGTGTCTTGACTGAAGCTGAGACTTTGTTCTCTACTGCGCAGTCTATTTGTCGCACACATCAAGAATGGTATCTCCACTGCCAGAGTGGTACTCTTCTTGGTATGTTTGATTGTCAGGGGAAGTAGAAGGCGTCGTGCGGGTCCAAGTCAGATGTGAAGATGAGACCACATCTATAGCATATTGGTGAGGTGGGGGGGGGGTTCTCTTAGAAGGGTAGATTTTTTCCTGGAGTTTGTACTCCTTTCAACTAGTTAGGGCATACCTTTCAACTATTATAGGCTTTTAAAAGGGTGGGGGGTAGGTTCCTTAGAGAAGATTGTGTTTTTCATTGGAAGATTCTTCTCTTGTTCAGTTAGCACGGGGTGGGTTGTGCCAACATATACTAGGTTGGTGGGATGAAGTAGTTCTCTGGGGAGGGTGTCTGTGTGATGTCACTTTTTGCTGTGACTAGGATCTCTGCTGCGCCTTCTGCTTATCACACAAATCAGTAAAACATCTCAGCAGCCAAGCTGCTACTGATGTGTGTGATGCCGGGGAGGTAGGAGACGCAGTTTAGCGCCAAGTCTAACTGAAGTTGACGCCACACATATAGTGAACCGGAGGTGCGGGTGGGGTCCCAGAGAAGATTGGTTTCCAGTGGAAGATTTTTCTCATGTTAGGTTAGCACTGGGTGGGAAGCCGACATACAGCATGTTGGTGGGATGAAATTGTTCCTTGGGGAGGGTGTCAATCTGGGAGGGTTTTTTTTGCTGATAAATCAGCAGTGTAGGGCCATTCACCTATGCTATTGGTGGTGTCTTGACTGAAGCTGAGACTTTGATCTCTACTGCGCGGTCTATTTGTCGCACACATCAAGAACAGTATCTCTGCTGCCAGAGTGGTACTCTTCTTGGTATGTGTGATTGTCAGGGGAAGTAGAAGGCGTCGTGTGGGTCCAAGTCAGAAGTGAGGTTGAGACCACATCTATAGCATATTGGTGGGGTGGGAGGGTTCCCTTAGGAGGGTGGATTTTTTCCTGGAGTTTGTACTCCTTTCAACTAGTTGAAGGCATACCTTTCAACTATTATAGGCTTTTAAAAGGGTGGGGGGGTAGGTTCCATAGAGAAGATTGTGTTTTCCATTGGAAGATTCTTCTCTTGTTCATTTAGCACAGGGTGGATTGTTCCAACATATACTAGGTTGGTGGGATGTAGTAATTCCCTGGGGAGGGTGTCTGTGTGACGAAGATTGATTTCCAGTGGAAGATTCTTCTCATGATAGGTTAGCACTGGGTGGGATGCCGACATACAGCATGTTGGTGGGATGAAATGGAGTAATAATAATGGGATAATTCCCCTTCCCTCAGTAGATGTTGAATGGTTGTCATTTGTTATAGGGAGATGATTATGGCAGCACTTATTATACATGTGTGATTATGGCAGGATTCGTTACAGAGGGAAGATTATGGTGGCACTTGTTATTGGGGGTGATTATTGCAGCACTTGCCTGAGGTTTAGCATAATGGCAGCACTTGTTATAGAGGGGGGATTAGGGAGATTGTTGCAGCAATTGTAGAGAGGAGATTATGGCAGCATTTGAGGTTGGCAGCACTTGTTACAGAGGGGCGATTATGACAACACTTGTTATATGAGGGAGATTATGGCAGGTTTGGTACAATGGCAGCAGATGTATGTTGTAATGCATTTGGATAGGCAATTTTAGGCCCGGTTTCCACTGAATGAGATCTGATATGCTTTTTGGATCACATGAGAGCAGAGAATCGCCACGTCATGGGTTTTCTCATAGAAAGCCTGTGTTGCGGTTTCCACTAATCTGATGCATTGCAATCGCCATTTGCCCTGCATGATTCCATTTTTCTGTGCGGTTGCTTTTCTGCCCCCATCAGTACATTTGAATGGGACTTTGCAGTCGCATCAATAATTGTAAAACAAATGCTTATGAAATTGCGGTTTACTTGTGTGTTTTGCAATTTGTAGTGGAAAACAGCCCTAACTGCAACAGAGATAACAGAGGAGCAGAGGACCATCTCAATTGGGGTGCAGAAATGATTGGAAATGGCTCTGAGTATGTTATTTGCATAGCTAGTCTTAAAATGTAAGTTGTCTTTTTAAGGCAAATTAGAGAGGCATCTTCCTTATCAAAGAGACTTGAATTCAGCGAGTTATTATTATTCAAGGGAAAACAAAACTAACGCATGTGCCTTATAAAGGCCACCAGGTGGCAGAGTTGGTTTGCAAACCCATTAGGCAACGTTCTACCTACTATTTGGGATATGAAATTTCTGCATTTGCCCCTCAAAAAAATGAAAAGACAAATAACATTTACAGTGCTGCCCATAATTATTCATACCCCTGGCAAATTTTGACTTAAAGGTACTTTTATTTAACCAGCAAGTAATTTTTTGATGGGAAATGACATGGGTGTCTCAAAAGATAATAAGACATCGTACAAGAGGCCTTAATGTGGGAAAAAAAAACATTTTTCAGCTTTTATTTACATTTGAGCAAAAAGTGTCCAGTCCAAAATTATTCATACCCTTCTCAATAATCAATAGTAAAGCCTTTATTGGCTATTACAGCAATGAAACGCTTCCTATAATTGCAGACCAGCTTTTTGCATGTCTCCACAGATATTTTTGCCCATTCATCTTTAGCAATAAGCTCTGAATCTTTCAGGTTGGAGGGTCTTCTTGCCATCACCCTGATCTTTAGCTCCATCCACAGATTCTCAATTGGATTCAAGTCGGGACTCTGGCTGGACCACTCCAAAACGTTAATGTTGTTGTCTGGTAACCATTTCTTCACCCCGTTTGCTATGTGTTTTGGGTCATAGTCATGCTTAACCACTTCAGCCTTCAGTCGTTTTCACTTTATGCATCCGAGCAATGTTCACCTCCCATTCATTAGCCTATAACTTTATCACTACTTATCACAATGAACTGATCTATATTTAGTTTTTTCCGCCACCAATTAGACTTTCTTTGGGTGGTACATTTTGCTAAGAGCCACTTTACTGTAAATGCATTTTAACAGGAAGAATAAGAAAAAAACTGAAAAAATTCATTATTTCTCAGTTTTCAGCCATTATAGTTTTAAGATAATACATGCCTCCATAATTAAAACTCACATATTGTATTTGCCCATTTGTCCTGGTTATTACACCATTTAAATTATGTCCCTATCACAATGTATGGTGACCATATTTTATTTGGAAATAAAGATGCATTTTTCCGTTTTGCATCCATCACTATTTACAAGTTTAAAATTAAAAAAAAAAATAGAAATATTTCATCTTTACATTGATATTTAAAAAGTTTAGACCCTTAGGTAAATATTTACATGTTTGTTTTTATTTTTTATTGAAAGGTTTTATTTTTTTTTATATTAACCACTTTACCCCCAGCCGTACGGATTTCTCCGTCCCTTTTTCCATCCTTTTACCACCAGGGACGGAGAAATCCGTACTTCCCGCGCTCCTGCCGCTGCCCGCGCTCCCGCTCGCTCGTGTGCGCACACCCGCTCGCATGCACGCCGCCGCCGCCCGCTCGCCCGGAGGTCAATGAACGGGAAAAACATTCCCGTTCGTTGATCTAAGCCCCGCAATGATCCGCTGCTTTTATGAGAAGCAGCGCAATCATTGTGAAAAAAAAAAAACTTTCCCAGCCTCATAGCACTTCCTGCAAGTGTCCTTCTGGACGCTTGCAGGTCGCATAAACAAAAAGTTACTGTGGCCATCTTGTGGCCAAATGGTAAAACTACACCCTAAAGCATTTTTCACATACAAATAATTAGTTTTACACAAAAAATTAACTCATTACCTCCCACACTCCCCAATTTTTTTATTTGTAATTAAAAAACAATAAAAAAATTACAATTAAAAAAAATACATAAATAGTTACCTTAGGGACTGAACTTTTTAAATATTTATGTCAGGAGGGTACAACACTGTTACTTTATAAACTATGGGCTTGTAATTAGGGATGGACGCAAAACTGAAAAAAAAATGCACCTTTATTTCCAAATAAAATATTGGCGCCAAACATTGTGATAGGGACATAATTTAAACGGTTTTATAACCCGGGACAAATGGGCAAATAAATTTCATGGGTTTTAATTACAGTAGCATGCATTAATTAAAAAAAATAAAATGGCCCAAAACTGAAAAATAGTGATTTTTTTCCCCACATTTTTTCCTATTTTCCCATTAAAACATATTTAGAATAAAATAATTCTTGGCATAATGTCCCACCTAAAGAAAGCCTAATTGGTTGCGTAAAAAACAAGATATAGTTCATTTCATTGTGATAAGTAATGGTAAAGTTATAGACGAATGAATGGAAGGAGCGCTGAAAGGTGAAAATTGCTCTTATAAAACCCCTCAGTGGTGAAGTGGTTAAACATTTTATTTGAGTATTTTTGGGAGGGTGGGATGTAAACAGTAATTTTTTTCTGTAAATATGTGTTAATTTATTTTATTTTATTTTTTTTACATTTAGTTGTAGTTTTACTTTTTGGCCACAAGATGGCAACCATGAGTTTGTTTACATGACGTCACTCTAAGCGTAACATATACGCGTAGAGGGACGCATGGGGACGCAAGAGCCAGAAAAAGCGAAGCTTTCGAGAGAAGCTGTCCCTTTTTCTGCGGGGGAGAAGAATCAGTGATCGGGCACCATAGCCTGATGCATTGATTCCTAAGCTAACGATCCGCGGCCGGGAGCACATGTGCACACGCGTGATCGACCACGGGAGCGCGCGGACGCGCACATGGCCTCCTGGACGTAACTAGTTTGTCCAGGAGGCGAAAGTAGTTAAATGTCCACTGGTGCCCAAGACCAAGTTTCTCTGCAGACTGTCTGATGTTGTCATTGAGAATCCTCATGTATTGCTCTTTTTTCATGTTACCATTTACTATAATTAGGTTCCTTGTTCCATTGGCTAAAAACACCCCAAAGAATTAGCTTCCCACCACCATGTTTGACAGTGGGGATGGTGTTCTTTGAGTTGAAGGCTTCTCTTTTTTTACGTCAAATGAAGGAAACGTCATTGCGACCAAACAATTCATTTTATGTTGCACCTGACCATAGCACAGAAGACCAGAAGTCTTCTTCTTTGTCCAGATGAGCATTTGCAAAGGCCAAGCGAGCTTTTGTGTGCCTTATCTGGAGAAGGGGCATCCTCCTTGGTCTGCATCCGTGGAACCCAGCAGTGTGCAGTATCCGTTGGTATGTCTGCCTTGAGACATTGCTACCAGCAGACTCCAGATTCACCAGGATGGCCTTGGTGGTGATTCTTGGATTCTTTCTCTCTCTCTATTCTCCTGGCCAGCACAGGTGCCACTTTTGGCTTCCCGACCACGTCCTCTGAGATTTTCCACAGTGCGTAACATCTTAGAAATTGCCTTGTAGCCCTTTCCTGATTTGTGAGCAGCCGCAATGCCCAGCTGCAGGTCCTCACTGAACTCCTTTTTCTTAGGTTCCATTCACAACTAAAACCGCAAAACACCGTCGATTACCGCTAGCGTTTTGCGGGACTGATTCTGGAAAAATCAGTGGACACTGCAGCGTTTTGGGAGAGATCGCGATTAGCGGTGCTATGCATGCACGGCAAACCGCTGCATGTAACACGTTTCCAGTTAACGCTAATCGCAAACACGGCAGTGAGAATACTACCATAGTGTTACATGTGCTAGCGGTTTTTAAAAACCGCTAGTGGTTTGCCTTGAGCGGGAATCGTGCGATTCCTGCTCAAGTGTGAATGGACCCTTAGCCATCACTGTCCACAAACCAACTGCAGAGAGCTGCTGCTTTTCGCCTGTTAAGTTGATTAAAACAGTTGTTCCCAATTAATCAGGGTAATTAGGATGCATTAGAACAGCTTGGACTATTTGAAATGGTATAGAACTTTGAATTTTCCAACAGACTGTGACAGTTTGTGAAGAGTATGAACACTTTTGGACTGGACACTTTTTGCTCAAATGTAAATAAAAGCTGAGAAATGTTTTTTTTTCCCCCCACAATAATGTCTCTTGTACATCGTCTTATTACCTTTTGGAAAACGCCTATGTAATTTCCCGCAAAAAATCTACTTGCTGGTTGAATAAAACTAACTTTAAATCAAAATTTACCAGGGGTATGAATAATTATGTGCACCATTTTTTCTCGGGAGACTCAAAGCACCAGAGCTGCAGCCCCTAGGGCGTGCTCTATATGCAGTAGCAGTGTTAGGGAGTCTTGCCCAAGGTCTCCCACTGAATAGGTGCAGGATTACTGAGTCAAAAGAGCTGAGATTTGAACCCAGGTCGCTTGTGTCTGTGGCAGAGCTCTTAACCAATACACTATCCAGCCACATACCTGGCAAAACTGAACTGGATTTATAAAAAAAAAATCTAAAACTTCTCCAGGGTCATCATTTCTGAGGGGTGGAGCCATGGATAGTACCTCACTGAACCCGTGACCATTTTTCTCTCCACCTTCATCCCAACAGAGCTGAGCAGATGTGCAAGAAAAGGGAAAGGGGAGGCTGGGAGTGAAATTATCCATGTTGAACCTGTTGTGGAGCAAATTCATAAAAACCGCTCGCTCCAGTTTTGTTCCAGTTGTTTTTTACAAAGTTTAGCAGATGCCAAGATTAAGAATTCTAATTTGTTTACGTTGCACAGCTGCTCCACCTCTGCACCAGTTTTGCTCCAATTTTCCTTGACCTGGTTTTAATGGATATTCCCCAGTTTGGAGGGAGGATGAGAACCGATTTGAATACCAGCCAGAGCAACATCTGCATAGAGTTTGTATGTTCTCCCCATGTCTGGGTGAGTTTCCTCCTGACACTCTGGTTTCCTCCCACATCCCCAAAACATACAGACAGGTTAATTGGCTTCCCCCTAAATTGGCCCTAGACTACGATAAATACCAGTGATGGGCTTTTGAGTAATTTCCGTGTAGCAAGCTACTCGGAATTGAAATGCTAATAACCTGCTGATTACAGCTGAGACCACCAGATACGGGGGGTTAACTTACCCAGAACTCTTCTGGATCATCTGCTCTCCATTCCGCATCATAGGCGAACTGTTGGCCGCTTTCCACGACTCACTACCGCGCTATGATGCGATGATGAGACATTTTACATTAGGGGACAGCGTCAAGGTTTCGTCGAGTTCGATCGTCGCGAAAGTGCACACTGCTCCTGATACGCACCCGATCGAGCAAGTCGACCCACTATCTTGCAGCATGCACGATCGAGAATGCAACCATTTTTTGTACCAAAAATGGTCACATTGACTGTTGGGCATGCACATGGCGGCACCATTTTTTTCGTCCAATACGGTGAGCGGCGTTTTCATGGCTGACATCATGGGGGTGAGTGTGTACTGTTACTATTGGTTCCTATCTTCTTCCATAAGTTCTCTATCAGGTCCGCATGGAATAACAGGACCTGTGATTCGCCTGTTTCTTTCAGGCTGTTGATTGGTCATATGTTGGTGGAATGTATGTATATATACTTTGTGGTAAACCTGTATGTTTATTCAGTCTGCCACTTGCCTGAGAAAGGGGTGTTCCCCGAAACGTCGCATTTTATGTGACAGATCATTCTGACAATGATTCAATAAAAGAGCATATATGATACTTTGATGGTGCCGGCTTCAACTTTCGTCTACTAGATATCCGTCTGGTCAACGGACAGCCGCGGCACATCGCCATTGTTCTCTATAGGAGTGCCTCCTCTTCTCTCATGACAGCTGCACTTTGTAATACCAATCACTGCATACCCACCTGTGTTCAGTGCACCTACCTACCTACGTGACAACACGCAGTGTTATATACGCAGTGTCACTGCACCTGTTGACGGTACCTGTGTGTGTGTGTGTGTGAGTCAGCTGCACATTTGTAATACCAATCACTACATACCCACCTGTGTTCAGTGCACCTACCTACCCACGTGACTGCATGCAGTGTCACTGCACCTGTTGACAGTGTGTGTGTGTGTGTGTGTGTGTGTGTGTGTGTGTGTGTGTGTGTGTGTGTGTGTGTGTGTGTGTGTGACAGCTTCACATTTGTAATACCAATCACTACATACCCACGTGTGTTCAGTGCACCTACCTACCTACGTGACCGCATGCAGTGTCATTTCACCTGTTGACGGTACCTGTGTGTGTGTGTGACAGCTGCACATTTGTAATACCAATCACTACATACCCACGTGTGTTCAGTGCACCTACCTACCTACGTGGCCGCATGCAGTGTCATTTCACCTGTTGACGGTACCTGTGTGTGTGTGTGACAGCTGCACATTTGTAATACCAATCACTGCATACCCACCTGTGTTCAGTGCACCTACCTACCTACGTGACCGCACGCAGTGTTATATACGCAGTGTCACTGCACCTGTTGACAGTACCTGTGTGTGTGTGACAGCTGCACATTTGTAATACCAATCACTACATACCCATCTGTGTTCAGTGCACCTACATACCTACGTGACCGCATGGTGTCACTGCACCTGTTGACGGTACGTGTGTGTGTGTGTGTGTGTGTGTGTGTGTGTGTGTGTGTGTGTGTGACAGCTGCACATTTGTAATACCAATCACTGCATACCCACCTGTGTTCATGTGCACCTACCTACCTACGCGACCACACGCAGTGTTATATACGCAGTGTCACTGCACCTGTTGACGGTGCCTGTGTGTGTGTGTGTGTGTGAGACAGCTGTACATTTGTAATATCAATCACTGCATACCCACCTGTGTTCAGTGCACGTACCTACCTACCTACGCCACCACACGCAGTGTCACTGCACCTGTTGACGGTGTGTGTGTGTGTGTGTGTGAGACAGCTGCACATTGTAATACCAATCACTGCATATCCACCTGTGTTCAGTGCACCTACCTACCTACCTACGTGACCGCAAGTAGTGTTATATACCAGTCACTGCACCTGTTCACGGTACCTGTGAGTGTGACAGCTGCAAATTTGCATAATTGTTCACAGTACCTGTGTGACCGCATGCTGTGTAACGTACCAGTCCGTGCATACCTGTTTACTGCAGCGGCTCGATTGATAAGAAAAAAAACTTGCCCTGTATGCCTAGCATAAGTTGGTCCCCACACAGCATCTCTGCCTGCAGGCCGCTTGACTGCCTTCTCCGCCACCACCAACAGAGTTCAGGACTCACTCCGGGCATATTCCTGAATTTTTAAGGCCGCTGTTAGCAGCGGCCACTATAATAATTTTTCTGGTGCGTGTATATGCCTGCCTAACTTTTCTGGCTGCACTGCAGCTGCAACAACAAAACAAAAGGCATGTACATGTGTCAATTCCCACTCGTGATCGTTACCTTGCCGCGGTGAAGGGGCTTGCATATCACAATGAAGTAATGACCGATGGCTATATGAGTGTCTCGGGGGGGGGGGGGGGCACACCCAAGATAATAAGGTCGTTGCTTCATTGTGCACAGACCAAATTCGATCAGCTGGACAGTCACTGTTCTGTCATTGAGCTACCTCAGCCCGGCGACTCTGGCCATGGTGCGCACCAGTCCAGCATGGCCGTCGCTACACAAACAGCTGTGTGCGGTGCGTTATACAGTGAGTTTGGTGTGTCAGTGTGAAGCAGTACTCCAATTACACTCCTTGATTGATATATACACACGCAAGATGTTTTAAAGCACTTTAGGCCTCCAATTTAGCATGCAATGTGATTTCTGCCCTTAAAACGCTGCTGTGCGCCAAAACGGATTTTTCCCCTGGACTTTTGGTGTGTATCCCACTCCCCCATGTAAAAACTCAGATGTTAGACCCCTTGAAACATCTTTTACATCACTTTTGTGGCCAGCATAAATTTTTCTAATTTTCGAAGTTCGCCTCCCCATTGAAGTCTATTGCGGTTCGCGGAAGTTTGCGCGAACCAAACTTTTTGCGGATGTTCGCGAACCAAAAATTGGAGGTTCGAACCATCTCTAAGTATATTGTTTTGTCACTTAACTGTCCCTCAGAGGGGTTCACAATCTAATCCCTCCCATAGTCATAGGTCTATGTATGTATTGCATAGCGTATGTATCCTAGTCTAGGGCCAATTTAGGGGGAAGCCAATTAAATTATCTGTATGTTTTTGGGATGTGGGAGGAAACCGGAGTGTCCAGAGGAAACCCACACAGACACGGGGAGAACATACAAACTCCTTCCAGATAGTGCCCTGGCTGGGATTAGAACAGGGGACCCAGTGCTGCAAGGCAAGAGTGCTAAGCACTACGCCACCGTGCTACCAGCAATCCATCCACAGAGCTCCAGCAGTCAACTGTGTTTGCAGCTGAGTTTCCCTATGTCAGCCATCAGTCAGGTGCCGGGTTGTGTCTGGTTGGAACAGATACCTCTTTACTAATTAAATTCATTTTTATGACTGTATGTATCCTCTGGTCAAGATAATTCTCTATGCTTTGTAAAGGCCTGACGAAGGGTCAATAACCCGAAACGGACTAGTGTCGTCGCCTGAACTAAAATTACCTTTATTCATCAAACAAAGCACACTGTGTCTATGATCTGCTTTTTGTATTGCTTTTTATGTCTGTACCACAAATTTTTCTGCTGCTTTACAAAGAATTTTTCTACCTTTTTGAAGAAGAAAAATAATTTTTTGTGAATATAATAAAGTGTGAAACAAAAATTTTGGAAACAGATAGCTATTTTGTGGCTTCACTTGATTTAAATCGATCCTCCTATAAAGAAACCTGGTGGCTGAGATGGACCCCTTGCATTCTCTCACAGATAATATGTACTGTGTGACCCTCCCTACTATCAGCTGCAATGTTACAAGTGTGCAGCACATTTTGGCACAACTGAACCAGGTTTTGAAGTTGGCAAGGCCGGCATTCAAATGCTACTCCTTTTATGGGTAGATGAAGCTTCAGGACTACACAAATAAGACTCTGTCTCACTATTAATTTAATCCTATTGGTATTCATCAGCAGGTGCCAAATTAGATAAGACCTCAGCCAGAGAAACTATTTATATTTAAACCAATGTTTCATTTCTTTTTCTCCAAATTCCTACTGAGAAGCAAATTCTTTGTGGGAATGGTTTATTAAAGGTTAAAAGTGTTCACTTCAGACATGCAGCCATGTTCAGGTGACAGAACCCATGGATGCCATATAAGTGTATTCGTTCAGTGTCCCCTTCATAAATTATCCTTGTGAGATAAAGGGTAAGTGGACTTGCAACATCCAGAACACTAAATAACCCCCCTAAAACTGTCCTCGATCAATACTTTAGTTACAATGCATTTCTAATGTTGCCCCTATGGCTGTAGTAGATCTGAAAACACTGGCTACCTGTTGTTTGCATGTGCCCTTCCCTTTACTACTGCTGTACAGGAATCTGAAATCCTACTGATCCATTCTTTTTAGCAAAGATATACAAAATATCTTTTGCTCCTGAATTCTGTATAGTCCATGTGATGAGAGATGTGGTAGGACTCAATGTTTTGCATAGAAAGTTGGTCCTCTTCCAACTGAAGAAGGTATGCAAACCGATAACAGATCATATATTACTATAGACTTGCCTGTTACACATGCATACGCGAAATAAAGGCGTCAGGAAATGTGGGCGCTGGGATATAGTTGATAGCAGAATTGTTGGTAAAATTTATACTTATTCTATTTTACAGTACTTTTTTTTTTTTACTACGGTTAAATCTAACCAGACTCTCACACACACAAACCTCCCCCCTCCGATGCCTAACCCTAACAACCCCCAATCCCGTCCCCACTCCCCCGCTGATGCCTAGCCTGAAAACATCCTCCAATGTCTAATTTTAAATCAATCCTTCCCCACTTACCCGCACCTTAGCTTGAACCCTCCCCCCCCTTCTTGAAGCCTATCCTTAAAACCCCTTCCTGACTCCTAACTTTAATCCAACTCCCCCCCCCCCCTCTACCTAACCTTAAAACCCTGGGGCCAACATTTAAACCACCTTCCCCATGCCTAACCTTAACACCCCTCACCATGCCTAACCTTAAGCCCCCCCCCCCCCCCCCCCGAACAAAAAAATAAATAATTGGGCAAATGCAAAGAAAAGGAAAACAACAATTTTCTGCAAATACGCAGCTGTCGCCTCTCCCTTACCTGTCATAGATGGCTACAGGTGCCCTTTAGTATTAGGTAGCCAGAAGTACCCTCAATATTAAATAAAGGCATTGGACTCACTTGTGTGCCTGCAGTAATTAGAGAAGGGAGAGCTGCTGTGCAGAGACCTATAGGGAAAGCTTAGTTAGGCTCTTGTAGGCTTGTTAGCTAGCTCCTTGCTGATTCTTATTGCTAAAACAGCACCCCTCAACAGCTCTTTTGAGAGCTAATCTTGTTCTTGTGATCAATTTTTTTTTTTTTAGTGGCCCACTTGCATTATATACAGCCCTGTCAGTCAGTTGCCGCTGGCCTGTGGTGTAATTCTTACTGTGCCACTGCCAGGCCCAGCACATTAACCTCCTTGGCGGTATTCACGAGCAGAGCTCGGGCTGACTGACACATGTCAGGAGCGGTAAGCCCGAGCTCTGCTCGTGTGGGCTAAAAACAATGTCTGCAGCTAATTCCTGGGTCCCGCGCGCGATCAGCGCTTGTCAGCGGGACCCAGGCTTCTTCCCCCCGGCCGCCGGAGTCCGCATTACCTTTTGATCTTCCGGGACCCGGCGGCCATTAGCTGGGAGGATCGGCGGTGCGTCGTGACGTCGCGGGCGGCGAGAAGGCATGGGGAGGGTGGCTGGAAAAAAGTGCCTGCAGCCAAATCCTGGGTCCCGTGCGCGATCAGCGCTTGTCAGCGGGACCCAGGCTTCTTCCACCCGGCCGGCCGGAGTGCCCATTACTGCTCTGATCCTGGGGGACCCGGTGGCCAATTAGCCCAGCCGATCAGCGGCAAGTGACGTAGGGGCAGCGTAGGGTCACAGGGGAGGGAGGGAGTATAAAAAAAAAATTAAAATAAACAGTTCTGATTGGCCCAAAACAGCATTGTATTGGATACAATGGGATTTTGTATCCAATGCAATGTTGCCTTTTGCTTCCTGGATTGCTGAGAGGAGTTGTGGCTGTTGAGCTGAAAAGGAGCTGTCTGTGATTTGTGAGTGCTTATTTTATCTGATTTCTGCCTACCTGTTACCGATTTTTGCCTGGACTTTGACTATTCTTTCTGCCTTCTGCCTGGATTTGATTGATTACCCGTTGCCGATTTTGCCTGGACTTTGACTACTCTTTCTGCCTTCTGCCTGGATTTTGATTGATTACCCGTTGCCGATTTTTGCCTGGACTTTGACTACTCTTTCTGCCTTCTGCCTGGATTTGATTGATTACCTGTTGACGATTTTTGCCTGGACTTGGACTACTCTTTGCCTGCTGCCTGCACCGACCTCTGCCTGGATTTACTATGGCATCATCCTCCAGAAGGCGTCTCACCGCGGAAGCGCTGGCGGAGTTGGAGGACAGCGATCTGCAGTCACTGGCGGACTCCAGTGACAGCGACGCACCTGGGGATCTGTCATCCGACCCAGATAGCGACAGCGACAACGACTCCATCACCAGCGAAGTTAGTGATGTCCGGGTTTGGTGCCCCATCGACCTTTCTCAGGCTCCGCCACCGCCCCCACGTTTCCCTTTTACTGGGGAGCCTAGCCTGAAGAAGGAATGCGAGTGCAACCCCCTGGCATACCTGCAGATTTTCTTCTCGGAGGCGGTTATTGAGAGGATAGTGGAGGAGACTAATCACTATGCGACCCAACAATTGGCTACTCCTCAAGGACCCTTTTCCAGAAGCAGGACCTGGGAGCCGGTAACAGCAGCGGATATTTGGCTGTTTTTGGGCCTGATCATTCTGCAGGGAGTGGTGGGGAAGCCCCTGCAGAAATGGTACTGGAGCACGAATAAGATCATTGCAACCCCCTTCTTCGGTACAGTTATGTCCGAGTACCGTTTTTCCCTTATAATGAAATTTCTCCACTTTTCCAACAATGAAACTTTTGATGAGTCGACTCACCCTGCTCCAAAACTAAAAAAAATCTGGGAGGTCTACCAGATGATGGTGGAAAATTTTAGGACCACGTATGTGCCACAGAGGGACATCAGCGTGGACGAGAGCCTGATGGCCTATAAGGGGAGGCTGAGCTGGCTCCAATATATTGCTTCAAAGCGGGCCCGCTTTGGGATAAAATCATACACGCTATGCGAGTCAAGTACCGGATACATCTGGAATACTATTTTGTATACGGGAAAAGGCACAAAATTTTGTCCCAGGTTTAGCGAGTTTGGAGTGGCGACATCGTCTGTATTGTCCCTTCTGGAGCCTTTGTTGGACAAAGGCTACTGTCTCACCACAGATAATTTCTACACCTCCCCTGAACTGTCTGAGATTCTTATAAAGCATAAGACTGACATCTATGGCACTGTTAGGCCTAACAGGAGGGAGATGCCGTCGGCCTTTGCCAAGCAGAAGCTGAAGACTGGGGACATAGCTGCTTGGCAGAAAGGGAAGATGTTAGCCCTCCGGTGGCGGGACAAAAAAGACGTCTGTCTCCTCTCTACTGTTCATGACACCTCCACTGTCCCCACCAGAACGAGAGAAGGAAAAGATATTGTAAAACCGCAGGTCGTGGTGGACTATAACCACACCATGGGTGGTGTGGACAAAGCTGACCAGGCGGTGACCTTTTATCCTGCTGTCAGGAAACAGCAGAAAAAGTATTATAAGAAGATTTTCCGGCACCTACTGGAACAAAGCATTTGGAATGCATACATTCTGCACAAGCAGGGAAGTGACAGGCCAGTGACGCATGCTGACTTCATCTGGAAACTGTGCGAATGTATCTGTCTAAGGTACCAGACTGCATCGGATGCCAGAGTTGGACGCCGTGCCTCTTATGTGGTTAATCCGGAGCGCCTCACTGGCCGTCATTTTATGGAATACATTCCACCAACTCCCAAAAAAAATGCCCCAACTAGGACATGTCATGTATGCTGCATCAAAAGCGACGAGAAGGGGAAAAGAATCAGGAAAGAATCACGATTCTACTGTCCAGACTGTGATGTTGCCCTGTGTGCAATTCCTTGCTTTAAAATATACCACACACGGGAGGTGTATTAGGAGTATATATGTACATACTGCATAATCTGCTGCATTATTTATACAATTTTATTTCAGATTATTGATAAATTTATTTACTTCAACAATTTTGTGTTCCTGACTTTTATTTATATGCAGAATGTCTACCACACTTTTATTCTGATGTATTTTGGTGAGTTAAGACTTAAAAATCGGAGGCGTAAAATTCATGAAAAAAAATGTACCGCTTTTGACTCCTAATTCCTGACAGAAATGCACCGCCAAGGAGGTTAAGTGAGTACCTGTGTGTGTGACAGGCAGCTGCAGATTTGTAATCCCATCCCAATCACTGCACCTGTTCACTGTTCAGTGCACCTACCCAGGGCCGGCCCGCTCATGAGGCGGAGGGAAACTTTTGCCTCAGGTGGCACATTTCTAGGGGCGGCATCCGCCCGTCGGTAGGTGCGGGGAGCCGGCCGCCGAGCTGGAGGGGTAGCGGGCATGACGGGGGTATTGGGCCTAGCGGCAGGGAGGGGGGTCGGACCCCCCCCCTACCTCGCCTGGGTCCCCCGATCTGCGCTCCCCTCCAGCCTTAAATAGATCAGAAGCAGCACGGGCGGGGAGGACTCACCTCTTCCTCGTTCCAGCATGCGCTCCACTGACGTCATTTCCTGCAATGCCGTCCACTTACAATACAGTGGGTGGGGTTGAAGGAAGTGACGTCAGTGGAGCGCACGCTGGCCTGGAACGAGGAAGAGGTGAGTCCTCCCCACCCGTGCCTCTTATGAGTAGCGGCTGCTTCTGATCTATTTAAGGCTGGAGGGGAGCGCAGATCGGGGGACCCAGGCGAGGTAGGGGGGGGTCCGACCCCCCTCCCCGCCGCTAGGCCCAATACCACCGTCCTGCCCGCTACCCCTCCAGCTCGGCGGCGGGGGGGGGGCAGCAATAATTTCTTCTAAATTTGCATTGACGCATTGTTAATACCACCAGTCATTGCACCTGTTCACGGCAAAAAAAACCTGTGCACCTGTGGCAGTGCTCAAATTTACATGGAGCTGCTAGCACCCAAATTTCGTGCTTCCCATACACACAATAGATGGTTCTTGGCAGGCCTGGATTTACCTCATGGGAGCCTAGAGGCACAAACGTCCCATCACCTTAGACCGCGGCTAGCTGTTATGATCATGTCTGCAGCGTTTACTGCTGGCTGCAGTGGTATTGTAACCCAAGCAGTTCTGATGTCATTACATGCATTTTCTTAGAACGTTTGCGTTTTGCCTTTGACCTTGCTGTTTTTGGTGATTTATTCAAAGCTGCAGGAAAATTATCAGTAACACTTTCTGCTTGCTGCTCATTCTTGCAAGCAATTGAAGGAGCAGCTGATTGGCCTGCTGCCAGGAGTTCATTAAGAGGAAAAGGCAATGGATCTATGCGCAACCAATTGTGAATTACAAAAGCTATAAATTGCAAAGGACTTTGTCTAAACTGAGTGTGATCTAAGACATCGATTGCCCAATCAAAAAGTTTGCCCTTAAAAAGAGCACAAACGATCCAATCAGACCAGGTAGAAATTGCAGAAGCCCGAAAGTCGGGATTGGCCAGAACTTTAACCAATTCTGATATAAATTTGTCTGTAACTTCAGGACCAAGCTTTTCAAATTTTTTAAAGGAGCAGGACCCCTGACAAACAGTGTCATAATTTCTGGAAATTCCCCCCACAATAGGGATTGGTAATGGGGCTACCATAATGTTACGCTTGGAGGTGTAATCTCCACAGTCAGCATGCAACACATAAGCTGACGTGAAGGAGGTACACACACCAGCACAAGGAATCAGGATATCCCCAGTTTAGTGGAGGAGAGGACTGACTCCAATAGGAGATTGTGGTGCACAGAGCCGGTGCAGATCCGAACAGCCACAAACAACACTTTCGTAATAACGTCTCAGCGCAAAGTAGCGCTGAGCGCATAAACCAGGACTGAGGAGATCAGGACGGGTAGACAGAATGAACGCTTGCTTAACTAGCCACTACTTAGTGACAGCAAGCGTCCACAATAAAACAGACTGGAATGAGGTAGCCAATGCGTTTGCAGCAATGGCGTGCCTCACAAAGACAGGACAGGATAGTCAGGAAATAGCAGGATCGATATAGATGAACGTAACACAGATAAATATACAATAAGTATGATATCCTAGCGTATTACAATTACAGTTATCAATGAAACTATTTGTAACGTCTGACTAACATATGTATATATCGGCAATGAACCGATATATGACATAAGCAGGAACTCTGACTAAGACTGGAGTAATACAGGGAACAGGACTCAGAAGGATTCGCTATATCTTTGCAGAGATGAACGCAATCCACAAACAGGACCAGGAACAGGATAACTAGCTCAGCGTGCTGGAACGCTGACTAACGGAACACAGGATATAAACAGTTCGTGTACGTATATATCAGCGACACTGATGTATCAACGTAACACGAATACAAGGAAAATAATAAACGTGCAAGTATGCGTATATATTGGCGATGAACCAATATATGACACAAGACAAGCAAAGTAACAACTTCTAGAACAAGAGCAGAACTAGGAGGACTCGCTGACCCCTTCGCAGGAGTCAGCGCAGTCCACACGGACCAGGAACGAGGTGGGGCACGAGCAGAGTAACAGACTGAATCTGAGACTATGGTAGCCCATGAGACATTGCAGGAAGCAGTTCTTTATACTGAGGTCATCCAATGGGAGCAGACCTGCAGATTCCCACACAAGTGAATGGTAATTAATCACAGGCTGATAGCAGGAAAAGGCAGACAATGATATGCAGCCTGCAGGAAAGGGACTGCCCCTCCACTGAAGCAGACAATGTTTGTTTACACAAGAGCATGTTAAACTGTCATTAATTTCAGAGTGACTGCAGATGGAATCAGCAACTAGTTTAAGTGCAAACCAAACTATGCAAGAAAATGCATGTAATGACATCAGAACTGCTTGGGTTACAATACCACTGCAGCCAGCAGTAAACGCTGCAGACATGATCATAACACTAGCAGGCTGTTTGTAAATGAAAGGGGAAAGAAATTCCCTTTGTTTACAACTTTACAGTGGTGCAGTCCCCGGCAGCGCTGTACGAGATCGGCGATCCCACGGCATATGATTGGCCGGGGAGTGCTGTCCTCTCATAGGCTGATGCCTATGAGAGGCGGAACAGGACAGATCGCTGTCCTGTTCCAATTCTGCTGATGGAGGGGAGGATGGAAGGGGAGGGAGGAGGGAGGGAGAGAGAGCCTCACAGAGGCTAGGGAAAAAAAAAATAAACAAACGGCTGCAGCGATCGGACCCCTCTGGCGGCATGTCCCCTTAGGGACAAAAAAAGGAGGTGAGTCCGATCACTGGGCTCCATAGCTGGGCTGTGCCGGAGGCTGAAAAGCCTGCACAGCCCAGCTGAGCAAAAAATGGCCTGGTCTTTAGGGGGGGTTAGCACTGTGGTCATCAAGTGGTTAAGTCTTGCATGAAAAAAATCTGTTTTACTCACCTGGGACTTCTAACAGCCCCCTGCAGTCGTCCCATGCCCTCGCAGTCACTCGCGGATCCTCCTGTCCCCCGCCGCCAGGTAGTTTCGTTTTTGGCCGACAGGCTCACTGCACCTGCGCAAGCCTGGCATCTCCTTCTTCGTGTTCAATGCACATAATAGAGGGAACGTTCGGTTGTATGTACTACTGTGCTTTTTGTTATTTGCATAATGTGTGGCAGTGGCTCACAGTTTACGTAACGCCCACTAAACTTTACATGTGGTATGAGTGTATTCCTGCTCCTATATATAAATGTGGCCAATGAGATGCAAATAATTCTGGCTCTCAAGCAAATTTTATACAAATTTCATGCAGGTTGGAATTCAGCCAATCAGCTGGAGGTGCATTTGATTTTCCTATTTGTAATTAGAGATGGCCTGAACGGTTCGCCGGCGAATGGTTCCTGGCGAACTTCCGGGGTTCACGATCGCGGAGAACTGCAAAATTTTCCGGAAGTTCGATTCACCCCCATAGTGCATCACTAGGGTCAACTTTGGCCCTCTACATCACAGTCAGCAGGCACATTGTAGCCAATCAGGCTACACTCCCTCCTGGAGCCACTCCCCCCCCCCCTTATAAAAGGCAGGAAGCATCAGGCATTGGGCTCACTCGTGTGCCTGCAGTAATTAGAGAAGAGAGAGCTGCTGTGCAGAGACCTATAGGGAAAGCTTAGTTAGGCTCTTGTATGCTTCTTAGCTTGCTCTTTGCTGATTCTTATTGCTAAAAATCCACCCCTCAACAGCTCTTTTGAGAGCTAATCTTGTTCTTGTGATTTATTTATTTATTTTTTTGTGTGGCCCACTTGCATTATATACAGCCCTGTCAGTCAGTCGCAGCTGGCCTGTGGTGTAATTCTTACTGTGCCACTGCCAGGCCCAGCACATTCAGTGACTACCTGTGTGTGTGACAGGCAGCTGTAGATTTGCAATCCCATCCCAATCACTGCACCTGTTCACTGTTCAGTGCACCTACCTACCTACTTACCTACCTACGTGAGCGCACGCATTGTTAATACCACCAGTCATTGCACCTGTTCACTGCGGTACCTGTGTGTGTGACAGGTGCACATTTGTAATACCCATCACTGCATATACCTACCTGTTGTGTTCAGTGCACCCACCTACCTACGTGAGCACACGCAGTGTGATATTTAATACCACCAGTCACTGTACCTGTTCACGGTATGTGTGTGACAGGTGCACATTTGTAATACCCATCACTGCATATACCTACCTGTTGTGTTCAGTGCACCCACCTACCTACGTGTGCGCACGCCACATGATATTTAATACCACCAGTCACTGTACCTGTTCACAGTATGTGTGTGTGAAACAGGTGCACATTTGTAATACCCACCATTGCATATACCTACCTGTTGTTCAGTGCACCCACCTACCTACGTGAGCACACACAGTGTGATATTTAATACCACCAGTCACTGTACCTGTTCACGGTACGTGTATGTGACAGGTGCACATTTGTAATACCCATCACTGCATATACCTACCTTTTGTGTTCAGTGCACCCACCTAGCTACGTGAGCGCACGCAGTGTGATATTTAATACCACCAGTCACTGTACCTGTTCACGGTACGTGTGTGTGACAGGTGCACATTTGTAATACCCATCACTGCATATACCTACCTGTTGTTCAGTGCACCCACCTACCTACGTGAGTGCACGCAGTGTGATATTTAATACCACCAGTTACTGTACCTGTTCACGGTACGTGTGTGTGACAGGTGCACATTTGTAATACCCATCACTGCATATACCTACCTGTTGTTCAGTGCACCCACCTACCTACGTGAGCGCACGCAGTGTGATATTTAATACCACCAGTCACTGTACCTGTTCACGGTACGTGTGTGTGACAGGTGCACATTTGTAATATCCATCACTGCATATACCTACCTGTTGTTCAGTGCACCCACCTACCTACATGAGTGCACGCAGTGTGATATACCACTCTGTGCATACCTGTTAATTGCACCTGTGTGACTGCACATTGTATTAGTCAAGTCAGTGCATACCTTTCACTACATCACCCCTGATATGGACAAAATGAACAAAACAGGTAGAGGCAAAGGTAGAGGCAGAACCAGAGAAAGGCCACCCAGCAGGTCTGTGCGAGGTCATGCTGATGTGACCAAAGTACAGTGCTCAGAAGAAGGCACGTCCCATCAACTCCCAAGATTGTCAAGACGTGGTTGACTATTTAACACAGAACACCTCATCTTCTGCAGCCACCAGCGCTACTACAAGCACCACATCCACTGCATTTGACACTTCGCAGGAGTTATTTGGTGGGGAAATCACTGATGCAAAGCCATTATTGCTACAACAAGATGAAGGCGCTAAGCAAGTTACACCACCTCATATGTCTAAGTTAGGCGACACTATGGACGTAATGTGTGAGGAGGAGGATGATGAAGTACCTGCTATTGGTGCAGTTTATGAGGTGTCTGAGGCAAGCGAAGCTGGGGAGGATGATTATGATGATGACGATGATACGGATGCCACGTGGGATCCTAAGAGACAAGATGACCAAGGGGACAGTTCAAAGGGGGAGTCAGAGAGGAGTAGGAGGAGACAAGTTCCTGAAAGAAGCAGGGGGAGCTCGTCGTCAGAAACAGCTGGTGGCAGTGTCCAGCGCCTTGTATCGCCACCTATGTACAACCAGCCAACATGCCCTTCAACATCAGCTGCTGATGCCACCATAGTGCCATCACCCCAGGGGGGCTCGGCGGTTGGAAATGTTTTAATGTGTCTGCCTCAGATCAGAGCAATGCCATCTGTTCTCTCTGCCTCCAAAAATTGAGCCGTGGAAAGGCCAACACCCATGTAGGGACAACTGCCTTACGAAGGCACATGCAGAAAAGGCACAAACTGCAATGGGAAGAACACCTGAGCAAAAGCAGCACACAAAAGAAAAGCCTCCCTCCTTCTCCTCTTCCTCCTTCAGGTGCAGCATCTTCAGCCGCTTTCTCTCTTGCACCTTCACAGCCACCCTCCTCCACTCCGCCTCTGACCTTGAGCGGTTCCTGCTCCTCTGCCCACAGCAGCAGTCAGGTGTCCGTGAGGAAAATCTTTGAGCAGAAAAAGCCAATTTCTGCCAGTTACCCCCTTGCCTGGCATCTGACAGCTGGCTTGGCGGAACTGTTAGCTAGCCAGCTGTTACCATACCAGCTGGTGGACTCTGAGGCCTTCCATAAATTTGTGGCCATTGGGACACCGCAGTGGAAGCTACCAGGCCGCAATTATTTCTCTAAAAAGGCGATACCCAAACTGTACCGTGAAGTTGAGAGGCAAGTGGTGTCATCTCTGGCACACAGCATTGGGTCAAGGGTCCACCTGATCACGGATGCCTGCTCTGCCAAGCACGGTCAGGGCAGGTACATTACTTGACAAGCAGGGAGTAGTGATGCTCGGATACCCCTTTTTATTATTCGAGTTTGGTCGAATTCGAATAGTAAATTATTCGAATTCGGTCGAATATTCGAGTCGAATATTTTTTACTATTCGATTCGACCTCGGACTTCGAGCTCACTATTCGAGTCGGTATTCGAGCTCATTATTCGAGCTGACTATTCGAATTGGCCTTAAATAGCTTCCAACACTTGTTTTGAGGGTGAATGATGCAAGAAACATCTTTTTTCCAAGTAACAACAGCAAGTGATTATGTGGGGATGTTTCTTTAAAAAAAAGGTGGAAAGAGAAGAGAAGTTGTGTCCAAAATTCTGTTCAGTAGTGTATCTTCTTCTTCTTCTTCCTCTTCCTCTTCTTCTTCTTCCCCTTCTTTCTTCTTTCTTCTCCTCCTCCTTCTTCTCCTCCTTCTTCTCCTTCTTCTTCTTCTTCTTCTTCTTCTTTTTCTATATCTTCTTCTTCTTCTTCTTCACTTATTTCTCTTTTATATATATATTTTTTAAAGAAATGCAGCTATTTTTGAGCGTAATAAATAGCTGGTGGCGCACGCATGTTGGAAGCGCCATTGTATGTGCTCCCTGGCAGTGGAAACACACAGACAGCAGGAGGTAAATTCAGCAGCAGCAGCAGGAGGAGGAGGATGATTGTGTGGCAGCAGGCAGTCAATGAGGCAGGCAGCGAGACATAATAGGCTGTGGTACCTAGCGGTGGTACCAGGCCGTAAATACACAGCATGAGGTTCCAGACAGCGGTCGTGAAGCCCACATCATGTCCAATACACAACTGGGACAACACAGTTTTCAACCCGGACACCTCTAAAAATAATATCACAAAGTATTAATAAAAAGTATATATATATTTTTTGTTTTTTTAAAGAAATGCAGCTATTTTTGAGCGTAACAAATAGCTGGTGGCGCATGGTGGAAGCGCCATTGTATGTGCTCCCTGGCAGTGGAAACACACAGACAGCAGGAGGTAAATTCAGCAGCAAGAGGAGGAGGATGAGTGTGTGGCAGCAGGCAGTCAATGAGGCAGGCAGCGTGACATAATAGCCCTGGTACCTAGCGGTGATACCAGGGCTGTAAATAAACACAACAGGAGGTCCCAGACAGCGGTCGTGCAGCCCACATCGTGTCCAATACACAACTGGGACAACACAGTTTTCAACCCGGACACCTCTAAAAATAATATCACAAAGTATTAATAAAAAGTATATATATATTTTTCGTTTTTTTAAAGAAATGCAGCTATTTTTGAACGTAACAAATAGCTGGTGGCGCATGGTGGAAGCGCCATTGTATGTGCTCCCTGGCAGTGGAAACACACAGACAGCAGGAGGTAAATTCAGCAGCAGGAGGAGGAGGATGAGTGTGTGGCAGCAGGCAGTCAATGAGGCAGGCAGCATGACATAATAGCCCTGGTACCTAGCGGTGATACCAGGGCTGTAAATAAACACAACAGGAGGTCCCAGACAGCGGTCGTGCAGCCCACATCGTGTCCAATACACAACTGGGACAACACAGTTTTCAACCCGGGCACCTCAGAAAAATTAAACCTTTTTTTTTTTTAATGGTTTACTTTTTTTTTTTTTTTTTACAGCAAATTACACAGATATACAGTGGTGTGAAAAACTATTTGCCCCCTTCCTGATTTCTTATTCTTTTGCATGTTTGTCACACTTAAATGTTTCTGCTCATCAAAAAACGTTAACTATTAGTCAAAGATAACATAATTGAACACAAAATGCAGTTTTAAATGATGGTTTTTATTATTAAGTGAGAAAAAAAACTCCAAATCTACATGGCCCTGTGTGAAAAAGTGATTGCCCCCCTTGTTAAAAAATAACTTAACTGTGGTTTATCACACCTGAGTTCAATTTCTGTAGTCACCCCCAGGCCTGATTACTGCCACACCTGTTTCAATCAAGAAATCACTTAAATAGGAGCTATCTGACACAGAGAAGTAGACCAAAAGCACCTCAAAAGCTAGACATCATGCCAAGATCCAAAGAAATTCAGGAACAAATGAGAACAAAGTACTGTAATTGAGATCTATCAGTCTGGTAAAGGTTATAAAGCCATTTCTAAAGCTTTGGGACTCCAGCGAACCATAGTGAGAGCCATTATCCACAAATGGCAAAAACATGGAACAGTGATGAACCTTCCCAGGAGTGGCTGGTCGACCAAAATTACCCCAAGAGCGCAGAGAAAACTCATCCGAGAGGCCACAAAAGACCCCAGTACAACATCTAAAGAACTGCAGGCCTCACTTGCCTCAATTAAGGTCATTGTTCATGACTCCACCATAAGAAAAAGACTGGGCAAAAACGGTCTGCATGGCAGATATCCAAGACGCAAACTACTTTTAAGCAAAAAGAACATTAAGGCTCCTCTTAATGTTGCTAAAAAAAATCTCAATGATTGGCAAGACTTTTTGGAAAATACCTTGTGGACCGACGAGACAAAAGTTGAACTTTTTGGAAGGTGTGTGTCCCGTTACATCTGGCGTAGAAGTAATACAGCATTTCAGCAAAAGAACATCATACCAACAGTAAAATGTGATGGTGGTAGTTTGATGGTCTGGGGTTGTTTTGCTGCTTCAGGACCTGGAAGGCTTGCTGTGATAGATGGAACCATGAATTCTACTGTCTACCAAAAAATCCTGAAGGAGAATGTCCGGCCATCTGTTTGTCAACTCAAGCTGAAGTGATCTTGGGTGCTGCAGCAGGACAATGACCCAAAACACACCAGCAAATCCACCTCTGAATGGCTGAAGAAAAACAAAATGAAGACTTTGGAGTGGCCTAGTCAAAGTCCTGACCTGAATCCTATTGAGATGTTGTGGCATGACCTTAAAAAGGTGGTTCATGCTAGAAAACCCTCAAATAAAGCTGAATTACAAAATTCCTCCAGAGCGCTGTAAAAGACTCGTTGCAAGTTATCGCAAACGCTTGATTGCAGTTATTGCTGCTAAGGGTGGCCCAACCAGTTATTAGGTTCAGGGGGCAATTTCTTTTTCACACAGGGCCATGTAGGTTTTGAGTTATTTTTCTCACTAAATAATAAAAACCATCATTTAAAACTGCATTTTGTGTTCAGTTATGTTATCTTTGACAAATAGTTAACGGTTTTTGATGAGCAGAAACATTTAAGTGTGACAAACATGCAAAAGAATAAGAAATCAGGAAGGGGACAAATAGTTTTTCACACCACTGTAGCTATTGTTTGACGTAATAGCTGGTGGCAGAGCGGCAGCAGAAGGTAAATCTGTGTACCCTGGCAGTGGGAAACACAGACAGACAGCAGAAGGGCAGTACACAGCAGCCCACTGTAGATGTAAAATGTGTGGCTGCAGGCGACGTAATAGTCAAAGTGAACCAGGCTGGCTTAGTGAGCAGGAGCCAGGAGGTGGTAAAGGGTGGTAAGGCACATTAACGATGGTTCTTCCGGCAGCCAGTTCATGTCCCCCTCTCGCCGACAACAGGGGCCAGGAACTCGCCTTCCACCCACGCCTGGTTCATCTTGAGAAACGTCAGTCTGTCCACAGACTTGTGAGACAGATGTGAGCGTTTCTCGGTGACCACACCACCAGCTGCACTGAAGCAGCGCTCGGACAGCACGCTGGAAGGGGGGCAGGACAGCACTTCCAGGGCGTACTGCGCCAGCTCGCTCCAGATCTCCAGGCGCTTGACCCAATACTCCATGGGATCAACAGGGGCATCGCTGTCAAGCCCGCTGTAGGACCCCATGTAGTCAGCCACCATGTGGGTCAGGCGCTGGCTGTGACCGGAGGAGGATGCTGCTGCATGCACCTCCTCTCTAGTCACTGCTGCCGGAGCCTCTACAGTCCTGTAGAGCTCGTTGCTGAGAGACAGCAGGTCTGTGGGGCGCTTGCTGCTGGATGCAGGCACCTGCTGCTGCCTCTGTGCTGGCTGGACAGTGGGGGTGGAAGGCTGGGGGAAGGCTTCCTCCAAGCGCTCAACAAGGGCCTGCTGCAAGCTCCTTATTTGTTGCGCTGGGTCTCCTCCTGCAGGCGGCAGGAACTGGCTCAACTTCCCCTTGAGGCGTGGGTCCAACATCATGCTGATCCAGATGTCCTCCCTCTGCTTCATCTGGATCACCCTGGGGTCCTTGCGCAGGCACGTCAGCATGTGCGCTGCCATTGGGAAGAGGCGGGCCACGTGTGCTGGCACATCGACGGTAGTGCTGTCCTCATCCTCCTCCTCTGCCTCCTCAGCCTCATGCTCTCTCCACCCCCGCACCAACTCAGCTGCGCTGTGCTGATCCCCCTCATCAGCAGCGAGGTCAGGGACCTCCACCAAGTCCTCCTCCTCCTCCCCCTCAGAGGTGGACTGTGCAGCTGCTTGCCGCTCCTGCTGGTCCAAGGCTGCCGCTCCCTGTTCCAGCAAAGCATCGAGGGCCCTGTTCAGCAGACAAACCAGGGGCACCCACTCGCAGACCATAGCATGGTCCCTGCTCACCATGTTAGTGGCCTGCAGAAAGGGAGCCAGCACTAAGCACACCTGCTGCATGTGCCTCCAGTCGTCATCGGGGACGATGGACGGGATGTTGCTGGTCTTGTCCCTTCTCTGAGTGGCGGAAACAGTGGCCAGGGCAAGGTACTGGTTCACAGCGTGCTTCTGTTCAACCAGACGCTCCAACATCGCCAGGGTGGAGTTCCAGCTAGTTGGAACGTCAAGGATCAGCCGATGGCGTGGCAGCTCCAGCTCCTTTTGCACGTCTTCCAGGCTCGCACAGGCTGCAGCCGAGCGCCGGAAGTGACGCACAACGTTCCTTGCCGTTTCCAGAAGTTCGCCCATCCCCTGGTAGGTGCGCAAGAACTTTTGCACCACCAGGTTCAGCACGTGGGCAAGACAGGGGATGTGGGTCAGATTTCCCCTGCCAATTGCGGCAACCAGATTGGCCCCATTGTCGGCCACCACCTCTCCGACTCTGAGGCCTCTGGGGGTCAGCCAAATCCTCTCCTGCTCCTGGAGTTTGGCCAACACATGGGTTGCCGTCAGTTTGGTCTTCCCAAGGCTGACCAAGTGCAGCAGCGCTTGGCAGTGGCGGGCCTTCACGCTGCTGCTGAGGCGGGGGGTTTGGCCAGGTGTGCCGGAGGATGGCAGAGGATCGGAGGAACCTGCTGCAGTTCCCCTGACCCTGCAGGGTGGCACCACCCACTGTGTTGCTGCTGCTGCTGCTGTGCCCGCTGCTGCTCTCCCATCCTCACCCCCTTCCACCAAGCTGACGCAGTGGACAGTGAAGGACAGGTAGCGGCCTGTCCCGAAGCGGCTGCTCCAGGAGTCCATGGTGATGTGGACCCTTTCACCAACCGCGTGCTCCAGCCCTCGCTCCACATTGGCCATCACAAAGCGGTGCAGTGCAGGAATGGCCTTGCGGGCAAAAAAGTGTCTGCTGGGGAGCTGCCAGTCTGGGGCTGCACAAGCAAGCAGCGCACGCATGTCGCTCCCCTCCTGCACGAGCATGTATGGCAGGAGTTGGGAGCACATGGCCCGTGCCAGCAAGCCGTTCAGCTGACGCACGCGATGGCTGCTGGGAGGCAGAGCCCTAACCACCCCCTGGAAGGACTCGCTCAAAAGGCTCTGGCGTGGCCTTTTGCTGGCACGGGAATCAGCGGACACAGCAGAGGAGGCCACTGAGGACTGGCTGCCAGAACAGGCCTCAGTGTCGGCGGCAGGAGTTGCAGAGGGGGGAGGAGCAGTGCGTTTCCGCACTCCTGCTGGTGCTGCTGGAGGAGCAGGAGGGCGGGTGGCTGCTGTTGCTGCTGCTGCTGAAGGCTGTGCAGTGATGGGTGTGGTGCCACTGCCAGCACCAGATGCCTTCAGCCTCTGGAACTCCTCATGCTGGTGGAAATGTTTCGCAGCAAGGTGGTTGATGAGCGAGCTGGTGCTGAACTTTAAGGGGTCTGCACCTCTGCTCAACTTCCGCTGACAGTGGTTGCAAGTGGCGTATTTGCTGTACACTGTGGGCATGGTGAAAAATCGCCAGATTGGTGACAAAAACAACCCCCTACGGCCTGGAGCCGCTGCTGCCTGTCTCCCTGTGGTGGTTGGGGCGGGGGCTTGGGCGCGGCTGGTGGTGGTACTGGCAGATGCTGCTGCTGCTGCTGCTGAGCCTGAGACACCAGCAGGCTGTGGGACCTGCCTACTGCTGCCAATGCTTGCAATGATGCGCCTCCTTGCAAGGCCCACAAGCGCATCCTCCTCCTCAGAGCTGCTGATGACGACATCCCCTGGAGCTGGTGGCACCCAATCTTTGTCTGTCACCGTGTCATCATCATCATCCCCCTCCTGAAACATGTCCTGCGGGGATGATGACCCCCCAAACTCCTCTCCTGATGCATGGATGGGCTGCTTGACTGTCGCCACAGTCTTGCTGTCCAATCCCTCCTCCCCCAAAGTGCCCATCAGCATCTCCTCCTCCAAATCGCCAACAACAGCAGACAATACCCTGATGGTGCCTGGGGTAAAAATACTGCTGAGTGACAGGTCGCCAACTTGTGACGGTGAACTGGCCTCCTCTCCAGGCCCTGCTGGGCGGCTGCTGCGAACAGGGGTGGTGGTGGTGGTGGTGGTGAGGGTGGAGGCCTCGGATGCAGAGCTGATGGCGGGCTGCTCATCCTCCGTCATCAGTTGCACCACAGTGTCTGCATCCTTTTCCTCAATGGGACGTTTCTGACCCGGCTGGAGGAAAATAGGAGCAGGTACTACACGCTGCTGCTGCTGTGTCTCTGCAGCGTGAGTTGCTACTGCTGGGCGGCGCCCAAGGCGTCCACGGCCATTGGCTATAGGAGGAATGTTAGCCACTGACGCAGCTGCTGCGGAACTGTGCATGGTGGCGCGGCCGCGGCTTGCCGCAATGCTGCTCCCTCTCCTCTTGATTCCCTTGCTGCCCTTCCCCTTGCCCAAACCGCGCTGGCTGCCACTTCCAGACATCTTTGATGTTTTGGGCGTAAACAAAAAAGTTTTTTAAAAGGGAGGGTGAAAAAGTGGGGTACTTTAATGGAGTGGGTTGGTGGGTGAGGTGACACTAATCACTAAGTGATTAGATCGCTAAGTAATTACTAGTACAGTACTAATACAAAATGCAATAATTCAGTAATCAGAATAAGTGTGAACAGTGAACAGTGAGTGTGTCCCCTAGTACATTAACTAGAAAATACAGTAATCAGTAGTAATGAGATTAAGTAGTAGGAAATAGAGTGTGTGTGTGTACTGAGTGCACGCACACACACACGCAGGAGCTAGCCTATGTACAGTGACTGAGTGTCCCTAGTAGTAAGTAGTAAGTAAGTGTACAACTAGAAATTACAATAATCAGTAGTAATCAGAAGGAAATAGAGTGTGTGTACTGACAGTGCACGCACACACGCAGCGCAGGAGCTAGCCTATGAACAGTGACTGAGTGTCCCTAGTAGTAAGTAGTTAGTAAGTACAACTAGAAATTATAATAATCAATAGTAATCAGAAGGAAATAGAGTGTGTGTACTGTGCACGCACACACGCAGGAGCTATGAACAAACAGTGACAGTGACAGTGAGTGTCCTAGTACAGTTACTACAAAATAGAATCACTCAGTAGTAAAGGACAGCAGAAACACTGGTATAATAAACTAACAGAGGACAGGAGGACAGCTGCCCACACAGGCAAGGCCCTGAGGCCTAAAGCTGTGAGCTTGCCTGCAGCAGCTGTGTCTGTCTCTATGTAAAACACAAGCTACTAACTAAAATACAATGTCTATCTAACTAACAACACTATAGGTGTATATAGGAGGTGTATGTGAGCAAAAACGCTAGGTAGTTGACCACAATAAAGCTCTTGCTAAGCCAAAGCACAAAGGAGCAGATCTCTCTCTGTACAAAGTCAGGCAAGGACGGAAAAACCTAACATGGCAGCCGCTATTTATAGGGTAGGGGCTGGCCAGGGTCCCCCTCTGTGATTGGCTGCCGTCAGAGGGCCTGGGAGCCCTCTGATTGGCTCTAAGGACATCAATCTGGGCTATGACGCTATTCGAGCTCGGTATTCGAGCTCGAATAGCGCTGTTTGCTCGAATAGCTCGAATAGTGAATGGGCTATTCGAGTTCACTCGAATAGCCCATTCGAATAGCTGCAGCTATTCGAGCTCGGTATTCGAGCTCGAATAGCTGAAAAAGAGCTTGAATATTCGAGCTACTCGAATATTCAAGCTCTGCTGAGCACCACTGGCAGGGAGTATGTGGCTTTGCAGCGGACCAAGTTGTGACACCTCCATGGCTTGCAGACAGGCCTCCTGCCACCTCCTCTCCTCCTGCTACATCCTCTTCGCTGTCGTCGTCCTCCTCCTCCTTGGCTGAGTGTCAGCCCAATGCTACTTGTGCTGCGATCTCCTCTCCAGCTACACAGCCCCAGCTCCCCAGGGCCTATGCTGCATGCCAGGTACGATGGTGTCACGCCATCTTAGACATGTCTTGCCTCAAAGCGGAGAGTCACACTGGAGCAGCTCTCCTGGCTGCTCATAACAACCAGGTGGATCAGTGGCTGACCCCGCACCAGCTGGAGATCGGCAACGTGGTGTGTGACAACAGCAGCAATCTTATTTCCGCTTTGAATTTGGGAAAGCTGACACATATACCCTGCATGGCACATGTGCTGAATCTAGTCATTCAAAGATTTGTGGCAAAGTACCCAGGCTTAGAGGACATCCTGAAGCAGGCCATGAAGGTGTGTGGGCATTTCTGGCCTTCTTACACGGCCATGGCACACTTTGCCAATATTCAGCGGAGAAACAAGTTGCTGGTGAGATGCCTGATTTGCGATTATCCGACTCGCTGGAATTCGACCCTCCTTATGTTCTCTCGCCTGCTAGAACAGGAGAAAGCTGTCACCCAGTACCTCTACAACTACAGTAGAAGGACACACTCTGGGGAGATGGGGATGTTCTGGCCCAACAACTGGACACTCATGCGCAATGCATACAGGCTCATGGGGCCGTTTGAGGAGGTGACCAACCTGGTGAGTCGCAGTGAAGGCACCATGCTTAGTGTGCCATGCGTAGAGTGGTGGATCAAGCTGTGGAGGAGCGTGAACAGGAACAGTTGCAGGAGGAAGTGTTGTGGGATCAATTCTCATCAGAACCAGATGTTTCCTCAACACCTGCGGCAGCACAGAGGGGGGAGGAGGAGGAAGAGTCGTGTGGGGAAGAGGAGTCAGACTCGGATGATGAGGAAGGTGTTTCTTTGGAGGAGAAGGCGGCGGCGGCGGCAGAAGAACAACCCCAGCAGACGTTGCAGGGGGCTTGTGCTGCTCAATGTTCCCGTGGTATTGTTCGTGGCTGGGGGGAGGAGGAGGACTTACCTGACGTCACTGAGGAAGAGCAAAAGGAGATGGATAGTACGTCTGCATCCAACTCTGTGCAGATGGCATCTTTCATGCTGTCCAGCCTGTTGAGGGACCCCCGTATAAAATAACTCAAGGGGAATGAGCTGTACTGGGTGGCCACACTACTAGACCCTCGGTATAGGCACAAAGTGGCGGAGATGTTTCCAAATCACCAGAAGGCAGAAAGGATGCAGCACTTGCAGAACAAGCTGGCAACTATGCTTTACAATGCGTTTAAGGGTGATGTCACAGCACAACACAATAAAGGTACCACTGCCAGTAATCCTTCTCCCATGTCCACGCAGGCAAGGACAGGATGCTCCAGAGATCTCATGGTGATGTCGGACATGCGGACATTCTTTAGTCCAATGCCTCGCCTTAGCCCTTCCGGATCCACCCTCCACCAAAGCCTGGACTGGCAGGTAGCCGACTACCGGGCCTTAAGTGTGGATGTAGACACTGTGAGCAGCGATGAACCCTTGGACTACTGGGTGTGCAGGCTTAACCTGTGGCCAGAGCTGTCACAATTTGCCATCCAACTTCTGTCTTGCCCTGTCAGAAAGGACCTTCAGCGCAGCTGGAGGCATTGTCACTGAGAAGAGAAGTCGCCTAAGTCACAAAAGTGTTCAGTACCTCACCTTTATCAAAATGAATGAGTTAGTCCCCACACACAGCATCTCTGCCTGCACCCCGTGTGACTGCCTGCCCCTAGACTAAGTCCCTCCCCACACAGCACCTCTGCCTGCAGGCCGCTTGACTGCCTTCTCCTCCACCACCAACAGGGTCCAGGAGTCCAGGTGGATTCCTGAATTTTTAAGGCCGCTGCTAGCAGCGGCCGCTATACTAATTTTTCTGGTGCGTGTACATACCTGCCTAATTTTTCTGACTGCAGCTGCAAGCCTGCAACAACAAAACAAAAGGCATGTACATGCGCCAATTCCCCTTCGTGATCATTACCTTGACGCGGTGAAGGGGCTTGCGTATCACAATGAAGCAATGACCGATGGCTATATGAGTGTCTGGGGAGGGGGCACACCCAAGATAATAAGGTCGTTGCTTCATTGTGGACAGACCAAATTCGATCAGCTGGACAGTCACTGTTTTTCTATCATTGAGCTACCACAGCCCGGCGACCATATGGGCTTGACCGCTATGGCCTGCACTCTGGCCATGATGCGCACCAGTCCAGCACGGCCTTCACTACACAAACAACTGTTTGTGGTGCGTTACACAGTGAGTTTGGTGTGTCAGTGTGAAGTAGTACTCTAATTACACTTCCTGATTGATGTATACACATGCAAGATGTTTTAAAGCCCTTTAGGCCTGCAATTTAGCATTCAATGTGATTTCTGCCCTTAAAACGCTGCTTTGCGTCAAATCTAGATTTTTCCCCGGGACTTTTGGCATCTATCCCACTCATCCATGCAAAAACTCAGATGTTAGACCCCTTGAAACATCTTTTCCATCACTTTTGTGGCCAGCATAAGTGTTTCTAGTTTTCAAAGTTCGCCTCCCCATTGAAGTCTATTAAGGTTTGCAAAAGTTCACATGAACCGAACTTTTGCGGAATTTTCGCGTTCGCGGCTTGCGAACCGAAAATCGGAGGTTCGGGCCATCTCTATTTGGAATATGCATACAATCTGCATTACATTTGCAAGCCAGCCAGAATTATTTGCTTTTTTTGTTGACCATCCCTACTATTGTACCATGCTGCAAGATCCTATGATTTACCAATGCTAACCTTAAGGTGCATATACACAGTCAATCTTGATTGGCCAATTTTACACCTGGGCCCATATGCAATTAACTTTTTCATCTGAGATTTCTCCTTGGTGACATTTTTAAACCTGCCAATAAAATGCCTTTTAAGCCACCAGAAAGCAAGAAAATACTCAAAATAATTTCATAATACTTTTTCACCTACTTTTTCAGTACTTTTTTAAGTTGAAAAGTGCTGAAAAGTTATTTAAAATAAAAGATGAAAAATTATCTCCTAGGAGAAAATTCAGGAGAAAAAGTGATTTGCATATGAGCCCTGCAGTGAGAGGGATATGGATGCTGACATTTTATTCCTTTTAAACAATGCAAATTGACTGCTTGTCTTTCTGGTCATCTGTTGATAGTAGCAAAAAAGTTTCTGTACCGTGTTAGCCAAACAAATTATATAGGTAGAAAAAAACAATAATAATATTATAATAATAATACCTTTTAATGGGTATAATAATAATACCTTTTAATGGGTAACTGATAGAGTTAAATTATGCAAGCTTTCTGGGATCTAGTCCCCTTCTTCAGGCATATTTCCAGATGTTAGCTGATGCAGGTAAATAGTAAACACGAAGATGACAGTTGTGCTGGTTACTGTTTATCCTTGTTACGGTTTCTTTTTATTGCTGTTTATTTTTGGTCATCTGTTGCTAATTCTTTAACCACTTGATGACCCACCCTTTACCCCCCCTTAAGGACCAGCGCTGTTTTTACTGATCTGTGCTGGGTGGGCTCTGCAGCCCCCAGCACAGATCAGGTAGCAGGCAGAGAGATCAGATTGCCCCCCTTTTTTCCCCCCTATGGGGATGATGTGCTGGGGGGGTCTGATCTCTTCTGCCTGCTGGGTGATGCGGGGGGGGGGGGGCACCTCAAAGCCCCCCTCCGCGGCGAAATTCCCCCCTCCCTCTCCTACCTGCTGCCCCCCCGGCGATCGAGGCTGCACAGGACGCTATCCGTCCTGTGCAGCCAGTGACAGGACGTCCCTTGTCACATGGAGGCGATCCCCGGCCGCTGATTGGCCGGGGATCGCCGATCTGCCTTACGGCGCTGCTGCGCAGCAGCGCCGTACAAATGTAAACAAAGCGGAGTATTTCCGCTTGTGTTTACATTTAGCCTGCGAGCCGCCATCGGCGGCCCGCAGGCTATTCACGGAGCCCCCCGCCGTGAATTGACAGGAAGCAGCCGCTCGCGCGAGCGGCTGCTTCCTGATTAATTAGCCTGCAGCTGGCGACGCAGTACTGCGTCGCTGGTCCTGCAGCTGCCACTTTGCCGACGCACGGTATAAGCGTGCGGTCGGCAAGTGGTTAAGGGCCCATTTCCACTTGTGCTGAAACCGGGCCGAATCTGCAGAGTTTCCCTGCAGGCAAATCACGCTGGGAAATTCTGCCATAGGGATGGATAGCGCTGCCGGCCTAATCGCTTGCGCTATTCGACTGGCTTTTCCATCAGTAGTTGTGCAGGAGGCTGTGAATCCCATAGCCGTGCATGGCACAGCTGATGGGATTCGTCTGTGTACCCGCAGACCCCGGAAGTGCTGCGATGCGTCTCGTTGACGCGTGCGGCACAAGTGGAAACGGGCCCTAAGCCATAGACCTTGAACCAACATGTAAATCAGATGTTTCTGACTGAGGCAGCATTCATACTTTACTAGAGATGTCGTGAACGGTTCCCCGAACCGTTCGCCTGCAAACATCTCTGCATCACTGGGCCCTGTACTACTTCCGGGTCGCTATTAACCGGAGTAGTACGCCTGCGCTGGCCCGGCAGTGCGCGTCCTAGATCGCGCTCCTGTTGCCGGGCTCTTTCTGCGCATGTGCGTGACGTCATAATTGACGCCACGTTAATGCGCAGAGTGCCCGGAAACAGGAGCGCGATATAGGACGTGCACCGCCGGGCCAGCGCAGGGTACTACTCCGGGTCATAGCGACCCGGAAGTAGTACAGGGCCCACAGAGATTCGCCCGGTGAACGGTTCGAGCCATCTCTATACTTTACCAGTTTTCTGTATGTGTTTTTCTGAACATCATGTCCCATATGCAATTAACTTTTTCTCCTGAGATTTCTCCTAGGAGATACATTTTCATCTTAAAATAACTTTCTAGCACTTTTCAACTGAAAAAGTACTGAAAAGTAGGTGAAAAAGTACTGACATTATTATTTTAAGTATTTTCTTGCTTTCGGTGTCTTAAAAGTCTTTTTATTGACAAGTTTAAAAATATCAGGTAGGAGAAAACTCAGGAGAAAAGGTTTACTGCAAAACTCCTAGGTCAGATGGAGATAATTTTTCATCTTCAATTTAGAATACATGTTGAGCACTTTGCAATGGAAAAGTACCAAAATGCCTACTATCATAATTATTTTGCATATTTTTTTGCTTGCTGGTGGAGTAAAAATTAATTTATTGACAATTTTGAAAATACCACCTAGGAGAAAACTTCTTCAAAAGTGAATTGCATATGGGTGCATGTGTATTTGTATGTGGGAAAACGTGCATTTTTTTTCACAGAAGCTAATGTAATTGATAACAAAAACACACACGGTGCTGAACTGGTGTCAGTTTTTTTTCTGCATGTGAAAAACACAGTCAAGCGTGGACTAGCTTGTTGATTAACATTTGTTCTCAATTTTGCTATGTAGGGAATGAACATGAAAACAGAAAAGTTTGCCTGGATAGCTGTCTGACTAGCTGCATGCTTGTTTCTGGTATGATTCAGACACTACTGTAGCAACATAGATGCGCAGGATTGCCAGGCAACTGGTATTGTATAAAAGGGAATAAATGTGGTAGCCTCCATATCTCTCTCACTTCTTTTTTCCTGGCGGACTCAAAACGCTCCAGGGCTGCAGCCACTCTAAGGGCTGGTTCACACGGACGCTTGGCGGTAAACCCTTAGGCTCCCTGTACACTGCAAATCCAATATGCGATTCCTATTTTCACAGGATGCTATATAAAACAAGAAGAAAAAGCAGCATGCAATACCGTAATTATGATTTGAAGGAACCCCATTGGTCTGCTAAGGACCAATGGGGCTCCTTGGAGCCCAAATACAAAGATGCTTAGAGAGCTCTGAGCTATATAGCTCAGAGCTCTGTCGGGTCCGTGCAGGACGCTAAGTCCCGCCGGCTCCCGCTGTCCTCCCCGCCTCTCCCACTTGTCACCCACATGTGGGTGACAGATGTGGGCGGGGTGGACAGCGGAAGCCGGCGGGGACTTAGCGTCCTGCACGGACGCGTAAGTGTATGCGGCGGCTGAGCGGCGAGTGACATCGGGTGCGGCGTAGTTACAATGTAACAAAGTTGTTACATTGTAATAACTTTGTTACATTGTAACTGATAGAACATTTCCGAGGCTATTGCGAGGTATCATTTATTTAAAGGGACAGGTAAGTATTAATGGTTAATTAAGAATATTAAAGGACTTTTTTCGTGGTTATGTTTTTTGTTCAATTAAAATACTTTTTCTAAGTGTTTGTGTGTTTATTTACTTTTAACTCTTAAAGGAAATGGGTAAGAGGTACAAGTACCCCTATACTCATTTCTCCTGGGAAAGGGGGTGGGCATCTGGGGGACCCCTTTTTAAAGGGGACTCCCAGATGCCACCATGAACCCCCCCCCAGGAAATCGCGGCCTCCACCTCCACCGCCCATCGGAGGTGGAGAAGAGCCCCTTGTCCTTGGATTGGACAAGGGCTCAGAGGGGGAGGGGAAAGCTTGGCTGCCCCTCCCCTTCCGAGACCCCCCAATCCATGGACCATGGGGCTGGTATAGTCAGGGTGCGGAGCCCCACGCGGCCGGTGCTCCGCATTCTGGCTATCCCAGCCTGCATGGGGGACAAGGGGTTAAAGAGGTCTGGGAGGGGGGACCCCACGTCGTTTTTTTTTTATATTTCCCACACTCAGAACGAAGTAAGTAAAACTCTTCCCACTTGGGGGAATCTATAAAAATAATACACTATTGTTACCTGTGCAAAAAAAACGGACATTTTCCGCATTTAAAAGACATTTTTGCCCTTGAAACTTAAAAATCGATTTTCACAAAAACTATAAGGTCTTTTTGAAAAAAAAAATTTCCTCTTATTCCCACTGATCCCCTTAATATACCCTGGGAATTTGGTGTTCCTAAATTTTAAGATGGCTTTGCTATTAACCGTTAAAGTCGGCGGGTTTTTAAATGTATATATTTTTCCTTTGAAACTTTAACATCGATTTTCTAAAAAACTATACGGTCTTTTTGAAAAAAAAAATGTTCCTCTTATTCCTTATGATCTCCTTAATATATTCTCCAAATTTGAGGCTCTTAGCACTTAAGGGGGCTTTGCTATTAACCCTTAAAGTCGGCGGTTTTTTAATATTATACGGGAGCGTAATATTACGCGATTACGGCAGACTGTGTAATTTCAATAGGAGTTTACGGTCTTACGCGTAATTTGTTACGCGTAATAACGTAACCTACGGTCTACGCGTAATTAATTACGTGTAATACCGTAACCTTACACGTTACGCTTACGGTGCATTTGTAGTGAATTACAATGCGTAATTACGCTAATGCGTAATTTCGGCCCAGCACTGCTGGGGGGAAGTGGTGATGAGGATCTTTGTTTGATCTGAGGTGAAAGTAAGTTACATAGAGAATAATCGTGTTCCTGTACATTGTTAACGGTCTCTGCAGAAGACTAATTCTCCAGCCATGACTCACTGACAAGGCACATGCTTTTATGTGTAAGCAAGTCTGTATTTATCTAAGGCATACACACACTCACTGCCTAGTGAAACAGAGCAAAGTTCAGGCTTTTGTTTGCTTCAGAGGTGATGTCATCATTGGTACCTGACTTGTCATTGTTGAGAGAGCAGCCTGAGTGAAACTTACAAATAATAGGCAAATCATTCAAAAAGGTTCAACCATTCACGTCTGATTAACTTAACATTCACTTTACCTTACCTCACTCTGATAGGATTTCCAAATAGATTCTCCACCAAAAAAAAAAAAGACCAACAACTGAAGCTGGGAGAACACTAGCAGGGGTGTTTTTAGGCATAGGCATTACAGGCCACTGCCTGGAGTGCCATTGGTCCTGTGGGGTGTTATGCACCTGATTAAGCCACGCCCTGAATTAAGCCTCACCCCAAACTAAGACACACCTCTTGAACAAAGCCTAGCCCCAACGGGTATTTGTACCTCCTACTGTCCCCTTGTACCGCCTTCTATCCCCTTGTGCCTCATTCTGGCTCCTTGTGCTACCGTAGGTCCCCCTGTGCCACCTCTGCCCCCCCCCCCCCCGTGTGTCAATCTGTGCCTCCTTCTGTCTTCCTTTCCACCTCCTTCTGTCTCCCTTAGTGCCTTCTTCAGTCCCCTTGTGCCACCTTCAGTCCAGTCCCCCCGTGCCACCTCTGCACCCCCTGTGCATCCAGAGATGGATTTAAGTGAAATGGTGCACTAGGCAAGCCATGACTTTGGGAGTGTGACACAGGACTTCTTGCCTGGATGACAAAAAGGTTAGAAACGCCCCTGCACACTAGGCAGTGCAGAAAGCTATGCGTTTTTTTTCTGCGCATTTTCCTTTTTTTGGTGCGCTTCATGTTAGTTTTGAATGCGTTTTTGCCTTTTTATTAATGTCCCTAATAAATAAAGTAAAATACAGTAACCTATCTAAAAAAACAAAAAAAAAACACATAAAAATGCATGTAAAAATGCATTCCTTCCTCTGCATCTCCATTGAGATACATTGTGTGTATTTTACAGGTATTTTTGAAATTTATGCAGCAAGTTGTGCATTTTCAAAAATTGCCCATAGACTTGCCTTAGCAGTAAAAGCACTAGCTTTTTCCACAACACTAGCGTTTCTGGCTAGTGTGCCCCTAGCCTAAACGTATTGTTCTTTTCATATAGAATAATTCACAATTAGGCAGTTGTAATAATCCAAATCTCTAATTAGAGACAATTCAAAAGGTTTTACCAGCGGCTCAACAATGGGGGGGGGGGGGGAGGCTGAGGCGGCCCGCTTCTGTGGGGAGATGCAGAGCGTAGCAGAGGAAGTGTCATACACGAGGGGCGAGGCCTGACCGCGGAGCTGCATGGACGTCTGAGCCTGTAGCTCTCTGCTAAGGACACTGATTACAGTAGCTAAAAGCACCCTGAGAAGCCCCTGCTTGTGGTGAAGTTGTGTGGGAACATCCACTAAACACAAGGACTACAGGAAAGTCTGACCCAAGGGGAAGAAATACTCTCCCAAGCCTAGAAAGCTAACAGACTTCTACAGTGATGACAGGCAAGATGGTGACTGGGAACAACAACAAGGGAGCTACTATGACGCAGCATATCGTTCTCCCTTGCCTCAGAGAAACAGATTTGCTCCTTTGCAGACTCCATATCGCCATGCTTCCAAAGGAGAACAGCAAGGAGACAGTGAAGAGGATTTATCATATTCCTCTAGATCACACAGTCCCCTGATGGCAAAACAACATAGAGACCGGCAGGATAACCAGGAGACCCAGGTAGGACAGGCTTTACCAGCCTCTCTCCCAGCGCCTCCATTATTCACCTCCCCAGACCCTCTATCTAACTTCCCAGCTACAGAACAGCCCATGACCCAGCAGTTCTTTAAGGACTTCATGATGTCCTTTAGGGGAGTCATGCAAGACAATATGAGTGAGATGAGAGCTGACATGAAACTACTAGCAGGCCATGTACCGCAGTTTGCAAAAGAAACTGATTAGAGAGTCACTAAGCTGGAGAAGAGAGTAGCAGACATGACCACTGCATATAATGAACTTTTAGAGGCGCATGAAGAACTGGTGGGTGAGGTGAAATGGGCAAAGGAGAAGATCACAGACTCAGAAGATAGGAGTAGGAGGAACAATGTTAAGATCAGAGGGGTGCCGAAATCAGTTTCAATTGATTCACTGAAGGATTATGTGAAAGATCTATTGAAAGCAGCTTTACCCTCAGTAAAAGCTAGTGAGCTTGTAATAGGCAGCGCACACAGACTGCCAAAGCCTGGGTCCCTGGCTGAACGCATACCCAGGGACGTGATCATAAGGATTCATTTTTTCCATATAAAAGAGATGTTTTTAGCCACGACTAGTTAAAGTTATCACTATACTCGGATTTATCACAGGTAAGATTGCAAGCTAGAAGGGAGTTTGCACCTGTATCTGCTACATTACGCTACAAGAAGATCCCCTATACCTGGGGATTCCCCACCAATATGATCATCAATGATCAAGGAGTGATCCATGCTCTTAAAACTGTAAAAGAAGGTCTAGACTTATTGGAGAAGTGGAATATCCCTGTTTTCCTCCCGAGAGATAACAGACTTGATTCACCAGCTGCAACATCGAAGCAACAGCCAATGGAATGGTCTCATGATCAACCTGACCAAAATGATAATTCTGAAAAAAAGAAATCTTCAATGGCTGATCCAGCATCTACAGTGTCTTGGCCATTTACTCACACCCCCCCCCCCCCCCCATTAGACTTTTCTCCCAGGGTTTGTCACCTTTTCCCCTCCCTGTGGTGAACTGTCTTGCATTAGATCTACATCGGTAGATCTGGGCCTGATAGGCCAAAGTGCATGAGCACTTAACCATATCTTTTTCTTCATTTTTCAGTGACAATGGAAATTTTTATGCAGTTGCTGTCACTACTTTTTCTTTTTTTTTTTTTCTCTGTTACTGTTGATACATATAAGTTTGCAATTGTTGTTGCCCCAAGTAACCTTTTCTTTCCATACAGGACTGTGGAAAATGGACATATGAACAATAGTTTTCTTTGGCTTGTAAGTTTGAGATTTGACATTTACAATGGTATTGTGACAGTTGTGATCCCATTACAATGCAGAATGTTTATTTGTGATGTCACAGGAATTTAACCACTTCACCACTGAGGGGTTTTACCCCCTGACCACCAGAGCAATTTTCACCTTTCAGCGCTCCTTCCATTCATTCGTCTATAACTTTATCATTACTTATCGCAATGAAATGAACTATATCTTGTTTTTTCCGCCACCAATTAGGCTTTCTTTAGGTGGGACATTATGCCAAGAATTATTTTTTTCTAAATGTGTTTTAATGGGAAAATAGGAAAAATGTGGGGAAAAAAAAAATTATTTTTCAGTTTTCGGCCATTATAGTTTTTAAATAATGCATGCTACTGTAATTAAAACCCATGAAATTTATGTGCCCTTTTGTCCCGGTTATAAAACCGTTTAAATTATGTCCCTATCACAATGTTTGGCGCCAATATTTCATTTGGAAATAAAGGTGCATTTTTTTCAGTTTTGCGTCCATCCCTAATTACAAGCCCATAGTTTATAAAGTAACAGTGTTATACCCTCTTGACTTAAATATTTAAAAAGTTCAGTCCCTAAGGTAACTAATTATGTATTTTTTTTAATTGTAAATTTTTGAATTTTTTTTTAATTACAAAAAAAAAAAAAATGGGGAGTGTGGGAGGTAATGAGTTAATTTTTGTGTAAAAGTCATTTATTTCTATGTGAAAAATGTGTAGGGTGTAGTTTACTATTTGGCCACAAGATGGCCACAGTAACTTTTTGCTTTATTGCGACCTCCAAGCCTCCTTCCGGAAGCTTGGAGGAAGAATAAGGAGGCTGGACACGTGAGTTTCTTCTCACAATGATCGCGCTGCCCATAGGAGAGCAGCGGGTCATTGTGGGGCTTAGATCAACGAACGGGAATGGATTTTCCCGTTCATTGATCTCCGGGCGAGCGGGCGGCGGCGGTTTTACTAGCGGCGGGCGGCGTGTTTACGAGCGGGAGCGCGGACAGCGTCGGGAACGCGGAAAGTACGTGTTTCTCCGTCCCTGGTTTTTAAAGGATGGAAAAAGGGGCGGAGAAATACGTACGCGCGGGGGTAAAGTGGTTAAGATACTATCCCTAAATGTGAGAGGGTTAAATTCGTACAGAAAACGTTATCTTTTGCTGAAATTTGTTAAAGAAGAATCAGTAGATATAATATGTCTACAAGAAACCCATTTGAATAACATAAGGGCTAAAAGGTTAAAAAAAGTGTACCAATATATATCATTCTAATCTTCCAAAAAAGAAGAAGGCTGGGGTATGCATAACAGTAAAAGATTCATTAGGGCTAGTGGTGGAAAATGTATACAGTGAAAATGATGGTAGAATTGTTATCTCAGGAAAAATAAATTCTCACGAATTCACATTTGCAAACATCTACTCTCCTAATACATATCAAGTAAACTATCTGAACAAAAAAATTAAAAAATTCCATAATATTACCAAAGGCCATCTGTTTATAACAGGTGACCTAAATGCTATTGTGGATCCTCAAATTGATTGCACTACTAATCGCAAAAAAGGCCCAGCAATAATTCAACCCACTTTACATAAATCAGAATTGTTTGATGTGTGGAGATATACATTTTATTCTGTTATACATAAGTCTTTCACTAGGATAGATTATTGTTTGGTAGACAGGTTTTCTTTGCCTCTAGTCTCTGATATAGAGATAGGCCCCAGAGTATGGTCAGATCATTTTCCCCTAATAGTCAAAATCCAACCCCAAAATTCTTCCCAATCCTACAGAAGTTGGAGAATGAATAAATACATTCTCCACTCTGAACATTTCATTCCACAAATTAAGAAAGAACTTGTAGAATTCTTTAAGATTAATGATAACAATGAAGTCTCCAAAAGTTCAATCTGGAATGCACACAAGGCATTTGTGAGGGGTATTTTTTAATAAATATAGCACCATTCAAAAGAAAAAATTTTGAGAAAAAAATGATGCTTTATTAAAAAAAATTAAAACCCTAGAATCTTAGATTTTTGATAAGAAAAAAACAGAACTTGTCCCTGTATTAGAAGAGACAAGACAAGAATTGGGAGATTGTTTATATTTACAATATGATAAATGACAAACAATATTAAAAGAAACGTGGTAGTATGAAAAAACAAGGCGGGTAAAGCAATGGCCTGTGAAATAAAGGGAAAGAGGATATATCAGAGAATTGTGAAAATGAAACACCCCAAAACAAACACCATAGTACACCATCCTCAACATATTGTAGATGCACTGGCCTCGTTATATGAGGACATCTATAACTTAGAAAGAGATCCAGGCACAAATGTCCCTTCTTCAGGTGAAATTGATAGGTATTTGGGAAGTGTAAATCTACCCACTCTTATAGATACAGAGTTTGAACAAAAACATACAGGAGTTCCCTTTAGTCAGCAGGAAATTGAGGCTGCAATAGGAATCAGGGGCAAACGCAGGATTTTTAAGGGGGGGGTTCCTGAAAGGTCCAGAAGCACGTATGTCCCGAGTGCTTCCGAATACAGGTGGCTCCATACTGCCCATGCACAAAAGTGCGCTGGCGTATTACGGAGCTGCCTATCTTTGGAAGTACTCAAGGACATAAGTGTTTCTGAGGGCTTCTGGTAGCAGCAAATGTGAACGGGGGACAGCGCTGGAACAACTCCCCAAGAGAGGAACAGGAGATAGACTTAGTTTGGACAATTCAGTGGAATATGCTACATAGTTTCACATAGCGCAAGCGATACCCATATGATGCAGGGATATATGCATCTGCGGAAGATGTCGGCGCTACATAAATACTAAATAATATTATTTTGCCTCACCAGGATTGCACTTTTATTTAGCTTTCCTGTAAGACAAGAACACACAGTCAGCCAGCCAGCACTAGGGGAAGAGGGAAACAAAGGTGAATGAGGGAGGGCTGGTGCACACCAAGAGTGCTTCTGAGCGTTTTTCAAATCAACAGTGATTTGAAAAGCGCTTGGCTAATGTTACCCTATGTGGGTGTTCCCACAGCAGCGTTGTGATTTTTTCAAAATCGCAGGTATACTGCATGTAGCATGTTTTTGAGCAATTCATTCAAAAATCGCTCTAAATATCACTTCACAAAATCACACTCACAAATTGCTAGCGATTGCTATTGTCATTTTGGCGTGCACTAGCCCAGAGAGAGGAGTGGAGAAATTGAGAATAGCCCCGGAGATTGAGCAGAGAACTTATCTGTATTGAAGTCCCACATCACACAGGCTACTTGCCTGTAATCGGACTCCTGTCCCTGTCAGTCTCTCACACAAGTCAGAAAGAAGCCCTCCTGGAGTCTAGGGACTGTCAAAAACTTTTCAGCTTGTTATCCACAGTTCCACACCTTATCCACACATGCAGTCATTATAACAATGGGGAGAGACCAGACAGATGTTTGCCCACAGACCCTGAGTCCAGGCAAGCTCTGCATCATGCTGTGCATATTTACCAGCTTGCCTGCACTCTAATTTCATCATGTCTGACACTTCTGTGCTGTGGAGAGTCCAGGACTCCATAATCAACATTCTCTCACTGTAGGCTGCATCTTCTTGTGAGGGTTGTGAGGGAAGCTCAGCTGCCTCTCTCATTCTATTAGCTGGAGGGAAGCACCAGAAGTAAGAAGGGAGGGAGAATGAGGCTGTTTATATTATGCGGGCTTCCCTGGCTGAATACACAGCTCAGTGCAGGGGGGAGGTTCCAGACACCCGGAACAGCCCCCTGAGTTCGCCAGTGGGAATAGGAAAGGATAAGGCACCAGGGGCTGATGGCTTTGTAAAGTATTATTACAAGAAATTTGTGAGCATTATCTCTAAACCACTCACTGAGATGTTTAATGAAGTAGCAGCCGCTGGTACCTTCCCTAAGGAGTCTTGACAGCCATAATATCTACAATTCCTAAGGAAGGTAAGGGCCCAGTAGACCCAAGCAGCTACAGGCCAATATCACTGTTAAATACAGATATCAAGATACCGTATTTTTCGGACTATAAGACGCTCCGGACTATAAGACGCACCTAGGTTTAAAGGGCAAAAACCAGGGAAAAAAAAATACTAAACCTGGGTGCATCCATGGTCCAGGAGTGTCTTATGGGCCTTTCCTCCCCCCAAGATGTCTAAGTTACACTGCTAGGCTACACTAACAACTCCTGCTGCCCCCACAAACTATACTAAACTACACTGCACTAACCCTTGCTGCCCCCCCCCCAGCTACACTGCACTACACAACACTACACTACCTACACTACAGTACAGTACACAACCCCACACTACACAACCCCCACCCCAGCTACAATAACCAACAAATACAATAGCATTACATGAGATCTCACCAGCCTGGGTGGCAGTTGCTGGGTCCGGTCTGGGTGTCCATGCTGTCCTAATGAGGTGGTGGTATCAGCAGCAGCGTGATTCACAGCGATCCTAAACAGCATAGGAGGTGCCTTTGATCTTTAATCTTACCTAGAGTGTCTAGCAGTGCTATCCCCATTGTTTCTAAGCGGCATTGGAGCAGCCACTGTAGTCTTCACAATGCCTGTCCTTTGATCTTCCGTCTGCCTCATTGTTCTCCGCAGCGCGATCCACAATGTCTCTAAATGGATTAAGAAAAGCAGCGGTAATCCTCCACAATGATTACTTTTTGATGTTGCCCAGCAGCCCCGCGATGCAAGCTGACATAGCACATCTTCAGCCGCTATAGCGGCAGAGTCCACAGCGGCTTCCGTACTGGTTTGTTTACTTTCATCATCACATGACCCCGGCGCACGTGCGCCGGGGTCATGTGATGATGCAAGTATGCAAGACAGTACGGAAGCCGCTGTGGACTCTGCCGCTATAGCGGCTGAAGATGTGCTATGTCAGCTTGCATCGTGGGGCTGCTGGGCAACATCAAAAAGTAATCATTGTGGAGGATTACCGCTGCTTTTCCTAATCCATTTAGAGACATTGTGGATCGCGCTGCGGAGAACAATGAGGCAGACGGAAGATCAAAGGACAGGCATTGTGAGGATTATAGCGGCTGCTCCAATGCCGCTTAGAAACAATGGGGATCACACTGCTAGGTGAGATTAGAGATCAAAGCATTAGGGATGATTACAGAAGCTTTCCACATGCAGCTCAGAATGTTTTGCGCTGCTGCCACCCCACTGCGGACCAAGGAAACAAGTACCTGAATGTTACATTTGGACTATAAGACGCAGCAACTTTTTCTCCCCACTTTTGGGGGAGAAAAAGTGCGTCTTATAGTCCGAAAAATACGGTATATGCTAGAGCTATTGCAAACAGATTGGCCCCCTTGTTACCAAGATTAATTCACCCAGATCAGGTGGGTTTCACTAAGGGTAGCATGACAAGCGACGGTATGAGAAAGGTTCTTACCTTGCTACACAAGCTTAAACTCTGTCAGACGCCTACCCTCTTCATCTCTTTAGATGCTGAGAAGGCGTTCGACAGAGTCAACTGGTCTTACCTGTCAAAGGCGTTACTGAAGTTTGGAATTTCTGGATTTTTACACAAGGCAATCTTAGCATTGTATTCAACATCATCTGCAAGAGTGTCATCTGGATCAGTGTCCTCCTCCTTTGATATTTTGAATGGAACCCGTCAGGGCTGCCCACTTTCCCCATTAATTTTCATCTTGTCTATTGAACCCTTGGCCCAAAAAATGAGAGACAGTCCATTAATTCACGGTATAACATTATAAAAATCCCACACTAAATTAGGTCTTTATGCAGACGACATTATACTATATTTACAAAAAAACCTTATTTCACTGCCAAATCTAAATATAGAACTAAAGTAAAACAGTGGTTCTTCCCTGTCATGTTCCTCACAATACCATAGATATTCTGAAGAACTCTTGCCAATACTCTTGGTGTAATAAATCCATAAAATATCTAGGTATCTATGTAACTCCCACGATTGCCCAATTACACAAAGAAAACTATGACCCCTGGTTATCAAAACTGAAAACACACTTAGATGCCCTAGCAAAATTTGAATTCTCTTGGCTGGGTAGGTCAGCCGCTTTCAAAATGATGATACTGCCCCAATTACTTTATTTACTTAGAAACCTTCCAATAAGAATCCCCCAAAAGTTTTTTGTTAATCTACAAAAATTATTGAATAAATGTATACTAATGAATAAGCCTTCTAGATTTTCTAACAAAATTTTAACCATGCATGTGTCTAATCTAGGCCTTGGTGTCCCTGATATTGAGAAATATTATCAAGCAACAATTCTTGAGCAATCTAGATCAATCTGGATCAATGACAACACCAAACAATGGGTTAGTATTGAAGAAGAGCAATTGCCGTTTGGATCATATAGATCCTTTTTTGAATCGAGATTGATCTGGAAAGTTCAACAAAACATTAAGAAATCCCATATCAGCTAACACATTAAGGATCTGGAAAGAAATAACGAAAATGTTTAAAAACGATATTGGCCATAAAGATCCCCACATCATTGACAGTCTATGTTCTGTAATTAGAAATGATGAATCGGAAATAGATCACTGGGTATTCTGTAGCATTACATCTATTCATGATCTTCTAGTTGGCTATGAAATCAAGTCCTTTGAAGAACTTGTTTCATCATATAACATACCAGAGACTGACAAACAACTTTATTATAAAATTCACAAATTTCTAGCTAGGCATCCATATAATCCTATCACTTTACCTCCCAAAAAACGAAATTCTTAAACCAGAAGGATTCAAGATGAAGGGCACATCTATTTTCTATAGAACATTATTAGATTTAAAAACACTACTCCAAAATGGCAATTAAACAATTGGCAGGAGCTTCTTCAGTTAGATATTGGTCAGGAGGAATGGGATATGGCCCTAAAATCCCTGAAGAAATCATCACACTGTGTTTCTCATCACTAAAATCTCATTAAAAGTGTCTGAAAAAATAATAAACTTTGATCAAAAAGCATCTCCTTTGTGTTGGAGAGGATGAAACCAAACGGGTTCTTTAATGTACATTTGTTAGAACTGTCCTAGATTGCAGAAACTTTGGTCAGATATAACAAATTTCCTTCAAAAACTTCCCATGTCACTTAACACTATTCCCCAGGAATGGCCTCCGTTTTATTTGGGGACTATGGACTTGCCCCCTCAGGAGAGACTGATAACAAATCATATCTTTGTTACTACCAGAAACCTTATAGCAGCTAATTGGAAATCCCCAATTATCCCAGATTTTGAAGACATACTTAAAATAGTTGAATCCAATTTACTAACTGAGAAATCTTGGTCCATAAGGTGTGGTACCTTACAGTCTTTCCTGAAAAGGGCTAGTTTATGGCCTACAGTTTATACTAAATCTACACTTTTGGGATGACTGTCAAATGCTTGGGATGACTGTAGAATAGTGTAGTTTAGTTTAGTTTAGTTTAGATTTATTTAGTATAGTTCAGTGAAGTGCATAAGGAATTTAATACTATACTGAGGAGTAATCCTTTCAGATAGACTTGTTAGTCATGGTTATACATCGTTAGAGACCTTATATCTGACACTCATCCCTAATTGCATCATGAATACTAAATAACGCTAGGATCCATTCCCTGGAATCTAAGCAGGGTGGTTTTAATCCCCCATTTTCCAGGTTGAGTGTAGTGTTGGGCGAACACCTGGATGTTCGGGTTCGGGAACGTTCGCCGAACATGGCCGCGATGTTCGGCATGTTCGGGCCGAACCCCGAACTCCCCGAACATCCCGCTTTTGGGGGCTCTATGGGGTTGCAGGCATAAGGGGGGAGCATGCCCCGATCGCGGGGGGGGGGGCGGAAATTCCCCCCCACCCCCTCCGCTAGCGCTCCCCCCTCTGCCCGCTTCCCCATACAAAAGTTTAAGGAAAGTAAAATAGTACCGGTGGTAGTGGCTGGCAGTGGCACTGTGAAGTGAGTGAGGAGGAGGAGTCCGGAGAGTGACGCGTTGAGGGAGGCCGGGCAGCGGGCGGTTCAGCGGTAGTACCCTTGTGGTACTTCCGCCCTTTCTCTGACCTCACGTCCTCTGCATACGAGGGTACGCGTCACGCGTACCCTCGTATGCGTCATCACGCAGAGGACGTGAGGTCAGAGAAAGGGCGGAAGTACCACAAGGGTACTACCGCTGAACCGCCCGCTGCCCGGCCTCCCTCAACGCGTCACTCTCCGGACTCCTCCTCCTCACTCACTTCACAGTGCCACTGCCAGCCACTACCACCGGTACTATTTTACTTTCCTTAAACTTTTGTATGGGGAAGCGGGCAGAGGGGGGAGCGCTAGCGGAGGGGGTGGGGGGAATTTCCGACCCCCTCCCCCCACGATCGGGGCATGCTCCCCCCTTATGCCTGCGACCCCATAGGGGGGCCGTATTCGGCCGAACAGGGCCCTGTTCGGCCGAACAGGGGCCCTGTTCGGCCAGGCATTGAGCCATTCGGGCGAACCCGAACAGTTTGGCCGAACTCGAACATCACCCGAACAGGGTGATGTTCTGCAGAACCCGAACAGTGGCGAACACTGTTCGCCCAACACTAGTTGAGTGGAACCTTTAAGAACAACCATATTATCAGTGGTGGTGTAGTGAGGCAACAACCTATAAACAGATAAGATATAAAGGTAAAGCACATCTGATTTTTGTGCAGCATATGGTTATATTGTTATTTGAATACCAATAGTTAATATATCTATATAGTCATATGTATAGTTCACTTTTAACCACAGCATATCAGTGGACTAGGCCTTGTGGAATTCCTGAGGTCATAGCCCAATTTAGATGGAAATGACAGCTTCAGAACATTAACTATGTATAGATTAACTTCTGATTTTTCTTGTTGATGTTTATGTCCTTGAATGTAAACATTTTACTAGTTTTCTTGATATGTCATTACTATGACTGTTTATTTTTTTTAAAATTCCAATAAAAATGATTGAAACCGTAAGTGTCATACATTACCTGTCATACATTACCTGTCAGCGGAGCTAGTGACATGTCCTCTTTAATCCTCTCTCAAGCAACATCATACAGTGTAACTCGTTGCAGCTCCCATCCCTGCATGTCATGTGACGTGCATCAGGCGCCGCAAGCAGTTACTCTGAACGTCGAGGCTGAAGAGACGAGTGAAGAGGACCTGTCACTAGCTCTGCTGTCTATAGCGGCTGAGGACTGGAGGAAAGCGTGTATCCAGCCTCTGATGAGATGGGCCTCTCCCCACAACATACATCAGAACTGTTTGGATAAAATTCTACCATATTCAGGGTAAAGATTCTACTGCGGTGGTTTTTTGTGTGTGTTTTTTTTTTTTGTTTTTAGACATGCAGTGACTGCTACTACTTGTAACTCTGAGGCTGCGAACACACTAGGCAGAAATGCTAGGGTTGTAGAAAACGGAGTGAAAATGCACATAATGCAAGTCAATGGGCCGTATGAAAAAACGCATATGCCTGTGTTCTGCAATTTGCGTTTTTAAAAACGCTGGTTTTGCTGCATATGTTTCAAAAATCAAACATCAAAAACGCACATAATGAAAGTCAATGGCTACGCAGAGTTATTGCATTTTGCATGCGTTTAAAAAAAATAAAAAACAAGTTTGATGATGTATTTCCGTTTTCCGTTGGTTTCCAATTGATTTGCATAAAATGCATTAAAAGAACGCATGCAAAACGCATACAAAATGCATATGCGAACGCAAGAAAAATGCATGTGCTGAACAAAAACGCAAAGAGCAAACGCACAGAAAAACGCACATGCAGCAAAACACACTAGTCAGAATCGCATATACGTTTTCCATAGCACACAGCGGAGAACGCATATGCGATTTTGCCTAGTGTGTTCCTACTCTTTGATTTTTGAATGCTGTGAAAAAAAGTTTAAGGCTACGATCACATATGGTGCAGTGTGACTGTCCTGCGGCAGAAGAGCCCGGCAGGAAAATCACACTAGTCCATGTCCTATTTCCCACACTCTGCGGGGGATTGGGCCGACAGGCTGATTTGCATAGCCCCGCCTCCAAACAGTGATGTGCTTCCTGGCTGGGCAGGAAGTGCGTCACTGGTTTTCTCCGATCGGCACATGCCCACCACAGTAATCTAAATAGATTGTTGTGGTGCCATTCCAATGCAAATGCCTGCCGTGCGATACTTCTCATACTGCTCGGCAACTCACTGCAGAGTCCGTGTCGCCTCTGCGTCACTGGAACTACTTCTGCCACGTCAAACCCCAGGTAGTGTGGTCAGACTCATAGAGACTAATGGCCATTGCTACAGGGAAGCGTACCGTGTTATGGTGGCTTCATTACACCCATCATACTCTTTTTGGCTCTTGAGCATTGTCCATATGACAGGGGTTCGCAAACTGAGTGCCATGGCACCTTGGTGCACCTCGAGCACTTTGCATGGGTGCCACAATATCCTTCACCATTAGGTAATGAGGGCTTGCATTCAGATACAATGCGGCCGCATTACCCAACAGATAATCTTTAGTCACGGCAGCTGCGCTCAAAGTTGAAGTTCGGAAAGGAGTAGAGTGAGAGCCAAGGAATCCAGGAGTAATGGATCAGCAAGTCTTGGCCTGGATAGGTAAGGAAATGTTTATCCAGCTAATGGGTCTCACTTATAATCTGTAGGGGATGCTAAGCAGGGATGGTCAAATTCGGATTCGGGAGATACCTGGATAGTTGCAATCCGGATATCTCCCAGTAATGCTGGGCGGGCGGGGTCAAGCTTACCTCTCTGACGTCTTCTTCGCTCGTCCCTCGGCGCCTCCCACAATGCGGTCAACGAGCATCACGTGACTACAAACACTTCCTCTTTAAGCCCGGAAGGAGGAAGTGTTTGTAGTCACGTGACCGCCGTGTGGACCGCATCGTGGGAGGCACTGAGGGACGAGCGAAGAAGACGTCAGAGAGGTAAGCTTGACCTCCCCGCCCAGCCCAGTTACCATGTGGCGAAATGTATATGTGCTCTACAAGATTGACTTTTTATACTTGTCATGTTCTTTGAAATTTAATAGAAACAGAGAAGGAGGGGAGGGGGAGTTATTGACTACTCACTACTTAGAGAAGGATTCTGCCTAATGGAGGTGGACACTGCATAGCAGCGGGAATACTATACCTAATTTGGGGGTTACTGACTACAAGGGGACAGAGGCATGTCAGGCATGCAAGTGACAGTTTCTGTCTTGTCGGGAATATAGTAAACCTCCCAAATTACAGCCATAAACGTTTTCCTTAGTAGAATACAACTTCCGAGAGCAGGGGAACGATGGAGAAAGCTCAATAGTTCATGTATTTTAACTCTGGGACACTTAATAGGCTGGACAACAAAACATTCATTCTACTTTTGTAAATGTTTAAATATAAAATAAAACCATGGAATATCTTTAAAATGTTTTTAGGAGTAGGAGGATAAATACAATTGTTTATCTCATCAGTATGGACTTGTCACTGGGTTAAGAGCAGCACCCATCAATAAGAAGATCAGATAGCGTGCCTACGCTGACAGGTCTCCACACCACCGGAGCCGATACTTGCAGCAATCCACTTCAGCAGGCACCACCGATGTAGAACGTAATAACTTTATTGTGTCATACAAGTTAAAAGGCAGTCATCCAACGACAGACCGCTGTTTCGAGCTGTGTGCTCTTTCTCAAGTTGTCAAAACTGCAATGAATAAAACATCAGAACTCACACAATATATAGTAAAGGTTGGCCAATCAGAGCATGTCATTTCAAAACACCCAATCATATGTTGCCACATCATAAGGGGACCTGATGGAGAACTTAGCTCAAAAGCAAAAGGCCCTCCCAGCAAGACAAAGTAACCAATCACATGCCTACTTAATGTTTTTACACTGTACATTAGCATTCACCCATAAAAAATGGCACTATAAAAAGTGTTATACAATACCCCGTGAAGCAAGTAAAAAGATACAATAAACCGCTATATCCCATCTTGCGCTGTAAAAAATACTAAGGGTTAGCATATCTCCGGGCCGCCGACCTATCCGCATCAAATGCCCCCGGGCCGCCGACCTATCAGCATCAAATGCCCCCAGGCCGCGACCAATCAGCAAAAAGAAAATGTGTTTCAAAAAAGGAGGCAAGCGCTAATGCGAGACGCCGACCAATCGGCTACGCTCGCAATCTCCTACAGGAACACGGCATATACAGCCGCGTTCAAAACGCCGACCTATCGGCATTAGACATCCTCCTGACTGCAACCAATCAGTGGGAGAGTGGAGTCTAGGCGGAGAACGCAAGCGCTACTGTGAGCCGCCGACCAATCAGCTGCTCCCACAGTCTTCCGCAACTACACGGAAGAGGCAGCCGCGTCATTGTCCAACGCACGTCTCCATAGCGGGACGCCGACCAATCAGCGCCCTCTAAAACACTTACCACCACACCTACCACAGTGGATGCCCTATCCGTGGCTGTATCTAAAGGAATCTTGGCGTATCTACCAGACAAGGAGACCAATCAGGCGCAAGTAAACATAGTGACAGCGCACACTCCTCCCACCATCACAATCGCCTAGCAACCCCTAACATAATGCTGAATTGAATCCTAAACACTGTCTGCAAAGCGCAACTGTAGTAACTAGATAACAAGTGGTAATCCACCCATACTGTATATCAAAATCATGGATTGGTTTAAAGGCATCTAAAGATACAAAAAATGAAAATAAATTAAAGAAAAATTACAGAAAAATCGCCTAATAACTGGATGTTTATCCACAACACACCCCATTGGCCACCTAAATGAATACATAAACCCCAAGCAATCAAATGACAGATCAGATAGAAAACGACAGATCATACTCAATATTCAGTCCCCCACTGCCCAGGACCCCCAATTTCCTTATCCAGAAGTTCTCTCGTCTGGATAATTCTTTTGCTCTATCCCTTCCCGCCCCCCATCCTACAGGGACCCCATCAATAGCCTGAACCCTCAATTGTGAGACCCCATGGCCCGCCTCAATAAAATGCCTAGCCACAACTTGGGTGGTATCATTAGTCCTAATGGCCGTCTTGTGGGAAGATAGTCTCACTTTAAGGGCCTTTGTGGTCTTACCTACATAGGCAAGGCCACAAGGACACTTCAGCATATATATGACAAACGTAGAATTACAGTCGAAATGTTCCCTGATATTATAAGGGGTACCCTTTGAGGGATGTCTAAAGACATCACCTTTGATGATAGAGCTACATAAATGGCAACTTAGACAAGGGTATGTACCTTTCTTGCCTTCTCTTAATTTATACGTTTTCGATCTAGTGTGTACAAGTTTATCCCGAATAGTAGGGGCTCTTTTAAAGGACAGAAGGGGTGGATATCTGAATTCTGGGACCCTGGGGAAGGCTTCTCTCAATAAATGCCAATGTTTACGAACCGCATTGCCAATTTGTGTACTGCAAGTGTTAAACGTTGAGACAAATGGCATACGTATGGAATTATCTCTACCATGTTTAAACCTTTGTGGGGGCTCGAGGGTCCGTGAAGGATACCCTCTATGCCTAAATTTCTGCTTCATTTTGTCCAACTGTAACGCTTGTTTAGTATTATCCTGTACAATATTCATTACCCTTTTGAATTGGCCACTGGGAATTGAGTTTTTAATTTGAGGGGGGTGGAAGCTCGAGAAGTGCAGTATGGAATTTCTATCTGTACTTTTAGTATACAGGTCTGTGCTTAAACACGCACCTTCCCTGTACACTTTAGTATCAAGATAAGAAACCGACTCCATGTCCACATGCGCTGTAAGTCTTATATGAGGACATTTTTCAGAGAGGGAGTGCAAAAATGCATCTAGGGTCGAACGAGGCCCCGCCCACAAGCAAAAAACATCATCGATGTACCTCCACCAGCACTTAGCGTGCTGGCGGAAGAGCACATCGGTGTACACGAAAGATTCCTCAAATAAACCCATAAAAAGATTTGCGTAGGCCGGGGCCACGTTCGACCCCATCGCAGTCCCCCTCTGTTGTATGTAAAAATTGTCCTCAAATTTAAAGTAGTTGAAAACCAAAACTACCCTCAATAGTTCAATCAAAAATGCACGTTGATCTTGTGAAAGATCAAGCCGCGTCATAAGGTACCAGTCGATCGCCTCCACACCCCCATCATGTGGGATGGAGGTGTAGAGGCTCTCGACATCCAATGTCACCAACAACACTCCCTCATCAACCACCCCAACTCCCCTCAATTTCTCTAGAAAGCAAGTGGTGTCCTTGACATATGAATCTAATTGAATCACCAAGGGCTGTAGAATCTTGTCAAGAAATTGGGCCAGCGGGACAAACACTGAGTCCACACCGGACACAATAGGACGGCCCGGTGGGAATTCCAAATTTTTATGAATTTTGGGCAACGTGTAAAAACTAGGAGTGACAGGATGATCTTTAACTAGAAATTTAGCCAACTTCTCATCAATAATATCATTAGAGAGAGCATGTTCTATCAATGCTTTTATTTTATGCTGAATAACATTAATCGGATCACTATCTACCCTCCTGTACACATCTGCCTGTGTCAACTGTCCCAAAATTTCTTTCCTATAATATTCTGCATCTAACACTACCACGGCCCCACCCTTGTCTGCAGGGCGAACTACAATATCCCTTCTAGATTCAAGTTCACGCAAGGCTTTCAATTCCCCTTTGGACAAATTAAGGGTCACTTTCTCCTGAATGGAATCAAGCTCGATCTTTTTGATATCCTCATTAACTTTAGTAGTGAATAAGTCCACCAGAGCATCTGGTGAAGGTGTAAAAGTACTCTTCATACGGAGTCCACTTGCTGTAAGTGTAAGCTTCCCTTCATTATCCTGGTTCCCACTGGTTTGTAAGGGTAATGCACTAAAAAATGCTTTCAATCTGATGTTCCTATAAAATCTGAACAGTTCCTGTTCCAATAAGAAGAAATCTGGTCGGTTAGTTGGACAGAAGCCAAGTCCATGATTCAATAATTTTGTCTCAAGGCTAGATAATTCATGACCTGATATGTTAACTACTAGATCTTGGGTTGGGTGTCCTTCCTCTGACGCAAGGTCATTGAGTTGGTCTGACTCTGCTGACCTCTTTTTGTTAAGCCTCTGTTGTTGGCGCCTATATCTGACCCCACCTCTACGCCTCCTCCTCTCGGAGATGGGTCTCTCGAATCCGGTAAAAAATCCGTATCTGAGGAATTAGGTCCCGAGTTGCCAGAATTAGGTTTACCCCCTCTCGGTATGCGAGGTCTTACCCTGGGTCGTCTAGAGTTAGCTGGAACTAACTTCTGCCATGAGTATACATAACCTGATTGGTAATCAGAAATGTCCCGGTTATATTTTGATCTTTTTATTTCTTCTAAGGAATTTCTAAAGGCATCCATTTTTTTCTCCAGATTTTCTAAGTAGGGCTTATATTCCTCATCAGGAACCAGTGCTCTCAATTTACTTGTAGTTTCCACTATCTTCACATCCAAGGCAGGCAATTCGTGATGTATGGTGTTAATCATGTGGAGCATAGCATCAAAAGAAGCTTTGTTGAAGATACGTTCCCAAATTGCACAGAAATTTTTATTCTTAGGAAACAGTTGAGGGGCTACCTGTGCCCGCATAGATCTTGGAATCTTTCTATTCCGACAATACTCGGTAAGAGTCCGTGCATGTAAATCCAATTCAATCTTTTGCTTCCTTAGGTACTCCAATTCTCTTTTCAAAGGTTTGGCATCTGATTTTTGTAGGAATGTCGCTTCCCCCTCTGTAAGTGCCAAGATTCTTGTGGCTTGTTCCCCAGTAAAGGAGAAGGGACATTTCTGATTACCAATCAGGTTATGTATACTCATGGCAGAAGTTAGTTCCAGCTAACTCTAGACGACCCAGGGTAAGACCTCGCATACCGAGAGGGGGTAAACCTAATTCTGGCAACTCGGGACCTAATTCCTCAGATACGGATTTTTTACCGGATTCGAGAGACCCATCTCCGAGAGGAGGAGGCGTAGAGGTGGGGTCAGATATAGGCGCCAACAACAGAGGCTTAACAAAAAGAGGTCAGCAGAGTCAGACCAACTCAATGACCTTGCGTCAGAGGAAGGACACCCAACCCAAGATCTAGTAGTTAACATATCAGGTCATGAATTATCTAGCCTTGAGACAAAATTATTGAATCATGGACTTGGCTTCTGTCCAACTAACCGACCAGATTTCTTCTTATTGGAACAGGAACTGTTCAGATTTTATAGGAACATCAGATTGAAAGCATTTTTTAGTGCATTACCCTTACAAACCAGTGGGAACCAGGATAATGAAGGGAAGCTTACACTTACAGCAAGTGGACTCCGTATGAAGAGTACTTTTACACCTTCACCAGATGCTCTGGTGGACTTATTCACTACTAAAGTTAATGAGGATATCAAAAAGATCGAGCTTGATTCCATTCAGGAGAAAGTGACCCTTAATTTGTCCAAAGGGGAATTGAAAGCCTTGCGTGAACTTGAATCTAGAAGGGATATTGTAGTTCGCCCTGCAGACAAGGGTGGGGCCGTGGTAGTGTTAGATGCAGAATATTATAGGAAAGAAATTTTGGGACAGTTGACACAGGCAGATGTGTACAGGAGGGTAGATAGTGATCCGATTAATGTTATTCAGCATAAAATAAAAGCATTGATAGAACATGCTCTCTCTAATGATATTATTGATGAGAAGTTGGCTAAATTTCTAGTTAAAGATCATCCTGTCACTCCTAGTTTTTACACGTTGCCCAAAATTCATAAAAATTTGGAATTCCCACCGGGCCGTCCTATTGTGTCCGGTGTGGACTCAGTGTTTGTCCCGCTGGCCCAATTTCTTGACAAGATTCTACAGCCCTTGGTGATTCAATTAGATTCATATGTCAAGAACACCACTTGCTTTCTAGAGAAATTGAGGGGAGTTGGGGTGGTTGATGAGGGAGTGTTGTTGGTGACATTGGATGTCGAGAGCCTCTACACCTCCATCCCACATGATGGGGGTGTGGAGGCGATCGACTGGTACCTTATGACGCGGCTTGATCTTTCACAAGATCAACGTGCATTTTTGATTGAACTATTGAGGGTAGTTTTGGTTTTCAACTACTTTAAATTTGAGGACAATTTTTACATACAACAGAGGGGGACTGCGATGGGGTCGAACGTGGCCCCGGCCTACGCAAATCTTTTTATGGGTTTATTTGAGGAATCTTTCGTGTACACCGATGTGCTCTTCCGCCAGCACGCTAAGTGCTGGTGGAGGTACATCGATGATGTTTTTTGCTTGTGGGCGGGGCCTCGTTCGACCCTAGATGCATTTTTGCACTCCCTCTCTGAAAAATGTCCTCATATAAGACTTACAGCGCATGTGGACATGGAGTCGGTTTCTTATCTTGATACTAAAGTGTACAGGGAAGGTGCGTGTTTAAGCACAGACCTGTATACTAAAAGTACAGATAGAAATTCCATACTGCACTTCTCGAGCTTCCACCCCCCTCAAATTAAAAACTCAATTCCCAGTGGCCAATTCAAAAGGGTAATGAATATTGTACAGGATAATACTAAACAAGCGTTACAGTTGGACAAAATGAAGCAGAAATTTAGGCATAGAGGGTATCCTTCACGGACCCTCGAGCCCCCACAAAGGTTTAAACATGGTAGAGATAATTCCATACGTATGCCATTTGTCTCAACGTTTAACACTTGCAGTACACAAATTGGCAATGCGGTTCGTAAACATTGGCATTTATTGAGAGAAGCCTTCCCCAGGGTCCCAGAATTCAGATATCCACCCCTTCTGTCCTTTAAAAGAGCCCCTACTATTCGGGATAAACTTGTACACACTAGATCGAAAACGTATAAATTAAGAGAAGGCAAGAAAGGTACATACCCTTGTCTAAGTTGCCATTTATGTAGCTCTATCATCAAAGGTGATGTCTTTAGACATCCCTCAAAGGGTACCCCTTATAATATCAGGGAACATTTCGACTGTAATTCTACGTTTGTCATATATATGCTGAAGTGTCCTTGTGGCCTTGCCTATGTAGGTAAGACCACAAAGGCCCTTAAAGTGAGACTATCTTCCCACAAGACGGCCATTAGGACTAATGATACCACCCAAGTTGTGGCTAGGCATTTTATTGAGGCGGGCCATGGGGTCTCACAATTGAGGGTTCAGGCTATTGATGGGGTCCCTGTAGGATGGGGGGCGGGAAGGGATAGAGCAAAAGAATTATCCAGACGAGAGAACTTCTGGATAAGGAAATTGGGGGTCCTGGGCAGTGGGGGACTGAATATTGAGTATGATCTGTCGTTTTCTATCTGATCTGTCATTTGATTGCTTGGGGTTTATGTATTCATTTAGGTGGCCAATGGGGTGTGTTGTGGATAAACATCCAGTTATTAGGCGATTTTTCTGTAATTTTTCTTTAATTTATTTTCATTTTTTGTATCTTTAGATGCCTTTAAACCAATCCATGATTTTGATATACAGTATGGGTGGATTACCACTTGTTATCTAGTTACTACAGTTGCGCTTTGCAGACAGTGTTTAGGATTCAATTCAGCATTATGTTAGGGGTTGCTAGGCGATTGTGATGGTGGGAGGAGTGTGCGCTGTCACTATGTTTACTTGCGCCTGATTGGTCTCCTTGTCTGGTAGATACGCCAAGATTCCTTTAGATACAGCCACGGATAGGGCATCCACTGTGGTAGGTGTGGTGGTAAGTGTTTTAGAGGGCGCTGATTGGTCGGCGTCCCGCTATGGAGACGTGCGTTGGACAATGACGCGGCTGCCTCTTCCGTGTAGTTGCGGAAGACTGTGGGAGCAGCTGATTGGTCGGCGGCTCACAGTAGCGCTTGCGTTCTCCGCCTAGACTCCACTCTCCCACTGATTGGTTGCAGTCAGGAGGATGTCTAATGCCGATAGGTCGGCGTTTTGAACGCGGCTGTATATGCCGTGTTCCTGTAGGAGATTGCGAGCGTAGCCGATTGGTCGGCGTCTCGCATTAGCGCTTGCCTCCTTTTTTGAAACACATTTTCTTTTTGCTGATTGGTCGCGGCCTGGGGGCATTTGATGCTGATAGGTCGGCGGCCCGGGGGCATTTGATGCGGATAGGTCGGCGGCCCGGAGATATGCTAACCCTTAGTATTTTTTACAGCGCAAGATGGGATATAGCGGTTTATTGTATCTTTTTACTTGCTTCACGGGGTATTGTATAACACTTTTTATAGTGCCATTTTTTATGGGTGAATGCTAATGTACAGTGTAAAAACATTAAGTAGGCATGTGATTGGTTACTTTGTCTTGCTGGGAGGGCCTTTTGCTTTTGAGCTAAGTTCTCCATCAGGTCCCCTTATGATGTGGCAACATATGATTGGGTGTTTTGAAATGACATGCTCTGATTGGCCAACCTTTACTATATATTGTGTGAGTTCTGATGTTTTATTCATTGCAGTTTTGACAACTTGAGAAAGAGCACACAGCTCGAAACAGCGGTCTGTCGTTGGATGACTGCCTTTTAACTTGTATGACACAATAAAGTTATTACGTTCTACATCGGTGGTGCCTGCTGAAGTGGATTGCTGCATTTATCTCATCAGTTTATTTTCATCTCAGGTGCACTTTAAGAAGTAACCATGCCTATGTCTCCCACTTTAACAATTCAAATCCACCTTGGGTCCTCTTTAAATACAAAAGAAGACTATGGAATTCCAGGAAAGTACTATTTATGGCCCATTCACACTGGGGATTGCAAAACACTAGCGATTAGCGCTAGCGTTTTGCAGCTGCAATTTTAACAGAAAAACGTGTATTTTTTTGCTGTATATTTTTGAGCAATCGCAATTAGCGCTTTTTTACATTGCAATGGCGATTGCGCAAAAATCACGAAAAAGTGCTGCATGCATTGCATTTGTGTTTACCATGAATTGCCAGCGATTGCAGCAGCGAGATCACTGCCATATTAACATTACACTAGCGCTATTGCGATCACCGGCGATACGGCGATTAGCGGTAAACGGTGAAGTGTAAATGGGCCCTTAAGAGTAGGACTGTGGATAAAATTGTTTATCATATCACTTTATTTTCACTTCAGGTTTGCTTTAAACGTTATACTTTGGTCCACTGAAATAACCTGTTAAGGGATAATTTGTTTCTGTTACCTGTTTTTTAGGTTCCATGTTTGGGCACAATATAGAAATATCTCCCTGCAAAAGCCTTGTGCCGACATCATGCAGGCTGGTGCTAAACTGTAGAGCAGAAGTGGGGCTGCTAAATGTCTGAAGGTCTCAGCTGTGGCTGGAGAGAGTTCTGTTTGTTTTTATACTTTATCAAAAGGTTCTGGAATTTCCCTCTTGCGTTCTTACACTGTTTAGCCCGGCGTATTTATTTCTGTATTAAACTATTTGTTGACTTAGCACAGCATCTCTGCTCAGTTATTTATTTTTGAAACCCCAAATGTAACTCCAACCCAGTGAAAGGGAACATGTGCAAGAATCACTCGCAGATCGGCGACAGAACTGCCAGGAACAGAACTTGTCGCACAACTGCCAAATATGGAAGCAATCTTGCCTACACTTCTGTTTGTACTTAAGCTGGCGAGCACCACAATCAGCGTGTTGTTATTCTGCTGTGTATTGTGGTTGTCAGGTTGTGTTTAGCCTTATCCATGCTCCAATCCTCTTACCCAAATGGCACTCCTAAAATGACACAGTGTTTTATCAGATTTATAGTCCCATAGCCTAAATACCGCAACAGACACAAGAATGTAAATGTACCACACAATACTGCGATCTCCCACACATTCCAAATGCTTACAGTATAAAGGTTTTAAAGCCAGGCACAAACATTTTCCTAGTCTTGTGCAGGCATTTTGTGGAAGAGCTAATCTGTGTAGAATCCCAATTCATATCAGATTAAAGGGATCCAAGCAGCTTTTTTTTCTGCAGTTTGTCCTGGTTTCTAATAGCTGAAGAAGCTGCCATTTCCCCCCTCCCATTGCCTTTAATTATCCAGGAGAAAGTGTGAATGTAATCAAGTGTGACTCTCTAAACTGTTTTAACCACAGTGTTCTATCTCCCCACCCCCTGCTGATGAAAGCTTTTGTTTGCTCATTGCTACTGCTAATTACAGCAGTCCTTATCTGCTTGCTCTTTCGGAGGAAAGCAGGCAGCAGAAGTTGGGTAATAAAAGCCGTTCAAAAAACAATTAAATGTAAAAAGAGGTAAAATTTAATTTTTTAGTAATGAGCCACATTGTTAGAATAGATTTTTAATGTACTATTGAGCTACCCTGGGGAATAAAAATGCTGCTCAGTTTACTTTAAGGGCCTGTTACCATGCCATGCATTTTTTTGCACATGCAAATATTCATTACAAAGCATGGTACATAGAAGTATATGGGATAGGTTCCATTCTATGTGAATTTTGCATGCAGCAATTTTCCAGATGTATTTGCATTTCGGATGTGATTTGTGTATAATGAATTTCAATTGGAAAGGCATGTGCAGTTAAAGTGTATGCTTTACTTGAAGAAAACCTAGAGAAGGGTATTGCCCTATGTAAAATCGCATACTATGAAAAAACACATACAAAAAGTGCGGTAAAAAAACACCACATCCGGAAAAAAATGCATGTATTTTACTCCATGCGATTTGCCACATTGCAGTGGAATTGGGCCCTAAAGCCTTGTACATACCTTAGGTTGTTTTCCTCTGCTTAGAATCTAGCATGTGAACAGCATCACTGCATATACAGTGGGTTGCAAAAGTATTCGGCCCCCTTGAAGTATTCCACATTTTGTCATATTATTTCCACACACATGAATCAATTTTATTGGAATTCCACATGAAAGACCAACACAAAGTGGTGTACACATGGGAAGTGGAACGAAAATCATACGATTCCAAACATTTTTTACAAATAAATAACTGCAAAGTGGTGTGTGCATAATTATCCAGCCCCCTTTGATCTAAATGCAGTCAGTTGCCTATAGACATTGCCTGATGAGTGCTAATGACTAAATTTTGCTATGGAATAAAATTGCTTTGCTACAATTGCACTAATCCCAGGTGGAGACCCAGTCCTTCTTTCTATGTTGGTCTACAAAGTATTGACTCAGGGGGCAGAATAATTACGCACACCTCACTTTGCAGTTATTTATTTGTAAAAAATGTTTGGAATGATGTATGATTTTTGATCCACTTCTTACGTGTACACCACTTTGTATTGGTCTTTTACGTGGAATTCCAAAAAATTGATGCATGTTTGTGGCAGTAATGTGACAAAATGTGGAAAACTTCAAGGGGGCCGAATACTTTTGCAACCCACTGTACATCAGTTCTATATCATCCACCCCACCCACCTTCACCAGTACACACCCACCCTCTACCAAATGCTGGATTTATACTTTTTCACTCCTAGGCCAACTTTCTCATGTCTACTCTTCCATGTGCAGCAGCACTTCCCTGTCCTGTGCAGCTTCCTTGGCAGCAGCTTCTCTTTCATGCATTGCTCCACATTTGCCTCCATTTTGAATTGCATTCCACTCTTTCATATACAGCAACCCCTCTTCCATATCTAGCACCTCACTTGGGGAGAAGCCACCCAAGACCCAGGCCGTTTCAGCCTTTCCAGAAGTCTAGCCTTGCTTCTCCATCTAAAGTGTAAAGGATACCAGAGGTCAAATTTTGAGAAACTGGGGGAGCAGGCATATACTGTTACCTGTCCTGATGCCTACCACTCCCCCAGTTCTCTTCTCAGCCCCCCGTAACTCACCTAAAAGCCCCCCGGGTCGATGTTCAGTGCGCAATGAACCTACAGCACACCCCCCTGGCCAGGAGTGCACTGAGCATGCATATGACATCATTACGCCATACGCATAACGTTATATGCATGTGCAGTGCACTCCCTGCCACATGTGCCCGCTGTAGGATGCGCGCAGCCCGGCCAGCGCACTGAACATTGGCCTGGCTGACCACAAAAAGCATCCCGGGGGGCTTTTAGGTGAGTTACCAGGGGCTGAGAAGAGAACGGGGGGCGCGGTAGACAGCACAGGTAGCTCCCGTTTCGGAAAAAGATTTGATCTCTGGTATCCTTTAAGCAGCATGATGATGTAAGTCATGGAGCTACACTTTCTCCTGACACAGCCACCTGTTTAACTCTTTCAGCTTAAAGTTACCCTCTATTTGCAGTAACAAGTAAAGAACTTGGAAATACAAGTACAGTATTTAATGCTTCATGTTCTGTAACACTTTCACAACTGCATGCTTAAAGTACTCACAAATGAGTGAAGTCTGTATGAATGGGAATCATTATTTTCAGGTTGTTAAATGTCAAGTATTAGCAGTAAAAATAAGTTGGCCCATTCCTCTGCAGTCTCTAATGATGAACTGTGGAATCTGTGCAGGAATCATTTACAGGCTGTCGATAATTAATGTTATGAGCTGACGGCCCACCAGCTACAAGCTTGTCCTTTATATAGAATTGGGAATGTTGGCAGACCTACGTCTTCTACATCTGCCCAGGGTGGCTGTTACTAAATACAGCTCTGGGGATGAGGTGAGAAATGTGTGTGGAGCAGAACCATATCTGAGGTGACAGACATAAAACTATCACAGTATAATTTCCCAGAATGCAGCTGGGCTAGTGTACTGGTTAAGGGCTCTGCCTCTGACACGGGAGACCAGGGTTCGGATCTCTGCTCTTCCTGTTCAGTGAGCCAGCACCTATTCAGTAGGAGACCTTAGGCAAGTCTCCCTAACACTGCTACTGCCTATAGAGCGTGCCCTAGTGGCTGCAGCTCTGGCACTTTAAGTCTGCCAGGAGAAATGCGCAATATAAATGTTATTTGTCTTGTCACAAATCAGTACCAGTAATCAACCACACCTGTACTCATTCTGCCAACACCTTAAGTTCTCCATGCATGTTGCAGTCTAAATGTAAGTTTATGCTGACTGACTAGCACAAGAATAACAATAAAAGTCATTATGCAAAAAAAATAAAAAAAACTCCAATGCTACATGTGTGGCTAGTTTTAACATCTGCATAAAATGAATAAAAAAAATAATCTACTTTATCTTATCTTGGCTTTATATACTCTTGTATTACATTCAAATCAAATTGAATTTCACAGTGGGTGTTACGTTCCCTATAAAAACAGGAACGCAACAGAACAAAAAGTGTCACACCGCACATTATGGATGCATACAGTGAAGAATACCGTCAATAAAAAGTATGGTTCTCTATCACTGTTAACTTGTGTGTTATGCAGTAATGCACTGCATGATGCACTCCGTTAGATCGCTCTGCACTGTAAACATCACATACGTTTTGCGGTTCGACCAGTGGCGTAGCTATGAATCTCGGGGCCCCGGTGCGAGTTTTACATTGGGGCCCCCCAAGAACTCTATACGTAACAATTGATATGGCGCAACAAAACCTGCCAAGGTCATCTACAGTGTCAGAGGTGCCAGAAGGGGATGGGGAACAGCTTGTTAATGATTACTACTATTCAAAGCATCTATAGAAGTGATCATTACCAACACAGGACCAATAAACAGCTTATACTTTGGTTTAGGATGGGCCCCATGGGCCCCCTCTGGCCCAAGGGCCCCGATGCGGTCGCTACCTCTGCAACCCCTATTGCTACGCCCCTGGGTTCGACTATATGCATTATAATATGGCCATGCCTTCCAGCTTTTTGAGATGAGAAAGAGGGACACTAAGACACGCCCCTGCCACACCTCTAATCACGCCCCACTACACCCCAAGCCACGCAAACCATAAAAATGTCATAAGCAAAAGACGTAATTTTAGAATTCAAACCTCACTGGTCCTGTCTATCATCACTGTTTTTTCTTCATATTAACAGTTGAAATTAAGTACTATATCAATTTAAAGAATAGGAATAAAGTTTGGAGCCGAATGAAGACATTTTTTCAGTAGAAATAATGTACATTTACATAAATCTATACATCAGTCCTGAAAAGGGGGACAAATGAGAAAGAAAAAGGGCCAAAAAAGGGACTGTTCCTCTGAAAATGGGACAGTTTGGAGCTATGATGTGGCTGTTGTGTCGCACCACTGTGAACGTAGCCTTTAACACACATATTAAAATTTAGTAACTTGTGCAATCCTAAGGCTACAAATTGTACAATGTGGTTGTAATGTATGGGGCATTTACATAAACAGTAATAGTGGGAACCAAGTAGGGCTAGCTAATGCATTGCCCTTGCACTGAAGCAGGTACATAAAAGTGGACACTAGTTGATCTTGTGTGTGCAGGCTGGGAAGAAAAAATTTGAAATTACGGTAGATGCAAATTAACTATACACCAATATAGGAGGAGGAAGCTAAAGCAGACTCATTCATCAGCATTCGGTTTGGGCTACATTATGCATATTTGACAAAGGTAGACCAGGTTTGTTTGGTATATAAAGCCTTGTATACATGTTGGATTAAACTTGGTCAAGGTGGCTGATAACAACTGCTGTTGCTGAGAATCTAGCATGTGTAGAGCAGACCTCAATCCCCCTTTGTGATCTGTGGCTATAGTAGCGCCCAGTGGGCAATTTGGGCGTCGGATGCAACAAATATATCTAACGCATCAGGGCAGTGGAGGGACCAAAAGTGGCAAAGATTGCAGTGTAGATAGCAGTAGCAGGGGTAAGTTACCTGGTGCAAGTATTAGCCATAGGAGGTGGGAGGGGGAGTGTTAGGGGTAGATTAGTGTTAGGCTTAGATAGCAGAAGGGTAGGGTTAGTAGAGTTCAGGGAGAGTTAATGTAAGAAATAGGTTAGGTAAAGCAAGGGAGAGTTAATGTAAGAAATAGGTTAGGTAAAGCAAGGGAGAGTTAGGCCTCTTTCACGGTAGGACGTTGCGTTTCAGTGCGACGTTAAGGTTGCACAACGCGGCCCTAACGCAACGCATATAGATTTTAACTTGGATGTTATTGTGTGTTCTTTATTATGCGTCTCTTGGTGCGCCTTTCGCGTTGCACGCGATGGAGCAAAAACGCAGCATGCATTACATTTAAAAAAACAAAACAAAACAAAACAATATTACGGAGCATGTGCAACACAAATAACGCAGCTGATTCATTGCTAAACACACAGCATGCAGCACTTTCTAATAATGCTACACATTACACACAAACAGAATGTATGCACTGTGAATGTCGCACAGACTTAGTATTGCTGTGCGTTAGTCTGTGCTGAAACAACTTCTAACGTGCGACTTTAACGTCGCACTGTGAGAGGCCTAAATGTAAGAAATAGGTTAGGTAAAGCAATAATAGTAGAATAACAGTAATTCTTCTGATATTCTATCACAATTACCCAGCACCCAATAGCAGGCTATCAGCAGCATTGCCAATATTCTACTAGCTGCTTCACCCTGCGCCCCAATTTTCCCAGCAGCATTTTTTCGTAAGTGACACTGTAGCAGTTACATGGATTCTACAAAAAACATCCTGTTTCGGCTTCTCCTAGAAGATAATATTTCATCTTTTTACAATAACTTTTCAGCACTCTGCAAATGACAAAATACCAAAAAGTAGCTGAAAAGGTATTATCAAAATTATTCTGAGTATTTTCTTGCTTGCTGGTGGCTTAACCACCTAACCGACTACCTAACGCAGGAGGGCGGCGGCAGAGTGGCTCTGGTGTTTCTCCGCGACGCCATGTAGCGTCATCGCGCAAGGCGTGAGATTTGACGGGAGCTTGTACGAGCTCCCGTCACTGTAAACAGCAGTGCCCAGCAATCAGCCTGCCAGTGGCTAATCAGTGCTGGCAGGCTGGTTTTTGCATTTATATACCTAAATGTATTTTTATAGCACTGACATCTTACTCAGCGCTGTACAGAGTATAGACTTGTCACTTAACTAGTTGCCGACCGCGTCACGCCGATGGGCGTGGCCACGGTCGTAGCCCCAACACCACCTAACGCCGATCGGCAAAGTCTTGGGGCAGGGATTTGCTGGAGATTGCGCGTGCATCTCCGCTTGGATGATGGGGCTCCGCTCCGTCATCAGTCTCCCAGCGGTGATCGCCACTGGAGACTGTCTATTTACACAGTACAGTGCTGCGATCTACAGATGTACAGATGACAGCCATGTGACACCGCTGTCCCCGAGACACACAAAAGCGATCCTGAAGATGAAGCCTATGACAGCCAATCGCGCTGATTGGTTGCCAGGGGGAGGGAAGGAGATTTAAAAAAATAATGAAATAAATAGGGAAATTGATTTGAAAAACATACATGTAAATATTTATTAAAAAACAAAAACATCCTGGGAGCGATCACAGCCTACCACAAGAAAGCTCTGCTGGTGGGCACAAAAGGGGGGGGGGCTGAAGGCTGAATCACTTGTGTGCTGAGTTGTGCAGCCCTGCAGAGGCCTTAAAGCTGCAGTGGCCTATTTGGTAAAAAAATGGCCTGGTTACTAGGGGGGTTTAGGCCCGTGGTCCTTAAGTGGTTAAAGAGAATCTGTATTGTTAAAATCGCTCAAAAGTAAACATACCAGTGTGTTAGGGGACATCTCCTATTACCCTCTGTCACAATTTCGCCGCTCCTCGACGCATTAAAAGTGGTTAAAAACAGTTTTAAAAAGTTTGTTTGTAAACAAACAAAATGGCCACCAAAACAGGAAGTAGGTTGATGTACAGTATGTCCACACATAGAAAATACATTCATACACAAGCAGGCTGTATACAGCATTCCTTTTGAATCTCAAGAGATCATTTGTGTGTTTCTTTCCCCCATGCACTGAAGTTTCAGGCTGCTCTTTTCTTCTTGCAAACAGCTTTGCCCTTGTATGTAATTCCTCAGTATGTGAAAGCCCAGCCAGCTCAGAGGACGATTTATCCAGCTGATTAGAGCAGCTTCTCTCTTCTCTCTTATCTAAACACACAGGCAGTGTGCATAGAGGGGCCAGAAAGGGTGAGTTCATAGCAGAACCACAACACTGAAGAACTTGGCAGCCTTCCAGACACAGGCCGACAAGTCTGACAGGGGAAAGATACATTGATTTATTACAGAGACTGTCATAGTAGAAAGTGCTGCAGTTAGCCAGAACACATTAGAATAGCTTTTGGAACATGTAGGATGATAAAAAACAGGATGCAATTTTTGTTACGGAGTCTCTTTAAAGAGGCGCTGTCAGCCATACTGTCTCAGAAAACAAACAAACAAACACATATATAAGTAGATAAATACTTGCTCTACTTACATAGCATATGTATTGCACTGTCCATGTTTTGAATTTAGTGACTTTCTACAGTAAAAAAAGAAAATCCTTCTTAGCATTTCCCATTTTAACTGTGGCTATTTTGAAGCCAATCCTGGTGTAATTTCCTCCCTTACTCTCCTCTGCCCGATTTGCCCCACCTTCACTACAGAAAGTGCATTGTCGCAGCATGAGAAATATTGACCAATCAGAGAGGAACAGAGGGCTGGGAGGGGAAAACAGGAGGGAAAGAGGATTCAGCCAATCAGGCTGCATTAGTTAAGTCTGAGGGGGCATTAGAGAAGCAAAAAAGGACAACCCAGCATGCCCTGCAACTTCCTTTTTGTGTACCAAATATTGTGTGTACCAAAAATAAGAGTCAGGTAAACTGGGGAATGATCATTTATAAACAAGAAAAGTAATAGTGATTTTAAATTCTGGATTGCATGGGTAGCATCCTTATTACTTGCTTAACAGATAAAAATAAATAATTGATTTTTCATTTTATGCCCGACAGTTACACTCAAAATCTAATTCCTATCATAGGCATATGTCTATGTGAGTATTGTGTAATGTATGTAACATAGTCTAAGGCCAGGTTGTTGTTTTTTTTCGGGGGGGGGGGGGGGGGGGGGGGGGGCTAAGATAAAAAATATATATTTTTTTTAAATGTCTCTTTCTGATTAATAAAAATAGCAGCAGAAATCAAGCAAAGCTCTATTTGTGAGAAGAAACGGGGGTAAAATTAATTTGGGTGCTAAGTTGTATGACCGAGCAATAAACCATTAAAGTTGTGAAGTGCCGATATGTAAGAAAAAAAGCCTGGTCACCATTTTATTCATAAAAGTGTGAAAATATCACCTAGGACAAAACTTAAAAGAAGTGAATTTGATAGGGGCCTGACTTTTTTGTACTTTTATAACCCGTGTCTCTTGTCTATCTTATTCTCCGTAGATATGAATTTACGTTTAAGTAAAATATCGTCTCAGTCTCCATATTCTTTTCCCTCCCCCATCACCACAACAACCAAGCCAAACAAACAACTATAGGGGACACCCATTTATACCTTGTAAAAGAACTAAGGTACAATAAGTGGCCAGCATGGTAATAAAGTAAAGGGGCCCATACACCTAACGATTTTCCTGCCGATATATGGCCGATTCGATCACAGTGATCGAATCAGCTGTGAAATCGGCGCGCATTCGAATGCCCGACGACCGACGCAATACAGCGGGTATACATTACCTGTTCCGGCTGGCGCGGGTCCCCTGTCTTCTTTCCACGCTGGGTTCCGGACCGGCTGCAGCTACACAGAGCTTCCTGTCCCGGCAGGAAGTTTAAACAGTAGAGCGCCCTCTACTGTTCAAACTTCCCCTGGACAGGAAGTTCAGTAGCTGCAGGAACGGTCTGGAGCCCCGAGCGAAGAAGACGACAGCGGGGACCAGGGGACTCGCGCCGGCCGGAACAGGTAATGTATAGCAGCGGCAACTCCACAGATTGTGATCGGTTTCAGGCTGAAATCGATTCACAATCTGTTTGCAGTAAAGGTGGCCATACGATCCCTCTCTGATCAGATTCGATCAGAGAGGGATCTATCTGTTGGTCGAATCTGATGGCAAATCGAGCAGTGTATGGCCACGTTAAGGTGGTGTACACAGAATAATAGCTGAGTAACAGAACAGAGACTCTATACAGAGTAACAGCTGATCAGTCATGTCTTGCCAAGCACAGTTTCCAGACATTTCTGCCGCCACGGATAAAATAACATGACGGAGGCAGATCCTATCACTTTAAATGACAAGAATTGTTCACAGAGCAACAAGACATAAACAGGAGGCTGCTTCCAGTCACATGACCCCCCACAGTCACCCTGATGACAGATGCATATCTAAGCCATTCTATTAATACCTCAGGCCTGGTGTCCTTTTTCAAAGTGACCACAATTCTGTCCAGAACTTAAATAGTTAAAGACTTCCCAGTCAGCTTAACCCTTCAAACAGTAGCTGTTAATTCACTAACCCAAGGGCACACTGCTGTGGCAGGCCTGCAGTGCAGTGTGATAATGGAATTTACAAGGCAAAGGTGACAAAACCTGTCAATTATCTAAAGAGCTTCCAGAGATGCAGGCTTGCCAGTCATCTTTGACATCATTTGTGCATCCACATGAAAACCTTATTCCTGCTAAAAAGTGCCATTATGTGTATATGTCATGGTATCAACCTAACCACCATGCACAAAATGTTTACTAAAAGATTACATTGCGCACACACACACACACACAAACAGGAATTCTGAATTTTTTTTTAATTATTATTACAGCAAGAAATCCGATTGAATTTCCCATTTTTATCGAGATGTTAGTGATTTTTTCTGATCATTTTTATGAAATTTGAATGGTGTAGGATAGATTGAAAAAAAAAAATTCTTAGGTCTATAAATCAAGAAATTGACTAATTCTTTTTCATAATTGAGGAAAAACTTAACAAGTGTGTGGTACATTGGTGAGATTTTTTTCAATTACAATCATTCATAAAAAATGATTGCAATTCTTGAATAGAAATGTAATGTTTATAGCGCAATCATGCATATATTCAGTGCATCAAACCTACCTAAAGGATTAGGACAGGGCCGGTTTAAGCAACAATGGGGCCCCAGGGCAAAATAAACCGGGGGGCCCCCCCCCAACATATACCCTGGAACAAAAATCGGCATTAGGGGACCTTTTTTGCAGCTGGTATAGTCAGGGTGTGAAATCCCAATCGGTCGGAGCTCCACATTCTGGCTATCCCAGCCTGCATGGGGGACAAGGGGTTAAAAAGTTTCAGGAGGGGGGACCCCACATAATTTTTTTTTTAAAAAATTCCCATACTCTAAACATAAAAAAATTTGGGAAAATAGGAAAAAATGCCAGGGATCTTCATACAGCCATATAGCGGCTGTATAGCGATCCCTGGCCAAAGCGCTGCGGCTGCGTATGGTGGACCCCTGGAAACCCCGTCAGGAAATTTATTGCGCTTTCGTTTGATGCATGTAAAATTACACTACCGTTAGGTTTGCTACTAAAAGTGACATTTACCGCATTTAAAAGTATACTTTTTTCCTTTGAAACTTTAAAATTGATTTTCTCAAAAACTATAAGGTCTTTTTGAAAAATAGTTTTTCCTCTTATTCCTAATGATCTCCTTAACATATCCTGCAAATTTAGGGTTTCTAACATTTAAGGTGGATTTGCTATTAACCATTAAAGTCGGCAGGTTTTTAAATGTGTATTTTTTTTCCTTTGAAACTTTAAAATCGATTTTCTCAAAAACTATAAGGCCGATTTGAATTTTTTTTCCTCTTGTAGCCACTGGGGGCCCCTACAAACTCTGGGGCCCTGGGGCAGCTGCCTCCTTTGCCTCTATGGTAGCGCCGGCCCTGGATTAGGAGCACATATGCTAACTCCCTCTTCCCTGTCTGTGACCATTGTCAGTACGCGCACAGCTTATGTTGGTGTGTGTATGGTGCACATGGATGTATTTTGTTAGCTCTCTTGTGGTATTAGTTTGATGCACTATATGTCCCAAAGAGGACGATAGGATATGTGCACCTAAACCTTAGATAAGTTTGACACACTAAATGCTTGCATGTTTGCGCTATGTATATCTTAGGGCCAGAGTTAGGACAACCTCTACATGGTGTATGCGACTGTGGAAGAGAATGTATTCTTTCATTACACAGACCCCAGTTTTTAAAGTAAATGTGAAGCAATTTTAAAAACAAAAAACAGATACTTACCTAAGGAGAGGGAAGGCTCAGGGTCCTATAGAGCCTTCCCATTCCCCTCACGGTCCCCTCGTTCCCCCGCAGGCTTCTCCGTTCAAATCTTCCGCCGTGGGAGACTTCGGAAGTCTTTGGAAGCATGAGTCTTCTCGAAGACAGGCGACTCTATACTGTGCACATACGAGTGTGCGAGAGAGGACACTCGCGTGTGTGCGCAGTGCAGAGCAGCCCATCTTCGGGAGCCAGAGTGCTACCGAAGGCAAGCCAAAGCGGAAGAGAGCAGTCTACGACCGAATGGCTAACTGGGGAGCCTGCGGGGGAACGCGAGGAGACCCTCTCCTTAGGCAAGTATCTATTTTTTGTTTTTAAAATCGCTTCAGACTTCCTTTAACTTAGTTGTAGGGATATCACTAGTTCCTGTGTGACTTATGCATTGACTGATGACATCATGCAGCAGATCAGGTGTTTCTGACATTTTTGTCAAATCTGACAAATTAGCTGCGTGCTTGTTTCTGTTGTGATTCAGATACTGCTGCAGCCAAATAGATCAACAGGGCTGCCAGGCAGGGATGCTCAAATTCGGCTTCGGGAGATATCCGGATTTTTGCTATCCGGATATCTCCCAGTAATGCTGTGCGGGCTGGGCGGGGGGGTCAAGCTTACCTCTCTGACGTCTTCTTCGGTCGTCCCTCGGCGCCTCCCACGATGCGCTCCAAGCGGCGGTCACCTGATTACAAACACTTCCTCCTTCCGGGTTGAAGGAGGAAGTGTTTGTAATCACGTGACGCGCATGGAGCGCATCGTGGGAGGCGCCGAGGGACGACCGAAGAAGACGTCAGAGAGGTAAGCTTGACCCCCCCGCCCAGCCCGCACAGCATTACTGGGAGATATCCGGATAGCAAAAATCCGGATATCTCCCGAAGCCGAATTTGAGCATCCCTACTGCCAGGCAAATGGTATTGTTTAAAAGAAAATAAATATGTCAGCCTCTATATACTTCAGGTTCTCTTTAAAGGGGAACTGAAGAGAGAGGTATATGGAGGCTATCATGTTTATTTCCTTTTAGACAATACCAGTTGCCTGGCAGCCCTGCTGATCCTCTGCCTCTAATACTATTAGCCATAGCCCCTGAACAAGCATGCAGCAGATCAGGTGTTTCCGTGGTTCAGACTTATAAGTCTGATCTGACAAGACTAGCTGCATGCTTGTTTCTGGTTTTAATCAGATACTACTGCAGAGAAATAGACCAGCAGGGCTGCCAGGCAACTGGTATTGATTAAAAGGAAATAAACATGACAGCCTCCATATACCTCTCTCTTCAGTTCCCCTTTAAATGAGGGTTACAGAAGGGGTGAAATTCTGCTTCACCCGATAAATGTCTTTTTTTAGATACATTCCAGGATGGAAAACTAAAGAGATAAGCTTTACACAGCCAGACCAGGAAATCACCGACAATTGTCTTTATTTGCAGCCAGCCAGGGACGATCAGTGACAGCAAAATTCACAATATCATTATCTGAAAAAAGGCATAAAACAGCACCGGCTCGACTTCCTTCAGGACTTTCCAAAACAGTAATACAAGGTTTACATCATTACAAGATAATACACACAAAATTAACTAAGTCCCATCATGGGGCATTCTTAAGGATGGATACAAAATGAATGTGTTCATTACTGATTTAGCTGTGAGTGGTAACAAGTAGCATAACATAATAATGATACAAAAACACAACGTATATCATCATAGTAACAGAAGAAAATGTTAAAACTTTTTTTTTTATAAAGAAGTGGTTTAAGCGTGTACCAGTGATGTCCCCCTTTCCAAGGTTTCAGTACAACATCATTCATCATTTTATGAACTAAGAAATAAATATGGTAGCCATCATATGCCTCTCACTTCAGGTTCCCCTTAAAGGAATTCTATCAAAGATTCCATTTTTGAGGAAACATCTTTAATCAATGTAAAATAAATGTAAATAAAGAAATCAGCATATATTTTTTTCTGTGCTGTAATTTTTTTTCAACGTGTGTGTAACAGTGTGCCCTGAGGACACACTGACGGCGACGGGGTACTGGAACAGTCCATGGTGACAGGTGACGCCAGGTGTATAACAGCATTGCAGGCTATTCCCTGGCTCCCCCACCCGTGGCCGCCGCAGTAACAAGCCATCCGTTCTTCTAAGTTATACCCGCACAATATTATTAAGAGGTCGCACTTCCATATGCGCACAGTGTCCCGGCGAGTCAGTGGATGATGTTTGCTATCGAAGCAAAGGAGGGCGGAAGTGTTCCGTTCTGACAGAGCGCTGTATTATTGCAGCGCTCTGTCAGAACGGAACACTTCCGCCCTCCTTTGCCTCGATAGCAAACATCATCCACTGACTCGCCGGGACACTGTGCGCATATGGAAGTGCGACCTCTTAATAATATTGTGCGGGTATAACTTAGCAGAACGGATGGCTTGTTACTGCGGCGGCCACGGGTGGGGGAGCCAGGGAATAGCCTGCAATGCTGTTATACACCTGGCGTCACCTGTCACCATGGACTGTTCCAGTACCCCGTCGCCGTCAGTGTGTCCTCAGGGCACACTGTTACACACACATGTTGAAAAAAAATTACAGCACAGAAAAAATATATGCTGATTTCTTTATTTACATTTATTTTACATTGATTAAAGATGTTTCCTTTAAGCAGCATGGGTGTGCCTGATGCAGAAAGCGTCAAGGCAATCTGTCAAGGGACACCTGTACAGCTAGAGGTGAGGCTGTATACTATTCACTGCAGCATTAATTTTGTAGTAAGGATCTCCACTGAGGCACAGGATGAACCACCAGTCTGGACACACCCCCTCCCCACGTCATACAGAGGCCCATGGACCAATATGGAGGTATGACAGAGGTCATGTGGGATGGTTCTGATACAGCAATAATGCAGCCAAGGCCATATGCAGTCTTATTACCAATTTGTTCAAGTTGGTTAAAGAAATCTAAATCTAGCCGGCCATCTAGCAGAAAAATAAGATGCGCATGTGCCCAGTGTGACGTTTCCACAGTCTGTGTTGATTTGGGGAGCCATGTCATCTGCTGGTGTTGGTCCACTGTGCTTTATTATAAAGTGTAGCTAATAGATGGTAAGTGTATGTAATAGATGGTACACTGTGCTTTATTTATACTTACCTGAGGCTTCGTGCAGCCCCATGAGGACTGTGGGCTCTCTTGTCATCCTATTCTGCCCCTCCGTTACTGTGCTATACCTCCCAGTAATCAGTCTAGCCGCGCTCGTCGGTGTATGCGCGGCTCGCCCGCATGTGCACTACCGCCACGCTCCCATGCCCGGGAGAGTTCTGCACTTCGCGCTAGGTAGTACTGCAGAATGCACCGGGCATGGAAGCACGACGAGGGGTGCGCACATGGCCAGCCGAGCATACACAGAAGAGCTTCTGTAAAAAAAGACTGCACTCTCTGTCATAGAAAAATAAGAGTAAACAGTCTCACAGTTCGTTGCCACTTTACATCAGGCTCCGTTATAGTTTGGCTGTCTTCCAAAAGATCTTTAGCTCTTTACTTCTAGACAATCGCCTCAGCATGCAAAAAAGAATAAACAAAACCGCCTTATAGCGTATCACTGTGCTGAAAGGTTGTCCCAACACCTCTATCAATCGCCTGTGAGGTCATTAAGTTAATCACCCTGCCGATCACCAGTGCGTAGACACTCCCCCCTAAGTGCCTGCACTCACCCTGTAAGCCTCCTATATCTCCGGAGGTCAGATTGATAGTTTGTGGGGGTTTAAAGGGATCAGGGTTATCCTCCTATCACGATCCAGCCTCAGACCAAGAAGCCAGCGTGGAAAACAAGCATTGATCAATTACGGTCCTGGTCCCCGGGAAACCGCTCTGCAACTGCAGCCTCAGCTCCCCGTCTCGCTGCTCCGTTCGAGTAACACACTTCCTGATCCAGTCACATGTGCTGCAGCTCCACCCACAGAGGAGACACAGAAGAGCGCGACCGGCTGGATTACTGGGAGGTATAGCACAAGAACGGAGGGGCTGAACAGGATAACGAGGGAGCCCACGGACCTCATGGGGCTGGACGAAGCCCCAGGTAAGTATAAATACACCCTATTACAACTTCTCAGGTTCTCTTTAAGTTCCGATTCAACTAAGCCGTCTACCAGGAGACATTAGCCAGATGCCAGATTGTGTACCCTGGGAGGAGCACATGAACAGTACATCTCTTGCCACAGACACATGTATAGATGAGAGTTTGGGTTGGGGGCAGGTTGGGCTTCTTACATTTCTGACAGGTGGCGGGGCAGATAAGGTATACTATATTATATGGAAACACTGGGGAGCTGGAAGGCAGTGCAATTTCCACTGAAAGCTGAAAATCACTGTCAGTTGTTATAACAGCGCAGCTTTAAAGGAGAACTCTATTAGATATCATTGGATTCGGAACATAAATGGGAAACCACATATAATTTATATCCTTTTTAATTGATAACTTGTGAAAGAGCAACAATATTTGAACACTTTCTGTAGCTGGCTGGCTGACTCACCAATGTGTATGGCTCTGGGGATAAGCAGAGAGATTAGAGGCATTAGATGCAAGGACAATTCTGCTGGTTGGAAATTATCGTATTGTAGTGAACTCTTTCTACAATCATTTGTTTTAAAAAAAAATGACCTGTGTATGGCCACCTTAAGGCATGATCACTCAATACTGTCTACTGTTATCTAATCAGGGATAACTGCTTGTAGTTTACACAGCAAATCTAGCTCCAAACAGCTTCAAAAGTTTATGATTATTTATTCCTGTGATACAATGAGGGCAGCCATGTTCTGTTTGTCACAGGCTGAGGGCTGGAGATGCTATCAGCTTGCCTGTGTAATGTGACAAATTCAGTCCCCTCTCCTTCTCCCTCCTCCCCTCTGCAATCAATGGCTAGTAACTTCCTCCTCCTCCTCCTGCCCAGACTGAGCTCCCATAAGCCCTTGCTACAGTGCCAAGGCACAAAATGAGCTGTGGGCGAGGCTTGTTTAGTTTATGGGAAATTTGAGTATTAAAACAAAAACAAAAAAAGTATTTGGCTTAAGGAATGCCCTATAAACTATATGAAAGGAACACAATTATGCAATTAGTAAAAGTTTCTCGGACCCACTTTAAGCTGCTTCCCTCTGGACTGATGCAGAGGAAGTGTAAAGGGTAGGCTGAAAGGACTTAAAATGGACCTGAACGCTTGTACAGGACAGAAGGAAAACACAGAGAAATGCACCGTATATATTTAGAGTTTAGCGTAACTCCCCCTTATCTGTGACTGTAATCTCAGTAGTGTCAGCTTGCTGCCCCAGTAGGGCAGCTAATTTTTAACCACAGTATGTTAACCCTATGACTGCAGGATTTGTATCAGCTATAACAAATAAATATTTTCTTTAAAGGCTATTATGCTGGTGCATATCTTTTAGAGCAGAGAAAAAGTTCTGAGTTCAGGTCCGCTTTAAAAGATACCTCAGTAGAGGCAATATTCTGGCTGATCCAGAGGTCTCACAGCTCCTCCTACAGCCCCCCATTCAGCGCAGGATCCCTCTATAGCTATATGACATCAGCAAGTGCAGGAGCAGCTTTATTCTACTGTGTGTAAGCGGACCTTACGCGCACATTCCCAGTGTGTTTGCACTATTAAATGGCCAACTGCAGAGAATGAAGAGGAAGCCTGCGCTGGAACGGGGGGGGGGGGGGGGGGGAGGCTCTATATTGATCTAGGAAGCCTCTGGACCACCCCAGGACTTTCAACTACCGAGGTTAACTTCCCCACTTCAGGTTTACCTCAAGAAGCTGTCAGCTGAGACGCAAGATACACATCCTAAAATAGTCCCTCAGTGTGAAGACGTTGGACTAAGGTGGCTGCAGCTCCATCACTGTTATGCTAGGTTCACACCAAATAAAAAAACATTTCCATTTTCCAGAATGGAGAAAAACAGACATCCATATATTAAGGTTGACACACAAGAGTGCAGCAATATTCCCATGCACAGACAGCCCACAGCAATATTACAGTTGCTACCTGCAGCATGTACCACGAGTTACGCTATTAGCGTGACCCACCCGCGGTACCCGAGTATTTCTTTCTTTCTAAAAACATAACAGCAAGAGCGCAGGTTCAAATTATTACAAAAACCTTCATGTAACTGGTTCTATTTAAAGGACTACTGTAGGGTGGTAGGGAGAAAAAAAAAGTAAGTTTAATTTACCCTGGGCTTCTAATGGTTCCCCGCAGACGTCCTGTGCCCGCGCAGCCACTCACCGATGTTCCGGTCCCCGCCTCCGGTTCACTTCTGAAATTTCCAACTCTAAAGTCAGAAAACCACTGCGCCATCATGGCCATGTCCATGCTCCTGCTGATGTCACCAGGAGCATACTGCACAGGTGGGCCTGCGCAATACACTCCTGGTGACGTCAGTGGGAGCGAGGAAATGGCCGCGTAGGTGCAGTGGTTTCCCGACTTTAAAGTCGGAGATTCTAGAAGTGAACCGGAGGCGTGGACCGGAGCATCGGTGGGTGGCTGCACGGGCACAGGACGTCTGTGGGGGACCATAAGAAGCCCCAGATAAGCTCAGGGTGTTACAGAAATAGCTAAAAAAAAGTCCATCATGACGTAAAAAAGGTTATAGTTAGTGTTGGGCAGTTGGGCAAGGTTGGGGTTAGCCTGGAAAGGGTTGGATGGAGGACTAGTCAGGGGTTTCATGTAATGCTGAAAGCAGAAGTTGAGATTACTTCCTCACCATGACTATCAGTGCCCAACTGATAGCGCATCCAGTTTCATTGGTGGCAAATCCAAATGTCCACCCAACCCACAGCTATTATGATGGAATAGAAAACAGATTCCATATAAAACACTGGGCATCAGGTTGGGAGAAATAGGGATGGTATGATCCACACGCAGCAAGTTAGTCTCCTGGCCATAGTGCAGATACTGGAGGCTCTTACCAGCTTTGGCCAGAATAACCATCAGTCACTCAGCATCTCAATGGGCTGGCTGTTAAATTAATGCATTCTTTTGCCTACAGATTTATTTTAAGTAAGATTTTACAAAAGATTCGTTTTAAACAGAGTTTCACACGCAAAATTTGTACAAAGAAGTTATCTGTCCGGCAGGTAGAACCACCAATACAGACACATGCTGATGAAAAATCACTGAGAATATTAAACGTCTCACACACAGATAAATAAGATTCAGCGTTCTTTGGTTCACACACGAGATCACTTTAGTCCATAGTGTCTCCCTTATTGCACCGCCTGGGAAGCAAAACAGCTAAAAAGACACAAGAAGACTTAAAATTATACCAGGTAAAAACAAAAATATATAAAATATACAGGTTGTGACTTAATGGCACACACTGGAAGACTTGTGTTCTGTCAATACATGCCTAAGGAGGATATTAAAAAACAGATCAATACTAAAAACTAAAGCAAGTTCAGTGCAATAACCCTCCAAATGACACAGACAAGGTCTTCTCCAGAGTGACCATGCTTAATGGCTGCCTGATAATATAAACTAGAGTCTCTCAACTGAATCCATTTCCTGCAGGACAAACTGTGGTGTACAGCTGACTAGACAATGAGACACCAGGGTGTCATTCAGAGTGAGGTGCAAACATTGTCAAAACAGCTCCAGAGGTGACAAAAAGCAACACACCCATCTCCTCTTGTGTGAAGCATTAACTGTAAATGGTTTTGTAAAAATAGAGCGCTCCCAGCACCTTGTGGACATTCCTGTGTTATCTCTCACTTGTCATGCTGCCTGAGGCAGGCGCAGTGTCAATGGAGGAGAGATGCATGAGAACATGTGTCTTCTATTGTCAGGTTGCTGGATGCTGTTACAGGGAAGGGGGTAAAAGGCCCCCGACAATCTCCAGTGCCGCTGACAGGAAACTTGACAGGAGCAGGCAATGCTGGGCGAGGAATCACTCAAAACGTCGCAGGTGGTTATAGAGAGATTGGACATAAGTGAATACACACATTGGATCCGGTTTCCTGCCCATCATCAGCATATCTTCAACTTCAATGAGCCGGTCGCAGTGGGCCAATTTCCTGAAATGTGATAAAGAAACAGCCATTAACAGAGAGCCTCTATCTATATGAAAGCAACACGTCTGCCTGCACATTAGTATGTTTATACAGATTATACATAGAAGGGTAATTTTTTAAATAAGAGATCATGTCCTGTGAGAGAACTCAGGTGAAAAGCATCCTGAATCAGGGCCGTCTCCTTCAGCCAAACCTGAGGCCAATATAAAATAAAGAAAAAAACAACAAAAAAACAGGCTCTGGGTCCTGCTCTTCCTCCCATGGCCCCCTCATTTCAGCACCGTCTCCCCATTCAAATCTTCCGCTGCTGGAGGCTTCGGTAATCTGCGTGAGCCCAAGTGCTCCCAAAGATGGGCGGTTCTGTATTGCGCATGCGAGAGAGAAAACTTCCGAAGCCTCCTGTGGTGGTGAGAGCAGTCTGCTAACGGGGAAGACATCGCTGGAACGAGGGGACCAGGACAAGAGCGGGAAGGCTCTATAGGACCTAGAGTCTTCCCTCTCCCTAGGAAAGTATCTGTTTTTTTTAATTTGCCTTCAGACTCCCTTTAAAGCTGTGTTCCCACTTGAGCTGAGAAAGGAAATGTTTTGATTGTTATCCACCTCTTGTTAAAACTATTCTCATTTCCTTCATATGGTAAGAAATCACCTCAATGGGGAATAGATAGGACTAAAAGTCCTGAAGGTCTTAAAGTCTAAAGGTGCCCATACTGGACCATGAGACACATCTGGTCAGATACGAATCCATTGCCTACCTACCCATACACAACAGACTGATTCCCAATACATTTCTGCATAAGCCGGGAGTTGCGCCAGAGGCACAGTTGAGAATTGAGAATTTACACTGCACACTGGCACTAAGGGAAAGGGGGAACATTTCATGGGGGGGGGAGGGAGTCAGCGGCCAGGGGTCTGTCGCTATACCGAACGCTGCTGCCGTTGCGCACCACATTGGACCAAAGTATGCTTGATAAAGAAATGACACTGATTTCGGCCCGAAATGGATTAAATAATTGGTCGGGCATGCTTGTTGCGGCATCAATTCTCATCCGATTTCATAAAATTATTAATCGGATGGTCGACTGGGACTTAAAATTGCTAGAAGTATGAGCAACTTAACGGATGTTCTCACATTACCCACTGTAGAAGAAAGGAGTTTACCTTCAAAGTGAGATTCATTGGTCCATATGCAATTCCCTTTTTCACCTGAGTTTTCTCCTAGGTGATATTTCCACCACTTGTCATAAAATTCCTTTTAGGCCACCAGCAAGCAAAAAAATACTCAAAATAAAATTGATGGTACTTTTTCACCAATATTTGGGTACTTTTTCAATTGTAAAATGCTGAAAAATTAGTTTAAAGAGAAGATGAAAATGATCTCCTAGGAGAGAACTTAGGTGAAAAAGTTAATTGCATATAGCCCATTATGTTTTACCTACTACTCCTCCCTTTCATGGTAGCTTTGCACTAATGATCTAATCTACCAAACCCTTAAGCAGCCCATACACTCAGCCGATTTTCTGGCCGACCGATCGATCCCGATCGATCGATCGATCGATTGCAAATCGTTTGGCCAATCGACCGATCGACGGCCGATTTCGATCGATTTCGATGGATTTCCATCGAACTTGCAGGGTGGAAAATTTAGGTCGATCTGATGAGATTGCTTATCAGTTTGCATTGGCCTTAATGGAAATCTGATGGCAAAAAAATGCCATCAGATCGAATTTCAATAGATTTCAAACTGAAATCTATTGGAATTCTATCCTGGTAAAAAATGTTCTAAAAACGCATCAGATAGATCATCAGATGCATTTCTTATCTATCTGCTGCCAATCTGACGAGTGTATGGGCACCTTTAATTTAGATACAGTTAGGATTTTTCTTTAATTGGCTGGAAGGAATTCTGCCTAATGGGGGTCTTTGAAAGAGAGAATGGGGATTTGTGCAGCTCCTAGTTAAGCAGATGACCTGCTGTAGGGCTGCCAGGGCGCTGCATGATCCGTTTTATCCCGTGCCACATCCATTACCGTACATTAGATGTGCAGTGACACAACAAGTTCCCTCCTGCCCCAAGCCTAAGATTAGTATTCACAACAGCAGGATTTCTGACACAGACCTCTGCCAAATCTCTGCTTACATGCCGCGGATTAATATGGGCTTGGATGAAGCACTGGTAACAATGCTGCCCTCATCCACCTGCTCTTCATGTGCTCAGATTAAAGCAGCGCTGATACCATCCTATCTGACGGACATTCTAGCAAATCCACTACAGCACAGTTTAATCTTTTACTATACTTGTAGGTCGGTCATTTCCAATCTCAGTATTTGTCTAATCACATCGCTTTGTCCACCAGAGAACATTTAAAATATCAAATTACTTTAACTGTAAAATGTGGCAACTGTATTGAATGGATATGCACTGCTGCTTTTACAGAATGGTACAATGTACCCAAAATAAAAATGTTTTAGGAATGAATCACCTCACCACACAGCCAGCTCTGTAAGGTGTTGGCTCCGATAGATACCCACCTTCCCTACTGCTGCTCTCCAGAAACCTCGGCCTCCTATGCAAATACTGAAATCTCTGGGCTGTGGTATTTACACATTACACCTTACGCATTACACCTTGCAATCACAAGACGCTTCTAGCCATAGGCAGTACCCAACTTGGAGCTGCAGGAACACATCTGCACACAACCAAGGCTAGCCATAGGAGGGTGTGCATGTATAGTGACCAGCTAGATCTCCATTCAGAGAATTATTTGTGATTGTCTTGGTAAAGAATCTAGAATGAGTACAGTACAGATGTTCCATGACAACGCTGGCAGCCCTTGAGGGCTGGAACCCACAAGGGCGATTTTTTTGAACGTTTAGGGAGGGTTTGAGCCCTTTTCTCTAATATAAGTGGGTCTGTTCTAAGCAGTTCCTTTTTGTTGGGCGGTAACAGAACCTGAAGGCAGGATACCCGTAGGTGATGTTTATATGGATAGATCCTGTTTTGGGGGCCTTTGTGACGCCTTTTTAGGTATTGGTCTCACCATTTTGCTCGAATCCTGGATGTCTCTAACCATATGTGTGAGTTCGTTATGTTGTATTAGTTTTATCGAAAAGTCTACTTATCCTGTTCTCTGTTCATTGCCTAATGATATTGTATAATTTACAGATGAATGATTTTTACTGTTCATGCTGTAACAATACCTGCTTACTCCTTTTCTTTTTAATAAAAATTTATTGAACTCTGAAAACGCTAGCGTTTTGTAAAAACACTCAGCTAATGTAAATGGATGGGGCAACTTCCACTGGAGCGATTGCAATTAGAAAAATCACAAACGCAGGACATGCAGCATTTTGGGAGCGTTAGTGCTTCAATGTTAAGTATATAATCGCTGGCGTAATCGCTCATCAAAACCTGCACTGAGCGATTTTGCAAGCGTTTTGAAGTTACTGCACACTGTAACAAAATTGAAAGGACCAATCAGACTTTAAAACGCTAATCGCTACACAACCGCTGGCAAATTGATACACTTTTTAAAAGCGCTCCCTAAAACGCTCATGAAATCGCTTACAAACTGCTCATACAAAACGCTAGCGATTGCGATTAGCGATAGCGTTTTGTAGTGGGTTCCAGGCCTTATACAGCGCTGACATCCTCTGCAGCATTTTTAAGTGTCTATAGTCCTGTAACTAACCAGAGGGGCTCACAAGCTTATCCCTACCATAGTCTTAATGTGCCCAACGGATTTGGGAAAACGACCGATCATTCTCTGATCAGACTGATCGAATCCTACCACATCAATTTTCAATAGATTTCAGCAAAAACATCTATTTAAGAAATGTTTTAAACCACATTGATGCACTGCTCTGTGTAGTGCAAAATTATGGCCCAGCCATCAATCACTGTTTTTGCTCCACCCCTGATCGGCATAAATCTTCCGCCCTGCGCGGTCAATACTTCTGATCAATTTTAGACCAAAACCATCAAAATCTGACACTTTGGTGAAACAGATTTCTGGCAGATGCGATCAGTGCGAATGAATCTGCTGAGAATCTAACTGAAAAATTGATGCATGTATGGAAGGAAGAAGTTTTAAACCAGGATGATACAATTTATTGGCTAACTAAAAATGAATAAGAATAAGCAAGCTTTCGGATGTAAGCCCAACGAAGGCTGCAAGGCCGAAAGCTTGCTTATTCTTATTCATTTTTAGCTAGCCAATAAATGGTATCATCCTGATTTAAAACTTCTTGCTTTTACTGATGGCTAACATGGTACAATACCCTACTGCTACTAGTATGGAAGGAAGTATTTTATCAGTATTTTATCTTGTGAGATGTGGGTGGAAACTAGAATTCCAGGAGTAGGACATACAGTACAAACACAATGCACATAATTGTAGGGGTTTTGTTAACTTGCTCGTTGTTTCACTTTAAAGTAAACCCCCAAAGAAAAAACACAGTTGAGACATATAGGTGGACTGATTCCAGGGCCGGTTCTAGACTTTTTGCTGCCTGAGGCAAACTTGTGAAGATGTTCCCCACCCCCTGATTTGGAATGATCACACAGCACCCGAAATTTAGTCTGCTTCATTTAATGTTCTCACATGACATGCTGCAGCTCAACACAATAGAACACTGGCTGGCTTATGAGTCTGTGACAAACAAACTGCTCACCCTCAGCCACTCTATTCCTCCTCAGTCAGGACAGCAGTGCCACATCCTCCCTTCTGCTGTGCAAGTCAAATGAAACCCTGCTCCTCTCCTGCCTCCCACCTCCTCACTCACTGTCAGACTCCTCCCACAGCACAACTAGCTGCTTTTCCCCAATGATGACCTCTTCACCTCGCTCTGCTCTCGCTTCTCCTCCTACTCACTGCATGCTGTTAGTGTAAACACCGTACAAACATGCTGCCCCTGTAATCTCTGCCGCCTGATGCAAATGTTTCACCCTGTTTCATGAGAGAACCGGCCTTGACTGATGCCATAGCACATGTACATTTTACTGCGGTATCAGAGTAGGGTGAAATTATACCTTTTATAGATTACATTGGAGAGCTTTCCAGATAGCGCAGTTACTCTATACCTAGCGGGGAGACCTGAGATGTTTTAGAATCTACTCAGGAAATTGGAGACAAATGACACCTTTCATTAGCTAATTCAATCCAAATCAATTTACCAATTAGCAGCTGCATGTGTCACATAGGATCCTCACTGAGGGATTAAACTAATTGAAAAAAATGCTTTTAAAACAAACCTGAAGTTAAGAAACCCATACACTGGGTCAAATTCCCGCCGATACACTGCAGATTCAATCACTGTGATCAAATCTGCTGTGAAATCTTTAACGCAAACGTTGACATCGGTCCCGATAGAAAATTTTGCTCGATCGCTGGCGGGTCAGGTGCGTGTCGCTTGCGGCGTTCGATTCGGCGGTGACCGACGCAGCATAACGGCAGCAATACATCATCTGTCCGGCTGGCGAGATTCCCTGGGGTCCATGCTGTCTCACTTTCTTCTCCGTCTCCTCTTTACTTCCTGTCGCGTCCTGTGACTAGCCGAAGTTCAAACAGTAGAGCGCCCTCCAGGACGCGAAAGGAAGGGAAGAGGGGAAGAAGTGAGAGACACCACGGATCCCGAGGACTCGCGCTGGCTGGACAGGTAATGCATTGCTGCTGGCTGGGAAAGCCGAATAGGGGGAGGCCAGGGGACGGCAAGCAGTGGCTCCATGGGTTCTGAATAGATTTCATGCTTAAATCGATTCAAACCTGTGTGCAGTGTATGGGAAAAATTAGATCTCTCTTTGATCAGATTAGATCAGAGAGGGATCTAACTTTTGATCGATCTAGTGGCCATCTATTAGTGTATGGTCACATAGCAGCTAGCATTGGTATTCCCTTTTAAAAATGCAAATTGCCCAATTTATATGCTGATCTTTTGGATACCCTAGATTGTATAACATATGTCAGGCTAATGCAATGCTATGGGGGATTTTTTTTAAATCACATCGCTCAAGTGGGATCACACCCATAGCATTACATTAGCAAGAGTTTTCAAATCACAAAGCGCTCAGAAAATCACTCCTAGTGGGTTTCTGGCCTAAGAAGAATTCAAGATGGATGCAGCCAATGGAAGCAGAGAATACCAGATCTGTACATTTAACCTGTTGCTGACCCATGCTATTTAAAGTGAGCCTAAACTCTTGTACAGCAGACAAGGAAAATTGATATAATTGATTAGAAAGTCACTCTGTATGTGTTTAGAGAAAGGGGTCTGTGTAATTACCACTTATCAGCATGTAGTCACCTAATGTAAATCAGGGCTGTCAGCTGTGTCTTAGTGGTGCCACTGTGTGCCCTTGTTCTGTGCCAATATGTAAACATTGAAGGAAGTAAACACTGTAGGTTTATTGTTGCAGTTGTACCTCAGAAAGGTTTTGCTTTAAAAGGTTATTCTGCTATTCCTTATCTTTTATTGCAGAGATAAAATTCTAAGTTGAGGTTAAATTTACATTTTGTTTACAGCCTCTTATCTCTGCCAAGACATAGATAGATTTCAAAAGTCCAGCTCCCATGTGCCTTCAAAAAAACAACAACAAAAACTGAAGACAATATTTCTAGTGGAAAATTGGGATTGTAAGACAGTCTCCAGCTTTCAGTCTGGAGCACAGACATAATTCAGGAACAATGACAACACAGCAGACATGGCCCAGTACAGAGACAGTAACGTTTGGGATGGGCTGGGGCACACATAGCACTCTCCTGATCTGTCTCCTTAGTGGAGAAAGGTTTCCCCCCCCCCCCCCCACCCTGAGCCTGGTTCAAGATTACCACCAAAGAGGTTAAGAGGGATATGAAGGCTGACATACAGTATTTATTAAACATTTGGAGCCAGAGCCTTCTGTCATGCTGCCTCTACCCTTTGAAACGCCTTGCCACAGCTGATCAAGACCGCTCTAACCCTGGAGCCATTTAAATAAAAACTGAAAAAGCCACCTGTTTAGTCTGTCCTCTGAAACACATCACAAACCGCAACTATGTACTGATATGAAACACGCCTATAAGCCTTGGCTCCTATGGGAGAAAAGCATTTCACAAATGTTTTGTTGTCTATCTTTAGAATAATCAGCTCACTTATGACTTACAGGCAAGCAGTATGTTTAAAGCAAGTCAGTAATCAAATATTCACACTCCTCACACTTCAGGCTTCCTTCTGCTTAAAATACTCCAAAAGTACGGTATGTAGTGGTATGATTACGTCCAGATTTTAGGGTCTAAAAGTGGTGCAATTTTTACACAAGCATTTAGATGCTAACAACAGGAAAAAAAAAAAAAGATCTGCAGCAGCTCCTGCATAAAACTCACTCAGGCTCGGGATTACCGCTCTGAGCTGCAGATTTCCATCCCGAGCCGGACTCGGGATTACCGCTAATGGCCCATACTCACGGGCTACAATTGTCGCCGCAACCACATGGCACGCGAGTGTTGCGGCGACAGGTCGCCCGTGAGTATGAGGCGCGCACTCCGAACCGTCGCTCGTGGCTGCTGTCGCCAGGCGATTGGCGCGGTCAATCGCACAGCGACAGTTGCCGCCAGGCGATTGGCGCGGTCAATCGCATAGCGACAGTTGCGGCGGCAACTTCCCCGCAATTGTTGCTAGTCCGCGTGTGTATGCGGACTAGCGATAGCAACCAATAGAGAATTCACGGTGCTTCCGGCGGGGGAGAGGAATGTCGGTGACAGCTTCCGTCGCTTCACTAATCCCTGTTCCGCGTGTGTGCTGTCGTGTGCTACAAAAGTAGCCCGTGAGTATGGGCCATAAGAAGGTTAATCGATAATGCAAATATATTGAAAGAGGCAATCAGTGGCATCTTCATCAAAGCCATTAGTGGCAATCTTTCCCCTTTTTTTGCCATCTTCTCCATTTCTACCTTGCGAAGTTCCCAGTAGAGCGCATTCAATTTGAATATAAGGCAAATGCCATATGAAATCCTGAATATCATAGAATGTCAGGTTCTAAAATAAAACGTTCACCACAACTGTATATATATAATACACTATTGTGTTCTGATAAAGCCAACGGCATGTTAAATGCCATGATGTAGCTACAAGTCTGCATCATCACAGCGTAATTCAAAAGTCGCTATCCTGCAAAAATAATACAGCTTATGTTCACCTAAACCACAACGTAACAACAAAACAGCAAATAAATTAAACAAAATTTTATTAAAACTAAAGGCAACAAGATTCCAAGTGGAAAATTGGGATTGTAAGACATTCTCCAGTTTTCAGTCTGGAGTACAGACATCATTCAATAGCAATGACAACACACAGCAGACATGGCCCAGTACAGAGAGAGTTAAGTTGGTGACAGGCTGACGCACACATAGCACTCTCCCGATCTGTCTCCGTCTTGGAGAAAGGGAGGTTAACATAGTATGAAGTCATTATGAAAACATTCCTGAAACACAAACACAATAACTATGGCTGGGGGCGTGTGTACAAAAGCAACAGTGATTACATGTGCCAGCCAGACAGGGTTCACTGCAGCGGCACCCACTCTGCTTTATAAAGAATCAGACTGACCATAGGTGATTCCAAACCTGGTCAGATCACATGACAATCATATGTCCAAGCAGTACAAGCACACACTGCTGCATGTTCTTTGGTGGTAATGATTGAAGAGGTTATAAAATATATTCTGATTATTACTGTTCTTGTTCTGGCAATAATGTGAGAAACAACTGATCTGCTGCATGCTTGCTCAGGGTCTATTGCTGAAAGTATTAGAGGCAGAGGATCAGCAGGACAGCCAGGCAACTGGTATTGCTTAAAAGGAAATAAATATGGCAGCCTCCATATGCTTCTCTGCTCGGGTTCACAGCTCCCCTGCTTATACCAGACTATAATCCCTCCTGAGCAGCGACCCTGCTTGTTATGTTTGTGTTTCTGGGTTGTGACATCTATCAGTATTATCTATATGAATGTGCATTGCAGCCTGCTCAGTCTCTGGCTCCTCGATTTCCTGGGCAGCTTTCCCTTGCACTGTCTGCCACAGAGTATCCATTTCATTCTTGTCATTCCTCCTGTGCAGTAAAGGCAGGTTACTTGGTATTCATTGTGCGGATACCTGGCCCAGTGGCTCTCTGTCTCAGTTACTAGCCTTTATCTGCCACTCAGGTGACCCTTACAAGAAATAGCTGCAATAGTTGGATTTTGCCTTACCGTTCTGCTAGCTAATCCATACTGATTTTAGTAAAAGGTGATTTTCACAAATTACTTTTTAAAGAATGGTCACATGGAGAAACTTACAATTGTTTTTTTGACGTTCCACTATTGCTTAGCCCTACCATGGTCCTGGAAGTTGACACCCTCCCTACTGATTTCCATTCAGTCACTTTAAATGCTGCTGATTAGAAATATGTAAACAAACAAGTAAACATTGGGTTAAAAGGATGTCTATGTGTCTCAGAGACACTATTGCAATCAGAATTGCAGCAGCCTCTCCCATGACAGTGAAGATTAATCATATTAGGTTCACTCTCTGGTTGGCCAAGAGCTCTGGCCATTTAGGGCATTTCTTCACATCAATACTAAACAATAAGAAGTACAGTGTACCTGCTAATGGCTGGCCACTTTACATACAAAACTTTGCTTACTAAGTGCTGCCCAGGATGTAGAAACAAGGAGGGGGGGGGGGACTCCAACACGGCGAGGCTCCACCCAGAGGATAAACACTAGAGGCCAAATTCTAAAGGCACTATGACATGTACCTTTCATGAGCACTAGAGGCCTCTGGTGTTCAGCCTCTGTTTGTTACATGATACACAGCTCCCTAGGAGAGAAGAGACAGCGAACAGCGCCCGGCATGGATGGAGAGAAGATACTCGCTAGTGAATAGAGAAGAGTAAGCTCTGCTGGCAACACTTGCACGTAGGTTGTCCGCCAATCAAACGCTGCTGCCGCCGAACTCCCGATCCACCGACAATCGAGCAATATTTTCCATCTGGCGCGATAAGGCATATATCGATTAAATAGGTATAGTTTGCGGTACCAATTTCTAGTTGATTCAATCAGAGTAATTGAATCTGCCGGATATCAAGAGGAATCATCAATACATGTATGGCCACCTTTAGGCACGGAGCCAAACAGCTCCTCTGTACACAGATCATGGATACACAGCTGCACAATGCTACCACAACCAATCATTATGGGAGATACAGTATTTATCCAGTGTGTATTTATGCAGCTTAAAGTGCGATTGTCAGCCACAAAATCAAATTCCATTTACCCACATGTCCTGTGTTTATTAGGTAGTCTAAATGCAGTCTGTTTTGCATGCATACCACCAATATAATCCTAAATGCTTCTGCTGTAATGAATCTTATCTCTTTTAGCCTGGCTCTATTGTGGTACATTGTCAAGAAGAGGGAAGCTTGTTATCTTCCCCTCCCACATTCTTGCTCCTTACTGATTGGCTAGGATCAGTTCAGTGTGACATGAGGCTAATGCTGGGAATACACGTTTCGTTTTTGCCTTCGTTTTAGCCTTCGATTCGTTCGGTAAACGGATCGAGTGTTGAAAACGTATGTGAAAATAGTCATAATCTCATTATAGTTTCGATTAATAGACCCCAAAAACGAACGACTAGTGATCGAACATGTTTGATATTATCTCTCTTTATCCATCTAATCGAGCCATTGGTAGGCTTGATGGCTGTTCAGATCAATTATATATTCGTTTATGCCGTCCGTCCCTGTACTACGTTTCGTTTCTTTGCAGCCTTCGATCATTGGAAAAACGAAACCATCAGAATCGAAAAAAAAACCGAAACCGTGGGTGGTGATATTAACCGTACGGTCGATTATTTCAGGATCGAAAAGGACAAAAGGCACAATCGAAACGAAGGTTTAAACGAAGGCAAAAACGAAACGTGTATTCCCAGCATTAGAAGGGAAATACACCTCACACCTCTGCAGAAGCTGCTGAAATACTATGCTGTGCTCACATGTGTTTACAAAGCAAACTAGATATGACTGTGCAGTTTCTAGGCGAAAAAAATAAAGAGTAAGGCTGGTTTCACAGTGGGACGTTACAGGCGCACGTTAGAGCAGCCTGTAACGCACCCCACCGCAGAGCAATGAAAAATCAATGGGCTGTTCACAGTGCCCACGTTGCGTTACATAGTAACGCTGCGCCACCAGACAACTTACTGCATGCAGTACTTTCTGCTTGCACATGCTCAGTAACGTTGGGCAGGAGCGGAGAGCGGCCAGGCACATGGCTAATTAATTTTCACTGCACTCAGTAACGTGCAGTGTTTACTTCCTGGAGCGGCCGCTCTGTGCAGCGATTGGCCGGCGGGACCACGTGATGCCGCATGCGCACAAGAGTACGCATCATGGCATCACGGACGCCAGAGTGAGCTGCACAATGCGGCTCACTCTGACGTCCAAAGCAGGGAGCACCAGGCGTTGCGTTAGGGGCATGTTATGCGACCATCCTGGTGTGAAACCACCCTAAAGGAGGAAATTACTTCAGGATTGGCTTCAGCCAGAGGCAGTAAAGATGGAAAATGCCTGGAACAGTTTTCCCTTCGTTTACTATATAAAATTAACTGAAATCAAAATGTGGACAGTAGAATACATGTTATGTAAGTAGATCAAGTATTTATCTACTTATAGATGTGTTTTTGTTCTCTGGGCTAGTATGGCTGTCCCTGCTGCTTTAAGGCTGCAAGTGCCTGTTGGTTTCACTAGTAACGCATAATTTACCTATTCACGTCAATGGAAATAAAAGGGGAAGTCCCAAAATGCCCTCATTACAGCTTCATTAGCTGTAATGTAGTGATGAGCTGATACTAGAAATGCCAGAAACTCATCACTGCTCCAAGCTATGTAGTCCAGAAAGACCTCTGTTATAGATAAAGACATTAGTCAGCTGGAAAACACTGTGTGTAAATGGATACAGCAGGTCTATAGGGAGGTGCAAAAATGATAAGCAGTGAGGTCATGCAGGTTATGTTAACAGAAAATACATACAGTGCACATTTACGGGAATTTCTGTACATAAAAAAAGCCACATATGTTTTCAATTGCATCCTCTGCTATGACAGTTATACACAGATTGCTGCAGGATTTGTTTAACCTGACCCTTTTTGGAAAGAAGTGATGACATGACAGATTCAGAGGCCCTGTGCAGAATCAGGATATGCTCCGTACGTCGCTAATAACAGTTCTGAAGAACAACAACTTATTCATCACTTTGTTCTGGTTGCTGAGCTGCAGGGTAGAGTGAACTCATTGTTTACAGGGCAAATGCAAAACTACAGACCACCAATTCTTAAAAAGTAAAAAAAAATCAACACAGCAGATGATCAGGTTTTACACCCACCTTAACACAACATTGTAGTTGCTGAATTTTAAAAACAAACATTGTTCAGTGTAAATTACTTTTAGCACTGCATTTTCAGATCTGACATCAAATCGCACATATTGCTTTTCAATGGCAATATGCAACTTAGTTTTCTGGCCGCGGTTGACGTGTGTAACAACAGCCGATTTCCTGCCACATAAATCGCAACGCACGTACGATTCCCATAGACTGCTAGAAGGAGCCGGCAGTCTATGGTGGAAAGTGCATGTGCAACGACGTGCAAAGGATGTGAAAAAATGTCCAAGGGAAAACGCCTGTGTTTTCTGCAGACAAGTGTGGCTTTCTCTGCGACTGTGCCTCTCACATAGTAGCTCTGTGTAACCTCAGATCTGTGTTCTGAGGTGACAAGAGCTGTTGTGAGGGGTAACACAATTTGGGAGTAGTCCATGTTAGTTTGGGTGCTGTTGTAGGTGCCCATGTAAAACGCTGCTAATATTGGCTATAACAGTACATTTGGGTGCCAAAGTCGCCCGAAAAAAATAGTGGCTGGTGGACCGGCCCACTATAGAAACCGCTGCTATAAATATAAAAATAGAGAGCGCTTTACATGTTCAGAATCACTGTTCAGCTGTAGCTAAGCATCGTCTTCTGTTTATTGGAAGAAGGAGGAGCAATGAGAGGCACCCGAGCGAGTAGCATCTTGTGGTGTAGAAGACAAAAGGAGATGCTGCACTTGGTTTTCATTGGCTGTGGCAGTAGATTGACCGAAAACAATTGTCTCACTTAAGAATTATCTAGTGTGTATGAAGCTTTAGAGAGTAGTAGGTGCTTCCTTTAAATGTATCTGCCTTTCAATAAAAGTTGCAAACTACCAAAAAACAAACTATTTTTAAAAAGACTCTGTAACAACATTTTCAGCCTTATTTCTTCTATTCTATAAGTTCCTATACCTGCTCTAACGTGCTCTAGATTACTGCAGCCTTTTCCAGTTGCACTATCTCCGTAATACTGTATATATAATCTTCTTTTCTTTGTCAAGCTTTGTCGACCCAGAGAGTAATGGGCTGCCTCTGTAGTAATGAATACAAGTTATGCACGCCCCCTGCAGGCTCTGTGTGCTTTGTTTACTCCTCACTCTCTGCTCTCAGTTTCAGTTGTCTGTGATGCAGTTTGTGAGGCTGAAGGGGTAGGAAGATGCCTGTCACATGCTGACAAACTGTGAGAATCCCAGACTGGAGTGCAGATAATTCACTATGTAATAAAAACTTGTAGTACACTGTAACAATATATATATTGGCAGGCGTTGGCTCCACCCACTTTTCCTAACCCTAACATACAATTACTCAATTACTTAATGACCAAGTGTGTGAGCTTTGTGGCCTTTGGCATCAATAATTATGCATTGAAATAAAATAAATCTGATTGGCTGTGGCTCCACCCCTTTACTGAATTTGAACCCTAATCACTCAATGGCCAACTGTATCAGGTACAGGGTAAATATTACCCCTTGAAAATCAATAGGTGGATTTTGATTGGCTTTTGTAGGCTCCACTCACTTTTCTGAATATTAATCCCAGTCACCCAGTGACCAACTGCGCAAAGTTTGAGAACCCTGCCATTAACAGTGAAAGAATGGCTGCAGTTTACATTTTCCCAATGAAATTTGTATTTTTCTCCGCCCACTGATGTCCCGACATTGCTTGGGTATGTATTTGGCTGGTGTTGTCTCCGCCCACTTTTTCTAACCCTAACACACAATTACTCAATGACCAAGTTTGTGAGCTTTGCGGTCTTTGGCATCAATAATTTGAATTGAAATGAAACAAATCTGATTGTCTGCTTGTGGCTCCACCCCTTTTTTCTAAATTTGAACCCCAGTGACCCAATGACCAACTGTACCAGGTTTGAGGCTTGCGCCATTAACAGTGCAAGAATGGCAGCAATGGAATATTCCCCTTAAAAATCAATAGGTGCCATGAACCATACTGCAATAGCCCTCTTTTTTCTGTCATTGGAGGATACCCATGCACCACCTTTTACTTTTACTACTAGAGGTTACTTTATATAATAGCTTCATATATGAGGAACTCTTGTGTTTTTGGCTTCTTTTCTTTCCCTTCCCTCTCTCTCTTTCTTTTCCTCAGGGGCTAGACCCTCCTGATTCTCTCCTCTGGCTTTCCTCTGTCTCTTAAGAGAGTATTATTTATCGGTTAACTATACTAGTTAAATGTTAATATATTTCCTGATTTTTTACATTTTTTTAAGTCTTTATAATCAGCAGAGAAAATATATTGCATTTTTTTTTCTAATGTTGAATCCTTCCTCTAAAAACTCCACTTAACGCATTTGAAATATGCTATATGCCAGACACTCTCAGTACTGTTATGTATGTCTTGTTCTTGTTTCAATAAAAAGCTTTATTACAAAAAAAAAATTCAATAGGTAAATTTTGATTGGCTTTTGTAGGTTCCACCCACTTTTCTGAATAATAATCCCAGTCACCTCAGTATTCAACTGTGCAAAGTTTGATAACCCTACCATTAACAGTGTAAGAATGGCTGCTGTTTACATTTTCCCAGTGAAATTTGTCTGGCTGCACCCACTTTTCCTAACTCTAACACACAATTAATCAATTAATCACCAAGTTTGTGAGCTTTGTGGTGTTTGGCATCAATAATTTGCATTGGAATGAAACAAATCTGATTGGCTGTTTGTGGCTCCACCCCCTTTCTCAATTTGAACTCTAGTCACCTCATGATCAACTGTACCAGGTTTGAGGCTTGTGCCATTAACAGTGCAAGAATTGCAGCAATGTAAATATTCCCCTTGAAAATCAATAGGTGTATTAGGATTGGCTTTTATAGGCTCCACCCACTTTTCTGAATATATTAATCCTAGTTACCCAGCGGCCAACTGTGCAAAGTTTGAGCACCCTGCCATTAACAGTGTAAGAATGGCTGCAGTTTACATTTTCCCAGTTAAATTTGTATTTGTCTCCGCCCACTTTTTGGTTATGGGAATAAAAAGTATCCTACTTTAAAAAGTATCCTATTAAAAGCCAGGATCGCGTCAGAAATGGCAAATAGGGATCCAGGAGGTCACAGTGACTCGATTGGTATGTTTTTTTTATAGCACAAATCGGACAGTACAGATTCCCTTTAAGACATTCAGGCCACTTAGATTTCTCAGTGTTCTCAAGACTTGGCAGGCATTAGTAAATGGGGGAAAATAAATGATTATTTTTTTCAACAATGGAAGACAAGGACAAATTTCTTCCATACTCTATTTGGAGAGGCCAAGCCCCTTCCTATATTCCTGCATTTCCTGCCGCAGCTGTTGCTCTTTCAGCACTATTGCTGCCGCTACCTCAGCTGTTGCCTCTGATAGGCAGCCTCTCCCCATGGTACTGAAACATCCACTCAGCCAGGCAGGTCAGCTCTGCTAAACCACCACAGAGAGATACAACTCATATTCCCGTTCATGGCAATTTCATAAACTGCAGCAATTATCCTCATAGCCAACACATGTGACTGCCTCTTAGGACAATTTTCTCATAATAAGCAGTCTGGATTGAAAAATTTAACTGTGGTCAGTTTCAAATATTTTTTTCAAAGAGGCTAATTGTAGGTTTCATCAATGAAATGGGTATTAGGTTACTTGACTAAGGCAGGAATAAATGCTCGCCAATAAAATACCATTATTAGTCATCAGAGGCTCACAGTCAAGTGTTTGTGCTTTTAAAGTTGTAAATGCAACATATAAAGTCTTTTTTTGTATTATAATGCTTTAAAGGGAACCCGAGGTGAGAGGGATATGGAGACTGCCATTTATTTCCGTGTAAACAATGCCAGTTGCCTGGCAGCCCTGTTAATCTTCTGGCATAATTAGCGTCTGAATCAAAACCCTGGAACAAGCATATGGCTAATCCAGTAAAACCTGAGTCAGAGTACCTGATCTGCCTATGCTTGCTCAGGGTCTATGGCTAAGGGTCCATTTCCACTTGAGCCGCACGCGTCTGCGAGATGCGCGGCGGCACTTCCGGGTCTGCAGGTACACAGACTAATTCCACCACACGGCTATGGAATTCGCACCAATTCGGATGGAAATGCCGGCTGAATCGCAAGTGATTTGGCCGGCGGTGCCATTGTTACCTATGGAAGAGTTTCCCCGTGCGATTTGCCTGCGGGGAAACTCTACGGATTTGTCGTGGAAACCGCGCAAGTGGAAACGGGCCCTAAAAGTATTAAGAGACACAGGATCAGGAGGACAGCCAAGCAACTGGTATTGTTTGAAAGGAAATAAATATGGCAGCCTCCATATACCTCTCACCTTAGGAGGACACCCGAGGTGAAAATAAACTGCTGAAATAAACAATTGTATCTATCTTCCTTCTCCTAAAAAAATGACTTTTTAAGATATTCCACAGTTTTATTTTATATTTATGTCTACTTTTCAAGTTTTTACCGTTTTATTGTTTTTGCTCAATGACACATTCATTGAAGTATGCCAGAGCTAAAATTTATGAACTATTGACCCATTTTAATTCTTTCCTGCTCTCAGAAGCAATTTTCTGCTAGGAAAGTGTTTTATAGTTGTAATTTTAGTGAGGGCCACACTGTAGTCTGAACCAGTCCTGACAGGAACTGCCACTTACATACCTGATATTTAACTCTTTCAGGCAGAAAAAAAAAAAGGAACAAAGCAGTTATTTGTGTGCTAGGCACTGTACATACACATGTCTATATCATCATGTCACATGCCATCTTGGGTATCCTTTAAAAACAAACAAAATCCTTTACACTCCATCAGGGGTGGAACCCACAGGATCGCTTTTGGCAGCGCTGCGGTACGCTAGCACTTTGCCAAAATGCTGGGCTAATGTTAATGGATGGGGCAACTTCCACAGGAGCGTTTGTGTTTCTCAGAAACGCAAACACAGGACGTGAAGCATTTTGGGAGCGTTAGCGCTTCAATGTAAAGTATTGAAACGCTAGCGGAAAAGCTCAGCAAAACCTAAACTGAGCGGTTTTGCTAGCGTTTTGCGGTACAGCACACTGTAACAAAATGAAAAATAATTCACAGGACCAATCAGGATAAAAACACAAAACGCAAAAAGCTACGGAACCGCTGAGCAAAAAAATACAATGTTGCAAAACGCAACCGAAAACGTGCATGAATTCGCTTGCAAACCGCTCAGAAAAAACGCTCGCTAGCGGTTGCATTTCGCGTTTGCTGATTTCAGTGGATTCCAGGCCTCAAGGTGTTGGTGGTCAGGTAGATCTGTGAATACACAGTGCTGAATGACGATTTTCTCATGTGCTCTTTCAATAGCTTGCAACAGGAGGTCAAGGCCTCTAGGTCTACTGTGCATTCATCAGAGCTGTGGCATCGGAGTCGAAGCAATTTTTGGGTACCTGGAGTCAGGGTCGGGAACAAATGCACCGAATCCGACTCCTAATGAATTTAAACTGTAATTAAAATAGAAAATATGATAAAATGTTCTATTTCTCAGATAATAGTCATCATAAATAATTTATATATACACAATAATAGCTGTGCTTAGTCCACAAAAATGAAATAAACCAATCAAAATTAGTTACTTGTGCTGCTTCAATAAAGCAGTCCCAGTATTTTTAAAATCAGATATACCGTATTTTTCGGACCATAAGACGCACCTAGGTTTTGTGGACAAAAATCTGAAAAAAAAAATATATACATGGCACAGGGGTGTCTTATGGACTTTTTGCCCCAATCCCCCCAAATTATTATGGCTCCCTTGTACATTTTAGGTCCCCCTTGTGCCTTTTGTGTCCCTCCTTTTCCTCCTCAGTCCTTCCTTTGTCCTCCTATGTTCGTCCTGTGCCCCCCATGTCCTTCCTGCGTTCGTCCTGTGTCCCCTTCTCTGTCATGTGGCCTGTTGCTGCATCTCCCATGGCCGCCTTCAGATGTCTGCCGGCCAATCAAGTCCTCGCTCCAGGAGGCCTCTGCTTCCATATTCTTCCTTTAGATGCCAGCCAATCATGTGGGGTGCTGTCAATCATGGCCGCTGCAGCGGCCCAACACGCTGGCCCCTGCTGTCACTCTTCCTCCTGGCCTGATGCTTCTGTACAGCGGCGTCGGTGCATGCTTTCCACTAAGTCTCCTCTGCCAGAGGGCTGCCTCGCTCTTCTTGAAATGCCCATTTTGAGTGGCTGGCAGTCTTGGTCAGAAACGCTGACCCATATGCCGCCCCCCGCACCAGCGCGTTCGATCGCTGTTCCTCCCGGCTTCTGCCTCTATGTGTTCCTATCAGACGCCGCCAGCCAATCAGGAGGGGCTCGATGGTCTTGAGGGCGGGAGCAGGCTCTGGCAGAGGGCAGCACTCTGGCAGAGGAGACTTAGTGGAAAGCACGCACCGACGCCACTGTACAGAAGCATCAGGCCAGGAGGAAGAGTGACAGCAGGGGTCAGCATGTCGGGCCACTGCAGCAGCCATGATTGACAGCGCCCCACATGATTGGCTGGCATCTAAAGGAAGAATATGGAAGCCGAGGCCACCTGGACATTACCTTTAAAGTGAGTGACACGCTGGCGCATTGGTGCAGTGGGTGGCAGGGGTTAGCGTGTCTGACCGCTGTTTTTGTGGGTCCCTGGTGCTGGTCCCGATTATTACATTCGGACCATAAGACGCACATACTTTTTCCCCACACTTTTGAGGGAGAAAAAGTGCATCCTATGGTCCAAAAAATACGGTATATAATTGATTGTGACTATACAGTATATATGATGTGTACACAGGAATCTCTTATATATGTTACGGCCAGAACCCGAAGTTTGGCCACTTCTAGTTCTGGCCGGCCACTTCGGGTTCTGGCCGGCCAATGCGCGAAGTGGCCGCTGCGCTGCGGCCAATGTGAGGAATGGAATGAATCCTGTAACATTCATGTATATTCTGGCCCCAGCGCAGCGGCCAAACCTATCGCAACTTAGTTATTTTAATGAAATTAAGCCGGCGGCTTTTTCTCTGCCTCTTTCTCTCTCCTCCCCCCCCCCCCCCCCCCGCCTCTCTCTCCTTCTCTTATTATTGGCAGCACTACGTGTCCCCCTCCAGAGTCGTTCGTCGCACCAGGGAAGCCTGCCGTTCCTGCAGAGCGGGGTGCTGGCAGAAGCGATGTCTGCAGCCTCCCCGCTCTGCTCTCCCTGGCGCGACGAACGACTCTGAAGGGGGGACACGTAGTGCTGCCAATAATAAGAGAAGGAGAGAGAGGCGGGGAGAGGAAGGAGAGAGAGAGAGGCAGAGAAAAAGCCGGCGGCTTCATCTGTTTCATTGAAGCCGGCTTAATTTCATTAAAATAACTAAGTTGCGATACGTTTGGCCGCTGCGCTGCGGTCAGAAGATACATGAATGTTACAGGATTCATTCCATTCCTCACATTGGCCGCAGCGCAGCGGCCACTTCGCGCATTGGCCGGCCAGAACCCGAAGTGGCCGGCCAGAACTAGAAGTGGCCAAACTTCGGGTTCTGGCCGTAACATATATACTAAATACCATCTATGCTGTAAGTATAAAGCCTGATGTGTAGCCGTGTCACTAATAGAGATGGTTAATGAGATGGAAATAATTCTGCGCTGATGCTGTTTTATGCAAATTTATGCACTCCCTTTGCTCATGAAATCAAATAATTTGATATGTTTTTAAAATTTGTTTTGATGACTACAAATTAAAGGTTCCCGGAGACGGATGAAAAGAAAAGTTTTATACATACCTGGGGCTTCCTCCAGCCTCCTTCAGGCTAATCAGTCCCTCGCTGTCCTCCTCCACCACCTGGAACTTTTGCTACGAGTCCCGGTAATTCAGCCAGTCAGCGCAAGGTGTGTGATTCAGACACTACTGCAGACAAACAGATCAGCAAGACAACCAAGCAACTGTTATTGTTTAACCTCCCTGGCGGTATGCAGTTTCAGAGGCTGTGTCCGCCGGGAGGAGTTTTTGTAGCAAAATGTGTTTTATATCGGTTAGCTAGCACTTAGCTAGCTAACTATGTGCCCAAAGCCCCGCCGCACCATTTAGCACCCCCCGATCGCCGCCGGCAATACGTACCCCTCTGCGATCCCGCGAGAGCCGCAGCTTCCCATTGAGCTTCACTCGTCGCTATGACGACGATCAGAGATGACATCATCCGCAGTCCCGATTGCCGCCATAGCGAGGCCTGGAGCTGATTGGGAGGCAGCACCATCGCGGGATCCCTGGGGAGTACGTATTACGGCGGCGATCGCAGGGGAGAGGAGGCACTTGGGGAACATAGTTAGCTAGCTAAGTGCTAGCTAACAGATATAAAACACATTTTGCTACAAAAAAATCCTCCCGGGTCCATGTGATCCCCTGCAGCAGCTAACCCGAGCGTAGAGGTTAAAGGGAAATAAACGTGGCAGCCCCCACATTCCCCTCACTGCAGGTTTCCTTTAAAATCCTAGTTCAGGCTTACATATTTATTAATAAATATAACAATTAGCAATGCACACATTTTTATGCATTGCACCTAAACTACAGTAGTTCTGCATTATTGATGTTTATTATCTGGCTGGATGGGTTTGCAATTCTGTCTTCCTCTTCCCAGGTGGAAGGTGGATGAGGTCAGGTGATGGCTCTGAGCTGAGGAAGCACCTCCCACTCTCCTGACAACTTTATACTTTGGGAAAGTCAGTCACATGACCCAGAGATCATGCACAAAAGGGATTTCTCTGGAATGGCTGCATGAAATATGAAAACTGTAAAGTAATGGCACAGGCTCCTGTTTTCTGTGAGGGTGAAGTAGGGCACATCCCTGGCAATCCCACCTTCTCAGGAATAAAGCATTGAGCTTGACTGAAAAAAAAAATCAAACCTAGGCTGTCACTATTAACCTGAACACAGATAAGCTTTGGGGAAGCCAATACAGACATGAAGATGCCCAATTTGACCTAACATGGATAGTGTATGTGGCTACATGAATACACTGTGTGGCTATAGTCTGACATCTCTACAAAGGACAGGGGACAGAAGAGATTTTATTCTGCTTTTCCAAGGCAGTATAAGGGCCCTTCCACTCTCAAAATCAAGACCGCAAGCGCAATCACGGTGCGCTCATTATTTTAATTTGTTTTCAAGTATTTCACCACAATTCTGGGTGCGATCGGCTGGCGAAATTATGATTCCCTACATGAAAAAGAAAAACCGTGGGAAGCATTTTCAAATGGGAGATTGCAAAGCAAATCACAAAACACCACCTTTGCTGTGTGATTTTCATGCTCTCCAATTAACTTAACCTAATTGCAAATGCAGGCAAATTGCAGCATGCATTATGTTTGCGAATGGGTTACACATGGATTGGATCGCTCTGTACTGGGCACTGCAATTACTATGTTAATCACAGAGCCCTTTCAATCGGCTAAATGCATGCGCTTTGTACCTGGGGTCGAAGCACATGCAATGTTGAAGGGCCCCATCAGCTTGCAGGTCTGTTACTGCAGGCTCTCTGCACTGTACCCCTGTAACTGAACTATATACAGTACTTCTGGACACTGCTCCAAGCACTGATGCAACGTGAATGGAACAGTGGAGATTGTAGCTTTGGTCTCTAGTGTGTCAGTGCCAGGAGTAGGCATGATCAATGAGATGCAAATATTTCCAAGTTCATGCAGATTTATGTAAATTTTTATGCAAATATATGCAGCTTGAAAATGGACCAATCAAGTACCACCCTGGATTAAATTAATTGGTCCATTTTCAAGCTGTGTAGATTTGCATAAAAATTTACATAAATCTGCATGAACATGGAAATATTTGCATCTCATTGATAATTTCTAGCCAGGAGTCTGTGGCTAAAAGCTGTGTAGAGCAGCACTGGATCTGGGCATCAGGGCTGTTTCACACTAGGAGCTGTTCCGTCCATTTTGACGGAACACACCGAGGATGCAATTATAAAAGGTAACAAGATTTATTAACTTTCATGTTACCTTTCACATTAGGCAAAGCGTGCCAGAGCATTACATTGTAGCAGATACCAGATACATTGCATCTGGGAGCTTTTAAGCGTTTACCGTCAGGTGAATTAGAACTAGCGCTGCTGATACGCATCGAACTGCAACTTCCCGACGTCATGCTGTAATTCATAACGCGTGAACGAAATCGGGTTCGTACATGCATTAGTTAGTGTGAGTCCTCAGTGATCCTGCAGGCTGATATTCAAATAGGAAAGAGGCAAGTATAATCTTCCCAGTCTCTCTTTCTGCGGTTTATAACCCATGCTTGTTGGAAACTGACTTAATTTACTGTCAATAATACAATTTCACTATCATTGAACTAAACTATAGCATGCTAAAAAAAGTGTCCATTGTACATAATCCTGATTAAAGCAGTAGGATCAGCCATACCATGCTAGGGGGAAAAAAACACATATATAAGTAGATAAATACTTGATCTACTTACATAACACATGTATTATACTGTCCACATTTTGATTTCAGTGAATGTTATATAGAAAATGACGAGAATTCTGTTAGTGGTGGGGGCCATGTCTTTTGCCCACAGTTAAGGCTAACTCGTGATGTCATTTCTGCCCTTTACTTTTTTTTCTTGTCTCCCCCAATCGCTGAGTCGCCTCAGTCTTGCTTGTAAACACAAGTGAGTAGGGGAATAGGTTTCAGATAAGCAGCTGGCAGGGAAATAAAGGAAACAGGAGGAATACATTATAGATAAAAAGAACCCCCAGCATGCAATCCTTTGGCACAGACTACTAAAGGGCCAGTGCTCCTTAAAGGACTTACGAGGCCTGTTTTCTAAAAAAAAATAAAAAAGTTAGATACCAGTGTCAGTTTGTAAGGCACGGAGGATGCCGTCCGCGCCCTCCGTGCCGTTCCGCCGGGTTCAATATCCCCCCGAACGTCCCCCGACCGCACGGCCCGGGTCGGGCTCTCCAGCCTTCACAAAGATGGCCGCGGCTGCGCAGTCCGCAATGCCGCGAGTGCGGCTATGCAGCCCTAAGGCCAACCTCTCGATCCATGTAACAGGCTGTTTCCTGTAGCGTGGATCGGGGGTTGGCCTTAGAGCTGCGCAGCCGCACTCGCGACTATGCGGACTGCGCAGCCGTGGCCAGCTCCGGCGGCCATCTTTGTGAAGGCTGGAGAGCCTGACTCGGGCCGTGCGGTCGGGGGACATTCGGGGGGATATTGAGCGGCGGGGACCTGGTGGAACGGCACGGAGGGCGCGGACGGCGTGCTCCGTGCCTTAAAAACTGACACAGGTATCTAACTTTTTTTTTTTATAGAAAAGAGGCCTCGTAAGTCCTTTAAGTATGTGATAACTAGAGATGTTGCGAACTGTTCGCTCGGCGAACATCTCTGGGGCTTTTACTACTTCCGGGTCGCTCTGACCCGGAGTAGTACGCCTGCGCTGCCCGGCGAAGCACGTCCTAGATCGCGCTCCTGTTGCCGGGCACTCTCTGCGCATGTGTGTGACGTCGTTCATGACGTCACGCACATGCGCAGAGAGTGCCCGGCAACAGGAGCGCGATCTAGGACGCGCTTCGCCGGGCAGCGCAGGCGTACTGCTCCGGGTCAGAGCGACCCGGAAGTAGTAAAAGCCCCATGTATCCAGAGATGTTCGCTGGCGAACGGTTCAGGAACCGTTCGCTACATCTCTAGTGATAACTCCAAATCATAACAGCAGAAAAAGTTTTGAACGCAGGATTAGCATCTTTATCACTTAATATACTCAGACCAGTTGTTGTTGAAATTTGATTTTTATGGTGACGATACCGCTTTAACAGAGCGACATCCAGATCAGTGTGAAAGCCATAACATATAGTGCACATATGCATAAAGCTTGCCATGTGTCTCCTAGTCATCGTAATGATTATAACAGGTGCCCTGTCGCATGATATAAAGCACGGTTTTAATCATCTTTGTGACTAAAGCCGGGAAAATCAGGAAATAAAAGTGAAATACCTTTCCTGGCAAGGATCACTGTTTCCTATTTGACACAATAATCATTCCCTAAAGAAATCTGCTTAGCAGGTTATAAAAGTTCCCTGATGCAGAAATGTGGGCAGAGTTGTGCATATAAGTAGAATTGCAGCTGGGCATAACATCTATAAGAATGCCTGCAACTGCTCTGCTTCTATCAACAGCTTGCTAGCCATTTACTAACTGGGGAATTCACTTTAATGGAAACTAAACTCATTAACATATTAAATATGTAGAAAACATCAATTTAAACCAAAAGTACTGTCCATTTATTATTTTTTAAATTTGCATTTGAAAGAGAACAACTTAAAAATATATACACACTTACGTTAACCTTTTGCCACCTTTACTATTATTTTAAATTAAACATTGACAACTACTAATTAAACTATATTGTGGGTATAGATTCTAACATAACGGCCACAAAAAACAAGGACCCTGTTCCAGTGTATAAACTGTGGCAGTCAGGAATTTGGGAGTTGAAGGCGTGTGTCAATCTAATTTAGGAAATCTAAAAGGGAAAAAAATAGTTTAACTTACCTGAGGGCTTCTTGCAGCCCCCTGGAGTCATCCTGTGCCCGCGCTGTCCTTCTGAAGTTTCTGAGACAGTAGTAATGGAAAACATTACTACTTGCTCCGACACCTCCACGGACGGGACCTAGGAGTCTTGTCTCAGCCAACCATCGTCTAATGCAGGGCCGGCAGCCAATCCAAGAGGGGGCATTGTAGCCCCCATGTCACGCATTAAGATTGGGGGCGGAAGTAATAGTAGCCTGAGTGTTCCGATGCATTGTCTGTCCATGCTACACTGCACCAGCTGGGGAAGGGAAGTTATTCTGGGCCTCAACCCATGCTGCTCCATGCAGTGAAAACATGCCTCCTCATTGACTGCCATGCCCAGCTACCCAGCAGGCAGTCTCCCATCCTCCTCCTCCTGGCCTGGATCAGACGGCCTGATGATTGGATCAGGTGATTGAAAGCTACAGGAGGTGGTGAGTGGGGAGGACTTTGCGGACGCCCACAATAGCGATGTGGTGGGACACTTTAGCGCCGGTCCGAACTGTATTATTCGGTTCATAAGACACACTGACTCCCTGCCCCCCCCCCACCTCCAACACACTTTTGGGGGAGAAAAAGGGCGTCTTATGGTCTGAAAAATACGCTACTTTGACAGTACTTCCACCCCTAATTTTTGCTATTTTTTTTCAAGTACTGAAAAGTTGTTATAAACAGAAGATTAAAAAAGATAGGGGCAATAGTCTATTATACAGCAGAAAAAAAAAAATCTTGATCACAACCATTAAAGGCCCAATGTGTTTTGTGAACAAAGTTCACTTCTTCAAGACAGAAGTTGTAAACTAGATCTATTTGCTGCAGGTTCTGTGCCAAGCGTAGATTGGACCCCTAGCTGTGTGATACTCCTGTTTATTGCCTGATGAAGCGGGATTGTGCTCGTGAAACGCATTGCCAGTTGTCTCTAGGAGTATGTGAATAAATTGTTATTACCTTAACCACTTGCCGACCGCACGCTTATACCGTGCGTCGGCAAAGTGGCAGCTGCAGGACCAGCGACGCAGTTCTGCGTCGCCAGCTGCAGGCTGATTAATCAGGAAGCAGCCGCTCGCGCGAGCAGCTGCTTCCTGTCAATTCAAGGCGGGGGGCTCCGTGAATAGCCTGCGGGCCGCCGATGGCGGCTCGCAGGCTAAATGCAAACACAAGCGGAAATAATCTGCTTTGTTTACATTGTACGGCGATGCTGCGCAGCAGCGCCGTAAGGCAGATCGGCGATCCCCGGCCAATCAGCGGCCGGGGATCGCCGCCATGTGACAGGGGACGTCCTGTCACTGGCTGCACAGGACGGATAGCGTCCTGTGCAGCCTGGATCACCAGGGGGGAAAGGTAGGAGAGGGAGGGGGGGGGGGGGGGAATTTCGCCGCGGAGGGGGGCTTTGAGGTGCCCCCCCCCCGCAACATGCCTGCAGGCAGGAGCGATCAGACCCCCCCTGCACATCATCCCCATAGGGGGGAAAAAAGGGGGGCGATCTGATCGCTCTGCGTGCACCCTGATCTGTGCTGGGGGCTGCAGAGCCCACCCAGCACAGATCCCAACAAACAGCGCTGGTCCTTAAGGGGGGGTAAAGGGTGGGTCCTCAAGTGGTTAATCGACAGCATCGAGTCTGTTTGGAGTGGCTGGTCCACCACCGCCTCCTGAATGTTTTAAACAATTTTAGCATATTTTATTATTTTGGCGCCTCTGTACACCTTTACAAAGTAAGTCATCCACCCTTGATGGAAGGGTGGTACACCCTCCTTTTCTTCTATCCACAGAGAGCGACATCTTAATCCTGAGTGGGGACAGGTCTAATCTCCCCACCTGCTTCTACAGTGGTTGCCTTGGTGGTAACCCCGGTTTGTAAGTATAATACTTACGTCTCATTTACTCCCTCCTTTTCCAATACATACTACACTATATTGGGCTCTCGGTTTTCTGCTTTCTATGTACATCTTAAGGGATGTCGGGATGCCTCTTACTATTGTAATGCCCTCACTGCACAGAACATAATGTAACAAATCACCTTGATCCGCTATGCTCTGTTGGTTACCGCACAGGTTTTTGTCGATGGGCTTTGGTAAATTACTGAACTTCTACCGCACCTGTGAAAATTTCTATGAATTAGCACACAAAAGTCTAAAATACCGAATGCAATATTTTAACGACCAGATTTTTTTTTAGTGAAGAAAGGATCCGCAAACCAGGATTGGCTTAGTGAAAAAATGTCCGTTCTTTATTAGAAAAATCCACATGACAGAAAATGTGCAATAAAATCACAGGATTTTATTGCACATTTTCTGTCATGTGGATTTTTCTAATAAAGAACGGACATTTTTTCACTAAGCCAATCCTGGTTTGCGGATCCTTTCTTCACTGTATTTGCTAAAGGACTGGCTCTCTAGATCCTGCACCGATTGGTATGTGTTGTCATGGGGGTTGAGCGTTTATGAACTTGTTCTCAGATTTTTTTTTAATCGCATAGCCCTTTATGAAGTGAGGCCAATTCGTTTTTTTTGCCAGATTTACTGGCCGATTGATTTTACGATCATTTTTCTGATCGATTTCCACTCACTTCTATGAGGAAATCTATCAGAAAAACAATCAAAATTCGATGGGACCTGACGTAAAAGATCTATTGTGCTATCTATCATCCAAAAAAACCTGTGTATTCCTAGCATAAAGGTGCCCATTAACAATACAATTTCCAGAACAATTGAACCTTTCAATCCGATTTTTTTGATAGTTTGGAAAACAATTGGAAACGACTGTTCGGGACCATCTACAGAGGGGAAAATTATAAGCAATCTGATATATAGGACAATTGTTTGTCCTTGATCGGCACACAATCGAACGTTTGGGCGATTGTTCAGGAGATTGTACCATTAATGATCGCCTTTGGTATGCATTGCTTTAACATTTTTCTAAAATAAGCTACAGAAACAAGAATTAGGGTCAGGCGTGGTGAAAGAAGACACTCGTGCACCAATTTGTCCATCAATATTTCAAGATATATTAAAAACAAAATTAAAAATAAGTCTACTGGATTTCATCCTGGTCATAAAGGAGGCAGTACAGTCTTATTTCAGTGCCTGCAGATTCTCATTTAATGTTTACGGTAAATATGTTTCCTGCAGTAAGTGAATTATCTGTATTTTCTATTTCTAGACATTTCTTATTTCACCTCATTTGAACTGAAAAAGTCACTTGTAATTGTGACAAAACATCTCTGAGAACATAAAAACATGTCCACTTAAAACTCCCTTATTTTCTTTGACTATATAAGCTGAAAAGCCTTGTAAAAGTCTGTAAAGAATTCATGTGCTTAAAATAAATAAGCCAAATAAAGCCCAAAGTGTATGATGATACATAAAGCCACGATAATCAATGACAGATTGCCTCCCTGCCTATAAGCCAGCTGTTTACAACATACACCTTGCCAGTAAAAGAAGTGAGTTCAAGTGCCTCTGAAAAGTATTCCAGAAATTTGGCAAAAATGCCATTAAGTTGCATTATGACTGAACACTGAATAGGGTAGGGGTTTTAATCTCATTTCCCTGCACAGAAATGCGTGTGTGCGCGCGCGTGCGTGCGTGTGTGTGTGTGTGTGTGTGCATGCGTGTGTAACCAGTTTAAAATGTTCCCATTGTGTAGCTGACACTTTTCCAAGGCAGAAAGTCTACTCACTCAGCTGTAGAAAATGCTTGTTCAAAGTTCTGTCTAGGATTTGAAGGCTCCAGAGCATCATAATCAAATGCTTCAGGGAAGAATGAGTGTACGAGGGCGCAGAAGGCCATGCCATCACTCCAACTGGAGGAGAAGTTCTGAAGATCAATGTTCTAAAGAGAGACCAAAACATAAAACTGAATCATCCATTTTACATTATAATTATAAGATTATATTTACTGTATAAACTCGGATATAAGTCGACCCCAATGTTTGATCCTCTTAAGCTGGATTTTTTTAATGACTCAAATATAAGTCTACCCAAAGTTAATGGCTGCACTTGAGGACCAGGAGGAGTTAATGTTAAGCTATTAACTCCTCATAGCCCCCAAGTGCAGCCAATAGCTCTTCAAGGTCCCCACATACAGCCATTAACCCATCTCCTGCTTTGACCACCATCCCCCAACCACCTAATGGTATTCTGCCCCCCACCACCCACTCCTCATGTACCAGTTCTCAACTTCTCTGACCCCCCTCCCACCACCTACAGGGGTGCTTCCTCTCACTTCCCCCATTCCCCGGTGTAAACCCCCTTTCTTACAGTGCTGAAGTTCTCTCACCCATCACAACCTAGAGTGGCTGTCTCTCACTGTCCCCCTCTTCCTGTGTAAACCTCCCTCACTGCAGCACTTAGCTTCTCTGGCCCCTTCCTTCTACCCACCACAACCTAAAGAAAGACTACGCTGTCGCTGTCCATTTTCCCCCTCCCCCAGTAATACAATGTAGTGCGCCCAGCAGTCACATGCCTTACCACTCTAGTGCTGAGTACCACATCCTCTCCTGTCCTTCACTCACGCTGGTCTTTATAACGTTCTTTCGGATCCTAAAGTCAAGTGACATCGGGAGGTACACTATGCAGACCAGCATGAGTGAAGGAAGGGAGAGGATGCAGCACCTCGTGCCAGAGTGGTGAGGGACATGACTTCCGCTAGGCGCACTACATTATATTACCAGAGGAGGGAAAAAAACAAAAGTCTGCAGACGGCCACCAGTGTACAATGTCGTTTTAACAACATTGTTATACTGAATGAGTTGCAATATCAGTGTGCTGAAACTGAAAGTCTTTTTCGCTGCGTTAGTTGTCCGTTTTCAGCGTAATCAAGGTCTTTACCTCTAATCCCTTTAAGGTCTTTACAGCAAGGTAATCTGCATTGTTTTAAAGGACATAATTATCCACGTCCCTTTCAGTTCATTTGTGCTTTAAGATCTGGTTTCTGCTGGAAACCGTATCAAAATCAGAAGTGCAGTGTGTTGCATCCATTATTGCCCCTCACTTGTACTCTGATTAATGACTTTATTGCCCCTCACTTGTATTCTGATTAGTGACTATCACTCAGGAAAGGTGTGGGGCTGTTCTTGCTACTACAATTTCTGTGAAAGTACGAGTAGTCATGAATATGAGAAGTAGTTATGAAATACAAGCACAGTCATCTGCTGCTAATAATGACTCGAGAAAAGCAGTAAGGCAACCCAACAAGCATATAAACGGCAGTGAATGTACCTTATAGCCAATTGTTTTGGAGCGACACCATTCCAGGAGGATCTGTTTAATGCTGCTGGCACTGGCAACTCCGAAACTCTGCGACCTTTTCAGCTTCACCTTGGATTCCCCCTTGCCTCTATAAACAGCAAAAGAGAAGGAGTTTAATAATCCAGTTAGAGCTTACAAAGAACAGAAGGGCTAGGATTTCCCCAGTACACGAAAGAGGATATTACAGAGGAAATTAGAAGGTAATTCTGTGGAGAAAATCACATTATAAAGCAAAATATGTATGTGAATTATAACTTGTGATAATATAAACATTTTCTGCACAAATGATAAAGCATACACTTTTCCAGTGTATTAACAAATCAAAACATATCAAATCTTTGTTGAAGAACCTTAAAAGCAAAAATAGAGAGCCACTTATAGTGTAGTAATAAGACCACAAACTAGTTTAGTTGTATAATACCAATGATTACTCATAGATGGAAGTCACCTGAGGCAACCAATCACTAAGTAGGGAAATTGAGCCCACCCCTGCTTGGGTCTGTAAAGACACTCCAGGAACAGTCAACAATCCAAAAACAAATGGATGAGAACTCAAACCTGACCTTCCACCATAGGAGAAGAGTAAAAAGGAGGCATAAGGTTTTTAAAGAACAACTGAAATCAGTTTAAAGCAGAGGAAAGGTGGTGGACTCATCTCCTAAATGAAAGACAATTGTTTGCTGTTTTATTAATAAAATTCTGACCTTTGTGGTAGTCCAAAACGTTTTCTCCATTTCAAATTGTAGTTATAGAGCATTGGTTTACTCTTCTTAGTCAAATAAAAGAATATGTACAATTTAGCATAAGCTAGTAGTTGTGGATAGGATGCAACAAACCACATGGTCATCATAAACACTAAAAAGGTAGCTATATCAGCTAATGCAATTAAAGCCCAAGACCAGATACACCCTCCCCCCCCCAAAATCATAATGTATGAAATGTTCTGTTGACCGTTTATTATTTCTGTTCTGTTGAACCTCCATTGTTCAGCTGGAGTGGACGGTGCAGTATCTGTTCTAGTGGTCCACTGTGGTCCATTTGGAATCCAGAGCGAATGCGTTTCCTAGATTGGCTTCTATGGGTAACACAGCCGCCTGTCCAGAAATATTGTGCAGGTCAGGACTTTGCGTTATTGAATCACAACGGATCCGTTGCAAAATGACATGTGTAAAAGGATCCCATCAATAACATAGGATATGTCGACACCTCAGTTTGGTGAGCTGTAAAATGGACAATAAAATGTGATTTTTTTGGCTTTAGTGCAAGAAGAACCTTAAAGAGACTCTGTAACAAAAATGTCATCCTTTTTTCTACTATCCTACAAGTTGCTAAACCTATTCTAATGTGCTCTGGCTTACTGCAGCACTTTCTACTATCACCGTCTCTGTAATATATCAACTTATCTTTCCCCTGTCGGATTTGACGCCCTGTGTCTGGAAGGCTGCCAACTCTTCAGTGTTGTTGATCTGTTATGCACATCCCTCCTCCACGCCCACTCTATGCACACTCCCATGTGTGCTATTTACATCAGGCAGCCTCTCTGCCCTCTTCTCTGTGCCCTCTTTTACAAGCTGGATAAATCGTCCTCTGTTAGGATGTGAAAGGAGCTGGGCTGTCACATACTGAGGAATTACAGACACAGAGCTGTCTGCAGGAAGAAACAATCAGCCTGTCACTCTTCAGTGTATGAGAGCTGCAGGGGGATAGAAGGTAAACACACAAATGATCTCTTGAGATTCAAAAGGAAGGCTGTATGCAGCCTGCTTGTGTATGGATGTATTTTCTTTGTGTGGACATACTGTACATCAACCTACTTCCGGTTTTGGTAGCCATTTTGTTTATAAACAAACTTTTTAAAACTGTTTTTGACTACTTTGAATGCGGCGGGGCTATTTTGTTTATAAACAAACTTTTAAAAACGGTTTTTGACTACTTTTAATGCGGTGGGGAGCGGCAAAATTGTGACAGGGGGGAATAGGAGACACATGGGGCCATATGCAATTCACTTTTTCTCCAGAGTTTTCTCCTAAGTGATATTTTTAAACTAGTCAATAAAATGCCTTTTAACCTCCTTAGCGGTAACCCCGTGCTGGACACGGGGTAAGCCGATGGAGGGTGCCGCTCAGGCCCTGCTGGGCCGATTTACATAATTGCTTTTTTTCAAACACGCAGCTAGCACTTTGCTAGCTGCGTGTTTGGTCCGATCGCCGCGGCCTGCCGCAGATGCGCCGCTACCCGCCGCTAAACAGGGCCCCCCCCGCATACCTCTTGCGCAGCCTGGCCAATCGCCGCCAGGCTGCACTATGGGGTGTGACGTCACGACGTCACTCCGGTCGTCGCCATGGCGACGGGGGAAGCCCTCAAGGAAATCCCGTTCAGAACGGGATTTCCTTATGGGCAAGCGGCGCCGGCGGCGATCGGAGGTGACGGGGGACGCCGCAGGGAGGGGGGAAGCATGTAGCTAGCGCTAGGCTAGCTACATGCTAAAAAAAAAAAAAAAAAAAGGTTAAAAAAAAAACCCTGGCGGCCGCGCAGCCGCAGCAATCATACCGCCAGGAAGGGTTAAACCACCACAAAGCAAGACAACACTTAAAATAATTAATATAGTACATTTTACCTACTTTTTGGTATTTTTTTCAATTGCAAAATGTTGGAAAGTCATTTTAAATAGAAGATGAAAAATGATCTTCTATGATAAAACTCAGGAGAAAAACTTAATTGCATAGGGGCCATGATGTACCTGCAAATTAATACTACATATTTACCTCGTCGTGAGTTCAGCTCAGAAGCTCACCATTTTCTTCTTACAAAGATTACTTCCAGTTCTGACAAAATTTTGTCAGAACTGAAATAGATCAGTCGCTGTCAGTTATAACTGAAAGAATAACTGATGTGCAAGGTAATGTCCATGTTTCCCTATGGCTCATGTAGGCAATAATACAGTTTAACAGTGTGCTGACCTGGAAGCTGTTGCAGGGCCATTGCCATTTTTAAATGGAGGACGGAGAATTCCATTGATCACAGTGGACAAACAGGACGTGGGAGAGTAGAAAGAGATTGATGAGTAGACTATGCGTGATGTAAGTTTGATGTGTGTATATTTAGTTTTACTTATCAGTTCAGTTGCTTTTTTTTTGTCATCAAGCAAAAAAAATAAAAAAATAAAATAAAAAGGAATAGAAATAAATAATACCCCCCCCCCCCGCTTTACTTACCCAGGGCTTCCTTCAGGGACTGGAGGAAGACCCAGGTAAGTAGAGGGGGAAGGGGGGAGGGGCTGGGACATGTCAGCTGCAAGGGGCTTGAGGACACCTTTAGGCTACTTGCACACCAAGACGTTGCATTAGGTGCCACGTTAAGGTCGCATAACGTGCACCTAACACAATGTATGGTGCTGCAAGAGCCGACGGTAGAGTGAGCCGCGTTAGGCGGCTCGATTCCTATAATGTCTCCCAGAGTGGCGCTGATTGGCCAGCGGGACCACGTGATGCGGAGCGAGACACTCCGCATCACGTGGTCCCGCCGGCCAATCAGCGCCCACCAGTGCAGTGAATATTAAGTAGCCATGTGCGCGGCTACTGTAGCTGGCTCTCCCCGCCTCCTCTCCGCCCCCCACTGCGCATGTGCAAACAGTCTAACGCGGCTATAGCCGCTCCAACGCTGTAGCATGCTGCACTTTGCGCAGAACGTGCAGCGTTACATGTAACGCAACGTGGGCTGTGTGAACAGCCCACTTGTGTTACATTGCTGTGCGTTGGGGGAGCGTTACAGGCGCACTAACGTGCGCCTGTAACGTCTTGGTTTGTAAGCAGCCTTAAGGTTCTCAATTATCCATATCATGATTTGTCAAAATAAGGTAAAAAAAAAAAAAACAATTCTCCTTACTGGTTTCTAGCTCAGTTTCTGTTTGTCTGCTAAGCTGGGTAACTAGCTGAGCTCCTGATGTTACTCTACAAAGCCCTGTCTATGATCACATTGGGAAACGTGAAACAGGCTGCTCTTTCCTACAGATGAGGCATCAAAACATCCCAGATAACGGTGCTAGACAACTGCGCCGCTTCCCTTAAAAAGTTCTATGTGGCCTGCTGATAAACTGTATCAGAGTACGGAGGAAATGTGTGTTTGTGCCAAGTGTCACTGCTAAATGTTAATTAAATCAGCCAGTGTCCCACATATAACAATCGGACATAAAATGCACTGCTTACAGAGTGCGTGTGAGAGACACGATGAAACATCTTGTGCCGAGCTCTTGGTGACGAGTAAGTAAATGTGTATGCAAGTAAACCACAGCAGAACCGCTCCGACATACACTGCGAATGGTGCATGACCGCATAAGTCTGGGCGTTGTGACTCAACATGTCGATAAATTCACTGTTAACACTTAGTGATTCATCTAATGAAGGGTTAATGAGGCCAGACAAAATCCAACCCTATTGCACCACCACCTACCCCAAAAATTCACCCTTGTGATTATGCAGGCAATGTGCTATACATTTGTTGCTCACGTCCTGTTCCTCAAAAGCATAAAAAGGGAAAAAAAAAAAAAGAGGGAGAATGGGAGTAATCACTCCCTGATTTATGTAGGATTTATTTCTCTAAACATTCTAGAGCTGCTTAGCACGTAATGCAAGTGTGAGAACATTATTTATAATCCCCAAGGAAGAACTGGGCCACCCATAGAGCTAAACCTGCAGGTGATTTACATAGTTTTACTATCAGCGAAGCAGGAAAAACGCCGCCATAGTCACCTATGATAAAAGCCGTATTTAGCGGCATAAGTAGGAAATTTGGGAGCATGGTGGCAGCCGCTAGTGGGCGCCTAATGTTTCCTTTTTTTTTACGCAAATCTGCAAATTCTGCAATGTAGTTATTCAAAAGCCTTTTCCCCACAAGACTGTCAGCAAAAAATGGCCCCTCTTGCCCCTAATTGGACTCCTCAATTTACCTTCATAGCTGCATATCGCGGCTTTGTGGAAGGGGAGGGGGTTAGCTTAAGGAGGGGGATTTAGGGTTTAGGTGCCACCAGGGGGGTTTAGGCACCACCAGGTGGGGAGATTAGGGTTAGGTGCCACAAGGGGGGGGGGGGTCTTAGGGTTAGGCACCACTGGGGAAGGGGGGGGTCTTAGGGTTAGTCATCGGTAGAAGGAGGGTTATGTGTGAGAAGGGTTAGTTTTAGCCATAATAAAATATCAGTAAATATTACCGATATTCTACTATGGAAATTCAGTAGTAAAAGATCGCTATTTTAGCGAGATTCTACTAGAGACAAACCCTGCGCCCTTTTTTCCAGGCACCTTTTTTATGTATGCACTATTAGACCTGGTATAAGAAATAAATATGAAAGAGCAGAATTGGCACAATGATTGCCCAACGCAGGAGAAGTCATTTCAATGTCATAAAAAACTACATAGACAGACCTATGAAATGTCACCTGTTTAAAATGGAATCTAATGTCCTCTTATTGATCTTCTCTACAGAGACGTGAGCATGCCCAGTACGTCAATTTCATCAGCTTGAAGCCTAAAGCGAAGTACTGTACATGCCTTAGATTTTCGCTGGCCGCATGTCTGCTGGTAAGATCATTCAGAAATGTAATGTGAGGGCTGATGTCACTCAACACCAGTGACAGCGTCTTTTGGCGATCAGTCATGTTGGATCTCCAGCTACTGACTTCTATTGGTCTTCTATTGTATTCATCCTGCAGTGGTGCCCCTCATGTTTATCTCTACTACCAAACCCTCTATAGTTCAACAGAACAGGTTGCAGAGCAGCATGGCTGTACTACGATCATTCCCAGAATGTTCCCACAACAATCTTTGCATGTGACAATTATTGAAAGTAGGTATGCAACTTAACCAGATTCTACATGTATCATCTGATGGTATAGTAGGATTGTCCAAATGTTGCCTCTTTTGGATACAAATGAGGCTCCTTCACCTCAAAATCCTATTTAAAATCCTGTTCAGGTGACCTGAAGCAACTCAGCTTGAAGAGACTCTGAGACTTGGCCAGGTGAAGCAGATATAAGCCTCAACGATAAATTCTGTTGTGAATTGGGTGCCAGATGAAAAACAAAATATTTACAGCAGTAATGACGATAGTAGCTGGAAAAATGTAATGATATTTCTCTACAACTAACCCTACTCTCACACAGAACCCTCCAACCCATTACCTTATCCCCCCCCTTCCTGACCCCTAACCCTAAACCCACCTTCCTAAAGTCTAACCCTAAACCCCCCTTCCTGAAGCCCAACCCTAAATACCACCTTCCTGAAGCCTCACCCTATAGCCCCCCTTCTTGATGCCTAACCCCAAACCCCCTTCCTAAAGCCTAACCCTAAAGCCCCCCTTCTTGATGCCTAACCCTAAACCCCCCTTCCTGAAGCCTAACCCTAAAGCCCCGCTTCTTGATGCCCAACCCTAAACCCCCCTTCCTGATGCCTAACCCTAAAGCCCCCCTTCCTGAAGCCCAACCCTAAATACCACCTTCCTGAAGCCTCACCCTATAGCCCCCCTTCTTGATGCCTAACCCCAAACCCCCTTCCTAAAGCCTTACCCTAAAGCCCCCCTTCCTGAAGCCCAACCCTAAATACCACCTTCCTGAAGCCTCACCCTATAGCCCCCCTTCTTGATGCCTAACCTCAAACCCCCTTCCTAAAGCCTAACCCTAAAGCCCCCCTTCTTGATGCCTAACCCTAAAGCCCCCCTTCCTGATGCCTAACCCTAAAAAAAACCTTCCTGATGCCTAACCATAAAACCACATGCATCACAAAAGAAAACAATGGTAAATACCAAAGAAAAAAAAATATAAATATCTATAACTTTCCAATTACATTTAAAAACAACTTTCAAAAAAAAAAAAGACCAAAAAGTTAAATAACTATAACTTTTGAATTTTCAAAACGATAAAAACTTCAAAAAAAGTATTACATTCTAATGTTTATAAAATAAAACAAATACATTTTAAAGACTGTAACGCTCTACTTTTCAAAACAATATTTATCAGGCGCCCAATAGCCGATATTTGCATTAGCACCTATGGCGGCGCCAAAATCGTTCAATAGCCGCAAGTGCCCAAATTTCCCGCTTCCGTGACCACTCTTCCTAAATGCTGTTAATTTTCAGACAGCAGTAGTGAATAAGTATGTTTTAACAATGTAAAAAAGGGAAAATAAAATACTCAGCTTAAGGCCTGCATTATGCATGTACATACAAGATTAATGTCTGCTTCATATTTACACAAGAAATTATAAGCTCTGCTTACGCTTCTACCTGTCATTCAAATATGTAGATACCTCAGTCTCTGCAAATCTAGAATTCAATTGCCAAGGGGTACACTTCTGATGCACAGTACATCTTTGTTTGTATAATGGAGTTACCAATGTGTACATAATAATGTAGAGCAATCCACCCATTAACCATTCTGACATGTGTTGGTTAGCAGCTGACACCTGTAATTATCAGTACAGAAGAGTGAAGTAATCGGGACTCAAGAATCCAAGAGTGAGTAGTGAGAACTCCAGCCACCAGATTCCATTCATCAATCATAGCAGGAATCAACCACCAGATCAAGTCAATTGGATGGATGCCGGTAATAATTATTGGTAATTAGGCGCCCAAGCGAAGTGCAGGGCGCCCCACGTGGTAGAAATAGTCAATCAGCTACTATAATCAGGACTATTAGAGGAGCTATTTTTCTATTGCGTGGGCAATTGGCTAGAAATAGCAGTAGTTTAAGTGCCAGGTTACTGTTAGGCACTAGTTGGGGAAGGTTAGTGTTAGACAGTAGGTGTGTGTGTGGTGTTAGGGCTGGTTGACACTGCAGTAAAAAAAAGCATTTTCCAGAGCACAAATAAATGCAAAGTTGAATGGCGAACTCATCCTATGTTATTAATAGGATGCATTTACATCGTCAATCAGAACGCAAAGTGCACACATTGAACCACAAGTGCAAAATACCGATCTGCTGCATTTCCCTACAACTGTATTACCATCGCTTCTCAAAGCAGATGCATCGGAAGCCTATGGCGGCATTGAAAGCGCTGACTCACCTGTCCCGTGGATTCAATTCCGCTGCCACCCGCTGTTTGGTCCTCTGCTTGGAAGAAGCAGATTGAGCCCAACAGAAGCATGGGGCGCCCCACTGGTTTGCAATAGGGGGCCCCATGCTTCTGCCAGGCTCCGATCGGTTTTGGAATGAGCAGAGGAGCAGCAGATGGCACAGTGGATAAAGCGGACAGGTGGCAATGGATGCAAAGTGGTAAGTATGTAAACGTTGCAGTGCAGATGCACTTACCGCACTGTTGCTGCATTTAAGCTGTAGTGCTAACCGGCCCTTAGGAGGGGAGAGTTCATGTGAGAATGGGTGCCCAGTAAGTGTATAGTAATTTAAATGACCAATAATTTTACTAGCAGCACCACCCAGAGCCCAACTCACGCAGCCGCATTACAACATGAACTCATCAACCACAACAGCTGGTTGCTGTTGAGAAAGAAAACTTTAATTGGCTCACATTACATTGTGATACACGATGCTGCATATGATAATGTGTGGTAGGTGGAGCTCGGCCTGTATTTGGAGGCACTGATTTTATGACTTTTGCATTTATTATCATCCAATGTTATGTCCTTTTACATAATTAACTTACTTTCCGCTATCCTGCTCAAACTTCTCAAAGAAAGCCTTGCGGACTTGCGTGCCTGACGACCTTGGCAATGTCTGGGACCTGACCAGCTCCCGCTTCTTCTCAGCCTGGCGACTCAGCACAGGGGGTGGAGACTGCGATTTTGGAGTCACATCAAAATACCTGTCTGTACTGAAATACAAAGATTACAGATTAAAAAGATTTACTTGCATGCCATTATTTATTTTTGAAAGACCAAGTAAATTAACCTCTTGAGCCCCAGAGGTTTATACCCCCCTAGTGACCAGGCTATTTTTTACAATTCGGCATTTCACAACTAACGGTTTATTGCTTGGTCATACAACTTAGCACCCAAATGAATTTTACCTCCTTTTCTTCTCACAAATAGAGCTTTCTTTTGGCACTATTTGATTGCTGCTACTGCTATATATAGTTGTTTTTTTAATTAATAAAAAAGGACAGAAATGTAAAAAAATAAAACATACAGATAAGTTAATTGGCTTCCCCCTTAATTGGCCCTAGACTAAGATACATACACTACACTTTACATACATAGACATATGGCTGTGGAAGGGATTAGATTGTGAGCCCCTCAGAGGGTAAGTTAAGTGACAAGACTAATCTCTGTATAGCGATGCATAAGAGGTCAGCGCTATTTAAATGCTAATATTACTTATGAATAAAATAAACAGCCTGCCAGTGCTGATCTCTGGCTGGCAGGCTGTGCCCTGGGGTCCCCTGTGCACAGTGACGGTGGAACACACTCGTGCAAGCTCCAGTGAAATAACATTCCTCGCGAGATGACGTCCAGGATTCATGATAGAACCGCTGTCCCACCGCCATCCTGCGTTAGGTGGACGGGAAGCCGCCTGCCCTTACAACAATGAGAATTTACTGTATTTTTCGGCATGTAGGACACACTTCTCCCCCAAAAATGAAAAGTCACTGCATTTTACATTCCAAGTACAGGGAGTCGCAGACTTACATGCGGGGACTTGCAATATTGTCACTCATGTCTCCTCCACCCCCCCCCCCCCATTTTCTCCTTCACTCCCCCTGAATAAATGAAAGCAGCAGCTGCACCTCTCACCTCATCCATCGGAGCAAGCGGCGATCAGAGACCTCTCCTCTCTCTCACCACTTCCATAGTGCCGGCTTCTGCTAATGATGCGATCAGCAGAAGCTGGCACTAGGGGAACAGAGAGAGATAGGAGAGGTCTCTGATCGCCGCAGGCTACGATGGGTTAGGTGAGTCGTGCTGCCGCTGCTTTCATTTATTCAGGGGGAGTGGAGGAGAACATGGGAGGGATAGGAGACAGAAGGGGACACATGGGGGACACAATAATTGGGGGAGAAAATCTACTAGGCAGTCCTGGACCATGAACGCACCAGGTTTAGTATATTTTGTTTTTCCCTGGTTTTTGCCCTCTAAACCTAGGTGCGTCTTATAGTCTGAAGCATCATGTATGCCGAAAAATACGGTATATACCTTAAGGTGGCCATTAACAATACCCCCCCACGGTCAATCAATCGTTTCTGATCACAACGGTAATCTATTGAAAACAACACTGATGGTCAAAAACTCGCTAACAATTTTGATCAGATTGATGAATGCGATCCAAAAAACAATTACTGTATATTATGGCATATAAGACTAATTTTTAACCCTTGAAAATCTTTTGAGAAGTCAGGGGTCGACTTATATGCCTGGTGTCATTGATGCCGGGTGATACGCCCTATCCTGTAACCGACTCTCAGATCGCGCTGCTGAGGACTGTAGTGAAGCGGCGCAGGCTCACATGTGCGAGATCTGAGAGGCAGACGAGTAGGTAAATAGGGTACAAGGATGGGCCAGAAGGGTGAAAGAGGTGTGTTTTATGGGCACAGCGCAATGTATTCTGCCATACTGCTCTGATAAACAGGGAGAGTTGACCAATCCAACCAGTCAATCATCTGTATACTGGGTACCACATACAGTACAGCACCAGTATCTGTTCATACATATCACCAGTATATGATGTTTTTAAAATTTTTATTTGGTGGGCGTTGGAAGAGGGGTAGCCTTATACAGCGAGTACATCCCAAACTCTATGCGCTTGATTCACAAACGAGTGCTAACTGTTAGCACGTCCGTTTTCGCATGAATTTTCGCGCAAAACGATAACGATTTCGTGCAAAATTTGTGTTTGTGCGTGAAAACAGTTATCGTTTCGCACGAAAATTCGCGATCGCACGCAATGCGAACATTCGAGCGAAAACGGCCGTGCTAACAGTTAGCACTCTTTTGTGAATCAAGCCCTATATTTTAACTGGAAAAGTTGGGGGGTTCGTCTTATACGCCGGAATATACAGTATATTTTATCCAAATGTAATTGCCAAATGCTCTTGCTAATGTCACAAATCACATTACAGAAGGCCCATTTGCTCTCTGTTTTAAGAGTCCCCACAACGATGAGTTTAGTCTAACAGTATGTACATATATTTCATTTTTGTTTCCCCCCAAAAATTGTTTGTAATCATTTTGGGTGAAAATCTAGAGTATATACAGGTGACCTGATTAATGGCAGCCTTACTTTGCTGATCAGCCATGTTTGATTGCTCTTGCCGCTGTTCTTGTGCCTCCAGCAGGCCCCCTCTCTACTCTTGACCTTTTGATATCCATAGAAAAGAACATGCCTCTAGGCAGGAAGTGGAGCAGCATTCCTGCACAGCGATCATTTCTAAACTTCAGTTCCCAAAGCACGGGGGTAATATTCGACTCTTCTCTCTCTTTTATTCCTTATCTTAACTCCATAACCAGCTCCTGCCATCTCCAACTCAAAAATATATCTCGCATCCATCCATTTCTCACTCAAGACACAACCAAAATGTTAATACATGCTCTTATAATTTCTCGTCTGGACTACTGCAACATACTACTTTGTGGACTACCTTCTAACAAACTGGCCCCGCTCCAGTCGGTACTGAACTCAGCTGCTCATCTCATTCATCTTTCTTCTCGATCTTCCTCTGCTGACCCTCTCTGTCAAGCTCTTCACTGGCTGCCAATTAACCAGAGGATCCAGTTCAAACTCCTAACCCTAACCTACAAAGCTCTCCACAATCTCTCTCCCCGGTACATATCCTCACTAATTTCCAGATACAAACCCAATCGCAATCTCAGATCTGCAGACAATCTTCTGTTGTCCTCCTCTAGAATCACCTCCTCACATTCACACTTACAAGATTTTGCACGCGCTTCACCCCTTCTCAGGAATGCCCTCCCACAACTCATCCGTCACTCGCCAACCTTTGTTACTTTTAAACGCTCTCTAAAAACTCATTTGTTCCGACAAGCTTATGCGCTACCTTAAGCCACTTCCCTTTGTCCTAAGACCAAATTGCACTCCTACTAGGTATTCTAAAACACACTGCCTTTATATATTTTATCGCATACTACCCCTCCTCTTGTTTCCCCCCATTCCCTTTAGATTGTTAGCGCGCAAGGGCAGGGCTCTCTCCCCCTTTTGTGTCTTGGAAATCATTATACATTTTATTCATCATGTTACTTTTATCACTGTCATTACCACTTCTGTATTTTGTATTCTGTATGCTGTATCATTTTTTGTATTTTGTCACTAATTATGTATCTTGTATATTAGTGTACACCATTGTCTGTATTATGTACCCCATGTTTGCTTCTTACTTTGTACAGTGCCACGGAATATGTTGGCGCTTTATAAATCAATAATAATAATAATAATAATAATAATAATAAACTGTCACCCAAAAACAACAATCGTTTCATGCGACAAGGATTCAAAGTGTGTAAGCTTTATACGTCTGCACCTTTCATCAAACATTACGCCAGGTGTTTCAATAGACCCCTCTCTGTAAGACATTCATGCACGACAAGCAAAAGAATGCTGCCGTTTCAGATGACCAACATCTGTCATGCTCCATGTTTCTTTTAACCACCTGACTCTACATTTTAATGCACATAGTTTTTCCTTGCAGCACTTTGTACTTGCTTTAGTTGGAATTTGCAGTTTATTTGAATTCTTGATGGGTATTTTGTACTCATTGCAGTGTGTGTTTAGCTTCGGAAATGGCAGTGTGATAATTGTGTCTAGGTAAAAAAGTGACAGCCTGACGGATTTTCTTTCCTATTTTTCAAATGGTGGAGAGGAAAATTAAACACGCAGTGTAAACCAAATAATGGAAAAAAAGGCATCAACTCTAGAAGTAGCTGCTTCACTCAAGGGTCTTGTAACAATGTCACTCAGGCTTTCCATATGATTAAATGCAAACATTCCAGAAGAGCAGAGGAAATGCAGACACACGTACCGCGAGCCTCGGAGCGCTTATAAATGGCGTTATGCTCAGGACTTGTAGGGAAAGATGCAATTAAGTCTACACTCTACCACATGGTGCTTGTCAATAAAAAGTCATGGTGTGCGAAACAAGGAATCAATCACAGTATATAGTAAATCCCTTTCCACCTGTAAAACCGGCAATAGGAATTTCCACCTAAAAATTGGAGTTCTAAACAGAATAAGCGTATATGTTTATTGGACAGCTGGCAGACAGAAAAATCTGTGATCGCTTTAAGACTGCATGTCCAATTTACCCCACCTTAAAGTGAAAATCCAGGTGAAAAGGTCTGCTTTTGAATGGACTAGGAGAAGGTGTGAATGTCTGTAATGATTTCACAACTGTTTGTGTCTCTGCTGAAGCGACTTTTTCTGACCAGTTTTCCAAAGTGACGAGAGCTGTCCCAGCAGCTTAAAGGGAACCTGAAGCCAGAAGTATATGGAGGCTGCCATGTTAAACTCCTTTAGTCCAGTTTTACACCTGGCCATTGCCGTGCGATGCTCTGCCCCATCACATCGCACCACAAAAAAACTTTGTTCAAAAGACCCTGTGGCAGAGTGCGCCCACAGGGTCATAAGCACAGCGATGCCCCTCCCTACTCACCCAGTGACAGACTCCCTGCCGGACAGGAAGTATATATCACAATGTACACTTGCAAGGTAACTGTAAAGGGGGTCTCAAACAACTGCCTGGCAGTCCTACTGATCCATTTTTCTGCAGTAGGGTCTGAACAACACCAGGAACAAGCACGCAACTAATCTTGTCAGATCTGACAATGTCAGAAACACCTGGGGCTTGATTCACAAAGCCGTGCAAACTGTTTAGCACGGGTGTGCTAAACAGTTAGCACGTGAAGTGCCGTTCGCGGACTTTTGCGTGCGCAAAGTGCCGCGATTCGCGCCATCGCAGACTTTTGCGCGTGCAATTTGTGTCAAATTGCGCACGCAAAAGTCCGCGATCACGCGAATTGCAACACTTTACACGCGCAAAAGTCAGCGAACGGCACTTCACGTGCTAACTGTTTAGCACGCCCGTGCTAAACAGTTTGCACAGCTTTGTGATCCACGCCCCTGATCTGCTGCATGCTTGTTCAGGGTCTATGGCTAAAAGTATTAGAGGCAAAGGATCAGCAGAATAGCCAGGCAACTGGAATTGCTTAAAAATAAATAAATATGTCAGCACCATATTTTTACTGTAACTCTGCTTTATACTGTGCTGGTTACTCCTAGCTCCTTCTGTGAAGCCCCACCATTTTCTACCTCCCAATAATTAAAGAGGAACTTTAACCAAAGATTGAACGTCATTCCAATCAGTAGCAGACACCCTTATCCCACAAAAAATCTTTACCTGTCAAGAGAGCAGGAAATTTGGGCGCAGGGTGAAGCTACAAAAAGCAATTGAGAACTATTTCCCCTCCAGGGCAGCGTACAAGAGGGGGGGAAATGAGATGCAATTTTGATTCCTGCTATTGCTGGCAGACAATTTGCACTGTTTTTAATTGTAATTTGGACTCTTTGTCTTTTGCCTGCGCCCAAATTACTCACTGAGCGCCGCTATGAATTACGGCTTATGGCGGCAGCGCCCTTTTTACCTGACTTAAGGTGAGAGTTCTATGTACTTCACCACTGTGCCCCCACTCTATTGTACACACTACTCTAAGCTGGCCACATCCAGCCAGGCCCACTCATGGCTAGAGATGGTCATGGCCACATGGGCATAATCATTGCAATAGATTTCAGAACCATTGGCTAGAGTGTGAACATCTCTCCAGCATCTGTCCCTTGCTGACCTGTTGCTAACTGACTATACACATGTTTCCTGCAGAGGCTAGTGACAGGTGATTTACTTCTCTAAGCAGAGAAGATTACAGAAGGCTGTAGGACTGCAGCAGACACTATTGCCAATCCAGTAGTGGGAGCTCATACCATTTTTTGGAACACATCCAAAATACTACTTTCAGCTTTAAATTCTTGGTTTTATTTTCTTAGTAAGCCTGAAGGGATTTCATGTACAGTATTTCTGCAAGCCGTACATATGTCAACGTTAACTGTCGCCCCTCTAATTACTGCCACAATGATATATTGTTCATCAGCATGTGTGAAAAGCATCACATCTGCAAACATTTCCACAAAGACAGTCATTTTTACGAGGAGGACTTGTCCTCATCTCTAGGCCAGACCATCAATCAGGTCCTCTTGTCATATGCTTCACCACTTACTGTGACTGGGTGGGGACCGTACTGATAACTAGTAGTTCCAGAAGAGCAGGTCTGAGGGTGGGTGATGAGTTTTGCTTTTGCTATGTTTTTGTTTAAGATTTAATGAAAGTATGTGTTGACTTTTGTTTTTGCCATCTTCACAGTTGAGAGAGATGGGGGCGGCATTTCCATTGTGAGAAGAATCTGGATGGACGGGGTATAGAAAGCTGTCACACACTTGTGGTAACAAGCCAGAGGATGTTATTCTTCTATTCACAGCTGTTATTGCATTTAGAGTATAGGGGTAATTGGGCAATAAGCTACATACAGCCTTGTTGAAGATATCCGTTTTCTTCCCAACTGGTAATAGGACACTGAATGAAGAAAAACGTAATCCAAAACAAATTTTCTAAACTAAAATGATGACATTCTGTAAACAGTTGTAACAGCATATCCATTTTATTATTAAAGGGGAACCCCACTCAATGCCCTCTTACAGTGTGTGGAGGTGAGTGGGTTATGCCCTTCATACTCAGACCATCAGCTTGTCGCCCAAAGGGATTGGAACCCGATCTCTTGAGTGACAATTCGGGAGCCTAGTGATGTACAGACACAAATAGCCTCAATTCACTAAGCAGTTTAGACTAGTCTACAGATGGTTTTTAGTCTACTGATGGTTTGGTGTAATGTTTAATGCTGGATACACACTTCGCGTTCCCGCACTCGATGCGCCCATCAATTCGCGTCAACTTGATTATTTCCGACATGTCCGATTCGCGTTTGGATGGATCGTTAGGTCGATTTGGCATACTTTACATGTAAATCGACCTAACAATCATCGAAATGCGATCGGAAATGTTTGGAAATAATCAAGTCTACGCGAATTGACGGGCGCATCGAGTGCGGGAACGCAAAGTGTGTATCCAGTATTAGACCCGTTTTTAGATCTGGTCTAACCCTCAGTAATTACACAATTCACAAAGGCAAACAAGGAGTAACCACGCCCACTTTTTCTGACAGAGATTAGACCAGCTGATTGCTGTGGGTACAGTACTTCTGTGAGGTATTTTAGATGTGAGGATGAAACCTTTGAATGAATTATGCAGGAGTTTAAATTGTATGCAGAGGGGAGCTCATCAAAGGAGAAAAATGTCAGTCATACTGGTTTGTGAATTTCATCTTTTGATCATTTCCCCTGCTTTACCCACCTAATTACCAAATGTTTTAGACCAGATCTAAAAGCAGGTCTAAAACATTTGGTAATGGTGAATTCCCATTTGATGCAACTGACCAAACCATCAGAAGACTAAAAACCATCAGTAGACTAGTCTAAACTTCCCCCATGTGAAAATGATGTGATCGCGATAATTGCCGCTTTGACGATTCCGAAATTGTGATCTTGGTGATCACGATTTCGATTTAAATTCGATTTATCTTTCAGGCCTACTGCTTAGTGAATTGAGGTCATAATGATACATTTGTTACAATGGGGAGGCAAGAGGGCACACAGCAGAGTAGCTGTATCCAGGGGCAGGGAGTACTAGCGCCAGACTGCGCAAGAAGCAAAGCTTGGTAAGTCCCTGCTGTTTCAAGGTTGGAGAGTGACAAATGTATTTTGGGAGAAAAATCCAAAGCAGAGGAGACTAATGTGAAACGTCCTGTCACTTCACCCGCCAACCCCCCCTCTTGAATAGTTCTATGCTCTTTATAAAGTGAAGTGTAACATGTCAGTGATACTCATACAAAAATACAAGAAATAGGTAACACATTATGTAGCTTAAAACAAACATTTTCATCCACCTGACTTAAAGCATATCAGAGATTAAAAAAAAATATCCAGAAAGAGTTTATACTTGCAGCCAAAACCGTATCCACTCCTGGACTGTGTTCTCCATTTCCCCCTCCCTGCAAGGCTCCATTTAGTGGCTGGATAGTGCAATAGTTAAGGGCTCTGCCTCTGACACAGACCTGGTTTCAAATCTCAGCTCTTCCTGTTTAGTAAGGCAGCAACTATTCAGTAAGGTGTCCTGGGCTGCTGCCTACTGAGTGCGTCCTAATGGCTGCAGCTCAAGGGCTTTGAGTCCGCCAAGAGAAAAGCACAATATAAATGTTATTTGTCTTGTCTATTTATCCACCAACTGTCCTATAGTAGGATATCCTAGCACTTTCACATGCGCAGTTGACTCCTGGTCGCTGCTCTGGCAACGTTCCTGGTTGCTTCTTAATTGCGGCACAGGCTCGCAGCACTATTCAAGCAAATGCTAGACTATCCAGCTGACCACTTGGTGGTTGGCATCTAGTATGGCAGTGATGGCTAACTTTGGCACTCCAGCTGTGACAAAACTACAAATCCCATCCCATGCTTCTGCCTCCCCGAGTTTTGCTTAGAGCTGTCAGAGTATTGCAATGCCTCATGGGACTTGTAGTTCCACCACAGCTGGAGTGCCAAGGTTAGCCATCACTGTAGTATGGGAATGGGATGGATGGTGGATAAAAAGAGCCACAGCCAGCTGTGGATACCATTCTGGATGTAAGTATATACTCTTTTTGGGTGTTTTTTTTAAAAACTGGTATCCTTTAAATTTATATGGTAGATTTTATTGCCAGTCCACCATAGAATATAGCTGTCTAGGCTGTCTTGAAACCTGAATTACACAGGCAAAATCTCATTGGTGAATGGTTGCCATGGTAAGTGCAAACTGCCTATCAACAGACAAGCACCTTTGTGTTGTAAGGAAGAATAATGGCATCTTTAAGGACCTAGACTACAGATGAGACAGACATAGGCCATAAAATATTATGTATGGACTCCACAGATCTGGCAAAATGAACCTTCGCAACCTTACATTTTACAATTCACAATCCCTAAATCTACTTAGTAAAGCTGTAAACTTTCTCTTTCCTATCATTTCAATTTTCTTTCAAAACATCCCAGGAGTAATTCCCATAAAAGACACCTTTGCTATTAGATGTACAGAAGAAAGTTTGTTTTTTCCAGTCTTGGCTGACTGAGCGCCACTGGTCCGTGAAGCCATTTACTTTTACTGGCCTCCATGGATTGCAGTAAATGCTGAGAATTCAATGAACAGCAGGACACCTCCTTTCCGGCTCCATACAAGACAGTTACAAAGACTAATTATAGGTTTTCCTTAACTTTATCAATAAAAACAGTTGGACTTTTTTCATAAAAAAAAAGAGGTTTTAATGTGTCCTCCTGCAACTACGGTATATACAGAGTCACAAAGACTAGGCATATAAAGTGCAACGTTTAGGGCCTGTTCACACAGGACTGTATGCCAAGCACATTGCCTAGGCAACAGGTATGCACACTTGGAGCCTTTCCATAGTGTCTCCTTCAAACGACGGACACAATTGTGCAACAAAATGAGGCAAGAAGGACTATCTTTCCAATGCTTTGAGGTGCATACACGCCTGCTGGGGATCAGGACCTGATCATATTGGGCGACATTGGGTCGAGTAGCACACATGTGTATCAGCTGTGTACCAGACGACGCACTGTGTTGCTATGCAAGGGGGCAAGGGGACGATGGCGGGATGAGCCACGCGTGTGTGACGTCACCTGGCAAGTGGGGGTACGACACGAACATAGGTATCGGTGGGGGAACTGGGTCGCTGGGTGAATTGCTTCCAGATTGGCGGTAGCAGGCTGCAGTACACATGCCTGATAATGGACCGAGGCGGACGTTAACAGCCCCCTCAGGCATGCATGTGTATTGACCTTTACATTGCAGTGGTGTGCTCCATCCTTGTGTGGACTTTGGGTATAATATTCAACCATTATATGTGAAAGATTAAAATGAAGTGCCCATCGTGGATATTCAGAAATGAGTTTGTTATTACAGGCATGCATAATGGACGTTGATAGGTTTAAGAGGAAAGGAGCTACAATAGCAGTGAAAAGGACTTACCTTTCGCTGATAACTGAGGAGTTTGTAACATTGTAACTTTGTGTAGTTTTCGAAGAAGAGATGCTTTTTTCTGCAGAAATGAAAAATAGATCAGGTAAATATTTTACGCTGTGAGGTGTGTTGTCCTAGACTTTAACAGCAACCAGATTTCTTCTAGAGCAAGAAAAACAGAAAGACAGAGTGAGATTAAAGTAGGATTAGATTTTCTAAACTAGAAAGTTTTCTAATATTTGAAAGCATTCCCTGTGTGTAAAAAAACGTTCCTTTCAATGCAGAGAGCAACTCAAGCTCTGCTCTGATAATTGACAAACATAATCTTTTCTGGGTAGGGGAAGCTCTCTGCCTGGTCTCTTCACTCTGCTCCTCCTTCACCACTGCTGAATAGACACATCAAGTCAATTCAGCAGAAGAGGCAGGGGGAGCAAAGTGAAGAGACTAGGCAGAGAGGTTCTGGCCGGCAATGATTACATTTGCTTTTTAGCAGAGCCGTACAATCGTGTACTGCTCTCTGCATTGAAAGTAATCATTTTTACACACAATGAATGCTTTCAATTCATTTATGTACCAAAGAGTAAGTACTTAAATTTTAAGGCGTGTACACACGCCTGATTCCTGCAAATGAGGGGTCGTCAGACCCGCCCACGGGGCGGGAGAAGTTTTTTCTGCTAGAGGTACAGGAACAACTTCTGGAAGGTCATTTAAACTGAAGCCGAGGCACACTAAGTGTTTGATGTTAAATATAACATAATTAAGTGATCTTTTAGTTTCAAAAATCTTTTATTGGGCACATAGTGCCAAGTTTTCTGGTATCAACAATCATATAACATTGGAGCCCTAACATGGTCTTAACATATCAAACAGATAATATATAGAAGACAGTATAAAAAGGTAACACAATGTGTGCAGAATAATTTCTTATAAAGAGAAATAAAATCTTTAATCAGAGACATTCATCACATGAGGTTAAGTTGAAAACAAGCCAAGACTGTATAGGTAAGTGTTATAAAAGCTGTTGGTCCGAAACCCCAGTGTACCCCTTATTATGCTTTTGATTGTTATGCAGAACAGTGTGGGAACAACAGTCTACATTCAACCTGTGGTTGAGTGCCTCTAGAGCAGAGTTCCCCAACCCTGTCCTCAAGGCCCACCAACAGTACATGTTTTGTAGAAAACCACAAACATTCACAGGTGAGGTAATTAGTGTCTCAGCAGAGTCGATTAACCACCTTTGAGGATTTCCACAAAACATGCACTGTTGGTGGGCCTTGAGGACAGGGTTGGGGAACACTGCTCTAGAGTGTGAGACATCCAGAGGTCTTATACTTTCTGGAAGTGCGAGGTCCTGTCATTTAGGATAGCGATGAATTGTTCACATACTATTGTACCATTCATTCTGTCTATTACTTTACAGTAAGAAAGATATGGAGAGTACCACTTGGTCACTATGTGGGTCTTAACAGCTGTAACTATGAACTGGATTAATTTGTGTTGGGCATGTGGGATAGAGTCCTATTTCAGGCCTAATAACAGGATCTGAGGATCAAGTGTAATGTGGCGATGAAGAATTGAGTTCGTAAGGGACTCAATTTTGTTCCAGAGGTGTGTGACCTTTAGGCACAAAAACCATATAGGACAGATGGTTCCCGGAACCCTGCACCCTCTGAAGCACGGATCTGGAACCTTAGTGCTATCAATTTTATTTAGTCGGTATGGAAGTACGTAGACACGGTGTAGTAACAGATACCTCCATGTTGGCTGGCTGCATACTGCCTTTAGAAAGGGTTTCCAGGCATTGGGAGTGTAGCTTTATGGTAAGGGTGAGTGAAGTTGGGCGGTGGACTATTAAATACGGAATATAAGAAAGAGGGACCTATGATCCATGGGATCATTTTGGCAAGTGCTCTCAAAGTGGGTTGGTTGGACTGATTTACCTGGCTTGGCGAGTTTCAGCAGAAAGTGATGGATTTGCCAAGCTCTAAGCCACTCAAGAATTAAGCGATCTTTTGATGGAGATTATAAGCAATGAAAAATAAAGACAGTTTTAAAACGAACTGCTAACTAAAAAAATCGGGGGATCATTTTGTTTAATGCTTGATGGAATTCCACTATAAAAACTTCCAGACATTCATGAAGGCTGTTAAGTGCATTATTATATAGACCAGCTTTATGAATACAAGTCATGGATTACTGTTCTGAATAGTACAATAACGCCTCGAGATGTGCAATATCCCCACAGGTGTGTAATATACTTTTTTTTTTTTTTTTTTTTAATTTTAAGTAATGGAGGCTGTCAGTGATGGCTTCTGGCATTCATCAGCACCTAATGCACTATGCTGCCATTACACATTAAATCAAGCCATAGTCTATCGCTGAAAGAGGAGAAAACTGTTGAATGACAACTCCATATATACAAATTTCACTTTACCGGGATTAAGTGCTGGAGTGGCGATGCCTACTAAGCATTAACGTAAAATGTATCACCAATAGTTTATATGTTTAATGGTTATATTCACATGTCATCAGATAATCCCCTGCCTTGTGGCGCTAAGAGCATTACTAGCAAACATGAGAAGATTCTCACCAGAGCTGGAGGATACACCCATTGTCCTGACAATGCTGGCGTTCCATGTCCTGACAGCACCTACAAGTTACACAAAGCAGAAAGAGATACAAGTGTTTAGATAATTCATTTATAAATTAGCCAGGTCATCAGCATGTATTCACAGTGATGTCATCCATTCCGCGCCTCGTTCAACAGACTCTACACTGTGCAAGACTGTACCAGTGCAGAGTGGAGGCAATTTAAGGCAGCAGGAACAGCCATCGTATCCCAGGAAAAAAACATATTAAAATTAAATACTTGTTCTATTTACATAACATTTATTGTACTGTCCACGTTTTGTTTTCAGTGAATTTTATACAGTAAATACTGCGAAATCTGTTTCAGGCATTTTCCATCCTCACTGCCTCTGACTGAAGCCAATCCTGATGTCATGTCCTCCCTTACTTTTTTTCTTCTCCAAGAAACTGCACTGTCATATCTAGTTTGCTTTGTAAACACACATGAGCATAGATTGTATTTCTGCAGCTTCTGCAGAGGGGTGAGGTGTATTTCCCTTTTCAGCCTTGTGTCACAGTCACCTGCCCTCAGCCAATCATTGAGGAGCAGGAATGTGGGATGGGAGATAACAAGCTTCCCTCTCCTCTGCAATGTACCAAATAGAGCTAGGCTGACTGTGATAAGATTTATTACAACAGAAACATGTACGATTATACTGGAATTCTTGCAATGCAGGGTCAGGTTGAAGACTGCATGATAAATACAGAGCAGTGGGTAAATGGCTGACAGTCCCGCTTTAATGGAAATCTGAAGCTCCTACATTCTTCACTGAAAGCTGGAGGAAACATCCAAACACTGCAGTATAGTCCACCAATCGGGCATAACTCACTGCATAAATGCCACCTATTCCACTTCACTCGCAGATAAAGTACATCAGTGTGAATCAACAGAGCATGCATCAAGACAGCTTTTCTGTGGCATCCGGATTCCTAACTACAGTTGTGTTCAAAATTATTCAACCCCCAATGCTGTAAAGGGTTTTAGGGAAATTAGTGTACATTAGAAATTGTGTTCAGAATGAAATCTTACAAGGACTTTTTAAAGAACCAAATGCTACTAAAATGACATCAATTGTTTTTGTAATACAGTATTAAATGTTTTTTTGTGATTTCTTCATTGACAAAATGATTCAACCTCTTTAAGACTAAAGGTGGCCATACACTGGTCGATTTGCCATCAGATTCGACCAACAGATAGATCCCTCTCTGATCGAATCTGATCAGTGAGGGATCGTATGGCCACCTTTACTGCAAACAGATTGTGAATCGATTTAAGCCTGCAACCGATCACAATCTGTGGAGCTGCCAAACCGCATACATTACCTGTTCCGGCTGGCGCAAGTCCCCGCTTTCTTCTTCTCCGCTCCGGCTACTGAACTTCCTATCCAGGGGAAGTTTGAACAGTAGAGGGTGCTCTACTGTTTAAACTTCCTGCCGGGACAGGAAGTTCTGTGTAGCTGTGGAGCCCGAAGCGGAGAAGAAACGGTCTGGAGCCCGAGGCGGAGAAGAAGACCAGGGGACTCATGCCGGCTGGAGCAGGTAATGTATTACCGCTGTATTGCGTCGGTCGTCTGGCATTCGAACGCAGCTAACGACTCACACCCGACCTGCCGGCGGCCGAGAAAAATCTTCCGCACGGATGGGTCGACGGGAATAATCGATTTCGGACGCAAATCGATCGTTCTGTCAGCGGTATGCGCTGCGATTTCACAGCAGTTTCGATCACTGTGATCGAAACGCCTGTATATCGGCGGGAAAATCGGTAGGTGTGTAGGCCCCTTACCACTCTTAAGAACAGAGGTTCATTCAAGTGTTTTCAATCAGGTATTGAAAACACCTGTGGATGTTAACGACCAGCAATCAAGCATAATAAGCACCAATTAGGCAGATTTAAAATGACTTTGATACTCAGCTCCTTCTAGACATTTACTGGTGTGTTTACAAACATGGTGAAGTCAAGAGAATGGTCCAGGAAGACAAGAGAAGAGGTGATTTCTCTTCACAGGAAGGGCAATGGCTATAAGAAGATTGCAAAAATGTTAAACATACCAAGAGACACCATAGGAAGCATCATTCGCAAATTCAAGGCAAAGGGCACTGTTGAAATGCTACCTGGTCATGGCAGAAAGAAGATGCTGACTTTGACTGCTGTGCGCTACCTTAAAGAGACTCCGTAACAAAAATTGCATCCTGTTTTTTATCATCCTACAAGTTCCAAAAGCTATTATCTTTTACAAGCTGGATAAATCCTCCTCTGAGCTGGCTGGGCTTTCACATAATGAGGAATTACATACAGGCACAGCTGTCTGCACTCTGCAGGAAGAAATAGCCTGACACTTCAGTGGAAGATAGCTGCAGGGGGAAAGAAACACACAAATGCTCTTTTGAGATTCAAAAGGAATGCTGTATACAGCCTGCTTGTGTATGGATGTATTTTCTATGTGTGGACATACTGTACATCAATCTACTTCCTGTTTTGGTGGCCATTTTGTTTGTTTATAAACAAACTTTTTAAAACGGTTTTTAACCACTTTTAATGCGGCGAGGAGCGGTGAAATTGTGACAGAGGGTAATAGGAGATGTCCCCTAACGCACTGGTATGTTTACTTTTGTGCGATTTTAACAATACAGATTCTCTTTAAGCGCAAAGTGGAGAAAAGTCCCCATGTAACTGCTGAGGAACTGAAAAAAAGACTTGTCAAATGCGGGTACTGACGTTTCAGCTCAGACAATAAGGCGCACACTGCGTACAGAAGGCCTCTATGCCAGAACTAACAGACGCACCCCCTTGCTGTCTCCAAAGAATAAGAAGAGTAGACTGCAGTATGCCATAAGTCATGTGGACAAACCACAAAAATTTTGGAATAGTGTTCTGTGGACTGATAAAACAAAATTAGAACGATTTGGGCCCATGGAGCAACGCTATGTTTGGAGGAGGAAGAACAAGGCCTATGAAGAAAAGAACACCTTGCCTAACGAAGCATGACGGGGGTCAATCATGCTTTGGGGCTGTTTTGCTTCTGCAGGTACAGGGAAGCGTCAGCGTGTGCAAGCCAGGTACCATGAATTCTCTTCAGTACCAGGAGATATTGGATGAAAATGTGATGCAGCCTGTCACAAACCTGAGGCATGGGAGACGTTGGACCTTTCAACAGGACAATGATCCCAAGCATACCTCCAAGTCCACTACAGCATGGTTGCAGATTAAAGGCTGGAACATTTTGGAGTGGCCATCGCAGCCACCAGACTTAAATCCGATTGAAAACCTCTGGTGGGACTTAAAGAAAGCAGTTGCAGCACGCAAGCCTAAGAATGTGACTGTACTGGAGGCTTTTGCCCATGAAGAATGGGCTAAGATACCCGTAGATCACTGCAAGACACTTGTGTCAAGCTATGCTTCACGTTTAAAAGCTGTTATAACTGGAAAAGGATGTTGTACAAAGTACTAAGAATGAATGTCACTTGGGAGTTGAATAAAACTGATAAGGATGTGAGCACAGAAAATACATTTGTGGTTATTTCATTATAAATGTTATGTTATATTTGTCTGACTTACAAGTGCCTCTTAGATTTAATTGTAAATAAGATGACTGAAATGATCAAAATCAATGTCAAACTGGCCAAAACACTTAATTTCAGTGGGGGTTGAATAATTTAACACAACTGTAAATGATAAACCTTTAAAATAATACTGGCTAACTGGTGAGCACTCTTGTAGCAATCGGGTCTGTGGTTTGACCCCTGCAATGCACCATGACTGTTCAACTATTTTTGTGTGTGCATTAGGACCAAAAGAGAAATCACATTAAGCTTCATACACACACGAAACTAAAGTTGTTTGAAACATCCAACCGACTGCAGATTTTGCCATGGACAACAATCATCTGCAAAAATGTAGCCAATGACTGACTACGCACGATCGACATCAGGCATTTTGCCAATCCATCCGGTGGATGACTGTTGGGTAGATATCGCGCAATCGGCCACGTGTACAATATCCTTTAAACGACTTTGTTCTACTGAATGTGGACATGTTGTGCATAGTGTTGATACCAGTTGCGTGTGCAAGATTTCAATAATTTGTTGTTCTCAATATCAGTGTGTTGAAACAACAAGTCTTTTCAATTAAATTGCTGGTCTAGTCGTTTTCCGAGACGTTGCCTGTTTTCCATGACTTTTGTTGGGCATGTGCATGGACCTTTATGAACCTTAGCTGAGTGACTCCTTATTTCAGATTCTCAGGTAATGCATTCTGACCTTACTGTAGTAATTCATGGCTTTGAATCCTGTACACATGTCCAACTTAGGTCACCTGAAATAATCATGCCTTTTTAAAGTGTGTACAAGAGTCCCCTAATGCCACCTTAGCAGTTTAGCATGCAGGAAAACTGTGCTGGAAGCCATTTTCCACCGATGTTGCCGGCAGCTCTCTTACACCCACTCTTCCCCTCTCCACAGAGTAGAGCTTGTTTCTTAGCATGTAGCCAGGTAGCATGCTTGTACAAGAAGCAAAATCTGTGGTACGGCTGTCAGGTCGTACGATTGACACACTGCTGTTTTACTGGCATGCAGTTGCTTGTCATTTCCACTGATATATTGCACAAAAGGTGGATCAGCGCATCACCAGGCCGCTTCCAAATGGCCTACAATCAGAGGTGCGCTGAGCCCCCCCCCCCCCCCCCCAGAAACTGCAAACGCACCTTAACGTACTTAACAAGGTGCATGCAAGCTGTTACAGGAAACCAACATCCTCCAGTGGTAGACAGGTTATGTGTATGCTAGGTGTGTATTTTATCCCACAAGTGGGGCTTGCACTCTCTTGCAGGTAGGCACTTATCTGTTTTCAAGTAGCGCTGTTCAATTTCTTTGCCGTGTACTAATTTCCATTGATATGTTTTAAAGGGACAATAAACAGAATTATTTAGGGGCAATAAACAGAATAGATACCTGTGTCTGCTCACATCCCATACCATGGAGAATCTAATTACTTCTAACAAACAGAAAATCACCCCAACTACAGCAGAGACATCCATGAGACAATAAAGGTCTGCGGATTATTAGCAAAAGCTTCTATCCCAGTGAGGACTGGTGCACACCTAAAAGCGCTAGTGTAATCGCAAACGCGTTTTGAAGAAGTACATTTTCTAAGCTATTTCAGGCATGTACCTAGCGATTTTCTAGTTATGCCTAGTGATTTTTGGAGCGCTTTGGTGTAGCAATTATTTTATTATATAAAAGAAGGGGAATTTATTAAAACAGGCAACGCGTTTCATGGAGGTCCGCCTTCCATTTTATCAAGTCAATATTGACTTGATAAAATGGAGGACGGACATCCGTGAAACGCGTTGTCTATTTTAATAAATTCCTGCTTCCTTTATACAGTCCCCGGTGACTTGTATCAATTTACTATAGTTCGCCGTGTTGCCAAGAAGCGGCTTTTTGTATCCAGCTACATAGCGACGAAGTGCTAGCCAGACACCGCTCCACTGCTTCACTGGTATAGGCTATCAGTGAGAGCAAGCTCTGACGCACACCACCGCTCCATACGCCACTTTGCGACTACGTCAGAGGACCACGTGGGCACTCGAGGAGGTTCGGAAGCTTGACCCCAGCTGTTTGAAAGAGGGACACACGCAACTCAGCTGCTACATGTTACAGCCACTTTCTAAAAAGGTGAGACCTGTCCTGGATAGGACTGCATGATACCATTCGTGAGGATCTCAGAGCGTTCTTTCTTTTCTCCCTTACTTGTCCATCCCATACATTAGCACTTTGAAAAGAGCTTGGCTAGTGTTTTTAAAAGCGCTTAGAAGCGCTCTTGGTGTGCACCAGCCCTTACTGCTGACCGGCCTTTTGTTTATGCATAATCACAAAAATACAGAAAATACACAATATTATGACATTCTAGTATCTCTTCCTTTAATTATCAGCCCATTCCCATGCTGCTCAAGGCCAAACTCTGAACTATGTTATTTACACTGTAAGCAAGTTTAAAAAAAAAACACAGAATTGAAAGAAACATTGTTTCCAACAACAGAATCTGTAAAAAACTATAAAGATTACAATTGTCACAATATTTACTATCCACACATTCATTCCCAACTGTGAGAAAAAAAAAAAAAAAAGAGGTAAAAGCTCACCTAACTCCACATTCATAAAGTCTGTAGGAAACGCAAGCTTGAGGCTGATAAAAAAATAAAAGTGACCTCGGCGATCGGACCCCTCCGGCAGCATGTCCCCTTAGGGACAAAAATAGGAGGAGAGTCCGATCGCCATGCTCCTTAGCTGGGCTGTGCAGGAGGCTGAAAAGCCTGCACAGCCCAGTGCAGAAAAAAGTGCCTGGTCTTTAGGGGGGTTTAACACTGCAGTCATCAAGTGGTTAAACTAAGCAAAAAAAAAATAAAAATTAAAAAACACCCACTGCCAAATAGGAATGTTCAGAGTTGGTAATAAATTGTGGTTTAATGAACATTTCCTATTTCGATCTAGAAATTCGAATTTCCCCTTTTTTAAAAAATTTTTTTGATCCGATAGGTTGGAAAAGTCAGACCAATTTTATCAAGAATTGTATGGTGTATGATAGATTTTGAAATTGTATTCAACCAGAAAAAATGTATGGAACTATTCAGTACATTTTTATCTTGATTTTTCTAACCAAGTTTACGATCTTTTATCCCGAAATTGAGGCAATATCAAAAATAAGTGTGTGGTACCTGGAAGGTTTTGATTGAAACTTCCGATCAATCGTAAAATTGGATCAGAATGCTCAAATCGAATCAAAATTAAAAAAAAATTGTATGGTATGTGGCCACGTTAAGCGCCTCTGAGGAACAGTAAAGAATTATTCAATCTGTATTAATTACTGCAGAAAATGTAAATATACAATCATGATGACACATAACTAGGCTGCAATGAGGTGCTTTTAGAGATTTGCTAACATTTTAGGCTTTAAATCTTAAGACTGAAATAAAACAAATTTGTGGAGTGGAGAGGAAAAAAAAACACATGTGATTTGTATTAAGTGTGGCCAAACCTTCTCCTCATAAATTGAACGAATTACACATTGTCAACATGAAGCTGAACAGTACATTACGCAGTGCTCACCAACAGACACAAAGCATTCGTGACAAACGTTATATCAGCTTGTCATTTCTGGCATGTATACAGGAAAAAGTCTGAGAAAGATGTATGTTCACCTTTAAAAAAAAAAAATGACAACAATAGTGCTGTTTTTCAACAGCTTTCAGCGTAAAGAGAGCTGTCAGAGTTATCAACCACACTGTTTAAGTGGAGGTCTCATAAGGTGCCTGTAAAGTATTTGGTTATGTTCCAAATCCTGAGGGATGTCCTTACAATTTGCACACCTACACTGTACAGAGGCTTCTGCCCCAAACCTCCATGCTGTCTGCAAACCAATGACATCATCACTACTGGCCAGTTCAGACTAGAGTACTGATGCCAAAAGAGGCAAGTTACAGACATGTATGCAACTGAAGGCGGCCCTTGAAACGTAATATTTTAGAAAGGGAATCTTTTTTATTTTAGATTATTTTAGATTTGTTATCTTTATCACAGTAAATACTAACATTTATTTTGGTGTTTTTTTTATAAAAAAAAAAAACTAAAAAGAAAAGAGGTAAACAAACCATTTTACATTATAAAGCATGTTTAAAGTGCACCTGAGACAAACAATAGGACCGCATTTATACTTATCTGGGGCTTCCTTCAGCCCCCTGTGGACTGTGGGCTCCTTTGCCATCCTCCTGGGCCGCCCGATTGTCCGCTAGTCGGGCCTAGTTTCATTGCTCCAGTTGGCTAAGTCATGCTGTATTGCACATGTGATGGGGGCGTGCACAGCCAGGCCATACATGCGTGGTACAGCTTGACTGAGCCAACTGGAGCGAAGAGACTGGGCCAGCCACCGGACGATGGGGGCTGTCTGGGAGGGCAGCAGGGGAGCCCACGGTCCACCAGGGGGGCTGAAGGAAGCCCCAGGTAAGTCTAAATGTGGAACTATTGTTTGCCTCAGGTGCACTACTTTATTGCATCTTTATGAAGTTTAAAGGACCAGTATCGCAAAAATTGTAAAATTTAACCACTTCCCACAAAATGGACATTTATAAGCATCCTATTTGTTTTGTACACCTTTAGTGCAAATAGGACTTTTATATAAAAGGATATTCTGCCAAAGTGTAGGTGTGTGCATTTTAACCCTTCAGACAATGGAATGAAGTGGCTAAACTACAGTACATGTGTATGTATACACATAAAATGTACATTTGTTCCTGAATAAAATGCACTATACATTTTTTCCCCATGTTGCTGTAAAAATCTGACAGATCTGACAGGTTTTGAGCTTGTCCATCTCCTCATGGGGGATTCTCATGGTTTCTGTATTTTTAAATACACTTACTGAACGGCAGTTGCGCAATCCAACTCCCAAAACAGCGTGCAAACGATTATGGTGGCTGGATGGCATCTTTATATAGTTCTTCCCATTGAGTGCTTTTAAAAAGAATAAATGAAATACTGAGAATCCCCCATGTAAGGATGGACTAGTTAAAACCTGTCTGACCTGCCAGATGTTTGCTACTGACTGTAAAGTCACAGCAGCATAAGGGAAAAGCAATGTATAATGCATTTTGCTATATTTCTTAGATGCATGTGATAGATGCGTTTTAAATTTCACAAATTTTTGTGACAAAAAGGTCCTTTAAAAGGTTTTCTCCTCCATAAGCACGCTTAAAAAAAAGTTAACAAGTAAGTGACAAGAGGATTAACTGGATCTAAACCTATCACTCAAAAAGAAAGTTCATTGGAAAACCATTTAGGAAAAAAAGTTAATAAAATTCCTATTATGAATGCGTCTTCCGGGTCCATAAATACATACCGGTACATTTTCCCAGAGAGAATCAGACTTATTACACACAGATTGTTAAAGCTTTGTAAATGCTATAACTAAATTGCTCTATAAGAGCAAAATTTGAATGGCATGGCAAGTTAATAAATCAACATATCTACCAGTAGCTGGGCCTGTTCTGGCATTTTATCTAAACTTTGGGACTTGTCCGATCTAAAGAGAGCTGCCAGGTGAATACGGCTGCTTTGAATGCCTCATAGCTACCAGTTTGGTTTCCAGAAATTACAGGATTGGCAAATAGTCTACATATTAGCTGGAATGGTGGTTAAAAATGATGAAGGAAAACTGCACTTTTGCATCCAGTCTTCTAATAGGACAGTATAGAAATGTGCGAGATCACGCTTTATCTTGAAGTGGAACTATTATGTCACCAAATTGTAAAGGTCATTTAGCAAATAAGCTGAAAGAATAGATCCTAAAGCCAATAGACCATAGTCTAAAAGTTTTTATTGCTAAATTAGTAGTACCATCTCATTCCCTCACCTTGTGAGCCGCTTTGCTTTGAAGATAACTCCACAGGGCTCTTGAGCTCTGGAGCTTGCGGACGGACATTGCCATTGGTTGTGTTGGGGGGACTCTCAGCACATACTTTAGTCACCGCCGTAACAGGCATGTGTGGCATTCTGACAGACACCGTAGGGGAATGCTCTTGTGCAGGAGCAGGCGGTGAATCTTGCACGACTTTAGATTTTTCTGTCAGGTGTACAACGAAAACAAACAGGTAAGTCACACTAAACATTTACAACATGAGTAATGATTTTGAACCTTTTTTTTATTTATTTATTTTTTTTAGCAATATGTAGTGAGAAGCCTCTGTAAGGTCCAGAGGCTTCCCAGATCCTCCTCAAGTCCACCACTGCAGGCCAGGACCTCTTCTTAGTGGCCGTGTTGCTGTCCTCAGTGTACAAGCACATCCATACTGCCCTTCAGGTCCCCACATGCCCAGTAAAACTAAGTTGCTTGTGCACAGAGCATAAAGCTATGCATGAGTGGCTTCGTTCTACTGGGCATGTGCAGACCACACTGGTGCATGCCCAGTAGCGATCCACTCGTACAAGTGCAGGGCGTGGCAAGGAAAACATGCAACAAGTGCTTGTAGAATATGTTCAGAGGGACCCAGTGCTGAAATGGAGAACTGGGGAGGACCTCTGGACCATCCATAAGCTTCCTACTACTGAGGTAAGTATCCAATTTATATAGACCGATTCAGGTACAATCACTTATTCAAATTCTACCTCGGTTTCCACTGTTCATATTTGCAATCATAGAAAAGCAACTCAAATTAAAAAAAACAAAACAGGTGCCCAAATCATTGCATTCCCTCTTCCTACCATCATTCTGTACTCCAGGGGCTGCCAATAATCGTTGCTGTAGTCATTGCTCCATAGTAAATGACAGTGCATGCCATGCAGTGGTTGTTGATCACTAAGGAGGTGTGGCTACACTGGGGATCACATGACTCAAGGCTGGCATGACATGGAAGGAAATCAAATTATAACGGGAAGAAAATATTGTTGCTAGCTATCTTGACCACTTTTGTAAAGATGGCTAGCAACAATATTTTCTTCACCTTATAATTTTGTGTCTAACATTCATTGTTTTGGGGCCTCATGCCCTGGAGGGAAATATATACTGTAGGTATAGTAACTGACCTTTTGTTATGAATGGAAGGAAATAAAACAATCCACAGTCTACTCCACAAAAAGGGGCAGTAGCAAGATGCAGGTCACAGAAGGCATCTACCACCCCTGCAACATTCTAACAACAAATAAGGCCTGGACCTTAACATGAAACCGGGGTGAGAGTGATATGGAGGCTGCCATATTTATTTCCTTTTAAGCAATATCAGTTGCCTGGCTGTCCTGCTGATCCTCTGCCTCTAATACTTTTAGCCATAACCCCTGAACAAGCATGCAGCAGATCAGGTGTTTCTGACAATAATTGTCAGAACTGACAAGATTAGCTGTATCCTTGTTTCTGGTGTACTTTAGACAATACTGCAGCCAAATAGATCAGCTGGGCTGCCAGGCAACTGGCATTGTTTAAAATAAAATAAATATGGCAGCCTCCATATACAGCTCACCTCGGGTTAACTTTTACCAGTAAGGCTGGGTTCACACAGTTCAGTTGCCATCAGTTTTGTATGCGTTTTCTATGGCTTGTTTCACACATAAAAGGTGTACATTTCCGGTCCAGTCCTGTCAGTTTTGTATTAGTTTTCTATGGGTGTTCAAAGACATACAACAAAAGTTGTATAGGTGATACCTTTTTTGACTAACTGCACAAGAAATCTTGTATAGTCATTAATGCTATCACCTAAACAACTTTATGTTGTATGTCTTCGGATTCTCTCCTTGACTAATACTGGACCACACACAACTGGCTTTTCTATGGGTGTACTCACACATAAAAGATGTACAGTTCTAATCCTGTCAGGTAAAACTGATGCAAAACTGACAGGACAGGACTGTACCGGAAATGTACAGATATATGTGTGAACCAAGCGTAAGGAAAACGCCTTGGGTTTTTTTAGCCGGAGTAGTCAGCTACATTTTGGCTAATAAAGCATAAGGCCAGGGTCTCACTTACCAGAGTTTTCCCCATAGAACATCGTGGAAAACTCATGCGATTCTGCTAAGTTACCCTGGTTACTGATTGAAATCCGGGCTGTTTGTTGTGTATGACAAGGAGGATAACTGACCCACTCCACTGTGGAAAGGTAAGGTAAGGAGGAGGAGGAGCTAAGGGATGTCAGGTGGTGCGGATGAAACTGTCAGTGACCTGCTGCACCTTGACGTTTCTATCTTTAGATCGCAAAGACTAAGCTTTTTTTTTGTTTTGTTTTTTTTTTGTCATTAACCACTTGTCGACCGCCCACTACCAATAGGCGGAGGCAAAGTGGCACCCCCAGGACCACATAACGCCAATCAGCGGCGGCACCTTTGGGACTAATTAGCCGGGGATCGTGCATCCGCTGGCATTAGGCTCCGCCCACCCGCAACGTCAACCTGCCAGCCATTTAGCAGTGCCGGCGGGTTGTAAACAGCCCGATCTCCCCGTACAAAGTGTATAATACACTTTGTAATGTATACAGAGTATTATACAGGCTGCCTCCTACCTCCTAGGAGGCAGCTGTGTATGTAAGTGCCCAAGCACACTGATCCTGCCCCCCTGCCCCCTAATCGCCCACAGCACCCCCCCGATCACCCCCTCAGACCACTGTTTGCACCTAATCACCCCCCTAATCACCCATCAATCACCCCCTGTCACTATCTGTCAATGCTGTATTTTAGATCAGGTCCTAAACTACACTGATCACCTGTCAATCACCCATCAATCACCCCCTGTCACTGCCACCCATCAGATCAGACCCTAACCTTCCCCTTGCGGGCACCTGATCACCCGCCTACACCCTCAGATAGCCCGCAGACCCGCCATCAAATTACCTCCCAAGTGCATTGTTTAGATCTGTTCTCCCCTCTAATCACCCATCAATTACCCATCAATCACCCCCTGTCACCACTACCCATCAGATCAGACCCTAATCTGCCCCTTGCAGGCACCCAATTACTCGCCCACACCCTCAGATCGCCCTCAGACCCCCCTTGATCCCCTCCCTAGTGCATTGCTTGCATCTGTTCCCCCCTCTAATCACACCCTGAGACACCCATCAATCACCTCCTGTCACCCCCTAGCACACCTACCCATCAGATCAGGCCCTAATTTGCCTCGTGTGGGCTCCTGATCACTCGGCCAAACCCTCAGATCCCCCTCAGACCCCCTTCCGATCGCCTCGCCAGTGCATTGATTGCATCTATTCTCCCCTTCAACATCCCTGGCGGTAAGCCTGTGCTGAGCACGGGCTATGTCGCACAGGAGGATTTCTCAGGCCCTGCTGGGCCGATTCGCATACATTTTTTTTGCAACACGCAGCTAGCACTTTGCTAGCTGCGTGTGCATTCCGATCGCCGCCGCTACCCGCCGATTAGCCGCGTCCCCCCCCAGACCCCGTGCGCTGCCTGGCAAATCAGTGCCAGGCAGCGCTGAAGGGTGGATCGGGACTCCTAATGACGTCACGACGTCGATGACGTCATCCCGCCCCGTCGCCATGGCGACGGGGGAAGCCTTTCAGGAAATCCCGTTCTTTGAACGTGATTTCCTGATCAAAGATCGCCGGAGGCGATCGAAGCGGGCGGGGGGATGCCGCTGCACAGCAGCTATCATGTAGCGAGCCCTAGGCTCGCTACATGATTTAAAAAAAAAAAAAAAAATTACAAAAACACTGCTGCGCTGCCCCCTGGTGGTTTCTAATAGACCGCCAGGAGGGTTAATCACCCCCTGAGACACCCATCAATCACCTCCTGTCACACCCTAGCACTCCTATCCATCAGATCAGGCCCTAATCTGCCCCCTGCGGGCTTCTGATCACCCGGCCAAACCCTCACCCGCCCCACCTCAGTTACAGAATTTTTTTTTCTGATCACTACTGGTCTCTACGACTTAATTGTGGCTGAGACCAACCGTTATGCCACACAATACACAACCGCCAATCCAAGACGCTACCATGCTCAGCCTTTTCCTTGGAAACCACTCCAAGTTTCCGAATGTAACATTTTTTCGGTCCTTCTCCTTAACATGGGTCTAGTCAAAAATAATGTATTGCGGTCTTATTGATCTACGCACCCAATACATCACATGCCCATGTTCTCTGCTGCCATGTCCAGGTCACGATTTGAGAACATCCTGTGCTTCCTGCACTTCAGTGCTAATACAACCTGTCATCTAAGAGGCCACCCTGTTTTTGACCAGTTCCACAAAATTCGGCCTCAGACCACCTGTCATTAAAATTTGCAGATGCTTATACCCCTGAACAGTCATTTTGAGGCATTTGGTTTCCAGACTACTCCTCACAGTTTTGGGCCCCTAAAATGCCAGGGCAGTATAGGAACCACAAAAGTGACCCCATTTTAGAAAGAAGACACCCCAAGGTATTCCGTTAGGTGTATGATGAGTTCATAGAAGATTTTATTTTTTGTCACAAGTTAGTGGAAAATGACACTTTGTGGAAAAAAAAAAACAATAAAAATCAATTTCCGCTAACTTGTGACAAAAAATAAAATCTTCTATGAACTCACCATACTCTTAACAGAATACCTTGGGGTGTTGTCTTTCTAAAATGGGGTCACTTGTGGGGTTCCTAAACTGCCCTGGCATTTTAGGGGCCCTAAACCGTGAGGAGTAGTCTAGAAACCAAATGCCTCAAAATGACCTGTAAAATCCTAAAAGCACCCCTGTAAAGCCTTTAGTACTCATAGGACTTTGGGCCCCTTATCGTGGTATCGCCGTACTCAGGAGAAGTAGTATAATGTGTTTTGGGGTGTATTTTTACACATACCCATGCTGGGTGGAAGAAATATCTCTGTAAATGGTCAATTGTGTGTAAAATCAAAAAAAATTTCATTTACAGAGATATTTCTCCCACCCAGCATGGGTATGTGTAAAAATACTCCCAAACCACATTATACTATTTCTCCTGAGTACGGCGATACCACATGTGTGACACTTTATTGCAGCCTAGGTGCGCTAAGGGGCCCAGAGTCCTATGAGCACCTTTAGGCTTTACAGGGGTGCTTACAATTTAGCACCCCCAAAATGTCAGGACAGTAAACACACCCCACAAATGACCCCATTTTGGAAAGTAGACACTCCAAAGTATTCAGAGAGGGGGATGGTGAGTTCGTGGCAGATTTTTTTGTCACAAGAAGAAATGGAAACTTTTTTTATTTTTATTTTTTGTTACAAAGTGTCATTTTTCGCTAACTTGTGACAAAAAATAAAATCTTCTATAAACTCACCATGCCTCTTAGTGAATACTTTGGGATGTCTTCTTTCCAAAATGGGGTCATTTGGGGAGTATTTATACTATCTTGGAATTCTAGCACCTCATGAAACATGACAGGTGCTCAGAAAAGTCAGAGATGCTTCAAAATGGGAAAATTCACTTTTTGCGCCTTAGTTTGTAAACGCTATAACTTTCACCCAAACCAATAAATATACACTTATTGGATTTTTTTTTAATCAAAGACGTAGCACAATAAATTTGGACAAAAATGTATATAGAAGTGTTACTTTATTTTAAAAATGTCAGCACAGAAAGATAAAAAAATTATTTTTTTTTTACAAAATTCATGTCTTTTTTGATGAATATAATAAAAACTAAAAAAATCACAGCAGCAATCATATAGCACCAAAAGAAAGCTGTATTAGTGACAAGAAAAGGAGGTAAAATTCATTTAGATAGTAGGTTGTATGACCGAGCAATAAACCGTTAAAGCTGCAGTGGTCTGAATGGAAAAAAAAAAGTGTCTGGTCCTTAATGCTGGGCATACATGGTTCGTTTCTCCTTATCAATCGAGCCGCGGTGGATCGATTCTGCGGGTAGACGATAGAAAAAAAACGAGCGGCAGATAAGCACCCGCGGGGACGAGCGGGAATCGATCCACGCGGACGAGCGGGAATCGATCCACGCGGACAAGCGGGAATCGATCCACGCGCCCGTGCGGACGAGCGGGGACGCGCCGGCATCGAGCCAGCGGCTCGATTCCGGCGCATAAATGCACAGTGTATGCCCGGCATAAAGGGTTTTAAGACTGCAGTCCTTAGGTGGTTAAAGCAATTTTAATAGCTTTCAAAAAACTATACATATGCTAATTTTATTGCTTTACCAAAGTGAATTTTAAGTCTTATTTTTAGAGGACTTCTATTTGTTAGCTAAAGTGATGCCTCCTCCTACTGAAAAAGCAAGTCTGTAACACTGTCATTGCGTTGTCCTGTGGTGAAAGATACTCGTGTGTTTATTCTTTACATACCAGGCATGGGTTGGTGTCCATTTTCCACAACTGGACTGCAAGCTGCTTTTGGAGCATCCACAGCATTGTGTGCCTCTGGCACGACGCTCTGCCAAAGAAATGAACCAAACATAACGTCAGGCTGCAGATTAGCAATCACATTGAAGGCATGAGGGTACAGATTATGTCAACTCAAATAATAGTCACATCTTAAAAGCTTAGTAGTAGATACACAATTTTCACTCTGGTCACAAGCCTACAAGATTTCACTTGGCCTACAGTGCAGAGTAAAGGGATTACGATAATACTACCGATGCTAATTTGTTTTCCACTTATCTTCAGTTATGCTCCTTTGAACTGACTATACAAACCATAGTATATTTAGGATCACTTCATGTGCACATCAGTTTCAAGTTCATAATATATATAGGCTCCACCTTAAAGAAGACTGCTGCCTCAGAAGGGTATTTCTTTAACTGAACAAAACCAATGGCGACACAGAGTAATGCTTATTTCTAGTATATGCTAATCTTTATTGTATATGTGTAGGTGTGGTTTTAGGCGATTAATGTCTCTGATTTTTAATATGCCATTTTTTTTTTATTAATAAAATTTGACACTTTTGTACAGAGCCGGTGCTTCAATAGAGTCAAAAGGGCAATTGCCGCAGGGCCCCAGAGCCTGTAGGGGTGCCCAAGGTGTGTCTCCCCTCCCCTCCAGCTATAGTAATCCATACATGCTTGCAAGGAACGAGCCGTGGGGAGAAGTCCGTAGCATAGGGCACGGTGCTGCCTCCTGTGTCCTGCCTGGATTAGGTAAGACCCCAATGTGTGAACACTCTTACACTCTGGATTTGTAAGGGAAAGGAGGAGGGGAATAATGAGGTTCCCAGCAATGCTTTTGGGGACATATGATGGACACCTAATGATTTTGTGTGGCTGGGAGTGTGGTGGGTGGGTCCTGCTAGTCGGCTCAGAGGCTGCAGGTGGGGGCATTGCATTTGTGAAATTACGTACCTGTACCCACAGTGTGAGATCATAGAAGACAATCGCTCATAAAAGAGAAAATTGACGGGTGTCGGAAAAATTGCGTAGCGGTTTTGGGCCTTTAAACCACTCCTGCAAGTCGTACCATGTAATGGAACAAATGACTGATCAGTGCTTACAGGGACCTTAGGGAAGCTGCATAGAAAGAATATATATGGGAATCTCCACGTGTGTATAGTGTTCTGGAGTTACCCAACTGTTCAGTCTCTGTTTGGGAAATTAAATGGAATGACAGGCTATCTGAACGCATCTGCCCATGCATGCCAGGCCTGAGACATATCGTTTTCTCTGCACAAAACCTCTGATTATGTAGATCATTATCCCATGCTCAGTTTTTACTGCACAAGCCTACTTCAGGGTCACTTCAGGGTCTTTTGTGAGACTGACAGCCTAGACAGTTTAGCTGACAATACAGACAGATCATTTCATTCAAGTACTGTGTTATACTTTTTATTTTTTTACAGAACACAAACCTATGCAGACACTTGGATGTTTTATGTACATCCTCAAGTGGAAATTTTTTGTGGAGCTGTAGTCTCAGGTCATTCACAAACACCCCACAACAGCACTACATGAGTTATTCAAGCAGAAGTCTTGCAGAACTCGGGCAGTTACTATCAATTTGAAAAGTTTGATAACTGGAAAATACAGTTTTATTTTAGGTCTAGTACACATGGATGCTTTCAAGGCATTTATACACAAACACACACACACACACACACACGGCCCTATTCACAGTATGGATTACAACGGAGAAACAGAAATGTCAAAGGGTCCTATTTTAAAGAGTACCTGTAGGGGGAAAAAAGTGCCCCTATGGAGTATTCACCTCTGGAGGGGAAACCTCTGGATCCTGGAGTGGTTTCCCCCATCCTACTCCTCCAGCCCATTCCAGCGTTAAGCCCCCGAAAAATCACTTGTGGACAGCTCACGCTTACGCATAGTAGTGCGGGTCGGTAAGAACCCTGCCAGAAAAAGCAGGGCCCCTATCAGATTCATGCTATTGTGCAGGTGTCATCTGTCTGCACCTGCGCAGTAGCACTGCCCGTGAGTGGGCCTGTGCTACTGCAGAGACGCAGTGCAGCCATGCTTCGGGGGTGCCAGCACTGGAATAACCTAATCGATGAGGACGGGGAAGCTTCTTTACGATCCATCAGGGTTCCCCTCCTGAGGTCAGTATCTAAATCTGCTGATGGCACATCTGAAAGGTTTGATGAGAAAGTTAAACCGCTCAACCGCTGTATACCTGCAAGTGGGGGGTCAGGTCTAAGCAGCCAATGCTAATGATTAATTAATTAATTTTATTTATTGTATTATTACGCAGCGCTGGACATTAGTTAAGGTTGCAGACAATATTTAGGGGATACATACATTACTAAATATGAAAAACAGATGACGCAGCAGAGTAGAAGTACAAGATGATGCTTAGTCACTGGATCGGCACATGGGGATTAGGCAACTTGAGTTCACTCAAGAGTTCAATCAGATCCATAGGATGAGTGTACGGTAATGGAGGTGCGTGAACAGGTAGGAGACATAAGGAGGAGGACCATGCCCGAAGGCTTATAATCTAGAGGAGTTAGACATATTGATTATGATAAGGATTAGACATATTTTCAGGAAAAAAGACATCTCAACTCACTTGTAAAGTGCATAAAAATATCTTACAAAAAGTGGGTTGAGCGGTCTTTTCTTGAAAATAAACCTCACGGATAGGAGCCTTTCAGATATGTTCTGATTTGTCTGTTCCCTTGTATCCACTGCAGTGACATAATGCAAAGTCCCACGTTTTCTACATTAGACGGAAGACATATAATAGCAATGCATCAGTGGGAATATCAAACAGGGCAGCCTATACACTTTGTGATGTACTTGAATATCATACATTGTACACATTGCTGAAATTGACTGGCAGATGGATCCGGGATTGCTCAGTGACGCAGCCACATGAGCGAGCGTTACCTGATCAATCTACCTACCCGTGGTAACACGTGACAGCACAAGACGAGCGCGAATAAGAGCTCAAGCGATCGCGGCATTTTGCGCCAGAGGCGTCGGGGATCAAACGTACCCACGCCACAGAATTGCGATAACAATTGCTCGTCGTGCAAAAAAAAAAACCTACCAGTCACAGACAAAAAGGGCTTCAAAGATTGTGACGTGGGTACGTAGCTTAACACGTTTATGTTAATGATCCCTTGAAGTTCCCAGCAATGAGGAAAGCAAATGGCGAAGTGGTGCTAGAGTGGAGCCATAAACACAAGTCTGTTTTACATTTAGACCCAAGGCCAATTTTAGACCACACTGCATCTTGGCTTGCTAATGTAACTACATCTACATCAGTGTGTTCCTGACAACTTTACAAACAGACTCCTCAGCAGTGATAACACACAAGCACTTAGCTTTGCAGATAGACAAGGAAAGCTTGGTGTTTTGAAACTAGGCAACAATATGGTTTATACACATTCCCAACAGATCTGGAGTCTGAATGGATCTGCTTCCTCACTAATGAGAGAGGTGGTAATATGGGATTGTATATAAAAGGCTGGTAACAAGTACCTACTAGCTCCATCATTCCACACTGCATAGAGAAGGCTGCAGAAGGCTGATGTTATCACACAGATGTAATGTAAAGTATACCTGAGGAGGCTTCTGCTCCCCCCTGGAATGTAGTGGGTGTTCACACTGATGTCCTTGAGAATCTGAGCAGCTTGTGTATGTCAGGTGTCCATTAAGCTCACAGTTTAAATAAAGTCTGTACAAAAGCTGTATGTACCCACTGGTAAACATTGGAAAAGGGTTATCAGTATGTACATAAAGCAACAATCGGTCTCCGATTTCATCATAACCCAGGTATTTCAGCCTAGACTCACCCTGATCACAATAGTGGCGCCAAGGATTGCAACTTATTGTAACATATGATAGCGACAGCAGGTCAGTGAATTACATGAGGGGATTCTGTGATGCACCATGTAAAAGAAACCCATGTCAGGTTATCAGGAAAAAGTGCTCAATTCTGGTGCGGGTGTTAATGCTAGCCAAATTGCAACACTATGGTAGATTGCCAGGACAGGGTAATCACACTTGGCATTGGCATCTTTGCTAGGTGCTCTACCTCTAATACTTTAAGTCACTGGTCCAGAATGACCATACAGATCAGATGCTTTGACTCTGGTCTGACTAATCACTGCTTGCCTGTTGCAGGTGTAAGACTCCAAAACCGATAAAACCAAAAGCTCAGCATGACAGCCAGGCAACTGGCATTATTTACAGGCAATCCCCAACTTATGAATACCTGAATTATGAATGACCCATCGATACGAATGGCCTGAAAATGTTAAACTTGATTTTGTGTAAACAAATCAAAAATGGAAAAAAAAATACCTTATAGTTTTTTTTAAAAAATTCAAAGAAATTTTTGTTTGATTGTTTTTTTAAATTGGTAAAATTACATTTTGCTGTGGTACAATTAGGGCACAAGGGGCAGAGGTTATTCAGGAGCAGAGGTGGCACAAAGGGAGACACTGAATGCACGAGGTGACACTGGAGGCACAAAGGGGCATAGAGGAGGTACAGGGCACCTAGATGGCACAATGTATTGACTTATGGACAGATTTAGGTTTGGCATGAACCTACAGTCCCCATCTCATTCCTTATCTAGGGACTACCTGTATACCCATTGTATACAGGTAGTCCCAGGATATCGTACCCACGCGGCGATATTTGTGGCAATGATACTCAGGGACCATCGTTTAACATAAGCATGTTAAATGATGGTGCCTCCCCCGCTGCAATCACGCATCGTTAAACGGCGGATCGGATTGTTAAGAGCCCCGAAGACTTTGGACAAAGTACTATGATCCCTTACTTCCTGTTCGAGCCAGTCATGTAGTCGCATGACGTCACGAATAGGAAGAGGCATCACTTAACAACCACCGTCACGGGGACGTCGCTGGACCTGTCGGGTGGTGACTACATAGCTTAAGCGAATAAAGATGGGAGACCCCATTATCCTCTCATTTCAGGTTCCTTTTAATTCAGAGTCAGTGGAAATTTTCAAATGCAGAAGGAGTGTAAAGACATTGGAATACTGTCCATAGATGTTTTGTCCCCTCCTCCATCTTCCATGCATTATACATAGATCTGCATGCGTTGCTGAATGATCCAACCCACACATAACTAGCATAACTGAGCCCTTTGTTTCACCATCACAAAATGAATAGGTATTTTGATCATTATCTTAATGATATTCTGTTGCTGCTAATATTTATACAAGGAATTTTTGTCTTGGTTTTATGGGTGACCAGTGCTAACTTGTGGACCCGCCGCGAGTCGCTGTGCAGAATATAGAGAAAGTCGCTGAGCACAGCAAGGCTTACTACAAAGGACAACTTTCACTGACACATTCACATTCAGCCGGCAGCCCTGCAATGGGATTCAGCTTCTAAGTCACTCCTTTGTGGACATGTCACTCTGTCTTTAGCAGTGAAATCCAATGCCAAAATAAAAAGGCTACCGAGCAGGGCTGAGGCACTGAGTGACAAGAAAAACCCTGCATTCAAAACATGCCATACAGTCACACAATCCGAATGCTGAGATTTTATTACCAACAGTTTTTCAGTAAAATGTAAATATACCAGATTGGATGTTAGAGTGGGATAAAACTGACAGAACAGTCAATAAAAATGTGTTTTCCTACTTTTGATTACCCATACAGTTATATTTTTTTTTTGCACAAGTAATCAGTATAAAAACTCCCAAAGTACAGTTTATCTGCTCTGAAAGCTGCTATTGCACTTTATTGCATAGCTGCTGTATTATATATTAAATTCTATCTAGTGATCACTTCTCAACTCTTTCTGCTTCTCAGCTCAGTACAGCTCAGATTCAGAAGTTTGCTAATGTTTACTTTATGTGAATAAGTAATATAAACAAAATAGAATATCACCTTTTCAGATGTGGCCAGAAGTTACCCACTGAAGCAAGGAGCTTTCCACTGACAAAGTGGTGTGTTTAACTGTTTGAATGCTGTTCTGCTACTATTCTTTTTTTTTTTTGCAGTAGTAAATTTTATGCTGTAAATCTTTTTGAGCAAAGAGGAAATGCTGAGTTTAAGACCACTTTAAAGAAAAAATGATGATTAAACTTTGCAAAAATAAATAAAAAGAATACAAAGAAACATAAAAATCTGTTGAAAAAAAAAAAAAAAAAAAAAAAGGTCTGGAGCACTAATATGAAACACTGACACAAATGTAGCAGCAAGAGTTCCATCCTATTGAAAATTGATATTGGGCCCATTTGAAAAAAAAATTGCAATCAGATTACAGTACTGCTTTGTTCTTTTTATTAGCATCGGACTGCCGCTTTAACACCAGATTTAAGGAGTGATCTTATAATAATAATAATCTGATAAATGACAGCAGCGATTAGTTCCTTGATAGCTTTTGGTAATTACCCTAAGTTAGCATTCATTTGAAAACAGCTTTGGATGAATAGTAGCAAATTAACAGTTCACTAAAAATAGAAAAAAAATGTCTTCCTTTTAGACTCCAGCTGCAACCACGGACCAACCCTTTTAAAACATTGCATGTTCCACTAAAGTTAATAGTGTTCTTCACTCTCAAAGTGGTCGTAAATAGACAATATCAAGATTGTGAAAGTGAAATTTCTAAAAATAGTTTAAATGAAGACAAAACCTAATGACCAGCCATTTATAAAAGATTAACTTTATCCCAGGACTGAACTTCATCCTTAGTCAGTAGTCAACACAGCAACAAGACACAAGGCTGTTATACTGCATCAGCAAGGTCTCTCCCAGACAAAGATTACAAAGCAGACTGTGGTTTCAATGGATCTGAAGGGGATACGAGCTCTATGAATAGGAAGTCTGAAATAAACAACACCTTCTCACTAACAGCTGAGAGCATAGCAAGAGAGTTTTCACACTGAAGTATGCAGAGCTACTAAGCAGTGACCTGAATTAACATCAGAGCAATCATAGGTATGTATGAGTAATGCAGTAAACTAAAATACTTGAAATATATAGATGATTTGATAAATATTTTTCTATGCCCTGGGAAAAAAGGAGACAGTCTTTAAGATGAGAATATCAGGATGCAACTTGGGTGTCCCCGCAAGGCATGGGAATCAGATTTAGCATCTCACGGCTTATCTCCTGTAGATGTTCAGCCAGGAACATTCTGTACCGGTTCCCATCACTTGCTCACTCAGCTTGATTGACTTACACCGTATCTGTCTTTTAAAACTTTACCTCTGTGAAACCTGTTCTAATGATTTTGAATACTAATGAAAAAGAGAAATATTTCTACATGAAATGTTCATACTGACATCTGCACAATGTTCTACAAAGTATATTCAGGATTCCGTATCGTGTATTAACAAGCAGTAATGTCTTCCAAGGCTTTCAACTCAACTACAGACTTAAATCTAATGTTGAGGCTTAAGGTGCGTACACACGCACGACAGCAGCCAACGACGGGTCCGTCAGCACCTCCCGCTGGGCGGGTTTTAAGCAGACTGTAGTGCGTGTGTACGCACTGTGTCGGTGGACTGATAAGGCTGTTCCTGAACGATCCACCGGGCGGATCGTTCAGGAACAGCCTTATCAGTCCGCCGACAGTGCGTACACACGCACTACAGTCTGCTGAAAACACGCCCAGCGGGAGGTGCCGACGGACCCGTCGTTGGCTGCTGTCGTGCACTGAAGTGACATAAACAAATACACATACAGTATGATACTAACCCTACTAAAAAAATACAGGGCTGTGGAGTCGGTGCAAAAATCTTCCGACTCCAACCCCGACTCCTCGGTTTATGAAACCACGACCCCAACTCCGACTCCGGGTACCCAAAATGGCTCCGACTTCTCGACTCCGACTCCTTAGTCTAAAAATTAACAGGGCTGTGGATTTTGTACAAAAATCATCCGACTCCAACTCCCGAGTTTATGAAATCAACGACTCCGACTTCAACTCAGAGTGCCCAAAATAGCTCCGACTCCTCGACTCCGACTCCACAGCCCTGAAAAAATATGTGAAGTCCCTTTCTGTTTTACAATACTGCAAGAGTTAAAAAACTTGAGTTGATCTCTGAGCTTGTGGAAGTCAGTCCCATTTTTTTAGAGAGCAAAGATTGAGATGAGGTTTTATTGTAGGAGAAGTCAAAGGGTCATTAGTTCTGCTAAAGAGTGCAGATTCTAAACTGCAACTATAACAGCATGATGCAATGTTATAAATGAAGCAATAGAACTAAACATATAAGACTGTTTTCTTTGCTACTAATGTTCAATTTATTATCTGTACTACACATACAATCCATTAGCTCATAAGTCTATTTTCACTTTAATTTCAGAACAGGTTGTGCTGCCCAATTGTCCTGTTGATGCATTCCTGGCCAAAACGAATGAAAGGGATTTAGAATGAATTACAGAATTTAGAGATTAAATCATGGTATAATTAAATTTACCAACATATGAAGAAGATCAGTGTGTGCTCTACTATTAGTAATCTTACAAAACTACACCTCCTGAGTGGACAACATGAATGTTATTGAAATGCTGAGGGCTATATGACCACTCTTCGCACCATTCTCCTCTGTATGGCAGCTGTAATTTGATGCTTCCTGACTCCAGTCCTGTCATCAACTACACCCATTAATAGGCATTTGTTGGAGCCAGCCACCAGATTTGCAACTCTTGCAAGGAGGGTATCAGAAGGTTCGGCCGTTTCTTGACCCATCTTAGCCTTAACGTTACTATAATTCTTTTTAAAAGAATTATGTATTAAGAAAATTATGAAGGTTGCAATTATTGATCTGTTAACACAAAAATAAATGATTAAGGGCTCGTTCACACCGCCGCTATCGCAGGCGTTTTGCGATCAATTAGCGATAATCGCAAATGCGTTACCTGCTATTTTGTCCAGTGATTTTTCCACGATAATCGTAGAACAATCACTCCCGCAAAACGCTAGCGTTAATCGCTAGCATTTTGCGATTTCAAGTGTGAACGGGGCCTAAAAATGAAAGGGAAAAAGCTGGTACTTCCTTGGCTGCTACACTGATCTTTTTACTCTACATCATTGCCATTTGGATCACTGACCAGGTTAACACTTGCAGGCCATGAATTACCTGCAGATTCAGAAATGCTATGGGAAGATAAACTACATAACATCCAGGCAAGATGGGCTCCAGGACTTGTTCCCTCAGCTCAGAATTCCACATAAAATCTTCAGTAAATTCACAGAGTAGATTAGAGCAAATTGAGGTCTTCTCCATCAGGATAAAAATGCCAGTATTATGGCCAACATAGCGAATACCATTTTTTGAATTAAAAAAGGACCTGTCATGAAAACACCGCTATTCTTCTCTTCCTGCCACTTATGGAGCTAGAGGACAGGCTGCGATGACTCAGGGCGAACAATTTCATTCCAGCGCAGGAAACTGGGGCGCAGCCGGCGCCACCATAGGGCGTAATAGGAATTACGCCTATAGCGGCGCACAGTGAATAACTTCAGCGCCGTCAGAAGACCTAGCTAAAGTTACTTATAAAACACTAGAATTCAGCCTCCAGCAATTGCTGGAAGCCGAATTATTTCATTCCCCACCATCCATGGTGGCCTGGAGGGGGAATAGTATTTAACGTCGCCGGGAACTTGTGAAGGAGCAGGATAAGCCATACCGATTCCTCTCGTACTCGACTAAGGGCCCACACAGAGGAAGCACATGGTGCCCTAGTAGCTGGCGCTCTCACCTTGTGGTGCAAGTCCTGCTTCTAATGGGGGCTGGCCCATAGATTATGCATGATATAGATGACAGATTTTGCTCATTTTTGAGCATTTAAAGGACAACTGTTGCAAGAGGGATATGGAGGCTGACATTATTTCCTTTTAAGCAATACCAGTTGCCTGGCTGATCCTCTGCCTACTACTTTTAGCCATAGACCCTGAACAAGCATGGAGCAGATCAGGTGTTCCTGACATTATTGTCCGATCTGACAAGATTAGCTGCATGCTTGGTATTGGTGTTATTCAGGCACTACTGCAGCCAAATAGATCAGCAGGGCTGCCAGGCAACTGGTATTGTTTAAAAGGAAATAAATATGGCAGCTGCCATATTCTTCTCACTACAGTGAGAAGAAAAGGTCAGGAGACTAAAACTGTGTGTGGTTCACCTATTGCATTCTTCCAAAAAAAAGTTAGGCATTACACCTGTCTCTCTCTGTGTCCAGGTAGAGAGTGTCAGACTTTTTGCTTTTCACCCATAGTGAATCTGGGTGATTCTGGGTGAAACCCTGAGCACAGCAATTAGGTGTACTGAGCTTGGCAATTTTTGTTTTGATTTCCAGCCAGGACACCATTAGCATTGCGTTAGCAAGTTTTGCCCATATCTGCGTGGGTTTACTCCAGGCACTAAAAAAAGATACAGACTGTAGAGATCAGACAATGACTATAGTATTGACATTAAATTGCGTGTTAAATAGTGTTTTCTGTAAAATACTACAGAAAATGTCAGAGTTACATAAAAGCATGCTAATAAAATTATAGTTATGATGGGGGTATATTCTTGACTGCTTGAATGCTGGACTTTGACTAGTAGACAAGGAACAATGAAGTGCAGTCAACAGTGCAATTGAGTCATTCCACCCAAAACCATTTGTTAGTTAGGCAACCAAACGGCTTTTTGGGTCCTTCAGTTACTTTACACATATCTCTGATCTTTATTCACAGACTTGTATACCTCCTGCAGGCATTAAAATGAGGCACCCCTTTCCAATAACATTTTAAACACCCAGGTCCTGGGACAAAAAAAAAATAGTTTTGGTCAGTCTGCAAAGTAGTTCAAATTTTTAATTGGGTGTCATCCTACTGGGGAGAATCTCACTTCTTGTACCAGAGACCTCCCTGACACTGGTAGTAACCTTGCACGTCTCAGGACAGCAAACACAAAAAAACAAAACATGGAGGTTCTAACAAGAACTTTATTTGATCTCTTTTGTCCAGAGATGGACAGGATTGCACAAATATACTAATTAAGTTGTATTCCCTTTCCACCCTATCTAAAATTAACATTTTGTTTTCTGGAGTTGGGTTTAATTTAAGTTTTGAAGAATTTAATCAGGCAGTGGAGAAACATCAAATGGTGGTCAGCTATATTTAAAACTAGGACAAGAATATATAGTATGTCCACTGATTTCTCACAGAGACAGAAGAAACTTATGGTTGTGTTACTGTTAGGTGGACTAACCTTTAAAAGGAGTATTCCACCCATCACCATTTGATGGCATGCAGATTTGACAGTAATACCCACCTTGCTAAAGGGTTTTTGATATCTTTAATTCTGAAATTCCTAGCTTGTGACAGTGTACTGGTTAAGGGCTCTGCCTCTGACACAGAAGACCTGGGTTCAAAACTCGGCTCTTCTTGTTCAGTAAGTCAGCACCTATTCAGTAGGATGCCTTGGGCTAGACTCCCTGACACTGCTACTGCTTCTAGAGCGCGTCCTAGTGGCTGCAGCTCGAGCACTGAGTCCATCAGGAGAAAAGTGTGATGTAAATGTTATTCGTCTTCTCCTGTCTACATTTGTGATAGCCTCTAGTGTGTTGAACAGATATCAAGAAAGCCACCAAAGCAAGGCAGTACCCTGAATGTCAAACGTAACACGCCAGGATTTTCAAAATAGGTATTACAGAGGTCTCTAGCAATGTTAGCCTCCTGACCACACCAGGGCACCTCTCCGCCCCTTTCTTTCCTATAAAGATGAGTGGAATTCTCACCAACTAAGAAAAAAAGCAAGACAAATGCACTCTTTCCCCTCATTACTCACCATCTGGTTGTGCCAGGCATCTGGGATGAACAAAGATATGGAATAAACTATTTTTATCATGCCAACAGTCATGCCTAACACTGAAAACAGACATCAAAAATGTTGACATTGCCTGCCAGCATTACTAATCATTTATCATTGCTAAGTGATGTCAATATTACACCACAATACAAGGAAAGAAAATAATAAATACATTAGCAGGAAGATCACTTAATCTTACATTAATTAGCTACAGCTGCACAGATCAATGTGGTCCTATGATAAATACATCACCGCTCCCATTACACAAATACACAGACACAGACATGTGCTGCGCTGTCCTTATAGATTATGGCTCACACTGTGTTTGAACAGACACAAAAGTTTAGAAAGCCATAAACTTCAGTTTCCTTGTGTCTTTGTAATCTCCCGTCAATGATTAACCGTGCCGTCACCCTGCGTGCAGGATCAGCTAAGTGCACCACTGTGCCATTTACAAGTTCATCTTTAACAGTTTATGGAGAGGAGTCAATGCTGACGTTACTGTCATAACACTCAAGTGCTGTGCTGAAACGGCGGCTCCTTAGCAAAGAGGACAACATTTCATTAATGAGTCTCATACAAAAGCTCAGCAAATGACTTAAGACTCTTAAAAATTCTGAATAAACGCGGCAAAAGGTGCTCTAAGCATACAGTGCAAACATCCGATGATGCAAACTAGTTTTACAGTTAGTAGATGTGTGGTCAGCTGAATGGATGACTGAAGGCCAAAAATAATAATCCCATCAAGGCAACCATCTAATAGCTAGGAGAGCAATGGGCAACCTCAGAGGTGGTGTAGAGCAGAGCAGTGTTCCCCAACCCTGTCCTCAAGGCCCACCATGTTTTGTGGAAATCCACAAAGGTAGTTAGTCAGCTCTGCTGAGACACTAATTACCTCACCTGTGCATGTTTGAGGTTTTCTGAAAAACATGTACTGTTGGTGGGCCTTGAGGACAGGGTTGGGGGAACTATGGTGTAGAGCAGAGTTCCCCAATCATGTCCTCAAGTACCACCAACAGTGCAGGTTTTGCAGAAAACCACAAACATGCACAGGTAGGGTAATTAGTGCTGCAGCAGAGCTGATTAATTACCTCTGGATTTCCACAAAACATGCACTGCTGGTGGGCCTTGAGGACAGGGTTGGGGAACACTGGGAGGGAATCTGGAATTTAAAAAGAAACCAATCAAAAAAATCAAAAAAAAAAAAATCACTGCCAGATCACCTGTTCTACTCAAAAACATGACGATCTGGCGACACCTGCTACCCCTTCATCACTCCATTAAGCCAAGCCTTCATTTGTGTATTGTCATACTGCCATACTGGCCCATTTCCACTGAGAGCAAATTCGCATTGCAAAAAATTGCATTAGTACTGAAAGCAATGCAATTTAAATGGAATGGTTTCAACTGAATGCATATTTTGTAGTCCAATCTGGAAAAAAAAATAAAGATGTCTTGCTTCAGATTTTCTCACCACACATCCGATTCTTATGTACTGATTGTCATTTACGTTAGATGCATACTATAATTTGCACAGAAAAAAAAAATGCGAAATTTCACATCCTTGTGTAAATGGGGCTTAAGGCCGGGTTCACACTGACACGGATGGAAAAACTGATCCGTATAGAACAGATCCATGGAATGGATCTGTTTTTAAAGACACAGCTGTCGATCCGGGAAAATTGCTGCAGACCCAAACTTGTGGTCCGTTTGGCGGAATGGACCCATTCGAACAGAGCAATATGAACGGATCCTATTGATTAACATAGGATCTGTTCACCCCCGTTATGGTCCACTCTGTTACGCAGGGCTGTGGAGTCGGTACAAAAATCTTCAGACGCCTCAGTTTATGAAACCACCAACTCCAACTCTGACTCCAGGTAGCTGAAATGGCTCAGACTCCTCGACTCCGACTCCTTATGCTGGGCATACACGGGTCGATCTGGTGGCCGATTAGCCGCCAGATCGACTCCCGCGGCGTCCCTGCTCGTCCACGCGGATCGATTACCGATCCTCCTCATCGGGGATCGAGCGGGGAATCTTTTCGGAAGGTCATCGGGCCTGTCGGATATTATCAATCAAGCCATCAGCGGCTCGATTGATAAGGACAAGAGAGTCAGTGTATGCCCAGCATTAGTCTAATACTTAAGGGCTGTGGATTTTGTACAAAATCATCCAATTCCGACTCTTCAGTTTATGAAATCACCGTCTCAGACTCCAACTCCGACTCCGGGTACCCAAAATTGCTCCGACTCCAACACCGACTCCACAGCCCTGCTGTTACGGCCCGCTGAACTGAACTTTTTTTTTATTAATTTATTTTTTACCATAGGAAACTGAACTGGGGCTTACAAATTGTTTTTCAGGAGGTAAGAGTGGTCACGTGACCACTATACTTTTCACACACACAAGTCACAGACTGCCAGGGAAGGAATGGCAATGTGATAGATTGAGACACTTTCCCACCAATGAGGCAGCGAGCAGAAGATATGCAATGCTGCACCACAAGCCTACAATACAGTGCCCCTCCTCCAACCCAGCACCAGTGCTAATAAGAGTGACATACTGTGGGCTTGTGGTCACTCTTTCTATTAAAGCACACCAAAAGTGAGAGGAATATGAAGGCTGACATATTTAAACAATGCAGATTGCCTGGCTGTTCTGCTGCTCATCTGCCATCAATACTTTTAGCCATAGACCCTGAACAACCATGCAGATCAGGTGCTCTGATAGAATTGCCACATGCTTGGTTCAGGTGTGTGATTCAGACACTACTGAAGTCAGACAGATCATAAACACTGCCAAGGAACTGGTATTGTGTAAAAGGAAATAAATATGGCAGCCTTCATATCCTCCCTTACTTCAGGTTTTTCTTTAAACACCTAAAAGAGGTATTAGAACTTTTCTGTTGTTACCATGCCATTAATAATTTATCATAGTGTAGGGATAGGCATCCAGCTTTAAAGTGTACCTGTGTAGTACTGCAGTAGCACTGCGTAGGACGCTCCCAGCGGCGAGTGCATGTCGGAGCACGCACGACCAGGCCGTGTGTGCACAATATGCCCAGAGTGGCCGAATTACTGGGATCCATAAGGGGGGGATCCAGCCGGAGTAAGACGGCAGGGGACCGTTTTATTTTTATTTTTCGGTTTCCTTTAAGAGTAAAGAGGGTGTATCTGCAGTGATCTCAATGGTTCAGGATAGAGACCTAGCAATGATCATAAGATTAAGTAGTAAACAGCATATAAATGCCACAGAGCGCATCACTCTAACCACCAGAGCATCTAAACAGAAAACATCATGAAAAGAATAGTAGAACTTTAAATCATTATGAAAACAAAAATGTGCCTTTCCTCGAACAAGATTATACATTCAGCTGTGGAGGCTTGTTATAAATTCATTATTCAACAGAGGATAAAAGAGCATTTGTATTCAACATTACTGATTTGGTTGAAAACCTGAAATAGAAGCCATTTTCCTTTATTATTTCTGGACTGGTTAAACAAGTTAATATTTAATACGGAAAGGAAAGATAACAACAAGCAGAATCGCCAGTGAACCAGAAGAAAGCAAGAAGCCCTGTAATGCTTGCACACATACCCCACTGAGAGCAAATCACTTCTCCATCAAAAGTCTAAAACACTGATTAAACAAAAAAAAAAATCTTATCTTAGAGAATTGCCAGCTTATCAGCCAAAGTGGAAAGTACCTTAAAAATGTTGCTTCATTTCCTTATAAATTAGTCCCCACCTCCATAGGGGTACTGAGCAAATACAAGAGTAGTGACTAGTACTGGCTACTTGAATGTTTGCCCGAGTCCAGTCAGATAGCTGGAGGAACTCTAACCATATTTGTTCCTTTTCTCAGAGCATCTTACTTCACCCTATATGCTATCAAAGTCCTGTCCTTTAAATAGACTCTGTAACAAAAAAAAAAGTGCCTCTGGGGGGTCCTTAGTGTCCTTGGGGGTCTTTGGGAGGGGGAAGCCTCTGAATTCTATCGAAGTTTCCCCAGTCCTCCTCCGTCCCACAGTGGTCTCGCTGGGTTTCTCCGAAGCCACACAAATTGTCATGCTGTGGCGCAGGTGCAATATTTACCTTTCCCAGCTCCAGCGCAGGTGCAGTAGCGGCTCCCCGATGGGCTAAGGTGGAGCTAGAAAATCCCAGTCGGGTCCACTCTACTGCGCAGGCGACTTGCGCCAATGGAGTAGAGCGGACTGGGATCGGCTATTTCCGCCTAATTCCGAGCCAAGAGTTGCTACTGCGCCTGCGCTGGAGCCGGTGAGGTAAATATTTACATTTTTTTTTATTGTTACAGGTTTTCATTAATGTTAACTCTTTAAAAAAGCATTGAAGTACACCCAAGGCGATATGTAACATGATGAGATTATCATGTGTATGTACAGTACAAAACATTAATAACCAGGCTATTTACTGGTTTTATTTTGCTGACTGAAAGTTAATTTCTAGGCATGGAAGTGACAGCTTCTGCCTTGTCGATACCTTGTCGGGAATATAGAAAACATTACAGATAAGCAAAGTACACCCGTAAAAGTTTTCCTGGCAGAATCAGGGGAGACAGAAAAAAAGTCAGTAGTTCGTGTATTTTAACTTTGGGACACTCAATAGGGTGCCACTGATTAGAGACAGTAAAACATTTAACCTACTTGTAAATGTTTAAATATACAAGAAAACCCTGGCATACTTAAAGTCATTTTTAGGAGTAGGAGGATAAATTTGATTATTTCATCAGTTTATTTTCACCTCGGGTTCACGTTCATTTTAGATACAGGGTTCATTTTGCAAGCCATTTAACCTACAACAGTTATAGGCACAAGGCGGCTGGTGGGGACCATCATGGCTGAGAATCTAGCATGTGTACAGTGGCCCCTGACCACCTTCGATGTGTTGGAGGATAATATGCAGCAGTGAATAAATCTAGCTGTGGGCGTTGTTCTTTCATTCGCCCCACCCTCTCCATCATGCATCACTCCGTTGCGCCCCCCCCCCCCTCCATAGTAACAGAATGTCACTTGCTTAGAGAGTCTGGACAGAACTTGGCCCGAAATGTCAAACTTGAATGGTGTCATATCATCAAAATTGGCATTTTGACTATTTTCCACATTTATACTGACTATTTTCCACATTTATGTTATCATTTATCTTCTAAAACAAGGAACTTTACTTAAAATAAATCTATGATCCAACTCTGTGTAGGAATGAAAGGATTTTGCATAGACCCCCTTTGATCCCAGCAGGACTCCAGAAGTACAAGCTATCTGAACAAGTCTATTGTCTCTAATGTCAACATACAAATACTCATCAAAGGACCTTTTCTCTGCATGCCCTCCCAAGAATCAATTACAAATTAACACCTCTCTGGCTCTACTCTTAAAATCCTTTGGGATACTCAGGAAATGCAGAAGGGGGCGGAGAGGTAGTGGATCCAAGTATAAAAAACATATTTGCCCTCAGAAAAGCTTAAACACAGCTACACTCTGCAATGCCAGATCGATAAATAATAAGACTGCAACTATACATGACCTAATAGAGCTCTCTGATTTGACCTTTTTGACAGAGACCTGGCTTGGGAAGCATGCAGGCCCAACTCTTGAAGCAACCGTGCCGGCCAATTATTCAATCTTGCACTGTGAGAGACAAGTCGGCAAGGGTGGGGGGGTTGCCATATGCTTCAGATCCTCCTTGAACATAAGGCCCCTGCCCATAGGCCCCACTGAAACCTTTGAATGTATTGCAGCTCAACTGTCAGCAGAAGTAAACATCAACATATTGCTCATATACCGCCCCCCAAAAAATGGTCCAGCCTTTCTTAAGGAAATATCTGAACTCTTATCCTGCGTAACAGTGGAACACCCTAGATGGATCATCCTGGGAGACTTCAATGCATGGGTGGATGATCACGACTCCCAGCTAGGAAGTGAACTACTTCTCATAATGAATGAACTGGGTTTCTCTCAGGCTATCAACCTCCCCACCCATACGAAAGGGCACACCCTGGATCTTATATTTCATTCCGGACTTTTAATATCACACATGGATATAAACCCAGTGGTATGGTCAGACCACCACACCATCCACTTCTCTCTGACAGCACCAGCGATAAAACACAGAGGGAAAGAACTCATAAAATACCGTTCACTGAAAGATGTCTCACCCCAGCACGTTCAGAATATCCTCAACTTCGACGCATTAACCAATCATTGCGCAGACCCAGACTCCATGGTCCTGATTTACAACCATGCAGTGTCATCTGCCTATGACGCCCTCGCTCCAGTTCGCATCAAACGATCTACACCACTTCACCATGCACGGTGGTTTGACAGCTCACTAAAGGACCTAAAGAAAGAAGTGCGCAGACTAGAAAGGAAGTGGCGAAAATCTCAGAATTCAAAAGATAAACACACCCTTGTCTCTCACCGGGAAAGCTACCAAAATGCGATCACCAAGAAAAAATCCTCCTACCTATCACAGGAGATCGCAAAGGCCGCCAACAGACCAGCCCAACTATTCCGCACAGTTGATAGACTATGTAATCCATCCTGTCTAAAACCCACTATAACTCCCTCAAAGGAGCTATGTGAGAAATTTGCCTGCTACTTTGCTGACAAAGTATCTTCTATTCGGTCTCTCATTCAGTCCACAGCACCCAAGACTCATGCAACTAATGGAAATAGCTGCAAAAACAACCTAACACCCTGGACTGATTTCAAAAGTATTAGTGAGGAAGAGATCTCAGACACCCTCTGTCGTCTCCACCAGACAACCTGCGACCTGGACCCTGGACCAACTAAACATATGCTGAAATGCCCTGACCTGCTTGGTCCAGCATTTCACAAAATAGTAAATTGCTCTCTGCAAGCAGGGAGGTTTCCTACCTCTCTAAAAGAAGGAATCATCAAGCCCCTTCTCAAAAAACCTTCCATGGATCCAGATGCTATGAGCAGCTACAGACCTGTCTCCAACCTCCCCTTCTTAGGTAAAGTTATTGAAAAGGCTGTCTATCTGCAACTTGAAACCAGGCTGTCAGTAAACAACATCCTGGACCCTCTACAATCTGGCTTTAAGAAACACCACAGCTGTGAAACAGCCCTCATCCAAGTCTGCAACGATCTGCTCATGGCAAGGGACAGAGGGGAATGCTCCATCCTAATCCTGTTGGATCTCTCAGCTGCTTTTGATACAGTTGACCATGAAATCCTGCTTAACAGACTGCAGGAGTACTGTGGCATCAGTGGATCAGTCCTCCAGTGGTTCAGATCATTCCTGACTGACAGAACACAGAGAGTATCCCTAGGACCTATAATGTCCAAACCTGCACCTCTACAATTCGGAGTGCCACAAGGATCAATCCTATCCCCTCTGCTGTTTGCAATCTACATGTTGCCACTCGGTACACTTATCCAACGACATGGCCTGACGTACCACTGCTACGCCGATGACACACAGCTATACCTGTCCTTCAAACCTGGTGGAACAGACCCTACCCCAAAAATAAACTCTTGCTTAGCTGAGCTTCAGGCATGGATGAATGATAACTGGTTGAAACTGAATGCTGACAAAACTGAGGTCCTGTTTGTCCAAAGCCAGTGCTCGCCATCAAAACAGCTCTATCCTAAAGCAACACCAATCAGGATTGGGAATTCAGACATAAACAGCTCCAACCTTGTGCGCAGCCTTGGCGTACTAATCGATGGGGAATTGAGTTTCAGAAACCAAATTTCATCTGTAGTTAAATCTTCCTTCTTTCATCTGAAGAACATTGCAAAGATTAAACATCTGATTCCCCCAGAGGATCTTCCAACCCTAGTCCACGCCTTCATCACATCACGGCTGGACTACTGCAATGCCCTTTATGCTGGCCTCCCCAAAAAAGACTTGCGTCGCCTGCAATTAGTGCAGAATGCTGCTGCCAGATTGCTAACAAACCAGCCTCGCCACTGTCACATTACACCGATCCTTCGCTCACTGCACTGGCTACCAGTAGAATGGAGAATACTCTTCAAGATTGGACTGCTGACATTCAAATCCCTGCACAATCTGGGCCCTGGATACATGAAGGACTTGCTGAAGCTGCACCACACCTCTCACAACCTCAGATCAGCAAGTTCTATAAACTTGGTCACTCCCAGAGTGCACCTCAAAAAATCTGGAGACAGAGCCTTCTGTCATGCTGCCCCTACTCTTTGGAACTCCCTACCACACCCAGTAAAGACAGCACCATCCCTGGAGCTATTCAAATCCAGACTGAAAAGCCACCTGTTTAGCCTGGCATTTCCAGATTTATAAAATTCTTCCCCTGTACCACGATGGTCGGAGCCATGCTTATGCGCTTTGAGTCCCACGGGAGAAAAGCGCTTTACAAATGTTATTTGTTGTTGTTTGTTGTTATTTATTCACAGCCAGCTTGAAAAGCCGGTTGTCGAACTTTCGTTAATCCAAAAATATATTTTTCAAGGGTTTAGTTGATTATTCAAAACTATATGGCTTTTTGTTGAACAAACCAATAATACCGATCCCTCAATGGACAGGGTTTCTGTTATCTCCAACTGTTTCCTAAATGTATGCCTATATCTCATTTTTTTCTGAATTTGAAGATTTTTGCAGTTTAGGGCACCAATAAAAGGGTCTAGTTAACTCATTCTCATGATTCTGAACTTCCTTCTTGTGGCTGTGGAGATGTAGGGGCCCGGCTCAGTGCTGGTCTTTGGCACCGCTATAAGCCATAATGTTAATTACGGCTATAGTGGTGCAGCCTAAATAACATTAAAATTACTTTAATATCGGGAGCCAGCAATAGCTGGACCCAAAATTACATGTCCTAGGGAAGAAATTAGGCAATCGGTAGGGGAATATTTTTTTATTTTACGCAAGACTGCCTAGCGCAGGGATAGCTGTCCCTCTGCTTCTCACTGCACCCAAATTACACATGGTGGAATAATACATACGCCCCTTTCACACTAAGTTGCACTGCGATGACATCACAAAAAGTTGTATCATGCAGTAGCAGTGCGGCCATACAGTGTACACACAGTACAATGAATGTGAAAGGGCAATGGGTAGGCATTGTCTTATATCATACGACACTTGCATTGCATAGTGTGATTAATGCCAACCTTAATTATTGCAAATACTTTCTGTTTTAAGAAAGCAAACTTTTGTTTTCCATAGCATTTTATTAAGAGGGCTTTTTGGACAATTGTAGCCCCTTACACACTCCAATGAGTTCTGGTTCACCATGAGCTTGCTGGTTAGTCTGTACTCTGGGTGTCTCAAGCCCTACTCCATGGATACACATTAATCCATGCCATGCACTGATGAGGATCAACCAATCCAAAACAGTCTGTATGCTTGTTGGATTATTATGACTAGGTACAAATAAGCGGACACATCATTGCATTCCAGCGGATCTGGAGGTGTGTTTGACTTCCAAGGATCATGGTTGATTTCCATATTTCAGCAGTGATGCACTGGGAGACATCTCGGAGCTCACTCCAACCTCAATTAAATGCAAATACGTTCTGTTTTAAGAAAGCAAACTTTTGTTTTCCATGTCTAAATGAAAAGCCTGTTGTGACATTTGTCTTTTCACTAGGTACACAGTACAGTCTGTGTGGGGTCATCCAAGGCTGCAAACAAAATCCTAGCGGAACTCCATAAGCCATCATCCATTGGAATGTACTCACTGCTTGTTACAGAGACGGCATTCAGAAACTGTACATGTAGAGGCACTAAACTCAAAGAGGTAACTAACAACACTTGAATTGTGTGCCACAGAACGCGGGCTTGTGAAGAACTGCTTATGCTACTCTATTCTTGTGCCTCTGGTTCTTGTGCAAGCAATAAGGATTTTGTTTTTATAGCATTTTAAATCCACTTTTAGCTGCATCTTGTGCAGCCATGCACACCTGTCTGAGTCCTTTGCGAGGCAGATCTCTTCCTTTCTTCCAGGGGTTTCTGCTAGTCAGTTCCCTTACTGGATTTAAATGTTAGGAACCGATAGGGCTCAGCAGCAGAGATGGGTTAAGATGTAATGGACCCCTAGGCAAGGTAGTAGATTTGCCCCCCCTTGTGGTCTCTTTGATAAGCTGAAGTGCAGAGAGGTTAGAGAAGGTGGCTGGTGGGCCCTTTGACACCCACTAGGCCCCAGGCACCTGCCTAGGTTGCCTGGTGGATACGCCTGCTCTGCTCCGCAGAGACTAATTACATGTAAAGTCAGGCATATATGCTTTTTTTATCCTTACACATAAATTCAGAGTACATTTTAATAGAAAAAGGGCTGCAAATTGTTGAAATACATCATAGAATAAGACATAAATATCAATTACTTTTTTTTCCCTACAGCTGCTACTGCTTGTGCATATTTAGTACCCCATAGATGAGTGTGATTGAATCCAGATGAGGATGAAAACTGGCTAGACGCAGATTATTAAACCATCATGCTTCTGGCATAAAGATTGCACTTGTCAGTGGAAACTACACAAATCAGCGTGCTGCTCTGAGAGGGCATCCTGCTCCTTTCCAGCGCATTCTCCTCAAATTCCTTCTCCTGTGTGCCTCTACCAGCAAGCCTGGGGCAGCAACAGGTGCACCTTCACAAAACCCCACATAACATCGCAGGACCTCTGCAAACACTGATCTTATTGAAAGGGATTTCTTCTGCAATACAAAATGTAACCTATCCCATTATAGAAGGATTAACCCAATCCTTACCGCCAATTCCCAGACCTCCGTACTCATTATTTTAAGTATTTTAGTAGCCATAACTGCAGCTCATTGCTAGAAACTGGAATGCACTCAAAATTACCGCAGTTCATGAACCGTAAAATAAACGTGGTGAAAACATTATCCTTCTGGTGACTACTGAAGGTTACAGAGGGGGCAGGCAGCAGAAAATGGAGAAGCAGAGGAGTCTGGGTAGCACCGTACCTCTAACTAAAGGTTACGGAAGGGGCAGGCAGCAACACATGAAGTAAAGGAGTTTGGGTAGCACTGTACCTCTAACTAATGCTGGGAATACACGGTTTGTTTTGTAGCTGATTACATGGTTCGATAGAAAGTTTCGGACATGTCCGATCTTCTCACTTTCAATTGTTTTGCCGCTCGATTTCTGATATAAGTGAATGGAAAAAGATAAGAAAAACGAGAGGAAGATAAGAATAGAGAGCTGAAATTGAGCTGTAAAAACGATCGAGAGCAAAAACGCACAGCAGAAACGAACCGTGTATTCCCAGCATAAAGGTTACAGAGGGGGCAGGCAGCAACACATGGAGCAGCAAAGGGGGCTGGGTAGCACTGTAACTCTAACTGAATGTTACAGAGGGGGCAGGCAGCAGCACATGGAGCAGAGGAGTCTGGGTAGCACAGTACCTCTAACTGAATGTTACAGGCGGGGCAAGCAGCAGCACAGAGGTACAGTGCTACCCAGACTCTTCTGCTCCATGTGCTGCTGCCTGCCCCGCCTGTAACATTCAGTTAGAGGTACTGTGCTAACCAGACACCACTGCTCCATGTGCTGCTGTCTGCCCCCTCTGTAACATTCAGTTAGAGGTACAGTGCTACCCAGCCCCCCTTTGCTGCTCCATGTGCTGCTGCCTGCCCCCTGTGTAACCTTTAGTTACAAGTACAGTGCTACCCAGACTCTTCTGCGCCAACTAAAGGTTACAGAGAGAGCAGGCAGCAACACATGGAGCAAAGGAGTCTGGGTAGCACTGTACCTCTAGAGCAGGGATGTCAAACCGGTCCTTCGAGGGCCAAGGTCCTCACACATTTTTGACACAGCTCAAATTAATTGATGAGTCTGAATCAAGAAAGGTGTGGTCCATCAGGTATTACACATTCCTCTGTTTCTCAGTCCATCCTAAACACTGGCATGGATCTGGCCCTCCAGGCCTGGAGTTCGACACCTGTGCTCTAGAGGTTACAGAGCGGGCAGGCAGCAGCACATGGAGCAGCAGAGGATTCTGGGTAGCACTGTACCTCTGCTGTGTGCTCTGACCTTGTCATTGAGCTGCTGCACTATTCCAAGAAAAAAAAAAAAAAAAAAACGACAAATGCACATTAAATCGCACTTAAAAGTGGTCTGAAACTGACATAGCATTCAATAATAATGTGTTTTCCTACTTATTACCCATTCAGTTATCATATTTGCATTTATGCACACAGAATATTGTTCATTTACAAATGACAAGTTCCCAAAGTACAGCTTATCTGCTATGAAAGCTGCCATTGCATTTTAACAGCTGCTTTTATTATATATTAAACTCTTTTAGGCCCGATGCACACCAAAACCCACTAGCAAATCCGCAAAATGCTAGCAGATTTTGAAACGCTTTTTCTTATATTTCTGTATCGTTTCACCTAGCATTTTGCGGTTTTGGGAAGCGTTTTTGGTGTAGTAGATTTCATATATTGTTACAGTAAAGCTGTTACTGAACAGCTTCTGTAACAAAAACGCCTGCAAAACCGCTCTGAACTGCCGTTTTTCAGAGTGGTTTGCGTTTTTTTTATACTTTCCATTGGAGGCAGAAACGCCTCCGCAATCCAAAAAAAGTCTCACCCCGGGAGTATGCGTTTTAGCAAAACGCCTCCCACTCTGGTGTGAACCACCCCATTGAGATACATTGACAAAGCGTATCCGCAGCCGCAAGCGGCTGCAAAAACGCCAAAAAGCCGCACCAGCCCCTAGTGAGCTGTTCTCAACAGTGTGCATGCTAGAAGCAGAGAGAGCTCCTTCTCAGCTAAGAATTTAACAAATGAGGAAGGCAAACAAAAGAGGTCATCTCCTTTTTGGATGCGGAACATAGGCTGAAAGGGCATTCCACTGCAGAACAAAGTGCTGTGTTTAACTAAATGAATGCTGTTCTGCTACAATTTGTTTTGAGCTACTAGGTTTAAGGCTGTAAATAATCTTTTAGAGCAAAGAAGAAATGCTGACTTTCAGACTACTTTAAGGCTGGTTTCACAGTGGGACGTTACAGGCGCACGTTAGAGCAGCCTGTAACGCACCCCACCGCACAGCAATGAAAAATCAATGGGCTGTTCACAGTGCCCACGTTGCGTTACAGTGTAACGCTGCGCCATAATATAACGTACTGCATGCAGTACTTTGTAAGCGGCAGAGCCGCATTAGACTGCTTGCACATGCTCAGTAATGTTGGGGAGGAGCGGAGAGCGGGCAGGCACATGGCTAATTAATATTCACTGCACTCAGTGACGTGCAGTGTTTACTTCCTTGAGCGGCCGCTCTGAGCGGCGATTGGCCGGGCGGGACCACGTGATGCCGCATGCGTCCAAGAGTGCGCATCACGGCATCACGGACGCCAGAGTGAGCTGCACAACGCAGCTCACTCTGACTTCCAAAGCACCAGGCGTTGCGTTAAGGGCACGTTGTGCGACCATAACGTCCCCTAAAACGCAACGTCCTGGTGTGAAACCAGCCTAAAGTCTATGGGCCGCATTGCAAATGGTATTTCTCTGCAATTTGCAATGTACAGCTTTACAATCACACTGCATGTTTATTCTCCCAGCATACAATGCTTTCCCATGGCTAAGCATGCGTTTATTTCTGAAATAGGGTCTGTCACGCCAGGTTTGAATCAGAGATCAGATCAGAGCAGGATAGATCTGTTTGTTACATTGGATGGCAATCTAGCTGACTAAACTGCATTTATGGAAAACTATGCTCATATGGAATGAAATCACAACCTAACCTTCAGCAAAGCCACACATATCTAAAACAGCTGTTTTTCTAATGGCCACTCAACGGATATATGTGGCAGCTATCATACAATTAAGTTATCACCGACACCAACAGAAACACTTTCGAAGCAGTATTCATATTTTAAATCTAAGTACAAGTACAGCCAACAGTATATTACCACACAGGGCAGTCAGATGGAGCAGCAGCCAGATGTGTTTATTTTTTTGTAGAACACAAAATTGCACAAAACTTCAGTCAGCAACTTTTGGGCATTACAACACGAGTGTTGGCTCTTCATTTATTCCAAAGCTGTTCCATTTATGCCATACCCCCAGCAAATAAAGGTCAGCCCTAATCACCCGGGCCTAAAGAGGGGGGATTAAGTGCTCCCAATGTCTATTAAGACCGCATAAACCATTAATCAAATGAGCAGATCCAAAGGAGAACTCACCTCCCATGCTAAAAGCCATTACAGCTGTGAGAGCTGCCTCTGGGGAGATGCACACAGCCAGCTGTGGTAAGTGATGTCATCCACAGCCAATCAGAACGTTCCCAGCCAACAGCTGTCTGAGCCAGCAGGCTTGCTTGCAGGATAGTTTATACTTAAAGCCGTTTTCCTAGCACCAGACTTTATTTACAGTATTATGAGTGATTGTTACAAAAAACAAACTTGCTTGCTAAATAATCACAAAACTATTTTAGTTTGTCAGAAGGTTGCCTAACTCCATGCAATGTACTGCATATGCTCAGCTGCAGCTGGAACCGATCATGGTTAATAGATTTCTTAAGGTGGCCACACACTACAATAAAATGATCCAATTTTACAGCAATCTGATCAAAACGAGAAACAGAAAAATTGAAATGTTTTTATGTGTTCAAGAAATCGGATTGAATTTCCCGTTTTTCTTCGAGAGAAGATTGGGAGTGTTCAATTTTCATAAAGATTGATCAGAAAAATCCAATGGTGTAGGGTAGATTGTCAATTACTTTATGTACAGACCCAAGCAATTTCAATCTTTTTTTCATAACGGTGGAAAAATTGAACATGTGTGCGGTACATTGGTCAGATTTTTAAAATGTTAAAAATCAGTCTGGAAAAGTGATTGCAATTTTTGAATTGAAAAGATATTAAAAAAATTGTATAGTGTGTGGCCACCTTTAAAGGTCCACTAACACGAAAAATTGAAAACACATGAAAACACATACAAATAAGAAGTGTGTTTCTTCCCCACTAAAATTAGCCATGCATTATTTTTCTCTCATGTTGCTATCACTTACAGTAGGCAGTAGAATTCTGACAGAACTGACAGGTTGTGGTCTAGTCCATCTCTTCATGGGAGATTCTTAGCATCGTTTTATTATTTTATACATACAGCCCTTGAAAAGGATTTATATAAAGATGCTGGCCAGTCTCCCGGCTCACCGTATACTTTTTTTTTACCAGTTGGACAGAGCAACTGCCATTCACTAAGTGCTTTTGAAAATAAAGAAAACCCTGAGAACCCCCCATGAGGAGATGGGCTACTCCAAAACCTGTTGGTTCTGTCAGATTTCTGCTACCTACTGTAAGTGACAGCAGCATAGGAGAAAAGTAATTTATGGATCATTTTACTCCAGGTCCTATCCAGAGTGAAACTAGGGGGTCACCCACAGTGCCAACATTTTTACAGTATGTGCCCCCTTATAAAAGCTAGTCTTTTTCAACTATCCTTATTATGGTTATTACTTTGAGTACCCTTGACACACATACATAATTGGCAGCAGTACACCTTAGTACAGTAGAATCCCTTTATAGTAAACTCCAAGGGGCGGGGAAGCAGTTTACTATATCAGAAGTTCACTATATAAGAATCGGTCATACATTGTATATTTATACAGACACATTTGCTAGGACCTAAAGAACAAGTTTACTATATCCAGAGGTTTACTATATCAGCATTTACTATAACTAATGAGTAAGGGCCCTCTTCCACTGTGTACTGCGTCCGTTTCCAAATTGGACGCAGCACTCGTGCTATAGAAAACTGCTGCATACCGTCCAGAATCGCACCGACATGAGAATCAGAAGGCACGCAATTGTCTGAATAGGCTTATTCAGCCTGTCACAAGTACCCCTAAGGGGACACATACCACATGCTGACAATCTAGGCATTATGGGAGAGTGACATGATGGATTACTCCTGGGTCAGCTAAAGTAACTGTTTCACACCGTTCCACTGTACCTTGATGAGATCTCAGCAGACACCTGAACACAAATCACTGCACTTGCAAGCTTTGATCCTGTACACAGCTATTCAGCTGTCAATCTAAACACCACTCCTAACCTATCAATAAAAATGACAGCCATGCCCAATATCAGTTTTAATTGAGAAATGGTGCAGAATCAATAAGGATGGATTGACACTGTGCTGGTGAAAAAACATCCGTTTTAATGGATACGTCTGTTAAAATGGAATCAGGTTTTTTTTTGTTATTTCCATTCCGCTTTCGTGTCGCCATCCGCTTGGTCACCTTCACATTTGCATTTCACAACCGCTCAGGTCCTCTGAAAAAATACTGGTATATGTATCTGAGAGCTGCAACAAAAACATCAGGCTCCCAATGGTTTGCAAAAGACCAGTTCTGCTCACTGGAACGTGCCGAGAGCTTCATTCTGAATGGACTTGTGTGATCGGATCCTATTGCTTTGCATAGGATCCATTCGCATCCATTCTGTTTCCTTCTGCTAAATGGAACATTTTGAGTGCCAATGTTAACCCAGCCACAGACATGCATTGATTGGCATGTAAGGGTTAGTAGACCACTGGCAAATTCAGAGTGATGACGTATGGATGAAAGATTAATTAAAAGATTTCCGCTAGCAGAAGGGGGTCTACATAAGATTGTGTGTTTCATCTACAGCATACATGTAAAACTCCGACCCATGGGCCAAATCTGGCCAACAGAGCCATTCAATTTGGTCCTCAAGTGGTTTCCCCAATTTTCTTATGTTTGGTCCACTCTAGACCACCAAGGAATCTATATTGGAGGTAAACCCCTAGAAGACCAGGAAAGCCATACGGGGAGGTAGGGGGAAGCACTAGTTACCTGTATAGGGTAGGGTGGGGGCCCCTAGACACCAGGGAACTGTAAAGTGGAGGGAGGACCACTAGACACCAGGGAACTGTACAGGGGTTGGAGGGGGGTCATTAGACTCCCAGGAACTTTATAAGGGAGAAAGGTGGCCAGTAGACATTGAGGATGGACCGCTAGTAGGTCCTAGTGTACAATTTCAGCCCACTTTGTATTTGAGCTTGACACCCCCTTATCTACAGTAACAAACTTTTCATTATTACAGTAGAGTCCCAGTTCTCCAGAACTCAACCAACACACACAGATCGCCAGCAGTACTCACAGTGGTGAAGGTAACTTCTTAAGGCCCGCCCCCACTATGCAATTTTTATCATGATTTTTCTGACCGGCGATTTTTTGAGTGACGAGCATTCAATTCCACGGTTTCGCGACCTATCTGGGTACAGGCGCACAACCACACAGACGCTTAGCGTCAGCGGTGATAACGGCTGTCATGGCGGATTGGATATTTAAGATCCCGGACGACTACAGCGATCGATTGAACTCTCGTCCCAGCCCACCCTGTACAGTTGCTTGACGTCGCGTATATCCACCACCAGGGAGATGGATCAGGGAGTGCTCGTCGTTGTGGGACGTTGCTGGGATCCATCTCCCTGGGTCGTGAGGCGAGTATCCAGCATTAGGTTGTTGAATGAAATGTACACAACTTAAAGCGGACCTAAACTCAGAACTTCCTCTCTGCGCTAAAAGATACGCAACAGCATAACATTTAATGAAAAAAATTTCTTTGTTACAGCTGACACAAATCCTGCAATACATCTGCAGTGTTTCCACTTCCTGTTTTCATGGAAGCAGACATATTGTTAACATCCTGTGTTTACCAATTAGCTTACACAGTCAGCTGACACAACTGAGGGTTCAAACTACAACTTAGTCACAGATGAGGAGGAATTAAACAGGCTAAACTCTCTAAGTAGATACAGGGTGAATTTCTCTAGGTTTGCCTTCTGTCCTGTGCAACAGTTCAGGTCCACTTCAGAGACACTGAAGCGAAAAAAAAATTGATATAATTAATTGGTTGTGTAGTACGGATAATTACTAGAACATTAGTAGCAAAGAAAATATTCTCATATTTGTATTTTTAGTTATATAGTGTTCTTTTTTTTAATAACATTTGAATTTTACACACTACTCAGCATTCTAAATTATTTTACAGAGCAGGCCAGTGAACTATTGAACTGTCCTCTGCAGAGAAAAAGAAAATGGAGTGAACGACAGTTGAGATAACAAGCTTCAGAAGACAGAGCTCTCTGCCAATTTGAAAGTCTTGGAGCTGAATGGCTCTTTTGCATAGAAAACAACTGGAGTTTCTTAAAGAGGAACTCCAGTGAAAATAATGTAATAAAAGTGCTTCATTTTTACAATAATTATGTATAAATGTTTTAGTCAGTGTTTGCCCATTGTAAAATATTTTAAATGCCCGACTTATATTCTGACATTTATCACATGGTGACATTTTTACTGCTGGCAAGCGATGTAGCTGCTGCTTGCTGTTTTGGCAGTTGGAAAACAGCTGTAAAGAGCTATTTCCCACAATGCAACAGGGTTCACAGACAGGAAGCTGCCAAGAGTACGTACTCAGAATTTCTTTGTGGGAGGGTTTTCACCACAATATCAGCTATACGGCGCCCCCTGATGGTCTGTTTGTGTAAATGAACAGAATTCTCATGTAAAAGGGGGTATTAGCTACTGATTGGGATAAAGTTCAATTCTTGGTCGGAGTTTCTCTTTAAAGGGGTTCTCCGGTGTCTTTTACAAAGCTAAAACTGACACTTGCCTGGGGCATCTATCGGCCCTCCTGCAGCTGTAATGTCCCACACACCGTCCTCCTCCGATGCTCCATTCCCCGCCGTAAATATTCGCAGAAAGCTCCCGATGATGCGTGCGGGAGCGAGCTCGCAACAGTTATACTCGTCTAGTTAGAAGAATAATTACACCGGTGCCGGCGGCAGGGAACAGAGCATCGGAGGAGGATGGCGCGGGACATTACAGCTGCAGGGGGACGATAGAAGCCCCAGGTAAGTGTCAGTTTTAGCTTTTTAAAAGACTCCAGAGAACCCCTTTAACACTTCCAGTACTGGAAACAATATTAGACTTATGTCTCTGCTCCTAATGTTTTATTGCTTAGTTGTACTACACATACAAATCATTATATCATTTTTTTCGCTTTAGTATCTTTTTAAGGACATGCTAGCCGTTTATAATTAATACTTCAACACCAATCTGTATACTGTAAAAGCCATTTTTTCACTGGTTTCACAGCCTCATCTGTTCTTCACTCCCCCAAACCCTTTCAGCCATTTATCTCAGCATTACCACAACTCCTGTATAATCTCAATCCTATATCTGTGGAATATTATCTGCACGTTATTACATCAGGCCAGATTTGATGATATAAGGGACAGATTAAACTTATCAGGCTAATGCAGATAACAGACCGCAGATGTGTGAGTAATAAGAAACAATGATGCAATCTCTGTGCAGCAGAGGGACAGCAGGGGAAGCTGGTAGCAGCCACAGCGCTGCTATATAAAAGTTCTATATACAGTAGGCTGCTGCTAAAGAGGGAAAAAATCACTAAGCCTAGTACACACAATACAATTTTCCTTCAGATCGATGGATCGTTCCAATAATTTACGATTGGTCCGATCAGATCCCAATCAATAATGCAATTGATTTTGGGTTGTTAACGGAAAGTCAATTGCATTATTGATCAGGAGCAGTTTGGACGTCTAAAGGCGATGCAACTTCTTATCAGATTACCCATCAATCTGATGGAAAATTGTATTGTGTGGACTAGGCTTTATGCTGGGAACACAGCATGAGTTTTTTCAGCAGATAGATGGCTCGATAGATGGTAGGGGTCGGGACAAGGCTGTACTTGTTACAGATGGTGAGGACACGGCTGTACTAATTATTTGGTATTTAGATCACGCCGACATCTTCCGCAGCACTGTACAGAGTATATTGTCTTGCCACTTAACTGTCCCTCAGAGGCGCTCACAATCTAGTCATATGTCTGTATCGAAGTCTAGGGCCAATTTAGGGGGAAACCAGGCCCGGCACTAGACATTTTGCCGCCCAAGGCAAACTTTAAAGAAATCGCCGTGCCAAGCCGTGGGTGTAAGGGGCCGCCGAGCTGGAGGGGATAGCGGGCAGGAAGGGAGTATTGGGCCTAGCGGCGGGGAGGGGGGCCGGACCTTTTCCGCGTTCCAACGTGCGCTCCACTGACGTCACTTCCTGTAACACCGTCCACTTACAATACAGTGGGCGGCGTAGCAGGAAGTGACGTCAGTGGATCGCACGCTGAAACGCCGAAGAGGTGAGTGATCCCCGCCCGTGCCTCTTACAATAGCGGCGGCAACTTAACTTTTTAAAGCTGGAGGGGAGCGGAGGACGGGGGACCCAGGTGAGGGAGGGGGGGGTCCGACCGCCCTCCCCGCAGCTAGGCCCAATACCCCCTTCCTGCCCGCTATCCCCTCCAGCTTGGGCGGCCCCCCACACCCACGGATGGGCGGGTGCCGTCCCCCCAGAAGTGCCGCCTGAGGCAAAAGTTTCACCCCGCCTCATGGGCGGACCGGCCCTGGGGGAAACCAATTAACCATTTCAGCCTGCAGGGATTTTTCATCTTATGCAACAGATTAGCCCCCCGTTCATTGGCTAATAACTTTATCACTAATTATCACAATTAATTGATCTATATCTTGTTTTCACCACCAATTAGGTTTTCTTTGGGTGGTACATTTTGCTAAGAATTACTTTTTTCTAAATGCATTTTCACAGGAATATTAAGAAAAAAAAATCATTATTTCTCAATTTTCAGCCATTATAGCTTTAAAATAATACATGCTACCATAATTAAACCCTATGTATTTTATTTGCCCATTTGTCTCAGTTATTACACCATTTACATTTTGTCCCTATCACAATATATGGCGCCAATATATTATTTATGGAAATAAAGGTGCATTTTTTTAGTTTTGTGCTCAGTTCAGCTTATAAATTAAAAAATGTTTGTAATATACCCTCTTCACATGCATATTTAAAAAGTTCAGACCCTTAGGTAACTATTTATGTTTTTTTGTTTTTGGTTTTTAAATTGACATTTTTTTCCCATTTAAACTTTTATTTGGGTAATTTTTGGTGTGGGAAATAAACAGTTAATTTTAAATGTAATAATCTGTGTTTTATGTATTGAAAAATGTATGTAGATGTAGATTTACTATTTGGCCACAGGATGGCCACATTGAGCTTTTTTTTTTTGGGTCCGTCTCGCTTCTAGAAAGCGAGAAGAGGACAGGAAACTTTTTTCTGCCAGAAAGACCGCCGTCGGTTTTTCTCCCGGGGACATAGATCAATGAACGGGAACCATGTTCCCATTCATTAATCTCCGTGCTACGGGGAAGGGGGGGGGGCGTCACAGGGGCGCGCCCGTGATCACCCGCGGGAGCGGGCCGAAGAGCACAGCAGCCGCCAGGACGTGAGGATCACGTCCAGGCTGCATAAATACATTTCAATCCCTGAATAATCTGGGCCCTGGATACATGAAAGATATGTTGCAGCTGCGTAGCAATCCCCGCATTCTCAGATCCACAGGTTCTAATAATCTAGTCATACCCAGAGTCCACTTGGAAACTTTTGGTCCCAGAGCCTTCTGTCATGCTGCCCCTACGTTTTGGAACTCCCTACCTCAACAGATCAGGAGAGCTCCATCCCTGGCCGTGTTTAAATCCAGACTAAAAACCCACCTGTTCAGTTTGGCATTTGCAGAATTATAACTTTTGTTGTGTGAATAATTCATCCTACTATCAATTACTGAATCTGAGAGAGCCTAAGCGCTTTGAGTCCTATGGGAGAAAAGCACTATAGAAATGTTATTGTATTGTATTATTGTATTGTATAAATGGCAGACACAGAGGGAACATACAAAACTGTGTAGGTAGTGTCCTGGTTGTGATTCAAACTGTGGACCCAGCGCTGCAAGGCGAGAGTGCTAATCACTACGCGACCGTGCTACTGTACTTTTTACTGGGGGCCAGACATGGCTGTACCTGTTACAGGGGATCAGACCTGGCTGTACATGTTACAGGGGATCCGACCTGGCTGTACATGTTACAGGGGATCCGACCTGGCTGTACATGTTACAGGGGATCCGACCTGGCTGTACATGTTACAGGGGATCCGACCTGGCTGTACATGTTACAGGGGATCCGACCTGGCTGTACATGTTCAGGGGATCCGACCTGGCTGTACATGTTACAGGGGATCCGACCTGGCTGTACATGTTACAGGGGATCCGACCTGGCTGTACATGTTACAGGGGATCCGACCTGGCTGTACACGTTACAGGGGATCCGACCTGGCTGTACACGTTACAGGGGATCAGACCTGGCTGTACATGTTACAGGGGATCAGACCTGGCTGTACATGTTACAGGGGATCAGACCTGGCTGTACATGTTACAGGGGATCAGACCTGGCTGTACTTGTTACTGGGGGCCAGACATGGCTGTACCTGTTACAGGGGATCAGACATGGCTGTACCTGTTACAGGGGATCAGACATGGCTGTACATGTTACAGGGGATCAGACATGGCTGTACATGTTACAGGGGATCAGACCTGGCTGTACACGTTACAGGGGATCAGACCTGGCTGTACCTGTTACAGGGGATCAGACATGGCTGTAGATGTTACAGGGGATCAGACATGGCTGTACATGTTACAGGGGATCAGACATGGCTGTACTTGTTACAAGGGGTCAGCATAAATGGATTAAGATGAAATGAGGCCCAAGGCAAGATAGCAGTTTTTGCCCTCCACTGATTGTCACCTTTTTTCTTGTAGGAGTTGGTCGTGGCTAGCATCCACCAGGCCCCTAGACTCTCCAGGCCCTAGGCAACTGCCTAGGATTGCCTTGTGAATGATCCGGCTCTGGGGGTCGGACACAGATTTACTAATTACCAGAGGTTGGTTTGGGAACAAAATGAGAGCACTACAACACAGACATCACGGATAAATACAGACAATGGAGGATCAAAATGGAAACAGATTAGTTAACCCTAAAGGGGCCCATACACTTACACGATTGCCCGCTGATATACAGCAGATTTGATCACTGTGATCGAATCTGCTGTGAAATCGTTGCGCAAACGCTGAACGAACTATCGATTCCCGCTTGAAATCGATCGTTCCTGTCGATCTGTCCACGCTGAAGATTTCGCTCGATCGCCGGCGGGTCGGGAGTGCGTCAATAGCGGCGATCGAATGTCCAATGATCGACACTAGTGGCAATACCTGTTCCGGCGGCGTGTGACCCCACTGTCCCTTCTCCGCGCTGGGCTCCGGCCGGCTTCACTTGCTTCCTTGCAGGGGGAAGTTTAAACAATAGAGCCGCCTTCTACTGTTTAAACTTCCCCCGACAGGAAGTAAAGTGAAGCTGGAGCCCTGGAGCCCAGAGCAGAGAAAAGAAAGCGGAGACCGGGGGACTTACGCCGGCCGCATCAGGTAATGTGCGTGGGGGGGGGGGGGGGGGGCAGTTTCACGGCAGCTCCGCATTTCGGTTTCATAGTGAAATTGATTCAAAATCTGTTTGCAGTGTAGGCACCCATTAGATCCCTCTTTGATCAGATTCGATCACAGAGGGATCTATCTACTGGTCGATCTGGTGGCAATTAACCAGTGTATGGCAGCCTTCTAAAATACAGTATCGCTTGGGCGTCACGTGAACCAAGCTTTAGCCTACAGCCGACAGAATTTCTAATTCCATCAAAGAAAATGTGTCATGTGTAAGTATGTACCGTACTTGCAGATCAAATTAGTTTACCCTGTGAAGCCATATGTAAAACTGCATTCACAAGCAGATTTGTTTATAAAGTTTGATGGTGTCAATGTGTCAGCTGTGAATAAACAGCGACAACTGTAAAGTGAAATCAGCCTACACTAAGTAACCATATCACACAGTAAACATATATGGAAATGCTTATGTTGCATATATATTGCTGTCCCAGTAGATGGAGTAATTTGGTATAGAGGAAAATTTAGACAGCTGCGTCACAGCTTACCAGAAACATCTGCCAACATCTATTTTTTGTGTACAATTTGAGGGCCGATTCAAACTACAAGAGCTTTTTAAGCGCAACAGATTTTAAAAGCTCTTCCTAATGCAATGATATGGGGGATTTTAACAAAATCACATCACTCCAGTGTGAACACACACATAGGATAACATTAGCAAGAGCTTTTAAAATCACAGAGTGCTCAGAAATGCTCTTGTAGTATGAATGAGTCCTAAGACAAATAATTGTTTGTCCTTTTTGGATACTTTAAATAACTTTTTTAAGTTTATCTGCACATAATGCTTCAAGGGGCTTGATTCACAAAAGAGTGCTAACTGATAGCACGGCCGTTTTCGTGCGAAACGATAGCGGTTTCGGGCGCAAACGCGAATTTTCACGCGCAAACGATATCAGTTCCGCGTGAAAATTTGCGTTTACGCGCAAAAATGTTATTGTTTCGTGCGATTATTTGTGATCGCACGCAACACGAAAATGTCAGAGAAAACGGACGTGCTATCAGTTAGCGCTCTTTTGTGAATCAAGCCCCAGGTATTTCTATGAGCTCAATACTGACTGGGCAGGCTTTGGTTTGGTAAGTAACTATTTTTGAAAATTAATTAAATAATGCTGCGCCACCTAGATAGAAGAAAAGAGATAACAAATTTGCCCTTATATATAATTGTATAACGTTAGCAGTCACTGCATAAAAATCACCACAGGCTTAACCACCAATAGAGTCTCTCAAGTCCAGAGCAGCAATTGGAGTGCGCTGTGTTAAATCCTTTAGATAAAGTCTTGAATCAATTAAATCCACTGCGCGCTACCATATCTGTAGAAAACAATCTCACATAGTGTGATCTGCTTTACCAATATTAATTTAACAATGCAACTCCCATCAACTGTGTTAGTGGTAAACAAGTGACCAATCGTGATTCCCACCACCTCTAATAACAGAGCGGCTCACCAGATTTTAACCACCAATTTACAGGTGGGGTTCAGGCTCAATATGTGGTACTCAAGGCTCATCAGTAATCCACATCCTTGGTATCATAAAAATAGGCCTTTATTTCTCAATAAAACACATTAAAAAGTTCATAGCGTAACATGTATGCTCAAATAAAATCACACTGCGCCTCTCGCGCCCGTAATGCACTTACAAGCTCCAAGAGAGATTAAGCGTCTCATAGCGGCAGAGCTGTCAGGTTTCAAGTACCAGTATAAGGTCCGTCCGCGGCGTCCCGCTCGATCGGTTCCCCACGACCACCAGCCTGCGCGGATTTCCATGCTGTGCGTCAGGCATACTGGCTCCGCCCTACGCATTGTCACACGACTCATCAGGGGCCCCTGATGAGTCGTGTGACGAAACGCGTAGGGCGGACCAGTGGCAGATGGGCAGGTCATGTGACCATACTAACTATGGGTAATTGAAACTATTTATACTTTAAGAGGGGCACAGTGTGTGCAGGGGTCCAGAATCCTGGATCTTTAAAATCATTGCAACGCAACCCCCCGCATTGTTCCCCTCCTTAAGGAAGTCAGTCTGTCATGCACCATTGTCCCTCCTTCCTTCTTCATAGAAACAGAATACCTCGCATTGCTATCGCAGAAGGAGGTGACTGTAAGCACCTTAAAACTGAAACAGGCATAGTGCACATAACAACAGTCTATTCTGTGACCACTCACTGAATAAGGGAAAAAAAAAAAAAAACAGCAACATCATCCACGTACATTTAAAAAGGACGCCATGGTAATGTGAGCACTGGATATAGCTGCTAGTAGAATATCGATAAGACTACCGATATTCTACTATTGGGCAGTGATAGATCCAATAGTAAAATATTGGTAAAAAGCAGAGTTAGTACCTGCTAACGATGTTTTCAACAATCCTTCAGGGCAAAGGTGAGACGTTGTTCCTCCCAGGAACAGGAACAGACAGCACTTCCCCTATAAAAAAGTCACATGGTTAGTCCACCCTCAGTGCGTTTAGCCAAGTACCCGACAGGTGAACATTCCACTAACCCATAACCGTGCAACTATCAGACACAGACAATTAACACCCGGGTGGGATCGTTGCCCTGAAGGATTGTTGAAAACATCGTTAGCAGGTACTAACTCTGCTTTTTCCCCACAATCCTTCAGGGCAAAGGTGAGACGATTAACAAGTAATACAACCTCAGGGTGGGACCACTGCTTGGAGAACCTTTCTACCAAACGCTTGGTCGTGTGCAGACATTGCATCAATTCGGTAAGGACGGATGAACGTAGAAAAGCTTGACCACGTTGCTGCCTTACATATTTGCTCAGGCGAAGCCCCTGCATTATTAGCCCAAGAAGCTGCCCTAGCTCTAGTAGAATGCGCTTTAAATGAGGCAGGAGCCTCACTTCCCATAACTCTGTAAGCTTCTATAATAGCTAACCTAATCCAATTAGCTATAGTAGATTTAGAAGCTCTCTGACCTACAGTTTTCCCTGAAAATAAAACAAAGAATCTGTATTCCTGACATCTGCAGTTCTGTTCAAATATTCCAGAACACATCTTCTAACATCTAATGAGTGAAAAATCCTCTCTTTTCCACACTTTGGATTCACACAGAAAGTAGGCAACATAATATCATGCGACCTGTGAAACCTAGACATAACCTTCGGACAAAACTCTGGATATGCCTGTAACCCTAATGTATCCTGAAAGTAAGGACTTTTCATAGACAAAGCTTGTAGCTCACTGACCCTTCTGGCTGTAGTGATGACTACTAAAAAATACTGTTTTTAATGTAAGATATCTAAAAGAACTGTCCTTAAGAGGCTCTAAGGAACCTTTGGACAGTCCCTTTAAAACCCCTGATAATCTCAAGGAGAAACATATGGTTTATGAACTGGCAGTTTCCTAGAAAAAGCCTTCAGAAACCTCACTATCAAAAGGAGAGGAAGACAAGGGGATAACTGAAAAAGCAGATAAAGCAGCAATCTGCACTTTAAGCGTACTTACAGAAACATTTTTATCCCAACCCTCCTGAAGAAAATCCAGGACTGCTGGAACTGACAGGCTATCAAACTTAAAGCCGGACAGCCGAAGATGGAAAGTTTTCCAGCATTTCAAGTAAATCTTCCTAGTAACTTCTTTACGGATACCAATCAATGTAGAGTCTGCCTTGTCAGATACTCCCAATTTTTGAGTAAGGATCCAGACTGACAGATTCAATCTGCCTGGATGTGGATGCCACAGGTTCCCTTGCAGCAGCAGATCTGGCCTGCAAGGAAGTCTCCAAGGGTCCCCTAAGGTGCAATCAAAATCATCAGATTTTGACAACCTCTTATTGATAACTGCAGGAATCAAATTGAGAGGAGGAAATGCATACCGAAGTGGAAAGTTCCACTCCTGAATGAATGCAGTCACCCCCAGATATATGCTTTTTTGGATTGAGGGAGAAGAAACTCTGAATCTGGGCATGATCTTCTGTTGTGAACAGATCGATTGACTGTGTTCCCCATCGTTTTGTGATGTCTGGGAACACCTCTCTCTGTTTAGAGACCACTCTGATGACAGAATCCTGCTTCTGCTCAGTTTGTCTGCCTCTATATTGAGTTTTTCCCTCGAGACGAACAGCTCTCAAGGATAACACATTCTTTCCTGCCCAGGACAAGATCTCCTCCACTTCTTCTTGCAACAACAGGGATCTCATGCCTCCCTGTTTGCTGACAAAACGCTACTGCCGTAACATTGTCAGAGTGGATCAGAACATTGGACTGTGACAGTATCGATCGCGCCTGAAATAAGGCCCGCTTTACTTAATTCCCTCCAGTTGGATGACCTCAGACTCCAGTTCTGTCCACTTCCCTTGAAAGGCTCTGTGAGCTATACGAGCTCTCCAGCCCCAAGCGCTTGCATCCGTAGTAATTACCTTGTCTACAGGCTCCTTCCAAAGCCTTCCTTTCACAAGGTTGGATTCCTCCAACCACCACTGCAGAGACAACACCACAGTTTGAGGAATTGTGACTTTGAAATCTTATGTTTATGGACGACCGTCCCAATTTCCTAGAAGGAAACTCTGCAACTTCCTGATGTGCGCCAGTGCCCAGGGTACTGCCACCATTGTGGATGACATCAATCCCAGCACAGACAAAATCAACCTTGTCTTCCCTCTGTAATGATTTCACTGCCAAATTTATCTTTAGGATATTTTCCGGAGGAAAGAAAATCCTCTGTTTTAATGAATGCACTAGCATGCCTAGAAAAGGCGTTTTCTGACTTGGAATCAAAGAGTACTTCTCTAGGTTGATAATCCAACCTAGGGATCGGAGATGTTCTGATACCAGATTTAAATGGTTTGTCAGTTGATCTGCTGAACTTCCGAGAATAAGCAAGTCGTCTAAACACGGAATGATTAAAATCGACTGCTCTCTTAACGGAATCAATGCTTCTCCCAGCATCTTTGTGAACACTCTTGGGGCAGAAGTGATCCCAAACGAAAGGCAAACAAACTGGTAGTGTTCTACCCTCCTATTTTCTCCAACTGCAAATTTTAGGAATTTTTGCGATTTTTGGTGAATGCCAATATGCATCTCTTAGATCGAGAGATGCCATAAAGGCCCCTGGAAACAGTAGCTCCCTTACTGAAAAAATGGATTCCATCCGAACTTTTTCTGTCTCATAACAGGTTAAGTCTTTTTAGGTTCAGAATCAGGCGAAACTTGCCCGACGACATTTTACTACAAAAATAGTGAAACAGAAGCTTTGCTTTTGTTCCTTTACTGGCACAGGATACAGACTAACCAGCAAGCTCATGGTGACCCAGAACTCAGAGTGTGTAAGAGGCTACAATGGTCCTAAAAGCCCTCTTACTAAAATGCTAAGAAAAGCAAAAAAGTTTGCTTTCTTAAAACAGAAAGAATTTGCAATAATTCAGGTTGGAGTGAGCTTGAGATGTCTCCCAGTGCATCACTGCTGACTATATGCAAATTAACCATTGTTACCCTTAGCAGCTACACACCGCTGGAATGCAATGATGTGTCAGCTTGTTAATTTGTACAGAGCCCTAATAATCCAACATGCATACAGACTGTTTCGGATTGTTTGATCCGGCACAGGATAAAATACATTCTGTTTTAGCATGTTTTGCAATATACTCAAAATTTCTGGAAACAGAGTGGGATCTCCTGGGGCCTTTGAGACCACAAATCTTGACGATGGATGGAGCGCAAACTATTTGGTAACCAAACTTTATTGTTCGGCAAATAAACGGGCTTTTTGCCCCTTTTGCCCACCTGAGAGAGAAGCATCTTAGCCTCCCCCCACCGCCTTACACGAGTCATTGGGATTTTGACTGGGTTTTCGGAGCTTTATATTTAAAGCCCCTTTTCCCGGACTTGTCAGAAGTCCACTTTCTGCCTTTTCTCTGATCTTTGGAGGCATCTCTTTGATCACACAAAAAAAACTTTAGTTGCAACAGCTTTTTTCTTTTTAGGAAAAAAATTTTTCTTTTTGTTCGATGTACTTTCCAAAGCTGATCATTAATTTCAGCAGTGGGTGTAAACCTAATTGCCTCAGCCGAGGAATCATCTAAATATGCAGCAGATTTAATGAGAATCGCAATAGAATTCAACAAATACTCAACAGGTGCCAGTATATTAGCTCTGAGCTGATTAATCCACAGCTCCAAAGCTATGACCACACATGTAGAGGCAACAGCCAGCCTAAACATAGCCACACTAGCCTTCAAAGACCTCTTCAAATAAGCATCCACTTTTTTATCCAGTGGATCCTTTAGCTTTGTATAATTGATCATGAATAGACAAATTAGCTACCACATCCTTACTCAACTCCAAAAGAGTAATTAATGGCAGCAATCAACGCCTCCGTATCCTCAATACGGAATTTAAACTTTGGAACAGACTCAGATTTTATTTCTCTAATGTCTGAATCCTCAGAACTAGCTGCAAACTCAGCCTGACTAACATCAACCTCAGTCACAGATACTCCAGATACAGCAACCTGAGAAGTAGATGGATTAGCATTCAATAATGAAGACTTAATTGATTCCAATGAAGCATTAATCTCCTCTCTAAAGGATCTCAATGTATTCTGAACAGAGTGACCCGGCTCCTCCCTCATAACCCTCTCTATGCACAACTGACAGAGTCTTTGCATAGGGCAACATTAGCTTAACATTGCACAAAGGGCATCTCTTATAATTAGGAGGGAGCCTATGCTTATCTGCAGCAGCAGCCTCAGCAGATTTAGCAGCGGCCTCAGTTTTGGCCTGCAAACAAACAAAACCAACAAGGCATTTAACTCTGTACAGCTTTAGCACCTTTAGCCCAGAAAGAGAAGCCATTATCTCACCTTCTGGGCGGCCTGGTTGCTCTCAATCCTCTCAGCGTCTGACATGTCTCCAAACTTTCATGTCCAGCGCAGGACCAAACTCCCTCTGAGCAACAGTGCAAACAGGCCTGCGCAGCCTCCCTTTTAAAACATATCCGGCCTGCCACAATTGGATGAGGGGCGGACCGGAGGTTCAGAAGGAGTAATGAACCAGCTCTACAATTTGCTACATTCGGCATACCCGCCGGAAATTACGCATCCGGACGCGGCCAAGCGTCCTAATGGCCGCAATGCGCTCCACGCTGCACATGGCCGCTGGCTTACCTCCGTCCTGCTCCTCTGCCGCAAGGCCGCCAAGGGGAACCCACGCCTTCCACACTTGCTCTCCCTGGCAGCGGGAGAGAAAGGTAGGCAAACCCCAGTAAAGATCCAGCCTGGGGCGCATGGCCAGACTGCCTCAGTACCACAGTCTCAGCCACCCAGAAGGATCCACCTGCAGCCCAGCACACAGGCTTCACCCAGAGGGGAGATGCCGACCTGCCTGGACGCAGGAACAAACAGCACTGAGGGTGGACTAACCATGTGACTTTTTTATAGGGGAAGTGCTGTCTGTTCCTGTTCCTGGGAGGAACAACGTCTCACCTTTGCCCTGAAGGATTGTGGGGAAAAATTATTGCAAAGCCCAACCCTATTCTTAGACGAGCCCTCCATTCCCCCCCCCCCCCCCCCACCAGTTCTACTGATGCCTGACCCTAACCAATCCCCCACTGCAAATCTGCTGATAAGAGCAGAGGATCAATTCAATGGTGGTGTGGTAGAAACTTGTCAGGATTTCTTGAGCCATGCCAAACTTCCTCAGATGGCGGAGGAAAAAAAAAGTCTCTGCTGGGCTTTTCACTGGGTGACCATGATGTTGGGCCTCCAGCTGAGGTTGCTGAAGATGGCAGTGCCCAAAAGGCGGGCACAGGGTACTTTAGCCACCTCAATGTCATTGCTGTAGATTGGAGGCGGGGTGTGGGCACACTTCCTGAAGTCAATGATCTGCTTGACCGTTTTGGCAGTGTTGAGCACCAGCCTGTTTTCTTTGCACCAGTGGCATATTCTCTCCATCTGCTGATGGTACGCCTGGACATTATACTTGGTGACAAGGCCGACAATGGTGGTATCGTCGGCAAACTTAAAAACCTTGACCGAGTCTTCCGTTTAGAAGGAGTGCACTCCCACATAGAGGTTTTCTGCGAACTTATAGCAGTTATGAAACTTTTTTCCTTACCTCAGATATAGTCTATTTGCCTAATGCAGTGGGGAGGGAAAAAGAAAAACTGTGAGAAGCTGTCTACACACTCTGATCACATGATAGACGAATGTGATTTATAGACCCCTAGATGGCCAAGTAGCTGAAATACGCTCAATTTTAGCTCTGCTTTAATCCTTACAGTCCTGCATAGCCACTACACAACCCATTCCCCATTAGCAATTCACAGTGACGGCATTCAACCATTTACTTCAGCCACGCTGTAACTTGCATGGCGGCAAGGTTTCCGTAGTAACCTCTGCAACCATTTCCTTTCACTGGAGTTGTATGGAGTTTTATTGCTTGGCCACCACAGAAAACAGTTGCTTAAAAAAAAACCGATTTATTTGCTGTTGTCATTCCTTCACCTGTAATATATTAGTATGGAAAACTGACGTGTTCGTCCAGCATCTGCCAGATAATTGAACTCCTGATGTGATCATTACGGCAGTGCGCACAGAACAAATGCTGACCAAGTGTTGTACAAGCTCTTATTTCACGAATGTGCAGCACACAGGGACAACTCACATCATAGTGCTGTAATCCCCACAATCCTGCCAAAAATCAGCCAAAACAGCAAACAAATGATTTTATGATGCATTTAGGCTACTTGCACACCAAGACGTTGCGTTAGGTACTACGTTAAGGTCGCATAACGTGCACCAAATGCAACGTATGGTGGTGCAGGAGAGGATAGTAGAGTGAGCCGCGTTAGGCGGCTCTATCCGTATAAGGTCTCCCAGAGTGGCGCTGATTGGCCGGCGGGACCACGTGATGCGGAGCGAGACACTCCGCATCACGTGGTCCCGCCGGCCAATCAGCGGCCGCCATTGCAGTGAATATTAAGTAGCCATGTGCGCGGCTACTGTAGCTGCATTTCCCCGCCTCCTCTCCGCCCCCCACTGAGCATGTGCAAACAGTCTAACGCGGCTATAGCGGCTCTGACGCCGTAGCATGCTGCACTTTCGGCAGAACGTGCAGCGTTACATGTAACGCAACGTGGGTTGTGTGAACAGCCCACTTGTGTTACATTGCTGTGCGTTGGGGAAGCGTTACAGGCGCACTAACGTGCGCCTGTAACGTCTTAGTGTGTAAGCAGCCTTAAAGGAACCTGAATTAAGAGGGATATTCTACAGTATGCATTTAGTTTTAAATAATACCAGTTACCTGGCAGTCCTGTTGATCCTCTGCCTCTAACACTCTCTCACGCCTTGTTCACATTGCGTTCGGCTCGCGTGTCTTTCTGCAGTGAACTTTTTTTACCCTTGTTTCTTTTATGCGATTTCCGGCGATTTTCTGCGCGTTCGCCCGTTTTTGTGGGCATTTTTGTAAGCGCTTTTGCAGAGCGCTTCCATCTTTTGATCCGGAAAAAAAAAAAATCTGAAAAAAATACATACTATGTATTTCTCTTTTAAAAAACGCTCACGCAATTGCTTGCCAAAGTGATTTTTCCTATACCTTCCATTGAGGCAAATCGCCTCGAAAATGGCCCAAGCAACGCTTTTCAAAGGGGATCGCAAACAAACCGCTCTGATATGAACTCTTTCATAGTGAATCATTGCACAATCGCCTTCAGGGCGATTTTGAAAATCTCCCACGCTTAGACTTTTACAAAAATGCCTATAATGTGAACAAGGCCATAGACCCTGGATAAGCATGCAGGATCAGAGGTTTCTGACAAAAATCTGACAAAATTAGCTGCATGCTTGTTTCAGGTATGTGATTCAGACACCACTGATCAGAAAGGTCAGCAGGACAGCCAGGCAGCTGGTATTGTTTAAAAAGGAAATAAATATGGCAGCCTCCATATATCAATCGCTTCAGATTCCCTTTAAAGACAATCTCTTAACTCTGAAAAAAAGAGTTACCCTGGCCACTGGGAGCATACAGGTCAGCTTCTAGTACGGACAATCCTTTAGGGCTCGTTCACACTAGCAGGGATTTTTTGGATCTTTTAAGCGCAGGCGATATGTACAAATCGCCCAAAAAGCCCTTACACTATGCTTTCCAATGAGATACTTCTCATCGGGGCGTTCCGTTTGCTTGCCGCAGACAAAAGCGTTGCCTGTACCATTTTCAGGGTGATTTGCCCTAAATAAAAAGGTATAGGGAAATCGCAAAGCGCTTTAAAAAGCGCTTTGTATAGCGATTTCCCCCGAGCTTTAATGAATAAATACGGTACATTGTATTTATTCACTCCCGGGACCAAAGTAATCACTTCCTGACTGACGTCAGGAAGTAATTTAAATAATTGCTCTGCTGAAGCGCTTATAACACGCAGAGCGATTTGAAAAAAAAAAAAATAGTTCAGCGCAAGCGGAACGCAATGTGAACTAGGCCTTATTGATGGTCTTTGGCTGCTGACAATGAAACTGGGTTGGAAGGGTCTAGATGCAGAGCTTGGTGAGGCGTCCAATAATGGCACAGAATACCCATCCCTCTCCTGGATGATTTGTCCTATTTACAACTGCAATTGTTATAGTGACAATTAGAAAATAAAATAAGAAAAACTGGTTGCTGTGGGTAACCAGTACTAATACTTCTTACACATGAGGGCCTAGGCTACAGGTTTATCTCACAGGACAGGAAAAGCTGTTCTAGTTTTTGAAGACTGGTGCCCACTTATCCTGTCACAAATATTACATGAGTAGAGATAGCGACAGTTAGCCAATTGAAGCAGCTTGGTGAAGCAGAAAGAGGAGGGCATCATGTTTGAACTAGGTCTAATGCTAGACACACACCATACAATTTTGTGTTAGATAGATGGTTCGATAGATAATTTCCACCATGTCCGATATTATTTTCGTATATCGTGAATGGAAATTGATAAAAAAAAATGATAAGAGAATCGAGCAGGAAATCAACCGGAAAATTGAATATCGAACTGAAAATCGACTGAAAAAAAACACACATTGTGTGTGCCTAGCATAAGTCTAACTCCATATGCTTCGCAGCCAAGTAATAAGGCAGTTTCTGAAAAGAAAATTGACACTTGCGTTACCCTATTTTGCCTCAAGGACAATAAAATCAAAGAAAGTCTATGGAGACTTACACTTATTGCAGTCTGGCGTTGCGGCAAAAGTATCCAATCCGACGCAAGGGCAACAGTGCATTATGGCAAGCACCATGCTCAAGCACGGTGCCTGGGGTAATGCAAGTCTAAGGACGACACATGTAGCGTAAACGACAGAGCGCGGTGCATCATAGTGTGCATGCACAGATCGAAGGGAATCCCAGTGACGTACTGCCTGTCCAGCAAATGGTTTATATGTATATATTTGTAAATAAGCACACACTACGCTATTAGGTATTAGATTTTTTTTCAAGCATTTTTGGCTTTTTGATATGATCAAATATAGGAATGACTTTTTTTGTACACAATGAGAAAAAGTAATCAGATGACAGCCTTCCAAACACTGGACAGACGGTATTAATACCATACGGAGTCTCTGTGCCGGAGTCCTGAAAGACTAAAGTGGAAGTGTTAAACACTTGCAGGTAAATTTAGCACACATAAAGGTGGTGACTTCCTGCAAGATATATTATTTTCCACATTCTATACAGTAGGGTCTATGGAAAAGCTGACTAATCACAACACAGCTGTGGACCTGGTGACCTGTATAAGTGCTTCTCCAGATGATAATATATTGGCTGTTTTAATATAATGGGTTAGACATATCAAATAAAATAAATGGCTTTTTACTTTCACAATTTTCAGAGACATCATTACGCACATTCAACTCAAGCATCAATTTATTTAGCCTTTCATGAGACTAAAGTCCACCTACTGAATGGCTGTAATTTTTATCAAGGCATTTATTTTTTTGCAGCTGGCTGACTCGCTAAAATGCAATGATTGTCTTTTATTCATTTTCTGTGGTCCTGAGAGTGATCTCTGTAATAACAGCGCAGAAGATTTGGGCGCAGCCGGCGCCACCATAGACCAGAATAGGAATTATGGCTATATTGGTGCACAGTGAGTAACTTCGGCGCCTTCAGAAGACAGAGCTTAAAGAGAATCTGTATTGTTAAAATCGCACAAAAGTAAACATACCAGTGTGTTAGGGGACATCTATTACCCTCTGTCACAATTTCGCCGCTCCTCGCCGCATTAAAAGTAGTCAAAAACAGTTTTAAAAAGTTTGTTTATAAACAAACAAAATGGCCACCAAAACAGGAAGTAGATTGATGTACAATATGTCCACACATAGAAAATACATCCATACATAAGCAGGCTGTATACAGCTTTCCTTTTGAATCTCAAAAGATCATTTGTGTGTTTACCTTCTGTCCCCTTCTTCTCTCCCCTTCTTCTCTCATGCACTGAACATTACAGGCTTCCTGCAGACAACTCTGCCTGTGCCTGTGTTTGTAATCCCTCAGTATGTGTCAGCCAGCTACTTTCACAGAGGAGGATTTTTATCCAGCTCTCTTCTATTACTGATAAGATAGCAGAGAAGCTGCTGGCTTATGTAAATAAAACACACACTAGAGTGTACATAGAGGAACAGACCAGCACGGAAGAGTTGGCAGCCTTCCAGACACAGGCCGACAAGTCTGACAAGGGAAAGATACATTGATTTATTACAGAGACTGTAATAGTACAAAGTGCTGCAGTGAGCCAGAACACATTAGAATAGGTTTAGGAACTTGTAGGATGGTAGAAAAAACGTAATTTTTGTTACAGAGTCACTTTAAGTTACTTTTAAAACGCTGTAATTCAGCCACCAGCAATACCATTACATCAAATTACATGATTCCCTACCATCCATGTTGACCTGGAGGGGGAATAGTAATTAATGCCGCTGGGACTTGTGCAGGAGCAGGGTAAGCCATGTATCGGCTGTATCCTGCGTACAAGTCTGTCTGTGGCTATTTCACAGGTACGTCCTGAGAACACTGAACTGTAGGCCCAGTATTACCAGGTACAGAGCAGAACCCTTAGTACAACTTGCTAGTTGTATTTTTTGCTGGAAAGAGCTAAAAAGAGCCTGAAAATGCCCATGGCGTAAAGTACACCCGAGATCTGGCAAAAGAAAGAAATTATACATACGTACCTGGTGCTTCCCCTAGCCCCCTTCAGGCTGATCGGTCTCTCACCGTTGCCCCATGCTGCCTGGGTCCTCCACTAGGTGGCCCTGTAATTTTGCCAGTCGACATAGGCGCAGTCCGGCCGTGCACACTCCCGTCACCACGATGGGGGGCGCAAGTGGCCAGGCCTCGCATGCGCAGTACGCCCCGACTGGCAGAATAACCGGGCCGCCTAGCAAAGGATCCAGGCGGCATGGGAAGACGACGAGGGACAGATCAGCCTGAAGGGGGCTGGAGGAAGCACCAGGTATGTATAATTTCTTTCTTTTGCTAGATCTCAGGTTTCCTTGCATTTTGCAGACCAAAACAATGGTTGATTATTTAAAACTTTGGGTGGTCTAAATATCACAGTTTATATTGAAGTGTATATGGCAACAAGTGTTGCTCTAATAGCGCAATGCTCACCTGGCATTAATAGCGGTAAAACGGCAAATTTATCAAGCATTCATGCATCAGGCTCTGCCTGTTCAGTAAGCTGCACCTATTTAGCACGGAGTTTCTTGGGCAAGTCTCCCTTGCACTGCTATTGCGTACTGAGTGCACTCTTATGCTGGGTACACAGTATGAGATTTTATGGTCAATTTATTGTCAGATCGATTATTGTCATCATGTTCGATTTGCTTTCCGATCGATTTCCGAGCATTTTCCGATCGATTTCCTATTAAAGTTAACAGAAATTGATCGGAAAATGCTCAGAAATCTATCGGAAAGTGAATCAAACATGTTGGAAATAATTGATCTGACAGTAAATCGACCATAAAATCTCATAGTGTGTACCCAGCATTATGGCGGAGTCCACAATGCACGTGTCATGCTGTGTTGCTGCATGTAAACGTATTGCCCATTACAGTTGTATGGGCATAGGCACATTTCTGCATTGTGACGCATAACATTATCCTAACATACTTTTTACACTGCGTTTCTGGAAACGTGCCCGAAAATGTGCATGTTACATGGCAATGCCTGATGCCATGATAGTAATGTGCACATTTTAACCTGCATTGTACCCTGGCATTATTCAACACATTTAGTCTGGACTAATGCCTGGTACACAGCAGTGCTGAGGGAAAAACTGATTGGGAAGGTAGAGGTGGCCATACATCAGGCGACTCGGCTGCTGATCGACTATCCGATTCGATTATTATAATCGAATGAAAATCAGTGCTGCCAAAAGCATGCCTGATTGACGATGCAGCAAATTTAGGCTGAAATATATTGCATGTGTCGGTTGGACATGCTGCAAGATGTAGTGCCGACATGCTCGATCAGGTGCGCGGCGCTAACTGCGTGAGATATCGGGACAAGCGACAAACGCGGCTGCCCCCCCAGAGTAAAATGTGCCCCACCCATGTAGTATACGTTACCTGTCAGTGTCTGGGGCCCCGCACTCCGTCCACAGACACGCACCCCATGCTATGCAGCAAAGGACGGACGGAGCAGTAAGGACACTGACAGGTAAAGTATACTGCACGGGGCACACTTTACATTAGGGGGGACAGAGCCGAGGGCGGAGAGACAGCGTCACAAGCCGAATCTCGAGAGGTTTCATGCTAAAATTGATCGGGGATCGGCCTACGATGTATGGGCAGGCAACATATCGCTCTCCAATCAGATTCAATCAAAGAGATCTGTCTCTTGGTTGATCTGCACTTTAAGTTTTTGTTGCCAAAAGCCATTGAATTCTCAGACACAAATCAGAGGGGTAAGAATTCTTAGCGGATGTAAATTAAAGCAAATGCATTAATTATTACTATTATTATTATTATTTTTTTAGCACCCAATCAAACGTAGTACCTGCTGCACTTGATCAGGTCATTTCCTAGCAGGCACCAGTGCTTGCTATCCCTAGTGCCGGGGACCAGTCCCTGACATCCCTAGTGCCGGGGACCAGTCCCTGACATCCCTAGTGCCGGGGACCAGTCCCTGACATCCCTACTGCCTGGGACCAGTCCCTGACATCCCTACTGCCTGGGACCAGTCCCTGACATCCCTACTACCAGGAACCAGTCCTTGCTATCCCAATGCCTGGGACCAGTCCCTGACATCCCTACTGCCTGGGACCAGTCCCTGACATCCCTACTGCCAGGAAGCAGTCCTTGCTATCCCAATGCCAGGAACCAGTCCTTGCTATCCCTAGTGCCTGGGACCAGTCCCTGACATCCCTGGTGCCTGGAACCAGTCCTTGCTATTGCTAGTGCCTGGGAGCAGTCCGACATCCATGGTGCCTGGGACCAGTCCTTGCTAACCCTAGTGCCAGGGACCAGTCCTTGCTAACCCTAGTGCCAGGGACCAGTCCTTGCTAACCCTAGTGCCAGGGACCAGTCCTTGCTAACCCTAGTGCCAGGGACCAGTCCTTGCTAACCCTAGTGCCAGGGACCAGTCCTTGCTAACCCTAGTGCCAGGGACCAGTCCTTGCTAACCCTAGTGCCAGGGACCAGTCCTTGCTAACCCTAGTGCCAGGGACCAGTCCTTGCTAACCCTAGTGCCAGGGACCAGTCCTTGCTAACCCTAGTGCCAGGGACCAGTCCTTGCTAACCCTAGTGCCAGGGACCAGTCCTTGCTAACCCTAGTGCCAGGGACCAGTCCTTGCTAACCCTAGTGCCAGGGACCAGTCCTTGCTAACCCTAGTGCCAGGGACCAGTCCTTAGTGCCAGGGACCAGTCTTTGCTATGCCTAGTGCCTGGGACCAGTCCTTGCTATCCCTAGTGACCGGGGCCAGTCCTTGCTATGCCTAGTGCCAGGGGCCATTCCTTGCTATGCCTAGTAGTGATGGGTCGTTCGCGAACGAGCCGGCTCTAAGAGCCGGCTCTTTGCTGCGAACGACAAGAGCCGGCTCTCAGTTTTGAAAGAGCCGATGCCTCAGCCGCCCCACACAGCTCTGGTTTGCCGTGTAATAAAGGGCGCTGAGGCATGCTGGGAGATGTAGTCCTCCTCGTGCAGCTTGTAGGAGTGTATGGGGCAGAGCAGAGCAGTAGCAGGAGGGATTGCCTGAGCGAGAGAAGCAGTCTGGAGTTGTCATGGAGATGGGGGCGGGGCTTTTACTACGATTCTGAGTGGCGTCTAGTGATATTTAATGAAGAGCCGATTGAGAGCCGTAAGAGCCGGCTCTTTAGTGGGAGCCGATTCAGAAGAGCCGAAATTCCCATCACTAATGCCTAGTGCCTGGGACCAGTCCCTGCCATCCCTGGTGCCTGGGAACCGTCCCTGCCATCCCTGGTGCCTGGGAACCGTCCTTGCCATCCCTGGTGCCAAGGACCAGTCCTTGCCATCCCTAGTGCCAAGGACCAGTCCTTGCCATCCCTAGTGCCAAGGCCCAGTCCTTGCCATCCCTAGTGCCAAGGCCCAGTCCTTGCCATCCCTAGTGCCAAGGACCAGTCCTTGCCATCCCTAGTGCCAAGGACCAGTCCTTGCCATTCCTAGTGCCAAGGACCAGTCCTTGCCATTCCTAGTGCCAGGGACCAGTCCTTGCCATTCCTAGTGCCAGGGACCAGTCCTTGCCATTCCTAGTGCCAGGGACCAGTCCTTGCCATTCCTAGTGCCAGGGACCAGTCCTTGCCATTCCTAGTGCCAGGGACCAGTCCTTGCTATCCCTAATGTCACAGACCAGTGCTTGCCAACCTTAGTGCCAGGGACCAGTGCTTGCCAACCTTAGTGCCAGGGACCAGTCCTTGCCATTCCTAGTGCCAAGGACCAGTCCTTGCCATTCCTAGTGCCAGGGACCAGTCCTTGCTATCCCTAATGCCACAGACCAGTGCTTGCCAACCTTAGTGCCAGGGAGCAGTCCTTGCCATTCCTAGTGCCAAGGACCAGTCCTTGCCATTCCTAGTGCCAAGGACCAGTCCTTGCCATTCCTAGTGCCAAGGACCAGTCCTTGCCATTCCTAGTGCCAAGGACCAGTCCTTGCCATTCCTAGTGCCAAGGACCAGTCCTTGCCATTCCTAGTGCCAAGGACCAGTCCTTGCCATTCCTAGTGCCAAGGACCAGTCCTTGCCATTCCTAGTGCCAAGGACCAGTCCTTGCCATTCCTAGTGCCAAGGACCAGTCCTTGCCATTCCTAGTGCCAAGGACCAGTCCTTGCCATTCCTAGTGTCAAGGACCAGTCCTTGCCATTCCTAGTGCCAGGGACCAGTCCTTGCCATTCCTAGTGCCAGGGACCAGTCCTTGCCATTCCTAGTGCCAGGGACCAGTCCTTGCTATCCCTAATGCCACAGACCAGTGCTTGCCAACCCTAGTGCTAGGGACCAGTCCTGGCCTTTCCTAGTGCCAGACAGGTCCTTGCTCTGTCAAATAAATAAGCATGTTCAGCATGTCACATCTCAGTAAGGTGCAGTCTCAGTCTCCAGCTCACAGCAGCCTGTCACTTCGTGATTGCATGCCTGACAATCCGTACATGTCTGTAGTAGGTTTTCGTTTTCCCTCTATAAAGTTTATGGCTTCTGGATCTGATTTTTTTTTTATGGCTTTTGGACTTCCTTGTATGATAACAGCCCAAAAGCCATAAACAAGCCGTATTTTTGTGGCTCCTTTAACTTGGCTCCACACAACCAGCCAGCAAATGTGTCAATCAAAAATAATAGCCCCACTCCCTGCTGCAGTCAGAGTGAAGCCAATGAATGTAGTAAATTGTAGCCTCAATTATGATTATGTTCAGCACAGATCTTACTGGAACATACGGTACTGAGCGCACTTGGTTGAATCAATTCAAATCCACCATTTTGCTGTCACTACAAGTCTTGTGCAAGTTTTACCAATGTTTCAGACTACTATCAATTTCTAAAGGGGTCTCCTTATAATATTTTTTTTTTTTTTTTTTTTTGAAGAACAATGGTATTTCTGATCAGATTGAATAACAAGATTTTTTTATCGACTCAAACTTTTCACAATATCTAAATCAGTTGTGTTTGTATGCATGTAAAAAAAAAAATGTCACTCCGGGGGATATTGGAGTTGTGCAGCAGGTGCCGAGAGACGAGCCACAAAACTGATCAGTGGGATGGAAGGTCTCACTAAAGGTGCATAAACACCTTTGAATAAAGTCGCCCATCAGGACCCAATCCCTCTGGCCACATGACTGGGCCGGGTTGTACAAATGCAAAGTCAGCTTTATAGCCGAAGACACGTTCTATTGCATTTCGAGGGGCGATGGAGCAACGCGTGTGTGATGTCACGCGGAGGCAAGGACCGGCGTCTACAATGGAGTCATCTGTTGCTCGGGTGAGTTGATTGGAGATCGGGGGCAAGTGTATAGCTGACTTTAATCCAAGCGTGTGTACGACACTTCACCAGATAGGTTAGATAAACTGAACTTATTTAGAGGTGATCTAATTAACATGTATACATATATGAGAGGACTATGCTTGGTAGATTAGTTTATTTTCCTAGGTAGATTAGTTTCTTTTCCTAGGCTTGTGCAAAGAATTATGGGACATGATCTGCATATGGAGGAAAGAAGTTTCAGCCCACTATTTAGGAAGGGGGTTCTTTACAGCAAGATTGGTTAAAATATTAAATATCTTATCACAGGAAGTAATTATGGCAAATTCAATATCTGCTTTCCTAGCATTAAAAGAAAATTCATGTCTATAATTAGGTAAATCCCAGCGGTGTTGATCCAAGGATTTTTTATCTAGTTGCCATCTGGAGTCAGGAAGGATTTTTTTTTCCTATTTTAGGACTAATTGGCTCAAGCCTTATAAAGGTTTTTTTTTTGCCTTCCTCTGGATCAACTGGCTGCAGGGCCAAATTACAATTGTTTCAGGAATTGCAGTCAAAATCGTGAACTTCCACGATTTTATAAATAATGGGCGCTTTGTCACAAAGTGCCGCCAGTGGGTACCATGCCTAACTACGTAACTATGATTGAGCAGTTCTTGAAGGATATGATCAACAATGCGATCATTCAGGATTGGATTGGATTGGTCCCATCAGTTTCTATTCAAGAGACAGCAAACAATTGAAAGCGCTCCTGGGCAGCAAATGAAATTAAACCAACAGAGGCGTGCAGATCCCCCCCCCCCCAGGGGCTAAAATACACACCTTGAATACAAATCATATGGAAATTATGCATTAATACCTTATCTAAAAATCTGAATGAAAACTTAAGCACATGGATGCAGCTAGCCATGAGTATACTTACATTTGTTATGTACAGCAGAAGATTAGCAGCGCTTCCAGACAGAATTAACTACCTGCATAGATGTGCAGAGCTCGAAAAACAGGCAAATTACACAACTTGCATTCAAAACAGGTACAGCAAAGGAGTGCTTCAGCATAAATCAGTTTCTATGTTTCCTTATAATTTGATCTGAATCAGCTTATGGAAAATACAATAATTCACTAAAAACCCAGGGCTGTAGAGTCGATACAAAAATCTTCCGACTCATTAGTTTATGAAACCACCGACTCCAACTCTGACTCCAGGTACCCAAAATTGCACCGAATCAGAGACTCCGACTCCTTAGTCTAATTTTTACAAAAGCTATGGATTTGGTTTAAAAATCATCTGACTCCGACTCAGATTCACTTTATTGAAACCACCGACTCCAGGTACCCAAAATTGCACCGAATCAGAGACTCCGACTCCTTAGTCTAATTTTTACAAAAGCTATGGATTTGGTTTAAAAATCATCTGACTCCGACTCAGATTCACTTTATTGAAACCACCGACTCCAGGTACCCAAAATTGCACCGAATCAGAGACTCCGACTCCTTAGTCTAATTTTTACAAAAGCTATGGATTTGGTTTAAAAATCATCTGACTCCGACTCAGATTCACTTTATTGAAACCACCGACTCCAGGTACCCAAAATTGCTCCGACTCCTCGAGTCCGACTTCACATCGCTGCTAAAAACCACAGTGTGGTGTGTAGCAGAACATTTCTACGGTTACTTTGTTTGTTATTTTAGGTTATTCTGACCATATGGGGAAATGGCAATAGAAGTCTCTAAACACTTATAAATGTGACCATCAATCCAATAAACAGTTCAGCATCAAACAAACATCATTTCAAACAGAATAAAGCCTTTGTCAAAATGAAATTCCCCAGCTGAGAAGCGAGTGTCCCAGTGACCGATGTACCCAGCAGAGTGTGCCGGCAGGATAAACGGTTTGCTCCCCGTCTAGCCTTCTCACACTCTATTCTGCAATCTTCCCTAGCAATGAATCAAACATGAAGTTTCACAAACTTGGCGGTGTAAACAGAACTTCAAACCGCACATATATACAGCAAAGCCTGCCGAGAAGTCTAACCAAATGAGTGATGCTGACAGAAGAATCACAGGCAAATTGCACAGCAGCTGGAAATCACATTGAAATGGCTGTCAGCTCAGCATTGTTTCATAGAGGCTTCTCCACTCCTCTCCTCATAAGTCTGTGGAATTATGCCAGACTTGAGGCAGGCACACATTATCAGACTTTATAATAGATAAAAATAAAAAGTTAAATTTCATTAAAAACAACAAAAGCTATGAAGGCACCATTACCAGTGCTGTGCTTTTTATTGCAGTTAATCATATTTTTGATACAATCATTGAGATCGGAAAAAAGCTAATATTTAAAGGGATATTTAAAGTGGAACCGAAGATAGAGGTATATGGAGGCTGTCATGTTTATTTCCTTTTAAGCAATACCAGTTGCCTGGCAGCCCTGCTGATCCTCTGCCTCTAATACTATTAACCATAGCCCCTGAACAAGCATTCAGCAGATCAGGTGTTTCAGTTGTTCAGACTTTAAAGTCAGATCTGACAAGACTAGCTGCATGCTTGTTTCTGGTTTTATTCAGATACTACTGCAGAGAAATAGACCAGCAGGGCTGCCAGGCAACTGGTATTGATTAAAAGGAAATAAGCATGACAGCCTCCATATAGCTCTCTCTTCAGTTCCCCTTTAAGCCTGTCAAAAAAAACCCAGTTGAACTTCCCTGGGGCTTCTTGCAGCCTCCTCTGCAGTCATCCTGTGCCCACACCGTCCTTCCGAGACCCTCGAGCAAGCAGCGGCGACCCCCTCAAAGCTGGCCGGTCGTGGCCAGTCAGAGGCTACTATGTAGCCACGAGCACCCCGATTGTGCTCCGGTCGTTGGAAGCGTTCTGTGCAGCACAGTAGCGATTTTCCAGCACTGTGCATGCACAGAACCCTGCTGTGCCCGGGGACACGATTAGGAGGTGCATGGCCAATCAGCTTTAAAGGGGGTTGCTGGTGCTCACTGGAGGGTCTTGAAAGATCTTGGACGACTGCAGGGGGCTGCAAGAAGCCCAGGTAAGTTCAACTGTTCTTGGGGGGGGGGGGGAGGGGGGGTTTGAAAGGCTTAAGTTTAATGTAGAGTACTTAAAGTAAAAAAAAGAAAGAAAAATACTTAATGATACAGGACTGGCGTGGGTGGGGGGAGGTCTCGGAGGTTAAATACTTACCTGGTCCGACGTACTTTGACCAGGCAGGTAATCACTTCGCTTTCCTCGGAATTGCAGCTAAGGTGGATTTTTTTAAAAAAAGTTTCTGCTAAGGCTCTGGCCACCCCCACCAGCATTGGCCGCCTCCAGCTCGGTAGCTGCAGTGACGGGAAAAAGCAACGCAAGTGGAGGTTTTCGAAGAGCTTTGGAGACTTCGCAAACATGGCCGTGAATGCGTTCCATGGAGGGGGCGTAGCATCCCTGTTTCAGGTAAGTATCCCCCCCCCCCTTCAACACCACCTCCCCCCAATCCTGCAGCATTTAAACAGTCATGATAGGCTCTGTCTTTTGATACTGAAAGTTCTCTTTAAAATCGATCCACAGCAATAAAGCATTTAAAGGATACCAGAGCTGAAAGGCTCTAGTAAAAATGTAAGATGCAGTGTTTAGGTGCTTAAAAGTGGATACTTACCGCGCCTCTTGTTCCCTGCAGTCAGCCGCCGGTCTTCTCCTATACATTCCGGTGTCCTGGCGACTTGGCTGACCTTCAACCCAGACAGTCTTCGCTTCTGCCCGGTGCATAATTACGGGCAGAAATAGGCGCACTCCTCCACCTCCTCCATCCTAGCGTCTGCGCTCCACTTTAAAGCAAGCGTCAGATGCTAAGTGGAGTCGCGGTCACTTAGCACCGGACGCTAACTTTTCAGTGCAGCACAGTCGCTGGGGGGGGGGGGGGGCAAGTGTGCGCACTTCTGCCCGTAATTATGCGCTGGGCAGATGTGGAGGCTTGCTTTTTTTACGTTTTAACCGATAAACTCTCAATCGATAAGGTAAAAACAAAACAAAAAGAACCACACACAATCAAAAGCTGATTAATCAAGCATTTTGGGGCAACAGTTTCTCAGCAGGTTTGATCACATTTGTACACCACCCCCAAAAAAGGAAAAAAAAATATAAACAAGTATGGCTAGCTTCTGAAGCATGAACTGCCATACCTGTGCTGTGGTACAAGGCACCAATATTATAAACATGCACAATAGTCATTATAGAGTGGAAATTGCCAGAATAGGTCACTGTCATAGTTTCCCTGCAGGAGACTGGCCATGTGACTGTGTGCACATCAAGAGTTTTAATTTTAGTACAGTTTCCAGTGTTCTGTCAAGATGAACTCTGTGGGCATTCTCATGATCCCTACACATGGGAACAGGTGGCCTTACAACTAGCAAGAAACAGGACATCATGGAGCAACAACTAGCCATTCTACCTCATAAGTGAGTGTGAGAACTAACACAATGCAGGGCTGTAGGGAGACATAGCCAATGCTGTTAATAACAGCAGTCCCACTTGTCCAACTCTATGAGAGGTTTTTTTTTGTTTGTTTTTTCATTCAGCTCACATAAAGCACAGCAGGTGCCTGACAGGAAATACACTGAGCTCAAGGACAATACAGTCTAGCAATGTCACCAGAATAGATAAAAAAGAACTCCAATAACAAGCTATACTCAAAAAAAAAATAAGTAGGACTGCCATACATGTATATGAAAAATATCCAGAAGACACAAAAGAAAGCACACATACACACACCCCTTACAGATTCAAAATAATTAAAGTCATTGAGGTGATAATTAAGAATATCAGGATTTAAAACAAACATGTTTTTTTTTATTATACACACACTTCAAATAAAACAGGAAGGGCCCTTTTCCCACTTTCAAATCACACGTGGAAAAAAACCCTATTATGCTGTCTGCTGCAGTTTTATGCCCAAAGCATCCCTATAGCAGTGCATGACATGACTAAAGCAATTCAGATGCGAATTCGCATCAGCACGAGAAGCACGTTCAGTGTAAACCAAAAAGTATAAACCTAGCCACTGCTATGCATTCATTTTGTCAGCAGCTTGAGTAAAGAAAACAAGCAACAACAAACACAAACAAAATACTCAGGCACACATCATGCCACCACAAACTTTGGTTCATTCTATAGTCTTGGGAGGTTGCCAAGACACAAATGCAGCAAAGGGTCCAGAGAGCACACAGCTTACCTGAGACATACAGGACATGACAAGAAGTTCCTGCCTGGGCTCTCTGCAGGACAGTCTGACACAATGACCATGCAAGAGGCTACTTAAAGTGGTCAGCTATTTTTAACAATGGCATGAAAGGGGGGGGGGGGGGGGGGAGGAAGGAATTGCACACCAAATGTCCAGCAGTGAAAGACAAGAGGAGACTTCTAGATGTTACCATTTGATTACTTCCACTCAGACATAGGTGTCTAAAGACAGGCTTCAACACATTTTTCCACATTTGGTTTTAAATAGGACCTTGTCTACTGGTCTATGTTTACATTGTGCTTACAGGATACGCTAGGTGACACACGTGACATGATGAGATAGACATGTATAGTGTCGAGCACACAAATAACTGTACTGTGTTCCTTTTTTTCTTTCCCCCGACTGAAAGAGTTAAATCAGGGATGCAAGTGACCGTTTCTGTCGGGATCGGGACCATGTCTGTCATGTTTGCGTAACCCTCACTAATCAGGAATAACAGCAATAAAACACTTTCCTGGTAATAAAATGGCTTTTGAGAGCAGGAAAGGGATAAAAAGAGTAATAGTTCATGGATTTTATCTCTGGCATAGGTCAATGCAGAGAGTAGAGACAAACAGTAAAAAAACTTATAAAAGTAGATGTAAAAATAAAATAAAACTGCGGGATGTCTAAAAAAAAAACAAAAAACAAAAAAAAAAAAGTCCTTTTTTGGGAGAAGGAGAATAGATACAATTGTTTATCTCGTCAGTTTATTTTCACCTTGTTCTTTCCTTCACAATAGATTTTCTATGCAGTTGTTTGAGCTTTACATCATTCTCTGTACATGCTGCATGCAAGCTTTTAATATGTGCTAGAGCCATCATAAATGTTGTCCCTCCCTGGATCCCTAACCTAGTGGAGAAAATACAAATCCTTGGCTAAACTATTCCTCCTCTCATATATCTTAAAGCTAGGTACACACTTTTAACATATGTCACCCGCAGGGATTGGGATAGGATCCCTTGGCCAACAGTTCAAGGGTGACTTCTGGACAGATGCAGAGCTAGCCAGAAGGTTAGCAATGCATTCTGTCACTATGGAGACAGCAGAGGGACGATGCGAAGAGCAGCAGTAGTAAGGAAGGAGAACAAGGAGTCAGGCAGTGCATGGACAAGATGATCTAGCAGTCCAGATCTCTCACCAATACAACAAGGGGGATGGTGGGCTGCTGTGAACACGCACACTTTTTCAACTTGCGAACCACTTCAAAAATTATGAATTGAAAATTATCTGCCAGGTAGAATCTACCTTCAGATGCAAGCCACATGCACATCACTCAGGCAGGAGGTATGGGGTCAACCTAGAAGTACTTTGCAATCTATCTGTAGATTACAATCTACGCAATTGTCCTTGGGTTAGATAGAGCCATCTAGTGTGTGTACAATGTCAAATACTATTTCCCAGTTATGCAAACAGTGAAGAGGCGGCACACAAAAGGCTTGCTATTTAAAGCATATATTGATGGAGCAACACTACATGTTACGAACCATCACGGTTCTTTTACACCTGATGAAGAACCGTGATGGTTCGTAACATGTAGTGTTGCTCCATCAATATATGCTTTAAATAGCAAGCCTTTTGTGTGCCGCCTCTTCACTGTTTGCATGATTCTACCCTCAGGTGGGTGACCTGAGTGAGGCGTAGCACCGGCAGTTCAAGGATTAATTTTCCTGAAGGGGTTCCAGGACCGTGGCCAAGTTCACAGTGTACTATTTCCCAGTTACATCACTGGGAAATATTATTTAGTACCTATAATAGTAAGGGCCCGTTTCCACTAGAGCGAATCCGCATGCGTTGTCTGCATGCGGATTCGCATAACCAATACAAGTGGATGAGACTGTTTCCACTTGTCAGTTTTTTGGTGCGTTTTTCTGTGCAGGATTTTTCTGCACGGTAGGGCCTGCAGAATTCGCCTGCGTGTGGAATGCAGGCGATTCGCAGGCAATGTATTTAATAGGGGAAATCGCACATGCGTTTTTTACCGCGATTTCGCGTGCGAATTCGCACTAAAACTAATGTACATTGAGCCAGGCAGTGACATGGTTAAAATCGCTGATAGCGTGCCTATGCGAAATCGCGGCAAAAATTGCATGCGGAATTGCATCCGCATGCGATTTTGTCAGCGGTGGAATCCCAGCGATTTGCACCGCACTAGTGGAAACGGGCCCTTATAGTAGCTCCTATTAAAAATAGGGTCTGCTTCCACTTCCAAAAAAACTGATCCATTTGCCGCATTCTAGCAACCTAACGCAGAGTCAAGATCTGCTACATTTTTCAGGACGAGCAGATGCGTTGCTCATTGCCCAGGAGGGGCCAGTTCCCGGAAGTCGAGTGATGCAAGGTTTTCGGAAAGGCTTCGCGGGACAAGACTGCTCAGGTAAAAATTTTTGGACGCTGCAGGATTTTGCTTTTTACCATGGAGGTCCTCTTTAAAGGAGTTATCAGGCAAAAAAAATTAGTTTCACTTACCTGGTGCTTCTACCAGCCCCCTGCAGCCATCCTGTGCCCCCGTAGTCACTCACTGCTGCTCCAGTTCCCCGCCACCAGCTAGTTTTGTTTTTGCCAACCTCAGGGTGGGGGCCGCATTGCGTACATTTTTACGCATCCCCGCTGGTGCAGTAACATTAACACATACATTTTTACGCGTTGGTGGCTCAATGCGAAAAAATTTCCGCATTGAACCACCAACGAGGGGGGCTGGTAGAAGCCCCAGGTAAGTGAAACTTTTTTTTTTTTTTTTTGCCTAATAATTCCTTTAAGGCTAAAAAACAACGTATTCTCAATATATAATAAGCACTACAGCTCACTTAAATCACTGTATTGCTACAGCAAGAAGCCACAGCAGTAGACACTTTGATCATTTTGAGGAGTCTGGATCTTTACAACATCCATTGTTTCCCACAGAAGGCAATCATGTTACTTTGCAACAAACAAGTAACTGTATCATGACATGGAGGTGATTTCACTGCTGTATTGCAATGCTTGCAGACTCCGGCTGACATATACACTGTAATATTCTGCAGGCCTCTGACCTTTACAAGCCTCTTCAGAACGTATTCCAGCAGGCACCTGGGACTCATCAGATCCATCACATGAATCTGAAACCGGTGTGAGATTTTCCTAGCTACATCTGCTTTCTCTGGGGCCTTAAAAGAAAACAAATCCATAATTCTGAAGCTGGGATGCTGTAGCAGGTCTATCTGACCACATTGTTAAACAGCTTTATAAAATAAAAAAAAAAAAAGCACTTGTTGGACCATAATGTTCCCACTGAAATGAACAGGATGCATTTCCCAAAATAGCTACTAACAAAGAGGCTGTCCAAATGACAGAGCTGCTCATGCAAAACCACAAGAGATATAACACCTGCAGGTTATCGGTTATACTGCACAACACAGCTCCAAAATAAATTAGGAGCTGATGCTGAGACACGCAGAGAAGGTGATTTATCAAGACAGCTGCAAAGAAACCTCCTGCCACCCTACTGGTTGCACTGGACAACTCCTCAGGGCTCGTTTCCACTAGTGCGGTGCGAATCCCTGGGATTCCACCGCTGACGAAATCGCATGCGGATGCGATTCCGCGTGCGTTTTTTGCCACGAATTCGCATGCGATTTCGCATAGGCAGGGTCTATGCGAATTTAACCATGTAACTGCCTAACTCAATTTGTATTACTTTTCTTGCAAAAAACGCACGTGCGTTTTCCCTATTAACCTCCCCAGCGGTATGGACAGAAATGTCCATCCATAAAAACATGCTGTGAACAGTATAAACGTGCATACACATCAATACTCTCCTGCACTGTATACTAGACCCTTGCTTGACACAGTTTGGCAAGTTACAGGAAAAAAAAAAGTTTTAAAAATACATTTTATCACTTTTTGCAAAGAAATCCTGGGAATTGAACGCCGGGGAGGTTAAATACATGGGCTGCGATTCGCCTGCATTCCTCACGCAGGCGAATTCTGCAGGCCCTACCGTGCAGAAAAATCCTGCACAGAAAAACGCACGACAACAATGACAAGTGGAAACAGTCCCATCCACTTTCATTGCCTATGCGAATTCGCATGCAGGCCACGCATGCGAATTCGCCCTAGTGGAAACGGGCCCTCATACATTAGACAGAAATGAAAGCCACAAGGCGCTTACCACCACTTTGCAAAGGACTTTTACAGCAGAACTAACAGCTGTGAATGGCCATCAGTTGCCACATATTAAAACCTATATCGGTACTTATCCGTTAGCCGGGCGCATCCGGCAGGTGGCGCTAATTACTATTCCCCCTCCAGGCCGACATGGATAGTAGGGAAAGATGTAACTCTGGTGGAGTTTTGTCGCCACCTAGAGGATGCGCCCGGCTAACGGATAAGTACCCCTATATCAGATATTGGCTGGGATCACACTTGTATGTGCAGAAAAGCACACATTTTTTTAAGGCATGTGCATTTCTGCATTTTTCTCGGTATGTTTGAATTTTTGGATTTGCAATCTTCCTTTTCAACAAAACTACATTACTAAATCTAATTTTTTTTTTATAGCTTTTATTGGCAGGGAAAAAAACGAGACGGTTGTACTTTACTATGCAAATTGCCACATAAACCGCTCGCTCAAACGAGGAACACAAAGTCATGAATGCCTATCATATGTAATATGAACTGGTCAATTTCCATATTAACTAATACAGATGATAAAAGTCTCAGGAAATAGAAGAACATTAGCAACAGTACTACTGCACAAAATAAACACATTACAGTGATTTAACCAAAAAGCTTGATCTATTCTTGATGAAAATGAATGCTTTTGTGGCTCCATAGAAAAGCACTGTTTGCAAATTGCATGCGGATTTTTTTTTTTTTTCAAAAAGACAGTGGGGTCAATTCATAAAAGGCTGTGTGGGGAAAAAAAAAAATCTGGTCGGGAAAATACCGCATTCAATATTTTAGACGTTTGTGTGCTAATACATAAACATTTTCATAGCTGCGATAGAAATACGGTGTTTTACCAACTAAACTGTCGGTAACATGAGAATAGTAGCTGGCTAAATTGTTACATTTGCTGTTCTCCGTGCAGAGACCGCATTATAATAAAAGGAGGCATCCCAGCTTCAGTTTAGATGTGCATGTTTTGTTATACTGCCTCTCCTTGCCCTGAATCTGCTCTTAATCTGTCTATTAGTCTTTCTAAACAATCTATTTAATTGCCACAGCGTAAAAGAACTTCAAGAAACTTTACACATGCCAGGCTTTGTGATGTTCACCTCCAGTACACATCTGAAAAACAGGTACCCAAGAGGTTAAAAGCACAGCCTAGAGTATTCAGGGGAAGCCTTGTTTGATCCGATCACTCTGCTGCTGGCTTGTTGGAGATCTCACTGCTTCTGCTCAGTCTCCACTACCATCAGGGCCCGTTCAGATCAGAAATGCGGATGGCTATGCGTGCGGAACGCGTGCGGACCGCAACGCGTACGAACGCATGGCCATCCGCGTTTGTGTGCGTTGCGTGGCTGATCCCATCACTGAAAAGTGAATGGGACAGCCACGCGTTTTTGCAAAATCTGCGTGCAGCATGCGTTCCCGGACCGCACAGGTCCGGAACGCATGCAGTGTGAACATCAGACATTGCACTCTATGCAATGTCTGATGTCGTGCGTTTTGGCCACCTGCACGCGTTTCCAAAACGCGGCTGGAAACGCGTGCAGTGTGAACGGGCCCTCACACAGTCCATATCTCTTATCACCTCTTCAAAGCAGGTGGTATGTTCCCTGCCATTACCGCCTGCTCTAACCTTTATGAATTGACATTTAATGACATGTGTTGAGGTAATTACCGCACAAGTCGGTAATTTACCTCACTGCTCGGGAATTTCAGCTTTTCATGTGGTAACAGCTTTTATGAATTGACATTTTCCTAAGTGCTCGGTAAGGTCAGCTGGTTTCAGCATTACCGCTTGCGGTAATGCTTCATGAATCGAGGCCTTTGTGGTTTTTGAGAAAATCAAAGTCCGAGTTTTGCGTACACATTTTAAGGCTGGTTTCACAGTGGGACGTTACAGGCGCACGTTAGAGCAGCCTGTAACGCAGCCCACCGCAAAGTAATGAAAAATCAATGGGGCTGTTCACAGTGCGGACGTTGCGTTACATAGTAACGCTGCGTCACAAGACAACGTACTGCATGCAGTACTTTGGACGTGGCTGAGCCGCGTTAGACTGCTTGCACATGCTCAGTAATGTTGCGAAGGAGCGGAGAGCGGCCAGGCACATGGCTAATTAAGGCACATGGCTTAGTGAATATAATAACACGTCCAGTGTTTACTTCCTGGAGCAGCCGCTGTGCGGCGATTGGCCGGCGGGACCACGTGATGACGCATGCGCACAAGAGTGCGCATCACGGCATCACTGACGCCAGAGTGAGCTGCACAACGCGGCTCACTCTGACGTCCAGATCCAGCACCACCAGGCGTTGAGTTAGGGGGACGTTATGCGACCTTAACGCCCCCTCTAACGCAACGTCCTGGTGTGAAATTAGCCTAAAGCTTACCTGTGAACCAGCACTGGAACACTCTGGAAGTTTGCATCTGTGCTCCCGTCTGAGAACAAGCGCGGCCGCACTGCTCAGTGCCATGGAGTCACTCTGGCTTGGCTTTTTCACCCAAGCGGCACTGTACTACTACCCAGGCACAAGGAGTCCTGAGCTGCACTTGTTCATGGAAGGGAGCATGGTTGTGATCTTCCAGAGGGTCCCAGCGCCGAATCGGTGGTCTCAAGGAGGATGTGGGAAGCCTCTACAGCAGGGGTCAGGAACCTTTTTGGCTGAGAGAGCCATAAACGCCACATATTTCAAAATGTAATTTCGTGAGAGCCATACAATATGTTTCAATCTGGGACAGTAGGGCTTACGTCCCTGTTGCCATGGTGATGTGTATACAGTTGATCCTCCCGGCAGCAATAGTGTCAGACACGTCTTAAGCTTCTCTTGGGTTTCAGCAATTTTCCCGAGAGCCAGACAGGAGAAATACCGACTAACACAGTGTTCTCCCCAGAATTTTTTTCCAGCCGGGTGGCATGAAAAAGCAGCCGGGTGGGGCGAGATGAAAATGCAAGGCAACTCTACTTACAGCATAGGAGGTGAGCCGATGACAGCCGGGTGGTCACCAAATCTAGCCGGGTGGAGCACCCGGCTAAAAGAGCCTGGGGAGAACACTGAGCTTGTTCAATTAGCTAGTTGGCTTTGGGGTTGATTCACTTTATAGGACAAGATCCCCTCACTTTGGCCCAATAGGCTGCCTATTGGGCCAATCATAGTGCGGGGATCTTGTCCTACAAAATCACTGGACCTGACAGGGCCCAGAGTGGGACAATTGGAGCAGCCATTCATTTTGGGGTAGTGCGAGTAAGTTAGTAGCGCATTCTACAGCAGTAGCGTGCTTACTTTGAAAAGTTTACTTGCAATGCTTGAGCAGTGTAGCTTAGTGAATCAACCCCTACTGATTTGTCTGTGAGCCAGATGTAGCCATCAAAAGAGCCACATCTGGCTCCCGAGCCATAGGTTCCCTACCCCTGCTCTGGAGGATCCAAAGTCTTCTCCCTACTGAGGTAAGTATGTGAATTTCTGGCACAGAGGTGAAACATTGAGGGAGCAGAGGTGGTACAGAGGTGGATATTGGAGGCACAGAGGGCAGAGATGGCACATGTGGGGGTGGGGGGGGGACACTGTAGGCACAGGGGGGCATAGAGGAAGTACAGGGGACAGAGATGGCTCAGAGGGGGACACGGGAGGCCCAGGGGGGCATAGAGGCAGTACATAGGACAGAGATGGCACAGTGTTTCAACTTATGGACAGATTGAGTTTACAAACTAACCTACAGTCCCTATATTGTTCATTAAGCGGGGATTTCCTGCATATTCAGAGCTAACAAGGTGCTCATTCTTTCAACCTTTATTAGAGAAATCCTGTAGTAAAAAAATATTCCTCTGGGGGATACTTACTTCGGGAGGGGGGAACCTCTGGATCCTAAAGAGGCTTCCCCTGTCCTCCAGTGTCCCTCCGTTAAAGAGACACTGAAGCGGAAAAAAAAGTATGATATAGTGAATTGGTTGTGTACTATGAATAATTACTAGAAGATTAGCAGCAAAGAAAATATTCTCATACTTTTATTTTCAGGTATATAGTGTTTTTTCTAACATTGCATCATTCTCTAATATGTGCAGATTACACAACACTCAGCATTCAAAATGAGTCTTTCAGAGCAGTCTGTGATGTAATGACCTCTCCTCTAGCAGAGAAAGTGCCGGCTGCTTACCTGGTAGCAGTGTTCCGGCGAGCCCTCCAGGACGGCCCCTCCTGAGATTGTGTAAGTCCCCCCTCCCAAATCGGAAACACCTTAAGAGAATTAAAATAATTAATTGATGCAGTATAAATCCCACCTCCTCACAATCTCCCACAGTTTATGCAAAGAGAAGAATAACGAACCACACTCCCCTTATAAATAAAAGTTAAAAGTCAGGGTTGGGAACTAGGCGGCCGTCCTGGAGGACTCGCCGGAACACTGCTACCAGGTAAGCAGCCGGCACTTCCTCCCTTCGTCCTCCAGGACGGCCCCTCCTGAGATTTAGCGAGAAATTTACCCTAGGGTGGGATGACTGCTTGCAGAACTTTACGACTAAAAGATTGGTCTTGAATGGAGAGGAGTTTAACTCCGTAATGCTTAACGAATGTCGAATGCCTGGACCATGTCGCAGCCCGACAATCTGTTCCAAAGAGACTCCTGACCTTTCTGCCCATGACGTCGATAAAGATCTGGTCGAGTGTGCTGTAATATGAGCAGGTGCTATTACCTGAGCTTCTGAGTAAGCAAGAGTAATAACCTCCTTAATCCATCTAGACACCGTAGCTCTAGAAACCTGAACTCCTGTTCTAGAACCTCCGAAAGCTATCAGAAGGTTAGCTGAATTTCTCCAGTCCTTGGTTCTTCCCAATGGGACATGAAGTCTAAGATGCAATATAAGTACCACCTCATTCTACCTATCCTGAGTGCATTGAATATTACCTTGAATCAGTAGGAGATTTAGCAATGGATTTAGGTGGGTATATCTACGTGGAAAACTAATTACCGGTAACCATACTTTTTGGCTTCTGCTTGCCTCCACCATAGGTGACCAATGAGAGTTAGAATAGAACCTCTTCTCAGGATAGGACCACTCCAAGGATTGATTTCTTGGTAGATCCAAAACGATAGAGCTTTATGAATGTGACATAAGAGGCCCATGCGGTAGCTTCACCCTCATATCCAGTGAGCTTAATTTACCTCTTTTTTAATTGAGAAATTAGCACATAAGGAAAAGAAAGATTCTCTGATCCTTGTGGAAATCAGACCTAAGTTTCGTAGAAATAAGAGCGGTAACCTGAAATCAATTCTATTCTTCAGGACAGACATGGATGGTGGTTAAATGTATAGGGCCTGTATTTCTCCAATACACCTGGCCACCGCTGTCACCACCAACAAACATCTAAGGACTAAGTCTGTATAGTGATAGCCTTACTAATTCAGACGAATGGCAGCCTCACTTTAGGATGAGCAGACTGTTGGAATGAAAGTATACTTGAATTCTAGTCTCAGGTACTGAAGTCTAGAAAAGACTTGAGATACAGGGTCTCTTTAAGCAGAGTTTCTCAGAGAGAAATGATACAGTCATGTACCAGGAACATGTCCCTCTTGGAAGGCCACATAATGGGTTATCAGGTCTAACTGCCCCCGACAGTTAGACGGACACCATAAACAAAGCCGATATTTACAAAACATTGCATTCTTTGTAACTAGGTTATAAAGCAATGGCTTATTAATTAATGAGGTGGGTCACATGCCCATGCCAACACAAGATGCTTAATAAAGCCCTTTGAAAGGTGAAGAAGGCTGTCTCCGCTCTATCCCCTGTATGCTGATGAGTTTCTGGTGCCGGAGCAAAAAGTGTTGCAACCAGCCAATGGCAACCGGCATATACATTCTTACACAGACCATGCCTTCAGATATCAAGAGGCCACTATAAAATGGCCTGACCCTGCTTCACAAAGATCATCCAAGATCTGCAAGAACAATGGCACCTTTAGCAAAGGTAGGGCTACAGCAGATGCCAAACCTGTTTTGGTCAGTCTGACGCAAAAGAATACCTGTGGTCTGATCCTACATCCCTTTTCGAAGTACCCTTCAAGGGGGAAAAAACAAACGTATGCTCCCCCCTGTGCCGCAACAAAAGTGTTCACACTCTCTGGAGAAAAAACGAACAACATTGTTCCAAGCAGAAACCAGGTAGCTGCAAATTGTCAAACATATTTGTTCGGACACCAGTTCTGAGATGGTTGTTTGCAACTCAACCTACATGCTAGAATAATATCCCTTCCTTTGAGATAAACTGATCTCAAGGAAGCACCTTGTTCACTGCCCAGCAGAATGTCTGAGCATAGGAAGTTTAAGATTATGGGTGGACTATAAGTCCCACTTGTTAGTTTAAACTGAGTCACAAGTGTAATTCCCAGTGTGAAGATTCACGAATCTGTTTTCCAACCGATTCTCTCATCTCTGGAGAGTACTCCAGACTGCCAGTAGATTAAAGAGAATATTTTCTCCAGTGAAGCACACCTGTCATGCATTTAATTGAGATTCAGATGCCCTGTACAACTCCAGAGTCTTGCATCTGTCGTAATAACGAATGGATTTTATAATCCATTCGATTGCAGATTTGGTTGAGAAGTCCATTTTTAGGGAGAGTCACTGGATCTGACATCCAGATCGATTTCTCTATCCAACCACTGACATAGAATTGCTGTTTGACATAAAGGCCTCAATTCACTAAGCTTTATCAAACACTTTATCAAACGTTTGATAATTTACCTCATGGGTAAAATCTAATTTTGAATTCACTAAGGTGTTATAGATGTATTGAACGTTTTATCGATAAAACATTCAATAAATATATAACACCTTAGTGAATTCAAAATTAGATTTTACCCATGAGGTAAATTATCAAACGTTTGATAAAGTGTTTGATAAAGCTTAGTGAATTGAGGCCATTGTGTAGACAGTTTGTGCATAAGCAACAACTGGAATACAGGCAAAATGAAAGACATAGCTTGTCTGTGACCACCTTTGCTCTGAAAAACTATCAAGAGTGTTTTTGATCCAATCCTTTCTGCAGATCCATCCTAAATACTCTACAGTTGTAAAACAACCTGCATATTATCTTAGGTCTTCCTTCATTTTCACAGCTAGGTAAAGCTAGAAAATATCTTCTGTATACTCAGATTGCTGCTATTAAAATCATGTTCTTTCATAAAGATCCTGGGAACACTTGTAACCCATCAAGGAAGTACTCAGGACTGCAAATGAAAAAGACTTGGGATTGAATCCTGAATTGCTGTCTCAGCATTTATGTTGCGCTTCTGTCCCGACGGACGGAAGGCGTCTGAGCTGCAGCCATTAAGGTACGCTCAGTAGGCAGTAGCAGTTCCAAAGAGCCTCGCCCAAGGACTCCTTACCAAACAGGTGTAGGCTTTCTGAACAGGGAGAGCTAAGGTACTAATCCCAGTCCCCAGTGTCAGAGGTAGAGCCCTTAACCACCACACTAGCCACTGTCCCTTTAATTTTTTTTTTTTTTTTTTTAAACTTGCCATCAGAATAACTTATGCATCAACCTTGCATCTATTTATATGCAAAAAAAAAACAGTGTTGCAATTCAAATGTCTATGTGCAGAATCCCTGCACATAAGTAAAAACACATCTGCTAATAGCTTGACTCCTGTGCATATTCCCTGCACAAAATGATCTTCTGAAAGCACACCTGCTACCAGCATCATTATCTGAAAAGAGCACTTGCTATTGCAAACAGAATGTCTGTGTATAATTATTACACACCATTGTTATCTGAAAATTAGCTTTGCAAACTGAAGGTTTCTGTGCATATTTTTTGCATGTAATTCTGCATTGCATTCAGAACATATGCCAATCCCTGAACATAACTCCTATCTGAAATGCACCATTGCATTCAGAATATCCATGTGCTAAGCCCTGCACATAATTATCTGATAAGTAGCATTGCATTCAGGATCTGTAAAGCACACCTGCTGGCAGATAAACTAAGCATGCATATAATTGTCTGAAAATGTATGCACACAAATCATTAACAGAAAACCCAAACTTGTTATAACATTTGTGCACAAATCATTACATGAAAGTATAACTGCTTTCAGAATATTATGGCCAACCAAAATATGTATGCATGTATTTGCATAATCCGCACCACAGCCATTCATTGTAATCAGCCATGCTTCAATCAAAATGCACAATCCCTGATTGTGGAAAAATCTACTTTGAGACCCAGATTTAAATGATTCCAACAATCAAGCAATTGATTATGTATATGGCTGCTCCCCTGTGGTATGAACGCTTGAATTTGAGGGAATTGCCAGCACAAAAAGGTGTAGCCTGCATAGGGCAAGAGGGTAAAGCTGCCCTGAAAGCTGAGAAAGTTGTAGCCATTTCCTGTTTCATGGGTTTCATCAGGTCAAATAAAGCTACTGTGGTACTTTCAGGTCCAGGAGCATAAGACTTAGACTTGATATAACTGACCAAACAAAGTCTTAGAGGTTCCTTCAGGCAACTTGCAACCACATTTAGTACATCAGCTAGACTTTGAAGTGCTTTTGAGTTTCTGTAGTACAAAACAACTTAAACACCAAGAGTCTTACTAACATGTACCCATTAACAATATGACAGGAGTCTGCAATAAACACTGCAATGTGTTTGCTTACCGGTGGATGTGACCTGACTGCTCAGTCTCACCAGTTGCAGCACTCTCCTGAGCTTCTGTGGTGGGCCCACTTGACTGCACCATGACCCCCTCAGAGCTGTAGCGTCTGCGTGTATAGCGTGGCCATGGCGGTTTACAAAACTCGCACTTTCAGCCGTCTAACACGATCAGTACGCATGACGTTTTATGCATGACGCAGTACGCACCACGCGCTCACGCGTATCCAATGATGCATACATGCGACCTATCATGCAAACTTGCGTCATATTCGGGCATGCGGAAAATCCGGCATCTCTGCTTACCGCCGCCATGCCCGCAGAAAGTATAATGAAGAGAGGGAACCTCTCCAGTCCACTTCATTCAAAATAGGAAAAAACAGGTAACCTCCTGCTTAGCTTCCTATTCTAGGCCGCACACCAGTAACAAGCCTAAATTATACTTTACAAAAAAATAAAAAAAACAAAGAAAAAAACAATAAAAATGGTGCAGCAGGTGCCAACAGGCTTCCCCTACTGAAAGGAACAACCTTCCCTGGTGCTTCCGTGGTGAGGTCTGGGAAACAAACAAAAAACTGTGGGAGATTGTGAGGAGGTGGGATTTATACTGCATCAATTAATTATTTTAATTCTCTTAAGGTGTTTCCGATTTGGGAGGGGGGACTTACACAATCTCAGGAGGGGCCGTCCTGGAGGACGAAGGGAAGAAAGGTAAACAGTTCACTTACAGTTGAGATAATAAAAGTCAGATAACAGCCCTCTCCACCACTAAGACTTAAGGCCCATACACACGTCGGATTTTTCTGAACGACGGGTCGTTTGAACGTCCCGTCGTTCACACGCGGAATCAGACGTGTGTACGGACTATCGTTCGCGTGATAAGACTGGTTTGCTGGAAACCAGTCTTATCACCCGAATGATAGTCTGTACACACGTCGGATTTGACGTGCGAACGACTGAACGACGGAACGTTCAATCGACGGGTCGTTCGCAAAAATCCGACGTGTGTATGGGCCTTTAGTCAGAGAGTTAATGGCTTGTTTGCATAGAGATAACAACTGGAGTTTCTTAACTCTTCCTGTACTGGAAACAATTAGACTGATGTATCTGATCTTAATGTTTTATTTCTTAGCTGTACTACACATACAAATCATAATATCATAATTTTTTTTCGCTTCAGTGTCTCTTTAAGTGCCCGAGTCCTCCAAAGTGCAGCAATGTAAATATTTACCTCTCCCCGATTCTGCGCAGGCGTACTAACAGCTTTTCCTTCGGGCTAGGCAGAAATAGCCGAACCGATCCGCTCTACTGCGAGTCCTTTTGCGCCTGCGCAGTAGAATGGATTCGATCAGGGTCGGCTATTTCTGCCTAGCCCAAAGGAAAAGCCGCTACTGCGCCTGCGCTGGATCCCGGCGAGGTGAATATATAGAGCCTTGTAAGGCTTGTCAGGGGCGGATTGTGGGAGACTTCGGGGGAGCCATCGCGGGATTGCCGGCAGCTACAGGGGATGTGGGAGGCCTCATTGGGACCCTGAGGCTTCCCCATCCCGAGGTGAGTACCTCCCAGAGGATGTTTTTTTTTATTTTTTTATACAGAGTCTCTTTAAGGATTCAGCAAAAACGTAAAGAATTTATCTCTGTGTGCACAACGGTTTTCCCATTCCTTGTGATATGAATAACATTAACCTGCAGGTGACTGAGATTATGTAGGCAGAATAAACATCATGTGTAGTAACTCAGTTAATGAATTACATATTTATTGTAGAGATAATGGGCCCATTTTACAAATTCTTACCAATACAAGTAAGTGTGTGGTTTTTGTAGGAGGGTTAGCTATTACATTTTTATTGCATTCTTTGTTCCAGCTGAGATTTCTCTGCTGCTCAAGCAGATAACATGGCGCCAGGACTGTCAGCCGAGTTTGGTGACCAATGCTTTTGCTATTGGCTGTCTTGATGCCAATAGGAAGTATTGATAATGAGTGGAATCTATACAAAAGTGATTGTGGAGAATTCCTTGGACTGTATAATGGTTAATGAAGGCCCATCAAGGGATGCACAGATATGATGCTTGTAAAGTAAGAAATGGCTTGAGCTGCAGCCAAGGATAATGGGCAATCTCCACTGGAAAAGCCTCTACATACACTAGACTAAACTCAGCTGATGCAGCTGTTCAAAGTGGTCTCAGGCAACAATGTAGCCTCTGTGCAGGTGTCTCCCAAGGTGGCTTAAAGGACAACTGTAGCGAGAGGGATATGATGGCTGCCATATTTATTTCCTACTGCAACGCCCTGTTCATCGGATCTACAGATAAGGCTCTGCGCCCCTTACAGCTAGTACAGAATGCTGCAGCCAGACTCCTAGCCAATGCCCCCCGCAGCTCACACATCACCCCAGTACTGCAAACTCTTCACTGGTTGCCAGTAAAATGGAGAATCAATTTTAAGATCTGCCTGCTGACATTCAAGGCTCTACACCACATGGGACCCAAATACATAGCGGATCTATTGGAACTTTATGCCCCTTCACGCACCCTCCGCTCTGCCAACAAGATGAAGCTGGTTATTCCCAGGATACACTTAACATTTGGTGCTCGGGCCTTTTCCTACGCAGCCCCTACTCTATGGAACTCACTTCCACAATCAGTACGAGAGGCTCCTTCTCTGGACAGCTTTAAAAAAAGGCTAAAAACTCACCTCTTTTCCCGAGCCTTTGAGACTGCATAATGCAGGGTCACAGCGCTTTGAGTCCCCAGGGAGAAAAGCGCTATATAAATATTATTGTTATTGTTATTGTTAAGCAATTCCAGTTGCCTGGCAGTCTTGCTGACCCTCTGCCTCTAATACTTTTAGCCTTAAGCTGGGAATACACGGCTCGATTTTTGCGCTCGATTCCGCGTCCGATCGTTTTTCGTGCTCGATTCTGCGGGCGATTCTCTTATCTTTTGCACGTTTTTCTTATCTTTTTCCATTGTCTCCAGTTCAGAATCAAGCGTGGAAACGATCGGGCAGGAGACCGGACGTGTCGGAAATTATCAATCGAGCCATTTAAATGGCTCTATATCAAGCCGCCGTGTATTCCCAGCATTAGACCCTGAACAAGCATGCAGCAGATCAGGTGTTTCTGACATTATTGTCAGATCTGCCGAGATTAGCTGCATGCTTGTTTCTGGTGTACTTCAGATGCTACTGCAGCAAAATAGACCGGCAGGGCTGCCAGGCAACTGGTATTGCTTAAAGGGGAACTGAAGAGAGAGGTATATGGAGGCTGCCATGTTCATTTCCTTTTAAGCAATACCAGTTGCTTAGCAGCCCTGCTGGTCCTCTGCCTTTAATGCTATTAGCCATAGCCCCTGAACAAGCATGCAGCAGATCAGGTGTTTGACTTTAAAGTCAGATCTGACAAGACTAGCTGCATGCTTGTTTCAGGTGTTATTCAGATACTACTGCAGATAAATAGACCAGCAGGGCTGCCAGGCAACTGGTATGGCTTAAAAGGAAATAAATATGGCAGCCTCCGTATACCTCTTACTTCAGTTCCCCTTTAAAACGGAACTGTAAACTCCTTAAAAAAAAAAAAAAAAAAAAAAAAAAAAAAAAAAAAAAAAAAAACAGTTTCACTTACCTGGGGTTTCCCCAAGCCCCCAGCAGCCATCCTGTCCCACACCGGTCCTGCACGATCATCCGTTCTGTCGCTGCCAGCTAGTTTTGTTACTGTTGACCGGGAAGTCGACGTCAACTGCGCGCGCCCCGGACTACGCAAAGCTTTATTTGCGTTCCAGCCCGCAATAACGTCCTGCGCCATTAGCCCCAGGTAAGGGATACTGTGTTTTTAAGGAGTTTACAGTTCCGCTTTAACAGGAAATAAATATGGCAGCCTCCACATCATTTTCACTTCAGTTGTCCTATAAAGAGTACTAGAGATGAACTGGAGAAAATGATATTTACTTACCTGTAGCCCCCTGTAGTTTACCTCCCTCACCCCCAAATGTAAAATGTGCCCTGTGCAGTATACTTCACTTATCAGTGTCCGCTGCTGGCTCCGCACTCTGTCCACACACATGCGCCCCATGTAGTTGCTGGTGTATACGTGGGCACCTGTGATGTCACGCATGCACCCACGATACGCTGGCAACTACATAGGGCAAGTGTTTGTGGACGGGGAGCGGAGCCAGCAGCAGACACTGACAGGTAAAGTATACTGCATGGGGATCGGAAGGCATATTTTACATTGGGGGAACGTTACTGGGGGCGGCGGCACAAGACCAACTCCCAAATGATTTCCTGCTGAAATCGATCAGTCATCGGCCTGCGGTGTATGGGCAAGCAACCAATCTCTATCCGATCAGATTGGATCAGAGAGAGATCTGTCTCTTGGTCGATCTGCCCGTCTGATGTATGGTCACCTTTACTCTCAGCTCAGGGAAGCTTTATAGCAAACAAAATATAGCAAAACAAAATATGAAATAGATACTTAAAGTACTAGGAAGCCTCTGGATGCTCCAGCGGCTCCCCATATGCTACTGGACCCCCCTGCTGCTTCCCACGACCCTCTCCCTCTTTATGGCCATGCTCCCTTACATGTTTGAGCGTGAAGTACGTTACATGCATGGCCAATAGCATGGAACAGCACAGGCATGCATGGACTGTACACATGCATGTGCAATACGGTTGTGCTCATACGTGGACAGCTGCATGGCCACGAGAGCATATCCAATAAGCCCTTGTCAGATATGCTTAGAGGGACCTGGCGCTGGAACAGTGGGCACCAGGAGGATTGGGGAGACCTCTGGACTATTCACGGGCTTCCCTCTACTGAGATATCTTTTTTTCCCCTCACTTGAGGTTCAAATTAAAAACTAAAGTATAATTTCAGCCACAGAAGTGGGACAGCACTTCTATTATAAAAGAAACCGTTTTCATCACGCCTTGCAACTTGTACTACTCATTGTAATATGAACCTACACTGCAGTGACACTGAGCGCTCTCTGAGCAATTTTCTAACCATCAGCGCTTTCTAAGCGCTTTTTAAAAACTGCTCCCATTGACTTGTGTCGCAATCGTGATTTTAATGCAAGTCAATGGGAGCGGTTGAAGTGTGCATTTTATCTCCTTTAAGTTTGTTTAAACAAGTACAGAGTAGCAAAGGCAGAGAGGTAGTATTTCTGAGGCACTCAAAACATCTACCAAATGGAAACTTTGCAGATAACGCCAAGTGGTGATATTTTTATTTCTTAAAGGACAACTGAAGTGAGAAGAAGTTAGAGGCTGCCATATTTATTTCCTTTTAAACAATACCAGTTGCCTGGCAGCCCTGCTGGTCTATTTGGCTGCAGTAGTGTCTGAATAACACCAGAAACAAGCATGCAGCTAATCTTGTCAGATCTGTCAATGTCAGAAACACCTGATCTGCTGCATGCTTCTTCAGGGTCTGTAGCTAAACGTATTAGATGCAGAGGATCACCAGGACTGCCAGGCAACTGGTATTGCTTAAAAGGAAGTAAATATGGTAGCCTTGCTTCAGTTGTCCTTTAAATATGCTCAGTTTACTATACTGTATGTGATGGAAAGGGGCAGCAGAAGTGGAAAAAGTTTGGTAAATGGAGCATACACTTTAAGCAGCACATTCAGTAACGATGATACGCAAAATCCGGATGTCACATAGATTTTATGGCTATAGCGTCCTAATATGGAAAATAATCACTGAGAGCTCAGGGAGTTATACATCAGCTAACGTCAGACATACAGGAAGAGTCATAAATAATGCCATAGAGTGAAGCGTGCTGCTACATAGTATAACGCTGCAAGTACGACAGTGAGTCCACAGGGACAAGTGGAGGAATGTTAATTGCCATGAAGTATCAATCATAAAAGCATTCCAAATGTTATAAAAAACAAAAACAAATGCTTAGAGAGAGAACCAAACTTTCCAAGTGTACTTGGTTTAGAATCTCAATGTGCTGTATTTGTGCTAAAGGCATTTTAGGGGAATGTGATCCTCCTCAATATGTTTCTCTTGGCTTGAAAAGTGAAATTAAGCACCTGCCTGATTAGTCATTATTATAAATAACTGGATGCAAAATCTGTTTATTTAAAGCAAACCTGATCTAAATTTTCTTCCACTTTATCCCAGGGCTGTGGAGTCGGAGTTGGAGTCGAGGAGTCGGGGCAATTTTGGGCACCTGGAGTCGGAGTTGAAGTCGGAGTCGTTGATTTCATAAACTGAGGAGTCGGAGTCGGCAAATTTTTGTACAAAATCCACATCCCTGTTAAGTATTAGACTAAGGAGTCGGAGTCGAGGAGTCGGAGCCATTTTGGGTACCCGGAGTTGGAGTCGTGATTTCATAGACTCAAGAGTCGGAGTCGGAAGATTTTTGTACCGACTCCACAGTCCTGCTTTATCCCATCTTTGCCATGTCCTAGATACTTAAGGCCTCTTTTACACGAACTGTTGATAGGCAGTCAAATGCCTCTCAAACTCTCACAACTGCTCACTGCTGCCTGGTAGCTGCTTGTTGCTGCCTGGTAACTGCTCGTTGCTGCCTGGTAGCCGCTTGCCGAACACACAGCTCAACAGTTCGTGGAAAAGAGGCCTAAATAAGGCCAATTATATGAGCAGCTGAAGGTGGTGCCTTCATCACTTGCCAGCTGCTCCTGTGCACTGTCAGACCTTGTTCACATTATAAACGGTTCAGCGCCGCAGTGCCGAAAATCTCATGCATCCGAGCAACGTTCACCTCCCATTTATTCGCCTATAACTTTATTGCTACTTATCACAATTAATTGATCTATATCTTGTTTTTTCCGCCACTAATTAGGCTTTCTTTGGGTAGTACATTTTGCTAAGAATTATTTTTTTCTAAATCCATTTTAACAGGAAGATTAAGAAAGAAATGAAAAAAATTCATTATTTCTCAGTTTTTGGCCATTATAGTTTGAAATTAATATACGCTACCGTAATTAAAACTCATGTATTTTATTTGCCCATCTGTCCCGGTTATTACACAGTTTAAACAATGTCCCTATCACAATTTATGGTGTCGATATTTCATTTAGAAATAAAGGTGCATTTTTTCAATTTGCGTCCATCACTATTTATAAGCTTATAATTTTAAATAATATAATAACATACTTTCTTGACATGCATATTTAAAAAGTTCAGACCCTTGGGTAACTATTTATGATGTTTTTGTTTTTTTTATTGTATTTTTTTAATTTTTTTTTTTAATAAAAAAAAGTGTATGTGGGTAATTTTTGGTGTGGGAGGGAAATTGCTAATTTTAAGTGTAAGATAAAGTAATTGTTTAATTAAAACTGTGTGTGGGTGCAGTTTACTATTTGGCCACAAGATGGCCACAGTGAAAAAAGTCCTGGATGCGAACAATGTCGCATCCAGGAACTAAAATGAAGAGAAGTTGTTTCCTGGGGGCAGAAATACTGCGCTCTCTGGATAAAAAGCGTCGGTATTTCTGCGGGGAAGTTAGATCGGTGAATGGGAATTATATTCCCATTCACTGATCGGGGGGCTAGCGGCAGGCGGTGCGTGGGCGGGCGCGCGCACCACGCACGCAAAGCAGCAGTGCCTATCTGGACGAGGAAGCTCGTCCAGATAGGCCGAACTGGATAAATCGCCGGCAAAAGCATTGAGCAATTTTTAAAGCGCTTTTAAAATGAGTGCACACCAAAACCGCTAGCAGATCCTCAAAACGCTAGCGGTTTTTGAAGCAGATTTCAGAGAGCGATTCTAGGCATGTTTAGAGACGTTTTATAAACATGCCTAGCATTTTTAGGAGTGTTTTTGTCTAGCAGATTACAAATACTGTTACAGTAAAAGCTGTTACTGAACATCTTCTGTAACAAAAACTCCTGGAAAACCGCCCTGATGTATCGTTTCCACAGCGGTTTGCGTTTTTCCTATACTTTACATTGAGGCAGAAAGGCTTCTGCAAACCGCAAACGTGCAGCAGGAGGCACGTTTGCAGTTTGCTAAAAACCTCAAACCGCTGCTGTGCACCATCCCATTGAAATACATTAGCCAAGTGTTTTCAATGGCGGATGCGATTGGTGGATCGCCCCTAAAACCGCTTGGTGTGCACTGGGCCTTTTTTAGTCATCAAAAGTGCTCGGGAGATCGCTTTTTAGAGCCCTTTTTCAAGCACTTAGCGATTTCCCTATCCTTCCTATTAAATAGCAGACGCTCTGAAAATGATGCAGGAGCCGCGTTTGCAATTGGATAGAAAGCTCATCGCTTAGGTGTGAACACTCACATAAGCTAACATTGCACAAGATAACATGTGGCATAGAATTCCAGTTGCTACAGGGAGCACAACAGCCACTGTGAGCCTAAATTGTTAACTTGCAATGGTAGGCGATACTGTTCTGGTGATGTTTTATTAGATGCTCCATTAGTTACAATCATATTTATGACGTATGTCATTTCTGATCATATTTTACTGTGCACAGCACCACAGAAGGTGATGGCCCTATATAAATACTTTATACTAGTAATTGACGAACAAGGCAGGGGTCACACTAGTGAAAATCATGTGCGTTTTGCCACAATGCAGATGCAGGGTTGTGAAATCGGAGTAATTTTTGGGTACCTTGAGTCAGAGTCAATGTTTTCAATAAACTGAGGAGTCTGAGTCAGAAGATTTTTGTACTAGCCCTAGTAAAAATTAGACTAATGAGTCAGAGCAATTTTGAGTTCCATGGAGTCGGAGTAGGTGGTTTCATAAACTGAGGAGTTGGAGTCAGATGATCTATGTACTGACTACACAGCCCTGCAAAAATGTGCAATGTTTTCCTATGTGTATACGATGTGTCAATGAAAATAATTAGCTATTGTTAATAGGGGTCTCTGTTACACAGGCAAATGCTAGCAACACATAATTTGCGTTTTGCAATGAGTGAAATCATCTGTGCTTCCCCCAAGTGTGACCCCTACCTAACTGTAATAAGATGCCATTTAAGGCTACTTTCACAGTAAGACGTTACAGGCGCACGTTAGTGCAGCCTGTAATGCAGCCGAACTCACAGCAATGAAAACTAAATGGGGTGTTCACAGTGCCCACGTTGCGTTACATTGTAACACAGCACGTTTAAACAAAGTGCAGCATGCGGTACTGTATACGCGGCTAAGCTGCGTTAGACTGTTTGCACATGCTCAGTTATGTTGGAGGAGGAGGTCTCCCCTCCTCCTCTGCGGCCAGCCACATGGCTAATTAATATTCACTGCACTGTGTGACGTGCAGTGTTTACTTCTTGGAGCGGCCGCTTTGTGCGGCGATTGGCTAGCGGGACCACGTGATGCCACATGCGTCCAAAAGTACGCATCCCGGACGCATGAAGAGCCGCATAACGCGGCTTAATCTGATGTCCAACTTCAACCCCACTTTGCGTTGCGTTAGGGGCACGTTATGCAACCTTAACGTGGCATCTAACGCAACGTTTTAGTGGGAAAGAAGCCTATGGGATCATTTTAGGATTCTGATTAGAGCTTTCACATTTCTGGTAAAATCAATATTTGTATGTGGATTGAATATACTGCTTATCACCAATGGTGGTAATCAGAAAATAATAATAGCTGAATATGAGAAAATTCAAATACAACCACAAATTAGCAATGGTTGAGAAGACTTGGAAACTTCCGATTAGGGATGATCAACTGAGATGCAAATAATTGTTCTTGCAGGATTATGCAAATTTTGTATGCAATTTTATGCAGCTTGAAAATGGACCAATCAATTTAAACCTTGGTAGGACTTGATTGGACCATTTTCAAGCTGCATATACAGTATTTGCATACAAAATGTACATAATACTGCATGAACTCGTAATTAACTGCATCTCACTGACCATTCCCACTGCTGATCAACTAATATATGGCTATGGCCTACATCGAATTTTGATTGGCCAATGACTGAACTATTTTACCATCTCCATTTGTAGAATGAGGGTCAAGAGATTTAGAATACTGAGAACAGATCGTGTAAGTAAGCTCTAATACTACATGGAAGTAGGAAAATTGTCCAAACAAGATTGGATATGTACCAGGCTTTAGTCTACTAATTAAAGACTACTGCTTGAAAGCATCAATGTGCATACACACATGCGACTATAGTCGTTTGAAACGATAGTTACCCGAACGTTTCAAACGACGATCATTTAAAAAAAAGCACCCAACGACCATTAAAGAGAGTCTGAAGCGAGAATAAATCTCACTTCAGACCTCAGATAGCAGGGGCATGTGTGCCCCTGCTAAAACGCTGCTATCCCGCGGCTTAACGAGGGTCCCTGATCCCCCAAATCCCCTCCGTGCAGCGGGGGAGCGCTTCCGCATTGGGGCAGGGCTATCCGCCGCAGCCCTGCCTCCCGCGCGTCTATCAGACGCATACCTCCGCCTCTCCCCCGCCCCTCTCAGTCTTCCTTCACTGAGGCCTGGGGCACACCAGAAGAGTTTTTCTTAGCATTTTGAGTTTTTAAATCTGCTGCTAATGTTATCCTATGTGTCTGTGCACACTGGAGCAATGAGGTTTTGTAAAAAACCCCATAGCATTACATTGGGAAGAGCTTTTAAAACCTCTAAAAGCTCTTCCCAATGTAATGCTATGGGTTTTTTTTACAAAACCTCATTGCTCCAGTGTGCACAGACACATAGGATAACATTAGCAGCAGATTTAAAAACTCAAAACGCTCAGAAAAACTCTTCTGGTGTGCCCCAGGCCTCAGAGGGGTGGGGGAGAGGCGGCGATGCGCAGGCAGGGCTGCAGCCGTTAGCCCTGCCTCCAGGAAGAGCAAAATTTACGACCAAGTTGGTCGTTGATTTTGCAGGGGGGGGGGGGGAGGTTTGGGGGTGAAGGGACCCCCGTTTAGCCGCGGGATAGCGGCGTTTTAGCAGGGGCACGCATGCCCCTGCTAACTATGAGCTCTGAAGCGAGATTTATTCTCGCTTCAGAGTCTCTTTAAGTCTAACGACGGACGAGCTAGATTGGTAAAAGTAAACAATCTAGCTCGGCGGATTTTTACTCACGACGATCGTTTGCAAAAGTAGTACATCGTTGGAAAACGGTCGTTCGTACTAGGCTTGACATGCGCATTTCGCTATTTCTCCATGGAACTTTTCATTTTTATGCGCAAACGCAATAGTTGCTTTACGTGATGAAACGTTCGTTCTAACAATCAGGACGTTACACACTTTTAAAAACTAACTTTACTTAGGTCGTTCTTTCGTCAATTAAAAGGTCGTTCGTCGTTCACAACGAACGATCGTTGTCGTATGTGTGTACGTAGCTTTAGTATAGAGTGGGAAAACTACTATTTTACATTTATACCATTCAGAAGGCAGCACTAGAAATGATCAAAGAGGTAGTATTTTTTCCATGTTAAAGGACATCTGAGATCAAAAATCGTCAATAAAATCAAGATGCACTTACATTCACTGATGTTTCCCCGCTATACAGCATCCTCTAATATTAGTCATGACCTTTGAGCCGGAACTTATTTTCGCCCCACATGCACAGTAGCAGCTTTGCGGACACTCTGTAGGGAAAGAAGAGCTCCAGGAGCGCTGATGGCCCGTGGAAAGAGCATCCACAAAGCTGCTGCTGTGCATGCGCGGCACACATAAATTGCAGGTAAAAGTTGTGACTAATAATAATCGGGGTCTAGGAAGGGAGGAACCCTGGCTGAACGGAGGATCAAGTGGCCAAACAAACACTATACAGCAGGGAAAACTTTAGTGAATGCAAGTGCATCCCAATTTTAATGACGATTTTTCACCTCAGATGTCCTTTATTACAGGTTTCGTTGCAATTTGTATGTAGCTTAAAAATGGACCAATCGAACTTAGTGCTGCCGATAGGGATTGGTCCAGTTTTAAGCTGCATACAAGCTGCAACAAAATTAGCATCAAGTAAGGAAAGTGTGCAATTCGCTGATGCTTTCTAGTCACTGCTGATCCATGTACATTGTTTGACATTCCCTAAATCTATTTAGCAGTGAATGTCACATCAATCAGGCAGTTTCCCTTGTCCTTCAATAAGCGTGAACTCCCCTGGGCTGAATAGGATCTTTGCAAGGGACTAATCCAATTTGGAAGGTTATTAAATGCTACCTGTCAACTTTACTGATTAATCAGCTGTCAGGTAATTCATGGATAGGTTTCCTGATTAGCCCTGTGCAGAGTCCTGCCCACAGGAATCCTGTATCCTGCAGAGCAAGAAAATTATCTAAAGTCAAATATTCAGCCCATCTCTAGTGATTAGAAGTGGAGTGAAATTCAGGAGGGCACTTCTTGCTGAGTGTACACAGTACACATGTGTACAACTACCCTGGGCTAAACCAGATCTTTGTACAGGTCTAGTCAGATTCAGGTTAAAGATCCATGCCTGGCAGATTTATTCATGGCTGTAGAGTCGGTACAAAAATCATCCGACTCCAACACAGACTCCTCAGTTTATGAAACCACCGACTGCAGGTACCCAAAATGGCTCCAACTTTAGCAGGGCTGTTGATTTGGTACAAAAATCATCCGACTCCTCAGTTTATGAAACTGACTCCGACTCCAGGTACCCAAAATTGCCCCAACTCCTCGACTGACTCCAACTCCACTGCTCTGTAATTATTCATTAGGTATTCTAAATCTAATTAGCCCTGTGTAACAATCCAGTGCCCCACACAGTAATTCTGCTTTCTCCTGAGCAAAAGATGAATCCATCAAATTGATTAGCGGAAGTCACTGTTGCTAACCTGGGGTGACATGTGACATGATGAGATAAACATGTGTATGTACAGTACAAAATGTATATAACCAGCATCCACAAAGCTGCTACTGTGTAATAATAACCAGGCTGTTTTACTTGTTTGATTTTGCTGCCTGAAAGAGTTAATTTCTAGGCATAGAAGTGACAGCTTCTCTCTTGTTGGTACCTTGTCAGGAATATAGTATACCTCACTGATAAGCAAATTAAAGCCATAAAAGTTTTCCTGGCAGAATACAACTTCTGAGGGCAGGGAGATAAAAAATACATGAACTTTTGACCTTTTTCTAACTCTGGGACACTTAATAGGCTGCCACCGATTAGAGACAGCAAAACATTCAGGCTAGGTTCACAGTGGGACGTTATTGTCCTGCGTGTCATAACGCAGGTTACCACACTGCAATGTTAACCCTATGTGACGTTCACAGTGCGACCTTAAAGTCACATTGTAAATGTTGTGTTTATTGCAACGCATTGCATTACCTATAACCGCAGACGTTAACAGATACAAGGAAGCATACTTTTCATTGCCTGTATGCTCCACTGTATCTACTGTATGTGACAGTAACACAGCGTTAAGGTGTGTTGCGACTTTTTTGGTGCAGCGTAATGTTGCGTTGCGACTTTAACATCGCATCACAATGCAATGTCCCACTGTGAACCTAGCCTCAACCAACTTTGTAAATGTGTATTTATATTTATAAAAGTCATTTTTAGAAGTAGGAAGATAAACTGATGAGATAAACAATTATATTTATTTTCACCTCGGGTTCACTTCAACCCGCTAATTAAAATCTACACCCAGTTTGGCAGCTGTTATCCCTGCCAAGACGTAGATTTCAATTAGCGCACAGCATGGATCCTCCGCTACCGCTGATCATGCCGCTCTCCTACAGCTACAGCCCACTCGTCCTGCTGGGGAGTTTCAGCAACAGGAGGGCAGTGCGATCAGCGGTCCGTGCAGCATGACTTCGTTAGATCCCGTTTTTTATACCGCTGGTACTGAAGTGGTTAAAGATCAAGTATTCCACATGCTCAATTCTCATTAGCGTTCCGTCTAGCGTACATGCACACCTTAGGCAGGGAAGACACTTACGTGTGCGCATTTGGTGCACCGTTTTTGTCGCACAGTGATGGAACAAAAACGGCGCATGCGTTACATTTAAAAAAAAACAAACATTACTGAGCATGTGCAACACACAACGCAGCAAATGTATTGCTAAACACACAGCATGCAGCACATTCTAAATATTGCTACACGTTACACATAACGCAACGTGTGCACTGTGAATGTCGCACAGACTTTGTATTGCTGTGCGTTAGTCTGCGTTGGAACATTTTCTAACGTGCGACTTTAACTGGTTCCCCGCCGCAGTACAGTATATCTACGCTCCTTTGGACTTCACTTCCCCGCCCGGAGCGTAGATATACGCACCCCCCGCCGCTACCGCCGCTACCGCCGATGTCCGCTCTCCCGCTCGCACTCCCGCGATCGTGCACGCCGCTGCCCGCTCGCCCGGAGATCAATGAACGGGAAAATACATTCCCGTTCGTTGATCTCTGCCCCCGCAATGATCTGCTGCTTTCGCTAAGCAGCTCGATCATTGTAAAAAAAAAAAAAAAATACCAGCCTCTTTGTACTTCCTTGGAGGTCGCATTAAACTGTTGCCATCTTGTGGCCAAATAGTAAACTACACCCTAAACTATTTTTCACACACACATACATTACTTATACAAAAAAATTAACTCATTACCTCCCACACTCCCCATTTTTTTTTTTTTTGTAATTAAAAAAAAAATAAAAAATGTACAATTAAAAAAAATACATAAATAGTTACCTTAGGGACTGAACTTTTTAAATATTTATATCAGGAGGGTACAACACTGTTACTTTATAAACTATGGGCTTGTAATTAGGGATGGACGCAAAACTGAAAAAAATGCACCTTTATTTCCAAATAAAATATTGGCGCCAAACATTGTGATAGGGACATAATTTAAATGGTTTTATAACCGGGACAAAAGGGCAAATACATTTCATGGGTTTTAATTACAGTAGCATGCATTATTTAAAAACTATAATGGCCGAAAACTGAAAAATAATGTTTTTTTTCCCATATGTTTTCCTATTTTCCCATTAAAACAGATTTAGAATAAAATTATTCTTGGCATAATGTCCCACCTAAAGAAAGCCTAATTGGTGGCGAAAAAAACAAGATATAGTTAATTTCATTGCGATAAGTAATGATAAAGTTATAGGCGAATGAATGTAAGGAGCGCTGAAAGGAGAAAATTGCTCGGATGCTGAAGGGGTAAAACCCCTCAGTTGGGAAGTGGTTAACGTTGCACTGTGAAAGAGGCCTAAAGGAAACCCGAGGTGAGAGACATTTGGAGGTTGATGCTGGATACACACAATGCAATTTCCCACCCGATCGAGGGGAAGTTGCATCGTGTTTACATGCCCAAAGTGCAACCGATTGATAAAACGATCGATTTCCAACGCTAGGTGCGCAAAATCGTTGGGGAGCCAATCGGACATGTCAGAAATAATCGCCCGATTCCCACAGATTAGGCAGGAAATTGCATTGTGTGTACCCAGCATAACACATTTATTTCCTTATTAAAAAAATACAGATTGACTGGCTGTCCTGCTGATCCTCTGCCTCTGAGGCTAGGGACATACTAGGCAGAATCACTAGTGTAGTGGAAAATGCTAGCACTTCTGCCGCTAATGAAAGTCTATGGGCCGCATGTAGAAACACACGTGCATTTTACAGTGTAAGTTTTTGAAAATGCATAACTTGCTGTATAGTTTTCAAAAACACATGTAAAATGCACATAATGGGCATGATTCACAAAGCTTTTCCACCTTATCTGTTACTTTTTGAAACTACCAAATAGCAAAAACATAATATTATATAATTAAAGGGAACTTTTAACTGCAACCAAATAAAAGAGTTGCACTTACCTGGGGCTTCAACCAGCCCCCCGCAGCCACCCTGTGCCCGCGGCGTGAAGAACCGATCCTCCGTTCCCTCATCGCAGCTAACTTTTGGTTTTGTCTACTGTGGGCCACTGTGCCTGCGCAGCCCTTGGAACACATATCCTAGTACGTATACATGTCATTGTCACACAGTAAACAGTTCTATCTATACTGCGCCTGTGCAGGACGCGTTTGATGACGTGTATGCGTACCAGGATAAGTGCGCAGGCGCAGTGGACCACGGACTGATCAGTCAGCAAAACCGAAACTTAGCTGCGGCGGGGGAACGGAGGACCGATTCTTCACGCCGCAGGCACAGGGCGGTTGCAGGGGGCTGGTCAAAGCCCCAGGTAAGTGAAACTCTTATTTTGTTACAGTTAACCTCCCCAGCGGTATGGACAGAAATGTCCATCCATAAAAACATGTTATGAACAGTATAAACGTGCATACACATCAATACTCTCCTGCACTGTATACTAGACCCTTGCTTGACACATTTTGGCAAGTTACAGGGAAAAAAAAAGTTTTAAAAATAAATTTTATCACTTTTTGCAAAGAAATCCTGGGAAAATTGAACGCCGGGGAGGTTAAGGATCCCTTTAAGGTAAGCAAAGTAATATTGAAATGAAGTTAATCAGGAATAACTTAGAGTGATTATTTTGCTTGTGTGTGTGCTGAATAGTTATTTTTATTAAAGGGAACCTAAACTGAGAAGGATATGTATTTTTCCTTTTAAAATAATACCAATTGCCTGAATCGCCTGCTGATCCTGTGTCTCTAATACTTTTAGCCACAGGTGCTCTGACTGAAGTCAGACTGGATTAGCTGCATGCTTGTTTCAGGGTGTGATTCAGTCACTATTGCAGCCACAGAGATCAGCTGGACTGCCAGGCAACTGATATTGTTTAACAGGAAACATCCATATTCCTCTCAGTAAGGGCTCATTTCCACTATCGCGAATTCGCATGCGTTTTTCGCATGCAAATTCGCATAGCAATACAAGTGAATGGGACTGTTTCCACTTGTCAGGATTCCTTTGCATTTTTCTGTGCAGAAAAAAATTTGCATGGCAGAGCCATCAGAATTCGCATACCGCATACCGCTATGCGAATCACATACAATGTATTTAATAGGAAATTCGCATGAGTTTTGGGTATGCAAATTTTTCATGCGAATTTTCATGCGAATTCGCATAGAAACAATGGAAAAGCACACCAGCACTGCCATGGTTAAATTCGCATACATCGCGGGTCTATGCGAATTCGCATGAAGATTCGCATAGATCCGCATGCGAAATTCGCATCCGCATGCAAATTTTTACCGCTGCGATTCGCACCGGACAAGTGGAAATGCAGCCTTAAGGTTCCCTTTAAAACGGTGATAAGTCATTTATGAGAAGTTTTGTAAATAGAGCCCAATTTATCTCCATGAAGGCACAGAGGAATGGGTTATATTTGGTTGTTTTTTTTAAACAAAAAATATATTGTATGTTTTACATATGTTGGAAAATAGACCAATTTAATGAAGCTAATGTGAAATTTAATTGGTCTGTTTTCAGGCTACATGAGTTTGTGTACAAATTTGTATACTTCTGCATCAGCTACTTTAGGGGACCCAACAGGAAACCTCGTGGGGAACAGTTCTTCAATCACAGTACCCTCTTACAGCACAAAGCATTGTAATTGGCCAAATAGTGTGGATGTGGTTTACTACAACCTATTGGAAACCTAGCTGTTCTAGAGGGTGCTGTCCACCTAATCACATTAGCAGAATTTGCCTGTGAGGTTTTCTGCTGGGTCCCCTAAGCTAGACTAATGCCAAATTATTTGCATCTCGTTGACCATACAAACTTCTCTCTAGTCAAAATAATACAGAGCTAGTGTGGTTGAGGTGAGCATGCAAGAAAGTACATAGAGAACAGTTCTCCAATCACAGCACCATCTACAATTTTAAGTGTTCTAATAATTGGCCGAATAGTGTGGTCGTATTATTACTACAATTTATCTGAAACCTAGCCATTTGAGACAGACAGTGCTGTCCACCCAATCACATCAGCAGAATTTTCCTATGGGCTTTCTCACAGGGTCACCTCAACCATACTGACTCCAATGATCCTAAAATTTGCCAAGTTAGACAGTTGCTAAGAACTTAATCAGCGATTCTTCAATCGAATTGTCCCCAGCAACTTCCTGTATCTGTGCAATCAAACATTACTTTTAGGGTGGATTTTAATATCATCATTAAAATATAGTGATAGACTTTCAAATGTCTGCTTCCAGGCAACTGCTATTTGCATAGTCAGGGATGAATCGCGCTTGCGCGTGCTGGAACTGCAGACGATTCTTTGCAAGTGTTTTACTGCATGATATGAACAATTGTCTTTGATTGAATGCAGGTTAATGAAAACTGTTCGGCTAGGTTCACAGTGAGACGATGCGCTGTGATTCGAAGTTAAAGTGGCAACGCAGCATTACAATGCGAAAAAGGTGGGAAAGGACATTAATGCTGCATTACCGTTGCATACAGTAGGTACAGTAAAGCATACAGGCAATGAAATCAATGCTTTCCTGTACCTGGTAACGTGTGCGTATAGAGGTAACGCACTGCAGCAGTGCGTTACCATAACGCTACACACGCTAACGTTGCACTATGACCATCCCATAGGCTTATCATTGCAGTGTGCTAAGCTGCATTATAAGAGTTTATAACGCAGATCAGCAACATCCCACTGTGAACGTAGCCATAAACTTGAAATTATTAATGATCAAAAAGATGCTAACTTTCCATGTTTATTGCATTTTATTTTTTGCAAACTGCATGCAGCTCCTGTACTAAGGCCAGCTCACATTGCACGGATCAAAAATTAATCTATGTATTTGTGCGTAGTGAAGGCGACAAGTCTGTTGACCTGGAAAAATCACTCCTTCCACAAACTGGCGGAACGGGGCTAAAGGATCTGTTAAAAACAAACCAATGCAAACAGATCCTTTTCATTAACATACGATCTGTAAAGCCGCATCTACACGCGTAGATGCGGCGGCAATGTTCCTTATCAATCGAGCCGCTGATGCGTGATTGACAGGACGGATCTCCCCACCGCCGATTCCCTGCTCGCTCCCCGCGAGGGGACAATGGCAGGGAATCGAACGGAAGATAAGCGGCGCGGGGACGAGCGGGTATCGAATCCAGCGCGAGCGGGGCCGCGGAAGACACGATCCGACGGCTAATCGAGCCGTCGGACACGATCCGGCGGCTAATCGAGCCGCCGGATCGCCGCCTCATCTACGCGTGTAGATGAGGCTTTAGGGCTGGTGCACACCAAGCGGCTTTTTCTGCAGCCGCTTGCGGCTGCGGATACGCTTGGTCAATGTATCTCAATGGGGTGGGTCACACCAGAGCGGGAGGCGTTTTGCTGAAACGCATACTCCCGGGGTGAGGCATTTTTTGGATTGTGGATGCGTTTCTGCCTCAATGTTAAGTATAGGAAAAAGGCAAACCGCTCTGAAAAACGGCAGTTCAGAGCGGTTTTGCAGGCGTTTTTGTTACAGAAGCTGTTCAGTAAAAGCTTTACTGTAACAATATATGAAATCTACTACACCAAAAACGCTTCACAAAACCGCAAAATGCTAGCTGAAACACTACAGAAAAATAAGAAAAAGCGTTTCAAAATCTGCTAGCATTTTGCGGATCTGCTAGCGGGTTTTGGTGTGCACCGGGCCTTAGGACTGGAACCCACTAGAGCGATTTTTTGAGCGTTTAGGGAGTGTGATAAATTGCTGGCGATTTCCCTAAATGCTCTGCCAATGTAAATGGATGGTGCAAATTCCACAGAGATTGCGATTAGCAAAATCGCAAGCGCAGGACATGCAGCATTTTGTTAGCGTTTGCGCTTAAAGTATGTAATCGCTCATCAAAACCTGCACGGTGCGATTTTGCTAGCGTTTTAAAGTTACTGTACACAGTAACAAAATTAAAATTAACTGAAAGGACCAATCAGACTTTAAAACACTAATCGCTACACAACCGCTGGCAAATTGATTACACTTTTTAAAGATCGCTCCCTAAAACACTCATGAAATCGCTTCTAAACTGCACATACAAAACGCTAGCAATTGCGATTAGCGATAGCGTTTTGCAGTGGGTTCCAGGCCTGAGATCAGGTCTGCTAAATTTACCGTTTTTATGGGTGTTGTGAACTGGCTCTGAGGCCTCTTTCAGATGGGAGGCTGAACTGTGGGCTTGCCGAGCAGTTCAGCATCCTGTCTGCTGCCCGCCAGTGCAATTCGGGTGCAATTTAAATGCAGTCTAATAGCAGCGGCTGTAACACTGCGCGTCAAGCGTTGACACATGGTGGCGTTATCCGGCGGCAGAGGACGGTGACATCCCGTTTCAGCACAGCTGCACTCAGATGTGACTCCGTGGGGGGAGGGCACCTGTCCAAGCACCGGTACCGAACGCAAGCAAGCGCCTGGCCAATGCAGGACAGAAACTGACAGGCAGTGCTGCCCATCTGAAGGGGGCCTAATGCTTCATACACACTTGAGATAAAAGTCTTTGGAACAGGCAAGATCACAGACCAATTTTACCCCCTTCCATATAGTATGAGAGCCATACTCTACACAGTCTATTCTATGGAGCTGCACTCCCCATCAGATAAAATCTTTGCAAGATGCTGCACACAAAAATGCCCATACACACTCAAAAGATCATTATCTGCAAAAGATCTGTTCCTGCAAAAGATCCATTCCTGCAAAATGCATTCATAGTCTGAGATCTGCAGATCATCATACACACCTTGTTTAACAGACTTCATCTGCATATCTGGCAATCATCTGCAGATCTGAAAATCCATCCTGGTGGATCTGATCTGCAGATGATTGTCTGTTAAACAAGGTGTGTATGAGGATCTGCAGATATCATAAACTATGAATGCATTTTGCAGGAATGGATCTTTTGCAGGAACAGATCTTTTGCAGATAATGATCTTTTAAAGAGAACCCGAGGTGGCTTTGTATAACGTTAGTGGGGCACAGAGGCTGGTTGGGCACACTAACACCAGCCTCTGTTGCCCCATGGTGTGTGTCAAAGACCCCCCTGCTCGCCGCTATACCCCCGCAATGCTGGCGACACGCAGCGTGTCGCCAGCACAATGTTTACCCTAGCGCTGTCTGTCAGCGCCGCTCCGCCGCCTCCTCCGCATCGCCGCTACCCGCCCTCGTCCCTTCCCTCACGCTGATTGGAGGGAAGGGACGAGGGCGGGTAGCGGCGATGCGGAGGAGGCGGGGGAGCGGCGCTGACAGACAGCGCTAGAGTAAACATTGTGCTGGCGACGCGCTGCGTGTCGCCAGCACTGCGGGAAGGATAGCGGCGAGCAGGGGGGTCTTTGACACACACCATGGGGCAACAGAGGCTGGTGTTAGTGTGCCCAACCAGCCTCTGTGCCCCACTAACGTTATACAAAGCCACCTCGGGTTCTCTTTAAGTGTGTACGGGCATCTTTTTGTGCAGCATCTTGCAAAGATTTTATTTGATGGGGAGTGCAGCTCCATAGAATAGACTGTGTAGAGTATGGCTCTTATACTACATGGAAGGGGGTAAAATTGGTCTGTGATCTTGCCTTTTCCAAAGACTTTTATCTCAAGTGTGTATGAAGCATTAGTTGTCTTATTTCTAAGCTGCATGCAATTTGCAACAACACTGCAAATTAAATTGTAAAATGAGCACCTCGCTGATTATCTCTACAATAGCATGGGCTTAGAATAAATGCAGGCCAGGCGTGCTGGATCCCTTGTGTTCTCCAGCAGAGTGAGCAGCATGCACAGTAGCAGAGGAGACTGACCTGTGTCGCTTTGCCGGAGAGGGAGAGCAGCGCATGGCTGGCGAACCTGCTCTGTCCCTCCAGCCCCGCAGCCCGGCTCAGTACCTCCACCTGGCGGCTGAGCTTCTCCACCTGCTCCCGCAGCCGCCGGTTCTCGCACTGCAGGTCGGTGACAGATCTGGAGAGCGGTCCCGCCAGGCGCAGCACATCCTCCAGCTGCCGCTCCACCCCGCGCCTGAACTCCTGCATCTCGGCTTGTAATCCCTGCACGGTGCCTCGCAGCGGGCACTCCTTGTCGTGCTCCGGGAGGCTCCTGCAGCTGACGGACGGCCACACGGACACTTCCACGCCGGGATCCATGCTGCTGCTGCTGCCGCCGCCGCGGAGGGCTGCGCTGACAGATGCGGGGAGCGATCGGCACGTGGGCGCAACTTCTACAGCAGCAGCAGATAGCAGTGCCCAAACATCGTGCGCCCCGCTTGTATGAATGACAGTGCCTTGTCCAGCAGCAGAGATTGTACAGGTCACTTCCGCTGTGCTAGGTGTGCAGGTGCAGCAGGATCAGATGTGGGCAGCAATACCATGCAGTGGGGATCAGGACAGTTCGATGCTCAGCTATCAGAGTAGGGTTAGCTGCTGCAGATGAGTCCAATGATCTGTCACCTGGATCATGTGTGTGTCCAGATCTGCACGCTGCAGTAGTGAGCACAGTGTCAGCTTGGGCGCCCCTCCTGCTCCCCCCTATTCTCAGGCAGCTGGAAGGAGATGCTCAGGCGGGGGAGGGACGCAGGAGACGGGTGGGGGGGGGAGTCCTCGCCTTTCTCCTCTGTTACCACGCTGTGCCAAAATAAACAGGCTCTTTATCTATCTCCAACCGAGAATAAGAGGAGGGGGTGAGGTGACAGCGACGAGTAGAGGGAGACACAGGGCTGGTTGTGGCAGATAACTTCCCTGACTTATTATGCAAGGCCTATGACTAGTATTTAGGTGCAGGAATACACCGATCCTATAGGTGCAAATACTGATGTGGTTATCAGTAGCAGACATAATAAAAGAACGTGTAATACTGATGATTATTTGCACAAACCTTTACAGTAGACCTGTGTAGTCATCACTCATTAACTTAGCTGCTGTGACTCCTGTCTTTGTAATTGGAACTACAATAATAAAAGTTAATAATTACTCAATAATTTACTCAGCCTCCATAGGTGAAGGAAGTGTACCAGTCATGTATTTTAGAAGTGACTTCATCTGTACAGAGTCAAAAACAATCTGTTGATTTGGATTTTTATTATCGCTTCCGCACAGATGACGCGCTTGTACCTAGTGTTCCTGGCCGTGCACCTGCTATGTCCTCATTTTATGGGATGGTCAGGCTGAATGACTGGCAGATTTTATCTTTCCGCTATCTCTTGCTGCTCCTCTCTGAATTTGTAGATAATGCCAAAATAGCCTCAGTCTTCACAGCCTATTCCTTGGGGATAATATTTAATTCAAACCTCATTAAAGGGGAACTGAAGAGAGAGCTATATGGAGGCTGTCATGTTTATTTCCTTTTAATCAATACCAGTTGCCTGGCAGCCCTGCTGGTCTATTTCTCTGCAGTAGTATCTGAATAAAACCAGAAACAAGCATGCAGCTAGTCTTGTCAGATCTGACTTTAAAGTCTGAACAACTGAAACACCTGATCTGCTGAATGCTTGTTCAGGGGCTATGGTTAATAGTATTAGAGGCAGAGGATCAGCAGGGCAGCCAGGCAACTGGTATTGCTTAAAAGGAAATAAACATGACAGCCTCCATATACCTATATCTTCAGTTCCCCTTTAAAGGCAACTAAGCACCTTTTTTTCCACAAAATATATACAACAAACCCCCTTGAGGTGTGCATAAAATAGGGGCACCAGGAAAAATGGGTGCCAGTTTTTGTTAATAAATGTATTATTAATATCTACAGATATGCTTAATTTTTAACGTGTAACTAGTGTAATTATTGTAGTATAATAATAAAAAAAAAATATATATATATATATATATATATATATATATATATATATATATATATATGATATTTTACTACAGGAGGCAGCCCGGTGGCATAGTGGTTAGCGCTCTTGCCTTGCAGCGCTGTATTCCTGGTTCGAATCCCAGTCAGGATAATATCTGCAAGGAGTTTGTATGTTCTCCCTGTGTCTGTGTGGGTTTCCTCCGGGCACTCGGGTTTCCTCCCACATCCCAAAAACAGATACGTTAATTGACTTCCCCCTAAATTGTCCCTAGACTATGATAAGTACACTTCACGATACATACATACATAGACATATGACTATGGTATGGATTAGATTGTGAGCCTCTCTGAGGGACAGTAAAGAGAGTCTGAAGCCAGATTAAAAATGGCTTTTTACCTTATATTCAGCAGGGGCATGTTTGCCCCTTCTAAAACGCGCTATCCCGCGGCATAACGAGGGGTCTTTACCCTTTAAATCCACCCTGCTACCTCCGGGGAGCGCTTCCGTGTGAGGCAGGGCTATGAGCTGCAGCCCTGCCTCACGCGTCTATCAGCGGCGGATCTCCGCCTCTCCCCCGTCCCTCTCAGTCTTCCTCGTGGGAGGCAGGGCTGCAGCTCATAGCTCTGCCTCACATGGACGTGCACAGGGGCAGCAAAATCCACAACCAATTTGGTCGTGGATTTTGCAGGGGGGATTTGGGGGGTAAAGACCCCTCGTTATGCCGCTGGATGTCGGCGTTTTAGCAGGGGCAAACATGCCCCTGCTGAATATAAGCTAAAAGCCATTTTTAATATGGCTTCAGACTCTCTTTAAGTGATAAGACAATAAACTCTGTACAGCGCTGCAGAATATGTCGGCGGTATATGAATAATAATACAACTTAACCTAACCCTACTCTCACACAGAACCTTCCCTTCCCCCCTCTCCCCCCGATTCTTAACCCTCTGCTTCATGATGCCTACCCTAAAACCCCCATTGGCCACTGGTTGCCCATATTTCCTGCTCTGACCCCCCCACCCACCCAAAGGGTGGTTTGTTAGAAGAGTTGGCCATGGGGGGCTGCCCATAGACCCTCATCTGTATGCACTCCTCCATCATATCCAGGGAGATCCACTGGTGCTGCAGTTTAAAGCTCCCACAGCGGTGTTGCGCATTCCTGACTGCAGCACTGCATGCTGGGAGATGTAGTCCATCATTGTGAGTAATCTGCCCAGGAGATGTACTGATATCAAAGGACCACATCTCTCTGCATGTATTGCAGCGGCTGGGAATGAGTGACACCGATGTGGGCACTTCAAACTGTGGCACCTGTGGGAGAAGGTGGAGGAGCCCATACAGATGGGGGCCTTCTCAAAGGTAAGTAATGCCTGTCATACCTTCCCCCATGCCCCCCCCCCAAAAAAAAAAATCCAATGTGCTCCGCTGGTAATACAGTAAATAACAAGTGTAACAGGTAGTCTAGGTGCTAAATAAATTATTGTTACATTTTACCTGTCTTGATTCTTCATAACAGGTAAGAACTTACATTCTTACCTTTAGATATTACTTGTTAGACTGATATATACTATATGGGCTCCTTCTACCATTTGATCTACTGACTATCAACCCTAGTGCACCTGCCAGGGGTAGCGTCTCTTAGGACACATAGGCTATCATTTATAAAGGAGCTGTCGGTAAGGGGAATCAATGCGGGAAAACACCGCTGGCGGTGTTTTAGACTTCTGGGTGGGCATTCATAAAAAAGTATCCATGTGCGGTAGCAGTGCGGAGATTCCCCGAACTAGGCTGGCGGTAGGCAGGCAGTAGGCTTGCGGAGACACGGAAGCTGCCGAGTTGATACATTTCTCCGTGTTCCGCTCTGATGCAGCTGCCTAGGAGGTCTGTGTGTCTCCATTCACTTACATTGGTATCGCCACATCAGAGGGAGCGGTACTTCCCGACCTCACACCGCTTGCGGTGATCTTTATGAATTAACATTTTGCTACATTTGTTCCGATAATCACCGCACAAGGCGGTGATTTATCACTGCTCGGTAGTGTCATTTTTTCATGCGGAAAGAGCCTTTATGAATGCTGACTTTGCTAAGTGGTCGGTAAAGTCAGCTGTTTTAAGCATTTCCGCATGCGGAAATGCTTTATGAATGATAGCCATAGAGCGTTTTTTTCAGGAGCGGCGACCAAAAAGGCCGAGAGGAGACGGTACTTCTCCACATGCACTGAAGGTGGTTGCTCTCACAGGCAACCCACAATTGTAAGTATTACTTTTATACGTCGGCCATTTTAAGTGACTTTATTACGCGATACTGGGCTCCTGGTGTCCCTGTGTTTTTTGTTTTTCAACTAGTCCATATTAATAACCAGGCTGTTTTACTTTGCTGCCTGAAAGAGTTAATGTCTAGGCATGGAAGTGACAGCTTCTGTCTTATCAGGAATATAGTAAACATCACTGATAAGCAAATTACAGCCATAAAAGTTTTCCTGACAGAATACAAGTTCTGAGGGCAGGGAGATATAAGATAATTGAACTATTGACACTTTTCTAACTCTGGGACACTTAATAGACTGCCACTGATTTGAGACAGTAAAACATCCAACCTACTTTGTAAATGTTAAAATATAAAAGAAAAACCCTGGGATACTTTAAAAAGTCATTTTTAGGAGTAGGAGGATAAATATCATTGTTTATCTCATCAGTTTATTTTCACCTCGGGTTCACTTTAGGCCGGTTTCACACTGTTAACCTGCTGTTTTAGTGTGGTGCGATCGGCTGTTCGCACCATAACACCAAATAAAGCCTCTGGAGATTAGTGCGCAGTAATCTCCATTCTGGTTTCAGGTCAAGCAGGAAGCGAGGCTCTCTAGCGCTCACTTCCTGTGGCCAAAATAAGAATTGCGTGGAAGTGTATTGAAAAAATACCCTTCTGCGCCTGCGCGCCACAACGCAAATGCCACACAATTTTAAAAAATATGCGTCACCATAGATTTACATGACTTCTGGTTTACTGCATGTCCCTGCACATGCTGGCCACAATGCGCTGCTGCTCTTGCGTTGCCCGCGCATGAAACTGGAGGCTTTCGGCACATCGCACTGCGCAGGTATGAAATGCCCCATAGCCTTACCCTGCAGAAAAACAGGGTAACGCAATGCGCCAGTGTGAAAGGGGCCATAAGCAGTATTGAAAATGTCCTATTGCCTTATGCTTTCCATAAACATGTCAGTTCCCATCCTCCATTATTCATTGACTTGATAGAATTAGCCAGTGATCTATTAACCCCAACAGGAACAGTTACAGTCGCGAGAACATGGAAACGGCTGCTTGTCGCTCAAAAAATCGCCGGTTATCGGGAAGATTGTTGGAAAATCTATGACTTCTGTATCATTATGCCTATGGAGAAATGTTATTGAGCTGGAACCAGAATGAATATCTGCTCTGTTTCTGTTATATTTCTTTTCATCACTTTCTCTTTGTTTTACCTTCCCTTCTGAACAGCCATGAAATTTGAGGAATACTGTAATGGACAGCAGATCTGTAATGTTTCATCTATTATATTTGACATTTATACAAGCCCTATGGTCTGTATTTTCTGTTTTGTCTCCTGTCTTTTCAATTTATCATGCTACAGAAAAGTCCATTGGTTATGTATACTCATATGATCATTACCAGAACTTTCGCTGTTTGCTACTTGTTCTTTGTTGTGCAAAACTGCAATACAATTTATTGTTAAAAAAGGATAATTGTAATCAGAACTATACTTTAATGTGAAGCTCAAATCACCTTAGCACATGTACATATTTATTATGACTACTGAGGAGGAGGAAAATAGAAAGATATCTGTGACACTGGCGTATCTCAGAGAAAGTTAAGCTGACCGAGAAAAATCTAGTCCATCAAATGGATTGTTCTTCCAATGCGGGTCAGCCAGAGGGCGTCTCAGAAAGTTTGGACAATGCTCATAAACATGTGATTGTTTCCCAATTGTAAAAACTTATCCTATTATGCTTCACTTTCTGGAATGAGATATAAGGACATCACTAGTGTTAAAATATTGGGGCAAAATATGCGCACCTGTCCCACTCCGTGATGTTCACCAGTAATTCCTTACCAGCATAGATTTTTATTGTTCAATTTACTCTGGTCCTTTATCTTTTTTTTTTTGTACTTTTCCTTTATATTACTGTTTAAAAATAAGCAATGTCAACCTATTCTCGGCAACTACATAGAATTTAATGTTAGGCAGTTTGGGAGGGAGGGGGGTTAAGGGTAGGCATCGCCAGGAGGGCTAGCGTTAGGCATTAGGTGGAGGGTTAAGGTTAAGATAGGTGCTGGGTTGGCTGATATTATACTATTAGCAGTTTATTTTGGCGCCCAACTGATGCAGCACTGCGATAATACCTACTTGCTATAGGGGACGAGTGAGAAATACCCATCGTATATGGTGGACCTGCCCTATAAAGGAGATTTTGTACTTAAGTAAGTCAATTTATTAATAAAATAATAGATTGGCCTATAATAATCAATAAGGCCCATAGACTCTACCTAGGAACTTGCCTAAGTTGGCTTGTGGATGATCCGGCTCTGCCAGAGTCCTCTGAGGGAGAAGGGTGCTTGACATCATAGCCAATCACTGGGAGGATACCAATATACAGCAAACTATAAATAAAAGAAACTGAAACCAAGATAATTAAGGTAAAATGAGTGTCTTGAAATATTCATTATGATTTACTACATGTCACTATGTTTCCTCTTTACGTTTTCTCCTTAAATCATTTTTAAGATAATTCTGAGCGTTGTCTATGTCACAGTTCCTCTAATTGGAAACAAATGGGACGTTCTTGTTATACAGGTTCTTCTCAAAAAATTAGCATATTGTGATAAAGTTCATTATTTTCTGTAATGTACTGATAAACATAAGACTTTCATATATTTTAGATTCATTACACACAACTGAAGTAGTTCAAGCCTTTTATTGTTTTAATATTGATGATTTTGGCATACAGCTCATGAAAACCCAAAATTCCTATCTCAAAAAAATAGCATATAGCGTGAAAAGGTTCTCTAAACGAGCTATTAACCTAATCATCTGAATCAACTAATTAACTCTAAACACCTGCAAAAGATTCCTGAGGCTTTTAAAAACTCCCAGCCTGGTTCATTACTCAAAACCGCAATCATGGGGTAAGACTGCCGACCTGACTGCTGTCCAGAAGGCCATCATTGACACCCTCAAGCAAGAGGGTAAGACACAGAAAGAAATTTCTGAACGAATAGGCTGTTCCCAGAGTGCTGTATCAAGGCACCTCAGTGGGAAGTCTATGGGAAGGAAAAAGTGTGGCAGAAAACGCTGCACAACGAGAAGAGGTGACCGAACCCTGAGGAAGATTGTGGAGAAGGACTGATTCCAGACCTTGGGGGACCTGCAGAAGCAGTGGACTGAGTCTGGAGTAGAAACATCCAGAGCCACCGTGTACAGGCGTGTGCAGGAAATGGGCTACAGGTGCCGCATTCCCCATGTCAAGCCACTTTTGAACCAGAAACAGCGGCAGAAGCGCCTGACCTGGGCTACAGAGAAGCAGCACTGGACTGTTGCTCAGTGGTCCAAAGTACTTTTTTCGGATGAAAGATTTTGCATTTCATTCGGAAATCAAGTTGCCAGAGTCTGGAGGAAGACTGAGGAGAGGGAAATGCCAAAATGCCTGAAGTCCAGTGTCAAGTACCCACAGTCAGTGATGGTCTGGGGTGCCATGTCAGCTGCTGGTGTTGGTCCACTGTGTTTTATCAAGGGCAGGGTCAATGCAGCTAGCTATTAGGAGATTTTGGAGCACTTCATGCTTCCATCTGCTGAAAAACTTTATGGAGATGAAGATTTCATTTTTCAGCACGACCTGGCACCTGCTCACAGTGCCAAAACCACTGGTAAATGGTTTACTGACCATGGTATTACTGTGCTCAATTGGCCTGCCAACTCTCCTGACCTGAACCCCATAGAGCAGGGGTCTCAAACTCAATTTACCTGGGGGCCGCAGGAGGCAAAGTCAGGATGAGGCTGGGCCGCATAAGGGAGTTCACAAAAAAAGTCCTCAAATGTCATTAACAGTTTTAATTATTTTTTTCTGAACATGAAGTGTCCTACCTTATAGTTCGCTTCAGTGCTCCAACTTACAAGTAATCCGCCGTGTCCCCGCCGCAAAACGAGGGCTGCAGAGCCCCCAAATTGCCCTGGGGCAATCCGCCGCCATTTCCTGAAAGGGGCAGAGCTGAAGCTGAAAGCTCTGCCCCTCCTGACGTCAATCGTGGTGCATCGCCGCCTCTCCCCGCCCCTCTCACTCTTCCTTCACAGAGAGGGGCGGGGAGAGGTTGGCGATCTGTGCGGCGATTGACGACAGGAGGGGCAGAGCTACAGCTGGAAGCCCTGCCCCTCAGCGCAGTTGTGGATGTTTGCCCGGGGGATTTGGGGGCTCTGCAGCCCTCGTTTAGTGGCGGGGATGCGTCGGATTACTTGGGAGCACTGAAGCAAACTATAAGGTAAAATAGTTCGCTTCCGTGTCTCTTTTGCCGGCGCGGGCCACAAAATATTGTACCGAGGGCCGCAAATGGCCCGCGGGCCGCGAGTTTGAGACCCCTGCCATAGAGAATCTGTGGGATATTGTGAAGAGAAAGTTGAGAGACACAAGACCCAACACTCTGGATGAGCTTAAGGCCGCTATCGAAACATCCTGGGCCTCCATAACACCTGAGCAGTGCCACAGGCTGATTGCCTCCATGCCACGCCGCATTGAAGCAGTCATTTCTGCAAAAGGATTCCCGACCAAGTATTGAGTGCATAACTGAACATAATTATTTGAAGGTTGACTTTTTTTGTTTTAAAAACACTTTTCTTTTATTGGTCGGATGAAATATGCTAATTTTTTGAGATAGGAATTTTGGGTTTTTATGAGCTGTATGCCAAAATCATCAATATTAAAACAATAAAAGGCTTGAACTACTTCAGTTGTGTGTAATGAATCTAAAATACATGAAAGTCTCATGTTTATCAGTACATTACAGAAAATAATGAACTTTATCACATTTTGCTAATTTTTTGAGAAGGACCTGTATATATTTGTTCTTCTTCCAATAAAACTTTTGAACCTAAAAATAAATCTTTCGTGCAATATAAACAGTCCTTTTAGCATATTCCAGAACAAGGTCTGAAAATTTGGGCCAGTTCACGCTGGGGCACTTCTGGGGGGTTTTCAGCGCTTTGCTGTTCGCCGCTAATCAGCAAAGCATTGGGACACTTGTATCCCCCTGGTATCGTTCTCACTGCAGATTTTGCGATTTGCATGAATGACTATTTTTACACTCTCGCCCTGGGAGCTACCAGTACGTAGCCTAGAAACTGCCCTAACTACGGCCACCTGAAATCTAGGATTATCCAAAAGGTTTTCTTCTCTGCGATTTATAAAGCTGCTAAAAGAGAGGAAGTTCTTTCAAGCAAGGCTGCATGTGTGACATGATCAGAGCCTTTCCCAGTGACCTCAGATGATTCAAAGATTACCACAGTCTGAGATTATCAGTTAAAAGTCTCTTATCGCAAACAGATGTCTTCTGGCAGACCTGCTACTGTAGAGTACGTGTCAAGGTTCCCAACATTACTGAGCTGATGCTTCTACATCTCAGCAGGGAAAAATGGGCATTTTGACAAGAATACCCAATGAAGATGTCCACCAAAATCCTGAAATCGTCTATTAGCATCTAATATCCAGGGCTAGTTAAAACAGTGATGATTTCAAAATAGCACAAATTATGATTGCTTTGTAAAGCTCTGCATTTGATATTGGGACTGTAAGATAGTTTTGGCATACCTGAGTTTGCCGTCTCATTGAATTGGTAGCGACAGGAAACAGTTCAGCGCCAAAACACCTCAATGCTGGGTCCAACCTTTTCCATTAAGGCTCGGTTCACATTTGCTGTGAAAACTGAAAGATTTTGTCTACTTCACAGATTGCAGATGTATTGATGGATCCTATGTTAAAACATACCTCACCCAAACATTAGTATTAAAACTAAGCACAGGGGTATGTTAAGAGAGAAGGTATATACCTCTGTGCATTCTCAGTTGTCCTGTCCAATTCCCTGGACCTTATAATTACTGGGCAAAATTTTAAAACAAGAAGTATCTGGCTTGCGGGGTCATCCCAATCATGCCTGCTCTTGGCCCCATCCACGCTCTTTGTCTGGCTGGTATAGCAGCATCTTGTCATCTACCGTATTCTGGTCAGATAGAATAGACTGTATGGTTTATAGCAGGGGTGTTGAACTCAAATACAAAGTGGACCGAAATTGAACTCTGGGACCAAGTCGTGGCCGACCTCAATGTCTAGTGGCCACCTCTCTCCCTTATTAAGTTATTTGGTGTCTAATATCCCCCCTCCATCCCCTATACAGTTCCCTGATCTTTAGAGGTCCTCCCTCATCTATACAACTCCCTGATGTTTAGTAGTCCTCCCTCCCCTATACGGTTTCCTGGTGTCTAGTGGTCCCCTTCTTCCTCTATACAGTTCCCTGGTGTCTAGTGGCCCCCTCCCTCCCCTATATAGTTCCCTGGTGTCTAATCCCTCCCCCCCTCCCCTATACAGTTCCCTGGTGTCTAGTGGCCCCCTTCCCTCTCCTATACAGTTTCCTGGTATTTAGTGCTGTCCCCCTCCCCATATGGCTTCCCTGATAAACTAGGACTTACCCTCCAATATAGCATCTCTGGTGGTCTAGAGTGGGCCAAACATAATGCAAAGTGGGGAAACCACCTGAGGGCCAAATCTGAAGGCTCCGAGGGCCAGATTTGGGCTACAGGCCAGAGTTTGACATGTATGGTTTAGAGACAGTATTGATAGTGGTACACGTGACCAAGCGTCATACAGACGCGAAATGGCCGTCGCTTCACCGCTTAGAGCCTAACACCCACCTCCTGCATTGTTTACCCTGCACCTCCTGGACACGTAAGCGATGCCCAGCATTACACCAGTTGTACACTTGGATTTCATATGAAGTGTTCTTTATGCCTGTTTGTATATTGACTGTTATTTCACGCCAGTTAATTTGAAGGACGGAAGGTGCACGCTTGTCTTCTTTCTTCTTGTGGTTACTACTTCTAGAGTGCTAACTGCAAAACACACAATTTGCTCACTCCCAGCTAAAGCACTTTTCTACCTTTATTTGGTCAGCAGGCTCCAGTCAGCCAATCAGGTGTACTGTCATACACCCTTTGCCTGCCATACCAAATCTAGCAGGAATTTCATAAATTAGGTAGCATTCAGGTGGGAGGCTTCGGTTAAACGTAATCGTATATTACATCTTTTACAGGGACGCCCCATGTAGGCACATCTCCCACACGGCTGTCGTGCGAACCAGTGTTTGTGATTTTAAATTTATTTTTTGCAGCTTCCAGGATGCGGTTGACAGGTGAGTGGTTAGGGAGGGGACCGTGTGGGAGATGTGTTTGTATACTCAGGACCATACGCAAATCACTTTTTGTCCTACGTTTTCTCCTAGGAGATAATTTTTCATTTTCAATTTAATATAACTTTCTGGCACTTGTCAACTGCAAAATTACCAAAAAGTAGGTGAAAGGGTACTATCAAAATTATGTTTAATATTCTCTTGCTTTCTGGTGACTTAAAAGGCACTTTACTAATACGTTTAAAAAATATCACCTAAAAACTCAGGAGAAAAAATTAATTGCATATGGTCCTCAGGCCCATATGCAATTAACATTTTCTCCTTAGCTTTCTCATTGGTGATATTCTCACAACTTGTAAATAAAATGCCTTTTAAACCAGCAGCAAGCAAACCAATGCTCAAAATCATTTTGACAGTACTTTTCCTCTACTTTTTCCATTGCAAAGTGCTAAAAAGTTATTAGAAATCGAAGATGAAAATTACCTTCTAGGAGAAAAAGTGAATTGCATATGGGCCCTGGGGCCATATTCAATTAATTTTTTCACCTGAGTTATCTTCTAGGACATAATTTTCATCCTCTCTGTAAACAACATTTTCATCATTTTACAACTAAAAAAGTACCAAAAAGTTGGTGATGAGGTACTATCAAAATAGTTTTGAGCATTTTTTTGCTTGCTGCTGGTTTAAATAGCATTTTATGACAACTTATGAAAATATCACCTAGGAGAAAACTCAGGTGAAAAATTGAATTGCTGGCCCCTGGGGCCATATGCAATTAACTTTTTCACCTGACTTTTCTCTCAGGAGATAATTTTTCATCTCCAATTTAAAATAACTTTTCAGCACTTTTCAACAAAAAAGTACAAAGAAGATGGTGGAATAGTACTACTAAAATTATTTTGAGTATTTTCTTGCTTTCTGCTGGCTTAAAAGGCAATTTATTGACACGTTTAAAAATATCACCTGGGAGAAAACTCAGGAGAAAAAGTGAATTGCATATGGCCCCTGGTCCCATATGCAATTCACTTTTTCTCCTGAGTTATCTCCTGGGAGATAAAATTCATCTTCTCTTTAAAATAACTGTCCATCATTTTACAGTTGAAAAAGTACGCAACCGTTGGTAAAAAGGACTATTAAAATTATTTTGAGTATTTTCTTAATTCCGGGCGGTTTAAAAAGCATTTTATGACAAGGTGTAAAAATATCACCTAGGAGAAAATTTTGGAGAAAAAGTGAATTGCATATGGGCCCAGGTCTCCCAGAATGTTCTGGGAGGAGAATTTAATTAAACAGCGTGAGGTGTGACATTGCTGGGAGGGTGAGGTTACATACCAATATACAGCACTATTTAACTGTAGGAAGTGTTTCTGATGCTGAAACCAGGATAATTAATGTAAAAATGGAGTATCCTGAATAAATTACTACATTCTATTATACGTCACTACGGTGCCTCTTTAAGTGCCCGCAAAAAGTTTCTGCAGTTGGGCTTTAACTACCTGTAGACCGCTCCACGCCCAGGGGCGTGGCCGCGGCGGCAGCCCCAGGATCGCCTGACGCCGATTGGTGTCAAGTCCTGGGGCTGCATTTTGCAGGAGATCGTGCGCAGGCTGCGCACGCATTTCCTGCTCGGGGGTGGAGCTCCACCCCGCCTTCAGTCTCCGAACGGCTATCGCTGCTCGGGACACTGTTAGATGGCGAAACCGCCGTCTTTACTGTTAGTACAGTGCTGTGATTAGCAGCAGCGCTGTACTGGGGACAAGAGAGTGATCGGCTCTCATAGGCAGAAGCCTATGACAGCCGATCGCCGTGATTGGCTGGGGAGGGGGGGGATTGAAAAATAAATAAATACAAAAAAAAACAGTCAAATACAGTAAAAAAAACAAACAAATATTTATTTTAAAAAATGTAACAACTTGGTGGCGATCAGACCCCACCAACAGAGAGCTCTGTTGGTGGGGGGAAAAGGAAGGGGGGGGGAGTCACTCATGTGCTGTGTTGTGCGGCCCTGCAGCTTGGCCGTAAAGCTGCAGTGGCCATTTTAGAGAAAATGTGCCTGGTCTTTAGGGGGGTTTACCACTGTGGTCCTCAAGTGGTTAAAAAATATATGTAAATTTGAGATGATGAAAGAACAATTCTCCAGAAACCTAAACTCTTATTCTCTACACACTCTAAAATTGATGACCATGTAATCATCTCTTTCCTGTTAGGGCTAGCTTCTAGTGCGTTCTAGAGTGTTTTAAACAGAATAATGAGTCACAAGAGTTTTTGTTCAAAGTTTATTTATAAGGCATCTGTGCATACACAGTATCTGGCAGTTTCACTGTGTCCCAGACGCTTGCTCAACAATACAAAAGCCATGGTACATTTACAGGAAATTCTGCTTTTATGTATGACAAGCAATGTTGTGATGAGCTTAAAATGTGACTATAAGTCTGCAAATTTCCATGAATTTGAACCAATCTAACTTAGCAGGTAGTGAAATAATTGTTATAGTACTTATCTTTTACCAGTGGTTCTCGAACTGGGGTCCGCAGACCCCTGAAGGTACATCAGCACCTGTCAGGGGGTCCCCCAGGGGCCACAGAAAAAATGGGCGATCTCGCCCACAGGAGAAGTGGCAGGCAGTGTCCACGGCAAGGGGAGCCGTAACTTACATAGCCGCGTTCCAGTGCAGACTACCTCTCGCTCTCTCTCCTCCTGCCGCTGCGCTCTCTTCCTCTCACCGCCTTGCGCCTTTCTCCATGGTTACCCGGCGGTGCCTCTCATCAAGTCAGAGGTGCCGCCGGAAGTAACCATAGCAGTAGGACGTGGCCAGGCATCGAGAAGAGTAGAGCTTGGAGAGAGGAGGAGAGCCTAGCGAGAGGATTCCACGCAGTAACAGGGTTATGTAAGTCTCTAACCTATACTGGGGCTCCATCTGTACCTGGCTATCTATACTGGAGCACCTATAGCTCGCTACCTACTCTGTAGGTAAACACAGCCAGACTAATCTGTCATTAATATGTGTATGGAGGTAAAAGAACACCCACTGCCTATAAATACGCCATTGCCATTAACTGCATCATGATAAACTCATTAAAAGCAGTCACATTGAAAGATGTAAGTGAACACAAATATAGCTTTATAATGGCTTGATTCCCTAACTTGATTCACTCACCTTCATCCCTCCAATCCTACACTGGGACCTTTAGAAAATATTCAACAATACAGTAATAATAATGTCAAATATGGTGCTTGTGCTCGTGAACATGCTGCCCTCTGTGTACAAGCTCGTCTGCACTGAACAGGCACCAGGGAAGTGCAGCTGCGCTCGTACACAAAGGGGAGAGCACCATGAAGAAGAAGCTGGTCGTATTAACCAAGAAAGTTCATTTCACACCTTATTTTTCACTTATTTCATTCTGTCACATAAGTGATATTTCCCTGGTGCTTCCATGGCAGCCTACTATGGGTTATGGTCCGCCCCCTTAACCCTATTGGACATCGTATCTATAAATCCTTTGAGTGCCCCGCTGACCACCATTCTTTTTTTTATTTGTCCTCCCTCTCTATAGGACATCGTTTTTTCTTTTATACTTAGGTTCCCCCAGGGTTTATCCCTTTCCCTAGGGAGGACTCCCGTGGGTGCTAAATGCACTCCAGAGAGGCTGGCTATATAGCTGGGCGCCTGGTGTCTGTTAAACACAGACGATCGCGCGTGCTGCAGGGTGAACTTTTTTTTTCTTTCTTTCCTCTGCCTCCTCCTCTCCTCTCTTTCCGCTCAATTGTTCCCTCTCTCTGCCTACCTTATGTGCTGGGGGCCCGGCTGCGGGGTCTGGACGCCGAGACCGTCGGAAGGCATGCCCATGCTCGGGGAAGTATGGCTAGGAGGCTCCTTCCTCCATAGCGTCTGCGGCGTTCTGGCGTCCTCTCGCGCGTGCGCGCGCGAGATTCTCTGTCAGATGTACTGACGGCGAAAGCCCCGCCTCTTTCCCTTCCTCAGTCAGGGGCGGCCATCTTGGACGTGGGCAGTCGCGCTACGGAGCATGCCCACAGCTCCAGGTCCTATTTAAACGGCCGTCCTCACCCTGACAGGTTGCTTTCTGAAGCTCCTGTCGGGAATAGAGGAAGGCTACACCGTTACAAGTACTTTAACAATAGAAAACAGTGAGTGGGGAGCAGAGTACATTTTCCTATTGTAGCTATATGCCTGCATACACTAAACTATGCATGGCATACATATTTTGTTAATGTTTTGTTTTTTCTCTCTCTCTCTCGTTTCTCTCTATGCTTGTTTATCCTGCAGCACCTTGTGGAATACCTCATTATGGGTCGGTCAAAAGACAAGAAAAAAGATAAGAGGTATTCTTTTAAAAAAAAAAAAAAAAAGGAGGGTCAGTGGCTTAGTGGATACTAATTAGTATTCCCTCTTTTCAGCCCTTCTAGACCTAAAACGTCGGAAGCATACCGTGCTCAAGATTCTTCAAGCTACTATCAACCAGCCTCCAGGAAAGGCCGTTCAGAGTCCCGACGAGATACGTCACAGTATTACTACCGTTCAAGGTCAAGGTCAAGATCAAGATCGAAGAGACGTTCTCCTACCCCGCGACGTCACTATACCCCACCACCAAGACATCACGCTACCCCACCACCAAGACGTCATGCTACAGATTGTTGGATGTGTGGGAAAAGAGCGATTCCTGGGAAGATAGTTTGCGAAGATTGTTTAGAAGCGAACACGGCTACTACTTCGGAAGACTCTTCTAGAGTTCTGGATCTCATTAGACAGGTGGTTAGAGAAGAAATTGCCTCAAAACCGTCTACTAGCGCTACGGGTCCTGATATCGTAATAAATGAGGAATCATCAAGTTCTCAAGTAGCGGAAGCACCACACATAGAAGTCACAGAGGAGCGTCATTCAGCAGAAGAGCACTCTGACATTGAAGAGCCTCTTGCTTTCCATTTTTCATTGATTGATCCACTAATCAAGGCCGTCAAAAATGCAATTCAATGGTCTGAGCCGGACGAGGCGGCAGCAGAAGTGGGAAAGTACTATCCTCAGTTAACCAAGTCTGGTCCTACCTTTCCCCTCATGAAGGAGATCAAGGGTATTATGGATGACGAGTGGTCCAAAGTAGAGGGAAAAGCTTCTTTTACAAATCGCTGGGCAAAATTGTATCCTCTAAAAGACTCTGATGCGATCCCGTTACAATCGGCACCAGCAGTAGATGCCTCTATTGCCAATCTGGCGAAACATGTAACACTACCCTTAGAAGATTCTGTAGCTTTTAAAGATACCTTAGACCGGAAAATCAAAAGTGATCTAAGAAGAACGTATCTTTCGGCTGGGGCTGCATGTAAAACTTCTATTTCCTTAACTTCAGTATCGTTAGCAATGAAGGTCTGGACAAACAACATCCAAGAAGCTGTGAAGGCTGGTGCTGACACAGAACATATCGTGTCTGCCCTTGAAGATTTGAAGATAGCAGCCGACTTTGTCGGAGAAGCAGCCATAGACGGGGTTCGTGCCTGCTCAAGAGCAATGCTGTCTTCCGTTACAGCTAGAAGGGGGTTTTGGTTGAGACCGTGGAGTGCCGACTCAACTTCCAAACAAGCTTGGATTAAAATCCCTTTTAATGGCAGAATGCTCTTCGGAGAAAAATTAGACGCAGCGATCTCTAGAAAGTCCGGAGGAAGGTCGGGCGATATTCCGCAAGACAGAAAGATCAGGAAACAGCGCTTTAACCAAACGCAGCAATTCCAGAGGTACAGGAATATAAGATCTTATAGGCCAGGAAAGGAATATCAAAGAAAGTGGCAAGGAGGCCAATCTTCTCTACCAAAGTCCACAAAATCTACCTCCACTGGTCGGCAGGCTCAGGGTAAGTCCTTTTGAGGCCTTGTCCGTCCACACTCTGCCGGTTGGGGCGAGGCTCAGTTCCTTTGCTCGAGTGTGGGCGGACAAGGTTTCGGATCCTTGGGTCTTGTCGACCATAAAAGACGGTCACAAATGGCAATTCAAGACCTATCCAGAGGACATATACCTGACAACCAGACTACCTTGTCAAAAAGAAAAAAGATTATGTTTAATCCAGTACGTGAATCAATTAATCCAACAGAACGCCGTCAAGAATGTTCCCATCTTACAAAGGGGCAAAGGCGTCTACTCGCCTCTCTTTTTGGTCGCAAAAAAGACTGGAGACTGGAGGCCAGTAATAGATCTAAAGAGACTGAACAAACACATACTACTTCCGAGGTTCAAGATGGAATCCCTTCAGTCAATCATATTATCAGTTCAGCCGAACGACTTCATGGTCTCTATGGACCTAAGAGATGCATATTTCCACATACCAATCCATGCTCGGTTCCAGAAATACCTGAGATTCGTGGTTCAAGACCTCCATCTTCAGTTCATAGCTCTGTTGTTTGGTCTCTCCACATCTCCCAGAACATTTTCGAAAGTTTTGCAAGCACCAATAGCAATCTTGAGGCAGGATGGTGTACGAATTTTCCACTATCTGGACGACATGCTAATTTTGTCGGCCTCCCGAGAGGGTCTGCTTCAACACACGAAGAAATCACTCTCGTTACTACAAGAGATGGGCTGGGTGATCAATCTGCAAAAAAGTCAGTTGACTCCGTCCAGAACAATGACATACCTGGGAGCATGTTTCAATACAATCAGAAATACAGTGTCTCTGCCTGTAGCGAAGGTTCCGGTCATTCTTCATTGGATTTTCAAAACTTTGACTTCATCTCGTATGACGGCAAGACAGTGTCTGCAACTGTTGGGAACTCTAGCAGCAACTATCCCAATGATAAGATGGGCACACTGGCACATGCGCGGGTTTCAACTACCTTTCCTACTACAGTGGAACAAGAGCAACATGAATCAACTAATAGTTATCTCTACATCAATGAAGAACTCTCTGCTGTGGTGGACCAAAGAGGAAAACCTTCTTCTGGGTTTTTCCTTACTTCCGATTCCATGGATATTCGTGACTACGAAGGCCAGCAATCTCGGCTGGGGAGCCTGGTGTCAGGACAGGATAGTCCAGTCACGCTGGCCGTCTCGCCCTGTCAAAAGCAGTTCGAACTTCTTAGAATTGAGGGCAGCACGTCTAGCCCTGGAAGCTTTTGCGCCTCTGATACAAGGCAGCCCGGTTTGCTTGAGGACCGACAACACAACTACAGTAGCATATGTGCAGAATCAAGGAGGGACTCACAGCCACATACTGTCTCAGGAAGCAGCTCTCCTGTTTGTCTGGGCAGAGAAGAACTTGTCGTACCTCAAAGCAGTTCATATTCCTGGTGCTCTCAACAGCAAAGCGGACTTCCTTTCGAGATCTATAATAGACAACAACGAGTGGGCTCTGGATCAAGAAGTCTTTCACCAACTCACACGGAGGTTTGGAGTACCAGTAATAGACCTCTTTGCCTCGGCACACAACAGCAAATTGCCCCAGTTCTTCTCCAGAGCTCCTTGTCCAACAGCCCTGGCTGTAGACGCACTATCCCAGCCCTGGCCACCCCTACTTTTATATGCCTTTCCACCGGTCCCGCTGATCTTTCGGTTTCTTCGCAAAGTGTCGTTGGAGACTTCAACAGTTCTAGCGATTCTACCACACTGGCCATGCAGGATCTGGTTTCCACTGCTAATGCAGCTATCACAGTCCCAGCCGGTGTTCCTTCAGAACTCCCCCAGACTGCTGTCTCAAGCGGGGATATTCCATCCAGCACCGCACAAGCTCCACTTGGCTGCCTGGATGTTGAGTGGAAAAGGCTTTCGGCTCTAGGTTGCTCAAACGCGGCTGTAAACACTTTACTGAAAGCCAGGAAAACTTCAACAAACACAGTTTACAAGAAAGTCTGGGAAAAATTTTCACAGTTCGCCTCCAGGAATAAGTTTGATCCTCTCAAAGCTTCAGTAGCCAACGTAATAGATTTTCTGCAGGCTGGGCTGGATATTGGACTAAGTTACAATACCTTAAAACTTCAGGTAACAGCATTGTCTACCGTCTCAGGACAAAGATGGTCATTGAATACGTTCGTCCAACAGTTTTTGAAAGCAGCACTAAAGTTGAAGCCACCCAGGAGAAATTGTTTTCCAAAGTGGGACTTGCCAGTTGTGCTTGACTACTTAAGCTCGGCCCCGTTTTGTCCGCTGAAAGATTGCTCAATTACAAACCTAACACATAAGTTGGCTTTCGTGCTTGCAATTACATCAGCAAGGAGAGTTTCTGAGATTTATGCCTTAGGGTGTTCTGATCCCTATGTTGTATTTCATCATGATAGGGTAGTGCTGAGGCCTATCCTGGAGTTCTTACCGAAAGTCGTGACAGTTTTTCATTTGGACAATGAATGGACTTTACCTGCCTTTATGGACAAGGACAATCCTTCTACTCCTCATGCGCTAGATGTAGTCTCCTTATTAAAGAGATACCTGGAAATATCACAGCCATTCAGAAGCTCCCAGCGCTTGCTGTTACTCCCAAATGGTAGCCGGAAAGGAAAGGAGGCTTCAATTAGAACTATTGCAGCTTGGATCCGTAAAATCATCAGCGATACATACAGGTCTAGAGGGCTTGCTCCTCCTGTTAAAACTACGGCCCATTCTACTAGAGGTATAGCAGCTTCGTGGGCAACTTTGGCCGGAGTATCACTTCCAGCAATCTGCAAATCGGCAGGATGGTCTTCTAGTAACACCTTTATTGACCACTACAGAATTGATCCTTCATTACTTACCTCAGCCTCTGTTGGTCGATCAATTATTGATGTGGCTTCTGCTATGCAATAAATACTTTTTTTTCCCCTCCCTTTGGCGTTTTCCTTTTGGATAGTTAAATCCCATTGTAGGCTGCCATGGAAGCACCAGGGAAACAGGAAAATTGGAATACTTACCTACAAGAAATTTTCCTTTCCTGGTGCAATTCCATGGCAGCATACGAACCCACCCATTTCGGGAGGACGATAGTAACAAGAATGGTGGTCAGCGGGGCACTCAAAGGATTTATAGATACGATGTCCAATAGGGTTAAGGGGGCGGACCATAACCCATAGTAGGCTGCCATCGAATTGCACCAGGAAAGGAAAATTTCTTGTAGGTAAGTATTCCAATTTTCCTGTATTTTTTCTGTTATTAAAAATTGGGTTTGTTTGCAATAGTACCCCTTTAAATCCTCCTGGTCCCCAACCATGAAAAACTGGATATACTTACACTTGAGTTATTTAAAATATCCAGCTTAGTTAATAGGGACAAACATTTGGGTTGATGTATAGACGAGGTTGGCCTATATCCGTGCATATACAATACTCAATCCTGGTTAAGACACTGTAAGGCCTAGCGGATCCACTGTCTTATTAACAATTCCTATCTCCACTGCAGTCTTCACCCTATGTGGCACGTCCCCAATCAGCCTCGGGAGACTTGGTGCACCTACCCAGCACACGGGTACACCCAGACCCTAATGCACAGTAGATACAGTATGGAGACTGATGAGGCTAGGACAGGGGTACAACCCAAGACCCACCAGGCAGTGGTACTGGCAAAGCAGAATAGTTAAACAGTTCAATGTAATACAATGAAATATGATATATATATATATGTGCTGGGTATTAAAATACACCCCCCCCCCCCCCAAAAAAAAGGAAAGGAGCGATTGTGCATAAGTGCCCCCAGTATAGGTAATATAGTTGCCCCAGTATAGGTAGCATAGTTGCCCCCACAATAGATAGTATAGTTGCCCCCGGTATGGGGGAAGCTTGGAAGGAGGGGCAGCGAGAACAGCGCCCCCTCCTTCTGGCCCCTCCCCCTCTAGGTTAGCAGCAGCAGACAGGAGCAGACGGAAAGGAATTACTCACCTGCGTTCCAGGCAATGACGCACAGTGTCATCGTCAGGTGACACTGGTCTCCGCCTTCTCCACCGCTCACTGTGCTTCTGCTAAATCAGGAAGCACAATGAGCGGTGGAGAAGGCGGAGACCAGTGTCACGTGACGATAACACTTCACGGCATTGCCTGGAATGCAGGAAGCAGGAGAGTAATTTCTCTCCGCCCGCTCTTGCCCGCTCCTGTTTGCTGCCGCTAATCTAAAGGGAGGGAAGCACAAGAAGGAGGGGACCCAGGTGAGGGAGGTGGGGGTCTGGCCCCCCTCCCCACCGCTGTCCCCGCTGCCCCTTCTTCTTTTTCTGCTATCCCCCTCCTGAAATATGGCCTCTGTAGGAGGCCTTGATGACACCCCGTCCCATGTGTCATCTGGTGCACTCCGCCCTCCATTACCATAATGCAACATTTACAACGCTAACGTTGCACTGTGAACATCACATAGGCTTAACATTGCAGTGCAGTAAACTGCGTTTTAACACTTTAACGCAGGGCATTAACGTCCCACTCTGAACGTAACCTCAGTGTGATTTTTTTTAAATGCTCTCAGAGAGACCTACAAATGTGCGAAAGAAAATGATGTCCCTTTTCTTCACTGCAAAGCTAAAATGATGAAATTATTGCAGTAACTGTTTACAACTGTGTTGAATTAGTGATTGGGAGTCAGGAAGGTTCAGCTGACTGCGGGGACTTACCATTAGTCTAATGATGTTGAAATGAAGCAGGAAGCAGTACAGTGGTGTCGTTATTTATAAATAAAAATCATTTTATTTAAAACATCTGGACTATGGTTCTGGCTGCCCAGGATGTCAGGAGCACAATTGGATTCTGACGCTTACATCATCTGCATAAATTACAGAGCTACTCTAGGCAAGCAAAACGTATCAGTGTTCTGCTAATGCAATCTATGGAGCCATGTATCTGTGCTGCAATCAGAAAGTTCATGCAGTTTAGTTTTATTTGGGTTTAACATAATGATTTGAGTTATTACCAGGCATTTCTAGAAGACTCATGGCTCCCAACTGTGTCTCTTTTGGATGAACAATTCATAGTTTTTTTGAGGAAAACTTCCATGTCCCTCTTTTATCCCCATTCATCCCTCTTTTGAAGAAATAAATGTGTTTATATACTAAAACTGTTTATGTACATACATGTCATATTAACATACTTTAGATTAAAAATAACCAAGGCCCAAAATACAATCCTTGCGTCTCCTGTGGGCCGGGGTGGGTTAGTGCCAGGAGCCTATAGGCACCAAAATGCTGCACAGTTAATTACACACCTTACATATGATCACATTCACCTATCATCATTGAAGTATTTATGCAGCCACAGTACAAAAAAGCAGCATTCTAGAAGCAGCTGGATGACTAGAACTATGGCAGCACTGACATTGGGGGGATAGGGAAGCAGCTATCTCTACAGCACTGGATCCTTAGGCATGTGATTATTGAGCCCCAGCCTAGTGATAAATCCAGCCCTGCTCATTAGGTTTGGGTTTAAAGGTGTTTTCACTTTATAGAGGAACTGTGATGGCAGATACTGTATGTGGGTGCTGCTACTGGTCACTGATGGAGGTCCCGATCCTGTTGACTTTGTTGCTTCACTGCTTACTAATTCATTGATTCAAGCAAGGATCTAGTACAAGAAGTCTGATGTCTTGGACTGCATAGTCGCTCCAGTTCAGTACATGACTAAGTAATTAGAGGACATCCGAGGTGACTAATAAACTGATGAGATAAACAATTGTATCTATCATGCTTCATCAAAAAATGACCTTTTTTAGATATTTCACAGTTTTATTTTATATTTAAAGAGAACCAGAGATGAAGCACCCTGTTGTATTTTACCTTATAAATCAGTGGGAACATGACAGTAAACACCTAATCTGCTCTTTGTTTCATTGTTCTCTGTTTAATCTGACTGTTATCACCTCTGATAAGAATCCCCGACTGAGCAGATTATAGCTGAGTCTGTCTTCTCTGGTGTCTTTTCAAGTCCAAGCCTGCCCCCTTGTGACTCTGCTATAATGACTCAGCAATAATCATTCCTGGCAAAGCTAGACTGAATGCTCAGTCCGGGATTCTTATCACAGCTGATAACAGACACTTTTAGCAGTGAGGATGAAACAGAAAGCATGGTAAGTGTTTTCTCTAATGTTCTTACTGATGTATATATGGTAAAATACACAAGGGTGCTTCGTCTCTGGTTCCCTTTAAATCTAGTTTTTAAGTATCAAAGTTTCTGCTTAATGACACATGCAGTGAAGTATGCCAGGGCTCAAATCTATGAACTATCGAACCTTGTTATCTCTTTCCTGCACTCAGAAGTCATTTACTGACAGGAAAGTGTTTTAGGGCTGTAATGGGCCCGTTTCCACTAGAGCGAATCCGCATGCGTTGTCCGCATGCGGATTCGCATAACCAATACAAGTGGATGGCCCTGTTTCCACTTGTCAGTTTTCTTCTGCGTTTTTCTGTGCAGGATTTTTCTGCACGGTAGAGCCTGCAGAATTCGCCTGCGTGTGGAATGCAGGCGAATCGCAGGCAATGTATTTAATAGGGAAATCGCATGCGTTTTTTGCATGCGTTTTTTCCCGCGATTTCGCATGCGATTTCGCATTGAAAGTAATGTTAAATGACACAGGCAGTGACATGGTTAAAATCGCATATACCCTGCCTATGCGAAATCGCATGCGAAATCGCGGCAAAAACGCATGCGAAATCGCATCCGCATGCGATTTCGTCAGCAGTGCTATGCAGCGATTCCGCACCGCACTAGTGGAAACGGGCAAGGGTTATGCTATAGTCCGACCCAGTCCCGACACAGACAAAAACTATCACTTGCATACCTTTTGTTAATTCTTTCAGGCAGAGCAAGAAAAAAAGAAACACAGCACAGTTATTTGGGTGCTTGGCACTGTACATACACATGTCTAACTCATCATGTCACATGTCACCCCCCTATTGTTCTTTAAAGCCTTAGGATATGCATGATAAACAGGAATTTAGAAACATTTGCAAAGCTAAACAATGGCATCTTCCATAGCTATTTAATGCTTCTCTTTTTTCTTAAAAAGGAACTATAGTGAACATGAAGTAATGAATAAAATTGCTTTTTTTCCCCTACAATATTCATTTATAACTTATTTGGTCCGTGTTTGCCCACTGTTAAATCTTTCACCACCCCCTTAAATCTTTCACCACCCCCATTTACACTCTGAAATATGGCTCTACCGTTTCCTTTTAATATACATTGAAGCTGGCAGCAGCCTGCCCTTGACACATTTAATTCAATGGAAATGCATGAAAATTTGCATTTTTTTACGCAAAAAATCGGACTTCCTCCAACCCCCTGTAGTCCGTGGGCTCTCTCTGTGTCCATACTCTCTCCCACTGTCAGCCCCAGTAGTGGCTGACCACTGCGCATTCGCGGCCCTGGCCACGTGCCTCCTTCCTCCTTGCCAGGAGCATTCTGGGAATGCACAGTTAGATAAAACTTTTAACTGCTCAGGCGCAGAAGGGAATAAGACCAAGCAGGCGTGCGGCCAGGGCCATGCATGCGCAGTAGACCCTGACTGACTCAGTCGGGGACATAAGCGGGGCTTACTGTGGTGGATCAGACGGGACCAATTTAAAGGATTCAGCAAAAACTGAATCATACTGCTGAGCAGTTTTATGGGTTTTCTGTATAATAGTTAGAGTCAGGGGTCAGGAACCTTTTTGGCTGAGAGAGCCATAAATGCCACATATTTTAAAATGTAATTCCGTGAGAGCCATGTAATATGTTTCAAACTGGGACAGTAGGGCTCACGTCCCTGTTGCCATGGTGATGTGTATACAGTTGATCCGCAGGGCAGCGGAAGTGTCAGACGCGTCTTCAGTTTCTCTTGGGTTTCAGCAACATCAGCAATTTCCCCGAGAGCTAGACAGGAGAAATACAGACTAACAGCTTGTACTTAGCTAGCTGACTTGGGGTTGATTCACTTTGTAGGACGAGATCCCCACACTTTGGCCCAATAGGCTGCCTGTCAAGTGACAGGCAGCCTATGACAGGCAGCCTATTGGGCCAATCAAAGTGCTGGGATCGCGTTCTACAAAGTCGCTGGACCTGACACAGTCTAGAGTGGGACAATTTTAGCAGCTGTTCGTTTTGGGATAGCGTGAGTAAGTTAGTAGTGCATGCTACAGCAGTAACCACTTTAAAAGTTTTACTTGCGCTGCCACACTAAGCTGTGCTGCTTGAGCAGTGTAGCTTAGTGAATCGACCTCTACTGATTTGTATGTGAGCCAGATGTAGCCATCAAAAGAGCCACATATGGCTCCCGAGCCACAGGTTCCCTACCCCTGAGTTAGAGCATACAGTGAGAATCTTTTGTCTGGGTAAATGATTTTGCAGGCAGGGAATGCTTTATGAGATGATTCAGCCTTTGAATTGGGCCTGTGTGCTGCTGGCTTTCTGCAGATATACAGGTGCCATGGCTAGAGACATGCTCTTGGTCCATTTAGCAGACATTAAACAGCCAGCTAACCTTGGCATGGAAGACATTACTGATTTCGGAACTAGTGTTTAGCATACTTTGAAGGCTGCAGTGCCTTTTAATAGCCTCACATATCAGCCCAGCAAGATATTCTGTTCCATGAACTTTAGAGAGAGAAAAGGTCTCTTCTAGACACGCTTAACAGAAGAGCAACATGGAGTTAGTGCCCTTTCACACTTTTTCACACGATTTCGACAAAACGCTCAAACGCTAGCGCTTTTCAAAGCGCTAGGGTAATAAAAGTCTATGGGCCTGTTCTCATTTGGACGATTTGCGCTAATCGCCGCAAATCGCCCAAAAACGCAAACGCATAGCCTGCACCATTTTCAGGCGATTTCCCGGCGATCGCGTTTTAGTGCTACAGAAGCGCAAAACACGATCGATAAAAAATCGACAGGTGTGAATTGTGATTTTTGCTAGCGTTTTGCAATCAGCAAGTGTGAATGGGCGCTAAAAGTGGTTCTCCCGCTGGATGCAGCGACAGGGACAGATTTGTTTAGTAAATTCCACTTGCTGGTTGGTTTATCACATTTTCAGAGGTGTAACTACAACCAGCTAAGTGCAGATTACAACATATATGTGAAGTGCCTCTCAAAACATAAGTGTTTTATTCAGCAAGTGAGCCCTGAGATTCTGATTCTTAAAGGGGTTTGCACTTTAGAAAAAAACAGTAGTATATTACCTGATTAGTTTATTATTGTTTACTTATACAGCACTGTCATCTTCTACAGCACTGTACAAAGTACATAGTCATGTCACTGACTGACTCTCAGAGAAGCTCACAACCTAATCCCAACTACAGTCACTAGGATTGATAGTTCGCCTGGATGAACAGGTTTGTGTCAGAAATTCAGGGGCGTAGCAATAGGGATTGCAGAGGTTGTGACCGCATCGGGGCCCTAGGGCCCGAGGGGCCCTGAAGGGCCCTCCCTCAGCTGCAGTATTAGCTCTCTATTGCTCCTGGGCTCATAATAATCACTTCTATAGATACTTTGAATAGTAGTAATCATTAACAAACTGTTTCCCATCCCCTTCTTGCACCTCTGACACTGTAGTTGCCAGTGGTAGGTTTTGGTGTGCTGTATCAATTGTTATATATAGAGTGTTTGGGGGGTCCCAATGTAAAACCTGCATCGGGGCCCACAGCTCCTTGGCTACGCCACTGCAGAAATTGCATGTTCACTCCTGCCACTGGCGAACCCATTAGCCATAAAGACGAGCATGACCTTTGAACTGAGGTCAGCTAGGTTAAGATAACCAATCTGAAGCGAGCTCTATTGTGCATGTGCAGTTGTGTGCACACTAGCATTATCACCAAATGTTCATGTATGTTCATAGGCTAACATGCGCTTACCCATTTGCGAATGTGCCCATTTGTGAATGGGCAGGTGCATGTTTGCCCCACAAACTGCATCATAAGGTGCCAGGTTCACCAAACACGTGTCAGTCTATCATAATCTAAGGCCAGTTTTGGGGGAGGGATAAATGCAAATATCTGTATATTTCTAGGCTGTGGGGGGAAATCAGAGAGCCCAGAGAAAACTCACAAAAACACTGGGTGGAATTTACAAACATTATGCAGATGGTGCCCTCCCGACCCAGATTTGTACCAGGGACTACAGCATTTCAAGGCCAGAGCGATAGCCATTATGCAACTGTGCCACGCCATTTCTGATGAGCAAAAAATGGGTAGTCACTAAATCAGACTGATAACCATCATATAAGTAGCTGGCAAGGGTGGGCAAATACACAGAACACATTTCAAAGGGACCTGGGCTCAAAACTCACAGATAGCCAACGGTTAACATAACATGCTAAAATTAAGGAGATTATTGGTGCCACATATGGTGCCATATATCCTACTGACATTTGGGTTAAACCTCCCTGCCGGTGTCAAGGCCAATGTCCTAGAAGGATCCCTATGCTAGAAGGATCCCTATGCTAGAAAGATCCCTATGCTAGAAGGATCCCTATGCTAGAAGGATCCCTATGCTAGAAGGATCCCTATGCATCCGCATCCTGCACAAACACAGGATACAATTTTCCATCAGATTGACAAGTGATCTGATAAGAAGTTGCATCAAGTGTAGCCGACCAAACTGTTCCCGATTGATAATGCGATCGACTTTCTGTTGTTAACTACCCAAAATCAATTGCGTTATTGATCGCAATCTGATCGGGCCGGTCGGAAGTTATCTGATCGATCCGTCGATCTGATGGAAAATTGTACTGTGTGTTCCCAACTTAGGAGCAAACTTGAGGTCGCCCCCACAGGGCTATAAGTGCCTAACCTCGTAGGGTGCAGTCTGACACCACCAGCAGATACCCCCGTGCCTCTGCACTAGTGTTGGGCGAACATCTAGATGTTCGGGTTCGGGCCGAACAGGCCGAACATGGCCGCGATGTTCGGGTGTTCGAGCCGAACTCCGAACATAATGGAAGTCAATGGGGACCCGAACTTTCGTGTTTTTTAAAGCCTCCTTACATGCTACATACCCCAAATTTACAGGGCATGTGCACCTTGGGAGTGGGTACAAGAGGAAAAAATTTTTTAGCAAAAAGAGCTTATAGTTTTTGAGAAAATCGATTTTAAAGTTTCAAAGGGAAAACTGTCTTTTAAATGCGGGAAATGTCTGTTTTCTTTGCACAGGTAAGATGCTTTTTGTCGGCATGCAGTCATAAATGTAATACAGATGAGAGGTTCCAGGAATAGGGACCGGTAACGCTAACCCAGCAGCAGCACACGTGACGGAACAGGAGGAGGGCGGCGCAGGAGGAGAAGGCCACGCTTTGAGACACAACAACTCAGGCCTTGCATGAGGACAAGAAGCGTGCGGATAGCAATTTGCTTTTTGTCGGCATGCAGTCATAAATGTAATACAGATGAGAGGTTCCAGGAAAAGGGACCGGTAACGCTAACCCAGCAGCAGCACACGTGATGGAACAGGAGGAGGGCGGCGCAGGAGGAGAAGGCCACGCTTTGAGACACAACAACCCAGGCCTTGCATGCGGACAAGAAGCGTGCGGATAGTAATTTGCTTTTTGTCGGCATGCAGTCATAAATGTAATACAGATGAGAGGTTCCAGGAAAAGGGACCGGTAACGCTAACCCAGCAGCAGCACACGTGATGGAACAGGAGGAGGGCGGCGCAGGAGGAGAAGGCCACGCTTTGAGACACAACAACCCAGGCCTTGCATGCGGACAAGAAGCGTGCGGATAGCAATTTGCTTTTTGTCGGCATGCAGTCATAAATGTAATACAGATGAGAGGTTCCAGGAAAAGGTACCGGTAACGCTAACCCAGCAGCAGCACACGTGATGGAACAGGAGGAGGGCGGCGCAGGAGGAGAAGGCCACGCTTTGAGACACAACAACCCAGGCCTTGCATGCGGACAAGAAGTGTACGGATAGCAATTTGTTTTTTGTCGGCATGCAGTCATAAATGTAATACAGATGAGAGGTTCCAGGAAAAGGGACCGGTAACGCTAACCCAGCAGCAGCACACGTGATGGAACAGGAGGAGGGTGGCGCAGGAGGAGAAGGCCACGCTTTGAGACACAACAACCCAGGCTTATCCTTAAAGTACACGCTGACTGGCAGCAGTACAGTGGCAGTACAGAAATGCTATACAGTGGCGGGTGAGCGGTGTACTACTGTTCCCAGCAGAGACACAGAGTGGCAGTAAACACAATGCTATATAGTGTGGGTGAGCGGTGTACTACTGTTCCCAGCAGCGACACAGAGCACAATGCTATACAGTGGTGGGTGAGCGGTGTACTACTGTTCCCAGCAGCGACACAGAGCACAATGCTATACAGTGGTGGGTGAGCGGTGTACTACTGTTCCCAGCAGAGACACAGAGTGACAGTAAACACAATGCTATATAGTGTGGGTGAGTGGTGTACTACTGTTCCCAGCAGCGACACAGAGCACAATGCTATACAGTGGTGGGTGAGCGGTGTACTACTGTTCCCAGCAGCGACACAGAGCACAATGCTATACAGTGGTGGGTGGGTGAGCGGTGTACTACTGTTCCCAGCAGCGACACAGAGCACAATGCTATACAGTGGTGGGTGAGCGGTGTACTACTGTTCCCAGCAGCGACACAGAGCACAATGCTATACAGTGGTGGGTGAGCGGTGTACTACTGTTCCCAGCAGCGACACAGAGCACAATGCTATACAGTGGTGGGTGGGTGAGCGGTGTACTATTGTTCCCAGCAGCGACACAGAGCACAATGCTATACAGTGGTGAGTGAGCGGTGTACTACTATTCCCAGCAGCGACACAGAGCACAATGCTATACAGTGGTGGGTGAGCGGTGTACTACTGTTCCCAGCAGCGACACAGAGCACAATGCTATACAGTGGTGGGTGAGCGGTGTACTACTGTTCCCAGCAGCGACACAGAGCACAATGCTATACAGTGGTGGGTGAGCGGTTTACTACTATTCCCAGCAGCGACACAGAGCACAATGCTATACAGTGGTGGGTGAGCGGTGTACTACTGTTCCCAGCAGCGACACAGAGCACAATGCTATACAGTGGTGGGTGAGCGGTGTACTACTGTTCCCAGCAGCGACACAGAGCACAATGCTATACAGTGGTGGGTGAGCGGTGTACTACTGTTCCCAGCAGCGACACAGAGCACAATGCTATACAGTGGTGGGTGAGCGGTGTACTACTGTTCCCAGCAGCGACACAGAGCACAATGCTATACAGTGGTGGGTGAGCGGTGTACTACTGTTCCCAGCAGCGACACAGAGCACAATGCTATACAGTGGTGGGTGAGCGGTGTACTACTATTCCCAGCAGCGACACAGAGCACAATTCTATACAGTGGTGGGTGAGCGGTGTACTACTGTTCCCAGCAGCGACACAGAGCACAATGCTATACAGTGGTGGGTGAGCGGTGTACTACTGTTCCCAGCAGAGACACAGAGTGGCAGTAAACACAATGCTATACAGTGGTGGGTGAGCGGTGTACTACTATTCCCAGCAGCGACACAGAGCACAATGCTATACAGGGTGAGCGGTGTACTACTGTTCCCAGCAGAGACACAGAGTGGCAGTAAACACAATGCTATATAGTGTGGGTGAGCGGTGTACTACTGTTCCCAGCAGCGACACAATGACTGGGGGGACCCTGGCTGGAGAGAGAACTACCCTGCCTGCCTACCCAAAGCTAAACCCACAGACAAATGGCGGAGAAATGACGTGGATCGGGTATTTATTTACCCGATCCACGTGACCCGTTCGGCCAATCAGAGCGCGTTCGGGTCCGAACCACGTGACCCGTTCGGCCAATCACAGCGCTAGCCGAACGTTCGGGGAACGTTCGGCCATGCGCTCTTAGTTCGGCCATATGGCCGAACAGTTTGGCCAAACACCATTAGGTGTTCGGCCGAACTCGAACATCACCCGAACAGGGTGATGTTCTGCAGAACCCGAACAGTGGCGAACACTGTTCGCCCAACACTACTCTGCACACACCAAACCATACACAGCAAAATATTGGTAGTCGCTCAGTCAGGCTGAGAACCATCATGTGAGCAGCTCACAAGGCTGGACAAATGCACAGAGCAAAATTTAAAGGGACCTGGGCTCAAAACCAGCATCTCTGATGAGCCTCAGGCAAAAATACACCATCAATTCAAAACAGTTATTTTGCTGATGTGCTTGGATGCCATTTGTCCACCTTTATAAATAAAAAGCCGTATGTCTGTGATATGCTGAAGTGACAGTGTTGGCGCATAACAATGTGGAAGCATGGTGACACAGTAGATAGCACTTTGTGCCTCTTGATCTCTAGTATTAGGTGGACTTCCCCCCCCCCCCCCCTCCTGATACAGGTATTAGGTGGTCTTTGCCCCCCTCCCCCAACAATGCAGTGTAAGCACAGTGGAGCATAACATTTCACCTGTCCTGTGTCAACCCGCACCTTTTCTCTATTCCCCACAGGCATGTATGCACTGACATAACATGCTGATGGGTCATGGGGGCAGAGACACCGCTGTAGGGGCCAGGAAAACCGGAGGATGTGCTGACGAAGGAAAAAAGGGGAGCAAGCCAGATGGACAGGTGAGATTTTTTGCTCCACTGTGCTTACTCTGCATTAACTCCCAGGTATCCCCCCCGCCCCATAGTGGTGGCACCAAGTACTTGCCACATCCCCATAGTGATGTTACTGATAGGGAGAAAACTTAGGGATCATCCCTTTAGTCTCCGGGGCCCTGGGCAATTTTCTAGTTTGCCCTTATAGAAACTCCAGCCTTGCCTGGCTGTCCTGCTGATCCTTCGTCTTTAATACTTTAAGCCACACAATGAACCAGTATGCATATCAGGTTCTACAACTAATGCACTGAGTAGAGCTGGATGTGCTGCACAGTATGTCTGTATCTGGCATAGAAGGGGATAACGCATGCATAGAAGTATGCTGCTTTATTAAGGATAATTATAAATGGTAAAATTGACCTCAATAAAAGTTGACAATACCACAATATGGCATCCAGATGTGCAAAAGAACCACACACAGTACATTATTAGTTATCACACATCTTATGAACCAGCTGTACCTACATGGTGTGCAATGTGTCAACTGACCAGAGATATTCATCTGATAATTCACACTAATGAGAAGTTTACAATAAGAAAAGTTTAAAAAGGAATCACATGCACACTGTAAAAATAAACATGTATCTACGGTATATAGTATGTATTGACAACAAGAAAAAGAGCCAAAATCAACACACCTATATGTTAATATGTAATAAGTCTTTATTAAAGCAAATCTGTTATAAAGAAAGCTTCCACTGGGGGTAAGCCGCTGGATCCTGATGAGGCGTCCCCCGTCCTCTCCTCCGGGTTTCAGTGCTGTCAGCCGTGGAAGATCATATATGTAAATATTTACCTTCCCCGGCTCCAGCGCAGGCGCAGTAGCGGCTTTCCAATGGGCTCTGATGAAAATAGCAGAGCCCGATTGTGTCCGCTCTACTATACAGGTGACTTGCTGTAGAGCAGACAGGCTTGGCTACTTCCGCCAGAGCCCATAAGAAAGCTGCTACTGCACCTGTGCTGGAGCCGGGGAAGGTAAATATTGCAGGTGCTGCTGCGCCTGCACCACTGCCGACAAGCTTGTTGTCTGTATTTTGGGGACTGCCAGCGCTGGATCCCTGAGACTTAGGAGGATGGGGGAAGCCTCATTAGGATAAAGAATCTTCCAACTCTTGAGGTAAGGAGTGGACCCTCCAGGGGCACTTTTTCTTGTTACAGTATCCTTTAAAGCACATATGCCATTAAAAACCGAAGTGAAAATACAAAGAAACATGGAAAAAAAGAGGTGGTCTCTGAGGAAGCGGGAGTCCCACGACACACGTGTTATGAGCCAGGAGCGCCTGTGGCGGCACGGGTTTGGGCTACTTACAGGTATGCTGACTTTCCACCTTTAGACTATGCGGTTTTTGTCATCTATGTACAGTGGTGTGAAAAACTATTTGCCCCCTTCCTGATTTCTTATTCTTTTGCATGTTTGTCACACTTAAATGTTTCTGCTCATCAAAAACCATTAACTATTAGTCAAAGATAACATAATTGAAAACAAAATGCAGTTTTAAATGATGGTTTTTATTATTTAGTGAGGAAAAAAACCTCCAAATCTACATGGCCCTGTGTGAAAAAATGATTGCCCCCCTTGTTAAAAAATAACTTAAAGGTGGTTTATTACACCTGAGTTCAATTTCCGTAGTCACCCCCAGGCCTGATTACTGCCACACCTGTTTCAATCAAGAAATCACTTAAATAGGAGCTATCTGACACAGAGAAGTAGACCAAAAGCACCTCAAAAGCTAGACATCATGCCAAGATCCAAAGAAATTCAGGAACAAATGAGAACAAAAGTACTGTAATTGAAATCTATCAGTCTGGTAAAGGTTATAAAGCCATTTCTAAAGCTTTGGGACTCCAGCAAACCACAGTGAGAGCCATTATCCACAAATGGCAAACACATGGAACAGTGATGAACCTTCCCAGGAGTGGCCGGCCGACCAAAATTACCACAAGAGCGCAGAGAAAACTCATCCGAGAGGCCACAAAAGACCCCAGGACAACATCTAAAGAACTGCAGGCCTCACTTGCCTCAATTAAGGTCAGTGTTCACGACTCCACCATAAGAAAGAGACTGGACAAAAACGGCCTGCATGGAAGATATCCAAGGCGCAAACCACTTTTAAGCAAAAAGAACATTAAGGCTCGTCTCAATTTTGCTAAAAAAAACATTTCAATGATTGCCAAGACTTTTGGGAAAATACCTTGTGGACCGACGAGACAAAAGTTGAACTTTTTGGAAGGTGCGTGTCCCGTTACATCTGGCGTAGAAGTAACACAGCATTTCAGCAGAAGAACATCATACCAACAGTAAAATATGGTGGTGGTAGTGTGATGGTCTGGGGTTGTTTTGCTGCTTCAGGACCTGGAAGGCATGCTGTGATAGATGGAACCATGAATTGTACTGTCTGCCAAAAAATCCTGAAGGAGAATGTCCGGCCATCTGTTCATCAACTCAAGCTGAAGCGATCTTGGGTGCTGCAGCAGGACAATGACCCAAAACACACCAGCAAATTCACCTCTGAATGGCTGTAGAAAAACAAAATGAAGACTTTGGAGAGGCCTAGTCAAAGTCCTGACCTGAATCCTATTGAGATGTTGTGGCATGACCTTAAAAAGGCGGTTCATGCTAGAAAACCCTCAAATAAAGCTAAATTAAAACAATTCTGCAAAGATGAGTGGGCCAAAATTCCTCCAGAGCGCTGTAAAAGACTTGTTGCAAGTTATCGCAAATGCTTGATTGCAGTTATTGCTGCTAAGGGTGGCCCAACCAGTTATTAGGTTCAGGGGGCAATTTCTTTTTCACACAGGGCCATGTAGGTTTTGAGGTTTTTTTTCTCACTAAATAATAAAAAACATCATTTAAAACTGCATTTTGTGTTCAATTATGTTATCTTTGACTAATAGTTAACGTTTTTTGATAAGCAGAAACATTTAAGTGTGACAAACATGCAAAAGAATAATAAATCAGGAAGTGGGCACACCACTGTACGTGTGTTTTAACATGCAGTTTCAGAACTGGGCAGCTTTGGAGATGGGTGCCAGCGAGAAACAGCAGGCTGCTGCTGCAATGCAGTTGTTTTAAATGTTTGTCTTTTAATAGAACTAATAAAGTAACTCTAGGTGGTGCGGACTTGTATATTGCATCCATTATTGAAGTTCTCTGTGATACCTGGAACGAGGTCTGCACACACCACCCTATCATTGGGTAGACCAGTGATTGCCATTCCTTTTGATCATTCTACCCAATGCACTATACTAGCTGTTGGACAAATGACCATATTCCCTATGATTCAGAACCATGACTGGTAGCTGTTTGATGGCTGATAAGGCTATGCGCACATTATACGCATTTTAGTAATGCATATTTGAAGCAGTAGAGTGATGGCAATCAGGTAAAGAAGGAAATTTTGAAATGGCATGATACCATTTATTGGCAGACTTTAAAGATTCAAATAGAGAACTTTTGACCCAATATATAGTTGTTGCTTTTTTTAACTGTTTTCTGATATACTGTATACTGATTAAAATGGTAGATATATTTATATACGCTTTGACTTATTCATGATAAAACATGCATTTTCCAGTGGAATAAGAAACACTAGGAGGAGGTCCCTGTGTGCTTACGATCTAGAGCAAAACAGAAATGTGCCTTTTTAAAGCAGAAGATATTTGTGATTATTTAAGGTGGAGTGAGCATATGAAGTCTCCCACAATGCATCACTGCTGAATATTTTTTGTAATTGTAATTGTAGAGCCAAACTAATCCAACATGCATATAAACTGTTTCAGACTGAAGGTCTGGTTCACCATGAGCTTGCTAGGCAACCTGTTACAAACTTGGGGGTAGTAAAAACAGAAAATCTGAATACTCGCGATGAAGAAGATGGACGTTTCACTGACGACGAGCTTCCCATGATCCATCTTCTGGCCAGCAGATATGCGCAACGTCACATGACTTTACATGACGGGCACCAACGGGAAGTCAAACAATTGCAGTACTTTGCATGGAGTCGTCAGGATCTTAAAGGACTTACGAGCCGAGTCATAGAAAAAAAGTTAATTACCTTAGGTGAATATCAGACCTCAGGGCAGACGATCACTAGCATAATCCACTTATCATTAGCGGCCCCGACCCGGCCCAGGGTCGCCTTAGCTCACACTGCTAAGAATCGCCGCTTTAAAAGTCCTCTGCCAGTGCCTGCGCAGTTCGCATACCCAGTACTGCGGCTGCGCAGGCTTTCAGCCCTGGGAGCGGCACATCGTAGCTCCGTATACACTGTAATAGGTCATGTGGGCATCATCACATGACCGCCCACATGACTGACTGCTCTTCACTAGCCGCGCCCCCTCAGTCAGCACAGAATATCAGCGCTGAGTGAGGGAGGACGTTACCTAGCTACAGGATTTGTTTGCTGCAGATTTGCATAAAATAACTTACTCTGCAAATCTTTTTTTTTTTGCTTCAGTGTCACTTTAACTAACTACTAGATGCTCATTGCTAGTAGTATCTGATTGAAAATCTTCTGAAACCAAGAAAAAGAGCATGACAGCCAGGCACGTGCCCCTTTGAAGAAAACTTGAAGCAAAAATAAACTTATTAGATAATGAATTGTATGTGTAGTAAAGCTAAGAAATGGTACATTAGTAGCAAATACATTGTTTTCCAGTACAGAAAGAGTTAAAACAAAACTTCAGTTGTTATCTATGTAAAAGTGCTCCTCTGAACTCTTGGACCCACTGGGTTGAATACAGTCCTGTTTTCTGAAGCACTTAAACAGCAAAGAAACATTGAGAGACAGCTTGAGATAAGGGTTTACTGCAGGAGAGATCAAAGAGTCATTATTTCTGCTTTGTTTTATAGCTTAAAAGACTAGTTTAAAAGGCAGAGTGTGTATTTAAAACTGCAACAGAATAATGCAATGTTATTGAAAAAATTAAAAAAAAGTTTTTGTGTGTGGTAAATCCAATGCATTTCACTTTCATGTCTAAAATGAATTACAAAAAACAGTAGTTGTACTTTCATAAATGTTAGTATAAACTAATCAACTAGAAAGTAAGAGAAGTGAAAGGGGATGGAATGGAAAGATACACAGTGTTTCACTCTGTACAGAATGTGAGGTGGGTGGAGGATTAGTTATGACATTTTGTCAGCTCCTGAGCATCATACACATCCATTAGTCATAAGTGTTGTCTTGTGGAGTGAATTCCTGACACTTTGCCCTGCTGGTGAGTCTGTACAGCCAATCATTCTCTGTATAATCGACATGCAACTCATTTTTTTCTCATGCTTTTATTTAATGTGGAGTCCTCCGAATATCGTGTGCTGGTAAAGTGGTAAATGGATCTCTATAGCTGTGAAGTAACAGTACTACAAAGCTCAGAGAGCAGACTGAGAATCTAAACAAAACATCTGTTCCATGGATTGGCCCTTCCTGCAGCCAATCCTAGCTAAATAGCTGATAAGGTGGCCATATATTAGGCAATGGCCACCAGATCGACCGTTAGATAGATTACTCTCTGATCTATTGCCTACCCACACACTGCAGACCGATTTCCAATAGAATTCAGCATGAAATCGATTGTAAATGAAAATTGGCGCCGCAACAAGAATTCATAATCAACGATTAACCAATTTTGGGTACAAAATTGGTTGTATCAATCGGACATGCTGGGAAATCTTGGGCCGATATGGTCAATCAGGTGTGCTGCAGTAACAACATGCGATATCACGATGACCGATGAACACAACGGAACACCCGGCTGATGTACCCACCAGATGTCATCCCCGTGCCCGTGCACGTAATGTAAATACTTTACCTGTCTGCTGTCCCCGAGTCTCTGCCGTACTTTCACAAACCACGTGACTAGCTAACCATTTGAAGAGAAAGTAACCTGTTCTCTGCCTCATGACGTGCCTCTGTGTCGTCCCCCCCACCACCGTGCTCTCTGCCCCCCCAACCCCCAACCCCCCCCCCCCCCCCCCCGCCGCACTATAGCTCCCGGAATTAGTGACAATAATTGTCGCTATCTAGGAGGGAAATGAGAGAAGAGGAATTCCCTGCTCAAAACGCCCACAGGTTTTACAGAGCTGCCATTGGGCAGCTCTCTCTCCCTAGCCGCGCCCCCTGCCACTCTCCTGCCTCCCTGCACACTGCTGTGAGAGAGAGATCTCTCTCCTTCCAGTGTCGTAACCCAGAGGTAAAAAAACAAAAGTGGGGCAGTGCGGCGGCTACCACAGGAGCAGCGGAGAGCGGCAGTTTTGGCGGTTACCTCGTCTGCCCAGCTCCCCCCCCCCCCCCCCCCCCAGATCAGGTAGCATATATTTTTTTTAATTTTATGAACCCAATTCATGCTCTCTTTAACTTTTACTTTACTTTACATTTACTTTAATTTGCAAAATATGTTTTCAGCACCCTGTAAGTGAAAAAGGTCTAAAAAGTAGTTAATAATAACATCAAACGCAAAAAAAATGTTTGGAAAATCTATTTTGGATAATTTTATTGGCTGGTGATGGAGGAAATCTGTTTAGTTGGTAAGATGTGGAAACATCCTCTGTGGGAAAACTGAGGCGAAAAGATAATTGAATTGAGCATTGGGGAATAAAGCTACGTACGCACTAGGCATCAATAGTTTCAAACGTCAGTTTTAACAATGGATCGTCCAGCTATCTGGAATTAAAATTTAACCAACAATCTGAAAAAGTAACAACCAACGAGAAATCTCAGTCAAAACAATCAATCAGCCTGATCTGTTCTGCCAAGGATTGTTTGGTTAAGTGTGTGTGCTAAAATCGTTAGATAACAATGGTGTTTCAGTTCTTTTCCGTTAGCCGGGCGCATCCTCTAGGTGGCGATAGAACTCCAGCAGAGTTACATCTTTCACTACTATCCATGGCGGCCTGGAGGGGGAATAGTAATTATCGCCACCTAGAGGATGCGCCCGGCTAACGGATAAGTACCGGTTTTTCAAACAGCACATGTGCATTAAAATGGAAGTTAGAAATGTGCTTTTTTTTTTGCTGTTTTCCACCATCGGTTTGTAACAATCGTGTGCGTGTGTATTGTGATTGAGGGATAATCAGTTGTTGTCATTCCCATCTACACACATACTGTATGATTAGACCAGTGCTTCTCAAACTTGTCATGTGACTCCCGACGCTGTTTTCCAAGCAACCTCCCCTATGCACAGGTGGGGTAATTAGTGTCTCAGCTTTATGGAATCCACCTAGCTGAGACACTAATTACCCCACCTGAGTATAGTTGAGGTTGCCTGGAAAATATGCACCATTGGGGAGTTACGAGGACAGGTTTAAAAAACGCTGGACTAGACTACGGTTATATTCCTTTAGATTGTAAGCTCGCAATGGGCAGGACTCTCTCCCTTTTGAGTCTTGGAAGTTGCTGAACATTTTGTTACTTATGTTATGTTTGTCACTGTAATTACTATGCTGCCTACCAATTCTGTATTATGTACCAATGTCTGTATTTTGTATATATCTCATTGTATTTTTATGTACCCATGTTTGTCTATTACTCTGAACACCACAATGGAATATGTTGACTCTTTATAAATCAATAGTAATAATTGTGAATGATTTGTTGTTAGGGTTTGTGTGGGACCATTTGTATCTTTAGTCGGGTGTAGAATCGATTAATTATTCTGTGTTGAGGGGTTTATAACAATCGTTATCTACTATGTGTACGAAGCTTTAGTGTACTTTAGTGGAACTTTTTTCATCTTAATTCTCTCTGCTAATAACAAATTTAACCCAGCGTCTTGCAGAGCTCTCTCTGGGGAGTTTGCTTGTCATACGCTGCTCTGTGGAATCCGGTGATGAGTGAATGAATAAACATCTGACTGCTGATCATTTCTGAAGGAGCAATTAGAAGATCACATGCAATGATGAGTGAGTATCCTGAAATTTATTAGGAATCTCTGATATGAGGGCACAGGTCCCACCAGGAACACTATTCTTAGAGTTTGTCAGCTCTCTCCATTTCCTCCCAAAATCAATCAACTCCAGCCAAAACACTGTTTTCTAGTTTTGGAAAAAAAGTGTTGAGTGGTTAGTCTACCTGTGTCCAAGTGAATCTGGGGCCCCTCTAACAGTGCCACACATGGGCCCCAGCTGCAGTCTGTCTCTGTCCGTGTCTGTCCTTCTGGCTTGCAATTAATGTGGTGAGAGGTGCCAGGAGTTACCTTAGTCAGTATGTGAGTAAAGAAATGCTGAGATGAATGAGAGAAAAGGATTTTTAATTACCTGGGGGCTCCTTCAAGCCACTGTAGTCCAGCAGCTCCCTCAATACCCTTCTGGTTCGATCAATTGTGCTCCTGTGAAGTCCATGCAATCCAGCTAGGTTGGGTGCTTTCGAGGTAACCTAGCTGGATTGGGCTGTGTGCCTTTTCCCTCGTGCTCCCATAGCTAGGAGCGTTCTGTGGAAGCGCAGTTACAGTCTCAAAAACAGTCACACTGACATTAATGTATTCAGGCCTTCAAAGATAGTGATTTGTCATGTGGAGGCAGAGGGGGCTGAGGGGGACCCAGTAGGTTTGTCCAGTATGTGACCAAAAAGCTTCTGATCGCAGTCCTGGGTACTAGGTGCGTTTCTTGTCTGATGCTCCTCTTTATAAAAGCATCAAAGTTGCATGAGGCCAGCCTTAGGTTTCACATTCTTTACGAAACGGCGGGGGAGAGCGGGTATAGTGCTTAGCAAGTCACCTTCTGTGATCCACACTTCCTCAATCTTCTTCCTCCCAGGTGTCTGTTGCGTTGGTAGCAGCGCCCGCATGATGAAGTAACTGCACATCATCACAGATGGTGCTGTTACCAAGGTTGCGACGAAGGCCTATGAGGAAGAAGATTGAGGAAGCATTGATTGCGGAAGGTGAGTTCTTAAGCGCTATGCCCACTCATCCCCGCCGCTGCCTGGCTACCTATACTGGGAGCACCAATGCCTGGCTATACTGGGAGCACCTATGCCTGGCTAAACTGGGTGCACCTATGCCTAGCTACCTATACTGGGAGCACCTATTCCTCCATACCTATACTGGCTGCACCTATTTCTCGCTATCTATACTGGGAACACCTATGCCTAGCTACCTATACTGGGAACACCTATGCCTAGCTACCTATATTGGGTGCACCTTTTCCTGGCTACCTATACTGGGAGCACCTATTCCTGGCTACCTATATTGGGTGCACCTATTCCTCGCTACCTATCCTGGGTGCACCTATGCCTTGCTACCTATACTAGGAGCACCTATGCCTAGTTACCTATCCTGGGTGCACCTATGCCTACCTACCTATACTGGGAGCACCTATGCTTACCTACCTATACTGGGAGCACCTATGCCTAGCTACCTTTATTGGGTGCACCTATTCCTGGCTACCTTTACTGGGAGCACCTATACTAGGTTCACCTAAGGCCTAGCTACCTATACTGGGGGCACCAATGTCTGGCTACCTGTATTGGGGGAACCTATACCTGGCTAACCTATACTGTGGGCCTCTATACCTGGCTAACTTACACTGCAGGCACCTATACCTGGCTCAACGGGATTGGGCAATTTTTACACCCTGCCATGGGTGCAATTTAGCTTAGAAACTGCCCTGCACAGTAGATCTCTTCAAGTCTCATGCTAGCATTTGCACTCCAGAAAGTCTGGGCATCTTATAGATGAAAAGTATTGTTAATTAAGAACCCTTGAGGACCTTCACTTGTCCTGATCTCCTGCATGGACTAAAGCAAGAATTCAAAGCACTTGGGAGGTATGTGGGCAACTAATGAGCAGAGCATCCAGTGTGTTTAATTACACAAAGAATGTTAACTTAAAGAACAAAAGAAACCCCCAACACAAAACTGAAAGTAACTTTTATCAGGATAATTTGTTCTTTTATGTATTTAATTGACGCATTGACAGTTTCCCTAATTGAGTTCCTGGTATTGTGTTTAATTTGTTGCTTGGAGATAAAATAGCCGCCTGATTGTTCTGATTTCGAAAAATGTCATCAGATTTTTACAGAGGAATCCAACATCACAGGTAAGGGAGCAGTTGAAAATGAAATAAGCTGAGAGAAATGCCAATGAAGATTTCCATGCTGTCATAGCTGGACTCAAGAGGAAATGAAGTAGACTGCAAGACATTAATACAAATTAAATAAAATATAACATTTCTACAGGGCCATTTTGCAATTATATGTACATTATATTATTTAAAATGTATGTTTATGAATCAAGTAGTGAATAGTTAAAGAGCAACTGTAGTGAAAATAACATCATTAATAAAATTGCTTATTTTTTTTTACAATATTCACTTAATAAATTATTTAATCATTGTTTGCCCATTGTAATTATAGATTTAGAAATTTATAGTGTGACATCTTTGATCCTGCCAGGCGATCTCTGCAGAATGTTTGTTTACCAATAGTTCTACGCACAGAGGGAGATATTGCTTGATTGGCAATATATTGGAAAAAGCCATAATTTCCCATAATGCAACTAGGTTCACCGACAGCAAACTGTCAGGGCCATGGTCAAGACCTCACACTGTGGGAGGGGTTTCACCACAATGAACAATACAGACATCCCTGATGATCTATTCGAGAAAAGGTAAAGATTTCTCTTGGGGGGGAAGGGAGTATCAACTACTGATTGGGAAAAAGTTCAATCCTGGGTTAATGTTCTTTTTTAAAGAGAACTTATCGAAAGACAAGGAAGCCTCTGGATCCTAATGAGGCTTTTCCGGCTGTAATCTGGTCCACGTTGCTGCTAGTTGACCGACCAGTTGATCAGGGCTTTACTCCTCCTCTGGCAGGAACGCAGCCGTGCCTGAGCAGCCGCGGCCATACTTGCGCAGGCTCAGTATGGCCGCACATATGCTTGAAAAGGAGCACAGCCCCGATCAGATTACCGACAAAGCCCTTGTCGGTAATCTTTGAAAGGTCCGACAGGGGACCAGAGGACAGCAAGGGAAGCCTCATTAGGATCGAGAGACTTCCCTCTCCTTAGGTAAGTATGTGAGCTTGGATACACTTTACAGCCAAACTCCAAGTATGGTTCTAAATGATAGCTTGGTAAGCAGAGAGCACAAATATTACTTTTTGTGTCATAAAAGGATGCTACAGCTAAAGCCTCTGTCCTGAAGGACTGTGGGCGGGGCTGTTGCTAGGCTCAAGAATATCTACGCCTGGTACTTTAAAGTGGACTGAACTCATGCACAGGACAGAAGGAAAACAGAGAGAAATGCACCCTGTATGTATTTAGAGTGTTTAGCCTGTCTAATTCCCCCTCATCTGTGTCTAATCACAAGTTGTGACTTGATCTCTCCCCTGAGTCACCTGACCTGCCACAGCAGAGAAGGCAGATAACCCCAGATAAGCTCAACTGAAAGCACAGGATGTTAAAGAGAGCCCGAACTGGGCTAAAAAAAAAGTAGGCTACCTGATCCGCAGGGCTGAGCGGATCAGGTAGCCGCCAAAAAACGCAGCTCCCCGCCGCTCCTGTGGGCCGCAATGGCCCACTTTCACTTGCGTGTCCCCTGGGTCACGTAGCTGCACTGAGAGACTGTGTTGTCTCTCATAGCGTGCAGGGAGGCCGGGGAGCAGCAGGAGGCGTGGCCAGGAAAGAGAGCAGCCCAATGGCAGCTCAGGAAACCCTAAAGAAATGCCCCTGGCGGGCGTTTTAAACAGGGAATTCCTCTCACCTCTGTTTAGCTCCGAGTTAGCGACAAATCTTGTTGCTAAACTCGGAGGGCTGTAGCGTGGCGGGGGGGGGGGGGGGCAGAGAGCGGCGGTTGGGGGACACAGAGGCATGTCATTAGGCAGAGAACATGGCTTTGTGTCCCATCTGCCTCCCGAAGATCCACCTCCGGTTCTCTTTAACTACTTAAGGACCAAGCTAATTGAAATCTACGCCCTGTTTTGGTGATCACCTGGCTGGCAGGGCGTAGATTTCAATTAGCCGCCGCTGCATGCACCCGCCGTTTCCCTCACTCTCGCCGCTTAATCCCAACTGTCTGTCGCCGCAGCGCATTGGCTCTGCCTGTCTCTATGACGGCAGAGCCCTGTGAGCGGGTCAGGAGCCGATTTCATTGGCTCCTGGCCTTGACTTTCAATATAAGCCGCTCCCATTGGCTTACATTGAAAGACAGGGTAAGGAGCCAATGAAAGTGGCTCCTGACTGGCTCACAGGAACTCTGTCATCACAGAGACGGCAGAGTGGGTGGCTCAGGATCCCGACGTGCGGTGGTGATGGCGGTTGCGACGGGTATGTGCGCTGATTTGTCGGTATTCTGTTGGGATTCTGCCGTTTCTGTACCAGCGGTCTCTGGTCTGGGGGCAGAGACCGCTGGTACTTAAGTGGTAACAATATTAGGCTTTACTGTTTTGTTATTATTATCATTGATTTACTAGTTGACCTAAGCCCGTTTAAAAACGGGCTCTAGGTCTCTTCATGCCACCGCCGCTGCCACTCAGTGCAGGCATGTGCACCCGCCCGCCCGCCATGTGCGCGCACTCGTCCGCCCGCCCGTCCTCCTGTCCCAACGGCTGTCTGTACTGCGCACACGAAAAACCCACGGACACACAGCCAGGGACAGGAAGGATGACGCAGGGACAGTTAGCTTTTATTATTTAGGACTAGTCTACCTAAGCCCATTTAAAAACGGGCTCTAGGTAGTGAAATTACCATGCCACCGCTGCCAGTCAGTGCGTGCGCGTTCCCGCCGCCGCAATCGCGCGCACATGGCTGGCCTGCTCCCTGGCCTGGCCTCCCGCCCCAACGGCTGTCTGTACTGCGCACATGTGCAGTACAAAAACACCACAGGCGGACAGACAGGGAAAGTGGATTAGAGATTTTAGGTTCACGAACTTCCGCAAAAGTTCGGTTCGCACGAACTTTCGCGAATCGCAATAGACTTCAATGGGGAGGCAAACGTTGAAAACTAGAAACACTTATGCTGGTCACAAAAGTGATGGAAAAGATGTTTCAAGGGGTCTAACATCTGAGTTTTTGCATGGATAAGTGGGATACATGCCAAATGTCCCGGGGAAAAATCTGGATTTGACGCAAAGCAGCGTTTTAAGGGCAGAAATCACACTGAATGCTAAATTGCAGGCTGTGAGGATTAGTGATGGGCCGAACCGTTCGCCTGGCGAACCCTTCTGGGCCTCTTACTACTTCCGGGTCGCAATGACCCGGAGTAGTACGCCTGCGCTGCCCAGCGGAGCGCGTCCTAGATCGCGCTCCTGTTGCCGGGCACTCTCTGCGCATGAGCGTGACGTCGTTCATGACATCACGCACATGCGCAGAAAGGGCTCGGCAACAGGAGCGCGATCTAGGACGCGCTCCGCTGGGCAGCGCAGGCGTACTACTCCGGGTCATTGCGACCCGGAAGTAGTAAGATGCCCAGGGAATAAGAGATGTTCGCCGGCGAACGGTTCGGGAACCGTTCGTCTCATCTCTAGTGAGGATCCGCGCGGCTGCCTGCGCAGGCAGGCAGCCTTTTGACCACTGTTCAGGTCTGAATTCTGCAGGTCTCTGGAAGAGAGACCTTTTGTCAGTTGTGCAGCTTGCTGCTGAGGAATTTGCATACGTTTGTCATGCAGATTGCCTAGCCACATCCTTTGTGGGCTTGCTCTATAAAGAGCTATGTTTCCCACAGTAAGTGGCTGGTCATAAGGATTTAGTCCTGTGTAACACGCCTGGAGTATCAGCCTTGCTCATTGTTTGAAATTTAGCTTAGAGTAATTCCTGGAACTGCACTAGGCAGATTCCCTAGTGCAGTTAGGATTGCATATCTGTTTTGTTTGTCTGTTGCGATTGTTCTGTCCCAGCGGTGGTCGACAGGAAGTCGTTCTGATCTTGGTTCTTGGAGTATAGCTGGAGCAGCGGTTGCTACCAGCCATCTCCTCTATCTGTCTTGTCTGCTACGAACGCTTGCTGGAGGCTCGGTGAGGTAACCGTTAAGCAAACGCTCGCGTCCTCTGTTTCATGTTTGTCTGTCGGTGGTTAGTTAGGCGTGCTTGTCTCTATTGTGCTTATCACGTGGAGACCGCGCATAAACGTGTGCACTGTTGCGAATGAGTGCGGTGTTCGCGTTTAGCTAGCGTTTGTTATTTTCCTTATCTTCTCATTGTATGATTTGCTGTGCCTTTGCTACTCTCGTGCTCTGCCTTGCTGTAGCCTTGTATCACCTCTGGCAATCACCTCTCTCGCAATTGCGTTCCTACTTCATATCTGCTGTTATGTATGCACCGTCGCGGGTTGGCGACTAGTTTGGTGCACACACATACAATCTGTCCCTGTGCTCATTCTCTTCCGCAATCGCTTCTCTTGCGATTGCGTTCTCACTTGGTTTCTTCTGTTGTGTGTCCGCCGTCGCAGGTTGGCGGCTAGATTGGTGGACATACATACATTCCTCATCTGTGCTTATTCGGTCTTGTGTCGCTGTTAGCAATCGCCATCTCCGGCAATTGCCTTCTCGCTTTGTCTTCCTGGTTGTGTGTTCATCGTCGCAGGGTGGCGACTAGTTTGGTGAACACACATACCCTCTGTCGCTTTGCTCTCTCTCCTTCAGGGCTATCTTGCCCTGCGTTTCTTCCCTTCATGCAATTCCTGTCTGGCATGTGTGGTAGGGCAGAGAAGCTGTTCCTCTGCACTCCACAGCTCCACCTGCCGACAGGAATTTCCCTCTACAGGTGCATTGCACCTTTTGCTGGGTTCCCTCAAATTACACGCTTGTGGAGGATTTCCGCAGTGTCAGCGCACGTCTTGTGCGCTGATCACGGAGAGAATCCCACAATCGTTACACAGGCCTAAAGTGCTTTAAAACATCTTGCATGTGTATACATCAATCAGGGAGTGTAATTAGAGTTCTGCTTCACACGGACACACCAAACTCACTGTGTAATGCACCACAAACAGCTGTTTGTGTAGTGACGGCCGTCCTGGACTGGTGCGCACCATGGCCAGAGTGCAGGCCGTGGCGGTTTTCAAGCCCATATGGTCGTCGGGCTGTGGTAGCTCAATGATAGAACAACAGTGACTGTCCAGCTGATCAAATTTAGTCTGTCCACAATGAAGCAAAGACCTATTATCTTGGGTGTGCCCCCCCCCAGACACTCATATAGCCATCGGTCATTGCTTCATTGTGATATGCAAGCCCCTTCACCGTGGCAAGGTAATGATCACGAAGGGGAATTGGCACATGTACATGCCTTTTGTTTTGTTGTTGCAGCTGCAGTACAGCCAGAAATTTTAGGCAGGCATGAACAGGCACCAGAAAAATTATTATAGTGGCCGCTGCTAGCAGCCTTAAAAATTCAGGAATCCACCTGGAGTCCTGGACCCTGTTGATGGTGGCGGAGAAGGCAGTCAATTGGCCTGCGGGCAGAGATGCTGTGTGGGAAGCGACTTAGTCTTGGGGCAGGCAGTCACACGGCGTGCAGGCAGAGATGCTGTGTGTGGGGACTGACTTAGTCTTTGGGCAGGCCTGAGCGTGCTTTGCAGACCAGGCATCCGTGGTCAGATGGACCCTTGACCCAACGCTGTGTGCCAGAGATGTCACCACTTGCCTTTCAACATCACGGTACAGTTTAGGTATCGCCTTTTTTGAGAAAAAATTGTGGCCTAGTATCTTCCACTGCGGTGTGTGGCTTTGCTTTGTGTGCTGCTTTTCCTCAGGTGGTCATCCCATTGCAGTTTGTGCTTTGTAATCATGTGCCTTTGTAAGGTAGTTGTCCCTACGCGGCTCAATTTTCAGTGGCAGAGAGTACAGATGGCATTGCTCTCATCTGAGGCAGACACACACAAAAAATTCCACACCGCTGAGCCCTGAAGTGATGGCACTTTGGTGGTGGCGGCCGACTGAGTGTTAAGTGGAGTGCCAGAATCAGAGTAGTAGGAGGAAGATATGTCATGCTTCAGTGCAGAAGCTGAGAAAGATGAGGTGTTCTATGTTAAATAGTTAACTACATCCTGAAAATATTGGGGGTTGATGGCACGTGCCTTCTTCTGAACACTGTATTTTGATCGAGGGCCGCACAAAATCACGGCATTGCAACCTTGAACAGACCTGCCAGGTGGCCTGCCTCTGCCTTTTGTTTTGTCCATATTGGGGGGGGATGAAGTGAAAGGTATGCACTGACTTGACTAATACAATGTGCAGTCACACAGGTGCAGTTAACAGGTATGCACGGAGTGGTATATTACACTGTGTGCACTCACGTAGGTAGGTGGGAGCACTGAACACAACAGGTAGGTATATGCAGTGATGGGTATTATAATGTGCACCTGTCACAGACAGGTACCAGACAGGCACAGTGACACTGCGTGCGCTCACGTAGGTAGGTGAGTGCACTGAAGTGAACAACAGGTAGGTATATGCAGTGATGGGTATTATAATGTGCACCTGTCACACACAGACAGGTACCAGACAGGCACAGTGACATTGCGTGTGCTCACGTAGGTAGGTGGGTGCACTGAAGTTAACAACAGGTAGGTATATGCAGTGATGGGTATTATAATGTGCACCTGTCACACACAGACAGGTACCAGACAGGCACAGTGACATTTCGTGCGCTCACATAGATAGGTGGGTGCACTGAAGTGAACAACAGGTAAGTATATGCAGTGATGGGTATTACAATGTGCACCTGTCACACACACAGGTAGTCACTGAATGTGCTGGGCCTAGCAGTGGCAAACACAGTAGGAATTACCAAAGCTGTCTTTGCAACACAAGTGTCTGTGGGACACACACACACACACAAAAAAACAAAAAAACACAAGAACAAGATTAGCTCTCAAAAGAGCTCTTAAAGAGACACTGAAGCGGAAAAAAAATATGATATAGTGAATTGGTTGTGTACTATGAATAATTACTAGAAGATTAGCAGCAAAGAAAATATTCTCATACTTTTATTTTCAGGTATATAGTGTTTTTTCTAACATTGCATCATTCTATAATATGTGCAGATTACACAACACTCAGCATTCAAAATGAGTCTTTCAGAACAGTCTGTGAAGTAATGACCTCTCCTCTAGCAGAGAAAAAGTAAACAGTTCACTTACAGTTGAGATAATAAAAGTCAGATAACAGCCCTCTCCACGACTAAGTCTCTGCACAGCAGCTCTCCCTTCTCTAATTACTGCAGGCAAACGAGTGAGTCCAATGCCTGACGCTGCCTGCCTTTTATAAGGGGGGGGCTCCAGGAGGGAGTGTAGCCTGATTGGCTACAATGTGCCTGCTGACTGTGATGTAGAGGGTCAAAGTTGACCCTAATGATGCACTATGCTAGCGAACCAAACTTCCGTAAAAGTTTGCGGTTCACCGCGAATGCGAACCACCGAAATTCGCCGGGAACCGTTCGCCGGCGCTCAGTTCGGGCCATCTCTAAAGTGGATGACGCAGGGACAGTTAGGTTTTATTGTATAGGATAACATATTCCATGGCACTGTACATATTAAGAAAGTAAACAAACATGGGGTACATAATAATACAGACAATGCAATACATCAAATATGGACGCTGGTACAAATTATAGAACTGGTAATTACAGTGACAAATGTAACATGATGAATAACAGAATGCAAGCAACAAATAAATAACAAATTCTCAGACACAAAAGAGTAAGAGAGCCCTGCCCCTGGGAGCTTACAATCTAGTTGTTGCAGCAAAAACTACAAGTAAAGCCACAAATACAGGCTGCCATACACTGGTCAATTGCCACCAGATCGACCAGCAGATAGATCCCTCTGTGATCAAATCTGATCACAGAGGGCGCTCTACTGTTTAAACTTCAAGTCGGGACAGTAAGAAGTGAAGCCTGCTGTAGCCCAGCGGAGAAGGAACAGTAGGAACAGCGGGGATACGCGCCGGCAGGATCAGGTAATGTATTGCTGCTAGCGTCGGTCGTCGGACATTCGAACGCCGCTATCGACGCACTCCCGACTCGCCGGTGATCAATCGAAATCTACCGAACAGACAGATCAACGAAAACGATCGCTTTCGGATGGAAATCGATAGTTTGGTCAGCGTTTGCGCAATGATTTCACAGCAGATTCGATCACAGTGATCGAATCTGCTGTATATCGGCAGGAAATAGTATAAGTATAAGTGTATGGGCCCCTTTACACAGTCTTGTGAGTCCTTCTGCATCTTGATGATCACGTACAGCTTTCCATTCTCTGCTTGGTGTTTCTGTGTATATATCAGCTGTTGGTGGCTGTGTTCCCAGAATAGAGCTCCCTGCATGCGCCCTGTACGCATCCAGTTTCATGCTGTCACTATGTCACGTGCCAAACAGCCTGCAGAAATCACACTGGATGCATTTCATGGTAGCTGGAACTTCCAAGAACTTTGGGATTATACTGGTGCACACAGTTATTAGAATTAAAGAGGAATTGTACTGAAAATAATGTAATTAATTAAACTGCTTATTTTTTAGATTACTTTATAAGTTGTTTAGTCAGTCAGTTTTTGCCCAATGTAAAATCCACTCTTTCCTCTCCCCGATTTACATTCTGAAATGTATCACGGGTGGTGAAATCTTCAGTGCTGTCAGGTGCATCTCGATGGAATGTTTGTGTACTCAGTGTTCCAAAGCCCAAAGAAAAATTACCTTGTCTCCCGAATGTTGAAACCTTTTTCTTTTTCTTATGGCCCATACTCACGGGCTACAATTGTCGCCGCAACCACGTGACGCGCGCGTGTTGTGGCGACAGGTCGCCCATGAGTATGAGGCGCGCCCCCCGAACCGTCGCTCGTCGTTGCTGTCGCCAGGCGATTGGCGGCGGTCAATCGCATGGTGACAGTTGCCGCCGCAACTTCGCCGCAACTGTCGCTAGTCCGCGTGTGTATGCGGACTAGGGACAGCGACCTAATAGACAGTGCACTAGTTTCCGGCCGGGGGGAGCTTCCGTCGCGTCGCCAATCCCTCTTCCGCGGTGTGTATGCGGAGGGACCTGGCGACGAGCTGTCGCCAACTGTCACGCACACTCTCCCGTGTGCAAGCGACAAGATACAAAAGTAGCCCGTGAGTATAGGCCATTAGAGTGTGGTGATAGAGTGGGGAAGGGTTTGAATGGCAGCTTTTTTGGTTGCCTCTCACAGACATGGGGGGACAGGTGACAGACACAGGGACAGGTGAAAGACACAGAGGGGGACAGGAGCAGGGTTGCTCTCAAGAGTAATCACGAGTGATTACCCGTGATTCAAATGAGGCTTAATTGGCGCAGGTGTGAGGCGGCGATACAAGGGGTATTTAAGACAAGACAAGACAAAAAACATTTATATCACGCTTTTCTCCTGGCGGACTCAAAGCACCAGAGCTGCAGCCACTAGGGCGCACTCTATAGGCAGTAGCGGTGTTAGGGAAACTTGCCTAAGGTCTCCTACTGAATAGGTGCTGGCTTTACCCATAACTCCACTGTCCGCCCTGTGTTTCAAACAGCTTACACGCATCTTATTGGTTGCGTTGCAATACTCACCACGGCGCACTTCCTCCTTCAAGCCGCAACCTTTCTTCAACAATCAGTAAAAATGCCAGCCCTAATTTTGGTGCGTCTTCCTGCAGTGTATGTCCACTGATGTGTGCCACACTGTAGGAACAGATTTCCAATAGATTTCAAAATGAATTCTTTTGGAAATCGATCGAAAATCTAAATCGATCGATTTGCTGATTTGAAAGAATCGATTTCTGATCGATTCTATAGAATTGATTAAATCGATCGATGGCTGAAATCGACTAGTGTATGGGCCCCTTTAGGCTCAGTTTGAATATAAAAGCTGAAATCTGATTGGTTGTTATGGTTGACAAACATAGTTTCAATTCATGAATTGAATGTTTACCTATTTTTGCTGTACCCTTTGCAATATACTGTAGACAGACAGACAGACAGACAGACAGACAGATAGCTATAAATATATTATATATATTTATGTTTTTAAGAAAATAACTTACAGGTATAGTCCTCACATATAACCACAAACTCTAAGTAAACTTTGCTAAATAACTTACGTCAAGCAAGCTAAGTAACGTGAGCAAGCATAATATTTCATTGCCTGTCAAAGGAGGACAAAGCTGCATGTTCCTCAGCTATGAATAGCAAGATGTAAAATCCACATAAGTTGCTTTTATAGTGGGTGAAATGACAAATGACATAACTAAACACATGAGCACCTCCCTGCATCTACAAAATAGTTGATACATTAGGAAAACATAAGTGGTACTTTACTTACAAGAATTGACTCAAGTGTGCACTTATCCCTTGTAACCATGTCCTGACACATACAAGGACCATCTCTCTACTAACACCTGAGATGATAGGTCATTTCACAGCAAAATGCCATTCTATTCAAATACTTCACAATCGTGATATCCCAAATATTGTTTCAGAATTCAGCATACCTGTAACTAAGGGACATAATCCAATCACTAGAACGTAAAAAGAAAAAAAGGTTACAAAAGTTGCATTATGGGAAGAATGACAGATTTCTAAAAGTGTACCAGAGATCAGGGTTTAGTTATAAAATATACATACCTGGTGCTTCCTCTAACCCCCTCTGGCCTTATCGCTCCCTTGTCGTCCTCTTCCTCCCTCTCCGTTTGCCCACTACTTGCCCCCAGAAAATCCGTCAGTCGGGGCCAGTCGGCGCATGCGCAGTTTGGCCAGGTGCGCTCAACTGTAACGCTTCCGCCCAGGAGTGTTCTGCGCCTGCAGGCCAGGTCGTGCATGTACAGTTGGCCCTGGATCGGAGGACTTCCAGGGCCAATTACGGGGCGAATGGAGAGGGAGAAGAGGACGCTGTGGGAGCGATCAGGCCAGAGGGGGCTGGAGGAAGCCCCAGGTATGTATATTTTATGGCTACTCCCCCATCTCAGGGTCACTTTAAAGCTCTAGATCAGCCTCCATTTTGTTTAGTGTGTATGATGTCAATTTGCATGAATTAGCAAAGCACAAAGTTTTTGATTTTTTTCAATAAATATATTTAACCTTTTAAACTATCTTTATGCTTAAAGGGACTCCGAGGAGTGCCCAAATTTAAAATAATACACTTACCTGGGGCTTCTTCCAGCTCAGGGTAGGCGGCGAGGTCCCGCGGCGTCCTACTGACTCATCTCCTTCAGCCTCCGCCGGCCCCCCGTTTTCGGCATCACCCGGCCTGGTGTCGGCCGGATGACGCAAAGCGTCATCACACCGGACGCTTCGCATCATCACGGTGGCCGGCGTGACAGGTCTGCGCATGCGCGGAAAACCCACGCATGCGCAGACCTGTCACGCCGGCCGCCGTGATGATGTGTTGCCGGGTGACGCCAAAAACGGGGGGCCCGGCGGAGGCTGAAGGAGAGGAGCCAGGAGGACGCCGCGGGACCTCGCCGCCTACCCTGAGCTGGAAGAAGCCCCAGGTAAGTGTATTCTTTTAAATTTGTGCACTCCTCGGAGTCCCTTTAATTTTTGTTTTTAAAAATGTTTTGTTAAAGAGGATCAGAACTCAGAACTTCCTCTCTGCTCTAAAAGTTAAGCAACAGTATAATAACCTTCACAGAAAAACATTTCTTTGTTACAGCTGATACAAATCATGCAGTAAATCTGCATTGTGTCTACTTCCTGCTTTCACGGAAGCAGACATAGGATTAACATCCTGTCTTTACAAATTAGCTGCTCTGCCAAGGCAGCCAGCTGACACAGCTGAGTAATCAAATTACAGTTGTGATTTGTCACAGATGAGGCGGCATTAGACAGGCTAAACTCTCTAAATACATATAGGGTACATTTCTCTCTGTTTTCATTCTTTTCTTTAAGTGGATGCAAAAACCAGGCCTGAATGAGGGATTTAAGTAGTAAATGCAGCTCTTTCTGCTGGAGAGTGAAAATTCTACAGCGCCTGAACAGAGCCTCCCTTATGATGCTGCCCTTTCATTTCTTCATTATAAAAGGAAACCATACACTATGCGCCATAATAAAATGATCTTGTGTTCCGGAGAGGGAAGTGATACCACAGTCGCTCTCCTCAGCTTTGTTATGCTGCTCTATCCGCCGGTTTCATGTTCATTGAGATGCAGCTTACAATGATATTAGCTGAAAGGATGATATTGGCTATTTACATTCAGGCACAATGCTCTGCTCAGTTCTCTGGGCTGTTTCTCTTACTGGGAAAACTTCACTTTCATTAAACTACTTCGAAGTTTATAGCTTATTGGTATTTCTTAATTATGGTTCCAACTCAGCCTGTAGAATGAATACCACCTACGTGTCAGAGAGCTGCGATTGCTTTTCATTTCAACCCTGGCCATGGATGGGATTTAAAGCAACCCTGAGGCAAAAATAAACTTATGAGGTAGTGAATTGTATGTGTAGTACAGTTAAGAAACATTAGTAGCAAAGAAAAGAAGTCTAATGGTTTTCCGGTATAGGAAGAGTTAAAGGGAACCTGAAGCGAGTAAAATTATTTAAAATAAACACATGATGTAGCTGCAAATGAATATTACATACTTACCTCGCCGTCAGTTCCTCTCAGAAGCTCACCATTTTCTTCTTACAGTGATCCCTTCCTGTTCGGACAATATTTTGTCAGAACTGAAATATACCAGTTGCTGTCAGTTATATATCAGCAGCTGTCAGTTACAACTGAATGTGCAAGGTAATGTCCATGTTTATCTATGGCTCAAGTGGCCGATATTACAGTTTAACAGTGTGCTGACCAGGAAGCTGTTATGGGGTAATGGCCATTGTCAAAATGGAGGACAGAGAATTCCATTGATCACAGGGCAAACGGGACGCAGGAGAGGAGAAAGAGACTGATGAGTAGACTACACAGGAGGTAAGTATGGCGTGTTTATGTTTATTCTGACTACTCATTTTCAGTTCAGGTTCTCTTTAAAAGACTTCATTTGTTGTTTATGCAAAAGAGCTTCTCTGAGCTATTTGACCCACTGAGTCAAATACAGTCCTGTTTTCTGAAGCACTTAAACAGCCAAGAAACAGTGAAAGACAGCTTGAGATAAGGTTTTACTGCAGGAAAGTTATAAGAGTCATTATTTCTGCTTTGTTTTATAGTTTAAAAGACAGAGTGTGGTTTCTAAACTGCAAATATGACAGAATGATGAAATGTTATATAAAAAAAGCTTTATAACTATGAGTAAAAATATGAGACTCTTTTCTTGCTACTTATGTTCTATTCCTTATCCTTACTTCACATATAATTAATTATAATCATACGTTTTGTGTTTTTTTTTCACTTCAAGTTTGCTTTAATAACCATTCAAGTCTAGTTTAGGCTAAGTTCACACCATGTGCATTGGTCAATGCATGCATTACAACACATAATGCTATGCTCGCTCTGCATGTTAAAACATGCAAGTTATTTTTTTATGAACATTGATGTGTAAAAAAAGTAATGATATGATGCACACAGATGAAAGTGGAATCATTTATACAAGCTTCTAATTAAGTGATTTGTATTAAAATAGACAATGCTCACCCTGAAACTCTGCAGCCCTAGTCCAGGCCTGTCCTGCCTCTCCAAAAATATAGAGTATCAGATTACACACAGCATCCGGAGTACTTGTAGTGCAGCTTCACTAAAATTACTTTATTATTATTATAACAGACATTTTTAAGGACGTACAGAGCTTGCTTTATGATTGTTATTCAGTGTTGATATAGTGCTGACATCTTCTGCAGCACTGTACAGAGTATATAGTCATGTCACTAACTGTCCCTCAGAAGAGATTATTATCCAGTCCCTACCATAATCATATGTCCATTGTAGTCTGGGGCCAATTTAGGGGGAAGCCAATTACGGTAACTTATCTGTTTGTTTTTGGAATGTGGGAGGAAACTGAAGTGACCGAAGGAAACCCACACAGACAGGGAGAAGATACAAACTCTGTGCAGATATTGCCCTGGCTGGGATACAAACCAGGGACCCAGCGTTGCAAGGCGAGAGCGCTAACCACATAGCCAATAGCATGTGGCTTTGCTGATTGATGTTTAACCTCCTATTCCCAAGGTATATACCCAAGGGATTTTAATCTTAACTGTGCTCTATTGCCATGCCCAGCTACATCCTTGTAAATCAGCTATTTATTTAGAAACACCTCTGGATTACGTGGAAGATTACGTGGAAGATTCTTGTCAGATATAATTTCCCAAAAATCAGTAACCCTTTGCACACTCACATGCAAATGTTCAAACAAATGCATTCACAGATTCACTCATCCAGGCACCACTGTTATCCCTACAGTTAAAAGCCGGGGTCTTAGTTCACAGAAGAATGCATTCTTATACTTAGTCACCTATACTGCGCAGAAGTACCCAGGTAAACATAGGTGTCCAGATATGCAAACATTCATTGCATCAAACCTATCAAGGGAATAGGAGCACACATCCTAACATCCTCTCCTGGGACAGATAGCCCAACCGCACAAGGGAGCTAATGTAATGTATCCATGCGCATACACCAGCTTAACCATGCACATACACCAGCTTAAAGCGGAATATAACCCTGCATTTCAACTTTGCTCTAAAACATTATTTACAGCATATTATATGCAAAAAGCATTTTTTTTTTTACTAGACCAGCATTGGAAGGGTTAAACACAGAGGTTTAATGTTCGGTGGAGATATATGCAGAAGTTCAGATTGTTACATTCTATTTAGTTAAATGTATCTATTGAGAAATGTTACACACTCTTTGGCTGTCCTCCAGCTCCTTCTCAGTCAGAGAGAGTGAGTCACATTCAACACTTAGATACATTTATGTAAACAAAATGTATCTATGTCAGCTTCGGATGCGCCTGCAGAAATCTCCAGGAACTTTAAAGCTCTGTGTAACCCTTCCAATGCTGGTCTAGTAAAAAAAAAATGCTGGTTGCATATACAGTGCTGTGAAAAACTATTTGCCCCCTTCCTGATTTCTTATTCTTTTGCATGTTTGTCACATTTAAATGTTTCTGCTCACCAAAAACCGTTAACTATTAGTCAAAGATAACTGTGATGATCCGCTCAGCTGGCTGCACAGGCAGACAGCTGTTTGTCCATTCCTCTAGTCTGTGGGCTGCAGGTCTCTGGAACAGAGACCTGTCTTTCCATTGCAAGTTTCTGGTCTGTTCTCTTGCTGGGGAATTTGCATACATTCGTTATGCAAATCCCCTACCTGCCTTCTTTGATGACTGGCACTATAAGAGCTTTATGTTTCCCAGAAGGCTTTGCTGGTCATTTCCTTTCCATGGTCTGTTCCTGATGGACACTGCTGGAGTGTCAGCCATTGCTATCTAGTATAGTTAATTCCTGGGGGTTGCTTTAGGCTCCCCTTCTAGCCCAGTCAGGTTGTATTATCTGTATTGCCTGTTCTGTCTTGTCTTGCCTGTTGCCATTGTCCTGTCCCAAAGGTGGTCGACAGGAAATGGTTCTGATCTCTGTTCTTGGAGTATAGCTGGTGCAGCGGTTGCTACCAGCTATCTCTTCTGTTCTGTCTCCTGGGATCGCGCTAGCTACTTTTCGCTAGCACTGGAGATCCTTCTGTTCTGTCTTCTGGGATCGCGCTAGCTACTTTTCGCTAGCGCTGGGGATCCTTCTGTTCTGCTACTCTGTACCTGGATCGCGCTAGCCACTTTTCGCTAGTGCTGTGGATCCTATCTCTCGCTTGTCCCTGTTTTCGTGTGTCTGTCTTGTCTGCTACGCTTGCTGGAGGCTCGGTGAGGTAACCGTTAAGCAAGCGCTCGCGTCCTCTGTTTCATGTTTGTCTGTCGATGGTTAGTTAGGCGTGCTTGTCTCTATTGTGCTTATCACGTGGAGACCGCGCATAACCGCGTGCACTGTTGCGAATGAGTGCGGTGTTCGCGGTTAGCTAGCGTTTGTTGTTTTCCGTATCTCCTTATTGTATTATTTGCTGTGCCTTTGCTACCCTCGTATTCTATTCTGATCTGCCTTGTGTCACGTCTGGCGATCGCACCTCTCGCGATCGCGTTCTTATTTCATATCTGCTGTTGTGTGTGCGCGGTCGCGGGGTGGCGACTGGATTGGCGTACACACATACAACCTGTCCCTTTGCTCAATCTCATTCGCAATCGCCTCTCTTGCGATTGCGTTCTGTGCTTCGTACAATTCCTGTCTGGCACTTGTGGAGGTACAGAGGATTGGTTCCTCTGCACTCCCCAGCGCCATCTGCCGACAGGAATTTCCCTCTACAGGTGCGTAGCACCTTTTGCTGGGTGCCTGCAAATATACGCTTGTGGAGGATTTCCGCCGTGTCAGCGCACGCGTTGTGCGCTGATCACGGAGAAAGTTCCACAATCGTTACAGAATGACCAGCCAAACCCAAAACCCCAGTGTAGACGGAATTTCCGATTTGTACGATTTTGTCGAATATGGCTCTTGTACCTTTAAGAGATTTAAAAAACTTGAACCTGAATCAGCAGAGGAATTTTTGTCTGAGTGTACGAAACTGTTAGCGAACCCTGAATTCCAATGCACCCCAGTGTCTACCTGGGCCCCCCAAATGGTCTACATTCTGTTGGGGGGCGAAATGTCAATGTGGGGTTATGATGTGTTAGATCATACCACCCTGAGTCAAAGACCCCTGGAATTCTTGGCCTTTTTAATTCACAATTGGCTGAGATTACCTCAATTACCATACCCCCTTAATGAGTTGTTGTCAGCAGCTCAATCAGCTGTTCCATCTACTCTTTCATCCATAAAGCAGCCATCCAAAGCCTCTAAGTCTAAACGTAAAAGATCTAGGAAGGCTTCCCAGCGGAAAGATCCGTTGCCCATGGCAACCACAGATAGAGAGGTTATTTCTGTCAAGTCTGAAATGGGCAAAACCATGCAGTATGATAATGATGTTTATAATGCATCTGCTGATCAGTTTCCAGGTTTTTTGCCCCAATCCAAAGCTTATGTGGATCCTGCTATAGGTAGGATCGCACACTATATTAAATCAGTTAAAAAATCTGTACTCGTTCCTGATCCCCACCCATATGGAGATTATTTAGATACTGGGTTGTTCGAACCGCCATTTGCCTCATGGGAAATCGGGGCCTTGGTGGAGGAATTTGATTTGGATTGGAAAGCCTTTTGCGATTTTTACATCGCAAAAAGCGCGGATGTCCTGAACGATTGTCTTGACTCTGTGTGCCTTTTGATTGATTCTGATGAATGTGATGAGTGTGTTGTGGATCTGGTGATGTATGTGTGGCAGATCATTTTGGATGAATTACACACACACCAATTAATTGATCCCAATAAAGAGGTAAAAGATTCCCGTTCCGTTCCTGCTCCAGTTCCATCTGTAGACTGTGCGCACTATGATTGTTCATCCTTTGTTAAGTATGCATGGGAGCCCCCGTTTGAGAAATGGGAGATCGAGCTCCTGGTCTATGAATTGGAATGTGATTGGAGATCGTTTTGCAATCATTACCGTTCTAAAAACGAAGCAGTTTTGTATGCGTGCATTGAGTCTGCGTGCACTTTAATCAAGACTGGTGAATGTATCTCTGACTTTGTGACTCCGCTGTTTGACGTGTGGAGAATGATTTTGGATGAACTACATGCGCTTCAATCTGCTAAAAACACATTGTCAGCGGACGATTGTTCCAATCCTCTGGATTTAAAGAAAGTGAGTTTTGAATGCATTCCCTTTCCCAAAGCAACTGAGTGTTTGAAGTCTGAGTGCAAGTCGTTCAGAGCAGTTGCTTGTGTGGAAGTTGAACCAGTGCGGTCTGATGTCGCCACCGCACGTATGGCTGCAAAAGGTCTGTGTGGTCCTGTGTCTAAGGAAGACAGATTTTTTGCCTCAGGTTCTCTAAGATCGTCCGTTTGTGAGCCTGCCATGGGGAAAATTCCTAAGTTATGCAACTTTAAGAAAATTATTGATGTGTCTAATAAAGTTTCTCCTGTTGTTGTCGCCACTTCTTTTGCAAATGAATCTATGTCTTATTCTGTTCGCACCTGTGCAGGCCTGTTGCCTGATGACAGTTGCTCCAGTGTTTCTGTCCTAGATGCCTTGCAGTCTGCTCCGCAGATCGCGGAGGTTTGCGATATGGAAGCGTCAGTTTCGCAACCTAAAGCGATATTGGATCCACAAATTTTGCGTTCTGACTCCTCGGATTTGACATTGTTAGCCGAATCTAAGAGTGAGACAGCGCTTCGGTTTTGCGAATCTGATGCTGAAGCTTCTTTGCCTTGTCCAGAGAAGCTTTCTCTGAACCTGCCCTGTACCATGAATGAAGGCATGATGTCCACTTGCATTGACATTTGCGAGTCTGATTCTGAAGAAAGTATTGACTCTCCACCCAGTACTCTGGATGAGTCAATATTGCCTTGTACAATATCTCCTGCCCTGCCCCTAGAGGCTCGTCTAGGTATTGCTGCTATTTTTACCTGTCTTTCTGCAGTTTTGGAGTTGCAAGCTAGTTTGACTGCTACGCAGAGTTCTGGGTGCAGCGAGATTAAAGTTAGGGAGTCAGTGTGTGGTCCAGTGAATATTCCTGTACGTTCCACTCATGATGATGAAATTCAGTCTCAGTTTATGGTGGAACTTTCCCTGGGACATCTGCCCTGTTCTCAAAGTAAAGTTCCAGTTTTGCCCTGTAACATGGATAGTACAGAATCCTTCTTAGACAACTTGAAAAATGATGTTCCTGAGGTCTTGTTTGATAATCTGAAGGTCTCCGAGTTCCTCCCAAAGGGTGCAGAACTTGTAGGAGATGTCTCCTGCCCCCCAGGTCCTTCTGAGGTGTTGCCCACTTCAGTAGGCATTGCTGCCTTGCTGACTACTTTTGCAGCTCTTGTGGAGCTTCATTTATGTGTAGTCAATGATGATATTACAGTTACAGAAAATTCTGAATTTGAGTCCGAGTCTTCTTTTGAAAGACCAGTACCTGTGACCTTTACTCGTGATGATTTTCTGCCCGGTACTGGTTTTGGTCTTGTCGTGTCGGACTCTGAGGTTGGCAGTTCCCCGACATGTCCTGAGGTTTCTCCTGTACTAGTGTACCCCGATGTGCTCTGTGACCCAGAAAGCCCAAGTGTGCCTCGGTTACCAGCGTACTCAGATGCTTCCTCAGTGGAGACATGTTCTGATATAGCCTGCCTGCTTGCATGCCCAGAAGTGGTCCCTGAAAGACCTGATCCTGATGGGTGTCCTGCTAATTTTGAGTCTGGAATGATCATAGGTTCCATAGGGGTTCTTGGTGGTTCTCCATGTGAGCCTGGTGAGCGTTCTGGCTTCTTGGGATCTCTGCGGAGCTTCAAGGCGTTCTGGGAGATTCCGGGAAAGGTTTTGCTTGGTGCCCTGAATACGATCAGCAATGGCTTTGGTGTTGTAAGGGACACTTCGAACAGGTATTGCGGCAGGTTTGGTATTCTTGGACGTTCCTTGGAAGGTGGTGAGTATTGTCTGGAGGGTGTCGATGGCTTCTTCTCTGGTGTCCACAGTCCTGATGGGTGTTACGCTGAGACTTGTAGTCCTGATGGGCATGTTTCGGTGGCTTCTGCTTCCGATGAGGTCGGTTTCGGATGGACTGACTCTGGAATTGGGCCTTGTCGGGCTGTCTCGACCTTCATGAGTCTTTAGTTAGAGTTTTGTGATGATACCAGTTTTGAGGGATGTCTGGAATCCATCCCTAGAGGGGGGGGGGGGGGGGGTACTGTGATGATCCGCTCAGCTGGCTGCACAGGCAGACAGCTGTTTGTCCATTCCTCTAGTCTGTGGGCTGCAGGTCTCTGGAACAGAGACCTGTCTTTCCATTGCAAGTTTCTGGTCTGTTCTCTTGCTGGGGAATTTGCATACATTCGTTATGCAAATCCCCTACCTGCCTTCTTTGATGACTGGCACTATAAGAGCTTTATGTTTCCCAGAAGGCTTTGCTGGTCATTTCCTTTCCATGGTCTGTTCCTGATGGACACTGCTGGAGTGTCAGCCATTGCTATCTAGTATAGTTAATTCCTGGGGGTTGCTTTAGGCTCCCCTTCTAGCCCAGTCAGGTTGTATTATCTGTATTGCCTGTTCTGTCTTGTCTTGCCTGTTGCCATTGTCCTGTCCCAAAGGTGGTCGACAGGAAATGGTTCTGATCTCTGTTCTTGGAGTATAGCTGGTGCAGCGGTTGCTACCAGCTATCTCTTCTGTTCTGTCTCCTGGGATCGCGCTAGCTACTTTTTGCTAGCACTGGGGATCCTTCTGTTCTGTCTTCTGGGATCGCTCTAGCTACTTTTCGCTAGCGCTGGGGATCCTTCTGTTCTGCTACTCTGTACCTGGATCGCGCTAGCCACTTTTCGCTAGTGCTGTGGATCCTATCTCTCGCTTGTCCCTGTTTTCGTGTGTCTGTCTTGTCTACTACGCTTGCTGGAGGCTCGGTGAGGTAACCGTTAAGCAAGCGCTCGCATCCTCTGTTTCATGTTTGTCTGTCGATGGTTAGTTAGGCGTGCTTGTCTCTATTGTGCTTATCACGTGGAGACCGCTCATAACCGCGTGCACTGTTGCGAATGAGTGCGGTGTTCGCGGTTAGCTAGCGTTTGTTGTTTTCCGTATCTCCTTATTGTATTATTTGCTGTGCCTTTGCTACCCTCGTATTCTATTCTGATCTGCCTTGTGTCACGTCTGGCGATCGCACCTCTCGCGATCGCGTTCTTATTTCATATCTGCTGTTGTGTGTGCGCGGTCGGGGGGTGGCGACTGGATTGGCGCACACACATACAACCTGTCCCTTTGCTCAATCTCATTCGCAATCGCCTCTCTTGCGATTGCGTTCTGCGCTTCATACAATTCCTGTCTGGCACTTGTGGAGGTACAGAGGATTGGTTCCTCTGCACTCCCCAGCGCCATCTGCCGACAGGAATTTCCCGTAGCACCTTTTGCTGGGTGCCTGCAAATATACGCTTGTGAAGGATTTCCGCCGTGTCAGCGCACGCGTTGTGCGCTGATCACGGAGAAAGTTCCACAATCGTTACAATAACATAATTGAACACAAAATGCAGTTTTAAATGATGGTTTTTATTATTTAGTGAGAAAAAAAAACTCCAATCCTACATGGCCCTGTGTGAAAAAGAAATTGCCCCCTGAACCTAATAACTGGTTGGGCCACCCTTAGCAGCAATAACTGCAATCAGGCGTTTGCGATAACTTGCAACAAGTCTTTTACAGCGCTCTGGAGGAATTTTGGCCCACTCATCTTTGCAGAATTGTTGTAATTCAGCTTTATTTGAGGGTTTTCTAGCATGAACCGCCCTTTTAAGGTCATGCCACAACATCGCAATAGGATTCAGGTCAGGACTTTGACTAGGCCACTCCAAAGTCTTCATTTTGTTATTCTTCAGCCATTCAGAGGTGGATTTGCTGGTGTGTTTTGGGTCATTGTCCTGCTGCAGCACCCAAGATCGTTTCAGCTTCAGTTGACGAACAGATGGCCAGACAGTCTCCTTCAGGATTTTTTGGTAGTCAGTAGAATTCATGGTTCCATCTATCACAGCAAGCCTTCCAGGTCCTGAAGCAGCAAAACAACCCCAGACAGTGGCGTAGCTAAGGAGCTATGGGCCCCGGTGCAAGTTTTACATGGGCCCCCCCCCAAGCACTCTATACATAACAATTGATACGGCGCAACAAAACCTGCCAAGGATTTCCACAGTGTCAGAGGTGCAAGTAGGGGATGGGAAGCAGGTTGTTAATGATTGCTACTATTTTAAGCATCTATAGAAGTGATTATTATCAACACAGGGCCAATAAAGAGCGAATATTTTACTTGAAGGAGGGCCCCTCGGGGCCCCTATGGCCCAAGGGCCCCGATGCAGTCGCTACCTCTGCAACCCCTATTGCTACGCCCCTGACCCCAGACCATCACACTACCACCACCATATTTTACTGTTGGTATGATGTTATTTTGCTGAAATGCTGTGTTACTTCTACGCCAGATGTAGCGGGACACGCACCTTCCAAAAAGTTCAACTTTTGTCTCGTTGGTCCACAAGGTATTTTCCCAAAAGTCTTGGCAATCATTGAGATGTTTTTTTTAGCAAACTTGAGACGAGCCTTAATGTTGTTTTTGCTTAAAAGTGGTTTGCACCTTGGATATCTGCCATGCAGGCTGTTTTTGCCCAGTCTCTTTCTTATGGTGGAGTCGTGAACAGTAACCTTAATTGAGGCAAGTGCGGCCTGCAGTTCTTTAGATGTTGTCCTGGGGTCTTTTGTGGCTTCTCGGATGAGTTTTCTCTGCGCTCTTGGGGTAATTTTGGTCGGCCGGCCACTCCTGGGAAGGTTCATCACTGTTCCAGGTTTTTACCATTTGTGGATAATGGCTCTCACTGTGGTTCGCTGAAGTCCCAAAGGTTTAGAAATGGCTTTATAACCTTTACCAGACTGATAGATCTCAATTACTTTTGTTCTCATTTGTTCCTGAATTTCTTTGGATCTTGGCATGATGTCTAGTTTTTGAGGTGCTTTTGGTCTACTTCTCTGTGTCAGATAGCTCCTATTTAAGTGATTTCTTGATTGAAACAGGTGTGGCAGTAATCACGCGTGGGGGTGACTACAGAAATTGAACTCGGGTGTGATAAACCACAGTTAAGTTATTTTTTAACAAGGGGGGCAATCACTTTTTCACACAGAGCCATGTAGGTTTGGAGTTTTTTTTCTCACTAAATAATAAAAACCATCATTTAAAACTGCATTTTGTGTTCAATTATGTTATCTTTGACTAATAGTTAACGGTTTTTGATGAGTAGAAACATTTAAAGTGTGACAAACATGCAAAAGAATAAGAAATCAGGAAGGGGGCAAATAGTTTTTCACACCACTGTAATATACTGTAAACAATGTTTTAGAGCAAAGTTGAAATGCAGGGTTATATTCCGCTTGTGTGCATGCTGACAAAAAATACAAACGGGAAGGCCGGAGTGCACTGAATTAAAACCCTGGCCACAGGGGGTCAGTAACAAGAAAAAAAAACACATATATCCAGGCACATCGCCTCTAGTTAGGAGATATAATTTTCCCTCACAGACAAGACCCGGTTTCCTCCTCAATAGAGCACAAAACACAAATAAGTGCTTTTGCTGTGAAATCAATAAAAGTATCATGACATGAGCAAATATTTTGGCCAAGGAGTCAGGAATCTACTAGTATCATCATCAGCAGAAAGGCAAGACGCACAAGAAGTGCCTGAGGTGCAGTGACAGCACTTTAATCTTCATCCATTTTGCCACGTGAAAAATGACTTGGGGGAGATTATTGCCGTTTCCAGAGGATCGGGTTCTTACATTCTATCATTTATGTCCCAGGAACAGGAAAGCACATTCTATGACCTAATCTCAACTCACTTCCAAGTTTACTTAACTGAGCTCAACGTGTGCCAAGAGTCTGTGTCTGCTGTCAGGGGGTCATTTATTTGAACTTGAGAGAAACATTTAAGTGTAATTATCTTGCTATCTATTTGTATTCATTTATTTAGCACTGCATTGCGACACTGATTGGAGAAATATTAGTGGAAGCTGAATACAGACCTAAATCTGGATGGAGCTGAGGCAGCCACTCATAGAGCGGTTCTAAAGCATTTTTTAAAACGCTTGCAGGGGGAAAACCGCTTGGCTAATGAAAGTGAAAAGGATGGTGCAAACCAAAGCAGTTCGTTTTTTCCACAAGCGCAAACTCAGGGGATGCAGCATTTTTTAGATTTCTGAGGCGTTTCTGCCTCAATGTTAAAGTATAGGAGAGTAAAAAACTGCCCTGAAAAACGCTAGATCAGAGCAGTTTTCCAGGCGTTTTTGTTACAGAAGCTGTTCAGTAACAGCTTTACTGTAACAATATTTGTAATCTGCTACACAAAAACGCTCAAAAAAACGCTAGGCATGTGTAGAAAACATGCCTAGAATCTCTCTGAAATCTGCTTCAAAAACCTCTAACGTTTTGCAGGTTTTTGGTGTGCACTGGGACTGAAAGGGTACCCGAAGTGTCATTTGACATGATGAGATAGACATGGGTATGTACAGTGCCTAGCACACAAATATCTATGCTGTGTTCCTTTTTTTCTTTCTCTGATTGAAAGAGTTAAATATCGGGTATGTAAGTAGCTAACTCAGTCCTGACTCAGACAGGAAGTGACTATAGTGTGACCCTCACTGATAAGAAATTCCAACTATAAAACCCTTTCCTACCAGAAAATAGCTTCTGAGAGCAATGAATGTGCCATTGAGCAAAAACAATAAAACAGTTAAAACTTATAAAGTAGATGTAAACATAAAATAAAACTGTGGAATATCTTAAGTCAATTGAGGAGAAGGAAGGTAGATACAATCGTTTATTTCATTAGTTTATTTTCGCTTTGGGTGTCCTTTAAGCTAAATACCCATGGCCAGATTGATCAGGACTCTACAATAACGAATGATCATTCCTTGATCTATCTGGCAGAATCGTGGTAACGAAAAACGAATGGGCCGAGAACGATCGTTTAACCTGTAGGCGACTGCGTCACACTTATGTGCAAGGTCGCAGCGCCAGACCCAGGACCGCTTAACGCTGATCGGTATAAAGTCCTGGGGCGGGGATTTGCAGGAGATCGCTCATCTCCGCTTGGATGATGGAGCTCCGCTCCGCCATCAGTCTCCCAGTGGCGATCACCATCTAATAACACTATACAGCGCTGCGATCTAAGGCAGCACTGTACTGGGGACAGCTGTGTGACACGGCTGTCCCCTGAGACAATCATGAGCGATCCGCTGTCATAGGCTGAAGCCTATGACAGCCGATTGCTGTCATTGGCTGGGTGGAAGGGAGGAATGGAAGAGAAAAAAATAGTAAAAAAAAATTAGAAGAATCTATTTAGAAAATAAACAAAAAAATATTTGTATAAAAATAAATAAACATTGGGGGAGCGATCAGACCCCACCAACAGAAAGCTCTGTTGGTGGGTAGAAAAAGGGAGGGGGGGAAATCACTTGTGTACTGAGTTGTACGGCCCTGCAGCAAGGCCTTAAAGCTGCAGTGGCCTATTTTGTAAAACATGGCCTGGTCTTTGGTGGTGGTGGTGGTGGGGGGAGGGGGGGTGTAAAGCCTGTGGCCCTGAAGTGGTTAAACAATACTTCCAATTTTCATGTGGGATAGACATTTGCAGAGAACTGAACGATCGGTGCTGCCATGATGCAACATGATGGTCGTTCAAAGCGAACATTCGTTGGAAGGTAGTCCACAATGCTTTTTATGTTGCCCATACACGATACGATGAAAACGCTGGATTTTCCAGTTTATTCGACTAAAACGATTGAATCAAATGAAAATCAATAAGAATCCCTTTTCCGCTCAAGAAAAATTTATGATTATCCCGTTTTTTTCGATAAAAATCCGCTCAGACATGTTTGAAAAATCTTTATATTCGATCTAATGGAATCATTGAACGAAATGATCAAATTGAAAAAATATGAAAACTTGTACTATGTATGGGCACTGTTAGTTTGCATAGAATTCAGCAGTCTGCAGCTATAGATAGGACCAGATTGCAGAGGCTCTTAGCCTTGTTCACATTATAGGCGTTTTTGTAAAATTGCCCTGAAAACACTTGTGCAATGATTCTCTATGAGAAAGTTCATATCTGAGCGGTTCATATGCGATCCGCTTAGAAAAGCGGTGCTTGCGCCATTTTTGAGGCGATTTGCCTTTGTTTCCGTATTTTTTTCCGAATCAAAAGACGGAAGCGCTCTGCAAAAGTGCTTACAAAAACGCCCACAAATATGAGCAAACGATCGAAAATCGGGGGAAAACTCTTAAAAAAAATACCGGGAAAAAAAGCCCACTGCGGACAGACACACGAGCCGAACGCAATGTGAACAAGGCCTCAGAGATGCACTGAGAGACAACAACACTGCCACTATTGTCAAGAAAGCGCAACAGAGGATGTACCATCTACGGCAGCTGAAAAAGTTTGGCCTACCTCAAAATTTAATGGTGCAGTTCTACACTGCAATTATCGAATCCACCATAACATCATCTATGACTGTATGGTTCAGCTCCTGCTCAGCATTAGAAAAGGGGAGGCTGCAGCGCATCATCCGAACAGCGGAAAGGATAATTGGCTGTAGCTTACCTTCCCTGCAGGATGTTTACGCTAGCAGGTGCAGAAAGAGAGCGACCAAAATTGCCTCTGACCCCTCTCACCCAGCTCACTCCATCTTCCAGCGCATGCCTTCAGGAATAAGATTCCGGTCAATCGCTACCAAAACCTCCAGACACAGGAACAGCTTTTTTCCTCAAGCGGTAGCCATACTTAATGCTGAACCACGTTAGAGCTGCTAGGACTTGATAGTAATCAGCACAGAACTGTAAATGAACAATTCTCACATTGCTTACTGCCACTATACTTGCATAAATGTCCTTGACTTTTAATATACACACTGTCTGTCCTTGTATTGTTTTTGTTTGCGTTTGTTAAGCAACTGCCAAGACAAATTCCTTGTAGGTGAAAACCTACTTGGCGAAATAAAATTGATTCTGATTCTGATTCTGAGAGGCTTGTATAATCTACACTTTAAAAGAGGCAATAAAGTAAATGAAAAAAAAATTTCATAAGAAGTTACTGAAGGTGTGGCCGGTGGTGTGTCTTCAATTCAAATGTTTTTGCACCAAAATATTTCTTTCTCATTATAAAAACTGTGTGGTTAGTTATTTTCCAAAAACTACCGCACACAAGTCTTGACAGTAATTACTGTTGTCTGCTTCTAAACCAGTTGCATGAGCTTCTCTGAGGAATGCCCTCAATTGGCTCATACACACGGGGCACAACTGTCGCCACAAACACGTGGCACGCGCATGTTGCGGTGACAGGTCCTCCGCGCGCCACGAACCGTCGCAACTGTTGGTAGTCCGCCACGCATACTGCGTGTGTATGCGGACAAGCGACAGCAACCCACACACTATGCACGGAGCTTCCGGCGGGGGGTGGGGGGGGGGGGCCCTTCGGCGACAGCTTCCGCCGCATCTCTGTCTCTCTGTGCAACGTGTGTACAGCTGCCGCACAGAGGTACCTGGCGACGAGCTGTCGCTGCTTTTTTTTTTGTCTCTTGTCTGCTGGCAACTGCAGACATTTGTGCCTCGTGTGTATGAGGCTTAACAGGCAGCTATTATAACTACAGGCACGTGACGTGAGGAGGGATGAAGACGGGGCTGGTTGGGGGTGTTCACACTTTTACCATGCTTGGGGGTACTTTAATTCTCATACAACAAAGTCAATGAAAAACTGAAGAGGAGGTTGGGGTCACGGCCTGCAGACTTCTGTGTTATCACAGTGTGCACACTTTCCTAGAGGCCGTATATACTGCTTTTTAAAAGTTGACCACAGAGCACACGATCACTTTTTTCAGCTAAAAAGAAGGGCATTTTGTTTTTTGTAAGTTTAGGGAATAAGGCCATATTAACCCTAGCACAGAGGCACGGGAGAATGTGCAAATGAATCACGAAAACATCCAGACTCTTTGATTGAACCAGTTTGATTTGGTGTAGAAGTAACCACAGGAAACATATTCCTTTGGACTTTAGTAACATTGTGACATTGTTAGAGGGAAAGTTAGTTTTATCATTTACATTGAGCTGTGCTTATTGTCATTACCATTATCCTTCCCTCGCATACTAGAAAAGCTGTTAACTCCTCAGTACTGGCACAGCCTAGCTGGGTACCTAATCCCATATGGCACCTTATAACTAGGGATGGTCGATACATGGCAAATAATTCCAAATTGATGCAGAATTACGCAAATCTTCTATGCAAATGTACGCAGCTTGAACATAGACCAATCACACCTTGGTGCGATTTGATTGGGCAGTGTGATATGGTTGCTCCATTTTCATGCTGCACCAACTCAGAATTATTTGCATCTCATTGACCATTCCTACTTATAACATAAAGCACTTTGCTCCAATAACTGACACTAAATACAAGGCCCAGCACCACCACCATCTCATTGGCGTCAATGTAACTTTCAGTGCCTAGTCTTATCAGGTAATCAGACAATGGCAGAAGTGAAGTGTTGAAGTCCTTGACACTTGAAACATTTACACTTCTGTTGAGGAAGTGAAGAACTCTAGACTAAGTCAGGAAGAGTCGCTGCACCAAAAGTTGACATGTGTGTTAAACACTATTTCATTGTGAGGAAATTGAATTATTGGTGGAGGTGCAAACTATACCCTGTAAATCACATCTATGGGAAGGGGGTGGAAATCTCTGCAGACTTTAAAAACGGAGACAGGAAAAAGCCTTAATCAAGTTTCCACCTGGAGTTGAAAGCCTCACTTCACAATCTTTTGATGTATAGACTTTTACCTGGAAATGGAATATGTCTGAGATTTAATTAACCACTTCCCGACCGCCTAACGCACAGAGGCGGCCGGGAAGTGGACCCCGCAAGGAAAATGACACTTTGTGAAAAAAAACAATTAAAATCAATTTCCGCTAACTTGTGACAAAAAAATAAAAACTTCTATGAACTCACCATACTCCTAACGGAATACCTTGGGGTGTCTTCTTTCTAAAATGGGGTCATTAGTGGGGTTCCTATACTGCCCTGGCATTTTAGGGGCCCTAAACCGTGAGGAGTAGTCTTGAAACAAAAATGACCTGTGAAATCCTAAAGGTACTCATTGGACTTTGGGCCCCTTAGCGCAGTTAGGCTGCAAAAAAGTGCCAATCATGTGGTATTGCCGTACTCGGGAGAAGTAGTATAATGTGTTTTGGGGTGTATTTTTACACATACTTATGCTGGGTGGGAGAAATACCTCTGTAAATGACAATCTTTTGATTTTTTTACACACAATTGTCCATTTACAGAGTTATTTCTCCCACCCAGCATGGGTATGTGTAAAAATACACCCCAAAACACATTGTACTACTTCTCCCGAGTACGGCGATACCACATGTGTGGCACTTTTTTGCACCCTAACTGCGCTAAGGGGCCCAAAGTCCAATGAGTACCTTTAGGATTTCACAGGTCATTTTGAGAAATTTTGTTTCAATACTACTCCTCACGGTTTAGGGCCCCTAAAATGCCAGGACAGTATAGGAACCCCACAAATGACTCCATTTTAGAAAGAAGACACCCCAAGGTATTCTGTTAGTAGTACGGTGAGTTCATAGAAGATTTTATTTTTTGTCACAAGTTAGCGGAAATTGATTTTTATTGTTTTTTTTCACAAAGTGTCATTTTCCGCTAACTTGTGACAAAAAATAAAATCTTCTATGAACTCACCGTACTACTAACGGAATACCTTGGGGTGTCTTCTTTCTAAAATGGGGTCATTTGTGGGGTTCCTATACTGTCCTGGCATTTTAGGGGCCCTAAACCGTGAGGAGTAGTCTTGAAACGAAATTTCTCAAAATGACCTGTGAAATCCTAAAGGTACTCATTGGACTTTGGGCCCCTTAGCGCAGTTAGGGTGCAAAAAAGTGCCACACATGTGGTATTGCCGTACTCAGGAGAAGTAGTATAATGTGTTTTGGGGTGTATTTTTACACATACCCATGCTGAGTGGGAGAAAGATCTCTGTAAATGGACAATTGTGTGTAAAAAAAATTAACAAATTGTCATTTACAGAGATATTTCTCCCACCCAGCATGGGTATGTGTAAAAATACACCCCAAAACACATTATACTACTTCTCCTGAGTACGGCAATACCACATGTGTGTCACTTTTTTGCAGCCTAACTGCGCTAAGGGGCCCAAAGTCCAATGAGCACCTTTAGGCTTTACATGGGTGCTTACAAATTAGCACCCCCCAAAATGCGAGGACAGTAAACACACCCCACAAATGACCCCATTTTGGAAAGTAGACACTTCAAGGTATTCAGAGAGGGGCATGGTGAGTCCGTGGCAGATTTCATTTTTTTTTTTGTCGCAAGTTAGAAGAAATGGAAACTTTTTTTTTGTGTCACAAAGTGTCATTTTCCGCTTACTTGTGACAAAAAGTAATATCTTCTATGAACTCACTATGCCTCTCAGAGAATACTTTGGGATGTCTTCTTTCCAAAATGGGGTCATTTGGGGGGTATTTATACTATCCTGGAATTCTAGCCCCTCATGAAACATGTCAGGTGGTCAGAAAAGTCATAGATGCTTGAAAATGGGAAAATTCACTTTTTGCACCATAGTTGCTAAACCTTTACCCAAACCAATAAATATACACTGAATGGGTTTTTTTTTTATCAAAAACATGTTTGTCCACATTTTTCGCGCTGCATGTATACAGAAATTTTACTTTATTTGAAAAATGTCAGCACAGAAAGTTAAAAAAAATCATTTTTTTGCCAAAATTCATGTCTTTTTTGATGAATATAATAAAAAGTAAAAATCGCAGGAGCAATCAAATAGCACCAAAAGAAAGCTTTATTAGTGACAAGAAAAGGAGCCAAAATTCATTTAGGTGGTAGGTTGTATGAGCGAGCAATAAACCGTGAAAGCTGCAGTGGTCTGAATGGAAAAAAAGTGGCCGGTCCTTAACCTGCTGGGCGGTCTGGACGAGCTCAGCTCGTCCAGTACCGCCGGAGGCTGCCGCTCAGGCCCTGCTGGGCCGATTTGGCTGAAATAAAAAGCAGCACACGCAGCCGGCACTTTGCCAGCCGCGTGTGCTGCCTGATCGCCGCCGCTCTGCGGCGATTCGCCGCGAGCAGCGGCGAAAGAGGGCCCCCCTAGCCGCCTGAGCCCTGCGCAGCCGGAACAAAAAGTTCCGGCCAGCGCTAAGGGCTGGATCGGAGGCGGCTGACGTCACGACGTCGGCTGACGTCGATGACGTCACTCCGCTCGTCGCTATGGCGACGATATAAGCAAAACAAGGAAGGCCGCTCATTGCGGCCTTCCTTGTTTATTCTGGGCGCCGGAGGCGATCGGAAGATCGCCTCCGGAGCGCCCTCTAGTGGGCTTTCATGCAGCCAACTTTCAGTTGGCTGCATGAAATAGTTTTTTTTTTATTAAAAAAAAACCCTCCCGCAGCCTGCCTGGCGATCTTAATAGAACGCCAGGCAGGTTAAGGGGGGTAAAGCCCTAGGTCCTCAAGTGGTTAAAAACTAGTTTCTCCCCTCCCCAAGGAAGTTGCAGCCTCCAGGCGTATCTCACAGTATAAAACAGCGGCTAGGATAACCACAACTTGTAGTTCTTGGAGGTAGCTCACACGGCTAGAACTAACCTGGTTCCTGACCAGAGTGCGTACTCCCACAACAACACCAGATCGATACGCTGGTACGTTTATTTCCCCGTTTATTTTGGTAAGCAAAATCGCTTTGTGTGTATTTTTGTAACTTGTATTTTTGTACTTTGATCCTTGTAACTTTTTATTTTGTTTTTGTAATCTTTTGTATATATTCTGTTCTGCATTGTTCCACGTTTTTTATGGAATATTAAATCGTTATTTAATAAGCTTGACTTCTGCTGTGCTAAACTAACACTCATAGCCTAGAAGAGATTGAAGCGCAACTGTGTATAGTCCATGCCTAATTGTATGCTTGAGCAACACTACCATATGAAATTGTAATTGCATTGTGTGTGGGGGCGTTTGTCATACGTTAGCCTAAAGCGCGCAGCTGACCCAACGTACGAAAAACGCCAGTGCAAGTAGCGACAGCAGAGTGGCTAACAGTATCATTCGGAACGACTGTTAGTGGGTTTTTGCTTCACTACAGTGTAAGATTGCAACTGTGTGATGTGTAAGGTGGGCGCTCCCTCAGCTGCTGTGGTAACCCGCAGCGCTAGAGAGTCTACAGCACAGGGACTGTCCACCGAAGTGGCAAATGTTGCTGGGTCAGCCACATCCAATTCGGAACCTGGCCCTGAGGGCCCAGGAGCCTCTCCGTCTGCAGCCTTCCTGGAATGTGTAACAGGCAGCACTGAGCTCTCTGGGGCTGTTCGATTTGACAGCAGCCTGGAAGAGCTCAGGGGGCGTTTGTCATACGTTGGCCTAAAGCGCACAGCTGACCCATCGTACGAAAAACGCCAGTGCGAGTAGCCACAGCAGAGTGGCTAACAGTATCGTTCGGAATGACTGTTAGTGGGTTTTTGCTTCACTACAGTGTAAGATTGCAACTGTGTGTGTGTGTGGGTGCGTGGCGTTCCCGTATTCGGCCTAAGCGCAAAGCTGACCCGAATATGAAAACGCAGAGTGCGCGCTGAGGACTCCACAGCAGAGTGGAAGTGTCTAGCGAACCGCTAGTGGTGGCAGTGAGAGGTGTTCTGAGGGGTCCCAGCCTTGTTTTAGCTCGAATAAGGCTGCTCCCTGCTTGATCTGGTCAAACCCGCAGTCGGGAACCGTATACGCAGGCGTGCCGCGGGCCGGTTCCTGACAGAGGTCATTGGTGGTGTTGCTCTGAGGGTGTTGGTCTGGGGATGCTCCACTAGGGGTGGGGGTCTGCGGGGATACAAGTGTGAGCGGGTGGGTGAGGGAGGGTTTCTTACCCAGGCTTCTGTCTTTCTGTTGAGTCCAACGTTGCGTCAAGTGACTACCATGCTTCCTCCTACCAGGTTGGAGGAGGAAGCGTGGTAGTCACGTGACGCGGCCTGGGACGCAATTGCAGGAAGACCGAAGCCTCTTTTCCCTCACCCGTCCGCTCATTGGAAGACCATAGTGGCAACAGAATGAAAACGGATCTGATCGACCAATGACCAGTGATCAGATCCGTTTTCAAGGATCCATTTGCCAGTGTGAACAAGCCTTATGGATCCGGTGAAGCGGAGACCGGATCCGCTTTACCGGATCCGTTTTGGCTTTAAAATGCCAGTGTGAAATGGCCCTTATAGTTTATATTTGTACCATGTGGGGTCCTACAGCCATTTCATATTTTTTTTATGAATTTCAACAAGTTAATATTTGATTATTCTCAGTGAAGCTTGTTTAGTTTACTTACAGTATCTGCATGATAACAGTATTGTCAGTAGTAATCCTGAAGATTTACAACTTTAAAGAAGAAATTATTCAGAAGATGATGGACAAAAATTTTAGTATGGAGCAGAAAAACAGATGTAAAGAAAGAAAGATACAACTGTGTAGAAATAGGCATACAGATGAAAAAGAAGACTATAGAAGAGTACAGATAACATAAAATACAAAGGGGGTTTTTTTTTGAGTATAGATATCTAATAAAATGTTTTGGCTTTTTATTATTAATCCTTAGTGGCAAATTGGTAGGTAGTAAAAAATTACCTCATTTGCCTATTTACCTGGGTGTGGAGGGCAGATATTTTGGGGTCCATAACAATGGACAATGATGGTCTTTTTACACTTGCATTGCAAGTGTACGTTGCCTTACTCTGTTTTACCACAAGGTAATGCAACAGCAACGCAAGGCAATGAGAGCTAGCACACTTATTTTGTCGTGTTGCGCCTGAAGTGCCCGATCCGCCAACGAGCCGCCGCAAAGTCAACAGCGCGTTATCGCCAGACTTCCATGGCAGCTGAAGTAATATAAGTCAATTGGTGACGCATACCTTTTAAAAGCGTCTGTGTTGTTGCAGCGCACATGTGCGGAACGATGGGAATACGATGGGGATCCGCTGGAATCCCAGTGATGTACTTCCTCTCCAGCAGGTAGTACGTCAGTGGACGAGGGATGGCGAGAGGTGTGCGGGAGGCGGCGCTATTCATATGATCCTGTCAACGTACTCTGCCGCACACATGTTTGTGATTTTGTGCTTTGCGGTGCAATGTGGCAGGGTTGGGTCAGGGCATTGCATCACAAACGCACACCTCAAGTGTAAAACTGGCCTCAAAGGAATGCCCCCAGTTGTATAGGCCATGCGGCTTTGTATTTACTGTTATTGTTTAAGGGGTGAAGATGGGAATGCCATCCTGCATGAGGAACAAGGTAATAATAAGTCTTGGGAGGGTGGGGGTAAGCTTGCTCATTTTTCTTTCTTTATTTTTAAATACTAAAGAAACTGCAATCAGAACCATAGACATGATAAGTGAACTTGTCCTCTATATAGATCAGTGAAGCAGACCATAAGGGTCATATTTACTGAAAGTAGTGAAAACACCTTTTGAGTTCTTCCTCAGTGTACTTCACAGCATTTCTCAGGGCAAACTTTGGTCCATTCACTGAAGTCTGAAGATTAAAGATTTCTCTGAGCAATGTGAATTGACGAATGATGATTGTTCTGAAACTGGCCTCTAACTGGTTCTATGCATGATTTGACACTTGAGAGAGATGATGGACTGTTACACGGGGTGTCTACAATGGAAGAGGGAAATAGGTTATTGCGCTATGAGAGAAAAGCAGTTGTATGCTTAGAAAACTCTCTAGGGTGATGTCACCTTTCCAGCTACAGGGCAGCTTATCATTTCCTGCCAGCACATTGAAGTTTAAGGAGTAAATTCCGATAGATGTCATATCTCTGGGTGAGACCTCGAAGTGTCAAAACTTTCTGTATTTTTGAAGATATGGGTGGGACAAGGCGTACTTTACAGGGGATTTTAGGTAATTGATAGACAACTTTCCCAGGCTGAAGCTGAAGACAGATGTCTTTGGGAAAGTCGTGCTGCTAAGTTGCATAAGTAGAGTGATGGGAACCAAGAAAAAAATAATTTTGCCAGTTAATTGGTCGAATCTTTTATGACTGGTGGAAACAGATTTACATTGTGAATTGCAGCAATTTCATCTTCCCTGCATCTGTTAATAACCCCCTAATTTACCCATGTGGAAGCCAGCAATCTCCAGTCCTTACTAGCCTGCTACAAGGAACTTCCTACCCTGTTATTGCTCACTGCAGTGCTGTGTGTTGTAGGTAAATAGGTCACCTACACCAGTCACTAGACAGCTATGAATATAATGGTCCGCACCACATCCAAGTACAAATCAGCTTTATTGAAGATCCATAAAATGCTGTGTAGCAGCTACAGCTTGCTGTTTCGAGTTACATGCCCTTTTACCAGCCGCTCAGCTGGTAAAAGGGCATGTATGAGGTATGAATTCTACCACCTTGATCTCCTTCTAAAAAAAAGTCGTAGTAGTTTCCTGACATGTCTGACATTGGTTGAGGCAGCTGATAACAAGTCCGCCTCAGATGATAATTAGGCATGTGATCTGTCAAAGCCCGACCCCCAACCCTCAGGCGATCCGCCCGGCGGATCTACTCAACCCCAGCAATGCCATCACTCAAGTGGGATCACACCCATAGCATTACATTAGCAAGAGCTTTTCAAATCACATGCACTTACAAATGGCTTAGTAACATACTGTTAGTGGGTTCTAGGCCGACATCTTGTTATCTTATTGTCTCTTTTCCCTTTGATTGTGAGCTTGCAAGGGCAGGGCTCCCTCCCCTATTGTCTCCCCTATTGTTTTTTTTTTCAACTACTGATTTTGTATTATGTAACATTCAGTATTAGTTGGCATTGTACTTTCTGTGTCGTATGCACTCATAACACTAACTGTTTTTAACATGTTTTGCAAGTGGTGGCTGAGAAAGTCTAATAGATCCTGCAACCTGCAAACATTTTAAAAATAGTTAAAATCAAATTATTTTACATGCAGGAGGTAAAATCTATGGATTCTAAAACCTGTAGTTTATAAGTGGAATACATTTCATGACAAGAAATAACCCACTTCTGGTGTTCAGACAACTAGAACTGCCATGGGGCCCGGGGGAGATTCACTTACATTTTACAAAAGGTGTGATACTAAGCACATCATTTAGTGCACTATACAAGGCCTTAGTGCATGCACAATTCATTAACAAGTGAGCAATATCTCACATGCAGGGAGCCATAGTAATCACTTGCACCATGCATTTACTTATGCAGCTTTTATGTTACATTACCACATAGCTAAATATTCATTTGCCTTAATAAAACAGAAGGAATTTGGAATTATTCTGCTGTATTTGAAGAAAGAAAATCTCCCATGATGCATCACTGCTGAATGTGAAAATCATCCCGTTATGCCTGTAAAAGCCAGGCATACCTCCAGAACCACTGAAGTGCAGTGTCTGTTAATTTTATAGAGTCATTTTGGATGTGTGTCTGGCAGTTAGGGACATAAAGGCAGGATATGCATTTCAGCAATGATGCATCATGGGAAATCTTGCTCATCTAAAGCTGAATAGTTACAAATACTTTATTTTAAGAAGGCACATTTATATTTAGCCTTCCTTTTCTTTTAAAGTGGGATTGTCAGCCTCAAAATCAAATTCCATTTACCCATTGCTCTGTGCTTAGTATGCAGTCTTTGTCCTGGCCCTGCATTGCGAGCATGCCAGTATAATCATAAATGTTTCTGCTTTGATGAATCTTATCGATGTCAGCCTGGCACTATTCTGGTTTATTGCCGGAGAGAAGGAAGATTGTTATCTCCCCTCCCACATTCCTGCTATTCACTGATTGGCTGAGGGCAGTTCAGTGTGACATGAGGCTGAGAAGGGATACACCTCACCCCTCTGCAGAAGCTGCTGAAATACAATCTGTGCTGTGCTCACATGTGTTTACAAAGCAAGCTAGATATGACAGTGCAGTTTCTAGGAGAAAAAAAGAGAGTAAGGGAGGAAATGACATCAGGATTGGCTACAGACAGAGGCAGTAAAGATGGAAAATGCCTAAAAAGGTTTTATATTTATTTACTATATAAAATGAACTAAAATCAAAATGTGGACAGTTCAATACATATGTTATGTAAGTATAACAAGTTGTTATCTACTTATATACAGTATGTGTTTTTTCTCCTGGGATAGTATGCCTTTCTGTCTCCATGCCTGTTGCTTTAAGTAAAATGGCTTTTTGGTACCTTTTAGCTCCTTACAATATTATTGTGGTTCTATGTCACCATGAGCAATTATGGTACTCACACACAGCATGTGCTTTTACATAGAAGTACATTTTACTAACGTAAATGAGCTTGGAGTATTTATCCATGGACTAACAAGTCCCTTTTCAAGCATATTGTTTTGCAGAGAGCAAAAATCCAGACAGAGTGTAAAATCAAGATGATGACAATATAATTAAAATTAACTTTGGAAATTGTACTTTCTTGCTTCTTGGATCATGCAAATACAGATATATATATATATATTATATATACTGTATATATATATATATATATATATATATATATATATATATATATATATATATATATATATATATATATATATATATATACTGTGTATAGATTGTAAGCTCGCAAGGGCAGGGCTCTCACCCTTTTGTGTCATGGACTGTTATTAATTTAATCGCTTGCACACTGTTAGACATTTATACATTTTAGTCATCATGTTAAATCAAATTGTAATCAGCAGTGCTGTATCTTGTATCAGTGTTTATATTTGATGTATATCATTGTCTGTATCATTATGTATCCCTTGTTTGTTTTCTTACATTGTACAGCGCCACGGAATATGTTGGCGCTTTATAAATAAATAATAATAATATGTGTACAGTATATGTGCTATGTGAAGTAAATCCAATGTCCTGACTCATGCTAAAAACACACTAGTAGATTAATGCTGGCCATGCACACATTGATTTTTACCGGCCGATTCAATCAGGGTTATCTATGATGCAATGAACTGCATCGATCATAATTTCGATTTGCAGAAAAAATCATTCAACGTTACAATGGGACCAAATGTTGAATATCAGTTGATCAAATGCAGCGGGGGAGTGGCGATAGATAGACAGCCCTTATTTGATACAGTGCAACACTGCAGTTCAATTCAATAGATTTTTATTATGAAATCTATTGAAAATCTGTGTGCAGTTTATAGGGGTATTCTATCCTTTCTGATCACATTCAGATAAGAGAAGGACTTTTCTGTTTGCCACATTCCACTTAAAGGGAAGGTCCGAGGTAATTAAACAACACAAATCTACTTACCCGGGGCTTCCTCCAGCCCCTAGCAGCCTTGCTGTGCCCTCGCCGCAGCTCTGCTTCCAGCCGGTGGTCCGGGATGCCCTCCGATGCAGATGCTGACCTCGCCAAGTCTGCATCTACTGCGCATGTACCAGAACAGCTCGGGGTCGTGCTGACGTGGTCTGGAGTGTACTGCGCAGGCACAGTGGCTCTGCACCTGCGCAGAACACTCCAGATGACGTCAGCACGACAACGCCGGTGCAGTAGGGTACTCCAGGCCACCAGCTGGGAGCAGAGCTGCGGCGAGGGCACAGGATGGCTGCCAGGGGCTGGAGGAAGTCTTGGAAGAGGAACTGAAACCAAAGGCGTAGCTAATGGAGGGGCAAGGGGGGCATATGTCCCGGGGCTTAGCACTGTGAGGGTGCTCAACACGGCTGCTGCACCCCCATGAGAGTGCGAGGCAGCTCGCTGGCTGCCCGAAGTGCCCCTGCTTCTCTTCCTGCTGCAGATTGCAGAAGCGTTAACAGCAGTAGAAAAAGTGGGGCGCATCTGGCTATCTAAAGGGCGAAGGGGGACAAATCTGCCTATCTGAAGGGGAGCACATTTGGCTATTTAATTGGGGGAAGGGGGGCACACATCACTATCTAAACACCTTTTGTACATTTTACTCCACCCATGTCCATGACCACATTCTGACGCATGGCCGTGCCCATTTTGTCGAGGGGGGAAGCGCAAAAACTGCCTTTGTCCCCGGGTGCTGAAAACCCTAGCTACGCCGCTGACTGAAACAACACACATATTAAACGAGATATCAATATGAATCAGTTGCAGTATCTTCTCAACATAGCTAAAATGTACATCCCTAAACATCTCATCAATCCTGCAGTAATCTGTAGTACATGATGTTGTGTCAGGCAGTGTGGTGATGACCTGAGAAGTAGTGCAGTAATGGTCACAGCCCAGAATAGGAAAAAAACGGCATAAGAGCCCTTATGAAAGGCGCCTACTACAAAAGACACAATTTGCAGCAAATAATGGAAATTTGGGCGGGCGGCATTGGCATGCCACGCTATCAGGCACCTCCAGGCGCAGAAACATATGTTCTTTGGAACCATTATTTACCTACTTTGGTGCAAATTGTGGATTTTATAATGGGCACGATTTGTGGCAAAGAAAGTACATTTTGGTGCCCAGAGGCGCCCAGTAAAATTGTGGTCACCAAGGCATGCCGATATGTAAATTGGAGCATGCCTCAGCACCCGTTATTTTATCGGGCGCCCATCTTTGCCACACATCACAGCTTTTACAATGTGTGCGATTTGCATCAAAGAAGGTAAATTTGGGTGCCTTGAGGTGCCCGATAAAATCACAGGCGCGGAGGCATAATGTTATGCAGTGCCACAATTTGCATATCGGCATGCCTCAGTTCTCGTGACTTACCTTCTTTGCTGCAAACTGCAGCTTTGCTGCAGAGTTTGGTTATGGTTAGGAAGAGGGGTATGTGTTCGGCGGAAGGGGGTTAATTGTTAGGAATAGGTAGAGGGAGGTCTTAGGGTTAGGCATCGATAGAGGGAGGTTTTAGGGTTAGGCATCAATCGAGGGAGGTCTTAGGGTTAAGCTTTCGTAGGGAGGGGTCTTAGGATTAAGCTTCGGTAGAGGAGGGGGGGGATGGTTAGGGGTAGGCATTGGTAGAGGTAGATCTTGGGGTTAGGCTTCGGTAGAGAGGGGTCTTATCGTTAGGTATCGTTAAAGGGAGGTCTTAGAGTTAGGCATTGGTAGAGGGAAGTTTTAGGGTTTAGGCATTGGTAGAGGGAGATTTTAGGGTTAGTCATTGGTTGAGGGAGGTCTGTGGGTTAGGCATCAGTAGAGGGAGGGTTCCGTATAGGGTTAGGTTAAGACATAGTAAAATATCAACAAAGAGAATCTGAAGTGAAAAAAAACGTATAATATACTGATTTGTATGTGTAGTACAGCTAAGAAATAGAACATTAGTAGCACAGATATGAGTCTCATATTGTTTCCAGTACAGAAAGAGTAAAGAACCTTCAGTTGTTATCTATGGAAAAGAGCTTCTCTGAGCTTCTCTGTAGCCCAAGCTTGGTGGGCGACAATGCTGTTTGCTGAAGCACTTATCTCATCCTGCCTCTCACTGTTTCTTGTTTGTTTAAGGTTTTAGTGCAGGAAAGTTCAAAGGTTCATTAGTTCTGCTCTGTTTCATAGTTTAAAATACAGAGTGTAGTTTGTAAACTGCAAATATTAGAGAATGATGCAATGTTATAAAAAAAAGTCTATATGACTGAAAATAAAAATATGAGACTCTTTCCTTTGCTACTAATGTTCTATTAATTTTGCATACTAAACATACAGAGTACAGTTCATTATATCATACTTTTTTTTTTCGCTTCAGTGTCACTTTAAGTAGTAGAGTATTGGCAATTTTTACCGATATTCTATTAGCATCAATTCCCCACACCTTTTTTCCAGGCACCTCTTTAACATGTACGTGTCACAGACATGATTATCATGTAGCATAATGCAGTAGGTGTAGTAGTACTCTATTATAATCCTCTGCTGTAAACATGGAACTGCTGCTAACATGGGCTGCTGAACTTTGATTGCCCCAAGCCACAAACATTGAGCTCAAACATTGAGCTCTATTCTGGTGTGTCTTCTGTCCAGAGCAGGGACAAGGTCCTCCAGCACCCAAGGCTGAGACACCAAAGTGCGCCCCTCTACCCCTCCCACCCCAGCTGTCACTCACTGATTGCTATTAGACTAAGAGGGCCACAGGGCCCACAACCTCCCCAACACCTTAATCTCTAGTTATCTGGCTTGCAGTCACTGCCATGTATCCCCTTTTCTTATTTCTTTCTGCTTCATACACAATTAGGAAGGACAGCTGAATGAATTGTGCGCCCCCTCCTACACTGCGCCCTGAGGCTGGAGCCTCTCCAGCCTATGCCTCGGCCCGGCCCTGCTTCTGTCTATAGACAAGTTGCTGCTTAGATGCTTTCCATAACCCTATTTTACTTGCGTTAATCATTGTTTTACTTCCATTTGTCTTTATGATTTTGATAGTCATAAAAGTTTGTTTCCAATTATTCATCATGTACAATAAAAACTTACCTGTTAAAAAAAATGTATTCATCATGTCTTGTATTTTTTGTTCAGTCTACTTTGGGTTTTTAGCCGAAACCGTGGGAGGTTGTCTCATCTCAAACAATTACAATCAATTAGATTTTCTTTTCTTTCATAAATCAATGTTTTCTTTGGCAGCCATCAAGTAATTTGTGGTGTACAGATATTGTTTTAGTATTGGTTTTATGCAGAATAGCTTTATCCGGAGTGTTTGTTGTTTGGCTGGAATATACATGCTTTCACTGCACAGAGTTTACTTTAAGTGAAGTTGTAAGGGGTTATTTGGATGTGCAAACACTACTGCTTAAAGGAAACCATAGGTGAAGTAACTTAAAAGATTTATACATACCTGAAGCTTCCTCCAGCCCCATCCACACGGATCGCTCCCACACCGCCGTCCTCGGCCTTCTCCTGCTCTGGTTCCAGATCCGTGCAGATGGGGCTAGAGGAAGCCCCTCGTATGTATAAAACTTTTAAGTTACTTCCTCTCTGGTACACTTTAACCACTTAACCATTTGGGGACCAGCCGCCTAACCCTCCTTAAGGACCAGGCGCTTTTGTATGGGGGGGGGGGTGTTTGGGGGGTCAGGCAGCCGGATGCCCTCTGTGGCATGCTGGGCTGTGTGTTTACCCTTTAGCCTGATGTCCTCCCTGCACACAGCAGCCATCACTCACCTTCCAGGCTCCAGCGATGAGCCGCAGTAGCCACCTCCGCTCCGGCCAGCATCTCTGCTCCTACTGCTGCTCAGTTCCGAGTCGTCATCAAGCCGGGACCTGGTGCTGACATCAGAGGGAGCAGAGATGCCGGTCAGAGCGGTGGGGAGCGCCGATCATCGCGGGAACAGCAGGGAGGTGAGTGGATCCTCTTCTTTACCCCCTGCCCCGCCACAGCTGTTACTGGTGATCACTACGATCCGCCGGCAATCGTAGTGATCACGTGATCAGCAGCCCTACGTGATGGCTGTTGATCACTGAGGGGAGATGTCAGCTGTCATATGACAGCTTAATCTCCCCTCTGGGGTGTGCACGATTGCGTCGGGGAGCGGTAATGACGGGCGGCGTAGATCCTACGCCGCATCAGGCTAGAACAGCCACAATTGCGGCGTAGCATCTCATACAGGCGGTCCCCAAAATGTTAAGTACCAGTGGTCTCTGCCCCCTTAAGGACCAGAGACCACTGGTACCAAAAACTTACCGCACATACCCGCCACAACCGCCGTCCACACCGCGAGCTGGGAGCCTCATCTTAGGCCACTTACTCTGCTGTCTCTATGACGGCAGAGTTCCTGTGAACCGGTCAGGAGCCACTGTCATTGGCTCCTGACCCTGTCATAAATGTAAGCCAATGGGAGTTGCTTACATTGATAGAAAGAGTCAGGAGCCAATGAAATCGGCTCCTGATTGGCTCACGGGGCTCTGCCTTCATAGAGATGGCAGGGCGAGTGAGCTGCAGCGGGCAGAGAGCGACGTGATTGCCGAGAGTGACGAGAGCGGTAAGAACGTGCGGCGGCGGTGATCTGAAATCTACACCCTGGCAGCCACAACAGCATCAAAACAGTGCGTAGATTTCAACTAGCATCATCCTTAACCACTTCCGGATTCCGGGTGGTTTGGCTGATCTGTGCTGCGGGGGCTCTTCAGCCCGCAGCACAGATCAGAAATCAGGCAGGGCGATTAGACCTCCCCCCTTTTTTCCCCACTAGGGGGATGTCCTGCTGGGGGGGTCTGATCGTTGCCGCGCTGCTGTGCCTAGCGGGGGGGGGGGGGGGCTCCTCAAAGTCCCCCTCCGCAGCACTAGTCCTCCCTCTGCCTCCTTCCCTCCCTCTCCCGTCCCCTGTGTGTGGCGCAGGACGGAAAGCCGTCCTGCGCCGGATAGGATAGGCTTTAGCCTATCAGATGCCGGCGATCCCCGGCCAATCAGAGGCCGGGGATCGCCGATCTCCTCTACGGCGCTGCTGCGCAGCAGCGCCGTATATATGTAAACACCGGGGAAGATCTTCCCCGCGTGTTTACATTTACCCTGCGAGCCGCAATCGGCGGCTCGCAGGGTGTTCACGGAGACACCCTCCGTGAACTGACATGGAACGGCCGCTCGTATGGAAACCACTTCAGGATTCAGGGGCGTAGTTAAGCGTACGCAGAATCCTGAAGTGGTTAACTGGTTAAAGAAAAAGGATTTTTTTGCAAATAAAGTAATTGTCTTACATTTTAACAACATATCATTGATTTTAAAAATCCTTTACAGGTGCCATCATGGCAGCATTCTAATTGGGTAAGCCCCGCCCCTTAACCTGTTGGACAGATTAACTATATAGCTGTTCTGAGAGTATGTCCCCATTAACCTCCTTGGCGGTATGAAAAATACCGCCAGGAGGGAGCGCAGCAGTTTTTTTAAATTTTTTTTTTTTTTTTATCATGTAGCGAGCCGAGGGCTCGCTACATGATAGCCGCTGCTGAGCGGCATCCCCCCGCCCGCTTCGATCGCCTTCGGCGATCTCCGATCAGGAAATCCCGTTCATAGAACGGGATTTCCTGGAGGGCTTCCCCCGTCGCCATGGCGACGGGGCGGGATGACGTCACCGACGTCACTGACGTCGGGACGTCATTGGGAGTCCCGGGCCACCCCTCGGCGCTGCCTGGCACTGATTGGCCAGGCAGCGCTGGGGTCTGGGGGGGGGGGGGGCCGCGCGCCGCAGCAGATAGCGGCGATCGTGAGCGGGCCGGCGGCGATCAGAGTGCTGGCGCAGCTAGCAAAGTGCTAGCTGCGTCCAGCAAAAAAAAAATTATGAAAATCGGCCCAGCAGGGCCTGAGCGGCAACCTCCGGCGGCTTACCCCGTGTCACACACGGGGTTACCGCCAAGGAGGTTAATCTAATTTTTTTCCGTCCTCCCTCAGGATAGGTTCTATATAGCTGTGCTGGGTTCCTATTTTTGTTTTTTCCCCAGTTGGGTTTATCCCTTTCCCAGTGGAAGACACTGTGTATACAGTCTAAATGGCTGTTATCAGTGTGCGGCTTGCCTATTTTCCAGAGGGACTGCCTGCTTAGACCTTTAACCACTTGCCGACTGCTCCACGCCAATTGGCGTGAGCAGTGCGGCAGCCCCAGGACCACTCCACGCCCATTGGCGTGAACAATCCTCTATGGGGCTAGCAGGAGATCGTGCGCACGCTGCGCGCGCACTTCCTGCTCGGGGGGCGGAGCTACACTCCACCTTCACTCTCCGTGCGGCAATCGCCGCTCGGGAGACTAGTAGTCTAACTGCTTTGTACAGCGCTGTGATCAGCAGCAGCGCTGTACTGGGGACAGCTGTGTGCCACGACTGTCCCCCTGGAGGACAAGAGAGCGATCGGCTCTCATAGGCAGAAGCCTATGACAGCCGATCGCGTGATTGGCTGGCAGGGGAGAGGGAGGGAGGGAGGGAAAGTAAAAAAAAAAATAGTAAAGTTTTTTAAAAAATGAAACACATAAATATTTATTTTAAAAAATATAAACAATGTGGGGGCGGTCAGACCCCACCAACAGAGAGCTCTGTTGGTGGGGAGAAAAGGAGGGGGGAATCACTTGTGAGCTGAGTTGTACGGGCCTGCAGCTTTGCCTTAAAGCTGCAGTGACCCAATTAAGTAAAAATGGCCTGGTCACTAGGGGGGGTTAACACCGCAATCCTCAAGTGGTTAAATAGGGTCTTTGGCTTTCCAGTGGGCAAGAATTATCCACATTTGCAAAAGATATGCCCATCCTTTCCCATGATGCCTGATATTAAAGGTTTAATGCTAGAGGAATGGGAAAAGACGGAGAAGAAACAAAGTCTCAACAATAAATTGTCTAAAATGTATCCACTTCCTGAAGAAGACACAAAATCCTTAAACAATGCTCCTTTGGTCGACTCCTCATTATCGGATTTAATTAGGCATATTACTTTACCTATGGATAATTCGGTATCATTCAAGGATATTCTTGATAGAAGAATTGACGCAGATTTAAAGAAATTATATCTTCTAGCAGGTGGTTCAGCAAAACCAGCTATAGCACTGACGTCCATTGCAAAAGCTATTAAAAGCTGAACTTCAAATATTGAAGACGCCATTAAAGCTAAGGTGGATCCCGACCAGATTATTACCGCTTTAGATGATTTACGTATTTCAGCAGACTTTATTAGTGAAGCTGCTATTGATACTGTCAAACTGGCATCCAGGTCAATCCTTACTACTGTTACCGCAAGAAGGTCACTTTGGCTGAAACACTGGTCAGCAGATATATCTTCCAAGCAGAACTGGGTAAAGATACCTTATGATGGTAAATTGTTATTCGGTGAAAAGAGGGATGCAGTTATTCGCAAAAAGACAGGTGGAAGGTCCGGTATGTTACCTCAAGATCGCAAAGCCAGAAAGCAAAACTACACTCAGAGGACGCAACAATCAAGTAACTTCAAGGATGCTAGATCTTATCTTCCTGGACGCCAATACAGGAAAAATTGGAGGGGCTCACAATCTACTCTGGCAAAATTAGTCAAAGGAGCTTCCAGTGCCTCTCAGTCCCAACAAAAGTCCTTTTGAAACGTTGTCCACTCATGACGGCCCGGTGGTGGACTTTGAAAACGATAACCAAAGGTCACACATGGAAATTCAAGACTCAATTACCTCACAGAATCTTTATTCCAACAAAGATACTGAAGTCAGAACAGAAAAAGCTTTTTCTCTTCCAGTATGTAAAGACTTTAGTAGAGCAGGGTGCCGTGGAAGCAGTTCCTTTAACCTCCTTGGCGGTAACCCCGTGTGTGACACGGGGTAAGCCGCCGGAGGGTGCCGCTCAGGCCCTGCTGGGCCGATTTTCATAATTTTTGTTTTGCTGGACGCAGCTAGCACTTTGCTAGCTGCGCCAGCACTCTGATCGCCGCCGGCCCCTGCCCGATCGCCGCTATCTGCTGCGGCGCGGCCCCCCCCCCCCCTCCAGACCCCAGCGCTGCCTGGCCAATCAGTGCCAGGCAGCGCCGAGGGGTGGCCCGGGACTCCCAATGACGTCCCGACGTCAGTGACGTCGGTGACGTCATCCCGCCCCGTCGCCATGGCGACGGGGGAAGCCCTCCAGGAAATCCCGTTCTATGAACGGGATTTCCTGATCGGAGATCGCCGAAGGCGATCGAAGCGGGCGGGGGGATGCCGCTCAGCAGTGGCTATCATGTAGCGAGCCCTCGGCTCGCTACATGATTAAAAAAAAAATTTTTTTTTAAAAAACTGCTGCGCTCCCTCCTGGCGGTATTTTTCATACCGCCAAGGAGGTTAAGACAACAATATCAGGGAGTCTACTCGCCCATTTTTCTAGTAAAAAAGAAAACAGGTGAATGGAGGCCGGTTATAGATTTGAAGAAATTAAATCATCATATTCTGCTAGAAAAATTAAAAATGGAGTCCTTACATTCGATAATGTAAGGTCCATCCAACCGTACGACTTAATGATTTCCATAGATCTCAAGGACGCTTATCTCCATATCCCAGTACACAAAAGATTTCAAAAATTTCTCAGCTCTACCTTTCGGTCTCTCCACATCTCCTTGTACCATCACAAAGGTGCTCCAGGAGATGATTGTGATACTAAGAAAGTCCAACATACGGCTTTATCATCATTATTTGGACGATATTTTAATACTGGCTCAGTCAGAAAGTGTTCTGCTTCCTCACAGAGATCAAACCTTGAATCTTCTACAAAACATAGGCTGGATAATCAACTGGAACAAGAGTTTGCTAGTTTCGGCCAGGTCCATGGTCTACTTGGGGGTGCAGTTCGACACAACTCTAAACACAGTGTCTTTAACTTAAGAGAAAGTAGACAAAATAAAAGCTTTTGTGTCAATAATATTGGCTCAAACGTACATCTCGGCCTTGTCCAAGACTGATAGGCTTGATGACGTCATCAATTCCCATGGTAAAATGGAGTCACTGGCACAGCCGTCAATTTCAACGAAAGTTTTTCCAGCAATGGAACAAAACTTCATACTCCCAGTCTATATTGATTCCCGAAGAAGTAAAGAACGATCTTCAATGGTGAATGTTTCCACAGAATCTTCTGAATTGTCGTTCTCTCTTGGAACCAACTTGGTTGATAGCGACAACGAATGCCAGCAAAACGGGTTGGGGAGCCCATTTCAAGAATGTGTCGACTCAGGGCAGGTGGTCCAAGCTCCAGTCTCAGGTCTCATCAAATCTGTTAGAACTTCAAGCTATTGGTTTAGCCCTTCAAGCTTTTGCTCCATATCTCCCAGAAAAAATCAGTGTGGATACAGTCAGACAATCAAACAGCAGTGTTCTACATCAGACGCCAAGGAGGTACCGGTACTCACAGTTCTCCTCTGAGGAGTTGAACTAGATAATGAGTTGGGCAGAATTCAATCTTCAGGATCTAAAGGCAATTTATATTCCAGGAGTTCAAAAACAAACAGCGGATTTTCTCTCAAGACATCTGATGAGCAATAACGAGTGGTCTTTGAATCTACAAGTGTTCAAACTGATCACGAAATGATATGGGATGCCAATTCTGGATCTGTTTGCTTCACAGGAGAACAACAAACCAGCAGGTTCTATTCCAGATACCCGTGCATGGGAACAGAGGCAGATGCTCTGATACAATACAATATAATACAATAACATTTCTATAGCGCTTTTCTCCCATAGGACTCAAAGCGCTTAGGCTCTCTCAAATTCAGTAATTGGTAGTAGGATAAAGTATTCACACAACAAAAGTTATATTTCTGCAAATGCCAAACTGAACAGGTGGGTTTTCAGTCTGGATTTAAACACATCCAGGGATGGAGCTGTCCTGAGTTGTTGAGGCAAGGAGTTCCAAAACGTATGGGCAGCATGACAGAAGGCTCTGGGACCAAAAGTTTCCAAGTGGACTCTGGGTATGACTAGATTATTAGAACCTGTGGATCTAAGAATGGGGGGATTGCTACGCAACTGCAACATTTCTTTCATGTATCCAGGGCCCAGATTATTCAGTGATTTAAATGTCAGTAGGCCGATCTTGAATAGGACCCTCCATTCTATAGGTAACCAGTGAAGGGAGTGCAGGACTGGCGTTAAGTGGCAGTGACGGGGTTGGTTGGTTAGCAGTCTGGCAGCAGTATTCTGTATCAGCTGTAGGCGGTACAAGTCCTTTTTTGGAAGGCCAGTGTAGCATTGCAGTAGTCCAGTCGGGAGGTAATGAAGGCATGAACTAAAGTTGATAGATCTTCTGGGGGGATGAGGTGCTTGATTTTTGCGATGTTCTTAAGGTGAAAATAGGATGATTTCACCACAGCACAGATGTGAGTTCTGAAATTTTAACCCCCATCAATTAGAACTCCCAGGCTACGCACATGATCAGAGCTGCGTAGATCCGTGCCTCCTATTCCCAGTGGTGAAGACTGCAAGGTAAGTTGTTTTGTTGTCCTCCGATCAGAAGGACTTCAGTTTTGTCTTCATTTAGTTTCAGCCAGTTGTCATTCATCCATTGCTGTAGTTCACGTAAGCAGGCGTTGGGTCTGTCACCCCTGGCTTGAAGGAAAGATATAGTTGGGCCACAGGGCCTTCTGTATGCCTTTCCTTCAGTACCTCTCATTCATAAATTTCTTTGCAAGTTTAGGAAGTAAAAGTCGACAGTGGTTGCCTTAGTGCCTTACTGGCCCAGGAGGGTTTGGTTCCCTCTCTTACTTCAGATGAGTGTAGGTCGTCCATGGTCTCTGCCACTGTCTCAGGATCTGTTATCCCAGAAAAAAATCTACCATCCACATCCGGAGAAACTTCATTTGAAAGTTTGCCTGCTGAGAGGTCAAGTTTAATACAGTTGGGTTGTTCTGAACCTGTGATCAATACATTATTGAAATCAAGAAAATCATCTACTAATTTTGCTTATTCTAGGGTCTGGAGAAAATTTCAAGATTTCGCAAGCTCCACACAATTCAATCCCTCTAACCCTTCAGTGGTGAATATTCTAGCCTTCCTGCAGGCAGGTTTACAGTTATGATTGGGTTACAATACTCTAAAGTCACAAATCTCTACTTTATCAGTATCCACAGGTGTCAGGTGGTCTCAATATCCCTTGGTTCAGCAATTTCTAAAAGCAAGTTTAAAATTGCGTCCTCCTCAAAAAGTGTTAGTCCCAAAGTGGGATTTGACCATCGTTTTGGACTTTTTATCTACGGGTCCTTTTACAAACTCCTCTTCCTTATGGAATATTACACATAAAACTGTTTTCCTAGTGGCAATTACGTCAACAGCAAGAGTTTCTGAGATTCTTGCCCTGGGAGCCAAGGAGCCATTTTTGACTTTTGAGGATAGGGTAGTATTGCATCCCATGGCGCATTTCTTACCTAAAGTAGTTACTACATTTCACATTAGTCCAGAGTGGACTTTGCCTGCTATACCAAAAAGTCAACAATTACAAGACTCTAGCCTCTGTTATTAAAGCCTATCTGGAAGCGACAAGTTCCTTTAGAAAATCCGATCATCTATTCGTGCTTCCTTCAGGAGCTAAAAAAGGACAAGCGGCCTCAGCTAGAACAATTTCTACTTGGATTAAAAAGGCTGGTTTACTGGTTTACAAGGCTGGTGGCCATGATATGCCCGAATGCACTACTGCCCATTTTACTAGAGGCATTGCCTCTTCATGGGCTTCCATTGCCGGGGTCTCTGCGGCTACAATATGTAGGACCGCAAACTGGTCATCAAAACACACGTTTATAGACCATTATCGGGTTGACCCAACGGTGTTGTCTTCTGCTTCGTTTGCCAAATCTGTCATTCTGTCTGCTTCTAATGAATAATTAAAGTGTGTTTCCCTCTCTTGCAAATTGTGGCGAGTTATTTCCCAATTAGTATGCTGCCATGATGGCACCTGGAAATCAGGAAAATTTAATACTCACCTTCGGTAATTTTCCTTTCCTGGTGCTTATTCATGGCAGCATAAGGCATTCCCTCCCATTTTTCCTTCGGGAGGACGATATATACTAAAAGATTAATGGGGACACACTCTCAAAATAGCTATATAGTTAATCTGTCCAATAGGGTAAGGGCTTACCCAATTAGTATGCTGCCATGAATAGGCACCAGGAAAGGAAAATTACTGAAGGTGAGTATTACATTTTCCTGATTTTTGTAAACTTAGATAATTGTTCCGTCTTTCTTAAAGCAAACCTGTAACTTTGTTTATCTATATATAGAAAAGTTGGATACTTACCTACTTTAAGTAGATGGAAGCCTCTGGAGGCTTCTCTTTACTAAGGTAAGTATCAACATTTTTTTGGGGGAAAGTAAAGGTTCACATAAGTAGCACAGAGTCACAGACCTAACAAAAATTAAGGTCTTAACTAGTGTTGGGCGAACAGTGTTCGCCACTGTTCGGGTTCTGCAGAACATCACCCTGTTCGGGTGATGTTCGAGTTCGGCCGAACACCTGACGGTGCTCGGCCAAACCGTTCGGCCACATGGCCGAACTAAGAGCGCATGGCCGAACGTTCCCCGAACGTTCGGCTAGCGCTGTGATTGGCCGAACGGGTCACGTGGTTCGGGCCCGAACGCGCTCTGATTGGCCGAACGGTCACGTGGTTCGGGTAAATAAATACCCGAACCACGTCATATCTCCGCCATTTGTCTGTGGGTTTAGCTTTGGGTAGGCAGGCAGGGTAGTTCGCTCTCCAGCCACGCTAGCCAGGGTCCCCCCCAGTCATTGTGTGTCGCTGCTGGGAACAGTAGTACACCGCTCGCTCAGCCACACTATATATAGCATTGTTTACTGCCACTGTGTACCTCGCTCAGCCACGCTATATATATAGCATTGTGTTTTCTGACACTCTGTGTACACGGCTTAGCCTGACTAATATAGCATTGTGTGTACTGCCACTGTGCACCTCGCTCAGCCACGCTATATATAGCATTGTGTGTACTGCCACTGTGCACCTCGCTCAGCCACGCTATATATAGCATTGTGTGTACTGCCACTGTGCACCTCGCTCAGCCACGCTATATATATAGCATTGTGTTTTCTGACACTCTGTGTACACGGCTTAGCCTGACTAATATAGCATTGTGTGTACTGCCACTGTGCACCTCGCTCAGCCACGCTATATATAGCATTGTGTGTACTGCCACTGTGCACCTTGCTCAGCCACGCTATATATAGCATTGTGTGTACTGCCACTGTGCACCTCGCTCAGCCACGCTATATATAGCATTGTGTATTCTGACACTCTGTGTACACGGCTTAGCCTGGCTATATAGCATTGTGTGTACTGCCACTGTGCACCTCGCTCAGCCACGCTATATATAGCATTGTGTTTTCTGACACTCTGTGTACATGGCTTAGCCTGACTATATAGCATTGTGTGTACTGCCACTGTGTACCTCGCTCAGCCACGCTATATATAGCATTGTGTTTACTGCCACTCTGTGTACACGGCTCAGCCAGACTATATAGCATTGTGTGTACTGCCACTCTGTGTACACCGCTCAGCCAGACTATATAGCATTGTGTGTACTGCCACTCTGTGTACACGGCTCAGCCAGACTATATAGCATTGTGTGTACTGCCACTCTGTGTACACCGCTCAGCCAGACTATATAGCATTGCGTACTCTGCCAGTCAGTGTGTATATTGCTGGGATCAGTAATACTCCACTCACCGCCAACCACTATATGAGCTCACCATGAGTTCCTCAGAGACCTCCGCTGTGAGCAGCACTCCCAACAACAGCAACAGCCAACGCCCCACGCAAGCTATGACATCCACTACAGCAGCCAGTGGTCAGCAGCAGCCCTCTCCGGAGGAGAATGTTGTGTCCATCGGTCCGTCGCCAGAACGATTAATGAGGGCTGCCATTGAGGAGATGATGGGGCCTGATGTGGAGGAGGAGGTCGGGCTCAGGCCAGCATCCCAAGTTAATGTTGAGGACGATGAGGGGTCTGTGTCTGGGGATGTTGGGGTGGCAGAGGTGGTGGGTGGGTCAGACTCAGGAGAAGAGTTGTATGATGAGGATGATGATCGGGACCATCTGTATGTGCCTCAGAGTCCGACCCCGGAAAACATGTTGTATCGTGTGTTTAGGTACTAAAATCTGCGTTCCCACTTCCCAGTACTGCCTGCAGTGCCCGGGTCCACGGATCCATATAATTTTTTGGGCAGCACTATCAAACTGTGGTACTATGAGTGAGTTGCCATGGTCCTTCTGTGCTGCCTGTCACACTCACCATCTGTCTGCAGATGGATTGTTCAACACAGCTACGCCATCTGACATGTAGTCCTGGACCTTGACCATCTTCTCTAGGCGATTGGTGTTGGAGGACGTGGAACTGCCCGATTGCTGTTCTGTGGGCTGCTGCATGGGTGTCAGAAAATGTTCCCACTCCAAGGACACTGCCAATACCATTCCCTTTTGGGCACTAGCAGCAGCTTGTGTTCTTTGCTGCCCTCCTGGTCCTCCTGGGTTTGCTAAAGTCAGTCTGTCGGCGTACAACTGGCTAGAGAAGGAGGAGGATGTCAATCTCCTCTCTAAAGTCTCCATCCTCAAGGGCCTGCTGGAATTGTTCCATTTTTGACCTGTCTGACACTTTCTTCAATCAGTTTTTTAACATTGTGTTTGTATAAACTGGGTATAAACCCAGTAATTGGTGTTGTCCAGATTCCAGAATAATGAATAATAATGAATAGTGAATAATGCGCGGGCCGCGTTCAATGCAGTCTAGCATGAATTGAGCCATGTGTGCCAGAGAGTCCTGCCAGACTCCTCTATCTTCATGTTCTTGTAAGCGTTGTGATTGTTGTGATGCACCATATTCGTCACCAGCATCACTTTCTTCCTCTTCTGCTGTCCTTTCCCGCTAAATTGTGGAAGTCCAACGTGCACTGCTCTGTCCCTCGGCAGTGGGGGCATCCAATTCCTGCTCCAACTCCAGCTGTTCCTCGTCCTGTTCTTTGTCATAGCTGGGACCAGCGTTTCCTGAGGCAGGTTGCCTGTAGTGTTGGGCGAACATCTAGATGTTCGGGTTCGGGCCGAACAGGCCGAACATGGCCGCGATGTTCGGGTGTTCGACCCGAACTTCGAACATAATGGAAGTCAATGGGGACCCGAACTTTCGTGCTTTGTAAAGCTTCCTTACATGCTACATACCCCAAATTAGCAGGGTATGTGCACCTTGGGAGTGGGTACAAGAGGAAAAAAAATATTTGAAAAAGAGCTTATAGTTTTTGAGAAAATTGATTGTAAAGTTTCAAAGGAAAAACTGTCTTTTAAATGTGGAAAATGTCATGTTTCTTTGCACAGGTAACATGCTTTTTGTCGCCATGCAGTCATAAATGTAATACAGAGAAGAGGTTCCAGGAAAAGGGACCGGTAACGGTAACCCAGCAGCAGCAGCACACGTGATGGAACAGGAGCAGGCGCAGGAGGAGAAGGCCATGCTTTTTGAGACACAACAACCCAGGCCTTGCATGAGGACAAGAAGCGTGCGGATAGCATGCTTTTTACCGCCATGCAGTCATAAATGTAATAAAGATAAGAGGTTCAATAAACAGGGACCGGGCGTCAACGCTAACCCAGCAGCAGCAGACGTGATGGAACAGGAGGAGGCGCAGGAGGAGAAGGCCACGCTTTCAGGTGCAACTCAGGCCTTGCATGAGGACAAAAAAATGTGTGCGCAAAGCAATGCAATGAGTAGTTTTCAGGACACAATGGGCTATTCGGAGGAGCTATTCCCACCCCCACAATCTTCTACCTGTGAAAGGTCAATGGAACAGCCACAAATGTTGTGCCCGGATTCACAACCTTTTTCTGTGGAAAATGCACCTCGCACTGAAATGCAAGGCGAGGCCGAGGATGAACATGACGTCAACAACTCAACATGACGCAAAATGGGGGCGGAACAGAAAGCTGCTTTCAATGTTTTGAAGGCCTTAATTGCCTCCGGTGGCCAGTTAGATGCATCATTCATCACACCCAAATCCCAGAGCAATGTGTGCAGGAATTTGAATCTCAGGAGGTGTACCGAGATCATCTGGACAAGTGACCAAGTGACAAAGTGACTAGTGACAAAGTGACAAAGTGACAAAATGACAAAGTGACAAAATGACAAAGTGACAAGTGACAAAATGACAAAGTGACAAGTGACAAAGTGAGAAGTGACAAGTGACAAAATGACAAAGTGACAAGTGACAAAATGACAAAGTGACAAGTGACAAAGTGACAAGTGACAAAATGACAAAGTGACAAGTGACAAAGTGACCAGTGACAAAGTGACAACTGAGAGGTTGTTCTGGGGAGCTCCACTGCACTCAGTCGCATATGAGGAGAGGTCTCGTCGGGACTGCTGATCCTCCTCAGCTTGCTCAAAGCCTTGAGGGTTCCTGAAGATCCTCTGCTTGGAGTTCGCCGGGGTTCAGCTTGGTGTCGGGGTCGGCGGCGTCCTCCTCACTCCAACGTGGCAGATCTTCTGTTGAAGGAAAAAAAAAAAAACATTGTTAAAAGTCCAGTACCGCTTCTGAAGGACTCACCAAGAGATGCAGGAGCGCTTCAATCCAGCGCACCATCGCTCGCTGGGTGATGTCCCTGCCTACGCGCTGGAATTCTACGCTGCACATGCTAGCACGCTTTTGCGCAGTGCCGAGGCGCATTCCAGCAGCTAGTAGCTACCAAGCTTCTGTGGATCTGATTGGGCCACCATGTTGGATCTCTGCCAAGTCCTCCAAAATTTTGAGCAATCCACGTTGCGTGACTGAGCAGCAGTGGCGTACCTAGGGCATTTGACACCCGGTGCTGGGTATTAAAAAGACACCCCCCCCCCCCATTAAAAAAAAAAAAAAACAGCAAATGTGGCATGCTAAACGTGACACGGCGGGTAATGCCAGGTGTAGGCTCGCTCCCCCCCCTAAAGTTGTCCTTAGTATAGTATAGTGGCACCAGTATAGCTAACAAAAAATGGGTGCGGTTATAACATGCGGCGCGCATTGCGCGCCGCGGCGAAAAATGGGCGTGGCCATGACCGGATGAGGGCAGAGCTAACTAATTTAAAGTGAACCCGGGATAAGAGTGATATGGAGGCTGCCATATTCATTTTCTTTTAAACAATAGGCAGCCCTGCTGATCTATTTGGCTGCAGTAGTGAACTGAATTACACCAGAAACAAGCATGCAGCTAATCTTGTCAGTTCTGACAATATTGTCAGAAGCCCCTGACCTGCTGCTTGCTTATTCAGGGTCTATGGTTTAAAGAATTAGATGCAGAGGACCAGCACAGCAGCCAGGCAGCTGGTATTGCTTAAAAGGAGATAAATATTGCAGCCCAATATTATTCTCACCTCGGGTTCCCCTTAAAAGTGCAACACAAAGACAGTGGGCCTTTCCCCAGAAAATTCACATAATTGTTCAGGTTTTCTCAAGAAAATACACGTAATGTGAACAGATTTGACCAGAAAATAGTTCAATCATGTCGGCAGATTTGCCCAAAAAACACGTTCAATCATGTCGGCAGATTTGCCCAAAAAACACGTTCAATCATGTCGGCAGATTTGCCCAGAAAATACATGCAATCATGTCGGCAGATTTGCCCAGAAAATACATGCAATCATGTCGGCAGATTTGCCCAGAAAATACATGCAATCATGTCGGCAGATTTGCCCAGAAAATACATGCAATCATGTCGGCAGATTTGCCCAGAAAATACATGCAATCATGTCGGCAGATTTGCCCAGAAAATACATGCAATCATGTCGGCAGATTTGCCCAGAAAATATATGCAATCATGTCGGCAGATTTGCCCAAAAAACACGTTCAATCATGTCGGCAGATTTGCCCAAAAAACACGTTCAATCATGTCGGCAGATTTGCCCAGAAAATACATGCAATCATGTCGGCAGATTTGCCCAGAAAATATATGCAATCATGTCGGCAGATTTGCCCAAAAAACACGTTCAATCATGTCGGCAGATTTGCCCAAAAAACACGTTCAATCATGTCGGCAGATTTGCCCAGAAAATACATGTAATCATGTCGGCAGATTTGCCCAGAAAATACATGCAATCATGTCGGCAGATTTGCCCAGAAAATACATGCAATCATGTCGGCAGATTTGCCCAGAAAATACATGCAATCATGTCGGCAGATTTGCCCAGAAAATACATGCAATCATGTCGGCAGATTTGCCCAGAAAATACATGCAATCATGTCGGCAGATTTGCCCAGAAAATACATGCAATCATGTCGGCAGATTTGCCCAGAAAATATATGCAATCATGTGGCAACCTGGCCAGAAAACACTTCAATCATGTAGCAGACCTGGCCAGAACAGTCGATACACCTGCTAATATAAATTAAATAAAAATTTACTCACCTGAAGCAGCAGCAGACCTCCTGTCCCGGCCTCCGTCCGGCGCGCAGCTCTCACGATCCTCTGCAGCCAGCAACTGAAACTCCCGCGGTGAGAGCAGGGCTACGGGAAAATGGCGCCCGAAGCCCTGCATTGCAGACTCAGTCTCCAGAGCAGGGCTTCGGACGCCATTTTACTGTAGCCCTGCTCTGCCGCTGTTGGAGCTGCGGGCTGCTGCTGTCAGTGAACTGACACAGCGTCTATTAGACGCCGAAAATCAGTTCACGCTGGGGGTGCTTGGACAATATTAGGGGGTGCTTCAGCACCCAAACCACCCCCCTGGCACCGCCACTGCCCCAGTATAGCTAGTATAGTTGCCCCAGTATAGCATAGTGGCCCCAGTATAGTTTAGTGTAGCATAGTGGCCCCAGTGTAGCATAGTGGTCCCAGTGTAGCATAGGTGCCCCCAGTGTAGCATAGTGGCCCCCAGTGTAGCATAGTGGCCCCCAGTGTAGCATAGTGGCCCCCAGTGTAGCATAGTGGCCGCCAGTGTAGCATAGTGGCCGCCAGTGTAGCATAGTGGCCCCCAGTGTAGCATAGTGGCCCCCAGTGTAGCATAGTGGCCCCCAGTGTAGCATAGGTGCCCCCAGTGTAGCATAGGTGCCCCCAGTGTAGCATAGTGGCCCCCAGTGTAGCATAGTGGCCCCCAGTGTAGCATGGTGGCCCCCAGTGTAGCATGGTGGCCCCCAGTGTAGCATGGTGGCCCCCAGTGTAGCATGGTGGCCCCCAGTGTAGCATGGTGGCCCCCAGTGTAGCATAGTGGCCGCCAGTGTAGCATAGGTGCCCCCAGTGTAGCATAGTGGCCCCCAGTGTAGCATAGTGGCCCCCAGTGTAGCATAGTGGCCCCCAGTGTAGCATAGGTGCCCCCAGTGTAGCATAGTGGCCCCCGGTATGAGGGAAGCTTGGAAGGTGGGGTGGCGGGGTCCCCTCCTTCCAGCGCTTCCCCCTCCTAATTAGCAGCAGCCAGCAGCTTAGCGAAGCGGGCGGGGAGGACTTACTCACCTGCTCCAGGCGATGGCGCATAACGTCATCCTCACGTGACGCTGGTCTCTCTGTCGCTCACTGTGCTTCCGCAAATCAGGAAGCACAGTGGGCGGTGGAGAAGGTGGAGACCAGCGTCAGGTGACGATGACGCTATTTGCCATCGCCTGGAACGCAGGAAGTAGGTGAGTAAGTCTTCTCCGCCCGCTCCTGCCCGCTCATCAAGCTGCTGCTAATTAGGAGGGTGAAGCGCCAGAAGGAGGGGACCCAGGTGAGGGAGGTGGGGGGTCCGGCCCCCCTCCCCGCCGCTTTCCCCGCCACCCCTCCTTTCCGGGTTGCTTTCCCCCTCCTGTCCGGCCGGCACAGGCCTCTGTGGGGGCCTTGATGACACCCCCTGGGGCGCCCGACACCCGGTGCGGGGCGCCCCATGCCGCCCTATGGTAGGAACGCCACTGCTGAGCAGTGACAACTCTACAGTCAGCATTACAATACCACTGCTGTGTTTACTGAAGAAATCAATGTTGAAGATGGAAACCGCTGGCATGATGCAAGTGGGGGATTCTGAAGATGAAAACGATCAGCGTGATGATACCAACATCAGGCAACCTGCCTCAGGAAACGCTGGTCCCAGCTATGACAAAGAACAGGACGAGGAACAGCTGGAGTTGGAGCAGGAATTGGATGCCCCCACTGCCGAGGGACAGAGCGGTGCACGTTGGACTTCCACAATTTAGCGGGAAAGGACAGCAGAAGAGGAAGAAAGTGATGCTGGTGACGAATATGGTGCATCACAACAATCACAACTCTTACAAGAACATGAAGATAGAGGAGTCTGGCAGGACTCTCTGGCACACATGGCTCAATTCATGCTAGACTGCATTGAAAGCGGCCCGCGCATTATTCACTATTCATTATTATTCATTATTCTGGAATCTGGACAACACCAATTACTGGGTTTATACCCAGTTTATACAAACACAATGTTAAAAAACTGATTGAAGAAAGTGTCAGACAGGTCAAAAATGGAACAATTCCAGCAGGCCCTTGAGGATGGAGACTTTAGAGAGGAGATTGACATCCTCCTCCTTCTCTAGCCAGTTGTACGCCGACAGACTGACTTCAGCAAACCCAGGAGGACCAGGAGGGCAGCAAAGAACACAAGCTGCTGCTAGTGCCCAAAAGGGAATGGTATTGGCAGTGTCCTTGGAGTGGGAACATTTTCTGACACCCATGCAGCAGCCCACAGAACAGCAATCGGGCAGTTCCATGTCCTCCAACACCAATCGCCTAGAGAAGATGGTCAAGGTCCAGGACTACATGTCAGATGGCGTAGCTGTGTTGAACAATCCATCTGCAGACAGACGGTGAGTGTGACAGGCAGCACAGAAGGACCATGGCAACTCACTCATAGTACCACAGTTTGATAGTGCTGCCCAAAAAATTATATGGATCCGTGGACCCGGGCACTGCAGGCAGTACTGGGAAGTGGGAACGCAGATTTTAGTACCTAAACACACGATACAACATGTTTTCCGGGGTCGGACTCTGAGGCACATACAGATGGTCCCGATCATCATCCTCATCATACAACTCTTCTCCTGAGTCTGACCCACCCACCACCTCTGCCACCCCAACATCCCCAGACACAGACCCCTCATCGTCCTCAACATTAACTTGGGATGCTGGCCTGAGCCCGACCTCCTCCTCCACATCAGGCCCCATCATCTCCTCAATGGCAGCCCTCATTAATCGTTCTGGCGACGGACCGATGGACACAACATTCTCCTCCGGAGAGGGCTGCTGCTGACCACTGGCTGCTGTAGTGGATGTTATAGCTTGTGTGGGGCGTTGGCTGTTGCTGTTGTTGGGAGTGCTGCTCACAGCGGAGGTCTCTGAGGAACTCATGGTGAGCTCATATAGTGGTTGGCGGTGAGTGGAGTATTACTGATCCCAGCAATATACACACTGACTGGCAGAGTACGCAATGCTATATAGTCTGGCTGAGCGGTGTACACAGAGTGGCAGTACACACAATGCTATATAGTCTGGCTGAGCCGTGTACACAGAGTGGCAGTACACACAATGCTATATAGTCTGGCTGAGCGGTGTACACAGAGTGGCAGTACACACAATGCTATATAGTCTGGCTGAGCCGTGTACACAGAGTGGCAGTAAACACAATGCTATGTATAGCGTGGCTGAGCGAGGTGCACAGTGGCAGTACACACAATGCTATATAGCCAGGCTAAGCCGTGTACACAGAGTGTCAGAAAACACAATGCTATATATAGCGTGGCTGAGCGAGGTGCACAGTGGCAGTACACACAATGCTATATTAGTCAGGCTAAGCCGTGTACACAGAGTGTCAGAAAACACAATGCTATATATAGCGTGGCTGAGCGAGGTGCACAGTGGCAGTACACACAATGCTATATTAGTCAGGCTAAGCCGTGTACACAGAGTGTCAGAAAACACAATGCTATATATATAGCGTGGCTGAGCGAGGTGCACAGTGGCAGTACACACAATGCTATATAGCCAGGCTAAGCCGTGTACACAGAGTGTCAGAAAACACAATGCTATATATAGCGTGGCTGAGCGAGGTGCACAGTGGCAGTACACACAATGCTATATTAGTCAGGCTAAGCCGTGTACACAGAGTGTCAGAAAACACAATGCTATATATAGCGTGGCTGAGCGAGGTGCACAGTGGCAGTACACAAAATGCTATATTAGTCAGGCTAAGCCGTGTACACAGAGTGTCAGAAAACACAATGCTATATATAGCGTGGCTGAGCGAGGTGCACAGTGGCAGTACACACAATGCTATATAGCCAGGCTAAGCCGTGTACACAGAGTGTCAGAAAACACAATGCTATATATATAGCGTGGCTGAGCGAGGTGCACAGTGGCAGTACACACAATGCTATATATAGCGTGGCTGAGCGAGGTGCACAGTGGCAGTACACACAATGCTATATATAGCGTGGCTGAGCGAGGTGCACAGTGGCAGTACACACAATGCTATATATAGCGTGGCTGAGCGAGGTGCACAGTGGCAGTACACACAATGCTATATTAGTCAGGCTAAGCCGTGTACACAGAGTGTCAGAAAACACAATGCTATATATATAGCGTGGCTGAGCGAGGTACACAGTGGCAGTAAACAATGCTATATATAGTGTGGCTGAGCGAGCGGTGTACTACTGTTCCCAGCAGCGACACACAATGACTGGGGGGGACCCTGGCTAGCGTGGCTGGAGAGCGAACTACCCTGCCTGCCTACCCAAAGCTAAACCCACAGACAAATGGCGGAGATATGACGTGGTTCGGGTATTTATTTACCCGAACCACGTGACCGTTCGGCCAATCAGAGCGCGTTCGGGCCCGAACCACGTGACCCGTTCGGCCAATCACAGCGCTAGCCGAACGTTCGGGGAACGTTCGGCCATGCGCTCTTAGTTCGGCCATGTGGCCGAACGGTTTGGCCGAGCACCGTCAGGTGTTCGGCCGAACTCGAACATCACCCGAACAGGGTGATGTTCTGCAGAACCCGAACAGTGGCGAACACTGTTCGCCCAACACTAGTTGCCTGATGTTGGTATCATCACGCTGATCGTTTTCATCTTCAGAATCCCCCACTTGCATCATGCCAGCGGTTTCCATCTTCAACATTGATTTCTTCAGTAAACACAGCAGTGGTATTGTAATGCTGACTGTAGAGTTGTCACTGCTCAGTCACGCAACGTGGATTGCTCAAAATTTTGGAGGACTTGGCAGAGATCCAACATGGTGGCCCAATCAGATCCACAGAAGCTTGGTAGCTACTAGCTGCTGGAATGCGCCTCGGCACTGCGCAAAAGCGTGCTAGCATGTGCAGCGTAGAATTCCAGCGCGTAGGCAGGGACATCACCCAGCGAGCGATGGTGCGCTGGATTGAAGCGCTCCTGCTTCTCTTGGTGAGTCCTTCAGAAGCGGTACTGGACTTTTAACAATGTTTTTTTTTTTTCCTTCAACAGAAGATCTGCCACGTTGGAGTGAGGAGGACGCCGCCGACCCCGACACCAAGCTGAACCCCGGCGAACTCCAAGCAGAGGATCTTCAGGAACCCTCAAGGCTTTGAGCAAGCTGAGGAGGATCAGCAGTCCCGACGAGACCTCTCCTCATATGCGACTGAGTGCAGTGGAGCTCCCCAGAACAACCTCTCAGTTGTCACTTTGTCACTGGTCACTTTGTCACTTTGTCACTTTGTCAGTTGTCACTTTGTCACTGGTCACTTTGTCACTTGTCACTTTGTCATTTTGTCACTTGTCACTTTGTCACTTGTCACTTCTCACTTTGTCACTTCTCACTTTGTCATTTTGTCACTTGTCACTTTGTCACTTGTCACTTCTCACTTTGTCACTTGTCACTTTGTCATTTTGTCACTTGTCACTTGTCACTTTGTCATTTTGTCACTTTGTCATTTTGTCACTTTGTCACTTTGTCACTGGTCACTTTGTCACTTGGTCACTTGTCCAGATGATCTCGGTACACCTCCTGAGATTCAAATTCCTGCACACATTGCTCTGGGATTTGGGTGTGATGAATGATGCATCTAACTGGCCACCGGAGGCAATTAAGGCCTTCAAAACATTGAAAGCAGCTTTCTGTTCCGCCCCCATTTTGCGTCATGTTGAGTTGTTGACGTCATGTTCATCCTCGGCCTCGCCTTGCATTTCAGTGCGAGGTGCATTTTCCACAGAAAAAGGTTGTGAATCCGGGCACAACATTTGTGGCTGTTCCATTGACCTTTCACAGGTAGAAGATTGTGGGGGTGGGAATAGCTCCTCCGAATAGCCCATTGTGTCCTGAAAACTACTCATTGCATTGCTTTGCGCACACATTTTTTTGTCCTCATGCAAGGCCTGAGTTGCACCTGAAAGCGTGGCCTTCTCCTCCTGCGCCTCCTCCTGTTCCATCACGTCTGCTGCTGCTGGGTTAGCGTTGACGCCCGGTCCCTGTTTATTGAACCTCTTATCTTTATTACATTTATGACTGCATGGCGGTAAAAAGCATGCTATCCGCACGCTTCTTGTCCTCATGCAAGGCCTGGGTTGTTGTGTCTCAAAAAGCATGGCCTTCTCCTCCTGCGCCTGCTCCTGTTCCATCACGTGTGCTGCTGCTGCTGGGTTACCGTTACCGGTCCCTTTTCCTGGAACCTCTTCTCTGTATTACATTTATGACTGCATGGCGACAAAAAGCATGTTACCTGTCCAAAGAAACATGACATTTTCCACATTTAAAAGACAGTTTTTCCTTTGAAACTTTACAATCAATTTTCTCAAAAACTATAAGCTCTTTTTCAAATATTTTTTTCCTCTTGTACCCACTCCCAAGGTGCACATACCCTGCTAATTTGGGGTATGTAGCATGTAAGGAAGCTTTACAAAGCACGAAAGTTTGGGTCCCCATTGACTTCCATTATGTTCGAAGTTCGGGTCGAACACCCGAACATCGCGGCCATGTTCGGCCTGTTCGGCCCGAACCCGAACATCTAGATGTTCGCCCAACACTAGTCTTAACCAGGGATGCCCAAATCCAGCCCTCGAGGGCCATATCCATGCCAGTGTTTAGGGTGGGTAGAGAAATAGCAAATTTGTTGTACTTGATGATCCACACCTCTCCCGATTCAGTCCCATCAATAAAAGTGAGCTGTGCCAAAAATGTGTGAGGACCTCAGCCCTTGAGGACTGGAGTTAGGCATCCCTGGTCTAAACAGTGGTAAGGTGCTGTCCAAACTCCTCCCCTTGACCCACCATCATCACTCACTGGAGATAATCAGGAATGGGCTGGGAGGGGGCTCCGGACAGTCTTTTCATGTGGACACAGAGCTAATCTAACTCCTGCCACTGAAACAAAGCTGCTCAGCCTCATTAATCATGAGAAATATGTGAATCAACCTCTTTATGCCTTATTTAAAGTGAACTGCATCAAATTTGATACTTAGGGAAAGCTCTGGAACCTATAGAGCCTTCCTGGTCCTCCCTGCGTCCCCTCGTTCCACTGTTCAAATTTCCACCTGGCTGCGTATTTGGCCCTCCTCGGCCAGGCTTCAGAAGTCTCAGATCACCGAGTACTTCTGTAGACGAGTGGCTCTGTACTGTACATGCATGTGCCTGTGTGTGCACACGCAGTATGGAGCCACCTGACTTTGGAAGTACGCAGAGACATAAGTACTTTCGAAGCCTTCTGAGGAAGCCCTGAAGCTTCTTTGATATTAATGTTGGTCCTGGTTCTGTCGCACCATTTCTGCACCATCCCTGGCAAAGGATACCCATTCTTCTAGGTCTTTGCCACTACTTGTGTAGCCTCTGGAAGTACTCACATCTCTAAGTACTTCCGAAGATGAGTGCATCCATACTGTGCATGCACAAGCCCGTAATTTTAGCTTTAGATCTGCGTTAAACTCTGACCAGTACAGTACAGACCTTCATTAAAGTTTACTGTTTTGTGTCATATGTCTTGTTATCCCCCCTCCACCCTCTAGGCATGTGGTGCCGGTTCTGCTTCTGAACTTCATGCTGAATGCTGGTCTAGTCTCCTTAGTGATATTTCTCAACCTCTCTGTAATATCCAGACCTAATTTATATACTGATTCTATAATGATGATATGACATTAAAAATGTGAGTCAGACTACAGTTATAATTTAATCATAAACTGTGGTAATTACATTCTACATACATAATCCCCTAGCTCATACAATTCAAAGACCCAATATGATTTTGTCTCTTTCTTATTTATTGTACATGCCACAGTGATAACCAGGGCAAGGCATTATGGGCTTCTCAGGTATTAATGTAGAGAAAAGAAGGACAGGATAATTTTATTATTCTCTGCAAAGGGTTTCATTTTATATAATGCCCATAATTGCCTGCAGTTGTGTCCTTTGATCACTCTCCCGAAACCAAATTAATAATCTTATTTTTAGAAGTCTCCTGTTTTCAGACTTTAGGACGGTTGAAAGAATAATATTTTTTCTCCATTAAAGGCATGGCAAGCAGGAGATATTGGGTAATAATACACTGATTTTTAAAGTGAAATTTAGCCTTAACGTTTTCATTCTAGCCAAGGAAAGAGCTTTACCTGGGATTTATTTATTTATTTTTGCCACTCACTTCCTGTCTTCTGTCTCACGTTTGGACAGGAAGTGAACAGACATCTTCGCAGCCATGACACTAATGAGAATAAAAACTATATTTAGTGGAATGGGGAAAGTGTGTGAATGTGGTCATACTTTATTGCTGTAAGCACCCTTTTACACTTGCAGGTTAAACCTGAGTTGCGTTACCCTACTTTACCACAAATGGCCACAAAAGCAATGAACGTCTATGAAGACTTTCACAATTATCGTGGTCTGTTGCAGTGTGCCAAAAGTATCTGAGCCGTCGCAAGGGCAGCAATAGCACAGTGCTTAGGGCAAGGCTTTTCAACCTGTGGTACGCGTACCACCGGTGGTACTTTGCTGTTGGCCAGGTGGTACACACCAGGTTTGCCTGCCACTTTATTACCCCCATGCCACTTGTCCTGGTCCTGTCCTGCCTCCACAAAGCTTGGCTCCCCCTCCCTCGCTCCTTGCTGTGCTGCTCTGTAACATACTTCAGACCTCAGATCAGTGGGGAAGAGACAGCCAGGCAAACAGAGCACAGTGATGGCGCAGATAGAGAAAGTGACATCACTGCTCACTTCCTGTATTTGAAGTATACACGCCATCACCGTACGCCCAGTGGCGTAACAATAGGGGCTGCAGTCCCTGCAGCCGTAGGGCGGTTTGGGGCCCCTTTGGGGCCTGATCAGGGCCGTTTTGGGGGACAGGAGGAGTTGGAGCATGAGGAGAGAGCATGGCCACACATCGGCGGGGAGGGGGGACAGTCCCCCCCTCCCTCACCTCAGGCTCTCCCCTCATCGATCCCCTCCAGCATCAATCAGTGGAAGCAGGCGGCAGGCAGGAACACATACCTTCATGCGCTTCCTGCGCCGGAGGTTCTACTCTCTAAGTGTCTTCTTTAAACAGGAAGTAGTGTGAGGCACTTAGAGATTGGACCCCTCCACAGTGGAACGCGGAGGTATGTGTTCCTGCCCGCCACCTGCTGCCAGTGATTGATGCTGGAGGGAAGCACTGAGCCCAAAGTGAGGTGGGGGAGTGTCCCCCCTCCCTGATGATGCTACGCTCTCCCCTCTTGCTGCAACCCCTCCTGCCCCCCAAAATGGCCCGGGGGGGCATCCAAATTTTTGAAGGGGAGCCCGGTGATTTCTAGTTTCTTCCCTGCGTGCACCGTTTGCCTGGCTGTCTCTTCACTGCAACTGGCTTACCGATGATGAGGTGTGAACTATATCGCAGGGCAGCACAGCAAGGAGTGAGCAAGGGTGAGCCGAACTTTGTGGTGAGTCACTGCCTAGCTCACAGCTCTCTGGTGGTGGGGCCAGGCTACCTATAATTAAGCGGGGGGGGGGGCAGGGGGGGGCGGAGAGGAACTTGTAAGGCTACCTATATTGGCAATCTACTTCCAGATTGCCAATACTGACGATCTGTAGGCTGGCGATCTAGTTGTTGTCTTTTTCCCCATCAATGCCTCCTACTTTTCCCCTCCCATATGCCCTTTTTTGTGTCTACCTGTAAGAAAAAAGTGGCCCTGGTGGAGGGTACTTACCTCGGGGAGGGGAAGGCCTTTGTATCCTAAACAGATTTCCCCCCTCCTCCTCAGTAGATGGGATCCAGCGCTGGGAGCCCCAAAGTTCTCCTTGTCGGTGTGTGTGCATGCGCAGTAGCTGCTCTCCGTTCAGGCTCCAGCAGAAACAGGCAAGCCCAATCACGTCCAATCTACTGCGCAGGCACACTGGTGGTACTTTTTAGGTGATAAAAGTGGTAGAATTAGTGAAGAGGTTGAAAAGTCCTGCTCTAGACACACACACACACACACACACACACACCACACACACAGTGACCACACACACCATAAACACACACACACACACACACACACACACACACACACACGCACAGTGACCACACACACCATAAACACACACACACACACACACGTTCTCAGCAACTATATTTGTTTTCCTTGTCTGCAGTGCTTGAGTTTAGGTCTTCTATAACCTGCCTGGCGTTTTGATTCCCGCGGCCCCAGGGCAACGTTTTTTGTACATTTTTTTTTTTATTTTTCATGTAGCTGGCCTAGCGCTAGCTACATGATTCCCCCCTCCCTGCGGCGTCCCTCCCATCCCTCCGATCGCCGCCGGTGCAATGGCCCATCCGGAAATCCCGTTCTGAACGGGATTTCCTGGAGCGCTTCCCCCGTCGCCATGGCGACGCACGTCGTGACGTCATCGACGTCGGCGACGTCGTAACGTCACAGGGAGACCCGATCCACCCCTCAGCACTGCCTGGCACTGATTGGCCAGGCAGCGCACGGGGTCTTGGCTGGGGGGGGCGCTCTATCGCGGTGGGTAGTGGCGGATCGGCGGCGGGTGGCGGCGATCGGGTAAGGCACGCAGCAAGCAAAGTGCTTGCTGCGTGTTTTTAAAAAAAAATTATTCAAATAGGCCCAGCGGGGCCTGAGCGGTCACCTCCGGCGTCTCTGGACGAGCTAGGCTCGTCCAGAACTCTAGGGAGGTTAAAGGGGAAATGAAGAATATGGTGACTGCCATATTTATCTCCTTTTAACCTCCTTAGCGGTATGCCCGACACTGTGTCAGGCATACCGTCGGCTGTCCCCAGGAGTCCCCCAGTATAATTTTTTGAGATCGCATACTTGTAATAGCTTCAATAGCACTAGGCTAGCAGTGGTGGCCGGCATCCCCTGATTACTTTTGATCCCCCCCTATCGCCGCTAAATTCATTACCCCCCCCCTGGATCCAGCGATCGCGCAGCCTCCCTGTACATCTCCGGTCCTCTCTATGGGGAGGATCGGGTCTGCGCATGACGTCACATCATGCGGAGCTGTCCGGGGAGGCTGCGCCGATCGCTGGATCCAGGCTGGGTAATGTATTAAGCGGCGACCGGGGGGATCAAAGGTAATCGGGGATCCAGGCCACCACTGCTCGCTAGCCTAGTGCTAGCTGAAGCTATTACAACTATGCGATCTCTAAAAATTATACTGGGGGACTCTCGGCTGCAACCCCTCCTGAGCGGCGTAATGCTCAGGGGGTTAAACTATACGAGTCAGCCATGCTGATCTATGTCTCTGCAGAAGTGTCTGAACCACACCAGAAACAAGCATGCAGCTAATCTTGTCAGATCTGACAATAATGTCAGAAACACATGATCTGCTTGTGCTTGTTCAGGGTCTATGGCTAAAAGTATTAGAGGCAGAGGCTCAGCATAATAGCCAGGTAACTGACATTGCTTAAAAGGAAATAAATATGGCAGCCTCAATATCACTCAATATCACTCAATATCACTTCAATTCTCCTTTAACTGCTCACTTTTTTCTCTGTAGTGGTCCTTAACCTTCCTGGCGGTAAGCCCGAACTGAGTTCGGGCTATGCCGCCGGAAGGCACCGCTCAGGCCCCGCTGGGCCGATTTGCATAATTTTTTTTTTGCTGCACGCAGCTAGCACTTTGCTAGCTGCGTGCAGTGCCCGATCGCCGCCGCTACCCGCCGATCCGCCGCAATTCCTCTCGCCGCGGCCGCCCACCCCCCAGACCCCGTGCGCTGCCTGGCCAATCAGTGCCAGGCAGCGCTATGGGGCAGATCGGAGTCCCCTCTGACGTCACGACGTCGATGACGGGGGAAGCCCTCCAGGAGATCCCGTTCTTTGAACGGGATCTCCGGATCTCCGATCGGAGGGGCGGCGATCGGAGGGGCTGGGGGGATGCCGCTGAGCAGCGGCTATCATGTAGCGAGACTTTGTCTCGCTACATGAAAAAAAAAAAAAAAATTAAAAAAAAAAGATTTGCTGCCCCCTGGCGATTTTTTTGCAAACCGCCAGGAGGGTTAAACAGTTGAAATTTGACAGTTGGAAAATGACAGTTTAAAAAAGACAGTTAGAAAATGGCAGCTGAAAAACTGTTTACATTTGGCAGTTGAAAAATGACAGTTGAAATTCGGCAGTTGAAAAATTACAGTTGAAAAACAGCAGCATAAACTTGGCAGTTAAAAAAACAACAGTTGAACTGTCGTTTTTCAACTGTCATTTTCCAGCTGCCATTCTCCAACTGTTGTTTTCCAACTGCTGTTTTCCAACTGCCATTTTTCAACTGCCATTTTCCAACTGTCATTTTCCAACTGCCATTTTCCAACTGGCATTTTCCAACTGTCATTTTCCAACTGCCATTTTTCAACTGCTGTTTTCTAACTGCCATTTTCCAACTGCCATTTTCCAACTGTCATTTTTCAACTGTCATTTTCCAACTGTCATTTTCCAACTGTCATTTTCCAACTGTCATTTTCCAACTGTCATTTTCCAACTGCCATTTTCCAACTGTCATTTTTCAACTGCCATTTTCAACTGCCATTTTCCAACTGTCATTTTCTAACTGCCATTTTTCAACTGTCATTTTCCAACTGTCATTTTCTAACTGCCATTTTCCAACTGCCATTTTCTAACTGTCATTTTTAACTGCCATTTTCCAACTGCCATTTACCAACTGTCATTTTTCAACTGCCATTTTCCAACTGTCATTTTCCAACTGCCATTTTCAACTGTCATTTTACAACTGTCATTTTTCAACTGCCATTTTTCAACTGTCATTTTCCAACCGTTATTTTTCAACTGCCATTTTCCAACTCTCATCTTCTGTTTACTTTCTGATAAGGCCTAATTAGACAGGCTAATCTCTCTAGACCAGGGCTTTGCACCTTTGGTACACATACCACCGGTGATACTTTGCTGTTGGCCAGGTGGTACACACCAGGTTTGGCTGCCACTTTGTTGTCCACCTGCCACTTGTCCTGGTCCTGTCCTGCCTCCACAAAGTTTGGCTCCACCTCCCTAGCGTCTTGCTGTGCTGCTCTGCAGCATACTTCAGACCTCAGATCAGAGGGGAAGAGACAACCAGGCGACCGGTGCACAGTGATGGCGCAGATACAGAATAGAAAGTGACATCACTGCTCACTTCCTGTATTTGAAGTATACATGCCATCGGTAACAGTAAAAAAGGGCGCAGGAGGCTAGTGGACAAATTGGGCGCCGCCATTCACTCCCATAATAATTATCGTTTACTGGCCGCCGAACAGGAAAAAAGGGCGCCCGAGAATAATAACGTTTTCCAACGGCGCCCGAAGATTTTTCATGTTTTATAACTGCTTGTGATGATTTACGTTTCTTATTTCAATAAAACATTATTTTAAATGTTATCCCTTACTGTTTGTAAAACATTATTATTCACGAAACAAAGCGATCAGTACGTAACGTAAATTGTAATATATTTTATCCCTTACTGTTTTTAAAACATTATTCTACACACAATACAGTGATCACTAAGGAGGGTCTTAGGTTTAGGCACCAACAGGGGGGTCTTAGGTTTAGGCACCAACAGGGAGGTCTTAGGTTTAGGCACCACCAGGGGGGTCTTAGGTTTAGGCACCAACAGGGGGTCTTAGGTTTAGGCACCAACAGGGGGGTCTTAGGTTTAGGCACCAACAGGGGGGTCTTAGGTTTAGGCACCAACAGGGGGGTCTTAGGTTTAGGCACCAACAGGGGGGTCTTAGGTTTAGGCACCAACAGGGGGGTCTTAGGTTTAGGCACCAACAGGGGGGTCTTAGGTTTAGGCACCAACAGGGGAGTCTTAGGTTTAGGCACCAACAGGGGGGTCTTAGGTTTAGGCACCAACAGGGGGGTCTAGGGGTTAGGGGTAGGTACAGGGAGGGTTACTTGGGCACCAACAGGGGGGGTCTTAGGTTTAGGCATTAACAGGGGGGTCTAGGGGTTAGGGGTAGGTACAGGGAGGGTTACTTAGTAATTTTTTTTTAAACGTTATTATACGTTTCACAATTTAAACGGAAGATTAACGTTTTTACAATTGCCGATTTAATGCACATTATTTAATGATTTATAACTTTATAAAACATTAATTTTAAACGAAATACAGTACAATACATTTTTAAACGTTATCCATGCTTATCGTTTAAAACCCCGCGCCCTTTTTTCCCAGCGACCCTTTTTAACGTACGCCATGCCATCACTGTGCACCGTTTCCCTGGCTGTCTCTTCACTGCGGCTGGCTTTTCCCCTCCTATATGCCCTTTTTTCTTAAAGTGTACCTGTAAGAAAAAAGTGCCCCCGGGGGGTACTTACCTCAGGGAGGGGGAGACCTTTGTATCCTAAAGAGGCTTCCCCCTTCCTCCTCAGTAGAGGGGATCCAGCACTGGGAGCCCTAAAATTCTCCTCGTCGGTGTGTGCGCATGCGCAGTAGCTGCTCACCGTTCAGGCTCCAGCAGAAACAGCCAAGCCCAATCACGTCCAATCTACTGCACAGGCACACTGGTGGTACTTGAAAATTTTCAGGCGAAAAAAGTGGTAGAATTAGTGAAAAGGTTGAAAAGCCCTGGCTTAGGGTATTGGAATTCTGTGGGCGACGCCCATAGTGTAAATGATGGACCTTTGTGCGGCGTGGTGCGCATGCGCAGGCTGACTGGAATCCCTGGGAGGTACTACTTGCCCAGCAGGAATTACATCTCTGAGTGGGGGGCGGCGCTATGCATATGACCCTGTTGGCGCACTCTGCCACACTGTCTTTAAGTCTCAGTTGTCATTGGGACAAGAACTGAGGTGACATCTCCACAATGGGAAACTAGCAGAACCCGCATCCTAAACATGCATCTGGTCTTCTGTCAATGGAATGCCATTATCCAGCCTGCCTATGGCTTGTTTACTGGATGTTATGGAAAGGTCTGCCTGCTAGATGGTTAGCTATTAGGATCTTCTATATGGGAACTCAGACAGCAATAAAAACCTAGCAGAGAACAAAGAAAAGAGCTTTGGATGGAGTTACACTTCAAGCATTTAGGCTTCTTTCCCACCAGGACGTTGCGTTTTAGGGGACGTTATAGGTCGCATAACGTGCCCCTAATGCAACGCCTGGTGGTGGTGAACAAGGACGCTACCTAGAGCTGTGTTATGCGGCTCTTGGTTGGCCTTTTTTGTGCCATGCATGCGGAGACCACGTGATCCGCATCACGTGGTCCCGCCAGCCAATCGCCGCACAGAGCGGCGCTCCAGGAAGTAAACACTGCACGTCACTGAGTGCAGTGAATATTAATTAGCCATGTGGCTGGCCGTGGAGGAGGAGGGGAGACCTTAGCCGCGTATAACGCACAGCATGCAGCACTTTGTTTGAACGTGCTGCATTACAATGTAACGCAACGTGGGCACTGTGAACAGCCCATTGATTTTTCATTGCTGTGCGGTGGGCTGCGTTGCAGGCTGCACTAACGTGCGCCTGTAACGTCTCACTGTGAAAGCAGCCTTAAACTACAGGTGTTGTCCAGAAAGTTACAGCCATTTGATTTTACACAAGGTATGCTTTCTAGGTACATAACTACAGGGGAGCAGCCCCTGCCACTGCAGGGGGACCCAGAGGAGTGGAAGACCCCAACTACTGCAACTGCAGGGGGACCCAGAGGAGTGGAGGACCCCAACTACTGCAACTGCAGGGGGACCCAGAGGAGTGGAGGACCCCAACTACTAACCTCCTCTCCCTCCGGTGATCTAGATCAGTTGTTTTTGTGGCTCCATGTGTTATGGGTGTTAAGATCCTGATGGCCACATTCAGGGCCGGTTTAAGCAACAATGGGGCCCCAGGGCAAAATAAACCTGGGGGGCCCCCCCAACATATACCCCGGAACAAAAATCGGCATTAGGGGACCTTTTTTGCAGCTGGTATAGTCAGGGTGTGAAGTCCCAATCGGTCGGAGCTCCACATTCTGGCTATCCCAGCCTGCATGGGGGACAAGGGGTTAAAAAGTTTCAGGAGGGGGGACCCCACATAATTTAAAAAAAAAAAATTCCCACACTCTAAACATAAAAAAAAAAAATGGGACAATAGGAAAAAATGCCAGGTATCTTCATACAGCCATATTGCGGCTGTATAGCGATCCCTGGCCAAAGCGCTGCGGCTGCGTATAGACCCCCTGGAAACCCAGTCAGGAAATTTATTGCACTTTCGTTTGATGCATGTAAAATTACACTAACGTTAGGTTTGCTACTAAAAGTGACATTTACCGCATTTAAAAGTATACTTTTTTCCTTCGAAACTTTAAAATCGATTTTCTCAAAAACTATGAGGTCTTTTTGAAAAATTTATTTTTCCTCTTATTCCTAATGATCTCCTAAACATATCCTGCAAATTTAGGGTTTCTAGTATTTAAGGTGGATTTGCTATTAACCATTAAAGTCGGCAGGTTTTTAAATGTGTATTTTTTTTTCCTTTGAAACTTTAAAATCGATTTTTTTCAAAAACTATAAGGCCGATTTGAAAATTTTTTTTTCCTCTTGTAGCTACTGGGGGCCCCTACAAGCTCTGGGGCCCTGGGGCAGCTGCCTCCTTTGCCTTAATGGTAGCGCCGGCCCTGGCCACATTTATTTTATGGTGCTTGTAAGGTGGGCCCCCAGGCTGTGAGTGTCACCAAGGGGAGATAAGGGAAGGGTTGTGAACATTGTGGGGCCCCATCAAAGTGTTGCTGGGGGGCACCATGATTTGAAGTTACGTTCCCTGATTCTTTCTGTGTAATTAACCTACATCTGTCAAGTTAACCTCTTTTCTCTTGCTTGTGACATGGCTGCAGAATGCTGGTAACTGTTTGCTCAGCAGCACTAACATAGTTCTCCTCATTCCCAATCCCTCTGACTCATGGATGGAAAGTGTGATGCTACTACAACAAAGGGATTGAAAACCTTGTAAAAAGTTATGATAAATGCTTAAATAATCGGGAGTGAAAATGTGGAAAAAAATTAAGAAGAGAGGCCTAGTGCACACCGGAGCGTTTCCGCTGCGGTTTGCGATCTGCTTGCGGGTGCGGATCCGCTAGGGTAATGTATTTCAATGGGCTGGTGCACACCAGAGCGGGAGGCGTTTTGCAGAAACGCATACTCCCAGACTGCTGCAGATTTTGGATTGCGGATGCGTTTCTGCCTCAATGTTAAGTATAGGAAAACCGCAAACCGCTCTGAAAAACGGCACTTCAGAGCGGTTTGCCAGGCGTTTTTTGTTACAGTAGCTGTTCAGTAACAGCTTTACTGTAACAATATATGAAATCTACTACACCAAAACCGCTACACAAAACCGCAAACGCTAGCTGAAACGCTGCAGTTCAATAAGAAAAAGCGTTTCAAAATCTGCTAGCATTTTGCGGATCTGCTAGCGGTTTTTGGTGTGCACTAGGCCATACTGTGTGTTTCTGTGATTAATTGAATGCAAACAGTTTTTACTTTCCTGATAACCCTCATATTTATAGCCATCATTATAATCATCACATTAACCTTACCTCAACACTAACCTTACCATTGCATTTACTTGGTTATCCCTTCTAAACTAGAGCGCTTAGGGTATCTACCAACACTGAATGTAACAGTAGAGATGGCCCGAACTGTTCACCAGCGAACAGTATTCATGCGAACTTCCGCTGTTTACATTCGCGGTGAACAGCAAACTTTGACACCTTACCTCACAGTCAGCAGACAAATGGCAGCCAATCAGCTAGCACCCACTCCTGGACCCCCCATCCCCCTATTAAAAAGCAGTTGTGGTGGCCATATTGGATTCATTCTCTGGCTGCAGTGATAGTGAGAGCAGGATCAGACTTGCTGCAGATAGGTAGGGAAAGCATTAGCTAGGCCTGTGTACTTGTTCCTCACTGACTACTTGCTAAAAAGCACCCCAAATAGCCCTTTTGGGCTAGTACATTGGTCTTCTGTGCTTTTTGTGTGTGTGACACTCCACAGCCCACTGACACCCATAGCTGTGCACACTACTGCTATTTGTTGCCACATTAAGTTGCAGGCACAGAGTACCACTCCAGTGCATTATTTTTCACTGTATTCTTATACAGTAGTACTATTGCATTTCTCTGTGTGTGATACTCCATAGCCCACTGACACCCAGAGCTGTGCACATTACTTCTATTGTGGCCACATTAAGTTGCAGGCACAGAGTACCACTCCAGTGCATTATTTGTGGGAATTTAGTAATTTCTGCCCTTTAGCGATTAAAACACAACGGCGTCAATTAATTTTTGGTGGGACTTTTGGCATGGATCCCCCTCCGGCATGCCACAGTCCAGGTTTTAGACCACTTGAAACAACTTTTCCATCGCTTTTGTGGCCAGAAACAGTCTTTGTAGTTTTAAAAATTCGCCTACCCATTGAAGTCTATGGTGGTTCGCCGAGTTTGCATGTTCACGAACATTTGCGGAAGATCGCTGTTCGCGAACGGAAAATTTGATATTCGCAACATCTCTATGTAACAGTAGCTTGGATGTCGTGTCATCCACAGCAGAAACAACTTCTGCGATACACTTATATTTCACTTTCTGCTTAGACACATTTGTATTAGAGAGCATTTGCACCCTCTTGCCTAACCACCCCTGGTTCACGGGCACTGACATGAATGAAGCATCTCACAACTCTGCCTTAAAGCTGCCACAACACTGCTGTGCAAATATCAGTCCGGACAGCAGTCCAGAAGATGCAGCTATGAAAAGATCACACTGAGTTATAGCCTGCCACATTCGTACATTTTTCAAACATGACTTCAAATATATCTTGTACAACTCATGTTTTGCTAAACCAATTAAGAAAACAGTGTTAACATGCTAAACCTCTGACATACAGCACATTCATTTCATACTTCCCTCTAGGTAAATGGTACCTATTGTTTAGTAAGGAGTCAAAAAAAGGGCACCATGTTGTCAATGGCAGATTGGCTGACAGGGCATTAAACAGAAGAATAATGTGATACAGGAAAATGCTGGCACATGGCTGTTTGCATGGACACAGTCACTGAAATCTGCACTGGGCTGGTCAACATGGACATTTGATTAACTGTTGGAAAAATATTTTGAACCATCCAATGACATAGCAACCAACTGAAATAACTGGCATAGTCAGGAAACAGGAAATCAACAGGAAATTGATTGATTGCATTACAAATAGTAGCCTTTCACAGTTGTAACGCTGCTTTGGATCCACGGGATCCAATGCAGTAAGCGGACCGCACTTCTGTGCAGTTTCTGATAATTTTAGGCAGGCGGATGCATAACCCCATATAGCCTATGGGGGAATGCATCTGCCCATTGCTACAGCCAGACCATGGCGGACCATCTGCTTCCGCTGGCCACAAATGGGAGCACAGATTCAAAGCTAAATGAGGTAAAGGGTTGAGTCTTAGCCCTTCCAATACCTTATAAATCAGCTAGATTAATATTTGTAAGGATGTCCAGCACCAGCAGGGCTGTTTCTGTCCTCTGTCACTCCAGGCAAGAAAATCTGTGGCCCAGACGGTCTCAATGAGTGGTGGCTGGCCCCACGTGCCCGCCGCCTTGTCTACCTCCTACTCTACACAATGGAGTATTAGCTGAGAGTTGACAGCCAAGTGTTGCAGAGTTAGTGGAGGCTTACCCTAGTGCCCGCCCCGGCCCACCGGATCACAGGCATAGCAGCAGGCACTGGCAGACAAAAAATACGTTTATAGGTTGGCCGGTGGCCGTTAAATTTATGCATGCGGGCGGGTAAGCGATGCAGCGTGCCTCTCCTTAGCGGTGCCCCAGCAGTTAGTGGTGATACTTGCACCACTGGACAGCGCCCTTGAGGCCAACAGTGCTCCAGGCGGCAGCCTGGTGTGCCTTTGCCTTGAAATGGCTCTGAGCTTAAGATGAGTAATAACTTTATTTTCGACATCTATTTATGCAGTGAATGATTTAATAAGAACATTTTGAATATATAATAAAGTGTGCTTGCTGCTGGACATTCCATTTTTTTTTCTTATTAATGATGTTGCTTTTACAAAACACCCCCTATGCCCCTATCTTATTTTCTCTGTGGACTTTTTCTGAGAAATTTAATTCAGCCCTTCTGTAAGACAAAGTGTGAACCTCCCCCACTTCAGTTTGGTACTAGATCACTACCTGGACTTCCTTGATGGTAGCCCTGGGTGCCAAACCCTAATGTTGTAACATACCTTGTTTTTTGAGTCCTGCATTTGCCTAGTGTATATTTGTACGAGAAATATTTATATATGTTCATTTTTCTAAACCTTACCCAAAAACAAAAAAGGATTTAGATGAAATGAGGCCCTAGCCAAGATGGCAGTTTTTGCCAACCTGTCTTTTTTTAGTAAGGTTTGGTGGGAGCTAGCATCAACCAGGCCCCTAGACTCTCTCCAAGCCCTAGGCAACTACCTAGGATTGCCTTGTGGATGATCCAGCTCTGCACAAAACAAAACTAAGCTGTTTTATAGGAAGAAGAAGATGATGATCACTATCCAGTCTGGGAAGTGATGGAACTTCAAGAGAAGTTTTTACCAGTTAGGTAGCAGTAAATATTACCTGGCAAATCATATATTGTAATAAAGTACTGAACTTGTAGCAACTGGCTCTGGGAATTCATTAACGACAATATTATTGCCTGTGCTTCAGTGAGAATCAGATGTGGCATAACAACAGGAATCACTTAGTAATGGTAATATTAACCTTTAGACTCAGGGCTGGATTTATCACAAGGCACTATAGGCACGTGCCTACAGGCGCCTGATGATGGAAATGCGGCTCTCTTCCCTCCCTGAGTGCCTCTCTACCTCCTTCCCTACAGAGCGTAAATGAGAGGTTACTCACCTGACTCTGCATTCCACTAACGAGACCTCACTTCAGTCAGGGGCTTGGCTTGTGATTGGCTTAAAATTTCAGTTGCATTCCGTTTTCTGCAATAAATTACCACATTCTCTGATTGTTCCAATAGTGCAGAGGATTTCCAAATTCCGAGTCTTGTGAGTGGACTAAAATTTCAGATTTTAGGCCAATCACAGGACTCAGAAATACTTGGTAGTGTTGGACCAATCAGAGTATGTGGTGGTTTATCGTGAAAAAAATCAGAATACCACGGAAATTTTAAGCCAATCACAAGATTCATAAAAACTCAGTAGTATCACAGTCTTGGGATTGGTCTAAAATTACAGCAGTATTCCGATTTTCGTGGTGAACATTTGCATCCTCTGATTGGGCAAATACTTCCGACTCGCATTCCATAAAACAACATTTTTTTTTAACTAACATGACTTTATTAACAAACATGTAAAAAATTAAAATTTTGTTTCAGAAATTCCAGTTTCCGCGCAATCGGTAACCAGCATTTGTGGAAATTGGAATTGTGTGGAATTAGCAATCTCGATTTCCGGCTATCCTTTTTTACCATATTTATAATTTTCATTCTTTTTTTTTTTTTTTTTTTTAATACTGATGTCTGTATTTGGACATAGGGATTAGTATTAGGGCTGGTTCAGACGGACGTTTGCAGAGCGTTTACTGCCAGCGTTCGGGGCTTGGCGTTAAACGCTCCAATTCAAGTGAATGGGAGCGTTAGTACCAAGCTTTTACGCGCGTTTGCACAAACGCGGCGTTCGGGTCCCGATTTTCACTGGCGTTCAAGGAGCCCCTGGAAGCTACATGTTGCTTCCAGGGGCGGTTAACCGCGACGGGTAATGTCCCCCTAGGGGAAGAAAAAAACGCGACCGCATCCGAACGCAATGCGAACGCTGCTGAAAGCCTGAACGCATCACGAACGCAACGCCAACGAACGCGACGCCTCCAAATGTCCGTCTAAACCAGCCCTTAGTAGCATTAGTATTTGAGATTAGCAGCCTCGTGCATGCATGAATGGGTTAAGGACCGGTGGGAAGCACACATCACTGCAGGAGGTAGCATACCGATGCAATGAGGAACAGCTCAGAGCAGCTTTACTGCAGCACAACACAGTGCTCCTGTTATTACAGTGACTTGCACCTTTCAGCACCTATGCGCTGAGCTCATGTGTATTATCAGCTCCACACCTGGCACAATCCTAACAAACTACTCAGTCCTGAGATATGTTGGAGGAAGGAATGCAATGTGCTGCCCACAATAGTAGAAGATTCAACTCAGCTTAGAAAGCATATTTCAAGTCATTTTTATAGTTCTCAGCAAACCTAATATAACTTTAATATGTATTACTGTTGGTATTTTATTTCTCTAGAAGGGACAGGCACAGGGCCGGCCCTAGACTTTTTGCCGCCTGAGGCAAATTTTGAAAAAATTATTGTTGCCGCCCGTGGGGGTGGGGGGGCGCCGCCAGGCTGGAGGGGTAGCGGGCAGGACGGGGGTATTGGGCCTAGCGGCAGGGAGGGGGTCGGACCCCCCCCCCCCTCACCTGGGTCCCCCGATCTGCACTCCCCTCCAGCCTTAAATAGATCAGAAGCAGCCGCTACTTGTAAGAGGCACGGGCGGGGAGGACTCACCTCTTCCTCGTTCCAGGCCAGCGTGCGCTCCACTGACGTCACTTCCTTCAACGCCGCCCACTGTATTGTAAGTGGACGGCGTTGCAGGAAATGACGTCAGTGTTGCGCACGCTGGAACGAGGAAGAGATGAGTCCTCCCCGCCCGTGCCTCTTACGAGTAGCGGCTGCTTCTGAACTATTTAAGGCTGGAGGGGAGCGCAGATTGGGGGACCCAAGCGAGGGAGGGGGGGTCCGACCCCCCCTCCCCGCCGCTAGGCCCAATACCCCCGTTCTGCCCGCTACCCCTCCAGCTCGGCGGCCCGGCTCCCCGCACCTACCGACGGGCGGATGCCGCCCCTAGAAATGTGCCGCCTGAGGCAAAAGTTTCACCCCGCCTCATGAGCGGGCCGGCCCTGGACAGGCAGGATAAATCGGCTTGTGATTCCGCTGGCTTTACTGCACCACCTGAGCTTTGCCAGCTGGGGCAAAATGAAACTTAATTAAACTAAGTACAGAACATAAAAGGAGCCACCAAAGCGAAACTAATAGCAATTTTATGAACTATGATGCAAAAACACCAACATAGAATAATAACATACAGGGACTGAATGAGTAAATGATAGCTTCAAAAAGATATGCTTATCGCTATTTATCGTTAGTACTGCATAATAATGGCGCACAGGGAAAAAAAGAAGAAAAACGGCACACACTAACGTTATTTATCAATAGTGCCAAACAGCAGACGTTATTGCGCACAGTAACATTATTTATCAATAGCGCCCTACATAAGCAAAACTGCAGACGTTATTTAACTGCAAAACGGTGAATGGATTTAATGTAACACTGTCAAGGTTAGGGTTAGGCACCACCGGGGGAGTCTTAGGGTTAGGCACCACCAGGGGGGTGGTTAGGGTTAGGCACCACTAGGGGGTGGTTAGGGTTAGGCACCACCAGGGGGGTGGTTAGGGCTAGGCGCCACCAGGGGGGTGGTTAGGGTTTGCCACCCCTAGGAGGGTCTTAGGGTTAGGCACCACCAGGGGGGTCTTAGGGTTAGGCACAACCAGGGGGTGGTTAGGGTTAGGCACCACCAGGGGGGTCTTAGGGTTAGGCACCACCAGGGGGGTCTTAGGGTTAGGCACCACCAGGGGGGTCTTAAGGTTATTCACCACCAGGGGGGTGGTTAGGGTTAGGCACCACCAGGGGGGTGGTTAGGGTTAGGCACCACCAGGGGGGGTTTAGGGGTTAGGGATAGGTACAGAGAGGGTTCTGTGTGTTAACGCTAAATAACGATAAGGCTTTAACGTTAAATAGCGATAAGCGACAAAACGGATTAGCGGCAACACCGTGCGCCATTATTCGCAGGCGCCATTTTCAGATGGATCCCTGTGGAGTACTTGGTCACATCAAATGCCATGATTTACTCTATTGAACCAAACAGAATTCTGAACATTGAACTGAGCAAGAAATTGTGCATAGGAATGGATTATTCGTGTGAGGGGTGGGGGTTGGAGGATTTATACCCACCCTTTGTAAGTTAACCATTATTGTTATTGTTATTTAATATTTGTATAGCACCAGCATCTTCCTCAGCACTGAACATAGTATACTGTCTTGTCACTAACCACCAATGTTAGAGAACATTTGGGCTGGTATTGGCCACAAGGCAGACTCTTATTCTCCTAAGTTCTCCCTTCTATACCAGTACAAACTTCATGAACAAGTTAAGAAGACTTGAGAGATTAGGTTGCTTTCTTTCAATTGCTTTTTTTATTTTATAATAATATAACTTTTACTGTTGCTATGCCATAATCTGTATACATATTACTACAGGACCACTAGCAATAGGCTGGTAAGCAGTGCCTTTTCTTCTCTTTTTCTAACATTGCATTATTCTATAATATGTGCAGATTACACAACACTCAGCATTCAAAATGAGTCTTTCAGAGCAGTCTGTGAAGTAATGACCTCTCCTCTGGCAGAGGAAAAGTAAATAGTCCAGGAACAGTTGAGATAATAAAAGTCAGATAACAGCCCTCTCCACAACTAACTTAGTCCGAGAGCTTAATGGCTTGTTTGCATAGAGATAACAACTGGAGTTTCTCAACTCTTCCTGTACTGGAAACAATTAGACTGATGTATCTGATCTTAATGTTTTATTTCTTAGCTGTACTACACATACAAATCATAATATCATAATTTTTTTTCGCTTCAGTGTCTCTTTAAGACAACACAGTAAAAATGACCAGGGCTAAAATTTTATGTTTATTTCCTACAAGTGGCGTCGCTAGGCCATTTTATCCGGGGCACCGCCCCCGAACCTGTTGCCATGGTGCCCCGGATCAATTATGGCCCCCGTGCCCCATGAGCCGCCCTCCTATCCTAGTCCTCAGATCGCGGCAACTCTGCCCGCCTGCCCTCCTCCCCTCCCCGCTCGTCCCCTCTCCTCCTCCTTCCCCTGCACGTATACAAACAGCACCTGCTTACCTCTGCCTCGATTCCAGCGTCGAGCCTGGAGACCAGCCGCCGACCTCTCTCCCTCCTACTGTTCCTCCTAGTGACTGGCTTCTGCTATGACGCGATCAGCGTCAGGGAAACAGCAGGAGGGAGAGAGAGGTCTGCGGCTGGTCTCCAGACTTGACGCTGGAATCGAGGCAGAGGTAAGCATCCGCTATTTGTATATGTGCAGAGGGAGGAGGAGGAGGAGGGGGGACGAGCGGGGAGAGGAGGAGGGGGGACGAGCTACCTATCTACCTATACTAAAAGCCCCATACCTACCTAGCTACCTATACTGAAAGCCTAATACCTACCTACCTATACTGAAAGCCTAATACCTACCTATACTGAAAGCCCCATACCTACCTACCTATACTGAAAGCCCAACCTACCTACCTATACTGAAAGTCCAATACCTACCTACCTATACTGAAAGCCCTGTACCTACCTACCTATACTGAAAGCCCTGTACCAACTACCTATACTGAAAGCCCCATACCTACCTATCTATACTGAAATCCCCATACCTACCTACCTATACTGAAAGCCCTATTACCTACCTACCTATACTGAAAGCCCTATACCTACCTACCTATACTGAAAGCCCCATTACCTACCTATCTAAACTGAGGACCCCATACCTACCTACCTACCTATACTAAGGACCCCATACCCATCTATCTATACTGAAGGCCCCTATACCTACCTACCCATAGGCCTAAAGCACCCAAAAATGCCCTCACCCCAGTGAAGCCCCCAGCAAATTGCCCAGCCCAGCAAAGCCCACAGCGAATCACCCAGCAAAGCCCCAGGCCCAGCACCCGGCAAAGCCAGGCCGGCACAGCATTACCACCAGCCAGGCAGCCCAGCATCACCACCAGCAAGCCCAGCATAAACGCCAGCCGAGTACAGCACACAGGCCAGCCAGCCAAAAAGAAGACAGAAGCAAGGTGAGGGGCATATTTATGTGAAATACTGCCTATCAAATTTATTTAAGTTACACCACTGCTATGTTCATGTGCATTTGGCCCTACCTACGACCACGCTCACTTTCAGCGGCATGACCACGCCCATTTTTTCTTCCCCTCTTGGTGCCCAGAGATGTCCCGGATCTCGCAGAAACCTAGAAATGCCCCTGTTTCCTACAAAGTTTGGGTTGTCAAGGTTGATCTTATCTGTGAAATGAGAAAATCTAGAATGCCACCCTGGGTTGCACATTAGTGTTTTCTTGAACATTCTTTCTGAAAGGTTGCTGTGAGAGACTGAATAAGTGGAGCGTATACAACATTCCAGGTTGTGTAACCTGACTTGGAAAGGTTCTGTACATCCTCAGCGACTCTCCCACAGTCTGTTGCGTGAGGTACCGCTGGACTCTCACTGAAGCAGGAACCACCTGGCACAGGCACTAAGTTTAAAAGATAAGCGAAACGTGAAAACAAAAATGCTTGAAAATTTCCACACATTGAAATTACGTAACAAAAAAATAATATTCATCCCATTCAATTAATCAAATGAAATGCTGATAAAATAGATTTCATTACTGGTTATTAATACGTGAACATTCTACTTTTGGCTTGTGAAATAGCTGGGAAAATGTTTGGACGTAGTCTGAAGACTATTATATGAAAGCTGTACGATAAGACCTTCTTCTCGGTCATCACACTGCTATAGTTAAGGAGGAGTGAATGTTATCTTATACCGTACATAGTTCCGTGACACTGTTTATACATCTTCTCAAAGGTCATTTAGCAGGTGGTCTCACACGGCCTTTTGAATGCTTCTCGGAATCCAAGCACTTTCACTGAATCCATATGAGAACATGAGCTCCAATTGTATCTATATCTATGACAGCATTTCTTGTCAAATCACCTCTTCAACCACCCCCTCAACGTGTTTTCGTAAAGCAGACCTTCCATTCAAAAACAACATTGAAAACATACTACTAATCTTCATCATATGGGCTTGTAAAGCAAGTGCACTGTGTAAAATGTCTTTTATTTACATGACACACAGTATGATGTCAGCAGTTTCACTGCTCCCAAATGTGCTCTGATTTCCTCTTGTCTGTAGTCCGTGGCGCAGCTAGGAAGATATGGGCCCCAGGGCAAGTTTTGCATTGGGTCCTCTCAAGTACTCTACACACAACAATTTCTATGGGGCACCAAATCTGCCAAAGACATCTGTAGGTTTTAATCAGTGAAGGGGAATTATTACATCAGCTTATGATTAAAAATTTTTAAAGCGATCCAGAGCCAAAGCTCAAGATCAAAACAAGATACTCGCCTGAAGAGAGGGACGCCTCAGGATCCTATTGAGGCTTCCCTTAGGTGTCTGAGGCCCCCCGTCGCTGGTACTGGCCCCATCACCACATCGGGGCAGCACAGCTCCTCTTCTTGCAGCGTGGCTGCGCAGTACACACGTGAGCAAGGCCGTGCATGCGCAGTAGCAAGGAGCCCACAGCTCCGGCTTACTGTGCGGCCACGCTGCAGGAAGAGGAGCTGCGCGGCCCGATCTGATTAGCGACAATGCCTTGTGGCTAATCTTATGGGGGGCCACATGGGGGACATCAGAAGACCGAGGGAAGCCTCAATAGGATTCTGAGGCTTCAATCTCTTTAGGTAAGTATCTCATTTTGTACCTGAGCTTCGGCTTGGGTACACTTAGGACCACTACTGCAAAAAATTAGTAACATTTAAAATATGGTTCAACATATAAAACATACATTTCCCAGAGTAAAACACACTATATATAATTTTTCCTATGTTGCTGTCACATACAGTAGGTAGTAAAAAGCTGACAGATCCGATAGATTTTGGACTAGTCCATCTACTCGTGGGACATTCTCAGTATTACCTTTATTCTTTGAAAAAAAAACATTTCCCTAGAATGGATCGATACAAAGATTTCAGCCAGCTTCCCTACTCCTTTGCACACTATTTTAGCAGTTGGACTGAGTAACTGCCAGGGTCGGACTGGGACACTGGGGGCCCACCAAAAAAATGTCAACCTGGGGCCCACACATCTCATGATTGCGGTGAAAAAAGGGCGTGACCATGCACCGGAAGGTAGGCATGGTCATGATGTATTATGGACAGGGCCAAATGTACATGATCTTAGCAGCATTGTAATTCAGAGACACTGCTGCCCAGCAAAACTTTGCATAGAGTCCCCTCCTTCAATATAAAGTAATGTCCTACTTTGCAGAAGTTGCGACCGCAGAGGTTGCAGAGTTTGCAACCGCATCTCTCTATTGGTCCTGTGCTCATAATAATCACTTCTATAGATACTTTGAACAGTGGTAATCATTAACAAGCTATTTCCCATCCCCTTCTTGCACCTCTGATACTGTAGTTGCCATTGGCAGGTTTTGGTGCGTCGTATCAATTGTTATGTATAGAGTGCTTTGGGGGCCCCATTGTAAAATTTGCATCGAGGCCTACAGCTCCATAGCTATGTCACTGCTCTCAGCATGAGTGATTACAGCACTGAGAAGAGAATTTTTGTGCTGCAGGCAGCAATTGGAGCTCTGTCAGACAGGGGGGCCACCAGAGACCTGGAGGCTGGGCCCACCGAGGGAAAAAACTGCACTACTGTGGCCCAGTCCGACCCTGGCAACTGCACTTCAGTAAGTGCTTTTGTAAATAATGAAAAAAGTGTGACAATCCCTCATGAGGAGATGGATTAGTCCAAAAGCAGTAGCATTTTACTACCTACTGTAAGTGACAGCAACATAAGAGAGAAGTAATTCATAGTGCAATTACTCTGGAAGACATGTACATTTACTGTATACAGTATGTATGTATTTTAAATATTAAAATGTTTAAGGATAGTTGTCCTTTCAAAGCATAAAAAGGTAATTATTACCAGCACATCACAAATAAAGATAATACAACACCTGAAGGAGGGCCTCCGATGGGCCCCTTTGGTCCAGGGGCCTTGGTGCAGTCACAGCCTCTGCATCCTCCACTGCTACACTATTGTCTGTAATCATGTCGTACATCAGAGGCACTGAGGGTGACATAAAGCCACAAGGTAAGATTTCTCTGGGTAATTTGTGTGTGTAAATTCTCATTAGGCTGTAGGGCCACTGGGCCAGTAAGAGTTAATTGACACCATGAGTAAGGTCTGTCTATGCAGACTGACAATCATCATAATATGGCAGTTCCACAATATACAAAGGTAATACAGACCACATGTGCACCAAGCAAGGAGCTAATATGCTTGTATCTATTTCAGTTAAAGTTCCAACTTCTTCAAATCATGTTATGTCCAAAGAAAAAAACAAGCTGTTTCAGCTGACACCTTTTATTCTAAATAGTAATTGACCTGAGCCCGTTTAAAAATGGGCTCTACGTCTTTTCACACCGCCACCGCCGCCAGTCAGGGTGAGCGCGCACCCTTCCACCCGGCTCCCTGGTCCAGTCCTCCTGTCCCAACGGCTGTCCGTTCTGCACATGCGCAGTAGCGCAACACATGGACACAGGATGACGCAGGGACACAGGGATATTATTAGATAGGATGGTATGCAGTTTTACTAATTCAAACAGGATACTATTTTTATGTAGTCCTTTTTAATGGCCTTTATTTGCTAGGTAATCTTAAACAGAGACCGAGATGGGCTCAAAAAATGAAAAAAAAAAAGTAGGCAATCTGATCCGCGAGGCTGACCGGATCAGGTAGCCGCAAAAAACGCTGCTCCCCACTGCTCCCGTGAGCCATAATGGCCCACTTTCACTTGCATGACCTCTGGGCCACGATGCTGCACTGAGAGACTGTGTGTCTCTCATAGCGTGCAGGGAGGAGGGGGAGCAGCAGGAGGCGTGGCCAGGGAGAGAGAGCTGCCAATGGCAGCTCAGGAAACCCTGCAGGAACGCCCCTGGCAGGCGTATTAAACAGGGAATTCCTCTCCCCTGTGTTTACCTCCGAGTTAGCGACGAAACTTAAACTCGGGGGGATATATCGCGGCTTCACTCTCCTTAAATAAGGATGTCTTTTTTAACAAGAAGTTCGCCTCGGTACATGCCAAATTTTATTAGCAAATTTATAAATGTGCCAATAAGCAAAAAAATCATTTTTCTGTCCTGTTTGCCCCTTTGTATACGTTAAGGCATTCCCTGTTGCTTCAAAATACTAACACTGCAAATACAGCCTCTTATTCATAATACATCTGTTACTCACTACTTCCTGTGAAACAACATCCATGTTGTATTGTGGCCTAGTTAAGTAGATTTACCGATATCCTACTACTTCTTTCATATAGTAAAGTATTGAATGTAGTAACTGACATTTTACTTACTGTAACCTAACCACTCCCTACCCTCACACAGAAACTTCCCCCGGTGGTGCCTAACCTTAACCACCCCTGGTGGGCAACTAAACTTAATGCCCCCCAGTGGTCAACAACCTTAACCCCCCTGTGGGAAACTAATCTTAACCCCCAGCGGACAACTTTAACCCTTTATCGTAAAGGTTTATACATGATAAAAACAAAGGTTGTATGAAATATACTGTACTTGGCAGACACTAATGTCTGTATATTTGATTAATGTTACATAGATTAGAATATTATCGTTTGAACATTAACTTAATTCAGAATCAAGTTGACTATTGTGGCGCAAAAGCTTGAAACATAAACAACTTTTTTGAGAGAAAGTATAGGTCAATTTTTTTAGAAATGATAATTTGTAACATAAGGGTCATAATGCACATTAACCACTTCACCACTGAAGGGTTTTACCCCTTGAACACCAGAGCAATTTTCACCTTTCAGCGCTCCTTCCATTCATTCGTCTATAACTTTATTATTACTTATCGCAATGAAATGAACTATAGCTTGTTTTTTTTCACCACCAATTAGGCTTTCTTTAGGTGGGACATTATGCCAAGAATTATTTTATTGTAAATGTGTTTTAATGGGAAAATAGGAAAAAATGTGGGAAAAAATTATTATTTTTCAGTTTTCGGCCATTATAGTTTTTAAATAATGTATGCTTCTGTAATTAAAACCCATGAAATGTATTTGCCCATTTGTCCAGTTATAAAACCGTTTAAATTATGTCCCTATCACAATGTTTGGTGCCAATATTTATTTGGAAATAAAGGTGCATTTTTTTCAGTTTTGCATCCATCCCTAATTACAACAAGCCCGTAGTTTATAAAGTAACAGTGTTATACCCTCTTGACATAAATATTTAAAAAGTTCAGTCCCTAAGGTAACTATTTATGGTTTTTTTTTTTATTGTATTTTTTTTTTAATTACAAAAAAAATAATAATTAGGGAGTGTGGGAGGTAATGAGTTAATTTATTGTGTAAAACTAATGTATTTGTATATGTAAAATGCTTTAGGGTGTAGTTTTACTATTTGGCCACAAGATGGCCACAGTGAGTTTGTGTTCATGCGACGGACGCTTACAAAAAGCACTATGAGGCTGGGAAGATCACAATGATCGCGCTGTTTCTCATAGAAGCAGCAGATCATTGCGGGGGCTTAGATCAACGAACGGGAATGGATTTTCCCGTTCATTGATCTCCGGGCGAGCAGGTGGCGGCGTGCACGAGTGGCGGGAGCGTGCGCACAAGCGGCGGTAGCGCGGACAGCGGCGGTAGCGCGGGAGGTACGGATTTCTCCATCCCTTGGTTTTATAAGGGTGGAAAAACGAACTGAGTAATCCGTACCGCGGGGGGTAAAGTGGTTAATTATTGGTAACTGGTTATTGAAAATCATATTATTTTTTTGAAAATGAAGGCTAATGATAAAAAGTGATATTGGGCTTGATTCACTAAACTGCACTGCTAAAGCTGCGCAGCTTAATGTGAAGGAGCGTGGGCTATGCAAGCCTCACAGAGCAGTGCTCACTGCTATGTAAGGAGTGTGCCTTCCTTAGTTACATGTGTTGCTTACATAGCAGATAGCAACGCACGTGACTTTAAATGCGAGTGGTCCTGTGAAGTATTGTGACCGCGACACTTCACTAGCGGCCGCTGCTGTGTTCATTAACATAGTTTATAGTAACTATGTTAATGAACATAGTAGTGGCCGCTAGTGAAATATCGCGCATAGTTAAGGAAAGCACGCTCCTTACCTAGCAGTGAGCGCTGCTATGTGAGGCGTGCATTGCGGCCGCTCCTCCACATTAAGCTACGCCGCTTTAATGAATCAAGACCATTGTTTGTTTATACTACTACAGCGCCCATATTACACAGTTAGCGCCAATACAGAAAAGGTTTGTATTGGTGTGAATGGGTTGCCCTTTTTAAGGGCTCGTTCCCACTAAGGGCGTTTTTGCCCTTTTTCAAGCGCAGGCGATTTTCAAAATTGACCATCAAACGCCTGTGCGATGAATCTCTATGATAAGGTTCATATCAGCGCGTTGTGCCTGCTTTGCGGTCGGCAAAGCGGTGCCTGTACCATTTTTCGGGCGTTTTTGCTATAATGGAAGGTATAGGAAAAACGAAAACCGCTCACAAAATCGTTTTATGCAGCGATTGCATTCACGTTTTTAAGAATAAATACATTGTATTTATTCTTTTTCGGTTCAAAGAGTTCATTTCCTGACTTGTGTCAGGAAGTGAATTACAAAATCGCTCCGAAAAAGCGCACAAAAAACAACACTTGCGTTTTCGTTTTTTAGATGTGAACGAGGCCAAATAGGCGCTATTTTTATATGTCTCGCCATAAACAAGTTCTAGCATGCCATATTAACACTGCTTATGCAATGCCCATGGAGACAGGCCCAGTAGGAGTCCTTTACAAAAGTAAATCATGTTACTATCGCCATCTGCCTTATTTTCCCCTTGAAATACTTCTAATCGGGTTGCCCCTGGCCAAACAGATGTGATTTCAATCTACCTTAGAAATGACATGCTACATAATAAAAACATACTGCTTTATCTTTATTTTCAGAAGCACACGCCCTAAACTATACAAAGCAAAACAAATGTAAAATATGCCATCTGATTCATTTGTTTATACGTGGGATTTATTTTCCTCATCCGTCACTGCTTAATGATAACATCTGTATCACTATTTACTAAAGACTTCCCATAAACATTGAAACGGGATCATTAAACAGATTTGTGTCATTACAAACACATAGACTGTGGGAGGCCGATCTGCATGCTGCTGGATCAGGCAACAGGCAACAGATGCGTCATGATAGATAGATAGCTCGATACTGCGATAGATAGATAGCTCTATACTGCTGTATGGTTTTAGTATTTATGTGTAATCTTTGGATTCATTGGGCTGTTCCTTGACATACCTCCAGGGCTGGATTTCTGGAAAAGCCACAAAGGCCCTGGCCTCAGGTGGCTTCAGGTCAAGGGGCACCTGGACATGAAAGAAGAGTTACTATATATGAAAGAGGAGGCTGAAAATTGGGTGCAACACATGAAAAAGGGAACTGATGCTCAAGGGAGCTGTTCATGACAGAAAACTGCTGCTGTACATGGAAGATACACATGGAAGAGGGGGCTTCCATGTGTATCTAATAAAGTTAAACTTTATTATTTACTTTAGATTTCCTTTAAAGGAATCTGTCAAGCTAAATGTCAGATGCCTGATTTGGATGATGCCATTGCCTGACTCATAAGGTGAATCAAGCATGTGGCTCATCAGACAATGGAAGTCATTAGAAAGGTATGCAGCTTAATGAGATTTTAATGAATGGCGGAGATGCCGCCGCGCGGTCTGGCAGCGGGACGGCTGTCTCCGCGTTCAGACCGGCGGTTTCCGCACAGCGACATGTGTCTGGTTTGTCTGGGCCTTCTAGTGCACACGGAGGGAGAGTTACGCGCGCGCGCTAGAGGACAGGACCTTTATGCCAACAGGAGAGGGATCAGCTGATCCCAGCGGAACTCCTGATTGGCTGAGCGGCTGGGGGCGGCGCTGAGGAGCGCTGGAGTATATATAGATCTTGCCTTTCAGTTGCTGATTGTCTGCCGTTGCGAGTACTTACGTGTGAGCACTCAGACCTCAGTCAGATCTTACAGTGTGTTAGAACCAGCAGGAGCTGGGAATTCACACTTAGCCAGATTACCTTTGTATATATTCTGTTATACTTTAGACCAGTTCCAGGGTGTTGAGACCAAGGACCTCACACCCAAGCTTAGGATTGCTGTGTCATTACTCTGTTATACTTTAGACCAGTTCCAGGGTGTTGAGACCAAGGACCTCACACCCAAGCTTAGGATTGCTGTGTCATTACTCTGTTATACTCTAGACCAGTTCCAGGGTGTTGAGACCAAGGACCTCACACCCAAGCTTAGGATTGCTGTGTTATTACTCTGTTATACTTTAGACCAGTTCCTGGGTGTCGAGACCAAAGACCTCACACCTCAGATTAGAATTGTGTTTATGTATATCTGTTAGGACCTTCTGCTTTGCTGACCTCTCTCTTGCTTTCTGATTCGGTACCTCTGCCCATCTGTCTACCAGTTACTGACCCTGCTTGTATCCGATTACCATATCAGTCTTCTGTCTTTGTACCTTATATGCTCGTGTGTTGCCGACCTGGCCTGTCTGACCTTCCTGGCTGTCACTCGTCCCTCGAGTGATCAGTCGGTCTGTACTTCCTTGACACTAATCCACCAGGTGTCAGTTAGCTGCAGGGACCTCCTGTACCCCAGAGAGGCCTTCCTGCAGTTCAGTCAGTGGTCTCTTCCCATTAGGAGTCCATTGGCTGCAGCACAGTCTGATTTCCAATCCACCAGGGAATCCTTGGCTGCAGTACAGTCTGATTCCTATTCCATCAGGGAATCACTGGCTGCTGCTCCATCTCATCTCTAAAGATAGCCCCTGCTCGGCCATAGGTCACCTGCTCCTCAGGTGTCCACTGGCAGCAGTAGTGTTTGTATCTCCCGCTCCACGGGAGATAGAATTCTACTGTTGCACCCAAACACTTACACATTATTAGGTGTCCAGAGGTTAGTCATGCTTGTATTGTTGGTGATTCTGCAGGTCATCAATAGTCGGGTATACATCTGTGTTTTTGGTGATGCTGCAGATCACCAATAGTCAGATTCTCTCTGTGTGCTGACACCAATCGTTACAGAGATAAACCCTAAAGAGTTAGTGCCGAGTGCTAGTTCAGCACTGCCCTGCATTGCTCACTGCTGCCCGATGCGCTTTTCCATAGATATTGGATTTGCAGCTTCGTCTTCCCTAGGACTAGGACCAGAATTGTCACTGCTGAGTTCCAGCTAGTCTTAGCTCCCATAGAATAATGTTAGGAGGGAGAGGCCAAACACCTCTACACACAACTGCATTCAGAAGGCGATATCTGGCAGTGCTGAGCTTGTTAGCACTAACTTGCAATTTACTTTTAATTTGCATTTAGAGAGGCTGTAATGCTGCATTAAATAAATGAGACTTGTTCTGCATCTTGAAGTGACAGCCATGCCTACAACAGTATTTTTTCATTAGTACATCTTTCCAAAAGCTGATAGCTGTTTGCTTCTGTGTTCTTGTTTTAACATTTGTATTCTTTATTTTGAATGGTTAGGCGCATTCATCTTGGCGATGTCAGCACTACGCACACAACCAAGACAACTACCTACTGCATGTAGTGTGCGTGCGCTTCACCTTGTGCTGCTACAGCCGTGCAGCTTAATGAATCAACCCCACTGTATCAAAGTATTATATCTTCAGTATTCTCAGCGGCGTAGCAATAGGGGGTGCAGAGGTAGCGACCGCATCGAGGCCCTTGGGCTAGAGGGGCCCCAATGGGCCCATCCTCAACCACAGTATTAGCTCTTTATATGTCCTATGCTGATAATATTCACTTCTATAGATGATTAGAATAGCAGTGATCATTAACACACTATTCTCTGTCCCCTTCTTGAACCTCTGACGCTGTGGTTGTCCTTAATTGGTTTTGGTGTGGCGTATCAATTGTTATGTATAGAGAGCTTGGGGGGCCCCAATGAAAAACTTGCACTGGGGCCCACAGCTTCTAAGCTACGCCACTGAGTATTCTCCCATGAAAATATAAAATAACGTATTTTGTGAAATACTGTAAGCATTAACAAATATATGTTAGTTCGTAGTTCAGGATCATATTTTTAATGCACTTTGTGTGGAATCTATCATAGCTCACAATCAGAGCAGGGACAAGGTCCTCCAGCACCCAAGGCTGAGACACCAAAGTGCGCCCCTCTACCCCTCCCACCCCAGCTGTCACTCACTGATTGCTATTAGACTAAGAGGGCCACAGGGCCCACAACCTCCCCAACACCTTAATCTCTAGTTATCTGGCTTGCAGTCACTGCCATGTATCCCCTTTTCTTATTTCTTTCTGCTTCATACACAATTAGGAAGGACAGCTGAATGAATTGTGCGCCCCCTCCTACACTGCGCCCTGAGGCTGGAGCCTCTCCAGCCTATGCCTCGGCCCGGCCCTGCTCACAATACACAATGTTTTGTGATTAGCTCATAAACCATTTATCTTTACCATTCCCATAATAGTGCTTTTTCAAAAAAAAAAGCTAAATAATAGACCAGTGAGAAACAGTTTCTTATTGTAGACAGGAATGGCTTATATGATTACACTGGAAGGGATTGAGAAAGGTTAAAATGCTTCATTACACACTGAGTAGGGAGTAAATGGAGAACTGTAGTGCTACAGTGGGAGGAAGTGAGCTGGGTCAGGTGACCTGCTGTGTGTTGGATAGGAAAGCCCACTATACTAGCAATAGGTAACTACTGGACTGTACTATAAATATATTTCCTAAAAAAATGAATTTTATGCATTGTTAATTAGTGGAAATTTATTATACTACTTGTGAAACCTGTTAAATAACGGGCTCTAGAGAACAGTGCACCTCTTAACCTCTGTTTTAGCCTTAAGAAGAACTTTAGCGAAAAAGGTAAAAAAAAATAAAACAATACATTGGCAAAGTGAGAAGTTAAAACATAGAAGAGAGAAGAGTTGGTGCTGTCTTTTTATTATGTCTGCCAGTAGTAGAGATGGCTCGAACCTCTGATTTTAGGTTCGCGAACCTCCGCAAAACGTTCGGTTCACGTGAACTTTTCGAACCGCAATAGACTTCAATGTGGAGGCGAACTTTGAAAACTAGAAACAGTTATGCTGGCCACAAAAGTGATGGAAAAGATGTTTCAAGGGGTCTAACGTCTGAGTTTTAGCATGGAGGAGTGGGATACACGCCAAAAGTCCCGGGGAAAAATCTGGATTTGACGCACAGCAGCGTTTTAAGGGCGGAAATCACATTGCATGCTAAATTGGAGGCCTAAAGTGTTTTAAAACATCTTGCATGTGTATACATCAATCAGGGAGTGTAATTAGTGTACTGCTTCACACTGACAGACCAAACTCACTGTGTAACGCACCGCACACAGCTGTTTGTGTAGTGACGGCCATGCTGGACTGGTGCGCAGTGCGCACCATCACAAGAGTGCAGGTGATGGCGGCTTTCCAGCCCATATGGTCGCCGGGCGGAGGTAGCTCAATGACAGAACAGAGACTGTCCAGCTGATCGAATTTGGTCTGTCCACAATGAAGCAATGACCCTATTATCTTGGGTGTGCTCCCCCACCCCCATCCCCCACCCCACCCCCCAGACACTCATATAGCCGTCGGTCATTGCTTCATTGTGATACGCAAGCCCCGTCACTGCGGCAAGGTAACGATCACGAAGGGGAATTGACACATGTGCATGCCTTTTGTTTTGTTGTTGCAGCCACAGTGCAGCCAGAAAAATTAAGCAGGCATGTACACGCACCAGAAAAATTATTATAGCGGCCTTTAAAATTCAGGAATCTGCCTGGAGTCCTGGACCCTGTTGGTGGTGGCAGAGAAGGCAGTCAAGCGGCCTGCAGGCAGAGATGCTGTGTGGGGAGCGACTTAGTCTTGGGGCAGGCAGTCACACGGCGTGCAGGCAGAGATGCGGTGTGTGAGGACTGACTTAGTCTTCGGGCAGGCCTGACCGTGCTTTGCAGACCACGTGGTCAGATGGACCCTTGACCCAACGCTGTGTGACAGAGATGACACCACTTGCCTTTCAACATCACGGTACAGTTTGGGTATCACCTTTTTTGTGAAATAATTGCAGCCTGGTATCTTCCACTGCGGTGTGTGGCTTTCCTTTTGTGTGCTGCATTTCCTCAGGTACTCATCCCATTGCAGTTTGTGCTTTGTCATCATGTGCCTCCGTAAGGAAGTTGTCCCTACGCGGGTCTTGGTCTTTCCATGGCTCAATTTTTGGTGGCAGAGAATACAGATGGCATTGCTCTCATCCGAGGCAGACACACACAAAAATGTCCACACCGCTGAGCCCTGGGGTGATGGCACTTTGGTGGTGGCGGCTGACTGAGTGTTAGGTGGGGTGCCAGAATCAGAGCAGGAGGAGGAAGATATGTCACGCTTCTGTGCGGAAGCTGAGGAAGATGAGGTGTTCTGTGTTAAATAGTCAACTACGTCCTGACAATCTTGGGGGTTGATGGCACGCGCCTTCTGAACACTGTACTTTGGTCCAGGGCCGCACAAAATCACGACAGCACAACCTCGAACAGACCTGCCAGGTGGCCTGCCTCTGCCTGTTTTGCCCATATTGGGGGGATGAAATGTAAGGTATGCACTGACTTGACTAATACAATGTGCAGTCACACAGGTGCAGTGAACAGGTATGCAGTGACTGGTATCAATACAATGTGCAGCTGTCACACACACAGGTACCGTGAACAGGTGCGTCGACTGACTGGTATATAACACTGCGTGCGCTCACGTAGGTGGGTAGGTGCACTGAACAGATGGGTATGCAGGGATTGGTATTACAAATGTGCAGCTGTCACACACACAGGTACCGTGAACAGGTGCAGTGACACTGCATGCGCTCACGTAGGTAGGTAGGTAGGTGCGCTGAACAGGTGGATATGCAGTAATTGATATTACAAATGTGCAGCTGTCACGCACACAGGTAGTCACTGAATGTGTTTGGCCTGGCAGTGGCAAAGTAGGAATTACCAAGGGGCCAAGGTCCAGCAGCTGTGACTGACTGACAGGGCTGTATATTCAACACAAGTGTCTGTGGGACACACACACAAAAAAAAATAGATCACAAGAACAACATTAGCTCTCAAAAGAGCTGTTGAGGATGAGGAGTGCTTTTTAGCAATAAGTATCAGCAAGAAGGAGCAACCTAACAAGCCTAACACAAGAGCCTAACTAAGCTTTCCCTATGTCAGCAGGTTCTCTCCCTTCTCTAATTACTGCAGCCACACAAGTGAGTGAAAATGCTGATGCTGCCTGCGTTTTATAAGGTAGGGGGGCTCCAGGAGGGAGTGTAGCCTGATTGGCTACCCTGTGTCTGCTGACTGTGATGTATAGGGTCAAAGTTGACCCTAATGATGTAGTATAGGGGGCGGGTAGAACTTGCATATAGTTCGCGGTTCACTGCGAACGCGAACCACCAAAGTTTGCGCAAATAAGTTCGCGGTTGAACCGTTCGGGCCATCTCTAGCCAGTAGTAAAGATATTTCCCTATGTCAGCAGGTTCTCTCCCTTCTCTAATTACTGCAGCCACACGAGTGAGTGAAAATGCTGATGTGCATGCTGAATGTGGATCAAACAATGTGAACAAATTACATGGCAAATATCAATCATTCCTGATCTCTCTATTTTTTAACTTCTCACTTTGCAATGTATTGATTTATGTTTTCCTCCTTTTCACTACAGTTTCTCTTTAAATACAGTTTTCTGGAGTCCAGTGGTGTAACGAGAGAGATATATGTTGCCCTCTCCCCAACCCAACACCCCACAGGAACCACAGTGTTAACAGGCATGTGATACGGCTCAGATTTTCCATTGATGCGGAGTCTTCCCCTCACTCCCAATGTTTATGTAATCAGGCGTGTGAACGTTGTACACCCCAGATCTTCTTCTCCTCCACTTTGACTGAGAGCTTTCTAATCATCTCCTCTTCCTTAAAATAACCAAGGAGTTGCTATTTTCTCAGCTTCCCAGCAGTTTCCTGCACATTAGAGCAACTCTTGACAATGGTCAGGCCTGACACTAATGAATGGGTGGAGCAAGATTAGTTGTGTTCTGTTGTTCTATTACAGACTTATCATGTTTTAATTAATAGCCCAACTTTTCCATTTGCCCATATAATGACGTGATCCCTCTTAAAGTAGCCATACATCTAGTGATGTGTGGGCAGAGACAAATCTCTCTCTTATCGAATCCGATAAGAGAGAGATCTGTCAGCTGCCCATACACCACAGGCCGATTCCCAAAACCATTTCAGCATGATCCGATCCGGAATCGGCCCTCTGCGCTGCCTCGCCGCTGTGCCAAAGTGTATACATTACCTGTCCATGGCCTCTGCTTGTCCCCCGCTGCATTCTCCTCTTCCGCATACATGCACGCCCCACGTGGTTTCATAGTAAGGGCGCGTGTGTGATGTCACACGTGCGCCCTCAGAGGAGAATGCGCCCGGAGCAGCAGGGGACAAGAGGAAGCCACCGACATGTAAAGTATACACTTTGGCATGGCGGGCATTAGGGAGGACATAGCTGCGAGGCGGGGATGGTTTCGTTGGTCGTTGGGAAATTGCACGCCATTCCTGCCGCGCAACCGACCAACCAACTTCAGCCCATCTTGCAGCATGTGCTATCAACAATGCGACCAATTTCCGTCCCGAAATTGGTCGCTTTGCAGGCCTGGCATGCACTTGGCGGCACCGACTTTCATCCAATTCGATTATAATAATCGAATTGCATGGTCGATCGGCCACCAAATCACCGGATGTATGGCCACCTTTAAGCTAAGTACACACGGATCAACTTGCAGCCTGATTATCATCTGATGCGTGGTGCGACTTTTTAGGCACCATTGAGTTGCAACGGTATCGCAACATACACAGTGTGGAAGGACCCACATATCACCAGTGCTACTTGTCTTCTGGATTTGAAAACACTGCTCTAAAAAATAGACATAGCAGGAAAGCATGCTGTTTCAGATTGCATGTTTAGGAAACCAAAGTACAAAACATCAAAAATAATCAGAATACAAAATACATAAAAAAATTAGCCAACAAAAGTACAAAGAAGATTCATGAGCGGGAAACGACTGAAGCTGTTCCAGGATAAACGAGATTGTAAATGTGTTTTTTGAACACTGAAATGTTTCCCAAAGTCCCTGCGATGATATGAAAGCATGCTTGGTCTATAAACATGCTCATTCTCATTACAACTTGCTGTAAAATTACACTGGAATTTTATTTTATCACGCACTTTACATTTTAGTCTGCATATAGTAATGTGTAACCTAAATAAGAGTGCAGCCAAGCCAGTGATGTCATTGGCAGAGGCATAGCTTCTTCTGGCCTGGGAATGGGGGAAAGGGAGGCAATTTTTGCATGTTTTATATAAAAGTGACTTACTGGAGAGGTCATTCTGGTAAATAATAGTAAAGATGTTTTTAATAATCATGGCTGAACTTGAAAAATTCTCATGAAAAAAAGGTTTTAATGGGTTTCAATTAAACGTCAACGTTGCTTCAATTTCTGTATGTCAGTATCCGGCTGATTCAATCACTCTGATCAAATCTGTTAGAAATTGAAACAGCTGGACGCCTGACCAATCAATCTAATTAATTTATTGCTCTGGACAAAAGATACTGACCAGCGAAGGTTGAAGGCAGCAGCAGATTGATGGCCTATAGCCAGTGGCGTAGCTAAGGAGCTGTGGGCCCCGATGCAAGTTTTACAATGGGGCTCCCCAAGCACTCTATACATAGCAATTGATACGGCGCACTAAAACCTGCTAATGGCAACTAAAGTGTCAGAGGTGCAAGTAGGGGATGGGGAACAATTTGTTAATAATTACCACTATTCAAAGTATCTATAGAAGTGAATATTATGAGCACAGGACCAATAGAGAGCTAATGCTGTAGTTGAGGGAGGGCCCCGTTGTAGTGGCTACCCCTGTAACCCCTATTGCTACGACCCTGCCCATAGAGTTGCACTGGATAGAACAGAGCAATACTGAGGTTCAATAGATTTCTTTATAGATTCCATACTGAAATCTATTACAAATCTGCTACTTTTAACACGCATATTATGCGATAATGCGCTACATGCTTCATGATGGGATACTGGAGTCCGTTGGATTGCATTGCACCGGATACACTTTGAGCTAATCTGTGCCTTTTTTTTTTTTTTTTTTTTTTTTTTGTGAATAATTGCTGTAACGCTGGATTCACACTATAAGTGCTTTTGTGAGCGCTTGATTAGCGCTTGCTAAAAAATCGCTACCATTCACTTTCAGTAAAATCACTGTAAAAATTGCGTAAAAATCACAGTGATCACGTACGTTTTTCCGCGTACGAAATCATGGCGATGTTTACCACGATTTTGATGAAAGTGAATGGGAACGATTTTTTTAACAAGCACTCAGTAAGCGCTAATCAAAAGCAAGTGCTCACAAAAGCACTTATAGTGTGGGACCACACTTGCACTGGGAAAATGGCCTCAGGTTTCCACATGTAGTGCACGTTTCAGGCACGCTTCACTCACCATAGACCTCCGGCACTTGCCAGCAGTCTATGGTAAGCACAAGTATGATATCATACATGTCCTTCCACAGGTCCTTATGCACGTTTACAATTATTGTGTGCGTGTGCACACACGCAAACTCCAAATGCCTCCCAAGGCTGCACTGATTGATGTAAAAAAGATGTTCCCTGAGCCAATCTAAATTTTTTTATGAGAATGATCGCTCGCTGTTACAGCCAGTAAACATTGTAAGGTGAACGTTTTAATGCATACTTCACACAACATAGACCTCTGGCAAGTCTATGGTGAGTGAAGTCCTTGCCGCTTACCAGTCTATGGTAATGACAAGTGCTCCACAATGTTGTGTGAGGTGGGGGATTTTTTCTTTAAATGTGTGAGAATTGCAGAAGAAAAATTGCCCCTAAGGCAACTATTTATGGTGTTTTTTTTTCCAATTTGTTTACTTGGTAACTTTGGAAGTGATTTAATTATATTAATTTTTTAAATAAAAAAAATCTGTAATGAGTAATTCAATTTTTCGCCACTAGATGGTGGCCCTGGTTTACCAGGAATTGCTTTTGTTTGTTTGTTTTTCACTTTCATTCACGTTCATTTTTATGAATGGACGTGGCCCCTGATCGGGGTCATGTCCATTCTTTACAGGCAGGCACTGCGATTGGTTCGGGTAAGCCTTGCTTCCCTTCCTCAATCACCTAAACAGAAAACCGCCAAGTTCTGCAGGGCAACAGTCCCGTGCATGTGTGCGCACCGCTGCTTAAACACTGGGCAAGAATATTCGTCCAGTTTGCCTTTAGCGGCGCCTATCTGGACAAGAATACTCGTCCAGATAGGCTTAAAGGGAACTTAAACTTAGAGGGAAATGGATGTTTCATTTTAAACAATACCGGTTGCCTGGCAGTCCTGCTGAACTTTTTGGCTGCAATAGTGGCTGAATAACACACCTGAAACAAGCATGCAGCTAATCCAGTCTGACTTCAGTCAGAGCATCTGATCTGCATGTTTGTTAGTATTAGAGACACAGGATCAACAGGAGAGTCAGACAACTGGTATTATTCTAAAAGGAAAAATTCATATCCTTCTCAGTTTAGGTTCCCTTTAAGTGGTTAAAGCAAACCTGTGGGGGAGAAAAAAAATAAAAGTTAGAGAATTTTTTGGATAATTCAGAGGCATCTTCAATTCTCCTCCTCCCCATGACTGCTCACTGGGACCATCTTATTCACAGACAAGTTCCCATCCGTTGTGTTGTGCAGGCCATATGTGCTACTACTTAGGCAAAGCCTGAACTTGTGCAGTATGGCTCCACTCATACGCGGACAGGAGCATGGCCACTAGAATGAATTCAACAAGCCCTCATTAAATATGTTCAGTGGATCCCAACACTAGAAACTACCCATATTTGAATAGCCCTGGATGCTCTCTTTTCAAAATGGTGAAATGTATGGCCTTTTTCTGATGTCCAGTCTCTTCTGTGGCTATAGAAACAAAAAATGATGCTGTATGAATTAGTGGACTGCAAAAAAAGCCATAGGTGCACCTTGAGAATAATTGATTGCTGTGCATCCAGTTTGTTATCAAATGAGGTATATGTTAACTCTTTCTAATCGAAAAATGTTGTCAAATACATTTTTGATATGTCTTTCGGCTTGGACTCATGACACATTAAAAAACCGGTAGGAACAAACCCAATCCATCATTCAAAAATCTCATTTTCAAAATTATGATAACAATTTCAAGAAAACTACATTAGTCAGAACCTTACGAACTACCCATATTTGAATAGCCCTGGTTGCTTTCTTTTTCTAATGGTGACATTTGTGGTTTTTTTCTGATGTCCACACTCTTCTGGGGCTCTTCAAAGAATGAATAGGGCTAAAATGCTAGGCCTGTAGAAAGCCCCATGCACTCTTCAGGGTTAATGGCCTGCTAAATGTTGTGCTAGCTATTTTAATAAAACATATGTGGTATAATTTTAATTGTGATAAGTAATAGATTAGATTTTTGGGTATTTTCAGGTTAAGGGCTATGAAATGTGATTTCTTTTTAGCGACACACTAATCAAAAGCAATAAAATTGTTATTTTCATATACTCTGTACCAAAATAAAACCCTCTTTTAAAAGAGAATACATGAATTGTTACCTTAGGGATTCAGCTTTCTAAATATGTATGTCATGAGGGTATATTACTGATATGCTGACAAATAAGTGCTTGTAATTATTGAAAGAACATAATTAGAAAACAAAAAACACATCTTTATTATAAAATAAAATATTATTAACGTACATTGTACTAGGAACATAATTTAAATGTTGTAAGAACCAGGATAAAAAAGGCAAATTAAATATTTTTGTACATTTCATGTACAATAGCACTGTTCATTTTAAAACTACAGTGGATGAAAATAGAGAAATCGTGGATTCTTTCATTTTCCCCTCCTTATTTTTCCCTTTTAAAATGCAGTAATTACTACAGTACTAACAAAATAATCCACAAAAATCTTTATTTGTCCTGAAAAAAAAAAAAAGATCACTTAGATATGATACAGTAAGTAGGGATAAACTTATTGCTGAATGAATGGGAGCAGCGCTGAAATGTGAAAAATTTGAAAAATGCCCTTAAGGTGAAAACAACCCTGTGGTTAAAATTGTTTATTAAAGCCTACGATTAGAGAAAGATCATTATAAGTACGTGCAGAAAGCCCTTTAACCTTATGGGAATAATGATAGTCTGAGACTACTAAACACGGCTGTATGGGTACTATATTGAAAACATGCATCTAAGAATCATTCACTCATATCACTCTCTGGTAAGGGCGGAAGAAACCAAAAGGTTACTATGATCTCATACTTATTGAAAGTACAGAAGGGTGTTCCATGGCAAACCGGAAAAACAAAACTCAGGAGTCCATGGATACTGAGAAGGCAGAAATGGCACAGAGGTGTGGAGTGACTGACGGTCGGGAAACGTGGAGATCTATTCTGAGATCAGTATAGGAAGCTGATACAGGAAGTAGAATTGTCTCTATGCATACAAAGGAATTAAGCGTATCCCAGCAAGTATAAAAGACAAACAGGAGACATATGAATGAACACTACAACAATTTCGCAACTAATAGGGTGAAAACGGAGCCAGAAAGACCTCCACTAAAAATACTGTGTAGTTCGTATAAAGTATTGTCAGGACTAGGCTTTGCAAACTGAATTGCTTCCCTTATAAATTGTTACAATCACTATTATACGTATCCGCGCCTATAAATATGTCAGCCGCTTTGTGGACCAGGCAATTTCTCCAACACCCAATCTTAAAAATACAAAAAATGTCCACAGCGCTCAATAAAAATTGTAACTCTTTAATTGATATGATAAGTCATAAAATAAAGTGATTGACCTTAGACTAATTAATAGCACCTTCCCCTTGAATGCAACAACATATGTTTGCCACTCACACAGTCTCACTGCAGTGACCATACATACAAGAATAAAAAAGGGGATCCCAGTAAAAGATCAAAAATTCTGAACTAATAGTTCAAATATTGCACAGATCTGTGAATAGTTAAAAAACACACTTAAGTGTAAACAAGAGTCCCAGGTGCTCGCACCAATCCTCAAAACTGTTAGCAGTGTTATTCAAATAAGCGAGTTCTCAGGCATGCAATACTGTTAGTATGTTATCTTGAGTTCATGTATACTGCACCGTTGGAAGTGGAAAAATCCCTCCGTGCACATCAGCAGACTTCACAAACACTCCTGTTTCCTTTGTGAGCAAGGAGAGGGAAGTCCGGTCACGCCGTTGCGCTGAATGGAAATGTTCATACGCCGCTAACGTCCTCTGCAGCTGGACGATCTCTCATGCGGCTGTTAGTTTCACGCTGGTTCGGGCAATCCCCAGTGACGTCACTATGCGTGATAACGTAGGACACTGACGTTTCGAGGGGTAACGCCCCCCTTCTTCAGAGTTGTCCTTCATTGGCCCTGGCCAGCTTATGAACACTGCCTTCACGTGTTGGACTCCTCCCACTTTTCCATAGTTACGGTTTCTCCGCATAACTATTCTTATTTGAATGTCCGACTCGTATTAGACTCTATCTTAACTTTATGTGATCCTCGGTGGCATGTTTATTCATTTATAAAGGCATAGAACTCAAAGTCGCAGTTTAATCCTTTAGGAACCATAGTATCCATAGAGAATATCCATAGGGATTCCGACCGTGACAATTTCTTTATATAGTCTCCTCCTCTCCACTCTCTTTCAACTTTCTGTAATCCACAGAAGGATGAGCCCTCTATTGAGCACCCATGGAATTTCTTATAATGTGCAGATAGGGGATACTTTTCATTGCCTTTTTCAATATTGTATAGATGTTCCCCTAATCTTTTTTTCAACGCACGTTTGGTTCTCCCTATATATTGTTTATTACAGGGGCAGCATATCATATATACCACCCCTTTTGTTGAGCAGGAAAAATTGCCTTTTATAGGAAAAGTATTTCCATTATATGAAGAGAGGACTTCCTGTATTACTCTGTTGCCTGTAGTAGCCACACACATCCCACACTCACCACATCTTCTAAACTTGGATCCCTTATTTTTTAAATGGGGATTGGTAATTGTAGGTGCTATTATCTGACCCATGTTGGTGCTCCTTCTGAAAATAATTCTTGGATCATGTTCTATACATGTATTTAAATATTCATCCTCTTTAAGAACACTCCAATACTTATTTATTATAGTTTTAATTTTATATGCATGTTCACAGTAGTCAAACAGCAAAGCTGGAGACTGTTCAGACCATTTATCTTTACACTGCTTATCCTTCAATAATTCTTCTCTATTAACATCCTCCAATTCTCTAATAGCATTATCCAGATATTGGTCCTCATAGCCTTTATCCACAAAACGATTCCTTAAAACTTCTACCTCAGTGTTAAAATCTTCCAATTTGGAGCAATTGCGCTTTAAACGCAAGAATTGCCCCTTGGGTACATTTACCAGCCATCTAGCTAAATGGCAGCTGTCTATATCAATAAAACTGTTACAGTCTACCGGTTTAAAAAAGGTTTTTGTGTGTAAGACATCACACTCCAGGAACACCGTAAGATCTAAAAAATTAACTCTACTCATACTATACTCTGCTGTGAACTTTAGATTATATTCATTAATATTGATATCATTTCAAAAATACTTGCAACGATTCCTGGTCTCCTCTCCAAATAAAAAATGCATCATCAATAACTGCTAACAGTTTTGAGGATTGGTGCAAGCACCTGGGACTCTTGTTTACACTTAAGTGTGTTTTTTAACTATTCACAGATCTGTGCAATATTTGAACTATTAGTTCAGAATTTTTGATCTTTTACTGGGATCCCCTTTTTTATTCTTGTATGTATGGTCACTGCAGTGAGACTGTGTGAGTGGCAAACATATGTTGTTGCATTCAAGGGGAAGGTGCTATTAATTAGTCTAAGGTCAATCACTTTATTTTATGACTTATCATATCAATTAAAGAGTTACAATTTTTATTGAGCGCTGTGGACATTTTTTGTATCCCTTATAAACAGACTGTAAAAGAAAATCTATCATACTTATAGGTGTAACGATTTGTGTCAGCAAGAAACAGAGTTCTGATTATAAGGTGATCTGCAGTATCACCTATAATACAGATATATACCTGATTATATGGTGATCTGCAGAATCACCAATAATACAAGTATACCAGACAGCTGATGTGATAGCTACTAGCAAAGTACAGTGCTTGGTGCAACAGTAGTACTAATAGGTTTAGCAATACCTCACCAGAGGAGCTGGTGGGTCCTAACAGTACAGAGACCCTCACCAGAGTCAGGGCCCTCTGGTGAGAGTAGAGTGGTCAGACTAATCGGGTTGGCAACAGACAGACAGATACAGTACAAAATCAGAAGCAAAGACAAGAAGGTTTAGCAGGCAGAGTCGGCAGCAAGATCAGATGGGCAGAAGTACAGAATTGTGAGGCAAAAGGATAATCAGAGTTCAGGCAAGGTTCATAATATCAATTATAATTATAGCTATCAAACAATTCCTATGTTGTGTGAAATCCCCGGTTTCCTCACGATTCAAAGCACACCGGAACTATCTAAGGTCTGAGCGCTAACACGAAGTATTCGCAACAGCAGACAAGTTGCGAGTGATTCAGCTTGGCTTATGAAGCAGAGGAGACCCCTCCGGCATGCCTACTCCTCTCAGCCAATGAGGAGCAGCGAGTGTCTGCTCTGACGTCAGCCGACCGGCCGGTCAGCTGACGTGCCTCTTCCCCGCATAAAGGTCCTGTCTGTGTGCGCGCACGCGCGCACGCGACAAGGCGACCTTATGTGCGGCTGACTGACCCGTCCTCGGCGTGCTAGACGCCCGAGACGCGGGTAGACTACTGGGCAGGAAGACGGAGGCAGCTGCGGTGGTAGCGCTATTCACCGCAGCTGCCTCTCCAGTGTTCATTACAGTACCCCCCCCCCCCCTTGAGGCGTGGACTCCGGACATGTCCTGCATGGCTTCTCAGGATGCAGATCATGGAATTTTTGTTTAAGTTCCTCAGCATGCATGCGGTGCTCCGGCACCCAAGTTCTCTCTTCAAGCCCATACCCCTTTCAATGAACAAGGTACTGTACCGAGTTACGCACCCATCAAGAATCCAAAATCTGCTTGATCTCATACTCAGGTTCACCATCAATCACCACGGGGGGGGGGGGGGGGGGGGGGGTTGAGAGGAATCCACATGCACAGCTGGCTTTAATAGACAAATGGAAAGACTTCACTCCTCTCATACTAGATGGCAGATCAATCACATACGTCACACTATTGATCTTTTTGGAAACGGTATGGGCCTATAAATCTGGGCCCTAATTTAGCTGATGGCTGCTTCAGAGCCAGATGCCAGGTTGAAACCCACACCATGTCCCCTGGAACAAATTCCTACTCCACTGATCGCTTTTTATCAGCCTGTTTCTTTTGAGTCAGAAAGGCTTTTTCTAAATTCTTTTAACCATGGCCCAAATCTCCTTCAATGACCCCTGCCAATCTTCCAGGGCCGGAAAGGGAGAAGACACCACTGGTATCGGGGAGAATTTGGGAGATCTCCCCAAAACCACCTGAAAGGGAGAAAAGCCCGAAGAGGTACTTTTCAAGTTGTTGTGCGCAAACTCCGCAAATGGCAGAAACTTTGCCCACTCCAATTGCGCATCAGCCACATAGCACCTAATGAACTGCTCTAGTGACTGATTAACCCTTTCAGTTTGCCCATTGGTTTGTGGGTGGTAGCCTGATGAAAATGACAGGTCCATCCTGAGATGACGACAAAAGGCTCTCCAGAATCTGGACACGAACTGGACTCCTCTATCTGACACCACATTCTCCGGGATACCATGCAACCGAAAAATGTGCTGAATGAAGAGATCAGCCAGTTCTTGGGCAGAGGGGAATCCGTTCAGAGGAACGAAATGAGCCAATTTGCTGAACCTGTCGACTACCACCCAGATGACCGTTTTACCCTCGGACATGGGGAGTTCCCCCACAAAGTCCATAAATAAATGGGTCCATGGTTCCTTAGGCACTGGCAATGATTGAAGAGTGCCCACAGGAGACTGCCGGGACGGTTTGTTCCTGGCACAAATAGAACAATCCTTCACAAACTCCCTACAATCTAGAGCTAAGGAGGGCCACCAGACACATCTGGAAAGCAGATCTTGCGTTCGAGCAACCCCGGGATGCCCTGCATTCTTATGTGCATGAAATAATTGTAAGATCTGCAGGCGAAAGGGAAGTGGTACAAATAGAACCCCATCAGATTTTCCCTCGGGAACATCTTGTTAATAGGGGGCTAGAGTGATGGACCAATCTTCCCAAGTCTCAGTGGCTGCCAACACCACCTTCTCTGGTAGAATGCTCTCTGGGGTTGGTGTCTGAACTGTCTCGGGCTCAAAACATCTAGACAGGGCATCTGCCTTGACATTTTTACTACCTGGCTTGTAGGTAATGACAAACCTGAATCTCGAGAAAAATAGAGACCAGCGAGCCTGTCGGGGACTAAGTCTCTTAGCCCCTTCGATGTATTCCAAATTCTTATGGTCCGTATAGACCGTGATCACATGTTCTGCCCCCTCGAGCCAATGAAGCCATTCCTCAAATGCGAGTTTAATGGCCAGAAGCTCCCTGTTTCCTATATCGTAATTTCTCTCAGCGGGGGAGAACTTACGTGAGAAAAATGCACAGGGATGCAATCTGCCCTGGAAGCCTGAGTGCTGAGACAGCACAGCCCCAACCCCAATCTCCGATGCATCCACCTCCACTATAAAGGGGAAGGTGACATCCACATGCCGCAAGATAGGAGCGGAGCAAAACAGCTTCTTCAATGATGAAAAAGCAGAATGTGCTTCTGCTGACCAGTTATAAGTATCCGCCCCTTTTTTGGTGAGTTCAGTGAGGGGTGACGCTACAGAAGAGAATCCTTTAATATATTTTCTATAATAGTTGGCGAAGCCTAGAAATCTCTGGAGTGCCTTCAACCCCATGGGTTGTGGCCACTCCAGAACGGCAGAGACTTTTTCGGGGTCCATGGAGAGCCCAGAGGTAGAAATGATATACCCCAAAAATGAAACTTCAGACACCTCAAAGAGACATTTCTCTAGCTTTGCGTACAGGGAATTCTGCCTAAGTTTCTTCAAGACAAACTTTACATGTTCCTTGTGTCAGGCTAGATGAGAAAATCAGTATATCATCCAGATATACCAGAACGAACTTCCCCAGAACTTCTCTGAACACCTCATTGACCAACTCCTGGAAGACAGCAGGAGCGTTAAACACAACCCGAAGGGCATGACAAGGTACTTGTAGTGCCCGTCGGGTGTGTTAAACGCCGTCTTCCATTCATCACCCTCCCTTATGCGTACCAGGTTGTATGCCCCTCTCAGATCGAGTTTAGAGAAGATACTCGCATTAGTCACCTGAGAGAACAAATCGTCAATTAGAGGGAGTGGGTAACGATTCTTTACAGTAATTTTGTTCAATCCCCAATAATCAATGCAGGGGCGAAGCCCACCGTACTTTTTCTGAACAAAAAAGAAATCCGCTCCGGCCAGAGACTTAGAAGGACGAATAAACCCTTTGGCCAGGTTTTCCTTAATGTAATCCTGCATAGCAAGTTTTTCAGGACTGGAAAGATTATACAAATGACCTCTAGGTGGCATAAAACCTGGCCTTAACTCAATGGGGCAATCAAAACTTCAGTGTGGAGGAAGTTTGTCTGCCAACTTGGGACAAAACACATCAGCGAATTCTGCATACTACATAGGTACACCGTCCACCTGAACCTTGGTGGCGCAAACAGCAACTTTCTCCATACAATGATGATGACAAAAGGACGACCAGCTTAACAACTGGATGGAACTCCAGTCAATCTGAGGAGAATGCTTTTGCAACCACGGAATCCCAAGGATCACAGTGGAGGTTGTCATTTGAAGCACAAAAAATGGTAATTTCTCTTTATGCAATACCCCCACATGACACAACAGTACGGGGGTCTGAGAAAGGGGCGGTTTACACTGCAGAGGGGAGTCATCCACTGCTGTAACCAAAATCTGTCTATCTAAAGGGATTAGGGGAATCCCCAATTTCTTAACAAAATCAGTCAATAAAATTGGCTGCAGAGCCCAAGTCCACAAATGCCTGAGTAGTCAAAACTTGACCTTCCCAGGTAATTGAACAGGGGAGGAGCAAGCGATTATCGGTTAGAGGTAACACTGGCTCGCCTAGGGTAGTACCTCTAACTACACCTAGGCGGCAGAGTTTCCCGACTTCTTAGGGCAATTCTGTACTAAATGACCCTTTTCTGCACAGTATAAACAGAGACTCTCTGACCGTCTTCGGTTCTTCTCTACCTCCGATAATTTAGAATGTCCGATCTGCATTGGTTCATCGAGAGGGGGAGAAGGTGAAGGAGAGGCGTTAGGGACAGACCTCACAGAATATCTCCCACGAGTCTGCCTTTGATAACGAATGCGGCGATCAATCTTTACCGCCAATGCAATCGCTTCGTCTACTGTCTTAGGCTCTGGATGACCTAGTATCACATCAGAGACCGGGTCAGATAACCCCATTAAGAAACAATCTAATAAAGAAAACTGTCCCCATCTAGCCGACACAGCCCACCTTCTAAATTCTGTGGCATAAGTTTCCACTGTGTTACGTCCCTGCCTGAGGGTCTCAAGCTTCCTCTCAGCAGTGACTGCGATATCAGGATCATCGTATATGATAGCCATGGTCTTAAAAAACTCCTGAACTGATGATAATGCCTCATGATCACTAGGAAGACTGTACGCCCATGTCTGTGAATCCCCTCATAATAGGGTTTTAATGAAGGTCACCCTCTGACTCTCTGTCCTTGATGAAATAGGTCTCATCTCAGAGTAAGAAAGACAGCGATTTCTGAAATTTTGAAAATCAGATTTGTGCCCTGAAAACTTTTCAGGGAGAGGCATTCTAGGCTCTATAACTGGAGGGGACTGCACTGGTGCGGTTGCAGTCTGGAGGGTCCGCACAACTCCAGACAGCTGGGTGATCTGAGTCTGTTGGTTATTGACCAACTCGGTTATATTGTTCACCGCTGTGGTCAAGGCCTCAACCTGGCTACACAGTGAGTCCATAGACATTATGGTCTGCTGTTCTGTAACGATTTGTGTCAGCAAGAAACAGACTTCTGATTATTAGGTGATCTGCAGTATCACCTATAATACAGATATATACCTGATTATATGGTGATCTGCAGAATCACCAATAATACAAGTATACCAGACAGCTGATGTGATAGCTACTAGCAAAGTACAGTGCTTGGTGCAACAGTAGTACTGATAGGTTTAGCAATACCTCACCAGAGGAGCTGGTGGGTCCTAACAGTACAGAGACCCTCACCAGAGTCATCAGGAGGGTCAACTTTGACCCTCTACATCACAGTCAGCAGGCACATTGCAGCCAATCAGGCTACACTCCCTCCTGGAGCCACTCCCCCCCTTATAAAAGGCAGGCAGTGTCAGGCTTTGGATTCACTTGTGTGCCTGCATTAATTAGAGAAGGAAAAGCTGCTGCAGACTCTCATAGGGAAAGCTTAGTTAGGCTCTTGTAGGCTTCTTAGCTTGCTCCTTGCTGATTCTTATTGCTAAAAAAGCACCCCTCAACAGCTCTTTTGAGAGCTAATCTTGTTCTTGTGATCTATTTTTTGTGTGTGTGTGTGTGTCCCACTGACACTTGTGTTGCATAGACAGCCTTGGTAATTCCTACTGTGTGTGCCACTGCCAGGCCTAGCACATTCAGTGACTACCTGTGTGTGACAGGTGCACATTGTAATACCCATCACTGCATATACCTTCCTGTTGTTCACTGTGCACCCACCTACCTACGTGAGCGCACGCAGTGTCACTGTGCCTGTCCGGTACCTGTCTGTGTGTGACAGGTGCACATTGTAATACCCATTACTGCATATACCTACCTGTTGTTCACTGTGCACCCACCTACCTATGTGAGCGCACACAGTGTCACTGTGCCTGTCTGATGCCTGTGTGTGTGTGACAGGTGCACATTTGTAATACCAGTCATTGCATAATTGTTCACAGTACCTGTGTGACCGCACGCTGTGTAATATACCACTCCGAGCATACCTGTTATCTGCACCTGTGTGACAGCTGCACATTGTATTGTAATACCAGTCACTGCATACCTTTCACTGCATCTGTGACTGCACATTGTATTATACCTGGCAGTCAGTGCATACCTTTCACTTGAATGGATGGCAGACTTGCTCTCCATAACAGATTCTTGTTAAAGGTAGTACAATCAATCAGTGTCATATACAGCAGGGCCTCAAAAGTCCTCCTGTATTGTTATTTTTTGTCACTACCTCGGGACTTGCATGCCATGCCTGCTGCCTTCCTTGGATGTGTGGTGGTAACCGTTTCTCAGGCTCCAACTCCGGACCGGAATCTAACCCTGACTCCCAGGCAGTACCCTTTCTTTAACAATGGTAGAGAAAGAACCATCGACAGTATGAGCAGCGATGGACTACTGAGTGTGCAGGCTTGACCTGTGGCCAGAGCTGTCACAATTTGCCTTCCAACTTCTGTCTTGCCCTGCCTCAAGCGTCCTGTCAGAAAGGACCTTCAGCGCAGCTGGAGGCATTGTCACTGAGAAGAGAAGTCACCTAGATCACAAAAGTGTTCAGTACCTCACCTTTATCAAAATGAATGAGGCATGGATCCCAGAGGGCTACTGCCCACCCGAAGACTAAGTTAGTCCCCACGCATCTCTGCCTGCACGCCGTGTGACTGCCTGCCCCAAGACTAAGTCGGTCCCCACACAGCATCTCTGCCTGCAGGCCGCTTGACTGCCTTCTCTGCCACCACCAACAGGGTCCAGGACTCCAGGTGGATTCCTGAATTTTTAAGGCCGCTGCTAGCTGCTAGCAGCGGCCGCTATAATAATTTTTCTGGCGCGTGTACATGCCTGCCTAATTTTTCTGGCTACACTGCAACTGCAAAAACAAAACAAAAAGCATGTAAATGTGCCAATTCCCCTTCGGGATTGTTACCTTGCCGCGGTGAAAGGGTGTAAGGATTCCTCCTGTGGCGTGTTCTGTCCATTGCGGTGGAGCCGCAAACGGACAGTTCTGGCTTGTCAGCTTGCATTCGGTTGTGCATTCTCAATGAGTCACATTGTCATTTGCAATTGCTCTGCAGGTATGGGCAGCTCAGAATGCTGTCATCATTCAACCAATGGCTTACTACAGCTGAACTGCAGCCAGATAGCCCTGGATTTCCTGCATGCATGTTGTTGCATAGGACTGCATGCATTGGCACAGATAGTCTTTCAGCTAGCAAATGGTAACCAAGCCAGCTCAGGATTGAATGATTACCATTCAGCTGTGTGGAGATTTGTATGCTTGCATCCATTGGCTGATGCCAGCATAAAAGTCTGCCTCCCCTTTTAGACCTCACCCGTCATAGTTTCAGCTCTGTCTAAGCTGTTACTGGGTCCGTTGATACTGTGTATAATATTCCTTGTCTTGTTACTTTCTAGTTCAGTTATCTTGAGGAGCTATGATTATATATTTCCCACGGGGACATTTATACCTACTCCTTCTAGTGCAGAGAATTTGTATTGTTTGTATTGCCTAGTTAGTTCGCTGTATTGCTCCAGTCCAGATCTAGCTAGTCTCCTTGCTTATGTTATATATTAGTTAATCGCCAATATATACATATTCTAGTCAGCATTTATTATTTTACTTGTATTCATGTTACGGTGATATATCAGTGCCGCTGATATATACATACTCGAACTGTTGATATCCTGTGTTCAGCTAGTCAGTTTTTAGTACATTTTGGTAGGTTGCGCTTAGCATGATCACCCGTGCTTAGCTAGCATAGTCCTGTCCTTGCGAGGTAGCCATTGCTGTGGTTGCTATTGGTTACCTCACTCTTGTCTTTGTGAATGCTTGCTGTCACTGAGGCAGTGACTAGATTAGCAAGCATTCATTCTGTCAGCATCTGTCCTCCTAGTCCTCTCCTTGCGAGGTAGCCATTGCTGTGGTTGCTATTGGCTACCTCACTCCAGTCTGTCTTGTATCTGTCTGAATGTTTGCTATAGCAAAAGCAGCGCAACATCGGACTGTGCTGCCATTGCGTCTTATCAGAAACCCAGAGCTGCAGTTGCTCTGGGCAGCCTGTGTAGCCTCTTCCATTATCCAGCTCTTAGCCTTGAAAGTATGACCCCCAGCATTACAAGGGGCTTGCGTATCACAATGAAGCAATGACCGCCGGCTATATGAGTGTCTCGGGGGGGATGCTTCATTGTGGACAGAACAAATTCGATCAGCTGGACAATCACTGTTGTTCTGTCATTGAGCTACCTCAGCCTGGCGACCATATGGGCTTGAAATCCGCCATCGCCTGCACTCTCACCATGGTGTCCAGCACCAGTCCAGCACGGCCGTCACAACACAAACAGCTGTTTGCGGTGCACGTGCATGAAATCGGGTTCCTGCACGTGTCAGTAATACATAGAGTCATAGACTATCCTATGCATTTGCAGTCTTGGGTGAACCATTAAATGAACCTAAAGTAAAGACCTTTTTTCATATAACTTCTTCCGCGATGTCATACTTTTAGAAATTTCCATCTATGCATACTCAGTAAGTGTGTGTGTGCGTGTGGCGTGCGTGCATGTGTGTAAATATTGAATTTGTCCACTCTTCCTCAATATCTATTTATGTCACTCTTCCACAACACAAATTCACTTGAAATGCTCAGACTGCATCCTGGGAAACCCATTCTGCGATTTCCTCCTCAGCCTGGGACTAATAATGTGATTTTACAAACGTTGGGTTTTCCTCAGCCCCGCTGATTCAAGAAGTAGGGCTGTATATATGGATCCTAACAAGGAAGCAGGAAACTTGGGTGCCCGTAGCGGCAGAAGTTTGGGCGCACCATAGATGCCTTTATAAATAGCGGTAGTAGCGTGAATTTTGTATGTATTTGGCATTGCGGGTGCCCCTGGCATCCACTATTTATTGAGCAGGCACCTAATTTGTGCGTGTATGTGTGTGTGTGTGGGGGGGGGGGGTCGATTAAGGTTAGGCGTGCAGGGATTGTTAAGGTTAAGTGTGGGGAACTTTAAGGCTAGTCATGGGGGGGGGGTAAGTTTAGGCATAGGTAGAGGGTGGTTAAGGTTAGCCATGGCGGAGGGTTAAGGCTAGCCAAGGGGGGGGGGGGGCTTACATTTAGGCATGGGTAGGGAATGGTTAAGGCTAGCCAAGGGGGGGTTAAATTTAGGCATGGGTAGGGGATGTGTAAGGTTAGCCATGGCGGACGGTTAAGGCTAGGCATGGACAGGGGGGTTACGGCTAGGTATCGTATAGGGAGGGTTCTGTGTAAGAATAGGGTAAGGTTTTGCTGTAGTAAAATACCGGTAACATTTACCCATATTTTACTTGCAAAAAATACCACTATAAAATAGTAGAATCTATATAAAATGCTGATATACTCTACTATCGGCCATCCCCATGTGCCCAAATTTCCCTGCACCTCTATTTCATGCGCACCCTAACAAGCCCAGAACCATATGTTCTGGTAAACATGGACAATAACTGAATTGAATTGAACCAATGACAACATCCGTAATTTATAACTTCATATTGTGATCACAGTCACCCACATTTAAGGTTTCTGATAAAACAAATGGAGTAATCCACATGACTCTAGATAGAACATACAACCTTTATATAGACAGTGACCTCGATACTAAGCTCAAGGCTAACAAGCTACAAGTCAGCACTGATACCTCTTAAGCCTCCTTTCTGCCTAGTGGCTTGGTCCTCTCACACATGAGTAAATCGTTAGCACATAGACAGCTGGAATCCTGAGTGTTGCTAAGCAGATTTGAAATCTTGATCATGATCATGTTTCTTAACTATATATCATATTTATAATTACTCATCATAGCAATGACCAGCACTTGCCTAATACCCTTTCTGCACACATCACAATAGACAGAAAGACTTTTGCTAAGTATTTTATGCTTATTAATTTGCATTCATTTCTAAACTGGGTTCACTTTTAATTAGACATTAATCTGGATGGTGTGCCAGTTAACCTTATAATTGTTGAGGATCTTCATAGATGTAATAGCACATTGATCTTTTCAGTTCTCCTCCTGTGGACATAAACATGTACTAGAGATTGAATTGCACTGCCGTGTCCATGCAGTAAGTTATATGACATTGGTAGGTTTTGGCTGCTATATATATGCTACAATGACATTTGGTAAGCAATTCAGGCATTCCCTAGTGGTGGACTTGGATTCCACATCGATGCACGTAGCCTTACTGCGATAACCTCATTGGAACTACTGTATTTATGAAATCGTATTACTTTGCTTTTGGCAGCCACTGGAGTTTATATGAAATGCATACTCCAACTAAACTGGAACCCAGAAAAAAAGACTACGATGAAATGGTGCCCAGGGCAAGACAGCAGTATTTGCCAACCACTGATGATCACCTAGTTTTTTTTTAAGTAATTATTTAATGGGGGCTAATGTCCACCAGACCCCTAGACTCTCTCCAGGCCCTAGGCAACTACCTAGGTTTGCATTGTGGGTGATCCAGCTCTGCCTAATCTTATCCATTTCAGGCAAATCTGAACTTCAGGAGCACGTATATTTTCTACTTTCAATTGTAATTATCATTTGTATTACTAAATGAACAGGAATGCTGGAGTTTTGCACGGAGTTCAGAGTGTAGTTCTGAAACCAGAAGCCTAATTGCAAGTTTTGAGACCCAATGAAAATTTGTACAATAGGTCCCTTTACCTTCATGCATCTCTCGCTTACTCTCACCACGTAAGGTGCATACACAGATCCAATCTTGACTGACTAATCTTACCACTGCCATGAAATATGAGAGCTTGTTTACACAATCTGTTCATAGTATTCAAAATCTGTTAGACCTCATGCTAAATGGAATTAGTAAAATTGACCAATGAAGATTGGATGTTACCTTCAACCTATAACAATCCTGGGAGTAACCTTACTCTATGAATCACTCAGTTATACTGTCCACTATCCTACTCATCCCACTATGGTCCACTACTCCCCCACACAGTGACTTGCAGTGTGGAAAGGCAATACATTTGTTCTTCATCGTTACAACATTTAAAAAAAAAAAAAGCAAGATTCGTTATTTTCAAGTTTTATGAAGAAGTTTTGAATCCTGCTTCTCTATAAGGTCCTTAAGAAGAAGACGAGTGACCTTTTGCAAACAAAATTTTTTTTTCCCAAAACATCTATCTCAGGGGACATGACTCATATTTTCGTTCCTGTGTGCTACTAGATCCTTGAGTCCTCGGTCTTCAGATATTATTATGTTATTTTCCACCAACAGGCCTGGGAAATGCTTCATGTGTTCTTTCATTTGTTCTTTTTTATAAGACTATTTCCGCTTATATAACGTTTAATAGTCTTAAAAATCACAAATATAGCTTGAGTGAGGGAGCTATTTTCTGCTCAGGGTCTTGTCATTGTCTGTTAGTGTCTCTGATTCAGCGATCCAGTAAATGTGAAGTGCTTTATTAATAGAAGGAGTCTCCAGCAGTGATCTGATGCCAGTGATACTCTGAGAACTTCTTGTTTGGAACTGCAAGTGGTAAACTTGGTTGCTAAGGATCAAAACGGACCCTGCCTGCCTGGAATAAGAGCTTTAATTCTAACACTACTGCTTAACAGAAACTATAGTCATTTACAGGGGCGTAACTAGGAATAACTGGGCCCCCCTGCAAAATTTTGGATGGGGCCACCTACTGCCAGGACAGAGCACTCAGGGATGGGTAGAGAGGTTGGGGGCTGGACGTTGTACAGAAGAGCCTGCTTCACACTGAATAGGGACTGTCAACAAATCTTTGTCTGCAAATATTTGTATGAATCCTTATCAGTGGATGAGCAGATGCAGTCATAAGAAAAATTGTGCAGAGAGAAGAAAGTTTGTTTTTTCTCTTCTTGCCCTTAGTTGTCAGTCTCTCAGGACAGGGCCCCCTGTGGCTTTTGCCCCCCCCCCCCCGCGGCTGCATCCCTTGCAGGGTCTATTGTTACGCCCCTGGTCATTTACATAAATGTATAAAATTATAGTGGGTTCTGATGTTTCTAAAATATCCATTTACATACACATTGACACTGGTTTCACACTGGGTACCGGCAGTAGCGGTGCGATGCAATCGGATGATCGCATCGCAACGCTAAAAATAGCCTTCGGGGATTTCTGCGTTCATAAACAGTGATCCCCTCTTTGGCCGAAAGCCAAGCAGGAAGTGAGGCTCTCTAGCACTCACTTCCTTTGGCGGAACTACGAATTGCGCGTAAGTGTATTGAAAAAATGTGCTTCCGTGCATGCACGCTGCAACACCGTCGCAAAAAATTAACCTAGCGTCAGCCATTCAGCGAAAATGTTACTTCCGGCGCAGTGCATTGCACCGGTCAGGTATAAAACGCCCCATAGACTTTCATTGCTTGCCGTGTGGTAACACAGCGGAATGAAAACGCCCCAGCATGAAAGGGGCCTCAAGTGTTTGTAGCTAATAAAACTGTGCTTAGCCTCAGACATCAAACTAATCCTCCTTTTACACAACATGTACTGTATATCCACTCTTCATCTGAAACTGGGTTCCTTCCCCCACCAACCTTGTTCTACTTTTGTTCCCTGTATGGTACTGTTTGCTCAATAGGGGGCATGAATTGGGTTTATACACACCTGGATAACAATGGAAGAAATCTAGAGGTCTGTATAGGTACATCTAGCCATCTGCTTTTTATTGGACCTTCCAACATTTGAAATATTAACAGAAAAAACGATTTGTGTTAAACCACTAAAACTTGCTTGGGATTGCCAATGGCACTAATTTGATGACTGAATTGGTTGTTTAAAGATAAACTGTAACCAAGAATTAAACTTCATCCCAATCAGTAGCTGATACCCCCTTTACCATGATAAATCTTTTCCTTTACTCAAACGGATCATCAGGGGGCTCTGAATGGCTGATTTTGAGGTGAAACCCCTCCCACAGTGTGATGTCAGCGCTAAGGTACTGGCAACACACTGTGGGAGCCTTGTTGCATTGTGGGAAATAACAGCTGTTTCCAACTGCCAAAAAAGCAAGCAGCATCTCCTTCCAGTGACATCACCTGCCAGCAGTAAAAATGTCACCATGTCATAAATGTCTGAATGTAAATCAGGGAGAGGAAAGATTTTACAATGTGGAAACACTGACTAAATAATTTATACATAATTATTGTAAAAATTAAGCATTTTGTTATTACATTATTTTCACTGGAGTTCCTCTGTAACTATGCGTGGTTCAGAGTAATAGAATGCCCATCCGCAGCATTTTTTTAATACCTATTAGGCTTCTTTCAGACTGGCATGCATGTTGGGCAGTTTAGCGTCCCGTCTGGCACCCACAAGTGCCATTTAGGGGCAATTAAAATGCAGCCAAATGGCAGTGTTTGTAAACCATACATGCCAGTGCTTGACATGCGTCTGCGTTACCCAGTGGCAGAGAACTGTGTCTCAGCATGGCTGCGTCAGCACTCAGATGTGACTCCATGGGGTAGCCTTCCAGCGTTGGTACCAAGTGCTAACAAGTGCCTGACCAGTGCAGGAGAGCAGCTGAAAGGCGGTGAATTCACCGCCTGTCAGCAGCCCATCTGAAAGAGGCATTACTTAAAGTGTAGCTGAGGTGGTGCAGGAGGGGCAGATGGGACACAGAGGCATGTTCTCTGGTCCATGCTATGCTTCTGTGTCCCCTATGTGCCGCTCTATGCCCACCGCTATTAGGGCAGCTTAGCCTCTCCCCGCCTCCCTGCACTTTTCTCTGTGATGAAAGACACAGAGCAGGGCTTGCAGGGCCGTGACCCCAGGGATCTCAGAAAGTGAAAGCAAGAGATTGCTGGCCACAGGAGTGGCGGAGAGAGGCGAGGATTTAGAACTTTAAAAAAAGTAAGTGTTTTAGAACTTTAAAAAAAAGTAAGTCTTATGAATACACTCATTTGATAGTTAAATAGTTTATTCAAAAAGCTCAAACTTGACAATGTGTTTCGTGAACCCAAGGCAGCTTCTTCAAGTAAATAAACAAGTGCTTCTCTGTGGAGCAGCAGAGCTAGGAGTGCCAATATTAGGTGCTCCTGGCTCTGCTACTTCATGGAGAAGCACTTGTTTATTGGTCTAAAGAAGCAGTCTTTATTCTTCTTCTGTCTTATCCGGCTACCTCCCCCAGATCAGGTAGCATATTTTCTTTTTTCATAAAGTTGCCCACCTCGGATTCCCTTTAACCAGTCCTGTTATGCTTAACTACATGCTTCCATATCTATAATTTTCTATTATTCAAATCATATGTGAGCCAGGTAACAAGGAAAGTATACTGTGCGAGTTGCCTGTGTATGGCTACTTGTTACAATATGGGGATTCCAATGACCATGTTATGAAGCCTGCTTGTTAATCAGGCAGAGCCTGTATATGACCCTCCATGAGAATAATATGTTCTTAGCCATTGTTTATGCTCTCTGAAACTCATGGACTTCTGACAGCTGTGAACAGGATTACATCATAACACATAGCCAGAGACATTAGCTAATCTCTGCAGTTATTACCATTATACAAATTTGTTCAAAGACCTCTATCTCTTTCCCTGATGTCCTGTGAGTGCTGTTATTCATCCAATGCATGGGAAATATTTTCAGACTAAATGTCTATGTAGCAGAGTTAAGGGGGACTGCTTTATTATTTTTTTATTTAGACAGCTGTTTCCTAAAACATCAAAATGGCACTTTTTTTTTCATTTTCGGCATTTGTTATGTGGGACTTGACAAGCAAAAATAATGGCTATGAGCCAAGCATCACAAGCATTACATAACTGCTGCTCTTATGGGATATTCAGACAGACAAGGTCTGGAACCTGGAAGCTGGACAAAAATGTACAGCTTAATGATCTAGGCCTCTAATGCAGGAAAGGATATCAATTACCTAATCACAACAAATAATTATCATAATGGGCCTCATACAGCAGGAAGGTCATGGTATTACCAATATGACTTAGGCAATTCAATCGGCAGATGGGAAAAGGAGAGCTGAAAATACAACATGGAGGTATCCATACTGTACGCTCTAATTAACGCCAAATTCTGACTCTATCGAGACTCATCAGACCAGGCAACATTTTTCCAGTCTTCAACTGTCTAATTTTGGTGAGCTGCTCCCTATTGTAGAAGCTTAGCTGCTCCCAAGGTTTTAAATTTAGGTTAGGTCACTTGCCCGGAGGTTTGCCTCACCGTGGCGCAAGTGTCTAGTATAATATACTTTGCATGCAAACCATATTGGAAGCTAAAGTTCCTCCTAGTTTCATAAATGTTAGCATTTGTCTTGGATGCAGGGCATGCATTTTTCAGTCTGACAGAGGCGGTGTATGCCTGTGCGATTAACCATTCAATTGCAACATGTGTTTAGGGATGCACAGCCTTTCCCCCCATCTTTTCTTAACTATGTCTCTATCAGCTTTGCACATCTAGAGATTGAAATCCTTGCCCATTCTTCTTTGCAAAACAGCTCCAGCTCAGTCAGATTAGATGGACAGCGTTTGTGAACAGCAGTTTTCAGATCTTGTCACAGATTCTCGATTGGATTTAGATCTGGACTTTGACTGGGCCATTCTAACACATGGATATGTTTGTTTTAAACCATTCAATTGTTGCCCTGGCTTTATGTTTAGGGCCATTGTCCTGCTGGAAGGTGAACCTCCACCCCAGTCTCAAGTCTTTTGCAGTCTCCAAGAGATTTTCTTGACAGTGTGTTCTGAGTGATGTGCAGTGTTTGTTTTCCACCACACATAGTGTTTTGCATTTTGGCCAAAAAGTTCCATTTTGGTCTCATCTGACCAGAGCACCTTCTTCCACATGGTTGCTGTGTCCCCCACATGGCTTGCGGCAAACTGCAAACAGGAATTCTTATGCTTTTCTGTTAACAATGGCTTTCTTCTTGCCACTCTTCCATAAAGGCCAACTTTGTACAGTGCATGACTAATAGTTGTCCTATGGACAGAGTCTCCCACCTGAGCTGTAGATCTCTGCAGCTCGTCCAGAGTCACCATGGGCCTCTTGACTGCATTTCTGATCAGCGCTCTCATTGTTCGGCCTGTGAGTTTAGGTGGATGGCCTTGTCTTGGTAAGTTTACAGTTGTGCCATACTCCTTCCATTTCTGAATGATCGCTTGAACAGTGCTCCGTGGGATGTTCAAGGCTTTGGAAATCTTTTTGTAGCCTAAGCCTGCTTTAAATTTCTCAATAACTTGATCCCTGACCTGTCTTGTGTGTTCTTTGGACTTCACGGTGTTGTTGCTCCCAATATTCTCTTAGACAACCTCTGAGGCCCTCACAGAGCAGCTGTATTTGTACTGACATTAGATTACACACAGGTGCACTCTATTTAGTCATTAGCACTCATCAGGCAATGTCTATAGGCAACTGATTGCACTCAGATCAAAGGGGGCCGAATAATTATGCACATACCACTTTGCAGTTATTAATTTGTAAAAAATGTTTTGAATAATGTATGATTTTTGTTCCACTTCTCATGTGTACACCACTTTGTGTTGGTCTTTCATGTGGAATTCCAATAAAATTGATTCATGTTTGTGGCAGTAATATGACAAAATGTGGAAAACTTCAAGGGGGCAGAATACTTTTGCAACCCACTGTACATGTGTCAATTCCCCTTCGTGATCGTTACCTTGCCGCGGTGAAGGAGTTTGCGTATCACAATGAAGCAATGACTGCCGGCTATATGAGTGTCTCGGGGGTGGCACACCAAAGATAATAAGGTCATTGCTTCATTGTGGACAGACCAAATTCGATCAGTCGGACATTCACTGTTGTTCTGTCATTGAGCTACCTCAGCCTGGCGACCATATGGGCTTGAAAACCGCCATGGCCTACACTCTGGCCCAAGTCTGTTGCGGTTCGCGAAAGTTCGCAAGTTCGCGAAAGTTTGTGGAGGTTCGCAAACCTAAAATCGGAGGTTCGGTCGATCACTAGTCACAACATTATCCCACTTGTGGGAATCATAACATAAAAATAGTGTATAGAACAGTGGATACAGTTGTGAAAAGTTGGCACATTAGATGTAATATGGGGAAAAGGGTATGGTGGAAAGCTCAAGGGTGTAATAAATTTCTGCCTAGTGGGGGAATCCGGGGTTCCAAATAATTTGTACATGAGGCTAGATGTTGCCTGTAGCTTATATTGAAACTGACATGTCTTTCGAATAGAATGAGCAGTAGCAGGCGAAAGTTTTTTTAATTAAATTTGTGAGATATGCATTAGCTTTGCCCACATAAGGCCTTTTAGTGTGAGAGGATTAATCATATGGGATTCAACGGTTACCCAGAGAGGTGCTTGTTCTTCTGCGTTAACAGCTACAAGTTGGGTCAACTGTGCAGCTTTAAAATATTTTTCCAAATATGGCACATTAAGGCCTCCATACAGTATGTTTTAGGCAACGTGAGTATCCGAGTACTAGTCCTGGCTTTCTTCTAAGGCCATATACGGTAAAATGAAATATAGATTTCTGTAGATCCCTGATGGCATCGAGCTTGTCAGCAATTGGCAAAACCCTAAACAGATACAACATACGTAGGAGTAGCGTCATCTTAACAGCACGGACTCTTCCTAGCAACAAGATAGGATATGAGGACCATGTTGTTAGATCACTTTTCAATTGGGAGTCCATTTTAATAAGGAGGCCTCCATATAAATTCCCACTTTCAGGAGAGTTATTATAGGGCACGGTAGTATCACTAAGAACTCTTAATATATATTTTTTTTTTCAATAAATGGCTTCCATCATAATCCAAGTCTTAGGAGGTTTTTAACCCTCCTGGCGGTATAAAAAAATACGCCAGGAGGCAGCGCGGCAGTTTTTTTTTTTCTATATCATGTAGCGAGCCCAGGGCTCGCTACATGATAGCCGCTGCTCAGCGGCATCCCCCCGCCCTCTTCGATCGCCTTCGGCGATCTCCGATCAGGAAATCCCGTTCAAAGAACGGGATTTCCTGGAGGGCTTCCCCCGTCGCCATGGCGACGGGCGGGATGACGTCACCGGCGTCACTGACGTCGGGACGTCATTGGGAGTCCCGGGCCACCCCTCGGCGCTGCCTGGCACTGATTGGCCAGGCAGCGCACGGGGTCTGGGGGGGGGGCCGCGCGCCGCACCGTATAGCGGCGATCGGGCGCGCGGCGGCGGCGGCGGGGTGCTGGCGCAGCTAGCAAAGTGCTAGCTGCGTCCAGCAAAAAAAAAATTAAACAAATCGGCCCAGCAGGGCTTGAGCGGCACCCTCCGGCGGCTTACCCCGAACTACGTTCGGGGTTACCGCCAAGAAGGTTAAATAAAAAAAAGCACAGATTGCTGTTGCCATCAGCCTGTTCTCTTCTCATACTACAATGTACCAACATTTTTTCGCAACCTCTGCATCTCCAATTGCTATGCCATTGCAAGACAGACACTAATGCGGAGAGAAAAGGCCTTAAAGAGACTCTGTAACAAATTTTTCAGCCTTAGTTCTTCTATCCTATAAGTTCCTATGCCTGTTCTAATCTGCTCTGGCTTACTGCAGTCTTTCCTAACTGCACTGTCTCTGTAATAAATCAATGTATCTTTCCTCTGTCCTGTTTGTCGGGCTAAAGCTTGATTGTGTGGAATGTGCAGGGCTGCTTGTGATTGGTAGAAGCGATACACACCCTCTGCAGGCCCCCTGCACACTCTGAGATGACTCACACACTATGCTTAGCTGAGCCTATTAGAAGCTGGTTAGTTTGTTTGTAAACACTGCCTAAAACTGTTAATTACAAGCCAGGATTGTAGCAGAGAGTGGCAGAAACAGCACAGAGGGGCACAGGAGAAAATAATGAATAGAATGGTATGCTTTTTATTGTAAGAATATTAGAGTACAGATTCTCTTTAAAAAGCACTAGTGTCTGTCTTGCAATGGCGTACAAATAGGAGATACAGAGGTTGCGAAAAAAATGTTGGTAGCTGTATGTGCAAGTTTGAACATGAAAGCCTAAGACCCCTACAGGGGTATAGCAAGCAGAGGACTGGACAGAGGCCCTCAAAAGTATATAAAAAAAACTTTAAATGCATTAAAAACGGCAAGTAGTAAGTCTTTCCTTTATTAATAATCATTAACAGTCATTCGATAATTCAGTAGGTTATTTGAAAAGAACAAACTGAGCAATGCATTTCCGATCAATAAACAAGTGCTTCTGCACAAAGTAGCAGAGCTAGGAGCACCTACTATAGGCACTCCAAGCTCTGCTGCTCCACGGAAAGGCACTTGTTTATTGACCTGAAGAAGCTGTCTTGGGTTCACGAAGCGCATTGTCAAGTTTGAATAAACTATTTAATGCAAAATCAAAGTGCAAGCAAACATAAGAAAAAAAATATAATTTACAATTATTTTCAATTAAATCCAATCACTTTATTGAAGAGACAAATCAGAAATGTTTGTTGGGACTGAATTAACTCAATGGTTTTTAAAGCAGTAGATTTTTGTTTTAATATTGACTACAGTATTTAAAACAATTACGGTAACTAAATCTATCCATGTGTTGCTAGCGTTAGGAAAAAATGAAAGCTGCTTCAACTTCTTCTAATTATAGAAGTAGTTATATATATGAATAGAATGGTAACATTTTGATTCATGGAATAAATCCAGCTACCCCTGCAGGATCGAAAAAAATGATTTTTCCCCACAAAAGAAAGACGTATGCATCTGTTATGCATTTTGTGTTTTGACATCCGCTTGACCACAACTGCAGTAGTTGTGAGAGCCTGGACATGTATCATTTTTCATCCTTATTAAATATGTAACTATTTATAACCAGTTTCCAGATGCTATTTTTGTAGTGCAAGTTATGCAGTCAAATCTAATTGGAGATTGGTTGGATTTTGACTGAATATTGTGTTATAACGTTCTTTCATCTTTGAAGCATTAAAAGTATCAAGCAAGAGCTACAGCAGATATCACTCTCTTCTTTTCAAATGAGAAAGACTAGGCATAATCTACAGTTAGATCCATAAATATTTGGACTGAGACAATGTTTTTCTAATTTTAATTCTGTATGTTACTACGATGAATTTAAATGAAACAACTCTGATGCAGTTGAAGTGCAGACTTTCAGCTTTAATTCAGTGGGGTGAACAAAACAATTGCATACAAATGTGAGGCAACTAAAGCATTTTTTTAATGCATTCCCGTAATTTCAGGGGCTCAAAAGTAATTGGACAAATTGAATAACTGGAAAATAAAATGTTTATTTTTAATACTTGGTTGAATATCACGTGCTGGCAATGACAGCCTGAACTGAACTCATGTCCTGGTGTTCATGTCCATGGTAATGTCCTGAACTCATGGACATCACCAGATGGTGGGTTTCCTCTTTTTTTAATGCTCTGCTAGACCTTTACTGCAGCAGCTTGCTTATTGACCTTTCTGTCTGAAGTTTAGTGCTCAATAAGTGAAATGCATGCTCAACAGGTGCCTGACTTGGCCATTCAAGAATTTTCCACTTCTTTGCTTTAATAAATTCCTGGGTTACTTTGGCTGTATGTTTTTGGTCATTGTCCATCTGTATCATGAAATGCCGCCCCATCAATTTGACTGCAATTAGCTGGATTTGAGCAGACAGTATGTCTCTGAACATGTCAGTATTAATTTGACTGCTTCTGTCCTGTGTCACATCATCAATAAACACTAGTGTCCCAGTGACACTTGCAGCCATGCCCGCATTTGCATCCTTTTCTTTAATATGAAGCAACACCTATTTAATGCCCAGGTGCCCCCTCGGGCTGCAGCCGCTCAAGGCCAGGGCCTTGGTGGCCTTTCCTGAAATCCAGCCCTGCCAAAGAATGTTTTTCCAGGACTGTGCTGTTTTTTTAGATTTGGCTTTAGCAAAGTCCAATCTGGCCTTTTTATTCTTGAGGCTTATGAGTGGCTTGCACCTTGCTGTGCATCCTCTGTATTTACTTTCATGCAGTAATTTCTGTATAGCAGACTTGGATATGAATACGCCTACCCAATGGAGAGTGTTGTTCACTTGGTTGACTGTTGTGAAGGGGTTTCTCTTCAGCATGGAAATTATTCTGCCATCATCCACCACTGTTTTTTTTCTGTTGACTTCCAAATGTCTTTTTGCATTGCTGATATTATTAGTGTTTGCTTTCTTTCTCAGGATGTACCAAACTGTAGTTTTTGCCACTCATAATATTGTAGCAATTTCTCTGATTTTTTTTTTCTGTTTTCACAACTTAAGGATGGCTTCATTCACCTACATGGAGAGCCGTTTGACCACATATTGTCTGTTCACAGCAAAATTTTCCACATGCAAGCACCACACCTCAAATGACTTCCAGGCATTTTATTTGCTTAATTGGTAATGGTATTGTATTGTATCATGTATTGAAGCTGGTTTTAAAAGAGTGAGAGTGTTGCCTTTAACAGTAGGAGAGCCACAGAAAATACAAGCACCCCCTTGTAAACCATCGGTGCCTGATGTTGATGAGCACTGGGCTCACACATCTGTTGTTGAAAAAGAGGGTTTATGTGATACCCATCTGTTCCATTTCTACAGGGGTAGCTAGCACATAGTCACCCCTGCCTCTGTGAATGAGTAAAGGGGTCTTTTCCAGAACTTTTACCCATTCAATGGCACTGCGAGGGTTAAAAGTAAAAGATATGATTTTTAGTTATTAAAGCAAACAGTTGTTTACCATTTTCTATGTTAAAACTGCAAAAATATGATGGGCACAGCACTAGTGCCACATTGCATCATTATGGGAAAAAATGCTTATTTAAATCAACTGGGGCTGCTGCTAAGACACAAGACTTCTGCTTAGTGCTGAATTCAAGTTGTGGACATTCTTTTCTATGGAATGGTACAATTTAAGGCAAATTTCAATTATGACAGGGGAGTAGGTACAACAAGCAGGAGTTTTAGTGAGTTTCGATATGCACTGACACTTGGGAAAGCCCCCTGCAGCTATACTGAACCTATTTAAATAAGGATGCAGTAGGAAAATCTGCTCTGAGCTACACTCACAGAATGCATAGACCAATTCTTATTAAACTTATATAGTGATGGACAAGCATCACATCTTCGCGTTGGCAAATTTTTTGCAAATGTTTGCGAATCGACCGTTTGCAGCAAGCTCCGAAAACTTTAATGGGCAGGCGAACTTCAAAACTTTCAGGGCATCTCTGCAGCCACAATTTCTTTTTTAAAAAAAAGTGTAAAAAGTGTACCAAAACCCGGACAGTGGCATGTTGGAGAAGGATCAACTGCAAAATAGTCTCCAAAAATACGTATTTTGCACTAACGCTTTTTTAAAGCCCCCGTACATACCAAATTTGCATGTTCAGAGTGTGGGAGATAAAAAAAATGACGTGGGGTCTCCCTTCCCGAGCCTCTTTAACCCTTTGTCCCCCATGCAGGCTGGGATAGCCAGAATGCGGAGCCCCGGCCATGTTGGGCTTCGCACCCTGAGCTATACCAGCTCACATTGTCCATGGTATGGGGGGCTCTGAAGGAGAGGGGCGGCCAAGCCTCCCCCACTCCCCAGAGCCCTTGTCCAATCCATGGACATGTGGCTCTTCCCCAGGTGGGGTCGATGATGCCCTGGGAAGGGTTTATCGTGGCATTTGGGAGTCCCCTTTAAGAAGGGAAAATCTATTAACCCTTCGCACACTCACATGCAAATGTTCAAACAATTGCATTCACAGATTCACTCATCCAGGCACAACTGTTATCCCTACAGCTAAATTAAAAGCCAGGGTTTTAGTTCACAGAAGAATGCATTCTTATGCTTAATCACCTATACTGCGCAGAAGTACCCAGGTAAACATAGGTGTCCTAACTCTGGCCATGTAACATGCATAGTGCAGACATGCAAACACATTCATTGCATCAAACCTATCAATGGATTAGGAGCACACATCCTAACTTCCTCTCCTGGGAAAGACAGTGCATCTTACCAATCGCACAAGGGAGCTAATGTTATGTGTCCATGTGCACCATGCGCATACACCAGCATAAGCTGTCTGCATGCTCACAAACATACAGGGGAAGGGGGGAGTGCACCGAATTGGACCCTAGCCACAGGGGTCAATGATAAGAATGTGAGCATGCAGACAGCTTATGCTGGTGTATGCGCATGGTGCACATGGACACATAACATTAGCTCCCTTGCATGTCTGCACTATGCATGTTACAGGGCCAGAGTTAGGACACCTATGTTTACCTGGGTACTTCTGCGCAGTATAGGTGATTAAGCATAAGAATGCATTCTTCTGTGAACTAAAACCCTGGCTTTTAATTTAGCTGTAGGGATAACAGTTGTGCCTGGATGAGTGAATCTGTGAATGCAATTGTTTGAACATTTGCATGTGAGTGTGCGAAGGGTTAATAGATTTTTGCTGTTTTCTAGCCACACCCCCTTCAGCACCTCCCTTTCCCTAATAATAATTTATTTAATGTCCTAACTAGAGGCGATGTGCCTGGATATATGTATGTTTATTCTTCTCATTGACCCCTGTGGCTAGGGTCCAATTCGGTGCACTCCCCCCTTCCCCTGTATGTTTGTGAGCATGCAGACAGCTTATGCTGGTGTATGCGCATGGTGCACATGGACACATAACATTAGCTCCCTTGTGCGATTGGTAAGATGCACTGTCTTTCCCAGGAGAGGAAGTTAGGATGTGTGCTCCTAATCCATTGATAGGTTTGATGCAATGAATGTGTTTGCATGTCTGCACTATGCATGTTACAGGGCCAGAGTTAGGACACCTATGTTTACCTGGGTACTTCTGCGCAGTATAGGTGATTAAGCATAAGAATGCATTCTTCTGTGAACTAAAACCCTGGCTTTTAATTTAGCTGTAGGGATAACAGTTGTGCCTGGATGAGTGAATCTGTGAATGCAATTGTTTGAACATTTGCATGTGAGTGTGCGAAGGGTTAATAGATTTTTGCTGTTTTCTAGCCACACCCCCTTCAGCACCTCCCTTTCCCTAATAATAATTTATTTAATGTCCTAACTAGAGGCGATGTGCCTGGATATATGTATGTTTATTCTTCTCATTGACCCCTGTGGCTAGGGTCCAATTCGGTGCACTCCCCCCTTCCCCTGTATGTTTGTGAGCATGCAGACAGCTTATGCTGGTGTATGCGCATGGTGCACATGGACACATAACATTAGCTCCCTTGTGCGATTGGTAAGATGCACTGTCTTTCCCAGGAGAGGAAGTTAGGATGTGTGCTCCTAATCCATTGATAGGTTTGATGCAATGAATGTGTTTGCATGTCTGCACTATGCATGTTACAGGGCCAGAGTTAGGACACCTATGTTTACCTGGGTACTTCTGCGCAGTATAGGTGATTAAGCATAAGAATGCATTCTTCTGTGAACTAAAACCCTGGCTTTTAATTTAGCTGTAGGGATAACAGTAGTGCCTGGATGAGTGAATCTGTGAATGCAATTGTTTGAACATTTGTATGTGAGTGTGCGAAGGGTTAATAGATTTTTGCTGTTTTCTAGCCACACCCCCTTCAGCACCTCCCTTTCCCTAATAATAATTTATTTAATGTCCTAACTAGAGGCGATGTGCCTGGATATATGTATGTTTACCCTTTAAGAAGGGGACTCCTAGATGCCAGCGCCCTCCCCAGGAGCAATGAGTATAGTGGTACATAGTACCCCTTACCGATTTTCACAAAGGGTTAAATAAAATAAAAACATAACGAAAAAAGTATTTTAATATTCTACATTAACTATAAATACTTACCTTTAAAAAAATGTTCCCACGCTAATATCCTCAGTTAACTTGATTAAAGATCTCCGCGCACCCGCTGCCACACATGCTGGTTAGGATAGCAGCCTACAGAGTGGTAGGCCTGGGTTCGGTTCCTGGCCAATGTATGTGAGTTGGCTTTTGACATCCTACAAATCCCTAAGCAAGCTCATTTTTCTCTTGGATATATCATAATGGTACATGTTAGGCTGGCTTCAGCATGTAGCATTGTAGTGTGTTGTGTTGGTGGTATAATGGTTAGGATAGCAGCCTATAGATTGGTAGGCCTGGGTTCGATTCCTGGCCAATGTATGCGAGTTGGCTTTTGACATCCTGCAAATCCCTAAGCAAGCTCATTTTTCTCTTGGATATATCATAATGGTACATGCTAGGCTGGCTTCAGCATGTAGTGTTGGTGGTGGTATACTGGTGAGGAGAGCTGCCTACCAAGCACTAGACCTGGGTTCGATTCCCAGCCAAGGTATGTAAGCTGGCTTTTGAAATCCTACAATTCCCTGGAAGACAAGACCCTCCTCCTCCTCCCTCCGGAGGGAGGGAGGAAGGGAGGAGGAAATAAGGAAGTCTGTTGAGTAGAAAATCTTCTTATTAGGCAGAAATCAGTACTGTGGGAAAAAAAATTGCATTCCGTAAAATTCCGCGAAGTTTCATATTTTTCCGCGGAAATTCCGCCATAGTGATATAGCAATTCCGTTCCATCACAACGGAACGGAATCATCAAATTCCGTCCGGAATCACGGAATTCTTATTAATAATAATAATAATAATAATCTGAACATTTGTATAGCGCTTTTCTCCTATCGGACTCAAAGCGCTCAAGAGCTGCAGCCACTGGAACACGCTCAGGAGGCCCCTGTGAGAAAACGCGGAAAAGCCGACGCGGGTGCTCAGAGCAAGGCAGCTGATTCCGCGTCCAACGTGGCAGGTTGCGCGCGTGGGCCACATCTGCTAGCATGAATGAACGCAGAGGAACCGCCGCATGTCCTGAGAACAAGGCAGCGGATTCCGCGTCCGACGCGGCAGTTTGCACGCATAGGCCTACATCTGTCAGTATGGCTGAACGCGGAGAAACCGCCGCATGCTCTGATAGCGGTGCGGCTGGTTCCGCGTCCAGCACAGCGGATGGTTTACAGCACATGTCTGGTGTGGCTGGGACTGATAGTCCACACAGGTTCAGAAGGACGCGCGCGCGCTCTGAGAGGCAGAGCTTTTATGACAGCCAGAAGGGAGTCAGCTGACCAAGCCGGCCAGCTGACAATTCTACCAGTTCCCATTTGTCCAGCACTTAGGGGAGGCGCTGGAGAGCGCTATAGTATATATACTGGGTGCTGGTCATTTCTCTGGTGTCTGCCGTTGCGATCACTATGTGGAAGCACTCAGACCTTTTTGTCAGATTCTGTGTTATTCTCTAGACCAGTTCCTGGGTGTTGATGACCAAGGACCTCACACCCCAGATTAGGAATTCTGTATATCATTTGTGTTATTCTCTAGACCAGTTCCAGGGTGTTGATGATCACGGACCTCACACCCCAGATTAGGAATACTGTATATTATCTGTGTTATTCTTCAGACTAGTTCCAGGGTGTTGATGACTACGGAGCTCACACCCAATACTAGGAATTAGCTTTACCATCCAGTTATCCTTCAGACTAGTTCCAGGGTGTTGATGATCAAGGAGCTCACACCTATAGACTAGACATTGTTGATTATTTGTTATGACCTTCTGCTTTCCTAACCTCTCTTCTGATCTCTGATTTGATTTCACTATTTCTGATACTCCGTTGCCAAACCTTGCTTGCCTTATGATTCCGAATCAGTCTCTTTCCTCTGTATCTGATCTGTCTGTCTGTTGCCGTCCTGGCTTGTCCGACCTCGAGAACTATCTCCTCTGTTTAGAGATAGTTCACAGATCTGTCAGTGACACTCCACCATTGGTGTCACTCACACTCTGGTCCTTCCCTCTCTCAGCCTGACTCCTCCCCTTGGGGAGCCTCAGGCCGTTGGAAGGAGCCTGTTCTTTGGGCAGTATCTCTTACTGCCTTGCACCGTCTATACGGGTGCTCTCCTCAAAGTATTACTGTTGCACCAAACACTCATATTACTCAGGTGTCCAGAGGTTAGAGATATATCTGATTATCGGTGATACTGCAGATCATCAATAATCGGGTATATATCTGTATTCTCGGTGATACTGCAGATCACCGATAATCAGATCCTCTCTGTGTTACACCGATCGTTACAGAACGGCAGACCAAATACAAATGGACGCACTCACCGGCCGTCTAGGCACACTTACCACTTCGGTGGATAACATCAACCAAGTGCTGGGTAGTCACCGGGCGTTAATTGACGCTTTGTCCGGGTCTTTACAAACCCTCCAGACGGCTGTGGATGAAGTGTGATCTCCTCCTAGCACAGACATACGGATGCCTGTACCTGAAAAATTTTCCGGTCACAGATCTGACTTCCGAAATTTTAGGAGTAGAATGTTATCATACTTTCAGTTGAGACCTAATTCTTCAGGAACTATGGCCCAAAGGGTTACATTTATTAAAACTTTGTTATCAGGTGATTCCCAGACCTGGGTGTACAGTCTGCCCGACGGAGACTTGGCCCTAACCTCTGTAGAGGATTTTTTTTTTTTAAAGATTCTTTATTTATACAAAAAGTTTTACATATAAATACATATAAACCATATCCAGTCATATTCTATATTTCACTATTAATACCTTTCATCTTTCCAGCCCTTTGTCTAGAGGACCAATTCCTTCCAGGTTTTAGGGCTCTCCGGATGACTAAATCAGCAGAGAGCGCTTACGTTTATCTCAGGTTCGTATTATTACTAATCTCCCCTAATTTTTACAGATAATCTCAGGATTCATTCATTCATTCCATAATCCCCCCAGGCTTCCTCATTCATTTCTACATCCAGTCCACACATACTTCCTTAGTCACTTCTACATCCAATCCATGTGCCTTCCTCACACACTTCTACTTCCAAAGCAGGCTACTTCCCCCCTTCAATCAGGAATGTGGGGAGTGGGGGAAGGGTCCCGGGGAAGCGAGGGAGCAAGGGAAATGTCCCAAGAGTCCAATTGTTGTCCCCTTGTGAATGCCCTGGTCCTATGTCTCTTTATTCTTGCTCATCAGGAGGATATATTCCTCAGTTTCTGTAAATGATTTCCACCCCGCCCAAATCTCCTCCATCCGTAATTCTCCATCTTTATTTTCCTGGACTAGCTTTTCCATCCAGGAAATATAGGTTACCTCCTTCAGCCATTCTCCAATTGATGGGGTATGCGTTGTTTTCCACCATCTAGCTATCAGCACTCTTGCTGCATTTATTAAGTGTCTTACTATCATATTCTTATATTTTCTAACACTATAAGAGTTTGCATGCAGGAGGTAAAAATCTGGGTCCTTAGGTAATACCAATCCAGTGATTTTCTCTATGTATTTTTTAACCTCCATCCAGAACAATTGGATTTCCTGGCAGGCCCAAAATATATGAAATAACGTCCCTCTCTCCAACCCACATCTCCAGCATCTCGCATCAGAACCCCCAAATATCTTACTCAGTCTACTGGGCGTGAGGTACCATCTACTTGCTATTTTCACTCCTGACTCCTGAATTCTTGTGGACATTGAACTTTTATGCATGAAGTACAAAATCTTCTTCCACTCACTGTCAGTGTACTACTTCTGTAGGTCTCTCTCCCACTACACCCTCCACCTCCTTGTGGGATCTTCTTCAATGTTTAACAAATTATAAATTCTAGAGATGGATCCTCTACTCTGTCCCCCCTCACTACACATCTTCTCAAAGGGCTTTAATTCCCTGGAGAATTCCTCCTTCGTGCCCTGCGATCTGAGAAATGATCTAAATTGTAATAGACTCCATTGTTCTATTCTATGGTTCTGCATGGTCTCCCTAAGCACCAGGAGGGGAACCCATTCCCCATCTTTAACCAGCATATAGGCCCTAACTTGCTGCTGGCCTCTCCAATGTATATAAGCTTTTTTATTGCATCCCGGTGTAAATCCAGGGTTGTTCAGTACTGGGAGAAGAGGGGAGGGGCGGTTTATTAATTGGGCTCTGCGTGTATACAGGTGTAATGTTTCGAGGGAGTTCTTAAGAAAACAACCCACAGGATGTGTTATCGTAATTTTCTGATTTAACCATGGGGTCCCTGTTAGGGGTGTGTTTAGGAGATTTTGTTCCATTTCCACCCATATTTTATCATTTTTTCTATGCCAGTCTGTTATCCTATTTAAGGCAGCGGCTGCGTGATATAGTTGCGGATTTGGGACCGCTAATCCCCCTTCTTCTTTGGACTGCGTCATAAGCTTATATCTGATTCGTGGTGGTCTGGCATGCCAGATAAATCTCAGGAAATCCCTTCTCAGCGTATCAAAAAAGGATTTTGGGACTTTGATTGGTAGGGATTGGAATACGTGTAACAGTCTCGGCATGACATTCATTTTTAGGATGCTGATTCTGCCGAACCACGAGAATTCAGGCCTATTCCATCTGGTCAAATCTTTTTTCACTTCTTGTGCTATAACTTTATAGTTGCTTTGATATAATTTCTGTATGTCTGACGAGACATTTATTCCCAGGTACTTCAATGTAGGTGTTACTAATCTAAAGGGAAAATTTTCCTTTAGTTGGTCTATCTCCCGCTGTTCCATCGCTACCCCTAGAGCCTCACATTTAGCCCAATTAATCTTAAATCTGGACAATCGTCCGTAACGTTTAAATTCAGCCAGTAAACAAGGTAGGGATACCTTAGTGCCGGTGAGAAAAAATAAAAGGTCGTCTGCGTAAGCGGCGAACTTATGCATCCTGTTCCCTATCTTTACTCCTCCTATGTCTGGATTTGCTCTAATTGTTCTCAGAAATGGTTCTAGTGTCAGCACGAATATCAGCGGAGAGAGGGGACATCCCTGCCGGGTACCATTAAATATCTGCACGGGCTCGAAGGGGACCCCATTGACCCTGCTCTTTGCAGTTGGCGAGGAGTATAGAGCCATAATCCTGCTCATCATATTTTCTCCAATGCCTATATGTTTGAGGGTTGCTCCTATGAATTCCCAGTCAACCCTGTCAAATGCCTTATCGGCATCTGTCGAGAGGCACATGACAGGGGACCTGGCTACCTCAGCTGATTGCATCAGCATCACTGCCCTTATAACATTGTCTCGGGTCTCTCTTCCCATTACGAAACCCGCTTGATCTGGATGTATCAGGTCGGGAAGCAGCCCTGTCAGACGCGTGGCCAGTACATGGGCAAAGAGCTTCAAATCTACATTGAGAAGCGCAATGGGTCTATAGCTGGCGCAAAGGCCAGGGTCCTTACCTTTTTTCAATATTACGGTTACCAGAGATTCCAGGGAGTCCCTGCCAAAACGTGCTCGTCTGTCCCCTCTCTCCACCAGTGAATTCATTACCTCCGTCAAGTATGGCGCCAAAGTATCTTTGTAACATTTGTAATATTCTGCACTAAACCCATCTGGGCCGGGTGCCTTACCAGTCTTACAATGAGTTATGGCCGCTTTTACTTCCTCTAAAGTGATAGGCTCCTCTAGACTCCGTATATCTTCCTCATTTAATTTTGACATCCCCAATTCTCGTATATAGTCCATCATCTCTTTACGTCTTTTATTCCTATTCTCCTCTATTTCCTCTTTTCCTATACCGTATAATTTCTGATAGAAGTCCTTAAAAACTCTGGCCATTGATTCATTTCTATGATGTTTATTGGAATGATTGTCGATAATAAAGGGTACATAATTGGCTTGTTGTTGTTGCTTAAGAGCTCTGGCCAGTAATCTCCCTCCTTTATTACCGTGTTCATAGAACGTTTTTTGGCATCTTTGGAGTGCATATCTAGCTCGCGAGAACATTAGCGTTCTATATTTTTCTCTTTCTGCTGTTAACTCTTTAAGTATTTCCTCCGTCCTAGTTCCTTTATGTTGTCTTTCAAGTCTTTCGATATTTAGTAACAGGTCTTTTCTAAGTGTCTCCCCTTCTCTCTTTAATCTACTTCCCTCCTGAATTAAATTGCCCCTTATTACACATTTATGTGCTTCCCATAAGGTCATCGGGGAGATTTCCTCCGATCTATTTAATCTGAAGTACGTATCTATATTATTTAATAGCCTATTTCTAATATCTTCTTTTTGCAATAAATAGGAGTTCAGTCTCCATTGAGACTGCTTATACCTTTTTGTTTCTATATTCATTTTCAGGAATACAGGGGAGTGGTCTGAAAAAGTAGTGCATCCTATAGAGGAGTCCAACTGCTCAGAGAGCAAATTGTGCGAAATGAAAATATAATCAATATGTGAATACATATTATGAGGCGGAGAGAAGTATGTATAGTCCTTGGACGCAGGGTGCTGAAGGCGCCATACATCACAGAGTTGCCTATCCTGGAGTGACTTCCTGCCTCTCTTAATTCCCTTGTATGTAAGAAAGGATTTACCCGAGGATGAGTCTATTACTGGCTCCAGGGTGAAATTTAAGTCCCCCCCAATTATCAAGGCCCCCTCCGAAAACTCATCAATGGCTCTCATAAAGTGTTCCAGGAAATCCAGCTGTTTACTGTTAGGCGCGTAAAATGTACCCAAGGTCATCTTCCGTGCGTTATATACTCCCTTTACTAGCAGGAATCTCCCCTCTAGATCCCTATATACTTCTTCTTCGTCTAAGGAGACTCCTCTAGCAAATACTATGGCGACCCCTTTTTTTCTTTGCGTGTTCCACGCTACTATAAATGGCCTTACCTTCTGTTAATTTAGGGTGCTCAGGGTTTTTGAAATGGGTCTCCTGTATAAATGCTATTTTAACCCTTGATTTGTGCATCTCCTGGAGTAGAGAAGACCTTTTCTCTGGCTTATTAAGACCTCGGGCATTCAGGGACATAATGTTAAGGTTGATCTTTGCTCCTTGACCCTCGCCTCCCTCGCCCTCCACCCGCACCCCCCTGTCCCCCGCCACCCCCCACCTCTCCACCCCCCTCCCACTCACATACACTCACTTCAGATGTATACCTCCTAGGGCATACTATCTGTCTGTCTTTAGGGTGGAGATTATCCACCTTTGCCTTTTCACCAAAGGCTTTTGAGCCTCGCACTCTCTTTCCGTAGGGTGATCTCACATACTTTTCCCTACTTCTGTTGGGCTCTCTGCCCCCGCGGACCATATGCTACTAATGGCCCAGGGACCGGAGAACACTGCCCGTCTTTACCTCCCTCCCCCTGATTAACTGTGTAATCTTCTGACTCAGATCTAAGAGAGAAAAAGGGGGGGGGGGGGGACAAAGGGTCTCGTATAGATTCCTATTCAGTATCTTAGTATTATATATAGATTTCTCAACATATGGGAGGCATGGTTCCCCCCCATGTTGATATCAATAAGCCAACATATATACTTGAAACATCTTACATATGGGGTGTAATCCTGAGTATTATAGATATACTCTTCTATTGGCAGACGTCGGGCAGAGGGGTCCCCTTAATTCCCCCTAAATTCCTAAATGTGTATTATCTCCCCCCATTTCCCTTCAAGTCAATTCTCCTCTTACTCTCCCACATAATGTGTTATTTTCGTGCACCTGTGTATTTAATACTATGGTATATGATCCTTCCTTCTTTTATCTTCCAACTCCCTCAGTGGTTCTGAGCCCTCCCCACCCAAACATATATGTGTACACCCCGTGTCCTGTTATTACTCAGTAATCCTCTCCTTCCACCTGCCAGTAGGGGGGATTCTTATCTGTTATTTCAACAGCCCCTTCATTACATTAACATCCCGGAACTTATAAGAATAGTGATATTAAAAATAAAAAAATAAAAATAATAATAATAAAAAAAAAATTAAAAAAAAAAAAAGGATGAGATTTTTTTTCCCTTCCCCTCTTTCCTCCTTCCCTTTGGAAAATCATATTACTCTAAACCTCCTTCCCGTTCCTATATTTCCTATGTAGCTTCAGGGTAGTTCAGGGTTTTTGCAAGATGGCCCTTAGATAACAGGGTTCCAATTTGGGTAATATTCATGAGCAAATTTATTGTAGCAATAGAGTATAGGATGGGGCATCCCAACCCTCGTCTCCTCCCACTCCGGTACCACTATCAATTTAAATTCCTACTCTAAGAAATGGTTTATATTTTATGTTCCCAGAGGTCTATGTTTTAGCCTTATTGGTTGCCTGTATCTTCCGGCCATCCCAGTGCTACTTATGTTCGATAATATCATCCCTTTCCTCCTTCCATTCTTATGTGGCTTCGTTTAGTTTGAAGTGCTTTCAGGGTGGCCCTTGGGCATCAGGGTTCCAATTTCTTTCCACTGTGTATAGTAGTGGTCTTCAGAGGATCTATCATAATTATGAAGTATGGGGTGAGGCCTTCCAACCCTCATCTCCTCCCTCCCCGTTGTTATTATCTATTATAGTCTCCACTATAAGTATGATTTAACCTCCTTGCCGGTCTAAAAAATCCGGCAAGGAGGCAGCGCCGCACTTTTTTTTAATTTTTTTTTTCTAAATCATGTAGCGAGCCCAGGGCTCGCTACATGATAGTCGCTAAGCGGCGGCATCCCCCCACCCACTCCGATCGCCTTCGGCGATCAGAGTATGCAGGGAATCCCGTTGAGAACGGGATTTCCTGCAGGGCTTCCCCGGTCGCCATGGCGACCGGGCGGGATGACGTCACCGACGTCATAGACGTCGTGACGTCAGAGGGAACCCCGATCCGCCCCTTAGCGCTGCCTGGCACTGATTGGCCAGGCTGCGCAGGGGTCTGGGGCGGGGGGGCGGCTCGGCGCGGCGGGTAGCGGCGAATCGGCGGCGATCGCGTACTACACGCAGCTAGCAAAGTGCTAGCTGCGTATAGGGAAAAAAAAATTATGCAAATCGGCCCAGCGGGGCCTGAGAAATCCTCCTGCGCAGGTTACCCCGAGCTGAGCTCGGGATAACCGGCAAGGAGGTTAAGTGATGGTATTTCTCATCTTTCTCCTTCTTTTTAGTCCCGCAGATCTAAAATTTGACCTTATTGGTTGCCTGTGTCTTCCGGCCACCCTGAGGCTGCATTTGTCATATAAGGTGAACAGACCTAGGAGCAAATATATAGAACATATACGATATAAAACAGACATGTAAGTTCTAAATTATAAATTCAGGCCTGTCCCCGTTCGAATTATTGGATCCTGTCAGGATCTGTGACCTTATTCTACGTTAAGGAAGAAAAGAAAAAAAAAGAAAAAAAAATTATATTGTCCATGGGTTTCCATGTTACTTCATATCCAAGTCCAAGATGCATCTACGTATTATTTATCAAACATGTTTCTAGTTACTATAATCTTGCGTGGCTAACCTACTTGCTTCATTCATCTGATGGCGGCTGTCTGGGTCCGGATTTCCCCCTTTAACCGACTAATCGGTAACCAAGTGTCCCTCCATCCCCCCAGCATAATTCTAGTGTTAAATCTCATATCTTTTTACTATTTTCTTTCAGTGCATCCCTGCCCCCCCCCCCACATATCTACCCTAATTGTGTCCCTATTTATGTGTCCTTTTAACTCACCCTCAACCTATTTAGTGTTTAATGAGTACGTATGTACTCCTTGAAAGTGTTATTAATCCTGTCCTTCTAGCCGCCATCAGTGGGGACATTTCCCTGGATCCCACTCAGAAACTGTTGTGCTCCAATCTTTTGGATTATTCTCATATTGAGGGGAAAAAAAATTTCCTCTTCTCAGTTCTGGATGATACAGTCATTAGCATAGTCACTTATGACCTCAGGACTTTCTTTCAAGCATGTTCACATCTGGATCCCAATCTGGAATCTCCACTGGTGCAATCGCCAAGAACGAGAAAAGATCCGGAAGATCTCTTGGGTGCCTTAAAAAATAAGATCTCTGATTTTTCTTAACTATAAGGCTGAACGGAAAACCCCATCTATATTGTATTCTCTCTTTTTGTAGAGCTTGTAGCAGCGGGCGGAGAGCTTTTCTCTGTTGCAATGTACTGGGAGCTAAATCTTGGAAAAGCTGCACCTTATGCGTCTCACACAGAATATTTTCCTGGGTCCTTGCAGCCTCCATTATTGCCTCTTTCTCATGGAAGTGATGTAAGTGACAAATGATGTCTCTTGGCAATTCCTCTGCTTTGGGGGTCTGCCTCAGGGCTCTATGACATCTCTCAAACTTTATTAATTGCTCTGTGGGTCGGCCAAGTAGCTTATTGAACAGCTGCAGGAGGGCTGGTTGTAGATCATCTGGCCCATAGGATTCAGGTAGCCCCCGAATTCTAATATTTTTCTGCCTGGATCTATTCTGTAGGTCTTCAACTTGATATCTCAGGGACCCGCAGTAGTAAGACTGCTTATCTCTGTCCTCCCATAGTTTTGTGGTCAGTGTCTGTAAGTCAATTACAGCTGCTTCTAACTTGGCCACCCTGTTGTTTGTAGTTTGCAAAGCTTCACGGAACATTTCCAGTTCAGTCTTAGTGGTCTCAACTATCTTTTCTGCTTGCTCAGCTAGATCTTGTTTGGTAGGCAGAGTTTTTAAAAATTGCCAAATGTCGTCTAGATTCCTTTGGCCCTTTTGCGATCCTTCCAGGGGATCAGTCGTGTGGGACATTGTCTGCGGCTTCTCTGTCTGTTTACTGGCCCCCCCAGTTTTAGGGAAAAAATCTCTGTGACTGGTTTAGGCTTTCATCTGCCTCATCCTTTTTTCTATTACGGCCAGTCATTTTTTATTGCTTTATAGTGTACCTTTCTAATATGGCAATCAAAACAGTGGAGTCCCAGCTTAGGGAGAGCTTCTGACCTGTGTTATAGCTTTAGTTTAGGCCCAGCCTCCGCTCCCAGAGCAGCCCACCTCTCCCCTAGTACCAAAAAATACAGTTCAATAATAAATATCGAGGACTTATGGGGCTAGTTTTCACTCACCACCTCTTCTGCCTCGATCTCTCTAAGTGATACTTCTCCTAGATGCTGCTCGTCTGTGTCCGTGCTTCAGCAGCGTGTCCTAGTCTGGCAGCGTGGCCCGGCTTGCTCTGTTGTCAGCTCACCTCCTCCAGTTTGCGCGCAGCGTTCTTGGCTTCTGTTTGCGGAGCATATGCTCCGCTTTCCGCAGTATACCCAGAGGGGGGGCCAGGTCTTCAGTCATCTCTCGAAGGTCCCGGACGGTCAGGTCTCAGAACTCCCCACCGTGTCTCATCAGCAGCGGGAGACGCCGATTGCAGCTCTCATGGGGAGGTACGGAACACGAGCAGGCTCCGCCCTACGTCATCTCGTCAGCACGTCCTCCCTCCCAGTAGAGGAATTTTTTAAAGCCATGGCTATAATTTACGATGATCCAGACATTGCCTCGACTTCTGAACGGAAGCTCAAACTGTTCAAGGCAAGAGTCCGGTTGAAGAGTATGCTGCTGAATTTAGGAGGTGGTCAGTATCAGCCAGGTGGGATACCTTTGCCCTTCTATATTGTTTCTTATCAGGGTTGTCAGGTAAGGTCTCCGATCTTATGTTAAGTCAGCCTGAACCTAAGTCCATCGATGAGGCCATTTCATCGGCCATCAGAATAGATCGCCGGCTGCGCTATCAGAGACAGACCCGGGGTAGGAACTATGTGAGAATGGTATCCCACGCTGTGCCCCTGTGACTCCACCTCCTCCCGTTTCGCCTCCACCTGAGCCAATGCAGATTGGTCGGTCAGAATTGTCTCAAGTGGAGCGGAAGCGCAGGATAGCAGAGCAGCTTTGTCTTTATTGTGCAGAGGGGTTTCATAGAGTACAGAATTGCCCTAAGAAATTGGGAAACGCTACTGCCTAGGAGTAGTTGGGGGTAATACCCTAGGCGTGCAATTTTTACCCCTAGATGATAAACGTTTGCTTCTTCCTTGTACTATTTCATGGGAAGATAAGTCTGAAGTCACTGAAGCCTTCATTGACTCAGGCTCAGTGGCTAATTTTATGGATTACGAATTTGCTAAAAGATTGGGTATTTCGCTCACCCCGGTAAAACCTCCTATTCAAGTTACGGCAGTAGATGATTCCCCTTTGCAGGGTAACAGTCCTCTGTCGCAGACTCCAGAGGTGGGAGTCACTATCGGGGTGCTGCATAAGGAGAATTTGTTTTTTTTTGTGTTACACATGACAACCTCCACGATCATTCTTGGCATGCCTTGGTTACAACTTCACTCCACTCAGATAAATTGGGCCACTGGTTAGCTAACGAGCTGGTCGTCCCATTGCTTTCATCATTGTTTAGCGAAGGTAACCTTGGGCCAGACCAAGATTCACATGGAGGGAGTACCAGATCAGTATTCTGAATTTTCAGACGTGTTTTGTCCCAGATCAGCCGATAAACTTCCTCCACATCGCCCTTTCGATTGTCTCATCGATCTCCGGGCTCTGGTTGTATGCCCCCTAGAGGTCACCTCTACAATTTATCTGGGCCGGAAAAGTTGGCCATGCAGGAATACATCCGCGAAAACTTAGCTAAAAGATTCATTCGCCCTTCCCGGTCACCTGCTGGAGCAGGTTTCTTTTTTGTTAAGAAAAAAGACGGAGGCCTTCGGCCATGCATTGATTATCGGGGTCTGAATAAAATCACAGTAAAAAATCGCTATCCATTACCTTTGATAGACGATTTATTCACTCAGGTCACCAATGCTAAGATTTTCTCAAAATTGGATTTGCGGGGTGCATACAACCTAGTACGGATCAGAGAGGGCGATGAGTGGAAGACGGCCTTTAACACACCCGATGGGCATTACGAGTACCTGGTGATGCCCTTCGGGTTGTGTAATGCTCCGGCCGTCTTTCAGGAACTCATTAATGAGGTGTTCAGGGAAGTTTTGGGTAAATTTGTCCTGGTATATCTAGATGATATACTAATCTTCTCAGCTAACCTCTCAGAGCACAGGGCTCATGTCAGATTTGTGTTGCACAAGCTAAGACAAAACATGCTTTATGCTAAGTTGGAGAAATGCATTTTTGAGGTAACATCTGTCACCTTTCTGGGGTATATAATTTCTACCTCGGGCCTTTCTATGGACCCTGCCAAAGTCTCTGCTGTCCTGGAGTGGCCTTCAGTGGGACTGAAGGCTCTCTAGAGATTCTTAGGGTTCACGAATTACTATAGAAGGTTCATAAAGGGGTACTCCACAGTCATTGCACCCCTCACCAGTCTCACAAAGAAAGGGGCAGATACCAACCACTGGTCCCCCGAAGCTCTGGCTGCTTTCTCCACTCTGAAAGAATTGTTTTGTTCTGCACCCATTTTGAGGCATGTCGACATCTCCTATCCCTTTATCGTAGAGGTGGATGCCTCAGAGGTCGGGGTGGGGGCTGTGCTGTCTCAGCGTTCTGGGTTGCAGGGAAGATTACACCCGTGTGCCTATTTTTGGCGTAGGTTTTCACCAGCAGAGAAAAACTACGATATAGGCAACAGGGAGCTCCTAGCCATTAAATTGGCCTTTGAAGAATGGCGTCATTGGCTAGAAGGAGCAGAACATACGATTACAGTTTACACTGATCACAAAAATTTGGAATACATTGAGGGGGCTAAGAGATTGAGCCCCCGTCAGGCTCGGTGGTCACTGTTTTTCTCGAGATTCATATTTGTAATTACGTATACTCCAGGTAGTAAAAACATTAAAGCAGATGCTTTATCCAGATGCTTTGAGCCAGAGACAGCACAGTCCTCAGACCCAGAGACTATTATCCCACAGAAAGTGGTATTGGCTGCCACAGAGACCTGGAAGAACTGGATGGAGACTTTAACCCCCCTGACGGTATAATTCCCGTGGCTGCGCAGCCGCGGCAGGGTTTCTTTCACTTTTTTTTTTAGCATGTAGCTAGCATAGCGCTAGCTACATGCTTCCCCCCCCCTCCCCGCGGCGTTCGCCTGTCCCCTCCGATCGCCGCCGGCGTTGCTTGCCCATACGGAAATCCCGTTCTGAAGGGGATTTCCTTGAGGGCTTCCCCCGTCGCCATGGCGACGAACGGAGTGACGTCATCAACGTCATGGACGTCGTGACGTCACAGGGAGTCCCGATCCACCCCATAGCGCAGCCTGGCGGCGATTGGCCAGGCTGCGCAAGGGGTATGCGGGGGGGGGGGGCTGTTTCCCCGGCGGGTAGCGTCGCATTGGCGGCGGGCGGCGGCGATCAGACCAAACACGCAGCTAGCAAAGTGCTAGCTGCGTGTTTGAAAAAAAAATTATGTAAATCGGCCCAGCAGGGCCTGAGCGGCACCCTCCGGTGGCTTACCCCGTGTCACACACGGGGTTACCGCCAAGGAGGTTAAGTCCCTTCCAGCAGGATGTCCCTGAGGGAAAACCTGAAGGGGTGATGTTTGTACCATTGCCGTTTCGTCTCCAGATATTGCACATGTTCCACTCCCACAAAAATGCTGGACATCCTGGGGCCTCCAGAACACAGGACCTTGTTGCTAGGTGTGCTTGGTGGCCTTCTTTGGCAATTGACTGCAAGGAGTATGTGAGAGAATGTGCAGTATGTGCAAAAAGTAAACCTTCCCGTCTGGCACCTGTGGGAACATTGCAGCCTTTGCCCACCCCGAGTGAACCATGGACCCACTTGTCCATGGATTTTGTGGGTGAGCTCCCGAGGTCTGAGGGCATGTCGGTCATTTGGGTGGTGGTCGACAGATTCAGTAAAATGGCCCATTTCGTGCCCCTGAAAGGACTCCCCTCGGCCCAGGAGTTGGCCGATCTTTTCATCATGCACATTTTCCGGCTACATGGCATTCCGGAAAATATAGTGTCAGATCGGGGAGTCCAATTTGTTTCTAAATTTTGGAGGGCATTCTGTCATCAATTGGGCATGGAACTGTCGTTTTCGTCGGGCTACCACCCACAGACCAATGGTCAGACCGAGAGAATTAATCAGTCACTGGAACAGTTTCTAAGGTGTTATGTTACGGATGCGCAAAATGATTGGGTCAAGTTCTTGCCGTTTGCAGAATTTGCACACAATAATTTGAAAAGCTCTTCCTCTGGATTCTCTCCATTTCAGGTGGTAACTGGAAAGTTGCCTAAGTTCTCCCCACTGCCAGTAGCTTCTACTCCGTTTTCAGCTTTGGAGGCTTGGCAAAAGTCATTTAAGAACATTTGGGGAATCGTGAAAGAGAATCTAGAGAAGGCTTTTCAGAGTCAGAAAGGTCAAGCTGACAAGAGACGTTCCATAGAGTGGAAGTTCCGGCCAGGTGACTTGGTCTGGGTGTCCACTCGTCATTTGGCTTTAAAACAGCCTTCGCCCAAGTTAGGACCCAGATTTGTGGGTCCTTTCCCAGTAACCAGGAAAATCAACAATGTTACTTATGCCATTGACCTTCCTGCCAGTATGCGTGGTGTGAGATCGTTCCATGTGTCCCTGCTTAAGCCAGCAGTGCATGTAGATTCCACTCCTCCTCCCCCTGTGATGGTGGATGACCAACCTGAGTATGAAGTGGAAAAGATTTTAGACTCACGTATTGTACAGAACTCAGTACAGTTCACTGGAAGAGTTATGGCATTGAGGAAAGAACATGGGTACCTGATTGTCGCATGCATGCGGATAAATTAAAGAAGGAGTTCCACGCCCTACATTCCGAGAAGCCGGGTAGGAGCTGTCCGGAGTCCACTCCTCAGGGGTGGGTACTGTGAGAAAACGCGGAAAAGCCGCCGTGGGTGCTCAGAGCAAGGCGGCTGATTCCGCGTCCAACGCGGCAGGTTGCGCGCGTGGGCCTGCATCTGCTAGCATGACTGAACGCGGAGGAACCGCCGCATGTCATGAGAACAAGGCGGCGGATTCCGCGTCCGACGCGGCGGTTTGCACGCATAGGTCTACATCTGTCAGTATGGCTGAACGCGGAGAAACCACCACATGCTCTGATAGCGGTGCGGCTGGTTCCGCGTCCAGCACAGCAGATGGTTTACAGCACATGTCTGGTGTGGCTGGAACTGATAGTCCACACAGGTTCAGAAGGACGCGCGCGCGCTCTGAGAGGCAGAGCTTTTATGACAGCCAGAAGGGAGTAAGCTGACCAAGCCGGTCAGCTGACAATTCTACCAGTTCCCATTGGTCCAGCACTTAGGGGAGGTGCTGGAGAGCGCTATAGTATATATACTGGGTGCTGGTCATTTCTCTGGTGTCTGCCATTGCGATCACTACGTGGAAGCACTCAGACCTTTTTGTCAGATTCTGTGTTATTCTCTAGACCAGTTCCTGGCTGTTGATGACCAAGGACCTCACACCCCAATTTAGGAATTCTGTATATCATTTGTGTTATTCTCTAGACCAGTTCCTGGGTGTTGATGACCAAGGACCTCACACCCCAGATTAGGAATTCTGTATATCATTTGTGTTATTCTCTAGACCAGTTCCAGGGTGTTGATGATCACGGACCTCACACCCCAGATTAGGAATACTGTATATTATCTGTGTTATTCTTCAGACTAGTTCCAGGGTGTTGATGACTACGGAGCTCACACCCAAGACTAGGAATTAGCTTTACCATCCTGTTATCCTTCAGACTAGTTCCAGGGTGTTGATGATCAAGGAGCTCACACCTATAGACTAGACATTGTTGATTATTTGTTATGACCTTCTGCTTTCCTGACCTCTCTTCTGGTCTCTGATTTGGTACTTCGCTATTTCTGATACTCCGTTGCCAAACCTTGCTTGCCTTATGATTCCGAATCAGTCTCTTTCCTCTGTATCTGATCTGTCTGTCTGTTGCCGTCCTGGCTTGTCCGACCTCGAGAACTATCTCCTCTGTTTAGAGATAGTTCACAGATCTGTCAGTGACACTCCACCATTGGTGTCACTCACACTCTGGTCCTTCCCTCTCTCAGCCTGACTCCTCCCCTTGGGGAGCCTCAGGCCATTGGAAGGAGCCTATTCTTTGGGCAGTATCTCTTACTGCCTTGCACCCTCTATACGGGTGCTCTCCTCAAAGTATTACTGTTGCACCAAACACTCATATTACTCAGGTGTCCAGAGGTTAGAGATATATCTGATTATCGGTGATACTGCAGATCATCAATAATCGGGTATATATCTGTATTCTCGGTGATACTGCAGATCACCGATAATCAGATCCGCTCTGTGTTACACCGATCGTTACAGCCCCCCTGCAGTGTTAGGGAGTCGTGCCTTGAACTCCTTACTGAATAGATACTTGACCTAGCCAGGATTTGAACCCTGGTCTCCTATGTCAAAGGCAGAGCCCTTAACCAGTACACTATCCAGCCATTCCGCGGAATCCAGTGACCATCCCTAATACTGAGTACAGCTAGATCCTAAGCATCTTCAGATTTCACTATGAGGCTCCCCACACTGGCACCCTGGAGCACCCACATCACCCGATATTAGGTTGTGTTTCTAGAACGTACAGGTGATTTGCTGTTAACCACTAAAGTCGGCAGCCATTAACATTAATGTAAAAAATGCAAACATGAACTTCTGACAAAAAACCTTGCATTAAATGTGAACGATGAACGGCCCAAGTGCACTGGGAACTGTCCACCGGGGAACTGTTCGGCCATCACTAATCACTAATCATCAATCTCTTTTTAGCCTGGATTGTTCTTGAAGATTTAACAAAATGTTAATGGCTACGAAAGTATTTCTACCTCTTCAACAGATACTATATTAACCTTATTCACGTGAATATCTGTGTGCATTCAGCAAATGCTACTCACTAATAGAAACTCTAGGTCAAAAGGCCACTGCTTTGCTCATCATCTTGGAAAATAAAACTTTTTCCCATGACAGCTACAGTTATATAAATAGAGAGGGAGTAAGATCCCTGTCTGCCTCATGCACATGATGATGATAACTTTGCATGCAAAGCCTAATGCTTGACCATGATATAGGCTTACTAAAAACTTCTACCCTGGTGACAGTCCCAACAATTTGTGGAACGGATATGATTTGAATCAGTACTTGCCAAGAGTATTGGAAAACTCCCTCCCTCGTTCATCTTGCGGGTAACAGGTGGTGACATACAGCAAACGTCTATACTTCTTGAAGAGGATGGAGTCCGTTGGCATCAAAACACAGTGTCATGTTCTTCCTAATCTCTCTCCTGTAGGCAGATCATTGATCTGGAAGGAATGAAGAGCTGCCACAGAATGCCTGAAGATGAAGTGTCAAGTAACACCATCCTGGGGGTCACTGGAGGATGAGCCGTTCATCCATGAACCTTGTGCTCCATTTCAGTTTTCTTACCTTGACCTAATATCTGTAGTGGAAAATGTAAATGCCATTAATGCATCTGCGTAGCTTTCTGTGTGCAGAGATTAGCCGTCACACATACATGTAAGGTGGACCAACCATTTTTGTGTAAATAATTTGAAATTTACAAATCACAATCACTGTAGGATGAATCAGTGGGTTTAGTCAGCTTGCATTACTGAGGAAGTATAGGTCCAGAGCGCAGATTGTCTGCGCAAGCCGGGCTATCTTTGGTCTCATCTTTTTTATTAAATCTAAAGGCACGTACCCACTATGCGATTTTACCAATGACCAGCGAATTTTTGAGCAACGAGCGATCATTTCCACGATCTTCTGATGTGAGTACAGGCACCCGATTAGGTGAACAATGCTTAGCGGCGCGCGGCAATAATGGCCATCACGGCAGATTGGATTTTTAACGCGCCCGTTGTGTGCCGTCACGTATACCAGCCGGCAGGAGGCTGGATCGGCGGAGTGCTCTTCATCATAGGACATCTTCCTGGGTCGCAAGGTGAGTATTCAGCTTTGGTCCACTCTCCTACTGGATAAGGCTGTCCTGTCCATGGCAGCAGGGCTTTTATGCCTGGTACACACCATGCAATTTTCTATCAGATCAACAGGTCAAATTTCCTGCAGGTTTGTTCAGGCCTTCATTTGTTTTTACAGTCAATTTTCTTAGCACTTCTGTACAAAATTGATTGGAAAATCAGAAACCTGATCGGACATGTCGGAAATTATCAATTTGTCCTGTCAATCTGATGGGAAATTGCATGATGTGTACCAGGCATTAGGTATGGACCTATGTCTTCCGCTAACTTGATACTGGAGCTGCATCTGGAACTTCCTGACAGATTTACTGTGCAAGGTATTTATGACACTCTGTTATTGAGATCTTGTACACTGTTTACCCAGACGCTGAGTTATGTGCAGCTTGACTTTGAGAAGCTCCAATCCATGTTATGTCCATACCTACTCTGCTAGTCTTTGCTCTAATACAAAGCTTTATTTGTCATGTGCATATGCTGGCCTAACCAAGATAGTCAGATGTCACCTGTAGGCTGATGACACAGAGGATCCACTGTCCTCCAACAAGTCAGGGCTTTAAGAAAATGATCATATTTTAGGTTCCATGCAGGTGTGAGTATGAAATGTTTGAGCTAATTAGAGTTTAGTGATTTGCATTGGAGAATACAAACATTTGCATATAAATTCATTTCTGAAAGCCCCCAAAAATAAAAAAGTGTCAGTTACAAATTATTCATATTCAATGCCCAATCAAATGAAACGTCAGAGTTTTTCTATAATGGTACACTTTCTCTGAAAAAACAAATGTAGCATGGACATATAGTTACTCAGGTAAATTAAGTTATCTTCTACCCTGGGCCTGTTCATGCATACTGCAGTGCACAACAGCTTGCACACCACTCTGCAGTGCCCTCCCATTACTTTTATATGCCCCCCCCCCCCCCCCAAAAAAAAAAACATTTGGTCTGGCTGTATTTTGATTTGCTGGACAAAGTGGCCCAAACTCCTTTGTACTAAACTGTGAAAAAATGTATTTTTCTATGGGCTGTTTTGTATGTCACATGATCATGTTGAGCGGCTTGTCAAGGAAGGATAGGTTCCTGAATTGCTTGGTGCTGAAAACTTATAAAGCTCTGTTATGTAAATATTGGCCTTGTAAAGTTACACCCTGATCCACTCCAATACTACCCTTCACAACCCCGGCCAGATTTCTACAGAGGCCCCATAGCCCACAGCCTGGAAAACTTGTTACCCAAGACGGGAGATTGGACATGGCAGATCTGCACATAGAAGATCAGGCTGCCCAATGTGGGATTGCACATGTCAGAGGGAAACTTCTGCCCAAGGAAAGGGGGTGAGGGGGCTTATTAGGGAAGAGAAGGGCTGGTGTAAATGAAAGAGGGGGCTGCTGCTGCACATGGAAGAGGGATGCTACATACAGATGGGCATTAATATACATGGAAGAAAGGGATGAAACAAGAACATTTGTCTAAGGGAGCAAAGCATAAAGAGCAAAGTGCAAGTGTGTCTTTCTTTGTACCCCAGTGTGGGCAGGAAAGAGGAAGCATCCCAGTTAGGGACCAGCACTGGCAGTGCGTAACTACAATTGGCGGTGGCGTGGCAGTGGCGTAACTACAATTCATGGGCACCCCCAGCAAAACTTTCATGGGGGTCCTCCAATATTCACACCCCTTCCTTCGTCTCCCCTTGGTGCCCTTTACGGCCTTGGGGCCCATCTTGCAAGGGTCTTAAAACAAGTGTGGCCATCGTGACCTTCACACCCATAACAAGTGTAGCCACAAAAACACCTGATCTGAAGGATAGACTAATGTAAAGCAGGAAGTGAAGGTTAGAAGTTGAGGCCCACCACAGTTCTGGGTCAACCTGCTTTCCTATAGTTGCGCCCCTGACCAGCACTAAGGTGTGGACTGTGTTTAGAAGGCTGTTATTCTACAAGGCCAAGTCAGCATTTCCATCATAAAGCATTGCAAGTTTGGAGAATTCCCAGGTGTTCAGGAGGATATTTAACCATACATGCCGTCCTCTGTAGGAGCTTACTAAGTCCTCCTGTGACTGTTCTGACTTTATGGCAAAGTGGAGATTTACTTTAAGTTTATATTGCATTTATGATTTGCTCTGCACACCTGGCCCATACAAGACTTGATAACAGCTTCATAATATTATGTTATTTTTTCTTAAATAGCCATCTTTAAAATGTATAAAGAGAATGTAAAATCCCCTTAGAAGTACTGCAGAGACGTAAAGGACGGCTTTCTTGGCTTTGCTTGTTAATGAAATTGGATGTATGGAGTTTACGGTTCCAGGAACATGCTTGCCACACTCTGCAGATATTAAATATACAGAGAATGACTGGAAAGGTGATCTGTATTCTGGCTGAGCTGAGGAAAGCCATACCCATCCCATTAGGTTTAGTGCTGGAAATGGACCATAGCATATTAGCAGCTGCTTGTGTAATCTTTACAAGGCTTCATTCTCACACACACACAGCCAGAAAACTTACAAAATAGTCCAGTCAAGAGGGCATGTTTAAAATGACCCATCACATTTTCCTATTATTGAATGAGATTTGTAGAGCAAGATATCTAAGCATAAAGGGTACCTAAAGTGATATGTAATATGATGAAATAGATGTGTGTATGTATAGTCCCAATCCCTCTTAGAACTTGGCTGTGTTATAGTTTTTATTTTATTTTCACTGTAATGGTTATAAATCCAGGTCTGAACATGACAGTTTTTCTGCAGTCAAACTGTAGTGTAACTCTCACTATTAATTTATTAGAGCTGATGCAACTGTGTGGTTAAAGCGGTATTGCCGGCCACAAAATCAAATTCCATTTACCCACTGCTCTGTGTTTATTATTCAGTCCACAGCATGACCCTGCATTGCAAGCATTCCAATATAATCATATATGTGTCTGCTGTAATGAATCTTATCTCAGTCAGCCTGGCTCTATTCTGGTACATTGCCTGAGAGAAGGAAACTTCTTATCTCTCATCCCACATTCCTGCTCACTGAATGGTTGAGAGCAGTTCAGTGTGACAGGCTGAGGCTGAAAAGGTAAATACACCTCACCCCTCTGCAGAATCTGCTGAAATACAGTCTATGCTATACTCACATGTGTTTACAAAGCAAGCTAGATATGACAGTGCGGTTTCTAGGAGAAAAAAAGAGTATTTGAGAAAATTAAATCACAATTGGATTTTAGTCAGAGGCAGTAAAGATGGAAAATGCCTGGGAAACGGTTTCATTAAATATACTATATAAAATTCACTGAAAGCAAAATGTGGAAAGTACAATACATTTGTTATGTACCTAGAACAAGTCTTTATCTACTTATATAGGTTGTTTTTTTCTGGGGTAGTATGGCTGTCCCTGCTGCTTTAAGAAACAGAGAACAAGTTCAAGCCTGTGAGGGAGCTGAAAAACAATTGTTGTCATTCAATCATGCCATACAGCTATTGATTTTGCTGCCTGATTGATCACCCAATTCAATAATTTTATTGAATCAGATAAACATTGGTGCCGTAACAAGCATACCTTGTATATGATTCGACCAATTTTAGGCCAAAATTTGTCTAAAATACAAACAAGGATTACCTAAATCACAAATTCAAGTGTGCCTTCCTATCATTGATGGCCAATACAGAATATCAGATATCTCAGTTAGTTACTACCAAAGCAGAACACTTCTCCAGATGCTTTTTAAAAGGTTACATGTCACATATTTATTGGAAAGTTATGCTGTTTCGGGTGTTTGGCACTCAGTTCCTGCTGAAAGTGATCATGCCACATCTTGTTGTGACAACGCGCTCCATAAACCCTCCATTGCCCCGTCTCAAGTAGACCATATGGCCTGCCACCAATTAAACACACTTATAAACCTCAGTGCTCTCATATCTCCTCCTATGGCAACACATCAGACTGATTCCCAAACACAGGTGTGAAAGAAAAGTAATGCATAAACAAAGTCATTGCCAAGAGCAACCAGCCAGCCAGCTTTTGGTTGTTAAATGAACCAATGAGCATAAATGGTTGTTGAGGGCAATGTTACTCCAGTTTAATTTGCACTTGGCTATGTAAATCAGCCCCACTGTCTTTTCTCCTTCTTACATAACAGGTGCTGCAGATCACTAACCTAATTGAATCTCATCTTGACAGGCAGCCATTCCTGGAATATGTACTGAGCAGGGAACTAACTGCTGAGTCAGATTATGAGATCTCCAGGATGTCCTGGACAGTTGATATAGACAGTAGGGATGATCGGAACAGGCGATTTCCGATATCGCGGTAATTCCGCATTCCGCTGTAACCAAATTCCGTCACTGCTACATTCCGGTGGATCCTCAAGGTATTCAGTGGAATTCCGCATTCCGGCGGAACCATTTCCACAATGTTAAAGGGAACCAAATGGATGTTTCCTTTTAAACAAATAACAGTTCCCTGGCAGTCCTGCTGATAACTTTGGCTTTAGTGGTGACTGAATCACAATCCTGATTACAATTTTTTTTGGAGCAGCAGGAGTTGTTGTAGGCCATGGATCTAGAGGTGGTTCCACGTCAGTCATTACAATTTTTGTGTGGAGCAGCAGGAGTTGTCGTAGGCCATGGACCTAGAGGTGTTTCCACGGCAGTCATTACAATTTTTGTTTGGAGCAGCAGGGGTTGTCGTAGGCCATGGACCTAGAGGTGGTTCCATGGCAGTCATTACAATTTTTGTTTGGAGCAGCAGGAGTTGTAGGCCATGGGATCTAGAGGTGGTTTCACAGCAGTCATTATAATTTTTTTTTGGAGCAGCAGGAGAAGTTGTAGGCCAAAAGCATAGGGTTAGGATAGAATATAACGTGGGACAGCTGCAAAAGCTGCATTTTTATGATATTAAAATGCAAAAATATGCAGCAGAGTTTGAGAGGGAGACCATTTGAGGCTTAAAAAACAGCAACATTTTTATTTAGTCTGTCTAATCTTCATCATGAATCAGTGAGAGGGGCCTTGTAATTTTCACTGATCCATGACTCATGATTCATTTTAATGAACGTTAGTATGTCCACATTGTCTGTGGACAAATGGGTCGGTTGGTTGGTGACCACCCCACCTGCAGCACAAAATACTCACTCAGAAAGAACACTGGCGGCGGGGCATGCAAGAACCTCCAGTGCATACTGAGCGAGTTCAGGCCAGGTATCCAGTTGTTTTGTCCAATACTCCATGGGGTCATTAATACTCTCCATATTGTCTGGAGCACTGGCCGACCCCAAGTAATCATTCACCATACGGGCCAGCCGCTGGTGGTGCTGCTGCTAGGAGTATCTGGCATTGGCTGATAAAATTCCTTCAACATACTCAGCAGGTTCACAGATTGGCTATTGGTGCTGCTGCGGGGAGTGGGACCACCAGACCTTTGCTGAGTGTGATGAGGCTTGGTAGCTTGGGCCCGGGATACAGGTTCAGGAAACGCATCTTCTACCCAACGAAGAAGGTCATCCCGGATGTGGCTCACCCTGGCTTCTGCTTGGGAGGGGGGTATGAACTGCCACATTTTCCCCTTGCTCCAGGGATCTAAGATGGTGGCCACCCACATGTCAAGCCTTGATTTTAAAGTTTTAATCCGGGGGTCCTTATGGAGGCACTGGAGCATATGCGCAGCCATAGGGAAGAGATGTCTGCCATTAATCACCTCTTCCTGGCTGTCAGAATTGTCATCATGCTCCAGATCCACATCAGAATCTTCTTTCCACCCCCGGACAATGGGCTCTTCTGCTTCCACAAGCTCTGCCTCCTCATCCAGGACTTGAGCATGTTCACTCACTCCCCCACTTGACTGACCACTGTTCAGTAGGGCTTCCTCCCCCTGTCCAAGCACTTTGTCAAGAGCCTTGTCCAGCATGAAGACAATAGGGAGCACTTCTGATATGCTGCAGTGCTTCTCACTGACCAATTTTGTTGCCTGCTCAAACGGCTCCAAGACTTCGCACACCTGTCCAATCAGCTTCCACTGGTCCCCAGTAATGTAGTCCAGTTGCCCTGTTCTGGAGGAAGATGTCTGAGACAGGTATCGCCTGACCGCCATTCGCTGCTCCCACAACCTCTCCAGCATGTGGAGGGTGGAGTTCCACTGCGTCGGACAATCAGAAATAAGCCTGTGCTGCGGCAGGCTATGGCGGCGCTGCAGCAGTTTCAAGGCCACGGTGGCGGTTGCAGAGTGACGGATGTGGGCTGACACTTTTCGTGCTGAGGCCACAGCGTCCTTCAACCCATCAAAAGTTTGTAAACATTTCTTGACTACAAGGTTGAAGACGTGGGCCAAGCAAGTTAAGTGAGTGTAGCCACCTTCAGAAATGGCGGCCAGCAAGTTTCAAATGGATGCCAGAAACTGAAAGATGACTATAAGAAGCGTCTCAGTGCAGTCATTTTAGCCAAAGTGAAATAATACTAACAATAGGGGGGTAGGGTGCCCTACATTTTTCCCAAGTTATTGCCTTTTTAACAGGGGTGAGCCTGGGGTGCCTGGCACCGGGGTGCAAGATTTTCTCTGGCGCCTATGGGAGTGGTTAAATTAACTGCGCCCAACCACATACCCACACCCATGTCCTGCCTAATCACACCCACACCTTCCACCTCTTTACGCATGCATGTGATACCCCATTCCTACCCCTCTTCCATGGGCTTGCTCCTGGCTGGCTTTGGCTTCCTGCGAGTCTGCTAGTCTCGGGACTGACTCAGGCTGAGAGGCTCTGCGAGTGTGACGCAGTCACACACTGCGTATTTATGGCTGCCTGCGGCCACCCTACTCTCGCTCGCTGACGTCGGCTCCTTCCCCCTGCCAAGCCCAAGGTGGGCTGACTGTATCTTTCCCGTTGCGCCACGCAGCCTGCCAGTGTTGCCACCCTTTCACGTTATTTTTTACTGACAAATACCTAAAAATTTACTGACAAAAGATTATTTTTACTGACAAAATTTCCCCACTAAATGCACATAAGAGACTGCTTTTCCCCATGTAAATGCACATAACAAGAGACCGCTTTTCACCAGTAAATGCACATAACAAGAGACCGCTTTTCACCAGTAAATGCACATAACAAGAGACTGCTTTTCACCAGTAAATGCACATAACAACAAGAGACTGATTTTCACCAGTAAATGCACATAACAAGAGACTGCTTTTCACCAGTAAATGCACATAACAAGAGACTGCTTTTCACCAGTAAATGCACATAACAAGAGACTGCTTTTCACCAGTAAATGCACATAACAAGAGACTGCTTTTCACCAGTAAATGCACATAACAAGAGACTGCTTTTCACCAGTAAATGCACATAACAAGAGACAGCTTTTCACCAGTAAATGCACATAACAAGAGACAGCTTTTCACCAGTAAATGCACATAACAAGAGACAGCTTTTCACCAGTAAATGCACATAACAACAAGAGACTGCTTTTCACCAGTAAATGCACATAACAAGAGACTGCTTTTCACCAGTAAATGCACATAACAAGAGACTGCTTTTCACCAGTAAATGCACATAACAAGAGACTGCTTTTCACCAGTAAATGCACATAACAAGAGACTGCTTTTCACCAGTAAATGCACATAACAAGAGACAGCTTTTCACCAGTAAATGCACATAACAAGAGACAGCTTTTCACCAGTAAATGCACATAACAAGAGACAGCTTTTCACCAGTAAATGCACATAACAAGAGACAGCTTTTCACCAGCAAATGCACATAACAAGAGACAGCTTTTCACCAGCAAATGCACATAACAAGAGACGGCTTTTCACCAGCAAATGCACATAACAAGAGACAGCTTTTCACCAGTAAATGCACATAACAAGAGACAGCTTTTCACCAGTAAATGCACATAACAAGAGACAGATTTTCACCAGCAAATGCACATAATAAGAGACACATTTTCACCAGTAAATGCACATAATGACAAACAGCCAGTGTCCCCAGAATATAAAGCCAGGGATATATGTGCCCAGTATATGTAGGCAGGGGTATATGTGCCCAGCATAGGTAGCCAGGGGGTATATGTGCCCAGCATAGGTAGCCAGGGGGTATATGTGCCCAGCATAGGTAGCCAGGGGGTATATGTGCCCAGCATAGGTAGCCAGGGGGTATATGTGCCCAGCATAGGTAGCCAGGGGGTATATGTGCCCAGCCTAGGTAGCCAGGGGGTATATGTGCCCAGTCTAGGTAGCCAGGGGGTATATGTGCCCAGTCTAGGTAGCCAGGGGGTATATGTGCCCAGTCTAGGTAGCCAGGGGGTATATGTGCCCAGTCTAGGTAGCCAGGGGGTATATGTGCCCAGTCTAGGTAGCCAGGGGGTATATGTGCCCAGTCTAGGTAGCCAGGGGGTATATGTGCCCAGTCTAGGTAGCCAGGGGGTATAGGGTCCCCGTTTAGGTAGTTAGTGACAGGAGCGCTCCCCTCCCCTCTAGCCGCTGCCGCCGCTCCCCCCCTCACCTTGCCGCAGCTTCAGACCTCAATCAACGGGCGACCCGACCAGTAAGAGGGCACTGGACGCACCCGCTCTATATGCGGAAGTGATGTCACTTCCGCATATCAGTGCGGCGTGCTAGGTCCTAGCGCCCGCCCGCCTGATCGAGGTCTGACGCGGTGGCGCCGGCGGCTAGAGGGAGCAAGTGAGCTTCGGCCACAGGGGGAGAGCGGCGGCCGGGCGGCGCCTCTCAGAGGCAGGAGCCTGGGTCCCTTGCACCCGCAGCACCCGCCCAGGCTCGGCCCTGCTTTTTAAACACTTCTGGACCAGTGCGGTTGTCCCTCCTCTCTTTGAAAAAGCAGAGTAACACCCGCAATACTAGTAGGGTCATTTGAGGGGGTTCTCCGTCCCTCCATATTCACCATCCTGATGATGGTACCACCAAACATGTACCTGGGCTAAGTATCCTCCTTTTCACAATTTATTTTTTCTTATGTTGCACTGTGTACTTTGTTCTATGGCCTTTACAGTGTCAAATACACATGGTTCACTGAATGAATGCTGCATCTAGGTTTGCTATTGCACTTGCAATGTTTTATGTAGATGTGTGCTATTGGACACTTTCATATACAGCTGATCTATGCATGTGTGGTTTATCTATTGTTGATTTACGTTGCTTATTCACAATCCATAAATTGGGTTGTATTGTATTGCATCATAACCACTGATTACCTGGATTCTAAGTCACACAGGGATCTCTCTGATCTCGTGTGTTACTTTATATTACCAGCTATAGATACGAGTGGTACTATGATACATACATTTGCATCTGGTTTATTCTGAAGTGGAACAATTTTATGGGATTGTATTTTAATTGTTTTTATTTTCCTTGCTTTCTAATGAAGTGTATACTGTGAGACATTGTAATAAAATTTTTTTGTACTTTTCAATATTCATGCATTATTTCATGAGTGGTGCTTTCCCTAAAGGGTTTCTGAACTTTTTTTAAATTGTCTAGTCTTGACCCTAGCAACCTCATTTACTGCAGGGGCTGCGGATAAACTTTTCTGATGCTGTACAATATAAACTCACATAAAGGAGAATATTAGCATTAATGTAAAGCATAGCGGAGATGCCGCCGCAACAGGGAGCGGCATGGTGGCTATCTCCGCGTCTCAGCCGGCCGTTTCCACCGCGCGGGTACATGATGGAATTGTGCCTGGGACTATGGTGAATGAGGGGGAGGCCGCCACAGCGCTGAGCGGCATGGCGGCTGTCCCCACGTCTCAGCCAGCGGCCTTCGCCGCGTTGTTACAAGATTGAACTTTGCCTGGTCCCTCAGTCGCACATAGACTGAGGTCTACACGCGCGTGCGCACAGACAGGATCTTTATGCAAGCAGAAGGGGAGTCAGCTGATCAGCCGGTCAGCTGACTCCAACACTGATCCTGATTGGCTGAGTGACTGGGGCGGTGCTAAGGAGCGCTCCCAGTATATATAGGACATGCCTGTCAGTTGTTCCTTGTCTGCTGTTGCATATGCTACGTGTTAGCACTCAGACCCTTAGTCAGATCCGAAAGTGTGCTAGAACCAGCAGGAGCTGGGGATCCACACTGAGCCAGATTCTGTTGATAGCTTAACCACTTCCCGACCGCCCACTACACAGGGGCGGCGGGGAAGTGGAGCCCTGCAGGACGGCCTCACCCACAGAGGCGGCGGTCCATTTAAGGGCATGGGCGGAGCGATCGCGTCATCCGTGACGCGATCCTCCGCCGGCGCCTGTCACCGCTCGCTCGCCGCAACATCCCGCCGGCTATACGGAAGCGCACACTGATTTCTCCCCCCCCTGCCCCAGATCGCTCACAGCACCCATCAGACCCCCCCCCCTGCCCACCCCCCAGACCCCTGTTTGCACCCAATCACCCCCCTAATCACCCATCAATCACTCCCTGTCACTATCTGTCAACGCTATTTTTTTTTTTATCCCCCCCCCTGCTCCCTGCCCCCTCCTGATCACCCCCCACCCCTCAGATTCTCCCCAGACCCCCCCCCAGACCACCCCCCCCCTGTTTACTGTATGCATCTATCCCCCTGATCACCTGTCAATCACCTGTCAATCACCTGTCAATCACCCGTCAATCACCCATCAATCACCCGTCAATCACCCCCTGACACTGCCACCCATCAATCAGCCCCTAACCTGCCCCTTGCGGGCAATCTGATCACCCACCCACACCAATAGATCGCCCACAGATCCGACATCAGATCACCTCCCAAATCCATTGTTTACATCTATTCTCTCCTCTAAACACCCACTAATTACCCATCAATCACCCATCAATCACCCCCTATCACCACTTGTCACTTTTACCTATCAGATCAGACCCTAATCTGCCCCTTGCGGGCACCCAATCACCCGCCCACACGCTCAGATTGCCCTCTGACCCCCCCTTATCAATTCACCAGTGCATTAATTACATCTGTTCTTCCCTGTAATAACCCACTGATCACCTGTCAATCACCTGCCAATCACCTATCACCCATCAATCACCCCCTGTCACCCCCTGTCACTGCCACCCATCAATCAGCCCCTAACCTGCCCCTTGCGGGCAATCTGATCACCCACCCACACCATTAGATCGCCCGCAAACCCGCCGTCAGATTACCTCCCAAATGTATCGTTTACATCTGTTATCTTCTCTAAACACCCACTAATTACCCATCAATCACCCCCTATCACCACCTGTCACTGTTACCTATCAGATCAGACCCTAATCTGCCCCTTGCGGGCACCCAATCACCCGCCCACACGCTCAGATTGCCCTCAGACCCCCCCCCCCCCCCTTATCAATTCACCAGTGCATTAATTACATCTGTCCTTCCCTGTAATAACCCACTGATCACCTGTCAATCACCTGCCAATCACCTATCACCCATCAATCACCCCCTGTCACTGCCACCCAACAATCAGCCCCTAACCTGCCCCTTGCGGGCAATCTGATCACCCACCCACACCAATAGATCGCCCGCAGATCCGACATCAGATCACCACCCAAGCGCAGTGTTTCCATCTATTCTCTCCTCTAAACACCCACTAATTACCCATCAATCACCCATCAATCACTCCCTATCACCACCTGTCACTGTTACCTATCAGATCAGACCCTAATCTGCCCCTTGCGGGCACCCAATCGACCGCCTACACGCTCAGATTGCCCTCAGACCCCCCTTATCAATTCGCCAGTGCAATATTTACATCTGTTCTCCCCTGTAATAACCCACTGATTACCTGTCAATCACCTATCAATCACCCATCAATCACCCCCTGTCACTGCCACCCATCAATCACCCCCTGTCACTGCCACCCATCAATCACCCGCTGTCACTGCCACCCATCAATCAGCCCCTAACCTGCCCCTTGCGGGCAAACTGATCACCCACCCACACCAATAGATCGCCCGCAGATCCGACATCAGATCACCACCCAAGCGCAGTGTTTCCATCTATTCTCTACCCTAAACACCCACTAATTACCCATCAATCACCCCCTGTCACTGCTACCTATCAGATTAGACCCCTATCTGCCCCTAGGGCACTCAATCACCCGCCCACACCCTCAGAATGCCCTCAGACCCCAGCCCTGATCACCTCGCCAGTGCATTGCTTGCATCCATTCCCCCCTCTAATCACACCTTGAGACACCCATCAATCACCTCCTGTCACCCCCTAGCACACCTACCCATCAGATCAGGCCCCAATTTGCCCCGTGTGGGCTCCTGATCACTCGGCCAAACCCTCAGACCCCCTTCCGATCACCTCCCCAGTGCATGGATTGCATCTATTTTCCCCTCTAACCACCCCCTGAGACACCCATCAATCACCTCCTGTCACCCCCCTAGCACTCCTATCCATCAGATCAGGCCCAATACAACCTGTCATCTAAAAGGCCACCCTGCTTATGACCGGTTCCACAAAATTCGCCCCCTCATAGACCACCTGTCATCAAAATTTGCAGATGCTTATACCCCTGAACAGTCATTTTGAGACATTTGGTTTCCAGACTACTCACGGTTTTGGGCCTGTAAAATGCCAGGGCGGTATAGGAACCCCACAAGTGACCCCATTTTAGAAAAAAAAGACACCCCAAGGTATTATGTTAGGTGTATGACGAGTTCATAGAAGATTTAATTTTTTGTCAAAAGTTAGCGGAAATTAATTTTTATTGGTTTTTTTTCACAAAGTGTCATTTTTCACTAACTTGTGACAAAAAATAAAATCTTCTATGAACTCGCCATACACCTAACGGAATACCTTGGGGTGTCTTCTTTCTAAAATGGGGTCACTTGTGGGGTTCCTATACTGCCCTGGCATTTTAGGGGCCCTAAACCGCGAGGAGTAGTCTAGAAAACAAATGCTTCAAAATGACCTGTGAATAGGACGTTGGGCCCCTTAGCGCACCTAGGCTGCAAAAAAGTGTCACACATGTGGTACCGCCGTACTCAGGAAAAGTAGTATAATGTGTTTTGGGGTGTATTTTTACACATACCCATGCTGGGTGGGAGAAATTTCTATGTAAATGGACAATTGTGTGTAAAAAAATCAAACAATTGTCATTTACAGAGATATTTCTCCCACTTAGCATGGGTATGTGTAAAAATACACCCCAAAACGCATTATACTACTTCTCCTGAGTACAGCGGTACCACATGTGTGGCACTTTTTTACACCCTAAGTACGCTAAGGGGCCCAAAGTCCAATTTAGGATTTCACAGGTCATTTTGCGACATTTGGTTTCAAGACTACTCCTCACGGTTTAGGGCCCCTAAAATGCCAGGGCAGTATAGGAACCCCACAAATGACCCCATTCTAGAAAGAAGACACCCAAAGGTATTCCGTACGGAGTATGGTGAGTTCATAGAAGATTTTATTTTTTGTCACAAGTTAGCGGAAAATGACACTTTGTGAAAAAAAACTATTAAAATCAATTTCCGCTAACTTGTGACAAAAAAATAAAATCTTCTATGAACTCACCATACTCCTAACGGAATACCTTGGGGTGTCTTCTTTCTAAAATGGGGTCATTAGTGGGGTTCCTATACTGCCCTGGCATTTTAGGGGCCCTAAACCGTGAGGAGTAGTCTTGAAACAAAAATGACCTGTGAAATCCTAAAGGTACTCATTGGACTTTGGGCCCCTTAGTGCAGTTAGGGTGCAAAAAAGTGCCACACATGTGGTATCGCCGTACTCGGGAGAAGTAGTACAATGTGTTTTGGGGTGTATTTTTACACATACCCATGCTGGGTGGGAGAAATACCTCTGTAAATGACAATCTTTTGATTTTTTTACACACAATTGTCCATTTACAGAGGTATTTCTCCCACCCAGCATGCGTATGTGTAAAAATACACCCCAAAACACATTGTACTACTTCTCCCGAGTATGGCGATACCACATGTGTGGCACTTTTTTGCACCCTAACTGCGCTAAAGGGCCCAAAGTCCAATGAGTACCTTTAGGATTTCACAGGTCATTTTGAGAAATTTCGTTTCAAGACTACTCCTCACGGTTTAGGGCCCCTAAAATGCCAGGGCAGTATAGGAACCCCACAAATGACCCCATTTTAGAAAGAAGACACCCCAAGGTATTCCGTTAGGAGTATGGTGAGTTCATAGAAGATTTTATTTTTTGTCAAAAGTTAGCGGAAATTGATTTTAATTGTGTTTTTTCACAAAGTGTCATTTTCCGCTAACTTGTGACAAAAAATAAAATCTTCTATGAACTCGCCATACTACTAACGGAATACCTTGGGGTGTCTTCTTTCTAAAATGGGGTCATTTGTGGGGTTCCTATACTGCCCTGGCATTTTAGGGGCCCTAAACCGTGAGGAGTAGTCTTGAAACGAAATTTCTCAAAATGACCTGTGAAATCCTAAAGGTACTCATTGGACTTTGGGCCCTTTAGCGCAGTTAGGGTGCAAAAAAGTGCCACACATGTGGTATCGCCGTACTCAGGAGAAGTAGTATAATGTGTTTTGTGGTGTATTTTTACACATACCCATGCTGAGTGGGAGAAATATCTCTGTAAATGGACAATTGTGTGTAAAAAAAATTAACAAATTGTCATTTACAGAGATATTTCTCCCACCCAGCATGGGTATGTGTAAAAATACACCCCAAAACACATTATACTACTTCTCCTGAGTACGGCAATACCACATGTGTGGCACTTTTTTGCAGCCTAACTGCGCTAAGGGGTCCAAAGTCCAATGAGCACCTTTAGGCTTTACAGGGGTGCTTACAATTTAGCACCCCCCAAAATGTCAGGACAGTAAACACACCCCACAAATGATCCCATTTTGGAAAGTAGACCCTTCAAGGTATTCAGAGAGGGGCATGGTGAGTCCGTGGCAGATTTCATTTTTTTTTGTCGCAAGTTAGAAGAAATGGAAACTTTTTTTTTTTTTTTTTTTTCTCACAAAGTGTCATTTTCCGCTTACTTGTGACAAAAAATAATATCTTCTATGAACTAACTATGCCTCTCAGTGAATACTTTGGGATGTCTTCTTTCCAAAATGGGGTCATTTGGGGGGTATTTATACTATCCTGGAATTCTAGCCCCTCATGAAACATGACAGGGGGTCAGAAAAGTCAGAGATGCTTGAAAATGGGAAAATTCACTTTTGGCACCATAGTTTGTAAACGCTATAACTTTTACCCAAACCAATAAATATACACTGAATGGGTTTTTTTTTATCAAAAACATGTTTGTCCACATTTTTCGCGCTGCATGTATACAGAAATTTTACTTTATTTGAAAAATGTCAGCACAGAAAGTTAAAAAAATCATTTTTTTGCCAAAATTCATGTCTTTTTTGATGAATATAATAAAAAGTAAAAATCGCAGGAGCAATCAAATAGCATCAAAAGAAAGCTTTATTAGTGACAAGAAAAGGAGCCAAAATTCATTTAGGTGGTAGGTTGTATGAGCGAGCAATAAACCGTGAAAGCTGCAGTGGTCTGAATGGAAAAAAAGTGGCCGGTCCTTAAGGGGTAGAAAGCCCTAGGTCCTCAAGTGGTTAAAGTACTAATTGAATTGTATTATTTGTTATGACCCTCTGCTAGCCTTGACTACTCTTCTGTCTTGTGATTCTGTGCCTTTGCCTATCTGATCCAGTTGCCGACTTAGCTTATCCCTTACTCTGATTCCGTCTTCTGCCTTTGTACTGTATCTGTCCGTGTGTTGCCGAACCTGCTTGTCTGACTCTTCTGCCCTCACCAGTGAGCTTAGTCCTGGTGAGGGATTCTCAGTTTAGTAATCACCTGCTCCTCAGGTTGATAGCTGCAGTATAGTCTGATTCACCTGCTCCTCAGGTTGATAGCTGCAGTACAGTCTTAATCACCTGCTCCTCAGGTAGATAGCTACAAATACAGTCTTAATCACCTGCTCCTCAGGTGACTAGTTACTACGGTACTGTCTGGATCTCCTGCACCTCAGGTGATCACCTGCTGCAGTACAGTCTGAATCACTTGCTCCATGAGTGATCAGTATACATTGTCTTACTGTGCATCACCCGCTCCTCGGGTGAACCTATCACTACTCATCTGTGTCTCCAGCCTGCTGGAGTACTGATTACAGTGTTCTTTAGAGATACCTCCTTCTACCAGCTCCTCTGGGTTAATGGGTATCTCTATCTATATTTATTGTTGCACCAAACACTTATCTTACACCTGGGTGTCCTGTGTCTTGCTATACTTGCATTATTGGTGATTCTGCAGATCACCACATAATCAGGTATAACATCTGTATTGTTGGTGATACTGCAGATCACCTATAATCAGAAAATCTGTTCTTGCTGACACCGATCGTTACAATTAACATTGCCTTTTTACTTCTATTTGTAATATAATGTGGACACCAGTTGAGCAATGTTGACTTGTTTTGGGGCACTTTTATCTTTGTAATGGACCTGAGGAAGTCAGCAAAGACCTTGAAATGTGTTGTTGGCTGTACAATTGTGCTGCAAAAAAAATCTTTTCCAATATGTTGGTGTCGTACACAGGGCCGGTTCTAGACTTTTTGCTGCCTGAGGCAAACTTGTGAGGCTGCGCCAACCCAAATCCACCCTCACTCTCCCCCCCCCCCCCACCCCCAATCTACTCTTCTTCACTTAATGTTCTCAATTAGTAAGGGAACATATGCAACAACTTAAGACATAACATGCTGCAGCTCAACACAATAACACACTGGCTGGTTGTGAGTCTGTGACAAACTGCTCACTCTCAGCCAGTCGGCTGTCCTTCATTCCTCCTCACTCAGGACAGCAGTGCCACCTTCTCCCTTTTGCTGTGCAAGTTAAATGACACACTGCTGCTCTCCTGCCTCACCCTCCTCACTCACTGTCAGATACCTCACACAGCACAACAAGCTGCTTTTCAACATTGATGACCTCTTCACCTCGCTCGTTCTTCTCTCGCTTCTCTTCCTACTCTGACTACATGCTGTAAGTGTAAACACACAGAACAAGCCCCTGTAATCTCTGCACCTGATGCAAGTGTTTCACCTTGCTTCATGAAAGAACTAGCCCTTGTCGTACATCTCCAGAGGTAAGACACTTCTTAGTTTTATTTTTTTATATAGAGTATATCCACTAAATTTGGGTGCCTCCACCCCTCTGTATTCATGGTCCATGAATTGACAGTCATATGACCTCTGGTACTGACCTTTGGCCTAGTTCCTGGACTTTGTCCCTGTTTGGCTTTCAGGTATTTAATTGGTTTCCTAAGCTTCCTTGGATTTTATATCTTGCACCTATCATTTCTGAGGGAAACGGACGTCGGTTAGACGTGTCCAGTCTCTTGTTTGAGCAAGGGCTTGACTTAAAGGAGTTATCCGGGCATTATAAAGAAAATAAAGGCTACTTACCGGGGGCTGTCAATCATCGCCACGTGGGCCGGAGCGGACTGCGCAGTCGCAGAACTACTGCACCTGCGCAGTCCGCTCCGGACCACGTGGCGGTGATTGACAGCGCCGCTCGCGCAGGCGCAGTACAGAGCGACCTGGAGGTCACTCTGACGTCATCGCCGGGGACCAGGACGGAGCTCCGGCGAACGGCTGCGCGCAGAGGTGCGGCGAGGGAGGTCCTGGGAGCTTGGGACTGGAGGAAGCCCCCGGTAAGTAGCCTTTCTTTACAATGCCCGGATAACTCCTTTAAGCTGAAGAGCGTGGTGGAGATTAGGACATAGGTTCTGAAAGAAAACCGGTGATTGCCTGGGAACCTTACACTAAGATCATTTATGAGAAAATGTTTGTGAATCAACCCATAGTTTCCAATACGGAAAGTACATAAAATGATGGCCACATTTACCAGGAATTATTTTCATTTCCTATTTGAAACAGAGGATGGTCTTGTTAAGGCTGTTAAACCTCCTAAATAAAGCAATTTGTGGGGAAAAGAGGTGCCCAGGTGTGTATAAAATGGATTAACCACTTGAGGACTCAGCCTTTACCCCCCCTTAAGGACCAGCGCTGTTTTTTCCATTCAGACCACTGCAGCTTTAACGGTTTATTGCTCGGTCATACAACCTACCACCTAAATGAATTTTGGCTCCTTTTCTTGACACTAATACAGCTTTCTTTTGATGCTATTTGATTGCTGCTGCAAGTTTTACTTTTTATTATATTCATCAAAAAAGACATGAATTTTGGCAAAAAAATGATTTTTTTAACTTTCTGTGCTGACATTTTTCAAATAAAGTAAAATTTCTGTATACATGCAGCGCGAAAAATGTGGACAAACATGTTTTTGATGAAAAAAAACCCATTCAGTGTATATTTATTGGTTTGGGTAAAAGTTATAGCGTTTACAAACTATGGTGCAAAAAGTGAATTTTCCCATTTTTAAGCATCTCTGACTTTCCTGACCCCCTGTCATGTTTCATGAGGGGCTAAAATTCCAGGATAGTATAAATACCCCACAAATAACCCCATTTTGGAAAGAAGACATCCCAAAGTATTCACTGAGAGGCATAGTGAGTTCATAGAAGATTTTATTTTTTGTCACAAGTTAGCGGAAAATGACAGTTTGTCACAAAAAAAAAAAAAAAAAAAAGGTTTCCATTTCTGCTAACTTGTAACAAAAAAAAATGAAATCTGCCATGGACTCAACATGCCCCTCAATGAATACCTTGAAGTGTCTATTTTTCAAAATGGGGTCATTTATGGGGTGTGTTTACTGTCCTGGCATTTTGGGGGGTGCGGAATTGTAAGCACCCCTGTAAAGCCTAAAAGTAGTCATTGCACTGTGGGCCTCTTAGCGCAGTTTGGCTGCAAAAAAGTGTCACACATATGGTATCGCCATACTCGGGAGAAGTAGTACAATGTGTTTTGGGGTGTATTTTTACACATACCCATGCTGGGTGGGAGAAATATCTCTGCAAATGACAATTTTTTGATTTTTTTTACACACAATTGTCCATTTACAGAGTTATTTCTCCCACTCAGCATGGGTATGTATAAAAATACACCCCAAAACACATTGTACTACTTCTCCTGAGTACGGCGATACCACATGTGTGGCACTTTTTTGCACCCTAACTGCGCTAAGGGGCCCAAAGTCCAATGAGTACCTTTAGGATTTCACAGGTCATTTTGAGAAATTTCGTTTCAAGACTACTCCTCACGGTTTAGGGCCCCTAAAATGCCAGGGCAGTATAGGAACCCCACAAATGACCCCATTTTACAAAGAAGACACCCCAAGGTACTCAATTAGGAGTATGGTGAGTTCATAGAAGATTTTACTTTTTGTCACAAGTTAGCGGAAAATGATTGTTATTGGTTTTTTTTACCAAGTGTCATTTTCCGCTAACTTGTGACAAAAAATAAAATCTTCTATGAACTCACCATACTCCTAACGGAATACCTTGGGATGTCCTCTTTGTAAAATGGGGTCATTTGTGGGGTTCCTATACTGCTCTGGCATTTTAGGGGCCCTAAACCGTGAGGAGTAGTCTTGAAACCAAATGTTTCAAAATGACCTGTGAAATGCTAAAGGTACTCATTGGACTCTGGGCCCCTTAGCGCAGTTAGGGTGCAAAAAAGTGCCACACATGTGGTATCGCCGTACTCGGGAGAAGTAGTACAATGTGTTTTGGGGTGTATTTTTACACATACCCATATTGGGTGGGAGAAATATCTCTGTAAATGACAATTTTTTGATTTCTTTACACACAATTGTCAATTTACAGAGATATTTCTCCCACCCAATATGGGTATGTGTAAAAATACACCCCAAAACACATAATACTACTTCTCCTGAGTACGGCAGTACCACATGTGTGGCACTTTTTTGCATCCTAACTGCGCTAAGGGGCCCAGAGTCCAATGAGTACCGTTAGCATTTCACAGGTCATTTTGAGAAATTTGGTTTCAAGACTACTCCTCACGGTTTAGGGCCCCTAAAATGCCAGGACAGTATAGGAACCCCACAAATGACCCCATTTTACAAAGAGGACATCCTAAGGTATTCCGTTAGGAGTATGGTGAGTTCATAGAAGATTTTTTTTTGTCACAAGTTAGTGGAAAATGACACTTGGTAAAAAAAAACCCAATAAAAATCATTTTCCGCTAACTTGTGACAAAAAGCTAAATCTTCAATGAACTCACCATACTCCTAATTGAGTACCTTGGGGTGTCTTCTTTCTAAAATGGGGTCATTTGTGGGGTTCCTATACTGCTCTGGCATTTTAGGGGCCCTAAACCGTGAGGAGTAGTCTTGAAACCAAATTTCTCAAAATGACCTGTGAAATGCTAAAGGTACTCATTGGACTCTGGGCCCCTTAGCGCAGTTAGGGTGCAAAAAAGGGCCACACATGTGGTATCGCCGTACTCGGGAGAAGTAGTACAATGTGTTTTGGGGTGTATTTTTACACATACCCATATTGGGTGGGAGAAATATCTCTGTAAATGACAATTTTTTGATTTCTTTACACACAATTGTCCATTTACAGAGATATTTCTCCCACCCAATATGGGTATGTGTAAAAATACACCCCAAAACACATTGTACTACTTCTCCCGAGTACAGCGATACCACATATGTGGCACTTTTTTGCACCCTAACTGCGCTAAGGGGCCCAGAGTCCAATGAGTACCGTTAGCATTTCACAGGTCATTTTGAGAAATTTGGTTTCAAGACTACTCCTCACGGTTTAGGGCCCCTAAAATGCCAGAGCAGTATAGGAACCCCACAAATGACCCCATTTTACAAAGAGGACATCCCAAGGTATTCCGTTAGGAGTATGGTGAGTTCATAGAAGATTTTTTTTTTTGTCACAAGTTAGCGGAAAATGACACTTGGTAAAAAAAACCCAATAAAAATCATTTTCCGCTAACTTGTGACAAAAAGTAAAATCTTCTATGAACTCACCATACTCCTAATTGAGTACCTTGGGGTGTCTTCTTTCTAAAATGGGGTCATTTGTGGGGTTCCTATACTGCTCTGGCATTTTAGGGGCCCTAAACCGTGAGGAGTAGTCTTGAAACCAAATTTCTCAAAATGACCTGTGAAATGCTAACGGTACTCATTGGACTCTGGGCCCCTTAGCGCAGTTAGGGTGCAAAAAAGTGCCACACATGTGGTATTGCCGTACTCGGGAGAAGTAGTACAATGTGTTTTGGGGTGTATTTTTACACATACCCATATTGGGTGGGAGAAATATCTCTGTAAATGGACAAATGTGTGTAAAAAAAATCAAAAAATTGTCATTTACAGAGTGATTTCTTCTACCCATCATGGGTATGTGTAAAAATACACCCTAAAACACATTGGTCTACTTCTCCCGGGTACGGCGATAGCACGTGTGGCACTTTTTTGCAGCCTAACTGCGCTAAGGGGCCCAACGTGCAATGACTACCTTTGGGCTTTACAGGGGTGCTCACAATTTAGCCCCCCCCCCCCCCACATGACAGGACAGTTAACAAACCCCACAAATGACCCCATTTTAAAAATAAGACACCACAAAGTATTCCATGAGGGGCATGGTGAGTTTATAAAAAAAATTCTTTTTTGTCACAAGTTAGCAGAAAAGGATACTTTGTGAAAAAAAAACAAAAAACAACAATTTATGCTAACTTGTGACAAAAACAAAATCTTCTATGAACTCACCATGCACCTCACGGAATACTTTGGGGTGTCCTCTTTCCAAAATGGGGTCATTTGTGGGGTCTGTCCTGGCATTTTAGGGCCTCTGCAATCATTACATGTATGGCCAGTATTTCTGCTATACTCCTTATATTGGGCATACAGGTAGTGCATTCTGGGCTGAAAGGAAAAATGAACGGCAAACATCCCTTCATTCGCATCGATCAATGTGGATGAACAAATATCTGCCAAAAAATGTGAAACAAAAAGAAAAGAAAGAGGGACATAGGAGCTGCCACCCCAAAAATCCAAACCCACCAGCTCGTATGCCCAGGCAATCCTGATTTATTCATCCACATTGATCGATGTGAATGGAGAAATCATTGCTTGAGTTCTTTTTTGATACAAAGTGCTTGCCAAAGCATATGAATCCCCAACACCACACCTTGGCCCATATGCCTCGGCAAACGTATCTTTTTTACTGTGGAGGAGAAATCTCGTCCTACAGCGCTGCATGCACTGATTTTGTGTAACCTGACAGAAGCGCAATGCTTCTGTCAGGATGCACCATCAGTGCTGCAGCTGATTGGTCGGTCGGTCGGTCGGTCTGGATAGAAAAAAGAGAGAAGAAAAACAAAAAAAACAAAACAAAAAGGAGGGGAAGGCGTCCGCCTGGACATAGGAGCTGCCACCCCAAAAATCCAAACCCACCAGCTCGTATGCCCAGGCAATCCTGATTTATTCATCCACATTGATCGATGTGAATGGAGAAATCATTGCTTGAGTTCTTTTTTGATACAAAGTGCTTGCCAAAGCATATGAATCCCCAACACCACACCTTGGCCCATATGCCTCGGCAAACGTATCTTTTTTACTGTGGAGGAGAAATCTCGTCCTACAGCGCTGCATGCACTGATTTTGTGTAACCTGACAGAAGCGCAATGCTTCTGTCAGGATGCACCATCAGTGCTGCAGCTGATTGGTCGGTCGGTCGGTCGGTCTGGATAGAAAAAAGAGAGAAGAAAAACGAAAAAAACAAAACAAAAAGGAGGGGAAGGCGTCCGCCTGGACATAGGAGCTGCCACCCCAAAAATCCAAACCCACCAGCTCGTATGCCCAGGCAATCCTGATTTATTCATCCACATTGATCGATGTGAATGGAGAAATCATTGCTTGAGTTCTTTTTTGATACAAAGTGCTTGCCAAAGCATATGAATCCCCAATACCACACCTTGGCCCATATGCCTCGGCAAACGTATCTTTTTTACTGTGGAGGAGAAATCTCGTCCTACAGCGCTGCATGCACTGATTTTGTGTAACCTGACAGAAGCGCAATGCTTCTGTCAGGATGCACCATCAGTGCTGCAGCTGATTGGTCGGTCGGTCGGTCGGTCGGTCTGGATAGAAAAAAGAGAGAAGAAAAACAAAAAAAACAAAACAAAAAGGAGGGGAAGGCGTCCGCCTGGACATAGGAGCTGCCACCCCAAAAATCCAAACCCACCAGCTCGTATGCCCAGGCAATCCTGATTTATTCATCCACATTGATCGATGTGAATGGAGAAATCATTGCTTGAGTTCTTTTTTGATACAAAGTGCTTGCCAAAGCATATGAATCCCCAACACCACACCTTGGCCCATATGCCTCGGCAAACGTATCTTTTTTACTGTGGAGGAGAAATCTCGTCCTACAGCGCTGCATGCACCGATTTTGTGTAACCTGACAGAAGCGCAATGCTTCTGTCAGGATGCATCATCAGTGCTGCAGCTGATTGGTCGGTTGGAAAAAAAGAGAGAAGAAGAAAAAAAAAAAAAAAAAAAAAAAAGCAAGCAAGCAGCAAAGCACTTCAATAACATTAACTTTTTAAACTTTATTAAATATGTTCAAACCAAACAATAACATTGGTAACCAAATATTAACTTTTTTGCTTACCTGTTTTTTTTTTTTTTGTTTGTTTTTTTACCTGCGAGCTGAGGATAAACTTCTCCTCCCCCATGGGTCAATGTGCAAAGTGCAAATCGCACAGATATGTGGCGAAGTACATTATGCATTCTGTCCCAAGTGAAAGAAGAGGTTTCTGGCAGGCCAGTGTATTTGGATCTCTCAAAACCTGATGTTTGGGTTCACACTGCATACTGGCCTATCCGGTCGGTCGAGCCTGCCGCACCGTCTCGCCCAAAATAGATCTTCAGGGAATACCACAAGAGTAGCATTCGGCCTAGTAATTAACTGCGTCGCCGTAGACTAACATGACTTCCGGGCCGACCCAAATTGCCGCAGAAGTCACGCAGTAACGTAGGCATGCACTAGCGTTAAGTCAAGCACTTCCGGCGTAGGGGGGGACCGCAAAGTGTGACTTTTGCTAGGCAATTTGCCCTGACGCATCGCGCCAGTTTGAAATAGCACTGAGAGACCCTTGTGTGCCTACTGCTGTGTCTGTAGTTCCCTAGGTTCTAAAAGTGTGCCTTCTCGTGGTACCTCTCATAACACTCCCCTAGGCATAGGCCAGGCTGGTCAGGACAGCGGGGACAGTAAACGGGGGTGTCACGCCTTATTCCAGCCTTGCTGCAGACACGACATCTTTTTCTGGGGTTGCGTTGAGTTGGGGTACTGGGAATCGGGTAGGCGTAATGCCTTCCATGCAGCCGGCTAGTTGCATTTGGGGGTTGGGCTCTGTCACCTTCTGGATAGAGGAGTGCCGAAACAATGTCTTCCTGGAATTGAAGGAAAGATCCAGTTCTCCCAGCCTTACTGTAGAGAACAAAGCTGTTGTACATCGCCAATTGAATTAAATACACAGACACTTTCTTATACCAGCGTCTGGTTTTCCGGGAAATTAAATAGGGCCCTAACATCTGGTCATTGAAGTCCACCCCTCCCATGTTGGCATTATAGCTGTGGACGGCGAGGGGCTTTTCAATGACCTCTGTTGCCCGTGTAATTTGTACTGTCGTGTCTGTGTGAATGGTAGACAGAAGGTAAACGTCCCTCTTGTCCTTCCATTTCACCGAGAGCAAGTCATCGGTACACAAGGCGGCCCTCTCCCCCCGTTGAAGTCTGGTGTTAACGAGCTGTTGGGGGAAGCCCCGGCGACTAGGCCGCACGGTGCCACAGCATCGGATTCCTTCTAACTTTAAGTGCTGAAAGAGGGCCACACTTGTGTAAAAGTTGTCCACATAAAGATGGTACCCCTTCTGGAACAAGGGTGACACCAAGTCCCACACAATCTTTCCACTGCTCCCCAGGTAGTCAGGACATCCGACCGGCTCCAATTTTGAGTCTTTTCCCTCATAGACCCTAAAACGAGATGTATAGCCTGTGGCCCTATCACAGAGCTTATACAGTTTCAACCCATACCGGGCGCGCTTGCTTGGGATGTACTGTTTGATGCCAAGGCGCCCGGTAAAATGTACGAGGGACTCATCTACACAGATGTTCTGTTCAGGGGTATAAGCATCTGCAAATGTGGATGACAGGTGGTCTATGAGGGGCCGAATTTTGTGGAGCCGGTCATAAGCTGGGTGGTCTCTTTCATGACAGGTGTCGTTGTCATTGAAATGCAGGAAGCGCAGGATGATCTCAAATCGCGCCCTGGACATGGCAGCAGAGAACACGGGCATGTTATGTATTTGGCGTGTAGACCAATAAGAGCGCAATACATTTTTTTTAGTAATACCCATGTTGAGGAGAAGGCCCAAAAAAATTTTAAGTTCGGAAACTTGGAGTGGTTTCCACCGAAAAGGCTGGGCGTGGCAGCTTTTCGGATGGGCGGTTATAAATTGTGTGGCATATAGGTTGGTCTCAGCCACAATTAAGTCAAGGAGATCCTGGGTGAGGAACAGTTCAAAAAAGTCTAGGGCTGATCCTAGTTCAACTGTCTCCACCTGGACTCCAGACTGGGCGGTGAAAGGGGGCAGTATGGGTGCGGCGGGATCAGGGGAATGCCAATCAGGGTTTGCCAGCACCTCTGGAAAACCAATGGGAGTACGGGCCCGTCTACTTGGTGGCTGCGGATCGGATCTTAATTCACGTACCACCGAACCAGTTTCTACTTCCAGGATGGTGTCCGCCACTTCATCAGGGTCTTCTGCGGAAGTACTGGTGTTGATAGGTCCAGGAGATGCTGCGCTGCTGGTGCATGCCTCACCAAGAAAAATCAGATCAACGCCACTCTGCTGCCCTTGAGACTGATCTTCCGCCACCTGCAGTCCAGTGACATGGGGTGTGGTACGCCTGGCTCTAGCAGGGACCTCAACCTCGTCATCGGAACTATCGGTCAGAGAGCCACTGCTGTCTACAGGATCGTACTCTGAACCCGAAGATTCGTCGAATAAGTCGACCCAATCATCCTCATCCGACTGGTCCATGTACCTGTAGATGTCTTCATTGGAAAACCTCTTTTTTGCCATGGTGGCCTGCTAAATTTAGGAGGTATTCCTCTGAGACTACCCAGGAAAAGAGCACCTACCTAGCGAAAGGGAGTACTTGAGAGGTAGAAAGCTGTGGTCACTGAGTTTAGATAAAAAAAATCAAAACTGATGTTTACAGTGCCACAGCTTGTGTACAGTGTTTTTTGCAGTGATCAGAAAAAAGAAATTTCTGTCACTGCGGTGGGGCGGGCTGAACGCAGTGCAGGCGAACGATCAGGTCTGATCGGGCAAACACTGCATTTTTTTGTGGATCCTAGAGACCCTAATATAGATCTGACTGTGATCACTAATAATCACTTACAGATACTATATAGTACCAATGCTGATTAGCGACAGTGATGACGCTAATTAGTGACTGTGGTGCAGTGGGCTGAGCACTAACTGACACTAACAACCCTTTTGCTTAGCTAACTGGCCTAACTGTTTGTTACCACTAGTGATACTAAAAAAGTTTTTAGATCACTAGGATAGTGATAGTGATGGTGATGGGGGGGGGGTTCAGGGGGGTTGGGGATCAGAGAGCAATCACAAATAATCAAAAACAATCACGAGACAATTACAACACAATTACAGCAATCGGCGCAATCAAAGCCAATCACGGACCAATTGAATCCAATAACGTGACAATCAAAAACCAATTACGTGACAATTGAAGCCAATCACACGACAATCGATGCTAATCACAGGGCAAAACAGCCAATCAGTGGGCAATTGGCACAATCAAAACCAATTACGGGCAATTGAAGCCAATCACGCGACAATCGAAGCCCAATTACGTGACAATCGAAGCCAATCACACGACAATCGATGCCAATCACAGTGCAATTGAGACAATTGTAGCCAAACAAAGCACAATCAAGCCTTACAGACAGGAGATAAGATACACAATGGCAGGGGGGAGAATATACGCAATCAATGAACTAGGACGGTGTGGGGAGGATCGGAAGGGGTGGGGGGTGATCAGATACCCCTAAGGGGTAGTTGGGGGTCTAATCTGATGGATAGGAGTGACAGGTGGTGATAGATGGGTTATTGACGGGTGGTAAGTGGGTGTTTACAGGGAAAAACAGATGTAAACAATGGACTGCTGATGTGATCAGGGGGGGTGTCTCGGAGGGATCTGAAAGGGTGGGTGGGTGATCAGAAGCCCCTAATGGGCAGTTGGGGGTCTGATCTGATGGGGGGCAGTGGCAGGTGGTGACAAGGGATGATTGACAGGTGACGGATAGGTGATTGACAGCTGATCAGCGGGCAATTACAGGGAAGATAGATGCAGTATACCGGGGGGGGGAGATCTGAAGGGGTGGGGGGTGATCAGATACCCCTAAGGGGCAGTTGGGGGTCTGATCTAATGGGGGGCAGTGACAGGTGGTGACAAGGGATGATTGACAGGTGACTGATAGGTGATTGGCAGCTGATCACTGGGGAGATAGACAGATGCAGGGGAGATAGATAGGTTCAGTATACAGGGGGGGGGGGGGGGGTCGGGGGGAGATCTGGAGGTTTGGGGGGTGATCAGATACCCCTAAGGGGTAGTTGGGGGTCTGCTCTGATGGATAGAAGTGACAGGTGGTGACAGGGATTTATTGATGGGTGATATGGGGGGTGGTTAGGTCTGATCTGCGGGCTGCAGGGGGGTACAGGGGGGTGTCTGATGGGTGCTGCGGGTGATCGGGGGGTCTGTGGGGCTCCTAAGATGTGTGTGTGGGTGTGTATACTGTGCCTGCTCTCCTCGCTGGTGGTCGATCGCTAAGTGTGACCACCAGCGGGAGGCAGGCAGTATAATACAGTTTGTTACGTAAACAAACTGTATTATACCTGTTCTATTGGCCGATTTGAATTTTTACAGCCCGCCGGCGCTGCTGATTGGCCGGCGGGCTGAAGTCACATGGGGGCCGAAGAGTGTGACGTAGCGATCGCGCGGCTGTAGCCGCGCGATCGCTCATTAATTAGGCTGCAGCCGGCGACGCAGTACTGCGTCGCTGGTCCTGCAGCTGCCACTTTGCCGACGCACGGTATAAGCGTGCGGTCGGCAAGTGGTTAAAAACACAAAATTGGAAGATGAGGTAGCTCACCTCAATTACAAAAGCTTTGAGTCAACAAAGAATAATTTATTAAGCACAGGCAACGCGTCTCGCTGGTCACAGTCTGCTTCCTCAGGCCAATACAAGTGCCGATTAGTAAAAGCTGATCAGCATAGGGAGCCTCCCCATGCTGATTAGATTTTACTAATCGCCACTTGTATTGTGTTTTTAATCCATTTTATACACACATGGCACCCCTTTTCCCATAAATTGTTTTATATCACCCCCTAACATACCACGTCAGAGGGGTTGAGATAGACCACATGTGGTTTTACCATCAGTGGCACTGTCCCCATTTTTTTCCAAGGAGAGCGACCACATCTGGGTCCGGCTGGACCACCTGCTTTCTGCGGTCGGGTGCCCCTCTGCAACCCACCTTTGTGAGTATTTTTTTTTATACCTATTGAATTTTCCATTTGACCTTACATCCTGCACTACTGGGCTCCCGTTCTCTGTTTCCTGTTGTCTTTGTCTTTTGGGTGTCAAGACACCCCCACCACTTCACTCCTAAATAAAGCTTGTTTAAAAATGTAACCTGGATTCTGGCCACCTTTACCAAAGATCTCTGTTACGGTACTTTGCTTTTTAAGCATAGTTTTTCTGACACGGCTTGATATAACTTACCCTTTTCATAATAAGAAATATTAATCAAGCTCAGCATAACTGTACAGGCACAAGCTGGAGGGGCTGATCCTGATTGCAGGCAGCAATTACTTCATGGATCTCTGGGGAGGTAAACAAAGCGCGGGGTACGATTCAGGCGATTGCTTACAATACACACTACTTATCAGAGGCCCAACGCTGGACAATTCCCAGTATGAGGCTAAATCTATCATTCCTCATTTCAAACATCCTGAACGCATTCCTGCTGACTTCATTTCAACAAGGGTCATTTGTAAATGATGCCGTGATAAACTGATATGACACTTTCATTAATCTACAATTTTATGCAAGATTTTTTCTTGAAATTGTTCATAAAAAGGCGTATTTAAAGTGTAAACATTCAAAACAACAGAGATCTACAACCAAATGCCTCTGAAGCAAGGTAACAGATTATGTCCAGATGTGACTGAACTGAAATTCCCAGCATCCCTCATGATATGTATGCACACCAAAGAGGACATTGTGAAGGTAGCTTTGTTATCAGTAAATAATTACAGTCAGCAGAGCCTGGTTCTAGTAACAATGGGGTCCCTGGGCAAATTAAACTGTTAAACCAGGCCCCCATCAGCAGCATCACACCCAAAAAGCAGCATTAGGGGCCCTTTGTTACTGCTGAATCCACCCCTAGGGCCCCTCTGCCAGCTGCCCCAGATCACCTCACAACTTAACTATGCCCCACAGTGTCTCCAGCGGTGCAACATCTCACTTCATGTGCTCCCCGAATTCACTGGCTGCATCTTCTCTGTGCCCTGCTATTACGTAGTAACATGCACTGGGTCACGGAGTAGAAGCACTCCTGAAGGATGAAGATGAGTGTACAGAGCCGTAGACTGACAGAGGAGCGCGCCTGCTGGGACAGGTGAGGCGCTACTCTGCCAAAGGCATTGTGGGGCTCCGGGGAGCACAGTTAAGTTGGGGGAGTGACCTGGGGTGGGCTGGAAGCCAGCTCAGAGCTGAGGCAAATAAATATAAATTGAATATATAACAGGGTGAGGTAAAAATGCAGGTACCAGCACTGGTATAAATAACAAAAACTGAGACAAACCAGTAATAGCTGCTCAAACTGCAATATTTATTGACATAATGAAATAGTCAAAATACCAATCAAAATACCAATCACCCAGCATAATACACAAAATGGCAGTTGGTTCCCTACACTATTATTGCTAATATGTATATGCATGTGCTGCCATAGAGGTAAGCATACAATCTCTTCATGAATGTGTATTAACCATAAGGGCTGGGAACATTACATTATTCATAACCTATGCCCAGACCAAATGGGAAAAATATATTAGTACTAATAGGCATGTGGGCATAGGTTATGAATAATGTAATGTTTCCAGCCCTTACGGTTGTTGTGGGTGGTAAGTTTAAGTCTTGTTTTTCCTCTCAGTTTAGGTTTCCTTTCAATAGTGCTTCAGGGTGGTGAGAGTGGGCACAAAAGGCAGGAGAAAGGGGGGGAAAGGTGAATGGCCAGGCCAGCCAGGTGGTGGGTCAGCTAAGCACATATGTGGTGCTGTGTGGCGGGTGTCGCGATCTCTGGGTTTGCGGGTTCAACGGATATCGGGAAGAAAAACTCTTCCATTGTTGGTTTGACAGGTTTTGTAAACATGATTTCATTATTGGAACATTAATATGGATTGGGTAAATCCAACTTTGCTATACAGATTCTGAGCAGATGAGACGGAAAATCAATATCCATATCTGCCTTGCATTGGATCTCTACTGTCTTCCTAGCCATATGCAGAGATTGATTAAGATGTAAGGGGGCCTTAGGCAAGAGGATTTGGAGCCCCCTCATGGTCATTTTGGTAAGCTGAAATAAAGAAAGGCCAGAGAAAGTGGCAGGTGGGCTCAAAACCACTAAGCCCCAGGCACCTGCCTAGGTTGCCGGATGGATGATCCTGCTGTGGCCTTACATAAGAGTGCATCAGATTTGGGTCCGCCCATGCACAGACATATTTCTGAGCTATGGGGCTGATTACTTTCAATGCTCCAGAATGAGGCCGATTCAGTCTTGACATGTATGACAAAAGGAATAAACTATAAACAGATCACAGGTCTGATATATTAACTTGTTTTTACTGAGAAGCAAAGTTCACAATCACAGATCCTTCCCAGTCAGGATGACATGTGAATTCCGATTTATCGCATAAACATGGATTTAGCATCACTTGCAGTAAACTGTGCCGTGATGAAAGAAATGACTAATTCACGTGATGTTCTGAATTAATGGGAAACAAAATGCTGACAGAGTACAGATTTGAACAACAGCTATTAAACATGTATCTGGCAATTTGCTTTGTAATGTCAAAAATGTTAATATTTACCACTGACTCCAAGACCTTGCTCAACATTTGGATGGAAAACAGCGCTGTGATGCTGTTGAAAGGCTTAAGTAAAATGCTGGCATAGGCACAAACGTAAGTGTACCATGATCATCATCAACAAACTGTATTGATACTCAAAAGGGGAGTCTGTCATCATTTTTTATTATACATTTATAAAGCACAGATGCATTTTCTGCTCATGGCCAAGCAGCACCTCTGACTCATGAGCATTTCCTGAACAGCAGTTGCTAAGTCTAACTTCCAAAATAGTAAAGTACCAGCCAACCTCCCTTCTCACTATTTTGGCAGTTAGACTTAGCAACTGCTGTTAAGGAAGTGCTTTTAAAAACTAATAAAATCCTTAGAACCCCCCCCCCCCAATGAGGAGATGGACTAGTCGAAAACCTGTCAGTTCTGTCAGATTTTAACTGCTTACTTCTTTCATTGTAGTGGTCCTTTAAATGTGCCAAGAGGCTTTTCTGTAGCCTTTATACAGTAGCAAGAAAAAGTATGTAAACACTTTTTAATTATATGGATTTCTGTACAAATTGGTCATAAAATGTGATGTGATCTTCATCTACCGTATATACTCGCATATAAGCCGACCCGCATATAAGCCGACTCCCCAACTTTTCCCTGAAAAAACTGGGAAAAATGATTGACCCCCATATAAGCCGGGGGTAGGAAATGCTGGATTGGTGCAGCCCCCCCAGTGTGTCCCAGTATAGCTAGTATAGTGCCCAGTATAGGTAGGTAGTGTCCAGTATAGCTAGTATAGTGCCCAGTATAGCTAGTAAAGTGCCCAGTATAGCCAGTATAGTGCCCAGTATAGCGCCCAGTATGGGTAGGTAGTGCCTCAGTTTAGCTAGTATAGTGCCCAGTTTAGCTAGTATAGTGCCCCAGTATGGCTAGTAAAGTGCCCAGTTTAGCCAGTATAGTGCCCAGTTTAGTTAGTATAGTGCCCAGTTTAGCCAGTATAGTGCCCAGTTTAGTGCCCAGTTTAGCTAGTATAGTGCCCAGTTTAGCCAGTATAGTGCCTCAGTTTAGCCAGTATAGTGCCCAGTTTAGCCAGTATAGTGCCCAGTTTAGCTAGTATAGTGCCCAGTTTAGCCAGTATAGTGCCCAGTTTAGCCAGTATAGTGCCCAGTTTAGCTAGTATAGTGCCCAGTTTAGCCAGTATAGTGCCCAGTTTAGCCAGTATAGTGCCCAGTTTAGCTAGTATAGTGCCCAGTTTAGCTAGTATAGTGCCCAGTTTAGCCAGTATAGTGCCCCAGTTTAGCTAGTATAGTGCCCAGTTTAGCCAATATAGTGCCCAGTTTAGCCAATATAGTGCCCAGTTTAGCTAGTATAGTGCCCAGTTTAGCCAGTATAGTGCCCAGTTTAGCTAGTTTAGTGCCCAGTTTAGCTAGTTTAGTGCCCAGTTTAGCCAGTATAGTGCCCAGTTTAGCCAGTATAGTGCCCAGCATAGGTAGGTAGTACTCCCTACTCCCGGCTCCCCCCCCTCCCCCCTCCCCGCCGCTGCTATTACCTGCAGGCAGCGGCCGCTTCCTAATCCGCGTTCCTCTTCTTAAACTTTTCAACATGTATCACAGCAGCGCGCCCGGCGCTGCTGCTGTGACGATGCAGAGTGCAGGAAAGAGCGCGGCTCCCTATAACGGCGATCTGTATCGCCGTTACCAAGGGAACCGCTCTTTCCTGCCCCTGCATCGTCACAGCAGCAGCGCCGGGCGCGCTGCTGTGATACACGCTGAAAAGTTTAAGAAGAGGAACGCGGATTAGGAAGCGGCCGCTGCCTGCAGGTAATAGCAGCGGCGGCCGCGGGGGGAGCGGGGAGGGGGGGAGCGGGGCGCGGAACACCCACCACCCACCACTCACCACTATACCACTATACCACCAGGGAAGACTCGCATACAAGCCGACCCCCCAACTTTTGACCCCCTTTTTGGGGGTCAAAAATTCGGCTTGTATGCGAGTATATACGGTATTTCCCAATAGACAATCACAGTCTGCTTAAAGAAACTCTGTAACAAAATGTTCAGCCTTATTCCTTCTATCCTATAAGTTCCTATACCTGGCCTGTTCTAATAGACAAGACAAGACAAATAACATTTATATTGCGCTTTTCTCCTTGCGGACTCAAAGCGCCATGTGGTCTGTCTTACTGCAGCCTTTCCTAGTTGCACAGTGGCTGTATTATCTCTGTTATATAATCTAATCTTCCTTCCTCTGATGGCTTTGTCGGGCTCGGGCACTCAGGCAGGAATGTGCTGCTCTACTTGTAATAGGATAGAAGCTATACACACCCTCTTCATGCCCCCTGCAGGCTCCGTGTGAGTCACAGACTGAGCTCCTCTCAGCCTATCACACTCTGGTTAGCAGCCATGTCTTTTGTTTGTAAACATTGCCTAAAACTGGCAATTACAAGCCAGGATTGCAGCAGGGAGTGGCAGAAACAGCACAGAGGGGCCCAGGAGAACATAATGAATAGAATGGTATGCTTTTTATTGTAAGAATTTTAGAGTACAGATGCTCTTTAAACTAATACCACACAAATAATTAAATGTTTCCGTGTTTTTATTGAACATACAAAGCAAACGTTCACAGTGCAGGTGGAAAAGGCATTTGAACCCTTGGGCCACTCCAGAAGGCGTATTTTCTTCTGTTTAAGCCATTCTGTTATTCATTTACTTTAGATTCGCTAACATGGAAGTTAGCATATGCCAGATACTTTTGCAAGTCTGACACTCTAGGATTCTGGGTAGGTGAACAGAGGCGCCAGAAGGATAAAAGTACATAAAATTTTTTAAAAAATTGCTGGGAGGAAGTGGTGGACTCGCCTCCGTTAAAGCAGACACCAAGGACTGTAAATATATAGATATACACATTTATTGAAAATACCCCAAAGATGCAACGCGTTTCGCGGGCACAGCCCACTTCTTCAGGCAATAAGCAGGGGATAAACAACTGTAAACAAAAGACAGAGGCATAGCTATAAATGTTGCCATAAAAAGATACAAATGGATTATTATTTAGTGTAATAAGAATAGTATTTCAAACATAGTGTTTAGTGATATGTTATAGTAGGGGGGTGATTGCAAGGAATGGGTCGGTGTAAACTACATAATGTGTATAGGGGAATGGACTAGATAACAGTGGTAAAAGGTAGTTAGTACATCAGATTAAGTTGGTATCAAATTGACCGCTTTAGTTATATTTCAGTAGAAGGTAGGGAATGGAATAAGTTGTAACTGGCAAGAGAGAGAAAAAGGCATGTGTAGTGGTTAAAAATAAAGATAAAGACTTACCAGCAATTCAGTTATAGCAAGCAGAGCACCTCTGTACTGTTGTGAGGTCGCTTGCTGCTTTAAATGTGTTAATGCTGGCAGCTCTGGCCTATCCAGAAGCTGCTCCAGTGTGGGTGGGTGGAGTCAATGGCCATGGTGACCCTGAGTCCTCCAATCAGCTGCTGCCAGCTGTAAGGAGTAGATTGGTGTGCATGTGGTCTTACATAACATGCATGCTTTCTCTGCATGCACAGGGCGGTGTTGTCAGTGGGTGGAGTCAGTGGCCATGGTGACAGAGAATCCTCCAATCAGCTGCTGCCAGCTTTAAGGAGTAGATTGGTGTGCATGCGGTCTTACATAACATGCATGCTTTCTCTGCATGCACAGGGCGGTGTTGTCAGTGGGTGGAGTCAGTGGCCATGGGGACAGTGAGTCCTCCAATCAGCTGCTGCCAGCTGTAAGGAGTAGATTGGTGTGCATGTGTGTGTGTGGTCTTACATAACATGCATGCTTTCTCTGCATGCACAGGGCAGTGTTTAGAAAGGGACCATGGAGCACAGTGGTGTGTTTGCTGCCATCTAGTGGCTCAAAAGAACAGTGAAAAGACTTCAAATGTCATTATACATGCTGAAAGATAATGAAGATAAAAGCATGAACAATGCCTGACTTTTTACAATTGGTAAATAAAATAAAATAGTGTATACTTCTGGAATTCATAAAAAATTAATAAAATAATAATAATAATAATAATAATATATATAAAAAATTATAATAAAGATTATTAAAAAATTATAAAAATGTATAATAAAAAATAATGTGAATATGACATGAAGATATAAGCATAAAATCGAAGAACACATAAAAAACATAAAAACAATTGTAATATATCCAAAATATGAGGAGGCCATTGGCAAAAATTGCCCAGGCCTGGTAATATATAGTGTATATATATTTTTATTTTATTTATTTTTTTTGGAGGGGGGGGGGGGGGGGGATAAAAGAGAGCGACCAAGATAAAAGCAAAACTTTTGACAGGGATGGTTAGTGGATTTTTTCTATAACTTTGTTAAGGCCCTCCGGGGATAGGGTTCTTAATGTCTGTATCCAGAACATTTCGTGTTTTTTGAGGAGATCAAATGCATTTGGTTTTCTTGTATCCACTGAGTCAATCAGTGTAATATTGAATAGCAGTGGATTGCTGTTGTGATGGGTACTGAAGTGACGTGACACACTGTGAAGGGGAAATTGTTTAATGATATTTCTTTTATGTTGTCCGATTCTGCTGCGTACTAATTGGGTAGTTCTCCCCACATACTGGAGCCGGCACGGACAGGAGATGAGATAGATGACATATTTGGAGTCGCAAGTAAACCGTTTTTTCAAAGGGAAATTGCAGTTGGTACTGGTAGAAGAGAATGATACACTAGTGTTGATGAATTGGCAGGCTGTGCAGCGGGTCTTGTTACATGGAAAGCAGCCTGGTTTGAGTGGTTCTGAATGAGTGGGCAGGGGCTGTGTGGGCGGACGCAGTTTACTGGGTGCAAGAATGTTGCGGAGATTGGGAGCTCTCCTATATGTGATGGATGGTGCTTTGGGTAATAGCGGTCTTAAGAAGGGGTCTTGCATCAGGATCTCCCATCTGTTGGTTAGAATGTCACGAATGTGCGAATGCTGGGCATTGTATTGAGTGATGAACCTTGGAGGGCCTGTGTTGTTAGTTAGTTTTGCATCAGTACTCGGGGGATTGGGGCGTTTGGCTTTAAATTTAGCGTTTTTTATCAAGGTCTTAGGATATTAGCGGTCTGTGAATTTTTTGGTGAGGATATTGGATTGGATGTCATATTGTGATGAATCTGTGCAATTCCTGTAGATTCTCCTGAACTGACTGTATGGTGTATTGGTAATCCAGGGGTGATGATGGAAACTTTTGAAGTGAATGTAATTATTGGCATCGACCGGTTTGAAATAAGTTTTTGTTTTGATGTGATTCAATTCGATGTATAGGGTAAGGTCAAGGTATTCTATGGAAGATGTGTGATGGTGGTATGTAAATTGTAACCCTGCTGGGTTCGAATTAAGATACTCAATAAAATGTGGGATGGTAGAAATGTCGCCTTTCCAAATAAAAATAAGGTCATCAATGTACCGTCTGTAAAATACTATATTATTGAAAAACTGGTTGCCAGGGGAGAGTTTCATTTGTTCGAGGTAACCCATCGTGAGATTAGCGTACGATGGGGCAAACGAACTCCCCATCGCCGTTCCGCTAATCTGATGGTAAACTTGTTCATTGAATGTGAAGATATTATTCTGAAGGATAAATTCAGCGCATTGTAGCAGAAACGTTTGTTGTGTTGTAGGCATGGAGGGATTGGAGGCTAGGAAATATTGTAGTGCGCTGAAGCCGAATGGATGGGGGATGTTGGTGTAGAGGGCAGAAACGTCACATGTCAGCCAGACATAGTCAGGCTGCCAGGGGACATCCTGTAATAAACAAATGAGTTGCTGAGAATCTTTGAGGAATGATGGAAGGGACTGGACATGTGTTTGTAAATGTTGATCAAGAAATTTGGAGAGATTGCTGGTGATTGAGTTGACTCCTGAAATAATCGGTCGGCCAGGAGGTTTATGGAGACTTTTATGGATTTTGGGTAAATAATAAAATTTTGGAGTGGTTGGTTGGGTGTTGATTATAAAATTCTTTTCATTTTTGGTGATGATGTTGGATAAAAAGGCATTATTGATAAAAGTTTTCAATGTGAGGTTAAGAGCGGGCGTTGGGTCTGATGTCAAGATTTCGTAATGTGTGGCGTTGTTGAGGAGTCTAGCTGCTTCGTCTAAGTAGTCGGACCGATTGAGTATGACAATGCCACCCCCTTTGTCGGCTGGTTTGATGATGAGATTATGATTTTTTTGTAAGGATTTAATAGCAGAGGTTTCGTTACGGTTGAGGTTGGAATTTAGTGGAGGTGTATTGTTGTGTAAAGTTTGTAGATCATTGAGTACCATGGAGTAGAATGTATCAATGAAGTGACCCTTGGAGGCCACTGGGTAGAATCGTGATCTACCTTTCAGTTGTGTGGTAATGTATTTTTCAGTGTTTAGTTCAGCTTGTGTAATGAATGAGATGGGTAGGGCGTCGTTGTTCGTGATTATGAGTGAGGGGGGATCGGGGTCAGAGCTGGGTTTGAAAGATTTTATTGCAAATACAATACACAACAATCCACCTCCACTAAATTCCAACCTCAACCGAGCTGAGCCTCTCCTATTTTCCAATCTCCTTAGCACATACAAGCAAAATATGAGGATGGAAACACGCTTAAGGTCGAGACTACTAGAATTGAACAGAACACCAAGTAAAAATGCCTATCATTAAGATTAATCAACGTAGCCATATACATGTAATCAAATGTACAGCTAAGTGTTCTCTAATCATAAAATAAGTGAGTCACCTGTTCACCTGTTTATATGTTACCTAGTTGTCGTTGCTATAATCTACTAGTATGATTAGTCATAAGGTTGAAAACAACTCAAATCACCGTTAAATATCACTTCAGCCTCATTAGATTGTAAACATCGGCCTGCTATAACGTGTCCATCATAACAATTGGTATATCGCCTGATCACCGCTCCAATTGTCCAGTTCAGCTGGGCACCTGGTCTAATCAAGCAGCCTTATAGGTTTGTGGTTGCTCTGAGATAAGGTAAACCCGGCAATAAGCCGATATTGCACCTACTCCATCTACTCCAAATTTGCTTACTCTAGGAACGCATGTTAACTATCTCACTGCAATGTAGAATTATCCTCAACTGTATGCTGTATGTTAACAAATGTTTTCAATTCCATTCTCTGTATTACTGCTCCTGAAAATATAATAAAAATACATTGTTGAAAAAAAAAACACACACACATTAGAAAATACGCGGGTTCATAGATCTCTTTTGTATGTGATATTGCATGCATTTTCCGCACTCCAGAGAACCGCATCAGTTCTGCAAAGTGCGCTCCCAACTCTAGACTAGGTTTTTACAATTTACCTACCACATCCCGCATGCATGCGGTAAAAATCTAAGTGAATTCCAAAACACAAGTCTAAAATACCGAATGCGGTATATTAACGAATAAGAAATATTTACTGAAACATGTCCTTTGTGAATTGAGGCCATTGTGCTGTGCCTCAGTGAAAAGGCCACAATCAGTGTCGTAACAATAAGGGATGCAGAGGTTGTGTCTGCTGCTGGGCCCGGCCGGGACCTTAGGGGTCTCCTTAAGCCGAGTTAGATTTTATTGGTGGTATTGTGGTAACAATCTTTATATGTGCGTTGAATAGTATTTTTCATTGCCAAACTGTTGCCCTCCCACTACTTGCACATCTTTCTTTCCATGGCAGTCTGTGGATGGCAGATTTTCGGCCCATGGCTCTACAGCTACACCAATGGATGCACAGGACCAGAATTAGAATGTAGTATGTAGCCCATCAGTTTAGGCATAGTTGTTTCCATTAGTCTGCTGCTCATGCAAATTTTTGGATTGAAACCTTGTAGAAGTCAATGTTTCCAACAGTTAGGCTTACAGGGCCATTTCTCACCTAATTTGTGCCCCAGGGCAAGACAGCTTGTGTCAAACTACCCCTCAACATATACAAACTATGGAAAAAGGGGGAAGATAAGTAGGTTGTACCCCATCACAGGTTCTACAATGGAATCAGCCGAGGATTGCACTAGAGGCCATATTGAGCCCTAGAGGGCACCCCAGACCTTTGCATGGACAGCTTGTCCCCAAAAACAGCCCTTTCTGCTTTTAGTAACACAGAATTAAGAGTTGGTATAGAATAAAAGAAGCCCATACATTACACGAGAGGCCATCAGATTCGGCCTTTAACCATTTCACCACTGAGGGTTTTTTCCCTTTGAGCACCAGAGCAATTTTCACCTTTCAGCACTCCTTCCATTCATTCGCCAATAACTTTATCACTACTCATCAGAAAAAAATGATCTATATCTAGTTATTTTCACCACCAATTTGGTTTTCACTGGGTGGTACATTATGCTAAGAATTAGTTTATTCGAAATGCATTTTAACTGGAATAATACGATTTAAAAAAAAAATTACCATTTCTCAGTTTTCAGCCATTATAGTTTTTAAATAAATAATACATGCTACCATGTACCAAGTGCCCCCGCCGTCACTCCTCAATGCTCCTGTCATCCGCAGTAGCAGAGTTCTGATCTCGGCCAGAGAGCTACTGGGCAGCCAGGGCCGCGCAGACACCGGCAACTGGCTCTGTTGCCTAAACTGAAACTCTGCTACTGCGGGCGACAGGAGCATCAAGAAGTGATGGCAGGGGTACAGGCGGCTGTGGAGGGTTAGTAGAAGCCCCAGGTATAGGCCAGTGCACACCAAAAACCTCTAGCAGATCCGCGGAATGCTAGAGGTTTTTGAAGCAGATTTTCAGAGCGGTTCTAGGCATGTTTAGAGAGATTTTCTAAACATGCCTAGTTTTTTGGGGGAGCGTTTTTGTGCAGCAGATGTCATATTTTGTTACAGTAAAGCTGTTACTGAACAGCTTCTGTAACAAAAACACTTTGAAAACCGCTCTGATCTAGTATTTTTCAGAGCGGTTTTCCACTTTCCTATACTTAACATTGAGGCAGAAACGCCTCAGAAATCTAAAAAATGCTGCAGGACAGGAGTTTGCGTTTGGGGGAAAAACGAACCGCTCTGGTGTGCACCATCCCATTCACTTTGATTAGCCAAGTGGTTTCCCACCTGCAAGCATTTAAAAAAACGCTCCAGAACCGCTCTGGTGTGCACCAGCCCTCTAAGAGAATCTCTTTTTTTCAGGTATCACTTTAAACAGTGAATACTGCACAGGGTAAACTGGACAGTACATTCTGTTAAATAATTACTACCAAGTATCTATTGACATCTAGTGGTGACTTGTAATTAGAGCAGCTGTTCAAATATTGTGATGTGATATTTATATATTATTTATTGGATTTATATAGCAAAAACATATTACGCAGCGATTTACAATAAATAAGGTCACAGAGGATGAGAATGGGGTGACAGACAACACAATACAGGTAATAGGCAGGAAGACACACAATGCCAGATCATATACTGGAGTAGAAGTCCAAGTAATTCATGGTCACGTTATTCTGTGAGCAGGATGCACAGGGCCGGCCCTAGACTTTTTGCCGCCTGAGGCAAATTATTAAAAAAAATTGCCCCCCCCCCGGTGGGGGGGCTGCCGCCGAGCTGGAGGGGTAGCTGGCAGGACGGGTATTGGGCCTAGCAGCGGGGAGGGGGGTCGGACCCCCCCCCCTCCCTCGCCTGGGTCCCCCGTCCTCCGCTCCCCTCCAGCCTTAAATAGAAGCAGCCGCTATGTGTAAGAGGAACGGGCGGGGAGGACACTCACCTCTTCCCAGCGTGCGCTCCACTGACGTCACTTCCTGCAGCGTTGCAGGAAGTGACGTCAGTGGAGCGCACGCTGGAACGAGGAAGAGGTGAGTCCTCCCCGCCCGTTCCTCTTACACATAGCGGCTGCTTCTATGTAAGGCTGGAGAGGGGCAGAGGACGGGGGACCCAGGCGAGGGAGGGGGGGGGGTCCGACCCCCCTCCCCGCCGCTGGTCCAATACCCCCGTCCTGCCAGCTACCCCTCCAGCTCGGCGGCCGGCTCCCCGCACCCACGGACAGGCGGGTGCCGCCCCTGGAAATTTGCCGCCTGAGGCAAAAGTTTCACCCCGCCTCATGAGCGGGCCGGCCCTGAGGATGCACAATCAGATAGGATACACAGGGAGGGCCCAGCCACAGGCTTACAATCTAAAGGGAGGAGTGATGACACAATAGGAAGGGGCCGGATTTGAGAGGTTCCATCATTGTCTGTCTATGCTGGGACAATGTTCCGCAATCAAACGGGCCATTACCTTAGTGTGCTGCAGAATTGTGTTGAATTGCAGGTTCATTCTGGTAAAAAAAAAAAATTTCACCCCCTTAAAAAAGGTTCCCTTTAAAAAGTGCACACATATCACATGTCACCCAAAGCTGACTAGAGACAGCCAGAGCAAATGTCTAACTAGCAAGGCCTCCTCAGCTAGGAGTGGGTTAGGATAATTGAACCAGAGTCCTGAACTCAGGACTTCCTCTCTACTCTACTCTAAAAGAGAAGCAACAGCATAATAACCTTTAAAGTAAAACATTTCTTTGTTACAGCTTACAGAACTCCTGCAATAAATCTGGAGTGTGTCTACCTCCTGGTTTCAGGAAGTACTCCTGGGTCGCCGCTTAGCTTCTGATTGAAGGAAACTAGCAAGGTGGAGAGCGGCAGGGGGAGCTATGCTACGGAGGAGGCGGGGGAGATGATGCGGTAAAAGCCTGCCAGGTAAACAGCGATAATATTAGGGGGGCACAGCAGACCGGGGGCGGGACTAGCGGCAGCAATAGAGAGACACAGAGGCATGTGATTGTGCAAAGAACTTTGTGTCTTCTTAAGATTTAAAATCCCACCTCGGGTTCTTTTTAATCAGAAGCTAGAGGCTGTGGTCAGCTAAATATGTGAAATTAGACAAAATTAGAGCGCACACTGAAATGGTGGTATAGATGCAGGGACAATGCCCTATTGGAAACGCCTTGTGACACCGTCTCTGCCACCATCCCTGCAAATGTTAATTTTTAGATAGTCACAAACAAACAAAGATATCCTGCGCTCCGAGTCAAAGTCGCACAGCCAAAGGAGGTTCAAGCATTGCAGCTTCAAGCATTGCAGCGCTCCAGAGTGGGGTGATGTGTAGAGAAACTAAAACGAAATGGAGCGCGCCATAGTGCATTAAATGTTTCAGGGAGTTTTATTCACAATTAAAAGTTATACTCACAAACATTAGTTGTGTTTTTCGCGTATCAGCGGACAGCCAGCCGCTTATCTCGAAAGTCTGGTGCAAAAGTTGAGGATGCAAGGACTGGGGAAGAGTCTGTGTTCATGGATAGGGAACTGGCTAATGGACAGAAAACAAAGAGTTGTGGTCAATGGATCGTACTCAAAATGGGAGACTGTTAGCAGTGGGGTCCCACAAGGGTCTGTTCTGGGTCCAGTGCTCTTCAATTTATTTATTAATGACCTAGTAGATGCAGTAGTGAGCAATGTTGCTATTTTTGCAGATGATACAAAATTGTGCTGAATCATCAACTCTCAGGAAGATAGTGTCATATTGCAACAGGATCTGGATAGGATGGCTCTATGGGCACATACATGGCAGATGAAATTCAATGTTGACAAATGTAAGGTCATGCATTTTGGACGTACTAATGGTCTAGCACCATACAAAATAAATGGGATACAGTTGGGGACATCAAACTTGGAGAAGGACTTAGGAGTACTCATTGACAACAAGTTAAATAATCGTCCTCAATGCCAAGCAGCTGCAGCTAAAGCTAACAAAATTTTGGGATGCATTAAAAGGGAAATAAAAACTTGAGATGCTAGCATAATATTGCCCCTGTTTAACTCTCTAGTAAGGCCACATCTGGAATGTGGAATTCAGTTCTGGGCACCACATTACAAAAAAGATATTGCAGTTTTAGAGCAGGTGCAGAGACGAGCAACAAAATTGATGCGTGGGATGGAAGGTCTCACTTATCGAGAAAGGTTAGATAAACTGGGTTTATTTAGTCTAGAGAAAAGACGCCTTAGAGGGGATCTAATTAACATGTATAAATACATCAGAGGGCAATATAATACCTTGGCGGATGAGCTTTTTGTCCCTAGGCCTTCTCAAAGGACTAGAGGACATGATCTGCGCATGGAGGAAAAACGTTTTAACCATTTATTTAGGAAAGGGTTCTTTACAGTAAGAGTGATTAAGATGTGGAATGCATTGCCACAGGAAGTCGTTATGGCAAACTCTATACCTGCATTTAAAGGGGGCTTAGATACTTTCCTTGCGTTGAAAGACATCCATGGCTACAATTACTAGGTAATGCCTAATGATGTTGATCCAGGGATTTTATCTGATTGCCATCTGGAGTCGGGAAGGAATTTTTCCCTTTAGGGGCTAATTGGACCATGCCTTGTAAGGGTTTTTTCGCCTTCCTCTGGATCAACAGGGATATGTGAGGGAGCAGGCTGGTGTTGTACTTTATACTGGTTGAACTCGATGGACGTATGTCTTTTTTCAACCAAAATAACTATGTAACTATGTAACTATGACAGTGGAGGATGACGCGCTGTGGCCAGCAGCGCGTGTCTCGATGTCCTGGATAACGTCTCACTGGGAGGTGGGCGTGGCTGAAGTGAAGCAAGCGTGTGACGTCATTACGCGTTTCGGCGCACAGCGCCTTCGTCAGATGACGTCTCACGCTATAGGGGGATGATTTATAGTGTCTCCGCGCGGTCGCCATAGCCATTGTAATAAAGTTGATCTAAGCTTCGTTTGGTCGCTATGGCGACCGCGCGCGGAGACACAATAAATCATCCCCCTATAGTGTGAGACGTCATCTGACGAAGGCGCTGTGTGCCGAAACGCGTAATGATGTCACACGCTTGCTTCACTTCAGCCACGCCCACCACCCAGTGAGACGGTATCCAGGACATCGAGACACGCGCTGCTAGCCACAGTGCGTCATCCTCCACTGTCGAGATAAGCGGCTGGCTGTCCGCTGATACACGAAAAACACAACTTATGTTTGTGAGTATAACTTTTAACTGTGAATAAAACTCCCTGAAACATTTAATGCACTATGGCGCACTCCATTTCGTTTTAATTTTTAGATAGGTTGCTGTTATAGTGTGTTAAAAAGGGAAACTGAGGTGAGAAGTATATAGAGGCTGCAGTATTTATTTCCTTTTAAAGGGGAACTGAAGATAGAGGTATATGGAGGCTGTCATGTTTATTTCCTTTTAAGCAATACCAGTTGCCTGGCAGCCCTGCTGATCCTCTGCCTCTAATACTATTAACCATAGCCCCTGAACAAGCATTCAGCAGATCAGGTGTTTCAGTTGTTCAGACTTTAAAGTCAGATCTGACAAGACTAGCTGCATGCTTGTTTCTGGTTTTATTCAGATACTACTGCAGAGAAATAGACCAGCAGGGCTGCCAGGCAACTGGTATTGATTAAAAGGAAATAAACATGACAGCCTCCATATAGCTCTCTCTTCAGTTCCCCTTTAAACAATGCACATTGCCTGGCTGCCCTGCTGATGCATACGTATGCAATCGCCGCCGGGAGACTTGGGCGCAGGATACAGCCGGTATATGGCTTATCCTGCTGCTGCACAAGTCCTGGCGGGCACTATAGCAAAAAATTGTAAAATTTAAAATATGTGCAAATAAGACGTACTTTTTTTCCCCAGAGTAAAATGAGCCATAAATTACTTTTCTCCTATGTTGCTGTCACTTACAGTAGGTAGTAGAAATCTGACAGAACCAACAGGCTTTGGACTAGTCTATCTCTATTCTCTTCATAGGGATTCTTTATAAAGATATTCCCTAAAAAGGATTTAACCTCCCTGGCGGTAAGCCCGAGCTGAGCTCGGGCTATGCCGCGCAGGGGGAGATCTCAGCCCCTGGTGGGGCGATTTTCATTTTGTAAATTGCTGTGCGCGCAGCCAGCACTTTGCTAGCCGCGCGCACAGCTTGATCGCTGCCGCTCTGCGGCGATCGGCCGCACGCAGCGGCTGGAAGAGGGCCCCCCCCCGCCAGAGCCCTGCGCTGCCCGGATCAATGAGTTCCGGGCAGCGCTATGGGCTGGATCGTGTGTCCCTGACGTCAGGACGTCGGCTGACGTCCATGACGTCATCCCGATCGTCGCCATGGCGACAGGAGAAGCCAAACAGGGGAACGCGTTGTATACGCGTTCCCCTGTTTGCTATTGTTGCCGGCGGCGATCGGACTAGAGGGCCACATGCGCCCTCTAGTGGTGTTTCATGTAGCTACCACTCTGGTAGCTTTACATGAAACTTTAAAAAATAAATAAAAAAAAATTGGAATTCTGCAATTTTTGCAGAAAAAAATTAACTTCCAAGGAGGTTAAACAATGATGCTGGCCAGTTTCCCTGCTCCCTACACAGTTTTTTAGCAGTTGTACAGAGCAACTGCCATTCAGTTAGTGCATTTGAAAATAAATAAATCCCGGAGTATCCCCCCGTGAAGAGATAGACTAGTCCAAAACCTGTCGCTTCTGTCAGATTCCTACTACCTACTGTAAGTGACAGCAACATAGGAGAAAAGTAATTTATGCCTCATTTTACTCCGAAAACAACGTAATGATTTGTTTCTGTTTGCACATATTTTAAGTTTTACAATTTTTTGCCATAATGCCCCTTTACTTACTATTCCCTCTCCAGGTCCACGTGGAAGGCAGGGAATTAGTGTTTTAAAAGTAACTTCAGCGCTGAAGTTACTCACTGTGCGCCGCTATAGCCGAAACTCCTGTGCTGTTATTACAGCGCTCGCTGCTGATCCATTGCCTCTAATACTTTTAGCCATAGACCCTAAACAAGACTGCAGATAAAGTGCTTTGACTGAAGTCTGACTAGATTAGCCACATGTTTGTTTTAGGTTTGTGATTCAGGCAGGGCTGGATTTGTACTTTTTACAGCCCAAGGCCACTATCAGCAGCCAGCCCCCTTCAGTATAGATAGCCAGTTGGCCCTTCCCTCTAGTATAGGCAGCCAGATGACCCTTCCCCTCCACCTCCAGTATAGGTAGCCACATAACCCTTCCTTCCTCCCTCCCCCCTGCAGTTTAGATTACTCTCCTTCCATTTAGTATCAGCAGTCTGATGACCCCCCCCCCCCCCCCCCCGCCGTTCCCTTTAGTATAAGAATCTAGATGACCCTCTCTTCTATATAGCTAGCCTGATGACACCCTTCTCCCTCCATTACAGCTAAACAGGTGACCCTTTCACCCCAGTATAGCCTGCTGCCTACCTGCCCTTCATCTTGTGGTGCCCCTTAATCCCGGGGTGCCCTAGGCCATGGCCTATGTGACCTTGGCTTAAATCCGGCCCTGGATTCAGGGACTACGAATGCCCATCCAAAAAGATCAGCAGGACAGCCAGGCAACTGGTAAATATGCCAGCCTTTTTATGCTGGGAATACACGGCTCGATTCTGAGCCATTTAGATAGCTCGATAGACAATTTCCGATATGTCCGATCTCCGGCCTGATCAATACTGCATTGAAGACAAGAGAATCGCTGTGGAATCAAGCGGGGTATCAATCGAGCGGGAGAATCGAGCGGCAAAATTGAGCTGTGTATGCCTAGCATCAGGCAGCTTGCTTCAGGTCAGTTTTCAGTACAATCCAACGCAGTCCAAGATCGCCATCTAGTGCTATTTACTTTAATAGCAGGGCCAGCATGAAACCTAATTTCTGCACCGATGCAGACCTGTGAGCAGGTGCACATATTCATGTGTTTGTTCTTTGATAAAGTGGGTACACACTTCGGATAAAAATCTTTTGGCAGGTGAGTAATCAGTCTTCCGTATAGGTTTGTCATGATGGTTTGAAAGAATGATTGTGATAAAGAATCTGTGCACATGCACAAGATCAGTTCATGTAAAAGACCACAGAAATGCTTTTGTAGTCCATTTATTTTATTCCCTTTTACGCATGTGCTGTGCACAATTAAGTTTAGAAATATCTGCAGATCTCATATACAACTTGTTTAATAAAAACTCGTCTGCAGATTCTATCCCCCGGTATGGATTTGAAAGATTTAAAGACATATTTTTCGTCTTTTTTGCAAACTTTTTTACAAAGATTATATGGAGATCGATCTTTAACTTTTTTTTTTCCTTTCATGTGCTTACGTAGCTTGAGAAGTGTGCAAAGGTTGTATTTATGAAAATATTGCACCACAATAAAGGACTGAAAAATTATGTTTTCGGAGTGTTGACCTACTTGCATGCTTGTGTTGTATTGGTGCAGTTTTAAAACATTTTCTTTGCACCCTCAAAGGACCACTCCAAAAAAAAAAAAAAGTAGGCAGGTAATTTAAAATCTGACAGGTTTTGGACCGATCCACCTCCTCATGGGGGATTCTAAGGGTTTTCTTTAAGCAAAAGCATTTCTTGAACTTCAGTTTAACTGACAAAATAGTAAGATACCAGCCAGCTGCCCAACTATTTTATTAGTTAGACATAACAACCGCCATTCAGGAAATGCATTTGAAAACAAAGAAAACCCTGAGAATCCCCCATGAGGAGATTGACTAGTCCAAAATCTGAAGGTTCTGTCACATTTTAAAGTGAACTCTAGGTGAGAGTTATATGGAGGCTGCCATATTTATTTACTTTTATGCAATACCAGTTTCCTGGCAGCCCTGCTGGTCTATTTGTCTGTAGTAGTGTCTGAATAACATCAGAAACAAGCAAGCAGCTAATCCTGTCAGTTCTTACAATATTGTCAGAAACACCTGATCTGCTAAATGCTTGTTCAGGGTATATGGCTTAAAGTATTAGAGGCAGAGGATCAGCAGGGCTGCCAGGTAACTGGTATTGCTTAAAAGGAAATAAATATAGCAGCCTCCATATCACTCTCACCTCGGGTTCACTTTAACTGCTTACTTTTTTCCCTGGAGTGGTCCTTTAATGTCCTGAGCTATATACCATATTGTAAGCATTCAAAATCCTTTGCTTTGGTATTATGTTTTTATGCATAAAGAAAACAAGAATAAATGCATTTAAAACAATGGCCTTGATGCATTAACACTCTTGAACAGCGCAAGCTATATCCACTTATGACCGCTTATAAGCTAGCGTGGCCTAATGACATAGCTGCTCACACTACGCGCACTAGTAGCAGCATGGCGTATGCAAGTAAGCAACGGCTGAGGTTTATAATAGTTGCGTGGTAGTGATCGATCTTTGCCGTGCTAGTGAAGTATTGCGGTAGCAATACGTCACTACTGCACGGCTATTATAAGCATCGGCCGTCACTTACTTACACAAGCGACACTGCCACAAACATGCACAGCTATGTCATGCTAGGTCAGCCATTCCCAACCCAACGCACGCATGAATGTGTCGCGGCAGCATTGGATATGTGCCACCATTTGCCGCTCGTTATGTTTCTCCCCTCTTCTGGCTGGGGCCTCTGCTCAGTCTATAATTATTGCGGTGCTACAGGAAAATGGCCACCGATGTCCACAAATGCGGACATCGGCAGCCATTTACTTGTAGCTACCTAGCTACGGACAGAGGAGGCAGTGAGAAGCAGGGAGTGAAGAGCGCGTGTGATGGAGGAGACAGGGCCGGCCGGGTACCCGTATAGAGGAAGCGGACGCCAGCTCAGGATACACGGGCAGCGGCCGCAGTAACGGAAGGGGAAGCCACCTACCTCCCTAAACTATACTGGAGGCAACTATACTAGTTACCTATACGGGGCAACTATACTACCCATACTGGGGAAGCTACATTAACCATGTCAGCCCGCTGGGATTTTTCACCTTATGCATCAGAGCAATTTTCACCTCCCATTCATTCGCTAATAACTTTATCACTTCTTAACACAATTTATTGATCTAGATCTTGTTTTTTTCGCCACTCATTAGGCTTTCTTTGGGTGGTACATTTTGCTAAGAATTATTTTTTCTATAAATGCATTATAACAGGATTAATAAGAAAAAAATGGAAAAATAATCCACGCTACCATGATTAAAACCTATGTATTTTATTTGCCCATTTGTCTCGGTTATGACACCATTTAAATTTTGTCCCTATCACAATGTATGGCGCCAATATTTTATTTGGAAATAAAGGTGTATTTTTTCCGTTTTGCGTCCATCACTATTTACAAGCTTATAATTTAAAAAATGTTCGTAGTATACCCCCCTTCAAAGGCATATTTAAAAAGTTCAGACCTTTAGGTAACTATTTATGTTTTGTTTTTTTTAATTGTAATTTTTTTTTTCCATTAAAAATTTTATTTGGGTAATATTTTGGTGTGGGAAATAAACTTTATTATATGTGTAAATTGTAATGTAAAAAATATGTAGATGGAGTTTTACTATTTGAGGTTTTTTTTTCTTCTTGTGCTTCTCGCTAACCGGAAGCACAAGGAGGACACGGAAAATTTTATTTGCAGAAAGCGCTCTAGTAAGAGCGCTTTGGTTTTTCTGCTGGGGACACGGATCGGTGATCAGGAACCACGTTCCCGTTCACTGATCCCTGGGCTACCGGGGGACAGCACGGGGGCACGCCCGCGATTGTGCTGAAGTGCGGCACCGCAGCTGAGCAGCCGCCTGGACGTGATCATCACGTCCAGGCGGCTGGAATGGTTAACTATACTGGGGAAGCTATACTACCCATACTGGGGCAGCTATACTACCCATACTAGGGCAGCTATACAACCCATACTAGGGCAGCTATACAACCCATACTAGGGCAGCTATACAACCCATACTGGAGCAGCTACATTAACTATACTGGGGCAGCTATACTACCCTACCTATACTGGGGCAGCTATACTACCCTACCTATACTGGGGCAGCTATACTACCCTACCTATACTGGGGCAGCTATACTACCTATACTGGGGCAACTTATACTACCTGTACTGGGGCAGCTATACTACCTATACAGGGCAGCTATACAACCCATACTGGGGCAGCTACATTAACTATACTGGGGTAGCTATACTACCCAAACTGGGGCAGATATACTACCCATACTGGAGCAGCTACATTAACTATACAGGGCAGCTATACTACCTATACTGGGGCAGCTATACTACCTACACTGGGGCAGCTATACTACCTATACAGGGCAGCTATACAACCCATACTGGGGCAGCTACATTAACTATACTGGGGTAGCTATACTACCTATACTGGAGGCAACTATACTACATATACAGGGCAGCTATACAACCCATACTGGGGCAGCTATACAACCCATACTGGGGCAGCTATATTAACTATATACTGGGGTAGCTATACTACCTATACTTGGGAAAGTATACCCCAGTATAGGTAGTATAAATACAGTGGCTTGCAAAAGTATTCGGCCCCCTTGAAATTTTCCACAATTTGTCACATAACTGCCACAAACAATCAATTTTATTGGAATACCACATGAAAGATTAATACAAAGTGGTGTACACGTGAGAAGTGGAACGAAAATCATACATGATTCCAAACATTTTTTACAAATAAATAACTGCAAAGTGGGGTGTGCGTAATTATTCGGCCCCTTTTGGGCCGTCAGTTGCCCATAGACATTGCCTGATGAGTGCTAATGACTAAATAGAGTGCACCTGTGTGTAATCTAATGTCAGTACAAATACAGCTGCTCTGTGACAGCCTCAGAGGTTGTCTAAGAGAATCTTGGGAGCAACAACACCATGAAGTTCAAAGAACACACCAGACAGGTCAGGGATAAAGTTATTGAGAAATGTAAAGCAGGCTTAGGCTACAAAAAGGTTTCCAAAGCCTTGAATATCCCACGGAGCACTGTTAAGCGATCATTCAGAAATGGAACGGGTATGGCACAACTGTAAACCTACCAAGACAAGGCCGTCCACCTAAATGTACAGGCCGTACAAGGAGAGCGCTGATCAGAAATGCAGTCAAGAGGCCCATGGTGACTCAGGACGAGCTACAGAGAACTACAGCTCAGGTGGGGGAATCTGTCCATAGGAAAACTATAAGTCGTGCACTGCACAAAGTTGGCCTTTATGGAAGAGTGGCAAGAAGAAAGCCATTGTTAACAGAAAAGCATAAGAAGTCCCATTTGCAGTTTGCCACAAGCCATGTGGGGGACACAGCAAACATGTTGAAGAAGGTGCTCTGGTCAGATGAGACCAAAATGGAACGTTTTGGCCAAAATGCAAAACGCTATGTGTGACCTAAAATGAACACTGCACATCTCTCTAAATACACCATCCCCACTGTCCAATATGGTGGTGGCAGCATCATGCTCTGGTGGTGCTTCTCTTCAGCAGGGACGGGGAAGCTGGTCAGAGTTGATAGGAAGATGGATGGAGCCATATACAGGGCAATCTTGGAATAAAACCTCTTGGAGTCTGCAAAAGACTTGAGACTGGGGTGGAGGTTCACCTTCCAGCAAGACAACGACCCTAAACATAAATCCAGGGCAACAATGGAATGGTTTAAAACAAAACATATTCATGTGATAGAATGGCCCAGTCAAAGTCCAGATCTAAATCCAATCGAGAATCTGTGGATCTGAAAACTGCTGTTCACAAACGCTGTCCATCTAACACTGAGCTGGAGCTGTTTTGCAAAGAAGAAAGGGCAAGGATTTCAGTCTCTAGATGTGCAAAGCTGGTAGAGACATACCCTAAAAGACTGGCAGCTGTAATTGCAGCAAAAGGTGGTTTTACAAAGTATTTACTCAGGGGGCCGAATAATTACGCACACCCCACTTTGAAGTTATTGATTTGTAGAAAATGTTTGGAATCATGTATGATTTTTGTTCCACTTCTCATGTGTACACCACTTTGTATTGGTCTTTCATGTGGAATTCCAATAAAATTGATTCACGTTTGTGGCAGTAATGTGACAAAATGTCAAGGGGGCAGAATACTTTTTGCAAGCCACTGTATCTGCCCTGTATAGGTAGTATAGCTGCCCCAGTAAAGGTAGTATAACTACCCTGCATAGGTATTATAGCTGCCCCAGTATGGGTAGTATAGTTATACTACCCATACTGGGGCAGCTATACTATCTTTACAGGGGCAGCTATACTACCTATACTGGGGCAGCTATACTACCCATACTGGGGCAGCTATACTACCTATGCAGGGCAGTTATCCTACCTTTACTGGGGCAGCTATACTATCTATACAGGGCAGCTATATTACCTACACTGAGGCAGCTATACTACCTATACATATGCAATGTGTCACAGAGATCTGAGCATTTGGCACGACTTTAAAAAAGTTGGGAGCCACTGCGCTAGGTTATTAGCAGCCGCAAGTGGATGTAGCTTGCGTTGTTCTAGCACTGGGGTACCCACACTTCTTCGGCTCGTGAGCTACTTTAAAATTCGCAGAGGCCAGGAGATCTACCAACGTTTCAAATGCTAAGCTTAGCCCCCCCCCCCCCATATAGGGTGGCCAGGAATATGTGCCTGCAGTATACGTTAGCCAAGTATATGTGCCTGCAGTATAGGTTAGCTAGGTACATGTGCCTGCAGTATAGGTTAGTCAGGTACATGTAGCCAGGTGTATGTGCCTGCAGTATAGGTTAGCTAGGTACATGTGCCTGCAGTATAGGTTAGCCGGGTACATGTGCCTGCAGTATAGGTTAGCCAGGTATATGTGCCTGCAGTACAGGAGGTAGTACCTCAATCTGGCGGCTGAGGGTTCAGGGCAGCGTGCGAGTAAAGTGCCCTCCGGCGACTGTGGGCCCAGGAGCGCTTTGGCGGGCTAAGGGGCAGCGTGCGAGTAATGTGCCCTCCAGCGGCTGTGGGTCCAGGAGTGCTCTGGCGGGCTAAGGGGCGGTGGGCAGCGTGTGACGAGCGTGCTTGAAATGTGCCCGGCGCCACCCCCCAGCCATGACATCGCGGCCGCGCCGCCTCTCTCCTCCCTGCATCCTTATTGGCCAGCGGCCGGCAGCAAAATGTGATAAGGCTACAGCGGCCGGCCTCATTATTTAATGAGATGCGGCCATAAGGCTGCGATCTACCGAGAAGGCGGTCGTGATCTACCGGTAGATCGTAATCGACCTATTGGGCTGCCCTGTTCTAGCAATACTGTTAATGAATCAAGGCCAATGTCTGACTCACAGCCCATATGTCTATACTTCAAAAATGTATCTTTGCTTCTGAACCATATCAAGAACCTATATGAGATAACCCACAGATAGTTGAATGATATCATCTCTAGAGATAGAGCCTGGGATTCACAGAATAAGGGAACCTACATGTTACTCAATATTGCGGCTTGATCGACCTTCCAATTTGATAATTTTATCATACGAATTCGGTCAAGTGAATTGATTGGGAATGACGGAAAAATCTTGGTTGCAAGGGCTCAATCACAGATGCAGCGGTAACGGCATTTGATATCACAAAGACCAACAAACCCCAAGCTAGTGTGTCCCCCGCCCATGTTCAGTGTTTTAAAGTCTCATCTCTCCACCAGCACAACTCCTGAACTCCTCAAAAAAAGTGCCTGTATTATGTGACAATATGTGTGACGCCGAGTCATGTGGTACCAGCAATCTTCCATTTTCCTATACTTAACATTGAGGCTTAATCGATTCAGAAAAGTGCAGAAATGCTGCAGGACCCACGTTTGCATTTGAGAGAAAAATCACATCGCTCTGGTGTGATCCATCCCATTCAAATACATTAGCCAAACACTTTTCAAAGCTCTAGCGTCAGTGTACCACGTGACACTGGCGCATGTGCAACGTCGCAAGATGCACTGAATCATGTGGTACCAGTGCTTTCGGTGAAACCGAACTACGCCAGGAGTTGTGCTGGTGGACAGGTTAGACTTTAAAACACTAAGCACAGGCAGGGGTGGAGGGGCTTTCATTTGGAAATCGCTGTCCAGTGTGTGGCTGGCTAGGCAATAGTGCTCTATCCTATCAGATTAGATCATAGAGGGATGTATCTAAAGGTCGATGTGGCCATACATAGAGTGATGTATGGCCAGCTGAACACTCACGTTAATAAAAATGAAGTCAGCAGTAACTAAAAGATGTAAAGAATTCAATATCACAAAGAAGTGATGAGAACGAAAGTGCTAGTGGAGGTTAGTAGCAATAGATCTGTAATCATATGTTCACTTAAACTACTTCAGAACCGCCGCAGGTTAAAACTATACCACTCTTGTGACTGCCTAAGCCAGACGTAGCATAATGTCTGCCGTCTCTGCCAAAAGAAAACGGTGTTCCGTACATCGGTCTGAAGCCATTTATATTGGCTCCTGCCCCCTGATCACTGTGAGGGCCAGTGCACACCAAAAAGCACTAGCGTAATCGCAAACGCTCAGTGCTTTTTGAAGTGATTTTTCAGAGCGATTCTAGGCATATGCCTAGCAATTTTCTAATCATGCCTAGCGATTTTTGGGGCATTTTGGTGTAGCTTTTTTGATTTTTGTTAAAGTAGGGCTGGAACTGAAAAGCTTCTGTAACAAAAACGCTTGGAAAATCCCTCTGATCTAGTGCTTTTCAGAGCAATTTTTAACTTTCCTATACTTAACATTGAGGCTTAATCACTTCAGAAAAGTGCAGAAATGCTGCATGACCCATGTTTGCGTTTGAGAGAAAAATCACATCGCTCTGGTGTGATCCATCCCATTCAAATACATTAGCCACTTTTCAAAGCTCTAACGTTTTTAAAAGTGCTCAGAGGTGCTCTTGGTGTGCACCAGCCCTCAGCCAAACACAGTGATCACTCAGGAAGTAAGATATTTTAAAAAAAAAAAGGCTCTGGTCTTTAAAAGAGCCAGAACCTTTGGTACTAAAGTAGTTAAAGTTCAAAGATTGAAGGGTAAATATAATATTCCACTCATTTAACTGACCACTGATTTAATTAACTTTTGGGCAGAGTTATGAGGTAACGTTAGACTTGAGTACCAAACACATACAGAGGACTGTGGAGTGGCATTTGTACAAGAGTGGGTGCTTAAGTGGGGTTGTCCGTAGCAGTAAATGCACTCAGGTTAGCATCCTGAGAGTGAGCGGGCCTTAACCCAACCTGTATATACCATCTCGAGCATCAGTTTGATTGCGATGTGCGCATCTTTGTGCGTATAAACGCATCTAAATAAAGCGTACTTTTTAAGCAATTGGAAGCTTCTTTTGTACTTAGAGATGAAGGGCTGTGGAGTCTGAGTCATTTTGGGTACCTGGAGTCGGAGGTTTCATAAACTGAGGAGTTGGATGATTTTTGAACAGAGTCCACAGCCCTGTAGAGATGTACCAGCTAAGGAGACCTGCTAGAGAGGAGAGGGTGGCCAACATACCAATTGTGCATAACGGCCTTTGAAGGCCTCTGTACCGATGAGTACATCTGAGGCTAAGACGTGCAATACTAGTCAAAATTAGTGGTGACTTGACACTAAGGACATAGCTCATAAAAACTCTGTATATCTTCTGAGCTTCAACATCAAGCAGCTCCTATATAACAAGATTAAACTTGCCAATTGTATCTTGACTTGTTCAGTGCATCAGTATTCACAGCACATCACTTTTTCCACATTTTGTTATGTTACAGCCTTATTCCAAAATTAATTAAATGCATTTTTTTCCTCAGAATTCTAAACACAACTCCCCATAATGACAACGTAAAAAAGTTTGAGATTTTTGCTAATATATTAAAAATAAAAAAATGAGAAAGCACATGTACTTTGAAGTATTCACAGCCTTTGCCATGAAGCTCAAAATTCAGGTCAAGTGCCTCCGGTTTCCCCTGATCATCCGTTGAGATGTTACTGCAGCTTAACCATTTCCCTACTGAGGGTTTTGATCCCTTCTGGACCAGAGCAATTTTCACCTTTCAGCGCTCCTCCCATGCATTTGCCAATAATTTTATAGCTACTTATCACAATGAAGTGATCTATATATCTTTTTTTTTTGCCACCAAATAGGCTTTCTTTGGGGGGTACATTTTGCTAAGAATTATTTTATTCTAAATACATTTTAATGGGAATAAGGAAAAAAATACATTTTTCTCAGTTTTCTGCCATTATAGTTTTAAAATAAAACGTTCTACTGTGTATAAAACCTACACATTTTATTTGCCCATTTGTCCCGGTTTTTACAACGGTTAAAATATGTCCCTAGGATGGCGCCAATATTTTATTTGGAAATAAAGGCGCTTTTCAGTTTTGCGTCCCATCACCAATAAAAGCCCATATTTTCAAAAATAACAGTAATACACCCTCAGGACATACATATATATATAAAGATAAAAGTTCAGTACCTAAGGTAACTATTTATGTATTATTATTTTTTTAATATGCATTGGGGGGGGGGGGTAACTACGAGAGTGGGGGGTTAAGAGGTTAATTTTAATGGTATATAAGGTTTTTTTTTTTATTAAAGAGCAACTGTCGGGCATAAAATCAATTCTTTATTTTTATCTGGTAAACTAATGACCAGGCAATCCAGAAGTTAAAATCAGTATTACGTTTCTTGTTGATAAATGATCATTTCCCAGTTTACCTGACTTATTTGGTATATACAAAATTTGGTATACAAAAAGGAAGTTGCAGGGCATGCTGGCTTGTCCTTTTTTGCTCATCTACTACGCCTCAGACTTAACTAATGCAGCCTGATTGGCTTAAAGGTGCGTACACACGTCAGATAAAAATGAAAGATCACAGACCAATTTTACCCCTTTCATGTAGTATGAGAGCCATACTCTACACAGTCTATTCTATGGAGCTGAACTCCACATCAGATAGAAATCTTTGCAAGATGCTGCACACAAAGATGCTGTACACATGCAACAGATCAGTATCTGCAAAAGATCTGTTCCTGCAAAAGATCCATTCCTGCAAAATGCATTCATAGTCTGTGATATCTGCAGATCTCATACACACCTTGTTTAACGGACAATTATCTGTAGATCAGATCCACCAGGTTGGATCTTCAGATCGGCAGATAATTGTCTGATCTGCAGATGAATGTCCATTAAACAAGGTGTGTATGAGATCTGCAGATGTCATAGACTATGAATGCATTTTGCAGGAATGGATCTTTTGCAGGAACAGATCTTTTGCAGATACTGATCTGTAGCATGTGTACAGCATCTTTGTGTGCAGCATCTTGCAAAGATTTCTATCTGATGGGGAGTTCAGCTCCATAGAATAGACTGTGTAGAGTATGGCTCTTATACTACATGAAAGGGGGTAAAATTGGTCTGTGATCTTTCATTTTTATCTGACGTGTGTACGCACCTTAAGCCTCTTTCCCTCCTGGTTTCCCCACTCACACCTCTGTTCCTCTCGGATTGGCCAATATTTCTCATGCTGAAACAATGCACTTTCTATAGTGAAGGGCGGGCAAATCAGGCAGAGGCAAGTAAGGGAGGAAATGACATCAGGATTAGCTTTAACCACTTCACCACTGAGGGGTTTTACCCCCTGACCACCAGAGCAATTTTCACCTTTCAGCGCTCCTTCCATTCATTCGTCTATAACTTTATTATTACTTATCGCAATGAAATGAACTATATCTTGTTTTTTTCGCCACCAATTAGGCTTTCTTTAGGTAGGACATTATGCCAAGAATTATTTTATTCTAAATGTGTTTTAATGGGGAAATAGGAAAAATGTGGGGAAAAAAAAATTATTTTTCAGTTTTCGGCCATTATAGTTTTTAAATAATGCATGCTACTGTAATTAAAACCCATGAAATTTATGTGCCCTTTTGTCCCGGTTATAAAACCGTTTAAATTATGTCCCTATCACAATGTTTGGCGCCAATATTTCATTTGGAAATAAAGGTGCATTTTTTTCAGTTTTGCGTCCATCCCTAATTACAAGCCCATAGTTTATAAAGTAACAGTGTTTATACCCTCTTGACTTAAATATTTAAAAAGTTCAGTCCCTAAGGTAACTAATTATGTATTTTTTTTAATTGTAAATTTTTGATTTTTTTTTTAATTACAAAAAAAAAAAAAAATGGGGAGTGTGGGAGGTAATGAGTTAATTTTGTGTGTAAAAGTCATTTATTTGTATGTGAAAAATGTGTAGGGTGTAGTTTACTATTTGGCCACAAGATGGCCACAGTAACTTTTTGCTTTATTGCGACCTCCAAGCCTCCTTCCGGAAGCTTGGAGGAAGAATAAGGAGGCTGGACACGTGAGTTTCTTCTCACAATGATCGCGCTGCCCATAGGAGAGCAGCGGGTCATTGTGGGGCTTAGATCAACGAACGGGAATGGATTTTCCCGTTCATTGATCTCCGGGCGAGCGGGCGGCGGCGGTTTTACTAGCGGCGGGCGGCGTGTTTACGAGCGGGAGCGCGGACAGCGTCGGGAACGCGGAAAGTACGTGTTTCTCCGTCCCTGGTTTTTAAAGGATGGAAAAAGGGGCGGAGAAATACGTACGCGCGGGGGTAAAGTGGTTAAAATAGCCACAGCTAAAATGGGAAATGCAAAGAAGGAGTTTCTCTTTTTTTACTGTAGAAAAATCACTAAAATCAAAGCGTGGACAGTGCAATACATCTGTTATGTAAGTAGAGCAAGTATTTATCTACTTACAGTGGGATGCAAAAGTTTGGGCAACCTTGTTAATAGTCATGATTTTCTTGTATAAATCGGTTGTTACGATAAAAAATGTCAGTTAAATATATCATATAGGAGACACACACAGTGATATTTGAGAAGAGAAATTAAGTTTATTTGATTTACAGAAAGTGTGCAATAATAGTTTAAATAAAATTAGGCAGGTGCATAAATGTGGGCACTGTTGTCATTTTAATGATTCCAAAACCTTTAGAACTAATTATTGGAACTCAAATTGGCTTGGTAAGCTCAGTGATCCCTGACCTACATACAATCCAATTATGAGAAAGAGTATTTTAAGGGGGTCAATTGTAAGTTTCCCTCTTAATTTTCTCTGAAGAATAGCAACATGGGGCGGGGGGGGGGGGGGGGGGGTGTCTCAAAACAACTCTCAAATGACCTGAAGACAAAGATTGTTCACCATCATGGTTTAGGGGAAGGATACAGAAAGCTGTCTCAGATTTCAGCTGTTTCCACAGTTAGGAACATATTGAGGAAATGGAAACCCACAGGCTCAGCTCAAGTTAAGAAACAAAGTGGCAGACCAAGAAAAATCTCGGATAAACGGAAGCAACGAATGGTGAGAACAGTCAGAATCAAACCACAGACCAGCACCAAACATCTACATCATTTTGCTGCAGATGGAGACACTTTGCATCGTTCAACCATTCAGTGCACTTTGCATCACTCTTGCATACAGCATCTCCTTGTGTAGAGGAAGCCTTTTCTCCACTCACAGCACAAACAGAGCCACTTGAGGTATGCTAAATAGAGATGGGCTGAACGGTTCGCCAGCGAACGGTTCCAGGCGAACTTTGGTGGTTCGCGTTCGCCTGGACCAGGCAAACTTTTGCGGAAGTTCGATTTGCCCCAGAATGCACTATGAGGGTCAACTTTGACCCTCTGCATCACAGTCAGCAGGCACATTGTAGCCATTCAGGCTACACTAAGCCCTGGAGCCCCACCCCTTATATAAGGCAGGCTCGCTGGCCATGACACTCACTCGTGTGCCTGCTGCAAATAGACAGACTAGGAGAGCTGCTGCAGATTTTTTCTCCTAGGGAAAGATTAGTTAGGCTCTTGGCTTGCTCCTGGCTGATTGTTATTGCTAAAATAGCACTCCTCAACAGCTCTTTTGAGAGCTGTTTTCCTGAGGTGTTTTTTTGTTGTGTGTGTGTTGCTCACTGACAGACATTATACAGCCCTATCTGTTGCAGCTGGACCTTGGTAATTGTTATTACTGTGCCAGCCAGCCCCTGCCTAACTATCTATACTGGGACACCTACCTATGCCTACCTAACTACTGGGGCACCTACTTACCTATACAGGGACACCTATCTATACTAGGGGACCTACCTATGCCTACGTACCTATACTGGGACTCATACCTATGCCTAGCTAACTACTGGGACACCTACCTACCTATACTGGGTCTCCTACCTATGCCTAGCTACCTACTGAGGCACCTACCTACCTATACTGGGACTCCTACCTATGTCTAGCTAACTACTGAGGCATCTACCTATGCCTACCTACCTATACTGGGACTCCTACCTACCTATACTGGGACTCCTACCTATGCCTAGCTAACTACTAGGACACCTACCTATGCCTACCTACCTATACTGGGTCTCCTACCTATGCCTAGCTAACTACTGAGGCACCTACCTATGCCTACCTACCTATACTGGGACTCCTACCTATGCCTACCTACATACAATAAGATAATAAGGTCGTTGCTTCATTGTGGACAGACCAAATTTGATCAGCTGGACAGTCACTGTTCTATCATTGAGCTACCACAGCCCGGCGACCATATGGGCTTGAAAACCGCCACGGCCTACACTCTGGCCACGGTGCGCACCAGTCCAGCACGGCCGTCACTACGCAAACAGCTTTCTGCAGTGCGTTACACAGTGAGTTTGGTGTGTCAGTGTGAAGCAGAACTCTAATTACACTCCCTGATTGATGTATACACATGCAAGATGTTTGAAAGCACTTTAGGCCTGCAATTTAGCATTCAATGTGATTTCTGCCCTTAAAACGCTGCTTTGCGTCACATCCAGATTTTTCCCCGGGACTTTGGGCATGTATCCCACTCCGCCATGCCCCCCTCCAGGTGTTAGACCCCTTGAAACATCTTTTCCATCACTTTTGTGGCCAGCATAATTTTTTCTATTTTTCAAAGTTCGCATCCCCAAAGCGAACTTTTCCGCAAACCGAACCTTCCGCGAAGGTTCGCGAACCTAAAATCGGAGGTTCGGCCCATCTCTAATGCTAACGCACATTTGGACAAGCCAGCTTCATTTTGGAATAAGGTGGCGTGGACTGATGAAACTAAAATTGAGTTATTTGGGCACAACAAGGGGTGTTATGCATGGAGGAAAAACCACACAACATTCCAAGAAAAACACCTGCTACCTACAGTAAAATATGGTGGTGGTTCCATCATGCTGTGGGGCTGTGTGGCCAGTGCAGAGCCTGGGAATCTTTTCAAAGTTGAGGGAAGCATGGATTCTACTCAGTATCAGCAGATTCTGAAGACCAATGTCCAGGAATCAGTGATAAAGCTGAAGCTGCGCCAGGGCTCGATCTTTCAACAAGACAACGACCCTAAACACTGCTCAAAATCACTGAGGCATTGATGCAGAGGAACAAGTACAACGTTCTGAAATGGCCATCTCAGTCCACAGACCTGAATATAATTGAAAATTTGTGGTGCGAGAGCGGTCCATGCTCGGAAGCCATCAAACCTGAATGAACTAGAGATGTTTTGTAAAGAGGAATGGTCTAAAATACCTTCAACCAGACTCCAGACTGTCATTGGAACCTATAGGAAGGCTTAAAGGCTGTAATTTCTGCTAAAGGAAGAGCTACTAAATATTGATTTCATTTTTTTTTGTGGTGCCCAAATTTATGCACCTGCCTAATTTTGCTTAAACAATTGTTGCACACTTTCTTTAAATCCAATAAACTTCATTTCACTTCTCAAATATCACTGTGTGTGTCTCCAACATCCTAGGTTCTCAACGTGTGGTACGCGTACCCCAGGGTGTACTTCTGATGGTTCCAGGGGGTACTCAGGCTTGATATACTTAACCAAGAATAAGAAATTTTGAGTTTTAGAAGATGATCTTATTTAAACACCACCAAATTAGTATTTTAGCTAATTAAAAGCAATAGTAAATGCTTGGAAATGGTTTATAACCAATTATGTACTACAATTAAATATATATTTTGTGAAGGGGTACTTGTGATAATGTTTACTATGCTAGGTGGTACTTGGTGAGTACAGGGTTTTAAAAGCGGTACATACATAATGTTGAGAAACCCTGTCCTATATGATATATTTAACTGACATTTTTTATCGTAACAACCAACAATTTATACAGGTAAATCATGACTATTAACAAGGTTGCCCAAACGTTCCCATCCCACTGTATAAGTGTGTTTTTTTTCCTGAGATAGTATGGCTGACAGCTCCTCTTTAAATAAAATGCATGTAGGTGTAATTTTACTATTTGGCCACACGATGTCCTCATGTTAACAGAAGTAATGCGTGTAAGTTTAATTTTATTTTTGTTACATTGACTGGAGGCATCTTATGGATGCCGGCGATCAATGACAGGGACACTTATGCTGGGAATACACGGCTCGATTCTGAGTCGTTTAAATGGCTCGATAATTTCCGACACGCCTGATCTCCTGCCCGATCGTTCTGCCGCTCGATTCTGGATTGAGGACAATGGAAAAAGATAAGAAAAAAGAGCGGAAGATAAGAGAATCGCCTGCAGAATCGAGCAGGGAACCGATCAAGCGAAAGAATCAAGCGGCAAAATCAAGCCGTGTATGCCCAGCATTAGATCGGTGAATGGAATCTGTGATCCTATTCACTGATCTCCGGGCGGCGACGAGAACATGCACGCACGCAGAAGAGAGCACATCGAGGGCCGTATATCTACGCCCCTGTGCGGGAAATGAAGTCCAGCGGGGCGTAGATATACTGCCACTGGAGGGAAAAGTGGTTAATTGGACTCCACATGTGGTAAATTCAGTTGATTGGACATCATTTGGAAAGGTGTACACCTGTCAGAGGAATTGTCTGTAGACCACTGAGAAAGGATTGTCTTGAGGTATAAATCTGGACAAGGCTACAGAAAAATTTCTCCTGCAAAACCACCAGGACTCTTCTGAGAGCTGTCCGGTCATTTAAACAGTGCGATCGGGGAGATGGGCCTTAATCAGGGAGGTGACCAAGAACCTGAAGGTCACTGTCAGAGCCTCAGAGGTCCTTTGTAGAGAGAGGAGATCCTTCCAAGACAAGCATCTTTGCAGCAATCCACCAATCAGGCCTATATAGGAAGGGCCAGACAGAAGCCTCCATTTGAGTATCTGGCATATATATTGCAATGAATAAACTTTTAAAGGCAACTGACCACCTGGATCTTCCCAGCATAGTCTTGTATGTATGCAAGGAGATCTAGTCCGTGCATGCAAGAACATCTCTGTACTCACATCCACAGACTACATCTCCCGACATACAGGCGTGCACAACGTCATCAGGAAGTTGGAAATGCAGTCCCTCCCTGGAGAAGATGTCAGATCCCATATGGACGGGGGGGGGGGGGGGGGGTTAGTGTGGCAGCACTCCATTGGTATGTAATGATGTTCACCACCAAAGAAGCATTTGTATGTACTGTATGCATCACACTGCACGTATAATGTGCAATGCGACTTTTCCCATTGCAGATTGTAGGATTTGCAATGCCCCACTAAGGTAGCTTTTTTGTTTTTTTAACGGCCTGCTGGAGGCAACAGAGTTTTTACCCCTCTATTTTGTTTTTATGTTAACTCTCAGAACAGTTTATATATGGATGCCCACTGTGTTTGAGGTTTATTCTCAAATTGGCCTTAGACTAAACTAGTAACAAGCTGACTGCTGTAGGGATTAGTTTGCAAGATCCTCTGGAACAGTTTGTTGTTAGATTCAGGCACTTCCATTTTCAGATGCGATCAAGTGGAGAAGAGGAAGTTCCGTTCAAACAATTGTTTTCTCAGGAAAGCTTATAATGGTTCTAGCTGCTCCTCTTCTTTCTCCACTGGGTCGCTTGTCAACCAGCACTTCAGTGATGGTCACATGGTGCAATCTTCCAAGATGGCAGTCACTCCCACTTCTTCCTGCATTCAGTGGTAGGGAGACACAGGGAAGCTGTGATCATCAGGGCAATTACCCACTTACCAGACTGGAAACTAGAAAACGGGGCAGATCCTTGAATGGCATGCAGTCTTCATGCTGCTGCTAACAGGTGAGCCTGAGCTGCCCCTTCACCCACCATTACAGCCTGTTTTACCCCTGAAACTGGGAATCGCTCACATTTTGCTCACAATTGTAACACAGGGAGGGAGGATAGATGTCAGTCTTGGCTAGAAATACAAGTTTCTTATATAGTAAACCACTTTTCCCGGTCCCTTGGAGTTTACTACAACTGAATTCTACTGCAGTACAACCTTTTTCACAATGGGAGGTGAAGTCAATGCAACCGAGATGTAAATTACAATTTCAGTGCGACATTGCCATTTCATTAGATTAATATATATATATTTTTTTTTCCAGCCGGGTGGCATGAAATAGTAGCCGGGTGGGGCAAGGTGAGAGAATGCAGGGCCGATGCTTCTGTGAGCAACTCTGCTTACAGCAAAGGAGGAGGTGAGCAGAGGACAGCCGGGTGGTCACCAAAACTAGCCGGGTGCAGCACTCGGCTAAAAGAGCCTCGGAGAACACTGGCATTTCTTCTACCATTTTCTTTTTTTCAACCCAGCTCAGTGACAATCTTGCCTTCCTTACATCATTGCGTAAACTCTTCAAGGTGGAGGGGAGGAATTAGTGTCCTTATCAAATCCAAAATAGGAAGCTTTCTGTTATTTGCATGCGGAGATAAGCTGGTAACTGTAGGATTTTTTTTTTTAAAAAAGCCGCACAATCCTGCTGGTAATGCATGGCTCCTGCCGTTAAGCAAAGCTCCATAGGAAGTAATAGGAAACCACTAATTCGGAAGTCTAATGATAGTTGCAATTTTTTTAAATAGATGTCATAATTTTATTTAAAAAGAGACTCTGAAGCGAGTCTAAATTCACTTTAACTTTGTAGCCATGTTAAGAACTATAAGCCCTGCTAAACTGCCGCTATCCCGCGGCAAAACGAGGGATTTATCCCCCCCCCCCCCAAATCCCCCTGCAAAATCCATGACTTTCTTGGTCGTGGATTTTTCTGCTCATGGAGGCAGAGCTTTCAGCTGCAGCTCTGCCTCCATGCGTGGCAATCTCCGTGCGGATCTCCGCCTCTCCCCCGCCCCTCTCTGTGAAGGAAGATTGAGAGGGGCGGGGAGAGGCAGCGATCAGCGGGGATTGACGCACTAAAGAGGCAGAGCTACAGCCATGAGTTCTGCCTCATTCAGGAAGCACTCCCCGGACACATTAGAGGGGATTTGGGGGGTATAAACCCCTCGTTTTGCAGCGATATCGCGGCAGTTTAGCAGGGCTTATAGTTCTTAACATGGCTACAAGTTAAAGTGAATTTAGACTCGCTTCAGAGTCTCTTTAAGGAGTCCTAAGAAATTCATGAAAATTGCCTAGAATAATTCTTCAATACATTTACACCATCACCATATTGCTGTATGCATAAATATATTTTCAACATGTTGTATAACAAAACTGGCAAGAAACTCTCAATGTGTACTAAAATTACTTTATTACAGTTGATTTTTTTAAACATTTCCTTTGCTATGATACAAAGGATAATTACAAACAAAATATTACATAGGATTTATTTCTCTCCTTTTTTTCTGACAACTTGGTAACAGCTTTAAATGCACAATCTATACAATTAATACAGGTTATATAATATATTGTGAAACCAGAGGAATACCAGAATACTGACATTACACTGTACAAGAGACCTCACTGTACAAGACCCCAACAGGCAGTGGTGTGGGCACACAGCACTGCAGATAAAATGCACACCCGCAGGAACTCCTATCAGCAGAATGTGGTGGGGAGGTGTCTGGAAATTGTGCTGACCTGTTTAGTTCCAGGAAGTTCTTAGTTCAACATTCACAATCACCTAATGCTACTAAAAGAACCTTTGTGAAAAAGAAAAAAAAACTAAATATCTATCCCACGGCAGAGGGAGGTGACCCCCACTAACTCCGTATAAACCTATCCTATTCGTGCTGGTAAAACAACAACTGCATATGAAATTATCTAAAAGCAACTGTTAAAATATGTGCATGATGTAACCAGGAATGTCTCTGGTTTGTATAAACCCTCCAACTGAGAGGACTACCAGAGGCTCCCCCTAATGCTTGAAATGTTACCCATGCAGCAGGCTAGGCCACGTCAAAAGCCTGACGTCAAACATGGAACCAGTCTGAGAGTTATAAAAATAGAACTGTACTTTTTGTTCCTGAAGGAAAACTCCTGTGGCATGACCTGTGGTTACAATCACGGCCTTGAAGTTTTTGCTATGCAGAAAGGCAATAAGGCACGGCATTGGGGTGACTGATTATCAAGTGAAAAAAAGTAAATCATGCAGTGTCAAACTCCAAATGGTAGCAATGCTAACATTGCTTCCTAGTCTTATTGGCTGCAGTAATTCTATTTTTATAAATGAACATTCTCTGAAGCACCTCGGCCTTTTGCACAGGAGCTATAAATCACCATGGTAACAGTTTGACATGGAAGTAAAGAGTGCTTACTTCCATTTAAATCAGAGATCAATTTCTATCTTATGTACAAGGCATACACTGCAATAGCTATATGCATATTTATGATTACTAGGTAAAAATGTACCCGGGGGTTAGGCACAGTACAGGCAGCCACACTATGGGCAAAACCAGTAAAAGGCAGCCTTTCATTCCTGTTAATTATTTAAAGAAGATTTCTAGGAAATACCGAAATTCCCTGGTTGGTTGAGTCTTATCTCCTAAAAGCCCTGAAAACCAAAAACAAGAGCCAAGTGACATGAGCTGCAATTTTAGATCTGACCAGCAGGTGGAAGCGGTGCTTCTTTTGTCATTAAACCTAAAACGGTCAGGATACAGCGTTTCCCAGAAAATAAGCCTGCTTGAAAAAAATAAGCCTGCTTAAAGTATAAGTCCTCCCCAAAAAATAAGCCCTAGATTTTGGTCACTATGCTTGTGTATGGGGAGGTGTGCAGTCTCTTACCATACTTCCCTTGTGGCTGCGTCTCCCTTCGTTCACCTGTAAACGGCTCCAGTATCCTAACAAGGTGGGCGCCATTTTACCCTGTCGCCACACGTGCTTCATGCTGGGTCGGCTCCGTGACACAGCCACAAGTGATGTGGGGTAAGAGACTGCACACCTCCCCATATACTAACAGTGTCAGATTTTATACCCCTCAAAAGTATAAGCCCTCCCCAAAAATATGCCCTAGCACACCTTTTGGAGGTAAAATATATATAAGACAGTGTTATTTTCCAGAAAACATGGTAGCTTTTTTTTTTTCTTCACAATCCCCTTCAAATAAATGTAACTGGAGATGCCATCTGCCTTTGGGATACTGGTTCAGCTTTTCAGTCAGCAGCAAATAAAACTGGACATTAGACCATGCACTAGATATACTTGAGTTATGTTTGTAACCATTTCAGTGAAAGGCTAGAGGCTGCATACAGAAGCACACAACACATCACGGATATCTCAGATGCTTTTGTTTCCAACTTTGCCCTGGTATCTGCGGGTGTGCATTCATATTCTCCCTAACTGGTGGCAGTTTCTTTTTTTAATTAACCAAACATGTCTTTACTAAAATAGGGGGGAGATGCTTGTTTGTATAGCCCAGATGTTGCAAACAGTGGGAGTGTACAGAGTAAAGTGAATAAAAAGATTCAAACTTAAAAAATATATATTCTTGTAACGTCTACAAATAAATGTGCAAATAAAAATTCAGAAACATGCTGGGAGCAGGAAATGCAACAAGAAAATATAATTAACATGATAAAAAAAAAAAAGAAGATTGTGGTTGGTTTGCAGTCTGATGCCAATGGAGGTACCAGGAACACATTGCTGAGAATACTTGCTACATGATTGGCTGCAGCATGATCTACACCCTCTGATGTCAAAAAAAGGCAGAGCAAAGTGGTTCAAACTCTCTTACTTGCCCCCCCCCCCCCCCCCCAAACGCCATCAAAGTGCTACATGTTTGCACTACTTCTTGCCTTTATAACATACCGGTAAATCACCACTACAGTACAAAAGTCATTTTGTAATGAAATATCCTTCATCTTCAATCTACGGTCGCTATAAAATGGAACCTTGCTGGAAAACATGGCAACAGTGAATGGCTTGGTGCAAAAGCTATCCAGATTTCTCATTGGCTCATCGGCCATGGAAGGGGCATTACATTGTAAACACCTTAGAGGGTCAGTTAGTTACATGAATCAATGTACTTGTAAAGCACTGAGGATGTGTCAATTCCATGTAAGTGCATAGTAGTAATAATGCCCATACAGGCAGGAATAAAACGGATTGGCTACTCTTGGTAGCCCACCCGCTTTCCTGGGGTTACTGCAATGATATGTTAATTCCACAGGGATGAGAGCGCCTACATAGGTTGAGGGATTCTGGCTCTGTGTATATGACACTTGGAAGAACACTCCCATCTCTGTATGAGCTGAAAGCAAAGGAAGGCAGCTTTCTCTGAATAAGCCCATGTCTTGCAGAGGGCCAACAGTGGCTCCTGTTGTGCAATTTACTCACTCAGCAAGGTGGAGCACCTGTGCTCTCTAAACTGCACTAACTACTGTTGCCATGACTGAACCAAAAATCACAGCTACTGGTGCTAGTCTAGTTTAGGGGACCCAGTAGGAAACCTCAACTAAGGTGACTGGGTGGACAACACCCTCTCAAATTTTTAGGTTTCAGATAGGTTGTAGTAAACTACGCCCACACTATTTGGCCAATCACAATGCTTCATGCAGTAGCGGGTGCGGTGATTGGAGAACTGTTCCCTATGAGAGGCTTCCTGCTGGATCTCCTAAACTAGACTAGCGCTGAGCAATTTGCAATTAATGTCAGTTTTGGAAATGGTCAGCTGGCTGCAGATTAAAGTGAAGGCATTACATTACAAAAAGACACTTGCAGCAATGATGTACGGTTATAGCAATATTATACTGCAACTTTAATTTCTCTTTCAATTAGACTGCAATGAGAGAAATATAAAACCCGTTATTAATGAGCACCTCAAGTAGCAATCTGCCTTGCTCTAGTATAAATTATCTTCAGGCTTACCTAGAACACGTATGCTGATCAAGAAAATCAGAACAACAGTAGCAATGTGTAGTTGTTGCAGGTTACTGTGATGAGTGAGGAATGTCTTCCATTAAACTCTTGGAAATGAGAACATTAGAAAATCTACTCTTCTTGAGCTACCTGTCTAATTAGTACTGCTGTAAGGTGTATTTATGGCCACTTGTCACTAGGGGAAGAGTGAGACAATAGCAAAGGACTTCTATATTTTCTGCTAGGGAGAGAGATCAAATCATTCAAATAATTTACAGCAGAACCAGTTCTGCAGACTGAAGTAAAGAGAAGTGCACTTATCTCAAATGAGATAACTCTATTGAGCTACTAATGGGGTAAATTGTAAATCTCAACAACTACCAATACTCATTGGATAGATCTATAGTGGCTTATTTCAGTCTGACTTGACAGAACAGAAAAAGGTACATGTACAGTAACAGTACCAATGTGTAGCAACTGAATACTAAGTTAAAACACATACACGTAACCTACTTGCAAATAGGGTTACAAAATTTAGCTAAGGCAGTCTTAAAATCTACCCTCAAGTAAGTCTACTCTGCTTTCAAAGTTCCTGTGTTACAGTCCTCGGCTTTCAAAGTTCCTGTGTTACAGTCAGGTGACAAAGCTCTGAAGCTGAAATTGTGGGGCCACCTGACAAGTCTGTGCAGTGTGGCAGTGGTGTGCGAGTGGCAAGACTGGTTCTACCTAATAAATATTGTGGCCAAAGAGTTCAGAGATATGTATTCAGCTGTCACCCTGGGACTTTCATACAACCAGCTGACTGATCACAACACTAATAGAAGAAGCAAACGATCAGCAGGTTTTTACCCAAGATTGGATCTAATGGGGTTGATTTTGGAAATTTACAGAATACTGAAAAACTAAAATGATGTAGCAAATCCAGACTAGACTTTTTTTCTTCTTCAATAAAGTGTCTACTAATAGAAGGCAAAAGTTCGGAACCTTCGACTGGGTCAGATCAGGCTACAGCGAGATGTGCAGAACTATTCGTGAATTAGCGTTTGTGCTAGTGCAGTTGCAAGCAAACAACTACTCATTTACAACCTCATGCAGCCCTGCTATATTCTGATGTGACCCAAATGACTTCTGCAGCCTAACAGCAAACGCACAAACACAAAAAAAAAAGTCCAGGCTTGCTTTATCAATTATGCTGTTTGATTATAAACGAACCCAAGGTTTGGTTAGTTGTACATTATCTTTTTGGACAGGTTATAAAAGCATGGATTACAGAAAGCAGCACTAGTCTAGTTTAAGGGTCCCAGCAGGAAACCTCATAGGGAAATTCAGCTAACGTGATTGGGTGGACAGCACTCAAACTACAAGATAGCAAACTACACCCACACCATTTGGCCAATCACAACATTTTGTGCTGCAGATGGTGCAGTGATTGGAGAACTGTTCCCTATGAGGTTTCCTGCTAAGTCTCCTAAACTAGACTAGCACCCAGAAAGCAGTATGACTTCTATCACAATCTTTTATGATTTGTTACTGCCACTCACAGCTTCAGTTGTTGCAATGTATTCCTGGTACATCTGTCAGCAATTTGGCAAAATCTGCCAGAGAAAAAAAACATAAAACAAAACCAAAAACCATAACAAAAAAGGTCTGAGGGGCGCTGTATTCAGTAGACAATGTTAGAGTGTTAATATTTTTATTAGACAATGTCTTATTTGATTCTTCTCCGCCAATCATTTTTTGTTCCCCTACACAATACAAAGCAAGCCATTTTAAAAATGTACAATATTCACAAACCTTTCCCTTCCCCACCTCAGCTTTTGACAAAGAACTTAACACAAGTTCGATGCCACATGGATCTGGACGCCAGTCCAGCAATAAGTCTGTAACATGGGTAGCTGAAATGGGCACAGGGATCGCTTATAAATAGAATTCTTCTTTTTTCATGTTTAGCAACTTAAAGTGTTAATAAAAAGGCTCTAGCATTTACAATTTATTAAGTCAATATATCTTTGTGTATTTATGCACTAAATATTTTTTTATGTTGATTATTTACACCAGTGTCTTTGCTGCCCTCTCACCTCCCTCATATATAACAGGAAGAACAATCCCTGCTTGGGAACTGGTGATAGACCAAAAATAAAAAAAAAATTAAAATGGCATGTTACTTAAAAAAAAAAAAAAAAACACAACAAAACAATAAAATAGAACTTTCAAATTTAGGGCTGAGCAAACCCAGCCTCTCTAACCACCGGGAATCACAAGTCCCAGCCAGCGATTGCCAGTTGCATGCTGGGAGTCACAATTTTAGCAGATAGAGGTTCCTGGGTTAGCCAAGTCATTTCCGAGCTTTCTCCATCCTACAAATCTTCATATGCTTTATTCTTAGTCACTAAGTTACCATGGCATTTAAAACGGATTCACAGAGTTCTACTAAAATGAGTTCAGGCTACTTGCCAGTCTCTGATCATTCCTGACAGCTGCTGAAATGGCATTTCAAAAAAATAAAGATAAAAAAAAAATAATGCTGTAATAACGTCCTTTAAATTGTAAGGTAAATGGTCACATGACTGCTCCTATTCTGCCTCCAGGTTTGTGACCGGTCTCTCACACTTTTGGCTCTGCAGGAGAGAATGGGCGTACGTATTAGAATACCGCTGGTGAGCTGGGCGCAGGGTGAGCGGAGTGACGGCTCACTCGCTAACGCTCAAATCCTCAGTGTCATTAAATACTATTCCCCCTCTGTGACACAGTAACTCAGGGGGACAAGTAATTTGGGGCCAGTCGATTGCAGGAACCCCAAATTAGCCTTCTGTGCCCCGCTCACTACAGCATTACTGCTACAGCCGCGCCTAAACCACCTGCTCCGGTTAATGGTGCATGGAGACACAATGCTAGTGACTTAGCTGAATGAACAAACTGCCAGCAATGATCAGGTGGAGTTATTCTAAACTCATTTTCAGAGTAAGATTGGTTAATAAGATACCAACGAGTTTGAGTTGATGCAAATATATGCAGCTTGTAATTGGCCCAATTCCAAGCTGCTTACATTGGCATAACATTAGGATACAACTTGCATCAACTCAATCATTAGCATCTCATCGACCATCCCTGTCACAAAGAGTTCAGTTCTAAATAAGCAAAACGTGCAAACTGCAGAAACCCACAGCACCCAGAAATCACTTTTCATTACCCTCACTTCACTATTCAAACTTGCAGAAACTTTACTGGCTGCCATTAGTTACTGCAAAGCAATGCTCTCTGCAATTAAAACCTTGTTTATTATAAAGCGGTCTTAAATCCGAATATTTTGGCTAAATACTAATTTTAAAATTGTATGAGAGTCACACCCTGTGGCATCTCTGCACAATTTATTCTATACATATAGATTATAAAAACAAAAAAATCAACAGTAAGCATATGGACAACCTCTCAAAATATATTGTGACTTGCAAATCAGACTGCTGCTTGCCATCTTGGTGTATTAGTGTTGCATATTAACTTAAGAATAGAAATGTTATTTCAATCCACGCAAGCACACATACATTTGGGGGCACAGCCTATAAGGGTACAAAACAAAATGACTTCATCAAATTAAAATCGAACCCCTCTAAATCTTAAACATGGCTTGGTTCCTAGGTCTGAAAGGAAGTAAAGTATCACTTATCCCCCTCAAATTTTCCTAGAATTAAAAAGTGCAAAATCATTACTTAAGCCATGCAAAAGCCATTGACACTTTCACCGCCTTTTATGAGCACATCATGCTCAGTCACAAGCAGAGTCTAAATTGGCACATCTAGTTAAAACAAACATTCTATGGTATCATATTTTAGTTTAAGATAATCGGTGGATGGCACCAAACCAGTGTCTGTAGTACAGATTATGGCCATTAATAAGCCTAACCAACTGTGATTACCCTTCAGAATAAAGGCTCATACACACATCAGACTATAGTCTTTGGAAAATGAAAGATCACAGACCAATCTTACCACCCTTCATGTAGTATGAGAGCCATACTCTACACAGTCTTTTCTATGGAGCTGAACTCCACATCAGAAAAAAATCTTTGCAAGATGCTGCACACACAGATGCTGTACAAACACAAAAGATCAGTATCTGCAAAAGATCTGTTCCTGCCAAAAATCCATTCCTGCAAATTGCAATGATAGTCTATGAGATCTGCAGATCATCATACACACATGATTTAACTGACATTCATCTGCAGATCAGATCCACCAGGATAGATTTTCAGATCTGCGGATGATTGCTTGATCTGCAGATGAATGTCAGTTAAATCATGCGTGTATGATGATCTGCAGATCTCATAGACTATCATTGCAATTTGCAGGAATGGATTTTTGGCAGGAACAGATCTTTTGCAGATACTGATCTTTTGTGTCTGTACAGCATCTGTGTGTGCAGCATCTTGCAAAGATTTTTTTCTGATGTGGAGTTCAGCTCCATAGAAAAGACTGTGTAGAGTATGGCTCTCATACTACATGAAGGGTGGTAAGATTGGTCTGTGATCTTTCATTTTCCAAAGACTATAGTCTGATGTGTGTATGAGCCTTAAATCACATGCTAGAGATGGTGTATAAGATGCTAATAATTCTGTATTGCTTGCAAATCTAATGCAAAATGTACACAGCTGGGAATCGGGCCAATAAAAATTGAAAGGAAATGCATTTGATTGGTCGCATCCAAGCTGTATTTGCATAAAATTTACATGCCAGACAGGGTTATTAGCACTAGCTTGATATAGCGTTCAAAGATTCCAGCCGCAGGATTCTCCCCTCCAGAGTAGGATCTCCAATTCCAGCCACTATAAAACCATATGAGTTGTACATGACTTCTGAAGTAATGGCTCTCAACAGAACCTCCAGCTGTCAGGGAGCTGTGTCATCTGACCTACTGCTAATCCTAGTTTGTGGGCTAAAGTGCTGATCATTTGGCTACAATTATTTGTGAGTCAAGGATTTAATAAAGAAAAATACCAAGATCTGAGCACTGTATCAAGCGAATGAGAATATACATGGCTAAAGGATCTGTGTTACAAATAGGAAAAGTGTGTGTTTGAGGACAACCTTCCTAGCTCTGTAATGGAAGAATGGGGAGGTCTCTTATGGCTGAATGATGGCATTCATCTGGAAACTCTGGTTCAGAGGATTTAGACTTGAACCTACAGAGGTATAATAAAGTGTTTAGGTGATTCAATTTAATTTCGTCAGTCAACATCTGACATGCCAAGTCTGTTTATCTGTTCAAAATTATCAACCAGACTTTGGTTTCATTAGTTAATGCAGAAGTCACTTAATGTTTTGGTGTATAAGGTCAAAGCATAATTTAGATCAAATTTGGTGACTACTGTGACCTGCTTGTGGCTATAGCTTTCTCTTCCTGGAGATTGCCTATAAATCTACTCTACTGCTTTACTTGCGTCTGCCTGTACGTGGTGCTATTTATTCTGACATCCATTCAACATCTTTAAAGTGTCCCCGAGGTGATGTGACATAATGAGATAGACGTGAATGGACAATGGCAAGCATACAAATGACTAGGCTAGGTTTCTTTTCTTATATTCAGGTATGTAACTGACAGTTTCTCTTCAGTCAGAACCTAGCATGACTTTAGCGTAAGCCTAACAGATAAGGAATTACCGCCATAAAACTCTTGCCTGCAAAGAACAGCTTCTCAATGCAGGGGATAGATAAAACTGTAGGATGTCTAAAAAAAAGGTCATTTTTAGGAATAGGAGGGTAAACAATTGTTATGTCATTTTATTGTCACCTCAGGTTCACTTTAAGAAAACTGCACAAAATAGAAACTTACAAAAAAGAAATACAAAAAGAGTTAATTTTTGATTAGATTGCAAGCTGATGTTCCAAAATGCTTTAAAAAAAAAAGAAAATCAACAAAATGTATATATATGCTTGCATTGTAGTGAAAACGCTGATTCTTTTTATACAAACTAACACTGCCTGGCATAATTTGACACAAAGAATAGATCTATTTTCCACAGTTTATCCATGGCGGCGTAAAGAATAACTGGTTTGCAGGTAGTGGGGTGGGAATGTTTTCTTAAAGTAGTAATAAATGATTTACACCAAGTTTCCTCCAAACAACATCATAAGTCAAATATAATTCACAGATAATTTCTCTGGGGCCAGTTACATTGTTTGCTCACCAGTGTGCCTTTCAGCCTTGCACAACCCATAACACAGAACTGCCTTTTGCGACAAGCACCAACTGAAACTAATGCTACATACACACTTGAGATAAAAGTCTTTGGAATAGGCAAGATCACAGACCAAAGGTGTGTATGAGGATCTGCAGATCTCATAGACTATGAATGCATTTTGCAGGAATGGATCTTTTGCAGGAAGAGATCTTTTGCAGATAATGATCTTTTGAGTGTGTACGGGCATCTTTGTGTGCAGCATCTTGCAAAGATTTTATCTGATGGGGAGTGCAGCTCCATAGAATAGACTGTGTAGAGTATGGCTCTCATACTACATGGAATGGGGTAAAATTGGTCTGTGATCTTGCCTTTTCCAAAGACTTTTATCTCAAGTGTGTATGAAGCATAAGGCAATTAATATTTTCTGAGCTCATTACGCAGCCTCGTCTACACTTCAGTGGCTTCACATGTGCATATATGGCAGTATCTGAAGAAAATATCCTGCTGCTAGGCCCAATGACAGCTAATCGGATCTGACTACTGAAAGGTGGCTGTAACAGTGCACACAACCTAGCTTATACACCACTAAATGCTATGGGAGAGCTTGGTGCTGTGCCCAGGATGGTCACAGGGCGAACATTTCCAATCCAAGCAGTGGAATACTATTCTGACTCTGGCACACTGTGGCTGTGATCACTGTAAAGAACATGCCGCCAGGTAACTGAGAAGACAAACTCAATATCGCCTATACATACAGGGCATATTAAAGGATACCCCAACTGAAACGTGACATAATGAGATAGACATGTGTATATACAGTGCCTAGCACACAGATAACTATGCTGTGTTCCTTTTTTTTTTCTTTCTCTGCCTGAAAGAGTTAAATATCAGGTATGTAAGTGGCTGACTCAGTCCTGACTCAGACAGGAAGTGACTACAGTGTGACCCTCACTGATAAGAAATTCCCCTTTTTTACCCCTTTCTTGCTCTCGGAAGCCATTTTCTGCTAGGAAAGTGTTTTATAGTTGGAATCTCTTATCAGTGAGGGTCACACTGTAGTCACTTCCTGTCTGAGTCAGGACTGAGTCAGCCACTTGCATACCTTATATTTAACTCTTTCAGGCAGAAAAATAAAAAAAGGAACACAGCATAGTTATCTATGTGCTAGGCACTGTACATACACATGTCTATCTCATTCTGTCACGTTTCAGTTGGGGTATCCTTTAAAGCAAGAAAGAACTCACAGAAGTTTGTCCAGTGAGGGGCTTACTTTCCCCTATGTGAAGGTAGTCAAAAGAACCCAAGATGCTGGACAGAAGCAAAATACAGGCATGGTCAGGGTGGTCACCATTTCTCTGCATCAGGGAACATTTCCAGATCAGACGAGATGGACTTGTTCATTAACATGTAAGAAAGTTCTGAATAGAGCAGTGCACCTGAACTTCATGCAGTTTATGTTAGTTCATGATAACAGATCATGAACTAACCTGGGCTGTAACAATCTGTTCTTTTCCATGCCCTGATCTGTTCACTCATCTAGTTGGATTATCAACTCTTCAGCTGGTAGAAAAGCAAGAGGCTCCACACGAAGGCATGGAAATTGCTTCTAGTGCCACACTTGCAACACAAACTGTACAACTGTAACAGTGTGATAAATATCAGAATTTACTGTATTCTTCCCACAGTTTGATTAATCCATATATAGAGAGCATATAGGCAATTTCTCTGGAAACTGCACAGTGATAGAGGGATTTTGCACAGGTATGCTTGAATTACGAATTTTGAGGAGAAAAAAAAAACCCCTATAAAATGTCAGCAATTACTGTCTATCATTACGCATCACAAAAAGAAGCCCTTAGATAAAAACAAACTTGTCAAAGTAAATAAGATACTAAGAATACTAGTAAAATGCAGGCTCCTTGAGTTGTCTGCAATTAGGTGGGATAATTGTTATGGGGGGACAGGCTCCACAGATGGACTGTAAACAGCAGCATCAAGACTTTGGTAAAGACCCATACAGACAGACTTTTGCCAGCTAAAACTATCACTTGTGACAGCTTTGGGCGACAGAATCTAGTGTATAACGACTGGCAGTTTCAACACACAACCCAATCATGCAGTTTTTTGTGCCAAACATAAGTTGGGTGAGTTCATCTAATAGCTTTGTTTTTAGCTACAGGGCAGGGACTCCAGATACTCCCCTATTCTCCTCTCCATAGGTAAGAGCACGCATCTCTGCTGAACCAGGTGTGCAAGACTGACTAGCTGCTGAAAAACTGTCGCCATAGACACTGTATGGACCAGGAGCTCAAAGCTTTAAATCTATCCAAGTCAGTAAAATTGAGGTCCCACTGCATATAGTGTACATGGAGATCCAAGGTCTCTCCAGAGAATACAAATCTGAGCATCAATCCAAGTACATACAGATGCAGTTTTGGCAGTAATGCTAGTCTCAACTCTTCTGGATATGGCATGTTCACTTATAAATGAACCCAATGTAAAAAAAAATAAAAAAATAAAAAATGTGCAGTTGTGCTGCAATTTATATGTATAGCATAATATGTATTAAAGGTAAAGAAAGATACTAAAAATCTTACTACTCATTCAGTGGCTAGTCCTATATTCTCTGCCAAAACATCTTGTGGTAAAATCTGGTAACCAGTGTAGTAACTTCCTGGAAAGTTTCTCTGCTCCGAGATTCTCAGCTTTAGTATTTTTTCACAAAATTATCTTGGAGTCCCTAATTCTATTTTTCAGGGAAAGTTGAGTTTTTAGCATCTATGGTATACGAGCTAAATAAAATAAATGGGTAAGGTGTAACCATTATGAAATGGAACTGAATCATAGCATTTTTAGAAACTCACACTACAGCTGTTTTAGTTGAATAATTTTCGGAGGCAATGAGAGAGAACTGGTGCAGCTCTACCCGGAGGAATGATAGGAATGATCGTGTTGACAAAAAAAAGCAGCTACAAAACTACTCAGCCATCCTTATCACACATTCACAGTTCAGTTCAATTGTCAGAAAACTATTGTTAAGCGAACAGATTTTTTTCAAGCTCTTACAATTCCCTTTGATGAAGAATCATCTGTACTAGAGTTGATTTAATGGTTGAGAAGGAAATCTAATAGCCTGTATAATGCCACCACAAACGCTCACAAACGCTCTCTCCTTTTTTCTGTTAGTTCTGTGAGACCCCAATGAACAAGGCTCATGTAGCTACTCCAGCCATGTAGACTGCCGAGTAATACAGGCACCTAGGACTTTAATTTGAGTAAGCATTTGCTAAAGCAAAGCGACTAAGGGCTTAAGTACAGTCATGAGTAAATATAGTTAAGAAACCAAAAAGTGCTAGTTTCAGAGTGACATTGGCAAGATTGAGCTTACCCATGTGTTTCTACAATGCAAGTTATACAATGAGTAGTGTGCCACATTTTGTTTAAATATTAAAATGAAGAGATTGCATACAAAAAGGGTCAAAACTACCAAAATATGCTTGCTTGTTCTGGGTCACCGATTCAGAAGATATTAGACGCAAAGAAACCAAACAACAGAAAGGCATGTTGTATTGTTCTATCACATTGATTTCAAGTTGCTTTTAAATTCTAACAATTAGGCCAGGGATTTATCACTCAGTAGGGTCTGAGCACACCTGCATGCTTCAGTGCATTATTTTTTAGAAACATCAGTTACAATATAATACAAAAAGATGCATAGAAAAGTGCAAGAGTGCTCAGGCCCTAATGAGGGCACTTGAACAACTACACTTAAAATGTGCAATTTATTATAATGAGCCTCTCCTCCTCTCAAAGCACCAAGTGAATTGATAGTAAGAGCAAGCACTTTGATTATTTACAAGGAGCACCACTGATTTTTCCATCTATTAGATCGTGTTAAGGTGGCCATACACTGGTCGATTTGCCATCAGATTCGACCAACAGATAGATCCCTCTCTGATTGAATCTGATCAGAGAGGGATCGTATGGCCACCTTTACAGCAAACAGATTGTGAATAGATTTCAGCCTGAAACCGATCACAATCTGTGGAGCTGATTTTTGGGAACATTTAACCAACATAGGCATTCATTTAAGCAGATGAGACCTGTTTTAGTCAACACAGATGGGAGGGGGTGTTCTTGGGTGGTGATTAAAATAGGAGTTGCCTTACATTTTAAGAGACTACATACCTGGAAAACTCTCTCACTTATATTCTGTCCCTAGGAAATTTATAAACGTTAGCTTTAGACTTGGCATTTATGGCTACAATATCCAGTATGTCAGCTGGAAACCAAAAGATGTAAGCAAAACCACTGGCTAAAGCGGGAAAGTCCTAAACCTTAACCAGTCTAAACTACGGCACACCAGTCCATTTGCACAGGTCTCCAAAATAAAACCCTTTTATAAACATATAACAATTTTGCCAAAGTAAAACTGGGAAAAAAAACCCATAAGCTGATGGAATGAGAGGATTTTAATAAAATGGCTTCTACATCATGAAACGGTTCCCAAATGAAAAGGATGTATTTTCAACAGTAGCACAATGGAAATATGAATCTATGAACTGCTCCCCATATTATTAAACAACCCGACAACTAGAATGTGACAACTGCTTGTTCACTTTAGTAAGAATTTAAAAAAATAAAAGAAGCAGCATGCCAAATTACATAGAACGATACGTTCCGAACATTCATTACACCAATATTCTCCCAGTTGGAAGAAGTCTGACTAAACTTGCTCTGCTGTATCATGTAATGCTGCTTTCATACAGAGGAACATTTCTACTAGTTATATTGCTGGGGCAGAAGTATACCCGGTACAGCAGGTGCCAGGTAAATAGATATAAGTGACAATGGGTGCGTCAGTGCACTGATAACAACTGTCCACCTCATCTCATTTCATTTCCAGTGTTTAAAATAAAGGATTAATTGTAGGTTCTGGGGAATAGTGATGGTCATGTCTAGAACTCACGGAGAAGCATATGATTGGTTTAGTCAGCTGATAGACTTGCAAAGCTCTGATTTGCTGTGCTCACATCCTGCTTTAGCACACGATCAAGACTAGCAAATCAGAGTCTTACACATCTATGACTTGACCAAACTAATCATATGCTTCTCCATGGGTTCTCCCAGACACGACCATCACTGACTGAGGAATAGTGTGCATACACTCCACCGAAAAGATAAAAATCAGGGAATCTGCATTTTATACTTCTACTCTGTTGTCCAGCAAACTTAAGCTAATCACTAATAAAGCCCCCTTCTCACATTCCATGTTTTGTCCACCTGACTAAAAACACACCCTCCCACGAGCAGCAGGATTCACTTTCCTGCTATTGGCACTAACAATAGCACCTAAAGAGGTAAGAATGGAGCGGAATTAACTTGGTTCTTCAACTACAAAAAAACTATTTGGCTCACATATATGTGTGCATGTAGCTCAAAATCACTAAAGAACTGCACTGCAAGAGACTAGCAACAAAACAAGACCGCTGTTGGCTGTAGCAAGAACGTCCCTTAGCAGCACACCAAGCAGCGCAATGGCAACCAGAGAAACAAATGGATGTTGTGTGGCAAGATCAAAATATGCAATACAGAGCAAAAAAAACAAACCTATTTATAAGTAGTATTTGTAAAAGATTTACTGCTAAAGCCTACTCTTGTTTTACTTCCTGTTATACAGAAAGCACAATACCCATAGGAAAAGCACTACAATGGTACAAAAGTTGCCTGCAAACTTTGCTGACAAAGAAGTCTCATACGAAGCACTATGATAGAGCCTGAACAGATAATTATCCACTGCGTTCCAGCTGGGTACATCAGAAAGCAACAAAAAGCTGATCAAAGATCTACAGATTATGTGGTCGTTAGTAGAAAACAGGGCTGCATCTAATGATCCCCGACACAGAGTGTCAGTGTACGATGTAGCAATCAATGAAACAGATATATGCAGAGAGCTTTTGCATGAGAAATATACACATTATAGTAAGGTAGTGCTGGTAAAGATCAACCACATGCGCGGTTAATGCTGAATACTTTGAAAAATCCCTGTAAGCAGAACACTCGCCTAACACCTGAACCTGAATAGATAGTTTTTGGCCTAACTGCAGCTAAAGAACGTCATCAATGAGAAATGTTCTCATCTATTCAATGATGGTTATGCCCCATGTAATATGTTGATACCATTACTGAAAACCCAAATAGGTTCATCACTCAGGAGTAGGGGAAGTTAAAAGAAAGGGGGACAAAAAAAGACAATGAACTCTCGAGGTTGAGAATTTACAATGCCTTAAAATGGGGGATAATGATAGATCAGAGAACCAGGGAATGTACCAAGTGTTCATGGTGAAATGCGACTTTGCCGGTCTTGATTCGTAAGAGCAATGCAGCTCCAAACTCTTCTAATCTGCATCCACACCCTCAGCACGAAACCACATGCTCGACTCCTTCACGCTTCTCTGCTATATAAAGCCAGCAGCCAATGCAATCATACACTAGATACACGTACATGAAACCCTGTACAAACTGATTAAAATACAGCATGTGTAGGAAGCCTTGTTTTTTGCAGCTGCTCAGTACCATTGAGAAAGCTGCTGTGAGGACATCTGTAGGCAGTTTGTGTTGAATGGTCAAAAGGAATGGCCGTTAAGTTCTTCTTGCAGTTATGTATAAGACATGTGTGAACCATTGGATATCTGTGAAGTAACACTTGTGCTCCTGCTCATTCCCTGCTCTGTCCGTCCCCCAGAAGCTGTCCGCCTCAGAGCCTGGGGGCTGTTGCGGACCCCCATCATACTACCACGAGGGACACCTTGCACAGACCCTGAGGGATGACCCCATGGTTGGGGTCCACCTTGCATTGGGTGGCCCCAGGCTTGTGGTGGCCCTCCCATGGGGTGACCCCAATGAGGTCCAGGGCCTCCAGTGGGATTGTGGGACCAGCCAGAAGCTCCCGGGTAGCTGTGGCTGAACGCCTCGGGGGAGAGATTGGAGAGTATCATATTGCTAAAGCCTAGCCTCATGCTTTCAGAGTCAAACGCTTCTATTTCACGAGCTTGGCGTTCGAGAAGGCTCCGTATTCGCTCTGTTCTTTCATTCTGAAGAGCCAGCATTTCTTCTTCAATCTAAAATAAAAGAAATAATCAAACTTTAAGACTGCGGTACAAAAAAATTTCTGCCCAGTAAATAACTTAAAATCATAAATACAAGCTTCTGCATACCTTCTGTTCAAGAAGAGCCCTGCGGAGGGAAACCCTTTGCTCCAGTTCCCGCAGTTCCCGATCGTGCTGAGCCTCAGCTTGCATCTTAATTTTGCTCTGATAAGCATTTAGTAGCTCCAGTTCTTGTTGCAGCTGCATTTTCAGTACTTGGCACTCTGCTTCCTGGGCCTCATCCAGTCGCAGCTGCAAGACAAATTGACATTGTTTACCATGCTGACTGATTGATCCAATGAAAAAAACCTCTATCAGGATATTGCCGGCCTTGGAAATGTTGATCCTTTTAGGACAAAGCTGCAACTGATGGGGACATGCAATAGAAGTGGAAGTGATGACTAACAGTGGAAGATAAAAGCAGGACAACCCAGCAGCGGAATCTAGTGTAGACACTTTAGATCTAGAGATGACAGTAAAGGTTCCCATATATCTATTGATGATGGGCAGAATGGACCAAGAGAGTTTCCTGATCGATTTCAGCATAAAATCTTCAGGTAATCTGCCTCGTGACGCCATCTTGCACCCCCCCCCCCCCCCAATGTTTTGTGTGTCCCTGGTGCATTTATATTCTACCTTTTACGCTGACCCCTGAGTGTCCACGCTGCATTTACACATTGGATCCCCGTGTGGCTACTGTCAATGCAGAAACACAGAGCAGTCATTCGGGGGACAGAGTGATAGGTAAAGTATGAATGCATGGGCACGTAAAGCTTTTGGAGGGGACAGCGGCTGGGGGTTTTCGCTGCATTCGTTCACAATTAATGACTTAATCACTAGTGATTTAATCACTAAGCAACAAATTACTCTGCCAGTTTAACTTTTTTTTTTTGCAGCCCATGAGCAGCTTGAGGAAAGCAGCACCCTTTCTCTTGTAGGTGTAAGAAGAGGGGGAAGAAAAAAAAATGAAAGCAAAGGGTTTACATTACAGCATAATTGAATCAAATCAACCACCAACATTTACAGTTTTGCGCAAATTAACTCCAACGTTGCGAAAAAAAAGCACTGACTATCCCTTAATGTCAATTCCAAGGTTTTTTAGTAACTAAAATGACCCCCTTTAACTTTCAAACATTTTTCAGATTGATATTACATTCAGTTAGAAATGTACTAAACACATAAATAATTGTGACATCACATCGCTGACTGAAAAGCATGTGTGAAACTACACCTGAACCTTGCACAACCACTCATTCTCCAAATGTGACATAAGTGGGCACACTGGGCAAGGAAATATGCAAAGTTCACGGCTAAGAATAGAGAAAAGTAGTCTTTTTAGATGAGATCCATTATGAGGTGCAGGGTTAGCAAGTGTCAGTATGTAAGACAGAAGAAAGAAGAACCTTTGACCTCTCAGCAAATAAATCAGTTAGTGAAACATCCAAACAAAAAGATGTTCTGCGGATGCTTTTCAGCTGGTGGAAATGGACCATTAGTCCCACCAGTTGATGGAATGATTAACAGTTTGATGTATACCAAAGTGCTTAAATCCAAAATGATTCCAGAAATGACTAAGATCTACTCAAATAAATAAGGGATTTTTCAACAAGACTTTGTACCATGCCATATACCGAAAAGTGCACAGACATTTTCAAGGACAGTGGAATGTGTGTGCTGGACTTGCCAGGTAACTCATCTGACGTCATTGATCGAGAATTTATTAGCCATATGCACAATCAAAGACAAGCTGTTATGTGCATGTGTGGTATCATGTGTGGTATCATGTGTGGTATCATGTGTGGTATCATGTGTGGTATCATGTGTGGTATCATGTGTGGTATCATGTGTGGTATCATGTGTGGTATCATGTGTGGTATCATGTGTGGTATCATGTGTGGTATCATGTGTGGTATCATGTGTGGTATCATGATCCTGAAATCAAAAACATAGTGCTTGTTTATAGACTTGACTTAACATTATTACCTTAAACGGCAAAAAGATGTCACGATGTGTAAAATGTGATGATCTTTATGGGATTGTTAATTCCTGTATCCACTCTGTTGTGCATGATTTAATCCCTGCCCGGTTTCTTCAGTAAAGAGTTCCAACTTACTATACTGGGTGCCTATCTGCATGTACAGACCACTCTGCTCCATCAATGCTGAACCATGTCAAAGTACTATCAAACGTGTATGGGGGCATATTTGTTACTGAAACAACTTTTCAGTGTTTCAATTAACTTTGAATTGGCATTAAAGGATAAGCTGCACATTTTGCACATTGTTGCTATTCATTTGCACAAGACTGTATAATGTATACTTAAAAAGATGGGTTTCAGTGGTTTAGAGACCCTCTATAGACCACCAGCCTGCACCGTGGCCATACAACTGTAAAGTTGCATAAAACAATGCACTTCTTTGCTGAAATAAATATAAAAAAGGCCCCAAAACACAAAGACTACCCCCTGCCTTTAGAGCCTTAGCGACCAATCAAAGGGATAAGGAGCTGTAGGGTTTTTGTCAGTCCTCCATCCCGCGTGACCATGCTCTGGTCTTTTTCAGGCATCTATTATGCCTTATTCTGCAATTATGATGGGTGTGCAGATATTTAGACCTGAATGTAAAACTTATACTAACAGTTCACCAGAAATCCAGAACGCCTCCTAAACAGAAATGTAATGATATCCACATTAGTATCCGTTAATATATTAAGTAGGAGTCAAAATCCTTGAACGAATAATGCAATAATTTTAAAAGGTGTGTGGTGTGTAGTGCACACTTACTGCTTGTGTGGACAACATCTCATTAATGCTATGGTCATACTGCTCAGCTAGTATCGCCAGCTTGCGAGTCTGCTCTTCTTTCATCCGCTTGAGAACGGCTTTGTGTTCATGCTTTGGTGTGGTTTCCAAAAGGTGGTTCCGCAAAGCTTTATACTGCCTCGTCTGGATCTTGCAAGTGTCCTGAAACTGCTTCTTTATCTGCAGCTCTTTGGACTATTGACACAGTGAAAGAAAGTACAAGTTAAAACTGCATATAAAACGACAAATTATTACAGGATTTACTGCCGATTTGGACAGACAATGGGTCTCGTTTGTTAAAGGGCACCAAACCTTGAGATAGGACTCAAGCCTCCACATGTAACATAGCCAAAATGATGGTGACAGAACCTGCTGACAGCAAACTAACATTTACCTCCGGTGGTGTAACCTCCCAGAGTCCAACTTGGGGTGGAGGGAGGGGAAAAAAAAGAAAGAAAATAGCAGCCAGGAGCGGTTTTGCCAACCCCCCCCCCCCCCCCCCCCAAAAAAAATGCACTGTTTTTAGACCCTAACATTTGGGGAAAAACCGCCAGGGAAGTTAAAAAACAAAAACCTTCCATGTTCCAATGGAGTTCAGTCATCTTAACCAGGCTGATGATCATATATGCAATTGGTTGATGGAAAACTATTTTTAGACCGTGATCTGCTCGCCTTCACACAGGCTTCTCTCTCAGGAATAAAATGCTGATATAATATCTCACCTCAACTTCTGTAGTATTCTGCTCTGTGGACTACCTACTAATAGACTTGTCAACCACTCTAATAGGGCCGTGCACCAGGTAGATTACAAAGTAGTGCAATTTAAAGGCAATCTGAAGTGAAAATAAACTTCGGAGATAATGATTTGTATGTGTAGTACAGCTAAGAAAAAGAACATTAGTAGCACAGATATGAGTCTCATATGGTTTTCAGCACAGGAAGAGTTAAGAAACGTCAGTTATCTATGCAAAAGAGGTTCTCTGAGTTTTCCGACGCAACTTGAGTCGCTGTTTTCTGGAGCACTTATACATCAAAGGAACAGAGACTGATTTAGATAAGATTTGTACTGCAGGGGAGTTGAAAGAAGTCATTAGCTCTGCTTGAGTTATAGTTTAAAATACACCGTGTGGCTTGTGACTGCAAATATGACAGAATTATGTAATGTTATAAATAAATAAAAAAAAGCTATAAGTCTAAAAACTGAAATACAAGATTTGTATTTACTTCTAATGTTCAATTAATTATCAGTACTACACATTCAAATCATTACATCATACGTTTTTTTTTCACTTCAGTGTCACTTTAATTACATTAAGGTATGTACAACTATCGGACCACCACCTAGTCATTTTGGGGCCTTGGTGGGTCCCCTTTGTTGTGGCACACACTAGAATGGGAATGGATTTAGTATAAGCCTCCTTTTACACTACATTGGTTGCATCGCAACGGACAATATAATCGCATCACAACCCAATACAATGATATTTCAATAACCCTTTCACACTGGCACATCTGCAGTGCAATGTTTTCTGACAGAAAACTGCACAGCATGCAGTGTTAGCGGGCGACCTGCGCAGTGCAAGCATAAAGTCTATATCCTGTATGTTTCACTGTATGGGTCCACAAGCACAGGCTAGGATTTTACAATACCATTGCATTGTGATCCTATTGTTCAGGATGCACAAGACGTAAATGTTTTCATGTGTCACAGAAATACCATTCTATCTCCGCAAACAAGAAAACACTCAAATTAGCCCAGAAAAAAAATAATTATATTGCAGTCATCCCAACAAAACATCCGCGGCAGTACAAAAAGAAGCCACTCATCGCTGCTTAGTATCCACAGTTCAATTCCCAATAACAAAGGAAAAACTTTCAAATTAGACTTTAACGTAAAATTACAATAATTAGCTGACAAAAAACAGCAGCGTTTTCTTACAAAACAAAAACTATTCAAAAGATTTTGAGGAAAAGTAGAAGTTGCTCTGTTAACACCTTGCCATTTGTCTCTATCCATTTTTAACCATATATACTTTATATGTGGTGGAGAACGAAAAACACTAAAGAGCAAAAAAACAGTCAAACCGCATGTATTGTGTATAGTCAATCACTTATACTTTTCAGTGCAGCTTTCAGTGTAAATCCTCCTGCTTGTTCTGTCCTCCTATTCCCAACAAATATTCACTGCCAGATTATCTGAATGAGAGCCTGAACTACAAATTCTATTATTACTTTAAGTGACTATGCAAACATGGTCTGAATTTATTAAAAACTGTCTAAGTTAAAAAGTTATTCTCTTGATTCAGATTAAAGGCTGAAACCCACTAGAGCATTTAGGGAGCGCTTTAAATGGATGGAGCAGATTCCACTAGATCGATTGCGATTAGGGAAATCGCAATCGCAGGACATGTAGCATTTTGGGAGCGTTTCCATTCTTATGTATTGTATGCGAGCAGGAAAATTGCTCCTAAACTCTATTACAAATCGCTAGTGAATGCGATAGTGCTTTGCGCTTTCTAGTGTGTCCCAGGCCTAAAGAAGGGATGCTGAAATGTTAATTAACTAGTCTGTGTTATTGAAGTCACAACTATACACCACCAAAAAGCATTTTTAACCTCCCTGGCGGTTAATTTTTTTTGCCAAATAGGCAAAAATCCTTTTTTTTTTTAAATTTTTTTTTTGTTTCATGTAAAGCTACCAGAGTGGTAGCTACATGAAACACCACTAAAGGGCGCATGTGTCCCTCTAGTGCGATCGTCGCCGGCATCAATAGCAAACAGGGGAACGCGTATATAACGCGCTCCCCTGTTTGGCTTCTCCTGTCGCCATGGCAACGATCAGAATGACGTCATGGACGTCAGACGCCTCCGATCCAGCCCATAGCGCTGCCCGGAACTCATTGGTCCGGGCAGCGCAGGGCTCTCTCTTCTGCCGCTGCGTGCGGGCGATCGCCGCGATCAAGCTGTGCGCGCGCCTAGCAAAGTGCTAGCTGCGCGCACAGCACTTTAAATGGCGAAAATCGCCCCACCAGGGGCTGAGATATCTTCCTGCGTGGCATAGTCCGAGCTCAGCTCGGGCTTACCGCCAGGAAGGTTAATACATAAAAAAAAGCTGCATAAAACTGAGCAGCACTGTGCTGTACAGAAGCAGACATTGGGGTTGAATCATCATATAGTGCAAGCAACCAAGTATATCAAGTATCAAGTATATCAAGTATATAGTGCAAGCAACCTCCTTATTGCTCTTGCTAATAAATCAGCGTGCAACTTAATTTTTCCCCCTGCGCGCTAGTGGCAGCGTAGCGTGGGTAACTAAGTAGCGGACGCGTAGCCACGCGGTAGTGATGTGTCGCTACCGTGATACTTCACTAGCACGTCCGCTACTATGTTAATTAACAGTTGCTATGCAATTAGTAACTATGTTAATTAACATAGTAGCGGCCACGCTAGTGAAATATTGCAGTAGCGACACATCACTATTGCACGGCATTTGTAAGGAGTGGCCGCTGCTTAGTTACACATTGTATGCTGCCGTGCAGGGGTAAAAAAATAAGTTGCGCTGATTTATTAGTGCGAGCAACAGGAGGTTGTGCGGTCTATATACTTTGATGAATCAAGCCTGTTGTGTTCTGCCTAAAAGGTGTGTGAAGCTAGGCAACATGCAAAGAAGAGCTCTATAATAAGGCTCTCACACCAGTCTGAAAAAGTCTAAAGGTGCGTACACACACGTGACTATAGTCGTTTGAAACGATCGTTCCCCGATCATTTCAAACGACGATCGTTTAAAAAAAAAAGCAGCCAACGACCATTAAGTCTAATGACGGACAAGCTAGATCGTTAAAAACGAACGATCTAGCTTGGCGGATTTTTTCCAACGACAATCGTTTGCAAAAGTAGTACATCATTGGAAATCTGTTGTTCGTACTAGGCTTGACATGCGCATTTCGCCATTTCTCCATGGAACTTTTCATTTTTATGTGCAAGCGCAATAGTTGCTTTACATGATGTAACTTTCGTTCTAACGATCAGATCGTTACACACCTTTAAAAGCTAACTTTACTTAGGTCTTTCTTTCGTCAATTAAAAGTTCGGTCGTCGTTCACAACGAACGATCGTTGTCGTATGTGTGTACGTAGCTTAACTTTGATAGGAATTATCCTGCACTGATATGCAGAATCATTATTACACAGGTAACCTTACTGGAAATTGGCTATGTAGCTCCACACTTCCTCTCATGAATACATGGCAAAATACCTTTAGACTCTTGGGTTGCTGCCGGACCTCCATGACATGCTTGCGTCTTAATTCCCGTTCCCGCCTCTTGTTGTATTCCAGCTGGTTTGTGAGTTCAGTTTGGTGTTGCAACTTTATGAGCTCACAACGCATTCTCTGTATGGTATTGAGATGCCGAAACTCTAATTCCTGCATGGACTCGTGCTGTCGTAGCAGCATTGCATGCTCCAGGTCCTTCTGTGTCTGCCTCTTATTCAGTTCCTGTTAATTAACGCCAAGAAATTTGCTTAGATTAACCACATTGACATCCATTGGAACAAAAAACGAGAGAAGAAAACACATTCAGAACACTGTAGGTAGGGGATAAGAATGTCTTTCATACTCCTTGACACAATAAAATAATACATATGTAAACTGTTTCGCCCTGAATGTGTTAGAGACTCTGAAGCGAGTCTAAATCCCCTTTTTGAACTTGTTTTTATGTTAAGCAGTATAAGCCCTCCTAATCCGCCGCTATCCCTCTGCAAAACGAGGGGTTTATACCCCCCAAATCCCCCCTGCAAAATCCACGACGTTCTTGGTCGTGGATTTTGCTGCTCATGGAGGCAGAGCTATGAGCTGCAGCTCTGCCTCCATGCGCATCAATCGCCTCGCGGATCTCCGCCTCTCCCTGAGAAGACAGAGGGGCGTGGAGAGGCGGCGATCAGCCGGGATTGACGCACTAAGAGGCAGAGCTACAGCCATTAGCTCTGCCTCTATGAGGAAGCGCTCCCCGGACACATCAGAGGGGATCTGGGGGGTATAAACCCCTCTTTTTGCCGCGGGATAGCGGCGGTTTAGCAGAGATTATACTGCTTAACATAAATACAAGTTCAAAAAGGGGATTTAGACTCGCTTCAGAAGCTCTTTAAGACCTATTGTTTATAGATCTTAAAATCACGTTACTGCAATTTCAGCTCATGTCTCTGCTATACTACTGAGTGAAAAACTGGTGCCAACCTGAAGTAAACTTGAATGCAAACTGAAGACAAAGATCTGCGTACACTAGCAGAAACTGACGACACCGATTTGCAGTTTAGGAGCAGCTGATCAGAAAACATTTTAAAATTATGTCAAACTCAAAGGTCCATGTAAACCACCCATAGAAAAAACACTTGACAACCTGCTTGGCTGAGCCAGTGAAGGAACCGTAAATACATTTCACACTGAAAACTGTTCATATAACAAATATGGCAAATCAACCTCAAACTGCCACTTGATTAATGATACACTTATAACAGAACTCTGGTAACTGACTATGGCCTCAATTCATTAAGCTTTATCAAACACCATCAACGTTTGATAATTAACCTCATGAGCAAAATCAAATTTTGAATTCTCTAAAGTGTTATAGATTTATTGAACGTTTTATTGTTAAAACATTCGATAAATCCATAACACCTTAGAGAATTCAAAATTAGATTTTACTCATGAGGTTAATTATCAAACGTTTGATAAAGTGTTTGATAAAGCTTAGCGAATTGAGGCCTGTGTCCGTTATGTGGAGTTTCTGCCAACAAAAGAAGAACTGGTAACTATATACTTTGGAGGAGCTAAAAAAAAAAAAAAAAAAAAATCTATTTAACAACAACTTTTTAGTTGCCAGGCATATTCAATATTCGCAAGGTAGTTTATACTAAAGTAAAGCCTGATCCACCAAACAAATGTGGTCTGAAGCAGTATTAAAAATAAAAAATGCAGTTCTCTACTGTATCTTAAAGGAGTCATCAGGGAGATTTTTATAAAATAAGCGCTACTTACCGGGGGCTTCCTCCAGCCCCAAGCTCCCAGGATGTCCCTCGCCGCAGCTCTGCCCGCAGCCGTTCGCCGCAGGTCCGTCCCGGTCCCCTGCGATGACGTCTGAGCGACCTCCGGGTCGCTCTGCACTGCGCCTGCGTTAGCGGCGCTGTCAATCACCGCCACGTGTGGCCCGGAGCGGACTGAGCGGGCAGAGCTGCGGCGAGGGACATCCTGGGAGCTTGGGGCTGGAGGTAGCCCCCAGTAAGTAGCGCTTCCATTACGTGTAGAAGAAATAATTTAAAATCGCATTTCTTTATATTGCAATTTGGTTTTATGTTGAGAAGATCAAAAGACAATTTAAGATACACACACACACACACACACACACACACACACACACACACACACACACACACACACACACACACACACAAAGAGACACACACACACACACACAAAAAGACACACACACACACACACAGACACACACACACACACACACACACACACACACACACACACACAAAAAGACACACACACACACACACACACAAAAAGACACACACACACACACACACACAAAAAGACACACACACAAAAAGACACACACACACAAAAAGACACACACACACACAAACACACAAACACACACAGACACACACACAGTCTGTTATTTCAAGCTGCATAAATTTGTGCACAAAATTTGTTTAAAGGAGTCCTAGGAATGCCGATTTACTTACCTGGGGCTTTCTCCAGCCGCTTGCAGCTGTCTGTCCCATGCTGACAGCTCTGTTCACAGTTGCTGGCCCGGGGTCCCCGCACGGTGCAGATGACGACCTCGAGGTAGTCCTTACTGTGCCTGCGTGCAGCGCCACTGTCAATCAAGCCCTTGATGTCCACAGCATACTGCACAGGTGCAGTAGTTCTGCTGGGCTTGATTGACAGTGGCACTTCATCCAGGCGCAGTAAAGACGACCTCGGGGTCATCCTCTGCACCGTGCGGGGACCCCAGGACAGCGTGGGACAGACAGCTGCAGGGGGCTGGAGAAAGCCCCAGGTAAGTAAACCAGCTTTCCTACTCTTGGCCCGATGACTCGTAAGGGCTCAGACACACTATAAGCGCTTTTTGGTCTCCGGAGTTTTCTAAGAGCTTTTCAAAAAATGCTCACGTTGACTTACATTAAAATCGTGGTAAAATTGCAATCACGGTAAAATCACATGATTTTACCACGATTGCAATTTTACCGTGATTTTAATGCAAGTCAATGGGAGCGGTTTAAAAAAAAAAAAAGCTCTCAGAAAGCTCTGGAGGCCAAAAGGCGCTCAGAAAAGCACTTATAGTGCCCGGGCACTAATCCTGTTTCAACTCAGAATTAGTTGCATCTCACTGACCATCCATACTGTTGAGTACGGTATGTTAGAACTTGTTAAAAGGGCCACGATCAGGAACACATTTAGATGCATATATAAGCATATGTATACAATCGCATATATAAGCATATGTATACAATCTATAATTGCTTCACAATAAAGTTTACTATAAATTACTTTTTTACTATGTTGCTGTCTCTTACAATAGGTATTGGACTAGTCCATTTAGTCATGGAGGAACCTGAGTATTTACTTTATTCTTCACAAAAGCACTGTATGGAAAAGAGTAATACAAATATGCTGGTCAGCATCCCTAGTTGCTCGCACTATTTTGGCAGTTGGATCAAACCTCTCCCATTCTGTGTTTTTGAAAATAAAGTAAACCTTGCGAAGCTCCAATGAGGAGATGGACTAGTCCAAGATCTGTCAGATTTTTACTGCCTACTGCAAAACAGGAAAAAAAGAAATGTATAGTGCATTTAACTCTGGAAGAAATGTATATTTTATACATATGCATTTTAAATTTTTCATGATAGTGGTCCTTTAACATTTCTGATGAGCGGTGAGAGAACAAATTGGCTGTCCATGAGCCTTTCATTACCACACGAATATGTGACCAATCAGACAAGCCATTGATTTCTTCTACATAATCACAATCATTTATCTGGGTTACCACAGTGCACCGTTAGCTATTAACCACTTCAGGATTCTGCGTACGCATAAGTACGCCCCTGAATCCTGAAGTGGTTTCCATGGCTTCCATGTCAGTTCACGGAGGGTGTCTCCGTGAACACCCTGCGAGCCTCCGATCGCAGCTCGCAGGGTAAATGTAAACACGCGGGGAAGATCTTCCCCGCTGTTTACATACATACGGCGCTGCTGCGCAGCAGCGCCGTAGAGGAGATCGGCGATCCCCGGCCTCTGATTGGCCGGGGATCGCCGGCATCTGATAGGCTGAAGCCTATCTGAGGCGGCGCAGGACGGATTCCGTCCTGCGCCGCTCACAGGGGGAGGGAGAGGGAGGGGAAGGAGGGCCAGAAAGCGCTGCGGAGGGAGGCTTTGAAGAGCCCCCCCCCGCAAGCGCAAACAGCCGGCGGCGATCAGACCCCCCCCCCCCCAGTAGGACATCCCCCTAGGGGGGGAAGGGGGATCGGGGGGGTCTGATCGCCCAGGCTGCTATCTGATCTGTGCTGCGGGGCTGAAGAGCCCCCGCAGCACAGATCAGCAAAACCACCCGAAACCCGGAAGTGGTTAAGCTCCGTACCCACGTTCACCCGAAAAAAACAAGGAACAAAGGGTTGGCCTAGAATAGTTTAAAAATGTACTAACGATGGTAAAAGAATGCTTAATATCCATGCAGAGCGATCTGTCTTGGCGGATCGGTCCAGATGATAATCATTGTTGGACATTCACATCGAACGATGCCAAATGATTGCTCCACTCAAACAACTCGTGTGGCTAGTCATGCACATTCAGGCCTGCAGGTTTACTGCTTCCGCCAACAATCTGGTCATTATACTGTGGTGGTGCACACATTTAATTGAAACATGCATTGACGCAGTTTGTTCCAAACCATCAGGGATCCCTTGTTTTAAAAACGACAGTGATCAAGCTTTTATATGGAGCTTTAGACATAGCTTCAAAGCTATGGGAACCTCAATCGTGTAAGAGGTGCTTTTGTAAAACCATATCTCATCTGTAGCAATGGGAAACCACCCATCTCTTGAACTTTCAATTAGTTTGACAATACAAGCTTGACATGCCAGCAGTAGCTGAAATGAAATCTTCAAATTGTCAATATATAATTATCACTATATAGATTCAGCTTCTGCCTATATTACTTTGTTGCAAATGGCATTGAAAGGGTTATTTACCTCTCTAACCAGATCCTGCTCCAGATTGTGTCTACTGAGAAGCATCCGCCGCTTGAACCGACGGCACTCCAGCTCCAGGTACTGCCGCTGGCGCCGCAGGAGGTTGGCTTCTTCCTCCGCCTGGAAATGCTGGAAATTCTCCTTCTGCTTTGATAGCCACTCCTGCTTCTCCTTCTTGGGAGTGCTCTGGTTTTCATTCAGTTCCTAATATACCAAAAAGCCTAAGTCAGTTGTAGTAATTAAATGGATAATGTATAGGATTCCTGGCTAAAGTGATATACTAGATAAAGTAAATATTGTGCACAATATCTTATCCGCATCATACAATCATACTTTGGTAAAATGTGGAGAAATTGTATACATAATGATATGTTGTACCTCTTTCAGCTGTTCCTTGCGCAATTTATATTCCCGCTTCTGTGACTCTATGAAACTGTTCAGCTCTTTCTTCTGCTGGGCCTGGATGTGCTGCTGGAATTTCTTCTCTTCATTAGCCATCAACTTCAACTGTTATTCAAATAAAATAAATCATATTCACAAAGAAAATAAATTATCTTTCAGAACTACACATTTTGGGGAACATATTGTAGCTCTAGCATGTCAGATATATTCACACAAAAAAAAACACCACCACAAGAGAAAAATATTCTACATGAACAAGAACGAAGGTTTAGTAGAACTAAGATTTCTGTGAAACTTCAGCATTTTGAATGAAAGCGTACCTGACCCCAGAACTTCCTTTCTGCTTTAAAAGATACCGTAAAGCAACAGCATAAAAACCTTTAAGAAAACTGTTACAGCAGATATAAACCCTGCAATAAGCCTACAGTGTTTCTATGTCCCGCTTTCATGGGAGCAGACATTATTAGCTGCTCTGCAGAAGCTGCCGAGATTCCTAGCTGACATAGCTAAGAGCTCAAATGACACATGTGATTAGTCACATATGAGGGGGAACTAGACAGGCTAAACTCTCTAAATACATACAGGGTGGATTTCTCTATGCTTTCCTTCTGTCCTGTGAAAGAGTTCAGGTCCACTTTAAAAAGAATCTAAGTTAAGAACAAACAAAGAAAACAAATACTTACCAGAGGAGGGGGGAGCCTCTGGACCCTATTGGGGCTTCCCTGTCCTCAGCCAGCATGATCCAGCACTGGCACCCCTGAACAAACCAAAACAATAACACTCACCACTGTGTGCCGGTGCACTAGCAGCTTTCCACCCAGGCTCCTCCTGTGCATTAGAGCAGACCATATTGGGTTCAGCTATGTGCGCCCGAGCAGAAAGGTACCAGTGCGCCTGCACACAGCGGTAACAAGCGGACTTTTGGGTCCCACCACTGACTCGCCTCTGCTGAGGACAGGGAAAGCCTCTTTAGGATCCAGATTATTAAACCTCCCGAGGTAAGTACCCCCCTCAGGGACACTTTTTCCCTTCAGGTTCACTGTAAATTTCTCAGGTTATGGCAGTAAGGTCCATTGCATCTTTCACCCAGTATACTACAGTTCTATAGAGCAGAAAAGCATCTCTTCCATAGACAAAGATCATTTATGTTCTATCGCAGCTCACCTCTTTATCCATAGCTGCTTGATGTTTCTTTATAAGTTTTTCCATTTCTGCAGCAAAGTTGTTCCGTTGGTTTTCCAGATCCTTGTCCAGTCGGAGCCGATGCTCGTCCATCTCGGCCTTCAGCTTGTTCTCCAGTGCCATCAGCTGCTTTTGGTGCTGCCGCCTCATGCGTTTGTATCCAGACATCTGTTCCCGCAGCTCTGAGTCTTGCTCATGTTCCTGGATTTGCCTCGTCACCTGAGGACAACAGATCACGGATCATTTTGTCTGCCATATGAGATGCCCCAAAACCAGATATTTCGTGTGTTTTTCCTGCCCCTGAAATAATGCACAAGGATATATTGCTTTGCAAAAAACTCCTTAAGGGCCCGTTTCCACTGACGCAATGCTGCACGCATTTTCTGCATGCAGATTCGCATGACAATACAAGTCAATGGGGCTGTTTCCATTACAGGCGAAATTATCTTGCACCCGCAGGTGGGGGGGGGTTGGGAAACAGGTGCCTTTTTGTCACAATTTTACGCACGGTTTAAGCGCTTCCGCGTATTGGTTTACGCATGCGGAAGTCAATAGCAATTAATGGCGACGGTAAAAAACCTCGCATATGCATGCGAATATGCATGAAAAATGCCTGCAAACGCACGTGAATTTGCATACGCATGTAAATCCGCAAGTTTTTTTTTTTCTATGCAGATTCGCCTAGGTATAGTGGAAATGGGCCCTTAAAGAGACTCTGTAACAAACTTTTCAGCCTTAGTTCTTCTATCCTATAAGTTCCTATGCCTGTTCTAATCTGCTCTGGCTTACTGCAGTCTTTCCTAACTGCACTGTCTCTGTAATAAATCAATGTATCTTTCCTCTGTCCTGTTTGTCGGGCTAAAGCTTGTGTGGAATGTGCAGGGCTGCTTGTGATTGGTAGAAGCGATACACACCCTCTGCAGGCCCCCTGCATACTCTGAATGACTCACACACTATGCTTAGCTGAGCCTATTAGAAGCTGGTTAGTTTGTTTGTAAACACTGCCTAAAACTGTTAATTACAAGCCAGGATTGCAGCAGAGAGTGGCAGAAACAGCACAGAGGGGCACAGGAGAAAATAATGAATAGATTGGTATGCTTTTTATTGTAAGAATATTAGAGTACAGATTCTCTTTAAAGAGAATCTGTACTCTAATATTCTTACAATAAAAAGCATACCATTCTATTCCTTATTTTCTCCTGTGCCCCTCTGTGCTGTTTCTGCCACTCTCTGCTGCAATCCTGGCTTGTAATTAACAGTTTTAGGCAGTGTTTACAAACAAACTAACCAGCTTCTAATAGGCTCAGCTAAGCATAGAGTGTGAGTCATTCAGAGTATGCAGGGGGCCTGCAGAGGGTGTGTATCGCTTCTATCCAATCACAAGCAGCCCTGCACATTCCACACATTCAAGCTTTAGCCCGACAAACAGGACAGAGGAAAGATACATTGATTTATTACAGAGACAGTGCAGTTAGGAAAGACTGCAGTAAGCCAGAGCAGATTAGAACAGGCATAGGAAGTTATAGGATAGAAGAACTAAGGCTGAAAAATTTGTTACAGAGTCTCTTTAATGTTGTGTACTATAAGATACAGTGATTTACAGATGAAACTTAAAGCAAACAAAAAAAAAAATACTACAAAGCAAAATGCGCAGAGAATCTAACCGCACCAGGGCCCTCCTCCAATCACCGCATTAGCTCTTCGAGTAAGTGCAAATTAGTCAGTAAGATTGTTATTGAGTTGCAAATAATTTTGAGACGATTGAGAATTATGCTAACTAATATGGCACAGAAATATACTAATTATGAAAAGCTATTGTAAAATGGATAAATCAAATCTTTCAGTAAAAGCATTTCACTGGTCTATATTCAAACAACTGCATAGAAGTACAGTCACATTTGCATATTTCTGCATCAACAGAATTATTTTCAGATTTCAAGTCAATTAGTAAGTTGGCCCTAAGTAAAAAATGTATAAAAGGCGTTTAGTACAACTGAATATTGGCACACAAAAGCGCCTATAGATGTCCACTACAGATGGAGTGTCAGACAATGTATGAGAGGCCAGGATTTGTGCTAACGTGACAGGTGAGTCTTCAACACTACACATGGGCACAATTACACAGGGGGGGGGGGGGGGGGGAGGAGTCAACTGCCAGAAGGTTTGTCAGTCGTTGGGAAATTGAGCGCGGTTATCGCCGGACACCTGATCCAGTCCTTGGACGCCTGATGGAATATTGTTCAAAAGATCCATTGGGCAGCCATGTTGCAAAGTCGATTTGATACATTTATCAGATAGGAAGACCGATTTGCTCCCCAAAACTGAGCAGTGTATAGCCAACCACAAATCTGTTCTGAAGACCTTGTCTTTAGGGAGGAGACCTGCTGTAAAAGGACTAAAAAATAAAGAAAAATGAACCTACCAGCGAGGCAGTACGAATGGTGGCAAAGTGCTCTCTGTTGCGATAGTGAGGCTTGTGGCGGGTAGCCTGGGGAGGAGACTGTGGCTCTGATGGACGCATCCTAGATTCAGATTCCTCAGGGTAATTTTCTTCCTCCTTCAAAGTAAGACAGGAAATTGTTGCAGCATATTGAGTTTACAGGGTATCATCTTATAACACTTCATATACAGTATACTAATACTAATAATCCAAAAATACCTTTTAGTAAAATATATATTTATATGAAGACCTATGCTTTAGTGCTTTTTTTCCCCCTGCACGCAAATTCGGAAGCAGCCTATTGATGTTGCTGTGATTCCACTACCAAATTTATGTGAGGGAAATAATGCAGTATGACCCCTAGTGGAAACGGGGCCTAAAAGGATGCTTCTATGTAACGCAACCTGAAATCTTCCTTGCACCTGTCTAGCATTTTCTCAGTGGATTTTGCGGGCTTAGACTGCCATACTTAGGAAGTTAAAATGAACCCGAGGTGTAAGACCTATGGAAGCTGCCATATTTATTTTATTTTAGACAATACCAGTTGCCTTGCAATCCTGGTGATCTTTCTGGTCAGTAGGGTCTAAATCACAAACCTGAAACAAGCCTGCAGCTGATTTTGTCAGAAATTGGATCTACATGCTTATTCAGGGTCTATGGCTTAAATTATTAGAGGCAGAGGATCAGCAAGACAGCCAGGCAACGTGCATTTTTTTTTTTTTAAAAGGTAATAAACATTTCAACATCCATATCCACCCTCACCTTGGGTTCCCTTTAAATGATACCGGAGGTAACATGTGACATGATAGACATGGGTATGTACAGTGCCTAGCACACAAATAACTATGCTGTGTTCCTTTTTTTATTTCTCTGCCTGAAAGAGTTAACCATCAAGTATGTAAGTGGCTGACTCAGTCCTGACTCAAGCAGGACGTGACCACAGTGTGGCCCTCATGGATAAGAAATTCTAATAATAAAACACTTTCCTAGCAGAAAATGGCTTTTGAGAGCAGGAAAGAGATTAAAAGGGTCAAAAGTTCATAAATTTTACCTCTGACATACTTCAACGAATGTGTAATTTAGCAAAAACAATAAAACAGTTAAAACTTAAAAAGTAAATTTAAACAAAATAAAACTGTGGAAGATCTTAAAAAGTCATTTTTTAGGAGAAGGAAGATAGGTACAATCATTTATTTCATTAATTTATTTTCGCCTCAGGTGTCCTTTAACGTTAGCCAATTGAAAGTGAAAATTTACTACCAAAGATGCACCTTGCGCAGTGTTCAGCTGCCATCTAGTGGCTAAAACAAAAATCTACAGCCTAATACGCAGCTGCTGTGCAATAGAATTTACTATAAAGTTTTACTGTGATAAAGTAAACCTCAGTCTTCAATTCCCAGCAAATGCATCTGTATAAAATATACAATGTAAGACAAATTCTGATATAGTAAACTACTTTTCCTGGTTTCTTGGAGTTTTCTATAAAGGGATTCTACTGTATTATTATTTTGTATTTATATAGAGCAAACATCCTCTGCAGCGCTGTATAGGGTATATTGTCTTGTCACTTAACTGTCCATATGTTTTATTTATTCTTGTTGAAATTATGCTCACTTTTTCATATACTTTACAGCATTTATACATTTTGCAACTTTTTGGTTTGTTTTTGGAGGGGAAAACCAAGGCAAGAAGGTTAAAAAGCCTCATTAACTAGCGTATCAACTCTTCAGCTCTTCAGTGACATTCCTTTAAAAAAAAAAAACATCCTAAATGATTTTGTGTTTCAAGCTTTTATTATACTCAAAATGTTTACTAGACCCTTGCTTGACACATTTTGGTAAGTTCCAGGAAAAAGGGTTATGAAAATTAACAAACACTTTTTGCACAGAAATCCAGCAGAAACTGAATGCCAAGGAGGTTAACAAAATATACAATAAGTTTAATATTGGAAAACTCACTGGTTTCAAATGAATAACAGAGCTGTTTGACATCACGGTGTGATCTCCTTCCATCATGTCCAGTTCACTCTTGTCATCTGAAGCATCTGGAAGACTATTCACACTACTGCTTTGGCTACTGGCACTAATGGACATGCTGGGAATAGACTGATTACTGCTGATGCTGTTCACTGTTCCCGTTCTTCCAACTCCATGGTCTTGCTCCTAAGGGGGGGGGAAAATTCAGTGAAAGAATTATCATCATTTAAACACCACACGCCGCCTCCTCCTCAGGCTGATTCTCTTAGAATCAAGGAAAATTCAAAATTAAATGAATCCAAACTTCCATCTTTAATGTGGAAATTTCTTTAAAGTGTACCAGAGCTTAAAAAAATAATTAAAAGAATTATACACACCTGGGGCTTCCTCCAGCCCCATCCGCTCGGTGCCACACCGCCGTCCTCCGCTGTCTACAGCTCCGGTATCGGGTCCCGTCACTTAAGTCAGTCGGAGCCAGTCTATGCAGAAGTGCGCCCTCTACATATCTCTCCAGCAGCTGCTGGAGAGGTAAGCAAACAGTGCACTTCACTTACGTCAAACTGGCTCCGACTGACAGAAGTAACGAGACCCGATACCGAAGTTGCAGACAGCGGAGGACGGCGGTGTGGCACCGAGCGGATGGGGCTGGAGGGAGCCCCAGGTGTGTATAAATTTTTATTTTTTTAAGCTCCGAGTTTCTTTAACTCCCCTAGCGGTATTCCCGACCCAGGCTTGGGGTGAAAAACATGCTGCTAGCGATAATCTCGAGCCTGGGTCGGGGGTTACAACAATGCAGGTTATTGCAGAGAGCAGAGCACAATTAAAAACTTCTCTCCCAGAGATATGGACAGTCCCCTCCATGTCCTCCAAGACTCCCGATCTCTTGGGTGAGATCGTCGTCCGTCACATAACGACAACCAGCAATCTCACCATAGAGGGGGGGGCTGCCTAAACTAGGGGGGTCTCAGGAGTGTGATTAGTTCTGAATATTAGGGTCTAAAAGTGGAAACCATTGCACCCCTTTACAATCCAGAACCAATCAGAACACCAAGGAGGTTAAATTGTGACAATGTACTCTTAAGCAGTACTACACAGTGAATCTCATACCTCTTCCTCCTCTTGAGTTTCAACAGCAGGTCCATTATGGGCCTCCTGGAAAAGCAGCTTCTTCATTTTACGGTACTGTAGGTTATCCAGCTCTCTGACTGCATCCTTTGTCCTCTGGATCAGGTCCATTAACACTGTTTCTGGTCGCTCACGCAAAGCAAACATGTGCTGTAATACAATATCAAAAGTAAGAACAATGTATACAAAATATAGTATACTACCGGCAGGAAAATAAAAGGCTGTATATAGGTTTCAAATGGACGCGAATAAGATGGACACAGAGCACTAGGGAGAGTTAACATTTTCATATCACAACTCTGTATAGAAGGACCAAGTTCTTCTGAGCAAGTTCAGAATGACTGGACCAACCACACGCTACAGAATTGACATTACACAATACCGTGGATTGCTGGCGGCTGCAAAAGCTTTGAACAACAATAATAACAGATTAAAAGACTATGCATATAGTTTACTTTTCATAGTTTATTTTAAGTCCTTCTGACTCATTTAGTCAAAGCAAAGTTTATCGCAAGGTTTGGAGGACTGAAAAGTGGAAGGACTAGCATCTTGGCTGAATGGACCAAATTTAACCTGATTACTACATCTCTCCAAGCATCTCCAGTGGTTTTATTGCAATAGACTTGAAGAGACTCTGAAGCTTCATAAAAACCCTGTTTTTATATCCTGTTCCTCTTAAGCAATGACGCCCTACCTGAAACACTGCATCCCTGCGTCTGAATGCTCACTTAACCCTCCTGGCGGTATAAAAAAATCCGCCAGGAGGGAGCGCAGCAGTTTTTTAAAAAAATTTTTTTTCCTATATCATGTAGCGAGCCCTGGGCGGGATGACGTAACCGACGTCGCTGACGTCGGGACGTCATTGGGAGTCCCGTGCCACCCCTCGGCGCTGCCTGGCACTGATTGGCCAGGCAGCGCACGGGGTCTGGGGGGGGGGGGGGGCGTGTGGTGCGACGGATAGCGGCGATCGTGTGCGGGCAGGCGGCGATCAGTGTGCTGGCGCAGCTAGCAAAGTGCTAGCTGCGTCCAGCAAAAAAAAAAATTGAACAAATCGGCCCAGCAGGGCCTGAGCGGCACCCTCCGGCGGCTTACCCCGAACTATGTTCGGGGTTACCGCCAAGGAGGTTAACACCCCCAAAACCCCGGGGCAAAAATCCAGAACTTTCAAAGTCGTGGATTTTGCTGCCCGGGGGAGGCAGAGCTTTGGGCTGTAGTTCTGCCTCCATTTGTATCAATCCGCACGGAACTCCGCCCCTCCCCACCCCTCTCAGTGAAAGAAGACAGCAGGGCGGGAGGAGGCAGAGATCTGCGCAGATTGATGGGAGTAGAGGCAGAGCTACAGCCCAAAGCTTTGCCTCTTCACGGAAGTGACCCTAAATCTTTCCCGGGGGATTTAGTGAGAGTCCAGCCGCGGGGATGTGGCGTTTCAGGTAGGGCATTAATGTTTGAGAGGACTATGAAATAAAAACGGTGTTTTTGTGAGGCTTCAGACTCTCCAACAAAGTCAGAGTCATGTTGAAACATACTGGAAGATGCAGAAATGTTATGAAATTCACAGCTGTGAATTTATTATTTTTTTAAATCATGTAGCTAGCCTAGCGCTAGCTACATGACTTCCCCCTCCCTGCGGCATCCCTCCCACCCCTCCTATCGCCGCTGGCGCGTATGACAATAAGGAAATCCCGTTCTGAACGGGATTTCCTTAGGGGCTCCCCCCGTCGCCATGTCGATGATCGTGATGACACCATCGGGAGTCCCAATCCACCCCTCAGCGCTGCCTGTCACTGATTGGCCAGGCTGTGCACGGGGTCTGGAGGGGGCGCTGTAACGTGGCATTTTGCTGCCAGGAAAAAATTAAATTAGGATGCCAGCCACAAGGTGGCAACACGAGATACAGTTTTGTATACTTCTCATGGAGAATTACAATACATTTTTCTGCTTGATTGTAACATTTGAAAAATATGACCAATGTAACACACAGACACGTTACATTTTTCCTCAGTTCTGAAGAAAAATGATTGAAAATTCAGAAAAATTTGCTTGGGTCTGTATAAATCAAAAAACTGACAATGTACATCATCCAATTAACCCAAAAATAGGTCATTAAAATCTGCAGCTCCTGATTTAGATAGATAGAAATTCGATCAAACAAATAAAAAAACCCTTCGATTTTTCTATACAACCGTTCATTTTATCGAAATGCCATAAATTGGATCATTTTATTGTATCTTATGTGGCCACATAAGGTATAATCAACAAATACAGCAGAGGATTATAAGGTCTTGTACAGTAAAGTGCTCTTGAAATTTAGTCACGGACCTTCAGTAGCTCATCTGATGTTGGCCTGTCTTGAGGGATTTTCTGGAGACAAGAATCTACAAAGTTTCTGAAGTAGTCAGACCTGTAGCATGAAAGAAAGAAATGTATGTGTTTAATAAAATAAACCTAATGTTTAACAAAATATATATAGTGGATGAATGAAGATGGGTCCTATATCGCCAAATGAAATACAAGAAAGCAAGCTTAACCCATGGCAATCAAGGCCATATATCAGTTTGTGTAAAGGTGGCCATACAGCAGGCGATGCATGGGCAGATTCGACCAAGAGACAAATCTCTCGCTTATTGCATCGAAGAAGAAAGTAATGTACACCTTAAAGAGACTCCGTAACAAAAATTGCATCCTGTTTTTTATCATCCTATAAGTTCCAAAAGCTATTCTAATGTGTTCTGGCTTACTGCAGCACTTTATACTATCACTGTCTCTGTAATAAAATCAACTTATCTCTCTCTTGTCAGACTTGTCAGGCCTGTGTCTGGAAGGCTGCCAAGTTCTTCAGTGTTGTGGTTCTGCTATGAACTCCCCCTTCCAAGCCCCTCTATGCACACTGCCTGTGTGTTATTTAGATTAGAGCAGCTTCTCTCTTCTCTTTTACAAGCTAGATAAATCGTCCTCTGAGCTGGCTGGGCTTTCACATAGTGAGGAATTACAGACAAGGGCAAAGCTGTTTGCAGGAAGAAAAGAGCAGCCTGAAACTTCAGTGCATGAGAGATGCAGGGGGAAAGAAACACACAAATGATCTCTTGAGATTCAAAAGGAAGGCTGTATACAGCCTGCTTGTGTATGGATGTATTTTCTATGTGTGGACATACTGTACATCAACCTACTTCCTGTTTTGGTGGCCATTTTGTTTGTTTATAAACAAACTTTTTAAAACTGTTTTTACCACTTTTAATGCGGCGGGGAGCGGCGCAATTGTGACAGAGGGTAATAGGAGATGTCCCCTAACGCACTGGTATGTTTACTTTTGTGTGATTTTAACAATACAGATTCTCTTTAACCAGCTGAGCGGTCTGGACGAGCTCAGCTCGTCCAACACCGCCAGAGGCTGCCGCTCAGGCCCTGCTGGGCCGATTTTAATGAAATAAAAAGCAGCACACGCAGCCGGCACTTTGCCAGCCGCGTGTGCTGCCTGATCGCCGCTGCAACGCGGCGATCCGCCGCGTGCAGCGGCGAAAGAGGGTCCCCCCAGCCGCCCGAGCCCAGCGTAGCCGGAACAAACAGTTCCGGCCAGCGCTAAGGGCTGGATCGGAGGCGGCTGACGTCAGGACGTCGGCTGACGTCCATGACGTCACTCCGCTCGTCGCCATGGCGACGAGGTAAGCGAAACACCGAAGGCCGCTTATTGCGGCCTTCCGTGTTACTTCTGGCCGCCGGAGGCGATCGGAAGAACGCCTCCGGAGCGCCCTCTAGTGGGCTTTCATGCAGCCAACTTTCAGTTGGCTGCATGAAATAGTTTTTTTTTTTTTATTTAAAAAAAACCCTCCCGCAGCCACCCTGGCGATTTAATCAGAACGCCAGGGTGGTTAAGGGAACCTTCCCTCTTGTATATTTAGCTGCTAATTTTTCACTTGCCTACCTCATCCTCCTCCCCCTCTCCCCCCTCCCCCTTTTTTTTTACCTTCATTATTTTCTTGGATTAATTTTCACCATTAATAGACATGATATGTATTTTCATATTGAATTGCACATGCACTTTATTGTACCAGTGGCAGCTATTAAGGGAGAACGTGTTATACTCATATATATGTACATGTGTGTGATCATCTAGTGATATCTCTGTACTACACGGTGCCACATTATTTCCACATTGCTTATATATTTTTTTTTATTTTTTTGTGGTGGCACATTTTTCTCATATCTATTACATACATATATTTTTTACCATAAGAGATCCCTGGATAAGTCGCACACAGGATTATTATTAATATTATTACCAACTGATACGCAGGGTTTACATTGATTATTGTATATTAGGGGCCAAAAGGCCCAGGTCTGGCTGCCTTGCTTTTAAATTGTTTTTAGATTATGGTTGGCTTATGAATAAAGATTTTGTATTTTCTTCACATCCTGTTGCATAATTTTTCCGTTCAGTGCATGGTTTTACTATTTTCATATGGGGGATTTCTAGCTTCTGTGTTTTTGTTATCATACGTTCACCTCAACAGTATACCTCCGTAATGTATGTCCTCCCGATGCCCTGTATAAAGTGTATACATTACCTCTCCGTGGCCTCCGCTTGTCCCCTGCTGGCTTCCATACCTGCATACACACGCGTCCCACTTGGTTTTCTACTAAGGGCTCACGTGACAACACACGCACCTTACTAGGAAACCACATGGGACGTGCATGTATGGAGAGGGGAATGTGCCAGGAGCAGCAGAGGGACAAGCGCAGGCCGTGGACAGGTAATGTATACACTTTACACGGGGGCACATTTACATTAGGCCCTAATGATTAGGGCGACAGCGTCGGGGGTTTCATCGCGTTCGTCGGGAAATTGCATGCAGTTACCGCCACGCACCCGATCGAGCAACATCTTGCAGCATGCAACCAATTTTCGTAACCAAATTGAACACATTGATGGGCCATCCAGTTCGATTATAATAATCGTATTGGATGGTCGATTGGCCGTCAAGTCACCAGATGTATGGCCACCTTAATTGTATAATCTAAATTAAAGGACAATTCTGGCTACACATTGATAAACAGGAATGCCTTTGAGAGCTGTGTAAAGGAATGAAGACCCAAAAACACACATTGCTGAAAATCTTTAACCCCTTTCCACCTGTAAAAGTTTATTTTAGCAAGGTGTTTACTAGAGTATACACTGAGAAGTTGCTAACTCCCCTGTGCAGGAAATGGCTCAGTCTGTCAGGTCTGCCAATGTTAAAGTGAACCCGAGGTGAAAATAAACTGATGAGAATTGTATGTATCCTCCTACTCCTAAAAATTACCCTTTTTTAGATATCCCATGGTTTTATTTCATATTTTAACATTTAGTAAGTGGAATTAATGTTTTGTTGGCTCTGCTCAGTGGCAGCCTATTAACCTCCTGGGGGATACAATTATATCGCCCAGGGCTCGCTACATGATAGCCGCTGTGCAGCGGCATCCCCCCACCCCCTCTGATAGCCTCCGGCAATCAAAGCAAACAGGAAATCCCGTTCAGAACGGGATTTCCTGTTTGGCTTCCCCGTCGCCATGGCGACGATCGGGATGACGTCAACGACGTCGTGACGTCAGAGGGAGTCCCGATCCACCCCTCAGCGCTGCCTGGCACTGATTGGCCAGGCTGCGCACGGGGTCTTGGGGGGGAGCGGCGGTAGCAGCGAATCAGCGCGGAGCGGCGGCGATCGGTATATACACGCAGCTAGCAAAGTGCTAGCTGCGTGCAACAAAAAAAAAATTATGCAAATCGGCCCACCAGGGCCTGAGAAATCCTCTGTGGCGGCTTACCCCGAGCTCAGCTCGGGATTATCCCCCAGAGGGTTAAGTGTCCCAAAATTAAAATACATGAACCTATTTACCTTTTTCGATCTCCCTCTGCTCTAAGAAGTTGTATTTTGACAGGAAAACGTTTATGCCTGCAATTTGCTTAGTAGTCAAGATGACTATATTCCTGACAAAATACCAACAAGACAGAAGCTGTCACGTCCATGCCTAAAAATTAACTCTTGCAGGCGGCAAAATAAAACAGCTTGGTTATTAAAATTATTTGCACTGTACATACACGTTTATCTCATGTCACATGTCGCCTCAGGTACACTTTAAAGCAGAAGGAGAGGTGTGTATAGAAATAAACTGCTTCTAGTACTAGTGGTATGTTGAACCCTAATACACAGTATATATATAAAAAAAATAAAAAAAAAAGTTTTATGTTGATTGTTATCCTATTATAATCATACTTCACAAAAAGGGATTGGACAGATTCAATCATCATTGCAAGCTACTGCTCTTCGTTTCCTTCTTTGTTTGGTAGGTCGGGTCCTCCCCCTGCCAACCTTTAACCAATGTGCTCCCACTTCCTGAACACCTACAACAGGATTAGATCTGCTTTTTTAGGTGAGCTATTATAACTAATGGACACCCTAAATATCCCCCCCCCCCCCCCCAATGCTGCATGCAGCGCATTTGCGATTAATCAAAACCGCTACAGTTTGAATGCATTCATAGGGATACATTTTAGCAGCGCTTTTCTGATCGCTGCCGATCAGCAAAGTGCAGAAGAATCGCCCCAATGTGAACCTGCCCTAATGCAATTTGAAGCAATCTGCACAGAAGGGGATTCATTCTGTTACGGGAGAGACATGAAAATTGTGCATTGTTGTGTTGCTTTAAGCTATACATAAACACTAATCTAAAACCAGCAGCAGCAACTTCCTTGTAAGGGTTTACATGATAGTACCTAAGCAGTTTGGGATATTATTCTTATGACACAAGCAAAGATATGTTATCATATTTCCAGGAACAAGCTAGGCTAGTCGCCAGCATACCAACCACAGCTCAATGGAGACTGCTCACTTACTGGGTGGTGACCAGAATCGGAACCAAAGAAAATAAAATGCCATAAATGCTCTGTGGCTGTGATTACAGAGAAGGTATCACATGCTCACAGTAATTCAGGATCCTGCCAGCTTCCAGAATCTGGCAGTGTAATTCCACACTGAGAACTGGGTGTGGACGTGGAAGGGAGATCATGTGTGAAGCAAGCACAGTGCCCAGACCATTATCATGCTCATCTCAAGATGTAACCTAATATTCCTGCTAAGCAAAACGCCACTGCATTCTGCCATTGCAGTAAACCTTAATCACACAGAAGGACAGCCGTTTCCCACTCTAAACAAATCTTTAAAAAGCTGCATTTTGGCCATTTCTTGTAGCTTCTTAAATCTGTCCACAAAAACACACAAGGTGGAAATGCAGATGGAGCAACAACAAACAAAGGTTAATTTGTAGTATTTCATACTGAAAGTTAAAAAAAAAAACAAAAAAAAAAAAAACCCTTAAAAACTTAAAGCCTTTTTCAAAACTGGGGGGGAGCAGGCAAGTGTAGGAGGCTCTCCTCATGCCCACCGCTCCCCCTGTTCTCCTCTATCCCCCTTTATTAAGGCCTAATGTCCCACCGAAGCTACTTCCAAGTCAGGAGAGTCGGTGCCCACTGCGCAGGTGCTGCCCAGCGATGCATGTTCTTGATTGTGCGGGCCCGGAGCGCTCTGAGCCTGAGCAGTACTTCAAAACTATGTAGTGCGCATATGCAGAGTGCTCCCAACAAGGATAAATGAAAAATATAAATATCCAAATTTACTTAACGTTATTGGGAATTGTACGAGGAAAAAAAAAAAAAACAGATACTTACCTATGGAGAGGGAAGGCTCTGGGTCCTCTCCTCTCCCGGTGCCCTCATTGCAATGGCAGCTCCTCCATTTGAATCACCCGCCGCAGGGGACTTCAGAAGTCTTTGGGAGCAGAGTCCTCCCGAACACAGGCGGCTGCATACTGCGTACGTGTGAGTGTGCAAGAGAGGGCACTCACGTGCGCGCAGTATGGAGCGGTCCGTGTTAGGGGAGCATTCGGGCTCCCAAAGACTTCTGCAGCAGAGAGAGCAGTATTTGACCAAACTGGTCGAATACTGCTACTGGGAAGCCAGCGCTGGAACGGGGACAGAGAGAGGAGCGGGGTGGCTCTATAGGACCCAGAGTCTTCTCTCTCCTTAAGCATCTGGCTTTTTTGGGGGGGGGGGGGGGGGGGGTCGATTCCCATTTAAGCGCTTTTTGGGGGGGAGGGGGAGGGGGTCGATTCCCATTTAAGCGCTTTGAGTCCTATTGGAAAAAAACGCTATAGAAAGGTTATTGTTATTCACTTTAAATAAGTAAAAAAGACATCTAAAATACAACTACTTTTTTTTTTATACTATTATTGGAGACAACTCTGGGAAACGCACAATGCCAGTGAACAACAACACGTAGCTAGTTTATTTATGGGAGGTACTCACCATTCACTAGACTGAAGTGTGGGAGATTCATTCTGCGCTATGTGGTATAAGGCACTCATTGCATTCATATTAAACAAGGGAGGTTTCCTTTCGGCTGTAGAGAAACAATAATAGCAATCACTAATAGAACAACATTTTCCCTTTTAGTGCATATATTCAGCATACAATATGTGAAGCTGGCTGTGTATTTAGCGACAGGTGTCTTACAACCTGATATTCCCTTTGAAACACCCATTTTCTGATTACAGAAACTTAGGTCACCTCCCAGCTTAATCTGCAACCAATTGATGAAGGCAGGCAGTGTCACAAGGAAAGCATGGTATGGGCCTAGGATTCAGATGCCTACGAGTGAACGTTAAAGAGAACTTCAGCCTAAACAAACATACTGTCATTAAGTTGCATTAGTTATGTTAACTAAAATATATAGGTAATATAATCTCTTACCCACCCTGTTTTAAAAGAACAGGCAAATGTTTGTGATTTCATGAGGGCAGCCATCTTTTTGGTTGAAAGGAGGTGACAGGGAGCATAAGACAGTTCCAACTATACTGTGTGCTGATGACGCCTACCAGTTGCTAGGCAACGAGAACAACAACATAGGAAATCCCATCATGCTTTGCACAGCATCAGGGGAAAAAAGCCTGGGCGGTTTTCTTTGATGGGTGGAGCTTAGCTAAAAATGCAGCTAAAAATTATGCTTTGGTAAGAAAAAAAGTTCTGATGCTGTGAAACTGTTAAAGAAACACCAAGCCTTTTCAGCTCTGCTGAGTAGATTTTTAGTCCGGAGGTTCACTTTAAGGGCCTGTTTCCACTACACACAGATTGGATGCAGAAAAACTGACTCCAATGAATGCCTATCTGCATCAGAAAAATCGCATTTAGTGGAAACAGGGCTATAGGCATTCATTGGAGTCAGTTTTTCTGCGTCCAATCTGTGTGTAGTGGAAACAGACCATAAGGCCTGGTGCCCACTCCTGTGCTTTCAGGAATGTTTGCTAATTGGCGGCGATTGGCAAAACGCTTCGGCAATGGGACCCTAAAAGCATGATTCCCCTAACCAAAACACCAAAGTTTGCGATCAGCGATCGGGCCGCAGCATTTTAGGGCCATCTCATTCAGGGAATGCAGGGTTCAAAATCACATTCCCTGAAATCACTCCAAAAAGTTCTGGTTGTTAAGGGGCAAAAAACTGTAGCGTTTTTGAGAACTATTTTCAATATCTACTGGGCCGCGGGCCTTAGGGCTGGGACCCACAGCAGTTCTTTCAGCCACACTTCGGAATTGTCAGCAGATTGAAAAGTGCTAAGCAATGACGAGTCCTGCAGCATTCTTGTGACTTTCCAGAAGCTAATGCATTCACAGCAATTGTGGACGAATAGTGATCGCTCTGGGAAATCAGGATGAAAATCATAGTGCTTTGCCATTCCAAAGACTGCTGGGATTTCTGGAGTCTGAAAAGCGCTCCTGTGGGTCCCAGGCCTAAATGGCATCATTTCACTGTAAGGAGACCATTGAACTGTAGCACTGGGCATAGCCGTGTACTTTCTTGGCCACTAATTCACCTTCCCACAGTGCACCGCTGGGCATAACCACACCTTCACTTTCATTACTAACAAAAGAAGAATGTGATGATAGGAATAAAAAGCAACACAAAATGGTAGAGTATGGGGTTGTTTCTAAAGCAGCACTCTGAAAACACAAGGAGTAGGATTACAGTGGTAGTAATGTTACAGAACATTCCATTTTTACAACTTTATCAATGAAATATAAGACTGAAAACTGTCAATGTATAAGTTGTTAAATAAATGAAGCCAAGATAAAAATGTATTGCACAGAAGGGACTATTTGTACATTGTCCAAGCTCTACATCACTAAGGCGATTTCTGAAAAAATGAAAGGGAGTTCTTAATCTGTTATATTGCTAGTAGCCAAAAAAAAAAAAAAAAAACCCTATCCAATGTTTAGTGAAAAGTGTTAGTAATATGCTATATTCTGTTAAAGGCATTGGTAAATGCTTATTAAGGTTTTTTGTGTTTGTTTTCTACAAATCGGAGTAAGCATTATTAAAAAAAAGGGTGATGTTAAATTTCAGATATCAGGCAGCAGTTCTGAATACCAATAATGTGTAAGTACCTAGTTCAATACAAGTGATCCCCAAAGACCATACATCCACTTTTCCATCATACTGCCCTTCATCCATGGCTAAGATTACTTCAGGGGCCATCCTAAAGAGGAAAAAAAATCAATAGGGTTTGATTGCCACAGTCATGTCCCATGTAAAGGAAAAAAATCTCATGCAACCTAGACAGTCAATATGCTGTATACATAACCCAGTGAGAATGCCGGTTAGGCTCAGGGGGTACCTGAATTTGTCACAGTCCATTAACTATAATAAAACTTTGATAAAAATAATGTATAAGAAACCCTGAATAAGTAATTTCCTAGCTGATTAAGGATATAGAAAATGTCTGAAAAAGCATCCTTGTGCATTCATAGACAACTCCAATTAAATATTTAAACACTATATATGTGACAATGCACGGCTGAACAAATTGACATGGAGTTCAGTAGGCAGTCTGGTCAACTCCTTTAGAACCAAGGTGCTTTGCCCCCTTGAGAACCAGAACATTTTATTACAATTTTCCACCTGTAATCAGTGCAATTGCCTCACAGCGACCACAGGGTAATTCTTGATCAATACACACATCACTAGATGCAGAGTTGGTGGAGGTACATGCGAGTGGTCACGGAAGTGTGTGGAATTAAGTGAGTTACAGCACACCCTGTTAGGATTTAACACTTCAGGCGACTGTTTGGGGCTGACTTCTGCACTAAAGTTGAATTCCAACAGAAACTTTACGTACCTCCATGTAAAATGTGATTCCAGCAACTAGTTTGTTAAACATCGGTGTTTAAAAAGCAGATAGCAGCAGTGCACATGAATAATAAAATCATTGTACATCACCCTTTCAGATGTCCCACACATAGAAGCCCCTCGTCCATGTGCACTGCTGCTATCTGCTTTTTACACACTGATGTGCAATAAACCAGTTGCTGGAAACACTAGTGCCCACGTTTGTATTGGAATTCATAGTTGGACTGTTTACATTTTACTTGGAGGCAGAGTTGTGCATAGCAAACAGCACTCAGCGTGTCAATAGTTTCCCTTTTATTGCAGTGAGTGTGGGGAGTTCCTTTCCTCTCTTGAAGCTTCACTTCTGTACGGACGTGTTCTGTTGCTATGGAGGGGGGAGATGAGCTGACAAAGTGGCATGGAGTGGGTGGGGTGAGAATGAGAGCAATAGCATTGGGGAGGATCCGTAGACGCTGTACACACACTAAATCTTCATTAGACACGGCCGGGACCCTCCACCTTGGCTGAGGACCGCCTAGCATGAGTAAAGGCCCTGGAACAAGAGTTCTGGATACTTTTCTAGTACGCCTCATCTGTATACCGGATTCAGTTGAGCATCACAACAGCTAGACTATTCATTCCAAGAGGAGGTCAGCAGTGGCCACTCTCCATGATTCCATCATGCATGACAGGATTCTTTTTACGCAACTTATGTTTTCCCCATTTTAAAAACACATCTTAAATGAATGGTGAAAGTGCAGCACTCTTTTGCTTCCTGATAGGATGTCCCTCGGTCTATCTGCCAGCACTGCAGAAATATCCAAGATAATGAAGAATGACCGGCACCATCCGTAGTCTTTTGCTCTTTTATTGCATTGATAGATTAAACATGGCCATCAGCAACGTTTCGGAGATACAACTCCTTTATCAAGCAAGGCTCAGAATAAACATATATCTCAGTCACATCATTTATATACACACATGTCAGGGCGAGCTGCCAAGCGCAGAGCTGCCAAGTGCAGTAAAACTACTGCCCAATCACATAGGTCCATATTACACACGGACCTGATGGGGAACTGTATGTCTGCTCGTCCATTGGACCGTGTGTAATATGGACCTATGTGATTGGGCAGTAGTTTTACTGCACTTGATAGGCAGCTCGCCCTGACATGTGTGTATATAAATGATGTGACTGAGATATATGTTTATTCTGAGCCTTGCTTGATAAAGGGGTTGTATCTCCGAAACGTTGCTGATGGCCATGTTCAATCTATCAATGCAATAAAAGAGCAAAAGACTACGGATGGTGCCGGTCATTTTTCATTATCTTAAAAACACATCTTAAAAAATATTTTGCAACCTTCAGCTTTGTAGTTATTTTTGGGCATGGGCAATGTGTCAGATTTATAAATAGAAAACATTCATTCTTATCATAGTTAATCCTTCTGACATGTTATATTGCCAAACACATCCCGATTTACCAATATGTATCCTGGGATTAAACGTTGAGTATAGGGTTTGAATTCAACAACCACATGCCTACACTTCTGCTGTCCATTATTATTCTCAAGTGTTGTGAATGTGAAAACCTTACTTCTTGCAGTATATTTTTCCAGCTGCCTGTCTGACAATCCCACCAAAATTATTAGTGCCCATTAAGAATGCAAACTGACAATTATATGACATGATGTCAGCCTATACTTTCAGATGTGGGCTACAGTTTCCATAGCAACACAACTATCTGTTAGGAAGTAATCTCACAAGTATAGATGAAATGCAAGCAATGAAATGAGAAACTGCTTACCAATATGGAGTCCCCACAAACGAATTGGCTGGAGAGGCTATAGAAGCGGACCCAAAGTCGGCAAGCTTTACTTGGCCTGGCTCTGTAAGAAGTATGTTGCCTGCCTTTATATCTCTAGAGAAGAGAAACAGAGGATATCAAATAATTTAATGATTTACAATAGTTTCAAGAGCATTTACAGGAAATTAAATACAGAGGACCAAAATGAGCATTCATGATCAGGTAATTTGACATTCTGCTGTCTGCACAGGAACCCTTCCATCTTCTGTCAGACACATCACATCAATGCACCATCAGTGCAAATTATTTCCGCCTGCAGCTTCCGTCCCTCTCCATAGTACAGTACATGAAGCTCCAGCAACACAAATATTCATGACTGTCGCTGGCTGCTGAGTTTCTTGAGTAACCATCATGGTGGCAGTAGGCGGGATTCAGGAGTGGTGCTGTTTTAGCAAGGGGCGGGATCTCACACAAATTATTAGAGAGAATAAAATGGATTTGTCAGATGGAAAGTAGAATACCATGTGGGTTCAATATAGATTTCTCCTTTGCATCCTTTTTTAAAAAATGTATGGTTAATATCTACATGCATTCTGGAATGGTTTTGTATCTATCGATCAATGCACAAATTCACAGATTTTTCTCTCCTCTCCCCCCCTCCCCCCTTTTCAGCCTGCCACCCCCCCCCCCCCTCCCCCAGATAACGTTCTTCTTGCTTACTCATCCATTTGCCTTATCCATTCTTTTCCACCATCTTCCACCTCCATTTCTTCTCCATTACTCTTTATAACCCCACCTCTTTCCTGTGCCCCTCCCCCTATTGCCACCACTACCCAATCCCCCCCCCCCCCCCCCTTTTATGGCTATATGGATAATGCATCCGCTCTGCTAGAAAAATTGTAGGTAGCACAAAAGCGCAGTCCACTTATCAAAACCGATCCTTTGCAAACCGATTCTATTCACAAAATAGGATCCATTCACTGTCAGTTTTTCAATACGGTAAAACGGACAAAAAAAAAAAAAAAAGTATGGTTTTCACTGTACTTGGAACACCGCCTAAAAGTGGCCATATGTGATACAATAAACGGATTACATTTTACGGCAATTTGATAAAAACGACAAAAATGAAAAAAAAAATTTTTTTATATAAATCAGGAGTGGTGAATTTTTCTGATCAATTTTTTTTTTTTTTTTTTAAATAAAATTTTAATGGTGTAGGGTAGATTGTCAATTTCTCAATGTATAGACTTAAAGCAGATGTGAGGTGAAAAACTATCTATAACAAGTAACTTGTCTATATATCTTATCTAAAATGTAGATAGTTTACACAGCAAATCTAGCTGCAAACAGCTTCAACTGCATATGATTATTTATTCCTGTGATACAATGACAGCAGCCATGTTCTGCTTGTCACATTACACAGGCAAGCATATAGCATCTCCAGCCCTCAGCTCAATCCCCTCTCCTCCTTCCCTCTGCCTCTGAAATCTATGGCTAGTAACAACTCCTCTTCCTGCCCAGACTGAGCTCTCATAAGCCCTAGCTACATTGCTCTAAGATTGCCAAGGCACAAAAGGAGCTGTGGGGGCGAGGCTTGTTTAGTTTATAGGGAATTTGAGTATTAAAAAAAAAAATATTTGGCTTGAGGAATGCCCTATAAACTATATGTAAGGAACACAACTATGCAAGGAGTAAACGTTTATCTCGGATACACTTTAAAGAGAACCTGTACTCTAAAATTCTTACAATAAAAAGCATACCATTCTATTCATTATGTTCTCCTGGGCCCCTCTGTGCTGTTTCTGCCATTCTCTGCTGTGTTCCTGGCTTGTAATTGCCAGTTTAAGGGAGTGTTTACAAACAAAAGACATGGCTGCCAATGCCAACCAGAGTGTAATAGGCTGAGAGGAGCTCAGAGACTCACAGAGCCTGCAGGGGGCGTGGAGAGGGTGTGTATAGCTTCTATCCTGTCACAAGCAGAACAGCACATTCCTGCCTGAGTGCCTGAGCCCGAAAAAGCCATCAGAGGAAAGAAGAATAGATTATATAACAGAGATAATACAGCCACTGTGCAACTAGGAAAGGCTGCAGTAAGACAGACCACATTAGACCAGGTATAGTTACTTATAGGGTAGAAGAAATAAGGCTGAAAATTTTGTTACAGAGTCTCTTTAAGCAATTTTTTTCAGAGTTTTAAATTTTTTCAGATTTTTTCAAATAGTACAATCAGAAAAATAAATCGTAATTCTTAAATTGAATAGATATCTTAAAAATTGTATAGTGTGTGGCCACCTTTAACTAGAGCTGGCCTATCATTGAAATGCAATCTGTTAAACCAATGTCAAAATGAATTCAAAAGTCTTTGCACACTTAGAGACTTTTATTCTGTCAATGATTGTCCTCACCAATAACCTTTGGAGAGGGGAGACAAAAATGAGTGTTGCTATAGCAACAAATCTAATGTTAGCTTTTATTTCCTAAAATGCTTGAGAACACGGCAACAAAATTTTAACTGGCTGCTATTTAAAGCCCTGAATTTTTCTTTCCTCCACTGTTCAAATGTACAGTCCTGTAGGCAAAAAGCACATGCTCTGCTGAATGGAACCGAACATGCACATTAGGCTCGTTAAAAATAATATGGCAGAAAGTAAATAGCCACTTAAAGGACCACTATTGCAAAATATTCTAAAATGTAAAATACATGTATTTAATTAGTAATTTCTCCCAGATTCATATACTGTACATTAAAATCCTTTTTTCCCCCATGTTGTGGTCATTTACAGTACGTAGTAAAAAAATCTGACAAATCTTAACGTTTTAGGCTAGCAGTGATCTGCAAACCTGGCTCTCCAGCTGTTAAGGAACTACAAGTCCCACAATGCATTGCAGGAGTCTGACAACCAGAGTCATGATTCATAAAGGCAAACGCATTGTGGGACTTGTAGTTCCTTAACAGCTGGAGAGCCAAGTTTGCAGATCACTTGGCTAGTCTATTCCCTCATAGGAGTATTTGTTTAGACTATATTCACATTAGCGTGTTGTGTCTGACAATATGCTAATGTGATGCAATTACAATTTTAATGGTACTTTCATACTGGTGTGTTGGCAGTGCAATAAATCTGTTGGCATAACTCAAGGCATGCAGTGCCTTACTAGACAGCATGCATGTATACAGTTGCAATGAAGCATACTTTTCCTGAACTGTATGCTTCACCGTAAGCACTGCATATCTACCACGCTTTAAGACTTCCCACTGCATACATGTGAAAATGGCGCCGGTAGACTTGGGCGCAGGATACAGCCGGTATATGGCTGATCCTGCTTCTGCACAAGTTCGGGCTGTGTTAATTACTATTCCCCCTACAGGTCGCCATGGATAGTGGGGGAAAGATATAATTCGGCTTCCAGCGATTGCTAGAGGCCGAATTATTGTGTTTTTTTTAAGCAACTCCGGCTCCGTCTCCTGACGGTGCCGACGTTACTCACTGAGCGCCGCTATAGACAGATTCCCATTATAGTCTATGGCAGCGCTGGCTGCGCCCAAATGTAGCAGCGCTGAAAAGCACTGCTCCGTTCCCACTCCACTGCGATCCTGTTTTTACAGGGCACACAATGCACTGCCTGGAAAGATTCTACACAAAGATACCAGCCAGCCACACTTCTCGTTTGCATACTATTTTGGCAGTTGATCACCATTCAGTAGTTTTTTTTTTTTTTTTGGTTTTGTTTTTTTAAAGAAAAAGCCTGAGAATTCCCTGTAACAAGTTGGACTACTCCAAAACCTGTCCGTACCAGGTGTGCTGCCATATGGGGAGGATGGTGTGGAATTATCAAAGCATTAAAGAGGAACTGTTGTGAAAATAACGTAATCGCTTATTGTTTGCAATATTAATTTATAGATTATTTAGTCAGTGTTTGTCCGTTGTAAAATCTCTCATCACCTGATTTACATTGTGAAAATTATCATTGGTGGTGACAACTTTAGTTCTGCCAGTTTCTGAGAGCTCTATGCACAGAGTGAGATGCTACTTGCTTGGCAGTTTTTTTTACTTACCTATGGATTAAATTATGAGAATGCAAATACGCTAATCCCTGCAGTGCTCCATGTGTGATTGCGGCAATTTCGTTCTCTTGCAATGGCTTTTTGTGTACTGAAAAATATAACATGGTGTATAAAATTATCTATACATTAAATATCAACCTGAATAATTGTCCCTGTGTAACATTGTTTCATATTGTAATGTCTCCCCTATTATTGTACAGAGCTGAGTAATATGTTAGTGGTTTATAGATAAAGCTTAATAATAGTAATAGCCGCCCCTCCTCCTCTCCCTTTCAATCTGAGGGATTGTTTGAGGCATTATTTTGAAGCCTATCATGTGATTGTATATAGCTTTACAGCTTTTCTTATCTCAGAGATGGTCTATAGCGGGGATCCCCAACCTGTGGTCCGCGGCCCACTGGTGGTCCGCGGGACGCTCCCAGTTGGGCCGCAGGACTGTCCTCTTCAACCCCCCTCCCGCCCGTTCCCGCGGCCGCTGCTGTTATTACCTTAGCAGCGGCCGCTCTCCCCTCTCCACGGCATGTATTTATTCAAGCAGCGTATCTCCCGGGTGCTCTGTGTGATGCGCAGAAAGAAGGGCTCGGTTACCATAGTAACGGCGATACATATCGCCGCTACAGGAAGCCGCTGCCCTCCTTCCTGCGCATCACACACAGAGCAGCCAGGAGATACGCTGCTTGAATAGATACACGCGCCGGAGAGGGGAGAGCGGCCGCTGTTAAGGTAATAACAGCGGCGGGGACCACAACCTGGCTATACCGGGGCGCTATCCGGGGGCACTATTCTGGCTATACTGGGCCACTATTCTGGCTATACTGGGCCGCTATACTGGGCCACTATACTGGGCCACTATACTGGCTATACTGGGCCACTATACTGGCTATACTGGGCCACTATACTGGCTATACTGGGCCACTATACTGGCGCCACTATACTGGCTATACTGGGGCCACTATACTGGGGCACTATACTGGCTATACTGGGGCACTTATTCTGGCTATACTGGGGCACTTATTCTGGCTATACTGGGGCACTTATTCTGGCTATACTGGGGCACTTATTCTGGCTATACTGGGGCACTTATTCTGGCTATACTGGGGCACTTATTCTGGCTATACTGGGGCACTTATTCTGGCTATACTGGGGCACTTATTCTGGCTATACTGGGGCACTATACTGGCTATACTGGGGCACTATACTGGCTATACTGGGGCACTATACTGGCTATACTGGGGCACTATACTGGCTATACTGGGGCACTATACTGGCTATACTGGGGCACTATTCTGGCTATACTGGGGCACTATTCTGGCTATACTGGGGCACTATTCTGGCTATACTGGGGGAACTATTCTGGCTATACTGGGGCACTATCATGGCTATACTGGGGCACTATCATGGCTACACTGGGGCAACTAAACTCCCTATACTGGGGCAACTAAACTCCCTATACTGGGGCAACTAAACTCCCTATACTGGGGCAACTATGCTAGCCATGCCACTGCACCCTCGCCAGTACCCCCCCCCCCCCCTAACCCACTCCACTGTCCACTAGGACGCGCACCCAACGTCCACTTCCCCCGCGGCGGTCCCTGGAAAAAATTTGGTCAGAAAGTGGTCCCTGGGCCGGGAAAGGTTGGGGACCCCTGGTCTATAGGACTGAACCCTTTCTTCTGTCTGCAATTTACAATGATTTACCTTCATATGCCTAGGCATATTCAGAATGAGTAACAAAAAGGGCGAAGCTATTTTTTTTTTTTTCCTTGACAAAAAACTTTTTACTCATAATATCAAAAGTTGATCATTCTGACACCTACAAAAGTGTTTCCCACACGTTGTAATTTCAGTTCATGTAAAGTCTTGTAACAAAATAAATTACCTTCTAGTAAGTCTGATGCAGATCCTAAACAATACTCCATAACCAGCTGTGAAGAGAAAAAATATATATTTTACTAATATTCGTCATGGTACAGCATAACTTACATCAAGCTATATACATAACCGGAGTTCCCTTCTGTGAGCTGTATTAGTCCCTGTGCGAACCACAACAAAATTACTGTGCAGTGCAGTGACAAGCAAAAAAAATTCCTCTGCGTGACTAAATACCGAGGCCTCTTTTCCATGGGCAGTTGAACTCTGTGCTCAGCAAGCAGTCACCAGGCAGCAGTAAGCAGTTACTAGGTGGCAGTTACCAGGCGGCAGTGAGCAGTTGTGAGAGTTTGAGAGGCATTTCACGGTCTATCAACTGCCTGTGGAAAAAAGGCCTAAAACTGCATGCACAAGTTCTGATTACCAAATCAAACATTATAGCAGCTGACCCATTCACCAAACAGCTGTTTAGTTACTCATCAGTCTGCTAACTCCAATTTGAACCTGAGTTAAGTTAAGAGGGCTTCAATCCATAAAGCATTACCGCATTCAGTAAAGCAGAAGAGTGGAAGGGTTAGGACTCTTTTCCACAGACAGTTGATAAGCAGTGAAATGCCTCTCAAACTCTCAGCTGATTGCTGCTGCCTGTCAACGGTTTACAGCTGCCTGGTAACTGCTTACTGCTGCCTGGTAACTGCTTGCTGAGCACACAGTTTAAACGCCAGTGGAAAAGAGGCCTCAGTGTTAGATTTGGCAGGAGTAGGAGGATTAATTGAAGGTTAAGTGGGAGTAGGAGGGTTAGATCTTTTCCACAGGCAGTTGATAGGCAGTGAAAACCCTCTCCGACTCACAACTGTTTGCTGCTGCCTAGTAACTGCTTGCTGAGCACACATTTCAACTGCCCATGGAAATGAGCCCTTAGTGAGATAGAAGGGATTAGGATGAGTTTGAAACAAGCATTGTGTTTTTAATGGTATAAGATCCGGAATATAAAATACTAGCAGCTATCCATGCCAAACTCACTAGCATCTATAGTAAATGGTTATGGTGACCTGTGCAACTAAAGGTCAACATAAGAAAAACAGGTACTTGTGTATTATCCCGTCTAGCAGAACGGGCTCGGCAGTTAGACAGGCTGGAAAAGTGTGCACTGTGCTTCTTGAGCAGCTGATTCACCACAGATCAGCTGCTCCGTTCCATTCAGCTTTCCTCACTGCGCAGTGTTGTAGCCCGTCCCGAAGTCACAGCACTTGTCTGTGTAAGATGTGAGTAGAGGGGCTGTACAGCACACTAAATGCAGAGACCTCCGCTCCATAGACAGCAGCCGCTGATCCCCGCTTAGGTAAGCTCTCCCCTGGTGGGCTGTGATTAGGGGCGAGACCCTTTTATAGACAAGCTGTATGATAGCGGGCAGATTGCTGCAGGGCACAGCGCTGTACATAGCAGGGGGTGGGAGGTGGATCACCTTGTGCTGGTGCTCAGCAAGTCCTCTTCCCTGTAATGTGATTAGGCAGAGTTGGTATGCCGCTAGAATCACTTGTAATTCCCCTCCTCCAGGCTGGAAGGCTTCATGCCTCTTTCATTATTGCTCTCTATTGTTCTGCGGTCTGATCGCTGACGGAAAAGCCAACACAGCGCAGTGAGAAAAGCTGAATGGAACGGAGCAGCTGATCTGTGGTGAATCAGCTGCTCAAGAAGCACAGTGCACACTTTTCCAGCCTGTCTAACTGCTGAGCCCGTTCTGCTAGACGGGATAATACACAAGTACCGAAAAAACATTTCCATGATCCACCCTTGCCTCGGCCCTTTGCCACCAGTTTATTGGGTCGTCTACTGTAATGCTGGGAAATAGAGTCTGGTCTTCATTGTCCACTGTTCTCCCCATGCTCTTTTAGCTGGGTGCTCCACCCGGCTAGTTTTGGTGAACACACGGCTGTCATCAGCTCACCTCCTCCTATAATGTAAGCATAGTTGCTCACAGAAGCACTGGCCCTGCATTCTCTCATCTCGCCCCACCCGGCTAATTTTTCATGCTACCCGGCTACTACTACATGCCACCCGGCTGGAAAACATTTCTGGGGAGAGCACTGTTGTCCTTCCTACTTTTAAATGTCACAATGTCACTCCTGACTGATTCAATCACCGGCTGACTATACAAGGAAAAACAAAATTGTGGTGCAGGTTTGACTAATGCAAAAAGTAATTTAGAGCCCACTTTGCTTCTACATGCTTTTTATATGTGCTCATCAATCTCACTGCAATTACAATTTGCACTTTTCATTTTACATTTTGGATAGGATTTGAACACACAGTTGAATTACCATGGGTGACCAATAGAGAGCACTCCTCCCTTCCACCCTTTATTCAATACAAGCAGTATCAGGATGGCAAGTTTGAACTGGAGGATTAAAACGCTAAATTTCCTAAGAATGGCAGAATTATATTTCCTTCCATAAAAAGTAATGTTGGTCTAATTCATTAATAGACTCTGGCAAATACAACTAATTTGCCACAATACTCATTTTCAAAAATGACAATAGAAACAATCACGGTTTATAAAGCGCCCAAATATTGGACAGTACTTTACAATAGGGACCCATTTCCACTTGGAAACGGTATCACAATCGCAAACACGCAGCAATGGAATTGCGTTTCATTGTATTTTCCACCACCACAATTCTTCCACGATCCGTGGGGTGTACGGCGCGATTATGGTGCGATTGGGACTTGTGTTGCAAAAAATAAAGACAAGCAGGAAAATATTTTTAATGACCAAATTGCGAGGGAAAAAAAATGTTGTATAGCAGTATAATTGCTATGAGATAATCTTCCTATACTAAGTATAGGAGCTCAATTACATAAAAAAAATACAGGACAGAGATTGCGATTAGGAGTAATTCCCGTTGTCTAGGGATTGCACTAATGGAAACGTTTGTCACCGTTTCCATCAGTCTCACTGTACCTCACGTTTTGCAATCCGCAAAATAAAGTCAACAAAAAAATATTACATCAACTACCGGTACTTGTTGAACAACAAAATAATATAGGGTGTGATCTGAAAAAATAGTTTATGTACCAAAGAAGCCCAGATTACTTTACTCAAATCTCAATCCATTAAACTGGTGACACCAAAGCTCTTAGAAAAGGAGAATAAGCTACACAAGTCTGGGCAGAAATCCTAATTGCTGAACACAACATCCCATATAATATAAGCAGAACACAATAGATACAAGGAGAGAATGCAGAGGAAGGGATAACACAATAGCACAGTTATAAACAGATATAAAGATTCTTCTTACCCATGCTGTATGCTCCCTTAAATAGCAGCCTTTATATTCTATACTATTCGGATGTTGTATCCTTTGAAGAAATTTCACTTCCTTGATGATATCCTGCCATTTCTGTTGAAGGCGATATAAAAGGCTTACATGTGACATAATAAAAATGCAATACGGTTTAAAAACACTTAGAAAGAGAAAATAAAAAAAAAAACATAGAAAATGTCACTCGTGTATAAAAAAACATTACTACAGTGAATGAATCAGAAGGTACGGAATTGAGCCGGAGTGAGAATGTAAAGCTCCGCACACACGCTAGTTGAAACTCGGCCGAGGTGTCCCATAATGACCACTCCTGCTGATAATCTAGCAAGTGCACAGCATCCCGCAACCCCCCATCTCCCAGCAATTCCCCTGGCGGATCGCAGTGGCCAGGAGCTTTTATGTCATCACTCACGCGGCTTCTGGTTGACATCACTCCCACCTCCCCCTCCCCCTTTATTGGCCCCACCCTGTGGCAGGACACGATGCTAGCTTCATGACACGTCTATACTGCCTCGGCCATGCTATATTGTCCAATGGACGAGTTCAGATCCACACGGGCAATTGTAATTAGCATCCCAGTAAATCTGATTACCTCTGTGGATTTCCACAAAACAGGCACTGTTGGTGGGCCTTAAGGACAGGGTTGGGGAACACTACATAGAGCCTTTCATCCTCCTCATGGTGTCCTTGTTCCGCTGCAGGCTCCTGTTTGAATCTCCCACCATGGGAGACTTTGAAAGTCTTCGTAAAGCACTGGAGCTTCCGAAGACCAGCAGCTCTGTACTGCCCACGCGCAAGAGAGGGCATGTGCGCATGAGCAGTACAGAGCCGATAATCTTCTGGAGCATCAGTGCTTCAGAAGACTTCTGAAGGCTCCTGAAGCCAGCTCAATGCGGAAGAAAGCAGTCGCCGAACCATGGGTCGTAGGCTGCTAATGGGGAGCCTGCGGGGGAATGTGGGGACTGAGGAGACCAGGAAGCCTGTACAGGACCCGGAGCCATCCCTCTCCTTGGGTGAATACCTGCTTCATTTTTTTTTTTCTCCACTTCAGACTCCCTTTAAGCTGTTAATATGTCAAACCATAAGAAGACAAAATCAAATATATAAAAACATCCACATCACGGTTGTCACAAAATGAAACCACTTCTTCAGAGGCAATGAAGATAGGTTCACTGTTATTTAACTCCAATTCATGCATAAATGCTCGCTCATGCCTAGTACACACCATGCAATTACCCGTCACATTGACGGGTCGAATTGTTAATTTGTCAGGTCCGGTCTGATTTCCAGATCACTTCTGTAGAAAAAAAATCAGAACTAACATCGGAAATCAAAGCAGACCTGTTGGAAATTATCGTTTTGATTTGTCAGAGTTCTGTTCCTGCAACTTTACCACTTTGCTATGGCAAGCCTAGATCATGTGTTGCTGCTGTCCTCATCCTCCATGTACGGCCTTTGGCAGTACAAAACTAGCAACTACAATGGTGAGCTTGATATTAGAAAAGGTTTCTGCTAAAATCTTGTCCAACGTGTAACATGTAAACTGCAGAACGGGTTTATCGGATCATTCACAAGTGTATGGATACATTTCCACTCCCATAAAGCAATAAGTCAGTGCATAGATCTATGTACAGCTCAACTCAGGCTCCCTGATATCAGAGAAATTATGTGGCAGAAGGGCAAGCAGCTCCAACTGCCATATGAATAACAAATGTGCTGACAATCTGCATGCATTCATGGCATGACTATAATGTGCCGACAGCTGACTGTTCCAGGTACACAGTAGACACAAAGGTCATGAATGAAACAAGAAAATGAGGTACTTGCATATTATACAGTTTCCCGCATTTGACTTCCCCCGTTAAAACAATATTTACTCCACTTTGGAAATCTATTCTTTGCACTGTTCCTGAGGTGGTGATGAACGAGAAGTGTCCACTGTGCCAGGCTGGCAGCAGCACTAACCTGGCAACTAGAGTTTCCAGCCTGAAGCCCAGCAAGGACGCGAGGGTCCTGGTGTGCAAGTCAAGTGCACATAGAGTTAGAATAAAAATAAGTCTGAGCAAAGCAAGGATACAGAGCCTGCAGGCCAGCGAGCGGGCAAGGGGACAAGGGTTCCAGTACAGCGGGGAATACCACTTTAAAAGGAGTGGACACCGCACATTCAACACCCCCAACTCAGGAATGATGCATCGCACCAACCTGGGGCTAAAGCAAATGAAAGCCAAAGGGGAAAAAATATCTTTTGAACGGGGGCAGTCAAATTAGGTAACCGTATAATATGCAGAACACCAAAAATGATTACCAGAACAAAGGATTAGAGATGAGCGTAATGACGTAATTACGATTTCGCGAAATTTCGCGTAATTAGTGTAATTACGATTATGGCCGTAAGTACATAATCGTAATGAAGAAGGATTTCGCGAAATTTCGCGTAAGCGTAATTTTTCGCGTAATTTTCGCATTACAGTGGGTATTACGAAATTAATGCGTATGGCCATGCTCCCAAGCGGAAAAGTTGACGCATGGATCAATGTTAGGTAGCCGCCGACTTTAAGGGTTAATAGCAAAGCCCCCTTAAATGCCAAGAGCCTCAAATTTGAAGAATATATTAAGGAGATCAGGAGGAATAAGAGGAAAAAAAATTTTTTTTCAAAAAGACCTTATAGTTTTTGAGAAAATCGATGTTAAAGTTTCAAAGTAAAAATGTATACAGTTAAAAACCCGCCGACTTTAACGGTTAATAGCAAAGCCTGCTTAAAGTTTAGGAACACCAAATTCCTAGGGTATATTAAGGGGATCAGTGGGAATAAGAGGACAAATTTTTTTTCCAAAAAGACCTTATAGTTTTTGAGAAAATCGATTTTTAAGTTTCAAGGGCTAAATGTCTTTTAAATGCGGAAAATGTCCGGTTTTTTTTGCACAGGTAACAATAGTGTTTTATTTTCATAGATTCCCCCAAGTGGGAAGAGTTTTACTTACTTCGTTCTGAGTGTGGGAAATATAAAAAAAAAAACGACGTGGGGTCCCCCCTCCCAGACCTCTTTAACCCCTTGTCCCCCATGCAGGCTGGGATAGCCAGAATGCGGAGCACCGGCCGCGTGGGGCTCCGCACCCTGACTATACCAGCCCACATGGTCCATGGATTGGGGGGTCTCGGAAGGGGAGGGGCAGCCAAGCTTTCCCCTCCCCCTCCGAGCCCTTGTCCAATCCAAGGACAAGGGGCTCTTCTCCACCTCCGATGGGCGGTGGAGGTGGAGGCCGCGATTTCCTGGGGGGGGGGTCATGGTGGAATCTGGGAGTCCCCTTTAAAAAGGGGTCCCCCAGATGCCTACCTCCCCTCCCAGGAGAAATGAGTATAGAGGTACTTGTACCCCTTACCCATTTCCTTTAAGAGTTGAAAGTAAATAAACACACAAGCACTTAGAAAAAGTATTTTAATTGAACAACAAAACATAACCACGAAAAAAGTCCTTTAATATTCTTAATTAACCAATAATACTTACCTGTCCCTTTAAATAAATGATCCCTCGCAATATCCTCGGAAATGTTCTATCAGTTACAATGTAACAAAGTTATTACAATGTAACAATTTTGTTACATTGTAACTACGCCGCACCCGACGTCACTCGCCGCTCAGCCGCCGCATACGCGTCCGTGCAGGACGCTAAGTCCCCGCTGGCCCCCGCTGTCCACGCCGCCCACATCTGTCACCCACATGTCACCCACATGTGGGTGACATGTGGGAGAGGCGGGGAGGGTAGCGTCCTGCACGGAGTCCGGACCCGACAGAGCTCTGAGCTATATAGCTCAGAGCTCTCTAAGCATCTTTGTATTTGGGCTCCAAGGAGCCCCATTGATCGTTAGCAGACCAATGGGGTTCCTTCAAATCAGAAGGAACCCCATTGGTCTGCTAAGGACCAATGGGGCTCCTTGGAGCCCAAATACAAAGATGCTTAGAGAGCTCTGAGCTATATAGCTCAGAGCTCTGTCGGGTCCGTGCAGCACGGACGCGTATGCGGCGGCTGAGCGGCGTAGTTACAATGTAACAAAGTTGTTACATTGTAATAACTTTGTTACATTGTAACTGATAGAACATTTCCGAGGATATTGCGAGGGATCATTTATTTAAAGGGACAGGTAAGTATTAATGGTTAATTAAGAATATTAAAGGACTTTTTTCGTGGTTATGTTTTTTGTTCAATTAAAATACTTTTTCTAAGTGTTTGTGTGTTTATTTACTTTTAACTCTTAAAGGAAATGGGTAAGGGGTACAAGTACCTCTATACTCATTTCTCCTGGGAGGGGGGTGGGCATCTGGGGGACCCCTTTTTAAAGGGGACTCCCAGATTCCACCATGAACCCCCCCCCCCCCCCCCCAGGAAATCGCGGCCTCCACCGCCCATCGGAGGTGGAGAAGAGCCCCTTGTCCTTGGATTGGACAAGGGCTCGGAGGGGGAGGGGAAAGCTTGGCTGCCCCTTCCCTTCCGAGACCCCCCAATCCATGGACCATGCGGGCTGGTATAGTCAGGGTGCGGAGCCCCACGCGGCCGGTGCTCCGCATTCTGGCTATCCCAGCCTGCATGGGGGACAAGGGGTTAAAGGGGTCTGGGAGGGGGGACCCCACGTCGTTTTTTTTTTATATTTCCCACACTCAGAACGAAGTAAGTAAAACTCTTCCCACTTGGGGGAATCTATCAAAATAATACACTATTGTTATCTGTGCAAAAGAAAAATGACATTTTCCGCATTTAAAAGACATTTTTGCCCTTGAAACTTAAAAATCGATTTTCTCAAAAACTATAAGGTCTTTTTGAAAAAAAAAAAAAAAAATGTTCCTCTTATTCCCACTGATCCCCTTAATATACCCTATGAATTTGGTGTTCCTAAACTTTAAGCAGGCTTTCGGCGGGTTTTTAAATGTATACATTTTTACTTTGAAACTTTAACATCGATTTTCTCAAAAACTATAAGGTCTTTTTGAAAAAAAAAATTTTCCTCTTATTCCTCCTGATCTCCTTAATATATTCTCCAAATTTGAGGCTCTTAGCATTTAAGGGGGCTTTGCTATTAACCCTTAAAGTCGGCGGCTTTTTATATTATATGGAGCATTACGGTTTAACGCGAAATTACGGTAGCGTTTAATGCGAAATTACGGCATGAACGAAACGCGAAATTACGCGTTGAAAATTACGCTTACGGTATTTTCAATTACGATTTTAATGGCAATTACGCTACCGTAATTTCGCATCGTAATCGCAAATTTTGCATGCGTAATTATAGTAATGCGAAATTACGAAAATTTCGGCTCAACTCTACTAAGGATTCTAAAGAGGTAAAAGATCATTACTGGACAAAGACCCTACTGTACACAAAACAAATGAAAAATCAGAACTAGTATTACAGGGCCACCTGCAGTCAGATGCACCGCAACACAAAGCTTTCATTATACCAAATAGAACAGAACACAAAAATGCATACTACAGCGAGATATCAAATCACATCACAGAGCAATGCATTGCTGTAGTAGGAACGTGACACTGCTTCCTATGCCATGTTTAATGTTCTTGCAAATTCACTGTGTGAAGTGATGTACTGCACTGCATCACACTCTGCTTGAAAATTTCCCTATAACAGTTCAATCTTTAATTACCACTATTTGTTAAAAGGTTTGTTATCAATCTAAAACCCAGTGGGCCTGAAATACTAAAGACTAAAGGTACATACACACCAGGGCTGTGGAGTCGGTCCAAAAATCCACCGACTCAGACTCCTCAGTTTAGGATTCCACCGACTCAGACTCCTCTAATTTGCATATTACAATTTTGTTGATTAAAAATATGTAACGTGAAATTCGTCTCTTAACTGCCAACGCTTAGGAATCTTACAAGACAACTGAAGTGAGAAGGATATGTAGACTACTATATTTATTCCCTTTAGACTAAAACTAGTCCTTGGTAAGAGTACTTGTAAAAGGTACAAACCGGAACAAAGAACATCTATCAGGCCCTAGGCAATGTAACTGTGGGTACATGTAAGAGTGATGTGCAGGTACTCTGCAGGGGAATGAGGAGATTGTAAACAGACAACACCTCTGTATTCAATGTGCACAGCATTCTCAGTGGATTCCCTGCAGCTCTGTGGGGAGTGCATATGTAGAGTATAGTACTACTGTGTAACAAAGGAAACCCGAGACAGATGAAATTAAAGTTTTATACATACCTGGGGCTTCCTCCATCCGCCTTCAGGATAATCAGTCCCTCGTTGTCCTCCTCCACCACCTGGATCTTCTGCTATGAGTCCAGGTACTTGAGCCAGTCGGGCGTAGTACACATGCACACACTCCGCCGCCATGAGCGTACTACACCTGCGCAGCACTATTGTGCAGGTGCAGAATGTTCCTGGCTGTGGGAGCGGTATGACGGACAGCGCTGACTGGCTGAATTACCAGGACTCATAGCAGAAGATCCGGGTGGTGGAGGACAGCGAGGGACTGATTAGCCTGAAGGGGGCTGAAATAAGCCCCAGGTATGTATAAAACTTTACTTTTTATCCGTCTCAGTTACCCTTTAATTTGTAGTCACCAAAACAAATTTTAACAACACATATCAAATTATTTGATTTCATCAGCAAAGGGAGTGCATACATTTGCATAAATCAGCATCAATGCAGAATTATTTCCATCTCATTGACCATCTCTATTAGTGACACGGCTACACATCAGGCTTTATTCTTACAGCATAGATGTTATTTAGTATATATAAGAGATTCCTGTGTACACATCATATATACAGTCACAATCAGATATGTATATCTGACCTTAAAAATACGGGGACTGCTTTATTGAAGCAGCAGAAGTAACTAATTTTGATTGGTTTATTTCATTTTTGTGGACTAAGCACAGCTATTACTGTATATATACTGTATATATACATTATTTTTAATGACTATTATCTGAGAAATAGAACATTTTATCATATTTTCTATTTTAATTACAGTTACAAATTCATTAGGAGTCGGTGCATTTTTTCCCCGACTCCAGGCACCCAAAATTGCCCGACTCCACAGCCCTGCCATCAGACTATAGTCTTTGGTAAATGAAAGATCACAGACCAATCTTACCACCCTTCATGTAGTATGAGAGCCATACTCTACACAGTCTTTTCTATGGAGCTGAACTCCCCATCAGAAAAAAAATCTTTGCAAGATGCTGCACACACAGATGCTGTACAGACACAAAAGATCAGTATCTGCAAAAGATCTGTTCCTGCCAAAGATCCGTTCCTGCAAATTGCATTCATAGATCTGCAGATCCTCATACACACCTTGTTTAACTGGCATTCATCTGCAGATCAGACAATCATCTGCAGATCTGAAAATCCATCCTGGTGGATCTGATCTGCAGATGAATGTCAGTTAAACAAGGTGTGTATGATGATCTGCAGATCTCATAGACTATGAATGCAATTTGCAGGAACGGATCTTTGGCAGGAACAGATCTTTTGCAGATACTGATCTTTTGCAGATACTGATCTTTTGTGTCTGTACAGCATCTGTGTGTGCAGCATCTTGCAAAGGTTTTTTTCTGATGGAGAGTTCAGCTCCATAGAAAAGACTGTGCAGGTATGGCTCTCATACTACATGAAGGGTGGTAAGATTGGTCTGTGATCTTTCATTTTCCAAAGACTATAGTCTGATGTGTGTCTGCACCTTAAGTCTGTAGAAACAACGATTCGCACATTTGTTCTGCCTTTTTTAAAAAGGTTTCAAATCACTATGCAACAGGTCACTCCTTAATAACTCCAAGCTGGTTAGTACAGATTACCTGCACAGTCAACTGTGAGCATTGCACAGAGCCTAGCCTGAAAGTCCAACCGCATTCAAGGGCGGAGACTATGGCCTCAATTCACTAAGCAGTTTACACTAGTCTACTGATGGTTTGGTCAGTTGCATTAAAGGGGAATTAACTATTACCAAATGTTTTAGACCTGTTTTTTAGACCTGGTCTAAACCATTCAGTAATTAGGTGGGTAAAGCAGGAGAAATGATCAAAAGATGCAATTCACAAACAAGTAGCTATTACTAACATCCTTCTCCTTTGAGGAGCTCTCCTCTGCATACAATTAATCTCCTGCATAATTGATTCAAAAGGTTCCATCCTCACATCTAAAATGCCTTTACAGAATTACTGTACCCACAGAAATCAGCTGGTCTAAGCTCTGTCAGAAAAAGTGGGCGTGGTTACTCCTTGTTTGCCTTTGTGAATTGTGTAATTACTGAATGGTAGACAAGGTCTAAAAACAGGTCTAAAACATTACACCAACCATCTGTAGACTGGTCTAAACTGCTTGGACATACAGCATCACATCACCATTCAACACCTCGGCATCAGATCTAAGCGCAAACCGTTATAAACATAGATCCAGTGATTTGGGAAATGTAGGCTGGTATCTGTTCTACCTACGGTACTTTGGAAAATCACATGGTCTCATGCGATTACCTACCAGCTAGAAAAAAGAGAGGGCAGGAAGAAAGCTGAACTGCATTAGTGAGCTCATTTACCCCGAAAAAGGGGTATTCATCACTTTGCTTCTAGATGCGGTTTGTATTCACCTAACCTAAATGCTATTCAAATTTGCCTGGTTTTAATTATATTGAGTTTAATTGGGTTTTAAGTAGGAAAAAATTAGTAAACCTCATCTCATCATAGCAGACATCATAGCAAAGTGTACAGAAGACTAAAATGGAGTGGGGGAAAAAAAACCAGCTGGCAAATTCAGTCAATTTGGAAAATCTGAACCATGGCCTCTCAGGACATCTGTGTTTACGGTTTTCTGACAGTACTGCAGGAGAATAAAGGACATGCTCATCAGACAAAAAATAAAAAATAAACTTAATTTCTTTTTCTTCTCTTTGACATTCACAATTCCATCTGGAGAGGTTTTGTGCGAGCAGAAGAGCCTTGTTTTCTAAGCAGAAGAGCTTGCACGTTCTGGTCCCAGTTGCAGATGTTTGTGCCATTTAAAAGTGAATGATTGCTGATATAGCAAATACCAGCAATCATTAATTAACTTCCTTAGCGATAATCCAGAGTCAGGCTCGGGACGGAAATCCACAGCTCAGAGCGGTAATCCCGTGCCTGAGTGAGTTATATGCAGGAGCTGCTGCAAATCTGTTGCTTTTTTTTTTCTTGTTTTTAGGGTCTACAGGTCTAAAAGCTTTTGAAAAAATTGCACGGCTTTTAGACCCTAAATCTGGAAATAATCTTAACACCAGGGAGGTTAAGAATAATAGGCAAAAACATTTTTTTTCCAAAGTTTAAGCAACAAGGTCACTTCAGTGAAGTTTTAACACCTACGTAGACTATTAACATCTTGTCAACCCCTTGTATATCTGTACCCGTTTATACACCTTTAAAGGGAACCTAAACTGAGAAGGATATGGATTTTTCCTTTTAAAATAATACCAGTTGCCCGACTTTCCTGCTGATCCTGTGTCTCTAATACTTTTAGCCACAGCCACTGAACAAGCATGCACATCAGGTGCTCTGACTGAAGTCAGACTAGATTAGCTGCATGCTTGTTTCAGGTGTGCGATTCAGCCACTACTGCAGCCAAAGAGATCAGCAGGAATGACAAGCAACTGGTATTGTTTAAAAGGAAACATCCACATCCCTCTCAGTTCCCTTTAACCTCTTGCCGACTGCTCCACGCCATTTGGCGTGAACGCGGTGGCGGCCCCAGGACCACTCCACACCAATCGTCATGAATGGCTAGGGATTGCGCGCGGACGGAGCTCCGCTACCAGTTTCCCAGCGTTGATCGCCGCTCGGAGACTGTTAGACGGCAAAACTGCTATTTACTAGGTACAGCACTGCGATCTAGGGCAGCGCTGCACTGGGGACAGCCGTGTGACACAGATGTCCCCCCGGGGGAGACAGGAGTGATCGTCTGTCATAGGCTAATGCCTATGACAGCTGATCACGGTGATTGGCTGGCGGGGAAGGGAGGGCGGGCTTATAAAAAAAGTAAACAAAAAGGACATATATTTATTAAAAAAAATAATCATAAAAATGCATTAAAAAAATTAAACAAACATTGAAGGAGCGATAACTGCCCACCAACAGAGAGCTTTGTTGGAGGCGAGAAAGGGAAGGGGGGGGGGGGGGGGGGAAGACACTTCGGGGACAATCACTTGTGTGCAGAGTTGTACAGCCCTGCAGCGAGGCCTTAAAGCTGCAGTGGCCTATTTACTAAATGGCCTGGGGTCTTTAGTAGGGTTTAACACTGCGGTCCTTAAAGGGAAGGTTCAGGGACTGTTGAAAAAAAATAAAAATCCGCATCCACTTACCTGGGGCTTCCTCCAGCCCGTGGCAGACAGGAGGTGCCCTCGGCGCCGCTCCGCAGGCTCCCGGTGGTCTCCCCGACCTGGCCAGGCCAGGCCGGCGGCCAGGTCGGGCTGCTTCTGCGTTCCAAAATGCGCCTCACGGCGGCGCGCTGACTTCATCGGACGTCCTCCGGGCTTTACTGCGCAGGCTCAGAACTACTGAGCCTGCGCAGTACAGCCCGGAGGACGTCCGATGACATCAGCGCGCCGCCGTGAGGCGCATTTTGGAACGCAGAAGAAGCTCGACCTGACCGTCGGCCTGGCCAGGTCGGGTCGGCCACCGGGAGCCTGCGGAGCGGCGTCGAGGGCACCTCCTGCCTGCCACGGGCTGGAGGAAGCCCCAGGTAAGTGAATGCGGATTTTTATTTTTTTTCAACAGTCCCTGAACCTTCCCTTTAAGTAGTTAAAGACTGCCAGGTGTAGTGATAGGTTGTGATCATAGGGTAATAGTTTGCAGCCCCAATTTTCTACAGATGCATTGCTCTGCTGTTGCCCAGTGATGCATCTGTTTAGAACTGGGGCCCCAAACTCTAAATAAAATAAACCATGTGTGGTATCATTTTAACAGGGAAGAGGCAAAGAATATATTTGTGTGTTTTCTAACTGTGGGATTATACATCATTTAGATGGTTTAAGTAATAAAAAAGGTAATTGCTGTATCAATAGTCACACCGCTGAAAGCCAAAATTTACAGGAACCTTAAAGGGACTCCGAGCAATGCAGAAACTATGGAAAGATGCATATCATTTTAAAGTGAACCTAAAGCTGGTTAAAAAAAAAATGACATTAACTCACCTGGGGCTTCCCTCAGCCCCCTGCAGCCGATCGGTGCCCTCGCAGCTTCGGTCCGATGCTTCTGGACCCGCCGGCGAGCACTTCCGGTTTCGCCGTCACCGGCCGACAGGCATGGGAACGCGAGTGATTGTTTGCGTTCCCAGCCTGTATATCGCCCCCTATGCTGCTATTGCAGCCTCCCGGCCGGTGACGGCGAAGCCGGAAGTGTTCGCCGGCGGGTCCAGAAGCATCGGACCGGAGCTGCGAGGGCACCGATCGGCTGCAGGGGGCTGAGGGAAGCCCCAGGTGAGTTAATCTCATTTTTTTTAACCGGCTTTAGGTTCACTTTAAAGCTCTCTTTCTTCTCTTTCCAATGATATATAAACCGCCGCCCTACGCCTTTTAGTTTTCGCTATTTTTGCGATCGAAATTGCCGCAGCCACGATTTCGATCGCAAAAATAGAGAAAACTAAAAGGAGTAGAGCCGCGGTTTATGTGTCGTCAGAAAGAGAGCTTTAAAATGATATCCATCTTTCCATAGTTACATTGTATTACACAGGGCGACTTTTTCTCAAAGTCAGCAGCTCCATTCAGCAGAACGGAGCTGCTGACTTTAGGAAAAAGTCGCCCTGTGTAATGCAATGTAACTATGAAAAGATGCATATCATTTTAAAGCTCTCTTTCTCCTCTTTCGGACAACATATAAACCCTACGCCTTTTAGTTCTCTATTTTTGCGATCGAAATTGCAGCTGCGGCAATTTCGGTCGCGAAAATAGCAAAAATTAAAGGCGTAGGGCGGCGGTTTATATATCATTGGAAAGAGGAGAAAGAGAGTTTTAAAATGATATGCATCTTTCCATAGTTTCTGCACTGCTCAGAGTCCCTTCAAAGGGTTAAGCTTCTGCTTAAAAAAAACTTTGAAAAAAAATCTACTTCCAATATTAAAACTAATAAACAAGAAAAACAAAAAACACCACCACTTAATATTATTACAGCTGGAGAAACAAAGAATACAATACAATAACATTTCTATAGCTCCCATAGGACTCAAAGTGTTTAGGCTCTCTCAGATTCAGTATTTGGTAGTAGGATGAAGTATTCACACAAAAAAAACAAAAAACAACCATACCTCATTGGACTGCTTGCCACTGTAGGACATTTTCTTGATGGCCACCACTTCATTGGTACGCACATCGTGTGCCTAGGACACAAGACAACAGAATGATCATCAAAATGTATCAAATGTCTTCTGGGATGCATTGCAATTTTCAGTTTAATTAGTGATCAATGAATGATACGTGACACTTATTTCATAGGTACATTGTAGTCACTAATGTGGATTCGGAACAGATACTGCTCTCAATTATCATTGCTAGACTGTAATGAACAGCTCTGAAGCTAAACTTCCAAAATGTAAGCATGCATATTCTATCATGACTAATCGCCTCCCATTCTCATATCAAAGTCACTGAAGTTTTGGTCAACCCAAAATGAATCTGCCATACAAGCATTTGCTGGCCAATGCAATCGTTCATGATTCTATAGGTCAAGAGATTACTAGAAGACAGTGATGGTTCACATACGATCAGCTCAGCTGAGTGGCATGGACTGTCCTATGAAGAAGCGAGAGAGAAGAAAAATAGACACCTGGGGAAAGCAATTGTGTAAAAATATCAACCATTTGTTTTCAGCATTAGGCTGGGCACAGAAGACCAAACTGATGGCTAAATCAATCACAAATGTTTCCGCACCAAACAGTTTCATGCCAGTGCACATCTTGCTTCTATTAAAGGACAATTGAAGTGAGAAGAGAAGGCTGCCATATATATTTCCTTTTAAACATTATCAGTTGCCTGGCAGCCCTACTGATCTATTTGGCTGCAGTAGTGTCTGAATAACACCATAAACAAGCATGCAGCTATAATCCAGTCAGATCTGACAATAAGGTCAGCAGGGCCTGCATGCTTGTTCAGGGTCAATGGCTAAAAGTATTAGAGGCAAAGGATCAGCAGGGCTGCCAGGCAACTAGTATCGCGTAAAAGGAAAATAAAATATGGCAGCCTCCATATCAGTCTTGCTACAGTTGTCCTTTAAAGGGTACTTGAAGTGAGAGGCATGTTGTGGCGGACATATTTATTTCCTTTTAAACAATACCAGTCTCTTTGGCTGCACTAGTATCCGAATCAAACATCTGAAACAAACATGACGCTAATCTGGCCAGACTTGGGTCAGAGCACCTGACCTACAGTACATGCTTGCGCAGGGTCTATGGCTAAAAGTATTAGAGACAAAGGGCCCAATCCAATTCACTTTCCTTCCTAGTTTTCTTTTAGGTGATATTTCCACATTCTATATAAAATGCATTTAAACCACCAGCAAGCAAGAAAACACCCAGAATAATTTCAACTGTACTTTTTCACCTACTTTTTGGTACAGAAGATGAAAAATTACCTCCTAGGAGAAAACTTAGGAGAAAAAGTGGAATAAATCTGGCCGAAAGAATCAAGGGGACAGCCAGGCAATGAACATAGTTAAAAAAAAGAAAATAAATAGGTCAGCCTCCATATCCCTGACAATTCACGGGTGCTTTAGGGCTTGTTTCCACTGTTGCGACGCGATTTCGGCCGCATTCCGACGCTTGTAAAAACGCATGCGGATGTGTTTCCACATGCGTTTTTACCCGCGATTTCGCCTGCAATTTCGCATGGCAGGGTGCCATGCGAAATTAACCATGACACTGCCAGGGCTAAATAAAATTGAAAAAGGTGCGAAATCGCACGCGAAATCGCGGGTAAAAACGCATGTAACAAACGCATGCGTTTTTACTATTAAATACATTAGCGGCGATTCGCACGGATTCCCGACGCAGGCGAAATCGTTGGCTCTTTTGTGCGTTTTTTTCACGCTGAAAAAAACGCACCTCAACAACGCTATAGTGGAAACAGGCCCATCCACTTGCATTACATGTGCGGATCTGCATGCGTTGGACGCATGCAGATTCGCGATAGTGGGAACGAGCCCTTAAACACTGACACACAGGGATTTCTAAACCAGGGTATGTGTAAATTGGCACCTGTACTGGTCAACATGAGAGAGAAGCGGTTAGAACATTGGTGTGGTTGGAAAAAAAGTTGCCTATTGATATTGCAGGATTTTCATCAATCATTTTGCACTTTTCCTACACACAATACTACCCAAACCACAATGTTCTATTTAACCCCAGCATCAATCTTAACTCCTTTAAAAAATTCCCTTCCTGATGCTTAACCCACACCACCATTAAACACATTCAGTACCAAACGCTTTAGCTATATTAATGCTAATACACTGGTATGAAAAGTTAAGCACCCACTCCTGGTAATCCAGTGCAGCCACCTATGACCTACAGCAGTAGTTATATGAGATAATAGCTAAAATTCTGGTGCCAAAATTAAGCTCACCATCTTAAGAACTTGGTGCAGCATGTCTTTCACAACATGCACCCAAACTAACTGATCTTCTATGACTGCTCTAAGGTCTGTGGTGTGTGTGGTTCTACATACAAGTAAGGAATTGCCAATGCACTCAGTATAAATAGTGGTCAGAAATATTACTAGAAAGTAAAGTATGTGTCAGAATCTGTAGGACGCAACAGGAAAGGTTGCAGGAGAGCGTGAGCAGCTTACTGTTTTTATTTGATGCCTAGAGTTGCTTATTAAGGCTTTGTTTTATCACTATTGAAACCTAGAAACTCAACTGTGTGTACAACAAATACATCTGTCCAAAAAAACCCTTTGAGGAAATCACACGACTTGCAGCAGCTGTGGCCAACATTCTCTGTTCTGTTACTCACAGCATGACTTCACTACAGAACTACCTTCATATTAAGTCAGTGGGGAGATTTCCATGGATTACAATGATAAAAAAAGCAAAAAAGCAGATGTATCCATTTAACAGCAAAGTTCAGCAGGTCATGCACTAGGGGTCTCCACTTCACAAGCTGCAGCATACTATATGCTAAGACTAAAGCACTACTCATGCATGCTTGCTGGATCCCCTGTCTCTTATTTCCCAAGGCTACTCTCACACTAGAATATTGCACTGCACATCCTGTAAAAGCAGGACTGCAACACAACGGAGGGGAAAGGTTGCATTGTGCATTGAATGCTCAATGTCAGGTATACAATGAAGCATACGTTGCATGAAAACAATGCTTCACTGCAACTGCAATCATGCTCATCGTCCAGTAACACACAGCATCCGGCGTGTTCTGATTCCTTCCCACCAACTTTTTTTTTTTACTTGCTTCTGTTGCTTATATTTGGTGACAGCAAGGAAGTATTGGGAAGGTTCTGGCTTCCACTTTATTTATACATTACCCACAGAGAACAGTTGTGTGCGCAACAGCTGCAGCCTTTTTGTACAATTTCTTTATCCTACCACCAACATAGATTGCTCATCCAAAATAGTGTGCGCCTCAAAAAGTTTATATAGCCCCAAAGAGAAATTCCTCATGTCTGTTTTCCATTGAAAATGAGAATGGATGTAAGTCAGTTTATATCAGCTTTCATGGTGTGTGTTGGCATATGAGGCATATGCAATGGAAAGACCAAATATATTGAAAATGAACATGCCTGAAAGGCTCCTATAGTTCGTATAAAATCTGTCGACATGTTAGTTTATGCGCTTGTCACTACTCCAGTAAACTGTTGTAGTCTAGTGTGACGCCTTAAGCGAAGTACCCACTGAAAGATAGACCAGGTGAAACTGAGCCAGTGATCATTAGTCCGATGCATCTTTCAAAATCATGGGATGCGAAACTGGAAGGAATACAAAGGATCATTCAGTTTTTCGCTAAATATTAGCAGAAATCTTGATTGTCGGCAATGTAATCTGTCATGACGGTCCTTCAAAATAAATGATTGTCACGGGTAATCTGCCATCGTTGAACGTTGTTTAACAAATTTCCGTTTAACGATGTTATGAAATATTGCAAAACCAATAGTTGAGAAAAATCTTCCCTTGGTTATGGACCTTAACAGTAAGGAAAAAGAAAAAGGAACACAGCCTATTTTTATGTAGGCTTGGGCCTGTACATACACTTATCTTATTTGGGTCATGTCCGGAAAGACCAAGGGGTATATTCACTAAACCGCGGTAATCAGGATGACGCCAAGCGTCCAAAGAAACCGTAGCAATTTGACACAAAAAAAAAAGTAAATAAAAAAAAAAATCGGAAATTACAAAATCCAATTGATTGCAGTGTTTGGCAGACCACTTCACTTCGCATACGGTACTCCTAAAAATGCTCTCAATGATTATTTCACATGGAACGGGAAAGGTCTGGACTGTGAATCCAACACCACAGCACAACAGATCATCTCCCTTTGTCATAAACTATATTTAAAATCAGTCTTTGCAAAACAGAAGCAATTGCTGATTAAGGCCCCGTTCACACTGCACGCGTTTCCAGCCGCGTTTTGGAAACGCGTGCAGGTGGCCGACACGCACGACATCAGACATTGCATAGAGTGCAATGTCTGATTTTCCCCCTGCATGCGTTCCGGACCTGTGCGGTCCGGGAACGCATGCTGCACGCATTTTTTGTAAAAACGCGTGGCTGTCCCATTCACTTTTCAGTGATGGGATCAGCTACGCAACGCACACAAACGCGGATGGCGTGCGTTCGCATGCGTTGCGTTCCGCATGCGTGGCCATCTGCGTTTGTGATGTGAACGGGGCCTTAAGCATACACCCCATACAGCAATGTCGCATTGGACAATTATTCACCCTGAACAAAGTAACAGAGAATGAGTCACTGCCTGTATAGGCCATGCTAGTGTGTAGCCAAATGTTTCGTTGATGGCAAACATCCCATGGAGAACAAGTGTCCTCTGGTGGGTACCAATCACCACTTCAGGTTCAAGTAGTACGACTTAAAAATAGCTGAAGGATGTGTAACTGTTCTTCTTAACTATAAGAAAGATTAAAAAAAATAAAAATTAAAAAAAAAAGCCAACATTGCAGAACAATGAGCTTGACCACCAAGAATGCTCCATCAATTCTTGGGAATAGAGTCAATCACATTGAGACCACTGCAAATGTTCATCAGTCTATGAAGTGACCAGGTCACCAACAAAAAGAACAGATGAAAGGAGAAAGTGGCGAGCTTCCAAATGTCTCCCGCAATAGTTTCTGGGCTTTGGAAGCTAATGCAGGATTATGTATATCTTGTTAGAAAATGGACCAACTAAATTCCACCTTGGCTCCATTCGATTGGTCGGGCCAGTCTACAGTGGAGGAAATAATTATTTGACCCCTCACTGATTTTGTAAGTTTGTCCAATGACTAAGAAAAGAAAAGTCTCAGAACAGTATCATTTCAATGGTAGGTTTATTTTAACAGTGGCAGATAGCACATCAAAAGGAAAATCGAAAAAATAACCTTAAATAAAAGATAGCAACTGATTTGCATTTCATTGAGTGAAATAAGTTTTTGAACCCCTACCAACCATTAAGAGTTCTGGCTCCCACAGAGTGGTTAGACACTTCTACTCAATTAGCCACCCTCATTAAGGACACCTGTCTTAACTAGTCACCTGTATAAAAGACACCTGTCCACAGAATCAATCAATCAAGCAGACTCCAAACTCTCCAACATGGGAAAGACCAAAGAGCTGTCCAAGGATGTCAGAGACAAAATTGTAGACCTGCACAAGGCTGGAATGGGCTACAAAACCATTAGCAAGAAGCTGGGAGAGAAGGTGACAACTGTTGGTGTGATTCTTCGAAAATAGAAGGAGCACAAAATGACCATCAATCGACCTCGCTCTGGGGCTCCACGCAAGATCTCACCTCGTGGGGTGTCAATGGTTCTGAGAAAGGTGAAAAAGCATCCTAGAACTACACGGGAGGAGTTAGTGAATGACCTCAAATTAGCAGGGACCACAGTCACCAAGAAAACCATTGGAAACACATTACACCGCAATGGATTAAAATCCTGCAGGGATCGCAAGGTCCCCCTGCTCAAGAAGGCACATGTGCAGGCCCGTCTGAAGTTTGCCAATGAACACCTGAATGATTCTGTGAGTGACTGGGAGAAGGTGCTTTGGTCTGATGAGACCAAAATAGAGCTCTTTGGCATTAACTCAACTCGCTGTGTTTGGAGGAAGAAAAATGTTGCCTATGACCCCCAAAACACCGTCCCCACCGTCAAGCATGGGGGTGGAAACACTTTGCTTTGGGGGTGTTTTTCTGCTAAGGGCACAGGACAACTTAATCGCATTAACGGGAAAATGGACGGAGCCATGTATCGTGAAATCCTGAACGACAACCTCCTTCCCTCTGCCAGGAAACTGAAAATGGGTCGTGGATGGGTGTTCCAGCACGACAATGACCCAAAACATACAGCAAAGGCAACAAAGGAGTGGCTCAAGAAGAAGCACATTAAGGTCATGGAGTGGCCTAGTCAGTCTCTGGACCTTAATCCAATAGAAAACCTATGGAGGGAGCTCAAGCTCAGAGTTGCACAGAGACAGCCTCGAAACCTTAGGGATTTAGAGATGATCTGCAAAGAGGAGTGGACCAACATTCCTCCTAAAATGTGTGCAAACTTGGTCATCAATTACAAGAAACGTTTGACCTCTGTGCTTGCAAACAAGGGTTTTTCCACTAAGTATTAAGTCTTTTATTGTTAGAGGGTTCAAAAACTTATTTCACTCAATGAAATGCAAATCAGTTGCTATCTTTTATTTAAAGGTATACTGTAGGGGGGTCAGGGGAAAATGAGCTGAACTTACCCGGGGCTTCTAATGGTCCCCCGCAGACATCCTGTGTTGGCGCAGCCACTCCCCAATGTTCCGGCCCCGCCTCCAGTTCACTTCTGGAATTTCTGACTTTAAAGTCAGAAAACCACTGCGCCTGCGTTGCCGTGTCCTCGCTCCCGCTGATGTCACCAGGAGTGTACTGCGCAGACACAGACCATACTGGGCCTGTGCTGTGCGCTCTTGATGACATTAGCGGGATCGAGGACACGGCAACGCAGGCGCAGTGGTTTTCTGACTTTAAAGTCAGAAATTCCAGAAGTGAACTGGAGGCGGGGCCGGAACATTGGGGAGTGGCTGCGGCAACACAGGATGTCTGCGGGGGACCATTAGAAGCCCCGGGTAAGTTCAGCTCATTTTCCCCCGACCTCCCTACAGTATCCCTTTAAGGTTATTTTTTTTATTTTCCTTTTGATTTACTATCTGCCCTTGTTAAAATAAACCTACCATTGAAATGATACTGTTCTGAGACTTTTCATTTCTTTGTCATGGGACAAACTTACAAAATCAGTGAGGGGTCAAATAATTATTTCCTCCACTGTATATCGAAACACACCGGTACTTCCATGACACACTATCTAGCATTGCGATGCTTATGAATACTGCAGCAGAGGCTTGTGTATCAAAAACCACAACCTACTTTTATACCGCATGTAAAGGCAGTGTCAGGTACTCTCTTCCCTAGCTCAATAACTTTTCAGCACAGCACCTGTTTATTCACACAGACTTGGGGCTTTCTGGGTGTGTACAGAAGGTCCCTACTCCACCTGTATGTCACATAATGCCCCGAACAGGGTGAATAGCTACCCAATCACTCAAAATGCTCCTCCATGCCCCCACATGTAGCCATTAATGTTCTGAACAGTCCCCATGCCCTCCCATCAGTGTGTCCAGTATCTATGTCCCCATGCTACCCCCTTTTAGTATGGCCAACATCTGCGTCCCCCTGCTACCCCCTTTCAGTATGCCCTGAATGTGATGAATGGCTTTATGTCAAGTTGCTCTTTACCCTATACCACCTGCTTCAACCCATGCACTGCTGAGTGCTTTAGGGGGGGGAATGTTCTGGACTTTCAGACTGCTGACCTCAAAGTAGAGGCCTAAAGCCCCGTCTACACGGGGAGATGTTGGGGAGATGTTGTGGCGATCGGCGGCCTGTTGCGCGTCCCCGCACGTGCCCGCCACGTCCCCGCTCGCGCGCCGCATTCGATTCCCCGCTCGTGCCCGCTCGTCCCCGCCGGCGCCGCTTATCTCCCGCACGATTCCCTGCCATTGTCCCTTAGCGGGGATCGAGCAGGGAATCGGCGGTGCGGAGATCCGTCCTGTCGGATCTTATCAATCGAGCCGCATCAGCGGCTCGATTGATAAGGAGCATCGCGGCCGCATCTACTCGTGTAGATGCGGCTTAACAGTAGTGATGGTCAATGGCCACATGCCTATCAAAAGGCATACCTTTATATCACACAAGTCATGTAAATTTACTATGGGGGCGAGTAGGAGGGATTGTGATTGTATTGTTAGATGCCTTGTAAATGTTGTACAACCACAATATAATTATTATTTATTTATAAAGCATCTACATATACTGCCTAATAGCTCTCCCACCCTTACACCAGCCAAAAGAGGTCTGCCTTCCTCTATCCCTCACTTCCTGTGTACAATACTGAATGAGCAGCCAGCGTACTTTGATCTCTCCCTGCCACCACCATCAAAATGGGGGGGGGGGGGGGGGGGGCACCTCTCTCTATCCCCTGTGTAAAATGCAGAGCAAGAAGCCAGTGAATATTACCACCCGTCCCACCCACTAACATCCAAAGGGGAGCTGCCTCTATCCCCCTTCCTGTACCTCCTGCAGTACTGAGCACCAAGTCTTCCCCACTCACACCAGTCTGCGAGGATTAGCCTTCCTACAGCTCCTGATGTCATGCACTTCAGGTGCCAGAGGTGCGCTACTGCATACAGACCAGTGACAGGGAGAAAGTCAATTGCCTTTTGGTCATATTATCCTTATATTATCCAAAATAGGAATCTTATTTTAATGCTTAGAGAAGCTTGTTACTTTAGTTAACAAAAATAAAATAAAAACCCTGCCACAATCCTGTTGGCACTGCACAGGTCCTGGCAGAAGACAAAGGCACACAAACCACAGAAAAAACATAGGGGGATATGTAGGGACTCAGGTCAGAAAAAAAGAAGGCAGGTTTACATATATCTTTGGTGCACTAACTTTTGGCAATTTTGTATTTTTGGATGTTTAAAACCCCCTTTAACCACTTCACCACTGAGGGGTTTTACCCCTTGAACACCAGAGCAATTTTCACCTTTCAGCGCTCCTTCCATTCATTCGTCTACAACTTTATTATTACTTATCGCAATGAAATGAACTCTATCTTGTTTTTTTTACCACCAATTAAGCTTTCTTTAGGTGGGCCATTATGCCAATAATTATATTATTCTAAAATGTGTTTTGATGGGAAAATAGGAAAAAATGTGGGAAAATTATTATTTTTCAGTTTTCGGCCATTATAGTTTTTAAATAATGCATGCTACTGTAATTAAAACCCATGAAATGTATTTGCCCAGTTGTCCCGATTATAAAACCATTTAAATTATGTCCCTATCACAATGTTTGGCGACAATATTTTATTTGGAAATAAAGGTGCATTTTTTTCTTTTTTGCATCCATCCCTAATTACAAGCCCGCAGTTTATAAAGTAACAGTGCTATACCCTCTTGACATAAATATTTAAAAAGTTCAGTCCCTAAGGTAACTATTTATGTTTTTTTTTTTGTATTTTTTTTTTGTATTTATTTTTTTTTTTTAATTCCCAAAAAAAAAAAATTGGGGAGTGTGAGAGGTAATGAGTTAATTTATTGTGTAAATGTAATGTGTTTGTATATGTAAAATGCTTTAGGGTGTAGTTTTACTATTTGGCCACAAGATGGCCACAGTGTGTTTGTTTACATGCGACCTGTAAGCGTCCGGAAGGACGCTTACAGGAAGCAGTACGAGGCTGAGAAGATCACAATGATCTAATAGAAGCAGCGGCTCATTGCGGGGGCTTAGATCAACGAAAGGGAATGGATTTTCCCGTTCATTGATCTCCGAGCAAGCGGGCGGCGGTGTGCACGAGCAGCGGGAGAGCGGACAGCGGTGGTAGCGCGGAAGGTACGGATTTCTCCGTCCCTGGTTTTTTAGGGGGGAAAAAAAGGGACGGAGAAATTCGTACCGCGGGGGGTTAAGTGGTTAAAGGCCCATTTCCACTGGCCGCATTGTGATGCCAGCCACGGGCGGCTCCGTTCGCAGTGCGATGTGGCGCGGCTCAACACTACTGATATGGGACTCGATGGCTTGCTGCGGGAAACAGCATACCATTCATAATTTTAGCCGCATCGCAAACGGAAATTTGCGTAATTGGAAACTGCTCCATTGACTTACGTGAGATGCAGTTTGCATGTGGTGCAATGATCCACGTGTAGTGGAAACTGGCCCTACACCACAGACCTAGAATTTTTGAGGTATTACCAATTCCAGTTTTCAACACTTTCACTTTTCCCATTATGAAAAAGATTCCTGCTAGGAAAATGCATGAGAGAGCAGAGATGTATAATAAAAGGGATTTTTTGAGGATACACAAGACTTTATCTGAAGTAACTGAATGAGTAATGCAAAGGCAGAGTGAAAGAAAACATAGAACCATGAAGACCATTATTTGCAGCACTTTCTGTCAAAGGATTATATCGCAACACTGTCATCACAGTGAATCTATTCATGTCTTAGGAACAGAAATATCGGCACGTGATATGCAAATGATTATATACTTATGGGTAGTCTACACAGATATCTATGCCACTTATGTATTACAGGCACATATTCAGTACAAAGGTATCACAGGAATCAAATGGCTTAGGTTCTGTGATGGAATGCATAGGCATTAAGATACTGAATCTACACATTATAAAGTATCTGCAAGCACAACTGGCCATCATTCTGCAAAATGACAACTCGCCAGGGCCATTCATAGCTGTCATGCATTTTAAAAAGCACCTTTCAGATTTGTGCCTCATAGATTGCTGCATTTATGAAAGCTGGTAGCCAATGAGCACAGATAGTTACAGCTCATGCCTAGCTCTTTCTAGTGTGCCCAATGAAAGACGATACGGATTTCCTACTAGCTTCAGCAGCTTGTTGACTCCATTTGTTCACCCCCTGCTGCAGGACTGCACTAAGTTACAATTCATGACAATACAAAATAAATAAATAAAAATAGTAAGACTTACGAAATAAACTGCACCGAAACTCCCATGACCGATTTCTCGGAGGTCAGAAAAAAGCTTTTCCGGGTCATCCCTAAAGAAGAGCTCTGCTATCTCCGGGTCCTTCAGGCTTCCAGCTCGACTTGTTGACGGCATCCTGCTTCAGCAGTCTGCCGTCTAACTATCTAGGGTCACACTGCTGCCACTTCTCTTGGTTCATCTGTGTGAATGTGGTCTCTTCGGCATGGGAAACTGAAAGAAAACAGAAAAAAAAGCATAAATCTCTGGGCTGAACAGATAAAACATGAAACTGTACTTTTTTTCTCAGTAAATAGTTTTTGTGTTTTGTAATTCAAAGGCCAATTCAAGGAAAAAAAATTAAAACAATGGTCTGTCCCCAACTCATCATGCTGTCAAAGAAAAGTTACACTAGCCCTTCCTGTCCTCCACTCTGAATAATCCCTGGGAGACAAGAGCCCCACCCTCACACCCCTCCAAAAAACAAGCTGCAGCATTTTATGGTAATGACACAAAGCTCGCTCATTCCTGTAGAAGGAGTGGGGCAAAGTTAGAATCTTGAAAGCTGTGGAGGCTGATCAGTCACATGACTCAGTCTTACTCATATGGATTCTCCAGAGAGGGCAAGTATAACATAACATTCATTGATGGCCAATGAGATACTTATAATTCCTGAGTTATTTCCAATACAGTACAATACAAAAACTTATCTTATGCATGCAATTTTCTGAGAGATTGCAATTTTCTGAGAGATTTACTGTCAGATTTCCAACATGTCCGATTTGATTTACAATCAATTTTTCTAACGATTTTTCATAGAAGAAGTGAAAAGAAAATCCAAACGAAAAATCAAGCGGAAATTTAGATCAGACATGTTGGAAATCTCACAGTAAATCTGTCATAAAATTGCATTGATTGCATCGTGTGTACAGTGAAATGCAGCGAATGTTGGATCTGATTGGCACACATTTAAGCTGCATAAATATGCAAAAATGCACCAACTCCAATCCGGTTTATAGATAAACTTTACCCAAATACAGTAGTATGGGGAAAAAAACATTTCTAAGTGAGAGGTTAAAAAATAGAAGATAAATCAAGAAATGATTGATAATCGTCATGTGATGAATTCATGTTGTTTGATCCACTGTGAACCTGAAGGTCACCATCTTTACCACTGGCAGGCAAAAGGGGAGAGGGGGAGACATATAGCACCAACTGTCTTTATAAACACACCCACTAACAATATGGTGGGCTAAAATAATGTATATTTATATGCATAGGGAAATACTGTTTGCTTGGCAGCTGGAAACAGACATCGTTTCCCACAAGGCACCTAAGTTCAGCAGACAAGTAACTGTCATGGCCCTCACATCACACTGTGCCAAGGGCATTAGAGCCATCTGACAAGAGAAATCCCACAGTACGCACAGAGAAACAAACTACACAGAAAAAAAAACAGTAACACACAGAAACACGCCCACTACACAGAAAAAAACCAGTAACACAGAAACACGCCCACTACACAGAAAAAAACCAGTAACACAGAAACACGCCCACTACACAGAAAAAAACCCACACAAAGTACACACGGAGAAACACAAAAACAGAGAAACACACTACACACACACACAGGGAAACATACACTAAATACACAGAAAAACACACACACTACAAACAGAAACATGCTACACACAAAGTACTCACGGGGGAAACACACAAACTACACACAAAGAGAAACAGTGCACACAAGGAAACACACACCCTACACAGAGAAACACTCACTACACACAGATACGCACTACACACAGTACACACAAAAAACAAACAGAAATATAAACGACACACATTGCACAGTAGGCTTTTCTCAAACATATGAAAAGCTTACCCAGCACATGGAGGAGGCGGAGACAGCTAGAATTGCTGTGAATATTAATGAGTAATGAGGTGGAACACACATGCTTGATGCTCTCCTATTGCATGTCAGCAGCAGAGTGTGTCATCTGCTGTACCCCTTTACAGCACTGCTGCCACTAGTGGATTCTGCCTGAATTACATGATTCATGTTTGCAGCATTGTCGAGATGTTCTGGTAGGAGAGGAGCGAGAAGGAGAGCTAAGACAGCTGGGCGCTCACCAAAATTAGCTGGACAGAGCGCCTGGCTCATGGGGCTTGGGGAGAACACTGAGGATATCGGCTACAGGAGTGGGATGAAATTAAATCCTAGGTTAACGTTCCTCTTAATGAATCGTAATGAAAACATACAATATGAAATATACATGAACAAAGTGTACCATTTCACAGATAACATTCATAATAAAGTACTTCCCTGTTGTAAGAACAAAGCCTAATACTTGGTTTCACTAGTGTGCCATCCAGCTAAACTATTAAGCATCTTAGCATTTACACAAAATTGTAATATGGATTCTGGTACATTACAAAAACATTTTCATTATATTCGAGTTGTAATCGGTTCAGACGAGCGTAAACCCGTTACTTTTGCTGACTCTAGAAACAAGTCTCACAAGTTTATATTTGACAGATATCTCTGCAGATATGTAATGAATCATCCAAGGAAGTTGAGCAAGTGGAACACAAAAATGTTGTCCATAACCCACATAATCAGTGTGTAAACAATAAGTAATATAGATGAAGATTCCACTGATTCCCCCTACAGATCTTGAAGAAGAAGAATTTGCTTGCGTTCGGAATCAGCATGGCTAGATCTCTGTGTTCAGATGCTTCAGAAGCTAAATTTAAGTTCCACTGAACAAATGATCTTTGTTGGTGTCCATTTCCATTAGCTTTCCATCCATTTTCATTAAAACTGACAAAAATGCATTGATATGTAGATATCGGATGAAAAGGGACAGCTTTATAAACACCCAAACACAGAAACCTAAATGGCAGTAACAGGTTTCTTGAGTTTAGTTTGGTCAAACTGAATTTGACAAAGACCCAGTTTGAACACCAACATTACTGCCAACTGCCGAGGTCCAGAAAGTTGTTCTAAGTGACCTGTCTGCACTCTTCATATACATTTTTTTAGCAGAACTTTTTGGACAAATCAGTGAGCACCTCACAGTTTCCCTCTGCCTTCCAATTCCCCTTTACTGTGCTGCCAAATTACTGAATCCTAGAATTTGAAAAAACAGTCACACTTCTATGACTTCTTCTACCTGATCAGCACTTCAAAATGCGCTTTTCACATAAAAAAGAGACTTTAGATGCAAGGATGACGTTTAAAGAGAACCAGAGACAAAGCATCCTCATGAATTTTATTACATTTATCCGTGGGAACATGACAGTAAACACCTACCCTGCTTTTAGTTTCATACTTATCTGCTTAGTCTACTATCAGCTGTGATAATTATATGCCATGTGTACCACAAGCAATTCCGGGCACACCACTTGGTGTGCTTGGCGATAATAAAGATGATTCTGAGTCTGATAAGAATCCCCGACTGGCTCAGTCTAGAGGCCCATACACACGTCTGATTTTTCCGGACGGGTCGTTTGAACGTCCCGTCGATCAGTCGTCCGCACGCCAAATCGGGCGTGTGTACAGACTGTCGTTCGGGTAATAAGACTGGTCTTGAGCGATCCGCCCGGCGGATCGCTCAGAATCAGTCTTATCACTCAAACGACAGTCTGTACACACGCCCGATTTAGCGTGCGGACGGCTGAACGACGGGACGTTCAAACGACCCGTCCGGAAAAATCCGACGTGTGTATGGGCCTTAAGTTTGATCTGGAATCATTAGAGCTGAGTCACTCTTCTGTGGAGTCTTTTCAAGCCCAAGCCTGCCACCTCCTGGCTCAGATTTCCTGCTTTGCATACTGAGAGCTGTGATGACATGGGAGGGGCTGCTGCTGCTGAGAGAGAATCTCTGAAACAGACACGTGTGGCAATATGATCTGTGTGCTCTGTGTGCAGAGTGTCTGCATAGATACTGATGACTGCAGTTTCATTCCTATGAGAGAATTCCTACAGGCAGCTGCACATCATACCAAAATGAAAGCACACAGATGAAAGGCTGCAGCAGCCTTTCTCATATAGCCTAGATAGCAGCCTAGTCTCATATAGCCTAGACATCACATCCAGAACAACTCATAACCCGGAAGCAGAAGGGATTTGAGCCGACGGCCATATTTGATTTTTCCTGGAGCAATAATGGATAAAAAACACACACAAAAAAAAGCACACCAGAGCGGCGAAATTATCAGGTAGAGTATTTATTCTTTACAAGCTATCGACTGATAAGTTTATTTTGTGTGAAACTTTAATCTCTGGTTCCGTTTATAAAGAGAACATGTAGTGAAAAGAACATGGTAGAGGCCAGCTTCATTCCCTTGTATGCAATGCCAGTTGTCTGGTTGTCATGCTAAGATTTTAGGCTTTAGCTGTTTGAGAGTCACACATCTGTAACAAGTATGCAGCCGATGGGAGTCAAGGCATCGGATCTGCATGCTCATTCTGGGCCAGTGACTTGGGTATTAACCTCCTTAGCGGTAACCCCGTGTGTGACACGGGGTAAGCCGCCGGAGGGTGCCGCTCAGGCCCTGCTGGGCCGATTTAAATAATTTTTTTTTTTGCTGGACGCAGCTAGCACTTTGCTAGCTGCGCCAGCACCCCGATCGCCGCCGCCGCCGCCCCCCCCCCCCCCAGACCCCTGCGCTGCCTGGCCAATCAGTGCCAGGCAGCGCCAAGGGGTGGATCGGGTCTCCCAATGACGTCCCGATGTCGCTGAAGTCATCCCGCCCCGTCGCCATGGCGATGGAGGAAGCCCTCCAGGAAATCCAATTCTTTGAACAGGATTTCCTGATCGGAGATCGCTGAAGGCGATAGAAGCGGGCGGGGGGATGCCGCTGAGCAGCGGCTATCATGTAGCGAGCCCTGGGCTCGCTACATGATTTTTAAAAAAAAATGATTTAAAAAAAAAAAAAAATGTTTTTAAAAACTGCTGCGCTGCCCCCTGGTGGTATTTTTCATACCGCCAAGGGCGGTATTTTTCATACCGCCAAGGGGGTTAAGAGGCAAATCATGAGCACAGAAGTCAGACAACTTGCATAGCTTATTAGAAAAAATAGCAGCCTACACATTACTCTCACTGTAGTATGCCTTTAATGATGCCCTTTAAAATGACCATAACATGCATGCAAATATTGGTGCTACAGAGTGCTTGACTGGGACTGCCCCCTTCACTAACCACTATCTGCAGACCTTCTGCCTGATGTCAGCACCCCTCCTAGTCCCTGAGCCAATAGAGGACATTGTCTGCACCATGAAGCATTCAGGCTGGCTCCTGTTGGTGTCTAATCTGTAGCTACCAGCAGTGACAAATGTGTAGAACACCGCATTTTAAGACATTTTAGAATGTCAAGGATTTGTATTTCAGCTTTCTCTCACATAGAGGTTTTTAATCCTTTATATAAAGCATAGTTACATTTTAGAAGCAATCATAAAATAGGCTAAGGCAATATTAAAAAAGGGAAATCATTTAAAAAGGAAGAAAACAAAAATATGAACCAACTGAATGTTCCTGAAAGAATTTTATTAGGATGAACAGTCCTGGTGATGTCATGCTATAGCAGCTTACAAAAGAACACTGTTCAAAAGCAAATGTGAAAGCCCCAAAAAGCATCACACCCTACATCTGTGGATCAGCAATTGTTTGTGTGTAAAGGATCAACCCACACCGAGCCACATTCATGCTATTAATATATAATACACAGTGGGTTGCAAAAGTATTCGGCCCCGTGAAGTTTTCCACATTTTGTCATATTACTGCCACAAACAATTTAATTTTATTTTATTGGAATTCCACATGAAAGACCAACACAAAGTGGTGTACACATGAGAAGTGGAACGAAAATCATACAGGATTCCAAACATTTTTTACAAATAAATAACTGCAAAGTGGTGTGTGCATAATTATTCGGCCCCCTTTGATCTGAGTGCAGTCAGTTGCCCATAGACATTGCCTGATGAGTGCTAATGACTAAATAGAGTGCACCTGTGTGTAAGCTAATGTCAGTACAAATACAGCTGCTCTGTGAGGGCCTCAGAGGTTGTCTAAGAGAATATTGGGAGCAACAACACGTGAAGTCCAAAGAACACACCAGACAGGTCAGGGATCAAGTTATTGAGAAATTTAAAGCAGGCTTAGGCTACAAAAAGATTTCCAAAGCCTTAAACATCCTACGGAGCACTGTTCAAGCGATCATTCAGAAATGGAAGGAGTATGGCACAACTGTACACCTACCAAGACAAGGCCATCCTCCTAAACTCACAGGCCGAACAAGGAGAGCGCTGATCAGAAATGCAGTCAAGAGGCCCATGGTGACTCTGGACAAGCTGCAGAGATCTACAACTCAGGTGGGAGACTCTGTCCATAGGACAACTATTAGTCATGCACTGTACAAAAAGTTGGCCTTTATGGAAGAGTGGCAAGAAGAAAGGCATGGTTAACAGAAAGCATAAGAAGTCCCGTTTGCCACAAGCCATGTGGGGGACACAGCAACCATGTGGAAGAAGGTGCTCTGGTCAGATGAGACCAAAATGGAACTTTTTAGCAGGGACAGGGAAGCTGGTCAGAGTTGATGGGAAGATGGATGGAGCCAAATACAGGGCAAACTTGGAAGAAAACCTCTTGGAGACTGCAAAGGACTTGAGACTGGGGCGGAGGTTCACCTTCCAGCAGGACAATGACCCTAAACATAAAGCCAGGGCAACAATGGAATGATTTAAAACAAAACATATCCATGTGTTAGAATGGCCCAGTCAAAGTCCAGATCTAAACCCAATCGAGAATCTGTGGCAAGATCTGAAAACTGCTGTTCACAAACGCTGTCCATCTAATCTGACTGAGCTGGAGCTATTTTGCAAAGAAGAATGGGCAAGGATTTCAGTCTCTAGAAGTGCAAATCTGGTAGAGACATACCCTAAAAGACTGGCAGCTGTAATTGCAGCAAAAGGAGGTTCTACAAAGTATTGACTCAGAGGGCTGAATAATTACGCACACCCCACTTTGCAGTTATTTGTAAAAAATGTTTGGAATGATGTATGATTTTCGATCCACTTCTCACATGTACACCACTTTGTATTGGTCTTTCACATGGAATTCCAATAAAATTGATGCAGGTTTGTGGCAGTAATGTGACAAAATGTGGAAAACTTCAAGGGGGCTGAATACTTTTGCAACCCACTGTACGTCCGTTCTCATAGGCTTTCATTGGACACATTTTACCGTCTAGTCCAGGAAAATGTGCCAAGTTGGGACTCTGCATTCAGTCTCCTGTTCCGTGGCACACTTGTCACAAGTGGAAGCGGATCCTATTTAACATAGGATCAGCTTCCTGCATTTAAGTAAAGCATAAACGCACTGAACGGTTAAGTTTTTGTAAACAAGTGTGAATCCCCCCTTAAGCAGAACAGAGCTAGCAGTGACCGTGAGGTAAATCAAGCAAAAGTGTTCAGTATTTTTCTCCAGCTCTCACTAGCCGATAACTCACACTCCCCATGCGTTAACATTGACAGACAGCCAATAAGGAGAACTAGGCAGCCAATAGGGAGATCCGCACAGCCCTGCTGCTCACCTCGATTTGGTCCGATAATCTGGAAGGCGGGACTTCACTCTGGCAGAGCAGGGGAAGGTGATATTTTTATGAGACTTTTCTGCATCCCTTCAGATGTGAAAATCTTTATGCTCTTATACAGAACAGCTCCTCCTGGGATGTCAAGGATGCACTGGACAGAAAACACCCGACTCATACATACACCTTCCTGCCTGACTGCTGCCCTGCTCCACAGCTGGTAAGTGACACTGACCAAGCAGGGCTTAGTGATTTGAAGCATGTTTGTTCGGCAAATTAAACGTCTACCTTATGCAGAAAATCTTTAGTTAATTTGGGGGGGGAAAGTATAAAATACCGGATGCAGTTTATAAGCAACCTGGCAGTTCAACCAGAAACCTGCCTCCCCCCAAAATCACAGGCCACAATTAACCTCTATTGGCCAATAGAGTCAGTGCACAAATCAAATCATGTTATCCACCTCCCCCTCTTCGACTACAGCAGCAAGAATGGGCAGCAGCACTAGCCATGCTCTCCGTCAGGAGATACTGTAGGAGGCGACGAAGGAGATACTGCAATAAAGCAGCACCCAACCTCCTGAACTGAGCAGGCCAATGAGTTCCTAATCATTCCAGGTTGGTGAAAATTGTCTGCCAAATTTCTATATACATGCAGCTTAAAAATTGGCCAATCAAATGCAGTGGCAGCAGCTCAATTTTAACATCTTTGGTGGTAAATTACAGGGTGCTGTGTGTATTCCTTTTTGTGTGCAAAGGGTTACTACTGGTGTATACAGGCATTTACTGTATTTTTGCTACAACCTTTAGCCCCTCCCCTTAAAGTGAACATGAGGTGAGTGGAGGCTGCCACGGTTATATCCTTTAAACCCCTTTGGACCAAAGACGTTAGTTACGTCCTGTGCTGCTGAATGGATGTAACTAATGTCCCTTGGTCCCGCTGCTTGCAGCCAAATGGCGAGATTCAGCTGTCATATGACAGCTGACGTCTCCCCTCACTGATCAGGAGCTATGGCGTCTGGTTGGACTTGGACGGATGTCTTTTTTCAACCAAACTATGCAACACCCCGGTCCTGAAGTGGTTTGGCAATACCAGTTGCCTGGCTATCCTGCTGATCTCCTGCCTCTAATACTTTTAGCTATAGACACTGAACAAGCATGCAGCAGATCAGGTTTTTCTGACATTACGGTCTGACAAGGTTAGCTGCATGCTTGTTTCTGGTGTAATTCAGACGCTACTGCAGCCAAAAGATTAGCAGGGCTGCCAGGCAACTAGTATTGTTTAACCACTTGACCACTGAGGGTTTTTATGCCTTTAGGACCAGAGCAATTTTTCACCTGTCAGCGCTCCTCCCATTCTTTCGCCAATAACTTTCTTTGGGAGGTACATAATGCTAAGAATTATTTTATTCTAAACACATTTAGAATAATTGGAATAAGCCATTATAGCGTTAAAATAAAATGTTCTACTGTGAATAAAACCCACACATTTTATTTGCCCATTTGTAGTACAATGTATGGCACCAATATTATAGATAGATAGATAGATAGGACTATGGGGGAGTGTGGGGGAAATGGTTCATTTTAGATGTAAATGTAGGTATTTTTATGAAATAAAATGTTTTTGATGTAGTTTTACTATTTGGCCACAAGATGTCCTCAGTCAGGATGTGAATCTCAAGTAATGCATGCACAGTAACAACAGTAAGATACAATGAATGCAGGTGTCCCATAGATGCCGGCGTTCATTGAATCGGGGACTTAGATTAATGAATGGGAAGTGCGTTCCCATTCATTCATGTCCCCGCTAGCGGGCGGTAACGGTAGTGCGCACAACTGCACCTGGTGCATTAAGTAGTTAAAAGAAAATAAATATGGCAACTCATTTCACCTACAAGAGGAGCACAGCTACATTTGTTCACGACCATAGGGTCGGTTTTACATCTATTTTTTTGTGCTGCGGTGGGGAAGCAAGGATCCCACCGCACACAAAAAATAAACATTTTACCCTGCAGTAAAGTGCGCCAACAAGGTCATTTGAATAGCTCCGCCCCTGCTCAGTGACGCACTCCCTGCTGGGCAGGAAGTACGTCTCCGGGACTCCCATCAGATCGTGCAATGCGAGATGCGATGCACCATGCCTTGTGTTTATACTACCTGTGTCACCCATAGACTTACATTACCCCAATCACCATGCATTATGCGCGGTGCTTGTGGTAAAGTGCTGTTGCCCTTATGTCAGATCGGATACTTCCAGTGTACCACAAGGGACCGCAATAAGTGTTACAAAGTCTCCATAGACTTCCGTTGCTTTTGCGGCCCCTCGTGACAAAATAGGGTAACGCAGCACAGGTTTATCCTTTAAGTGTAAAAGGGGCCTAAACACACAACATAGGAAGAACCCCCCTTAGAAGACCTGGTAAGTAGCTAATCTAAAGACTAAGAATGCAAGAAATTATTTCATAAGTAAAGGTTGTACGTTATGCAAAAATAAGCACATTAGCGTTTTCCAACGGAACCGGCCGTACGGTTCCGTGGTCCGTTCCGCTGAGCGGATGAAAAAAGGCTGCAGGACCCAATTTTCCAGATCGCTTTGCTCAGCGGAACTGACATGGAAGGTTTTGCAGCTACATAGTAACAAATAGAAAACTGACAGTTTACAGCACAATGGCTGTAAAAACGGACAGTTTTTCCTGATCCTGATAGCCGGATCCTTACAGCCGGCTCCGCAGAAAAAATGCTAATGTGAACCGGGCCTTAGTATCCTACTGGCCCAGTTAGGTGCTCCTCTAAGAACTAATGCACACTGACGGCGGTTTTGCAGCAATTCTTCCACACTTGCGATTCATGGTGGTAAAACGTTCTACTGTGGATAAAACCCACACATTTTATCTACATCCTACTTTGCAAATTAACTACCTTTTTTTTGGTCAGCATCAACCATTTGACAAGCAGGACTGGAATAATGGAATTCTATAATATTGCTAGATGCTACAACAATTCCTCCTTTTCACCAGCAAATTCTTCGAGGTTTCAGTATTCATCACATAGCGAAGCAATTATAACTGCAGCCAAATAAGCCAAAAGAAAAATGTACAACATGCTTAAAGTGCATCCGGATGTCTCTAATGTACTCTAAATTAAGCAGGTTCCATATGGATATAAAAACAAAAAACAGTACTATTTTTACCACGTTCCAAACAATTAGATACCTTAATGGTACAGAACACTGAAAGTCCTGAGGAGATTTTTCACCTGCTAACTGGAGCTTTTCTTAGCAAACTATTGTGTAACCCAGCAGGGTTCAAAGTAAGGTTATGATCTGACTCACACTTTCTTAATGACAAAACTACATTTCAATTAAAATTATTTTTCAAGAACACAGTTCCTGCCATGTATTTTTTTTGAGAATTATTGTTCACTACACATCTGGCATGTGTTTTGCATAGTGCCTAAAAGTCAAAGTTTAGGCTTATATTTGTCCAGTGCACATTGTGTGGAATGCATCAAAGATGCACCTAAACAAATTTTGCTCTATTACATTTATTACCTGGCTGACTTTCTGTGGTCTGGTGCTGCTTGGGTGAAACTGCACAGCAGTTTGTGTTCCGTCCTATCTCCTCCCCCAATCCCAACATCACCCACTTGAGGTAGTAAAGATGACGCTTTTATATTGTACAGCATACACGGAATATATTGGCACTTTGTAAATCAATAATAATTTTAACAATGAGCTGACACTGCTCACATCTGCTGTGCTGCTGCTCAGAGACGCTGTTACCAGCACTGTAGCTAAGAATACTCCTTGTCTCCTCTGTTGAGCGTGGAATTATCTATTAATGCCACATACTCTTCAGTGGGTTTATAAAAATTGATCATTCGCCTATAACTTTATTACTACTTACCACAAAACAATATGTATTTTTTTTTTTTTTTGCCACCAACTAGGCTTTCTCTGGGGGGTACTTTTCGCTAAGAATTATTTTATTCTAAAACCGTGTTTTAACAGGAAAAAAAAAAATGAAAAATTCATTATTTCTCAGTTTTCTGCTGTTATAGTTTTAAAATAAAAAATGCTACCGTAATTAAAACCCACACATTTTATTTGCCCATTTGTCCCAGTTATTGCAACGTTTAAAATTTTACCCTAGTACAATGTATGGCGACAATATTTTATATTTTATTTGGGAATAAAGGTGCAGTTTTGCATCCATCACTGATTACAAGTTCATAATTTGCCAGAGCAACAGTAATATACCCTTTTGACATACATATTATAAAAAAAGTTAACCGCGTAAGGTAAGCATTTATGTATTTTTTTTACCAACTTTTTGGGGGGGTGGGGGTGTGTGTGCAGGGAATGGACCTTTTGGGGAGTGTGGGAGGTAAGGGGTTAATTTTAAGTGTAAAATAAAAAAAAGGAAATTGTAATTTTACTCTTTGGCCACAAGATGTCCTTGCGCATAACTTCCCTGTGCGTAGTAGGACTACGCAATCAGGAAGATATGCGCGGACATGTAAGGATCGGCTTTTGTGAATGACGGCACAGTCTCAAAGGCCACAGTCTTTTACACGGGGACTTAGATCAATATCTCCCAGCTAACGATGGGTGGCGGTAACGAGTGGGGAGGGTAGAACGAGACATAGTAGTTACTTGTCCCTGGGGAGGGGAAGTGGTTAAAAAATCTCTAGGAATAAACTGGAGAATTACAGAGCAACTGAAGCAAGAGGGATATGGAGGCTGCCATATTTATTTCCTTTTAAACAATACCGGTTGCCTGGCTGTCCTGCTGATCCTCTGCCTCTAATACTTTTAGCCATGAACCCTGAACAAGCATGCAACAGATCAGATGTTTCTGACATTGTCAGATCTGAAAGATTAGCTTCATGCTTGTTTCTGGCATTATTCAGACACTACTGCATCCTAATAGATCAGCAGGACTGCCAGGCAACTGCTATTGTATAAAAGGAAATAAATATAGCAGCCTCCATATATTTCTCACTTGAGTTGTGCTTTAACCACTGGTTGGACCAAGTTGGAACCTGTGAGCATGGAAATCTTTGCACCACTGTGAAAGCACAGCCTAAATGTGGCACACTCAATACAATACAAACATTCAACTTTACAGTAATTTGGTTGTACAGGTTTTTTTATTTTTTTTTATTTTTAATTTGAGCAAGAAACCTAAAATGTTTTGATACAAGTTGATCAGGAGTAGCTGATATTTCTTTTTTTATACTCAATTTTAAAGTGCAGTGTTCTATCCAGGCTCTTTTAGCCGGGTGCTCCATCCGGCTAGTTTTGGTGAGCACCCGGCTGTCATTGGCTCACCTCCTCCTATGCTATAAGCAGTGTTGTGCATAGAAACACCGGCCCTGCATTCTCTCTTCTTGCCCCACCCGGCTACTTTTCCATACCACCCGGCTACAATTTCATGCCACCCGGAAAAAAAAAATTTCTGGGGAGAACACTGATAGCAGTATTGTCACCAAAAAAAAAAATCAAATTTCAACAGCAACTGGTCTGCGTGTATTAAATGATAACGATGATAATCCTGCATTCAAAACTTGCAAAAAACTTTTTCTGCTGTTATGGTTTGGAGTTATCACATACTTTAGGAGCACTGGCTCAAGTGCCAAACAGTTGAATGCTGGGAGTTCTTTTTATCTAGAATATATTCCTCCTCTTCCATTTATTTCCCTGCCTAGCTGCTTATCAAAAACACCCTCGGATCACTTGTGTTCACAAGCAAGGCTGAGGAGACTCAGTGATTGGATGTGTAAATAAAAATAAAAAATAAAAAAGACAGTGCAGTTGTCTGTATACACCTCAGTGGGAGTGTCTGAAGACTCTGGGAGGAGGGCAGCTAATGAATACACAATGCGCAAGAGAAGGGAGGGGGAAAACAAGAGTCAGGGAGGATATGATGTCAGCATTAGCTTGGCAATATGGTCACTGCCTAGAATAGGATTTTCTGCTTTTCCTTTATAAAATTCCCAGGAATCATTACATGGCTAGCACAATACATCTGTTGTGTAAGTAGAAGTAGTATTTATCTACTTATGTGTTTTTTTATTTCTAGGTTAGCATGGGTGTCGCTTGTTCTTTAATGAAAATTGAATTAATTGATTTTTAGACCCAAGTAAACTGGTTGGGTTGTAGTTGCAAGACACCAGATGTGGTGGCCACACAGGATACAATTTTTTTTTAAATATCTTTTCAATTCAAGAATTGCAATCAATTTTTCTGCCCGATTGTAACATTTCAAAAGTCTGACCAATGTACAACCCACACGTTTCAATTTTTTCCCCAATTATAAAAAAAATGACTGAAAACTGAGAAAATTGCTGGGATATATAGATAGAGATTTCTTACTCGAATAAAAAAAAAAAAAAAAAAAAACTTTAGACTTTTCAGTAAAGCCAATTTTTATTGAATGGTCGTAAAATCGGATTTGAATGGATCGTGTGTGGTCACTATTATGTAGAGTGCTCTTTTAGATCTAGGTTACCATGTAATTTGGGGTCGTCACATTTGACTAGCTTGTTTTTATTTACTCTAACTTCATCAGTATCAACAAAGTATTTGCTTAAAGCGGGATTTTCAACAACATAAAAATCAAATTTCAACAGCAACTGGTCTAGGGCTGCTTCCACACAGGGACGTTACAGGCGCTCGTAACACTCCCCAACTCACAGCAATACAAAGTCAATGGGGCTGTTCACACTGCCCACGTTGCGTTACATGTAACGCTGCACGTTCTTCAGAACGTGCAGCATACTATAGCGTTCCAGCGGCTTAAGCCGCGTTAGACTGTTTGCACATGCTCAGTGTTGGGGCGGAGAGGAGGCGGGGAGAGGCCACTACGTAGCCACGCACATGGCTACTCAATATGCACTGCACTGGTGGCCGCTGATTGGCCGGCGGTACCACGTGATGCGCAGTGTTTCACTCCGCATCACGTGGTCCCGCCGGCCAATCAGCGCCACTCTCACTGCCCTAATGCGGAAAGAGCCGCTTAACGCAGCTCACTCAACGTCCTCTACCAACACCGACAGGCGTTGCGTTAGGTGACGTTATGCGACCATAACGTCCACTATAACGCAACGTCCCGGTGTGTAACTAGCCTAAGTGTATTAAGTTATAAAGATGCTAATCCTGCATTCAAAACTTTTCATGCTGTTATGATTTGGAGTTATCACATACTTAAAGACAATCTGTACTTTAAAATTCTTACAATAAAAAGCATACCATTCTATTCATTATGTTCTCCTGGGCCCCTCTGTGCTGTTTCTGCCACTCCCAGCTGCAATCCTGGCTTGTAATTGCCAGTTTTAGGCAGTGTTTACAAACAAAAGACATGGCATGTGATAGGCTGAGAGGAGCTCAGTCTGTGACTCATACAGAGCCTGCAGGGGGCGTGGAGAGGGTGTGTATAGCTTCTGCCTATAACGAGCAGAGCAGCACATTCCTGCCAGAGTCTGACAAAGCCGTCAGAGGAGGGCAGAAACGTCATCAGGATTTAGCCTAAACTGTGGGCAAAAGACATAGTTCCCACCAGGAACAGAATTCTCTTTATTTAATATGCAACATTCACTGAAATCAAAACGTAGACAGTACATTACATGTGTTAAGTAGATCAAGTATTTATCTACTTATGTGTTTTTTTTCCCCCTGGCATAGTATGGCTAATCCTACTGCTTTAAAGGACTTACGAGGCCAGACGGCCAAAAATAGATCAGTACCTGGGTGCTTTTTGTCCCCATAGAGGACGCCACCCGCGCCCTCGTTACAGTCCGCAGCTATTATTTTTATAGTAATGGCCCCAGGTCGGGTCCCAACCCCGTCGTTTCAATATTCCTATCTAAAGATGGCTGCCGAGCTGAGACGCGGCTGCGCAGTACGCATGGACACAAGTGCGGCTGCGCAGCTCTCAGCCCTCCTCCAGCCGTGTGATGTGAGCGATGTAGGCGTGCCCGATGGACGCACAGGAGGACCCGGGGAGAGAGGACGTGGCTGGAGGAGGGCTGAGAGCTGCGCAGCCGAACTCGTGTCCATGCGTACTGCGCAGCCGCGGCTCAGCTGAACAGCCATCTTTGGAGGGGGAATAATGAAATGACTTGTGCGGTGGGGTCAGGATCCGACCTGGGGCCAGTACTATGAAAATAATGGCGGCGGAATGTGATGGAGGGCGCGGATGGCGTCCTCTATGGGGACAAAAAGCACCCAGGTTCTGATCTATTTTTGGTCGTCTGGCCTTGCAAGTCCTTTAACCACTTAAGGACCACAGTCTTTTCGCCCCTTAAGGACCAGAGCCTTTTTCTCCATTCAGACCACTGCAGCTTTCACGGTTTATTGCTCGCTCATACAACCTACCACCTAAATCAATTTTACCTCCTTTTCTTGTCACTAATACAGCTTTCTTTTGGTGCTATTTGATTGCTGCTGCGAGTTTTCGTTTTTATTATATTCATCAAAAAAAAGTCATGAATTTTGTCAAAAAAATTACTTTAACTTTCTGTGCTGACATTTTTCAAATAAAAGTAAAATTTCCTATACATTTGAGCGCGAAAGTTATTCTGCTACATGTCTTTAATAAAAAAAAAAAAAAAAAACATTCAGTGTATATTTATTGCATTGTTTAAAAGCTATAGCGTTTACAAACTATGGTGCCAAAAGTGAATTTTCCCATTTTGAAGCATTTCCGACTTTTCTGCCCACCTGTCATGTTTCATGAGGTGCTAAAATTCCAGGATAGTATAAATGCCCCCCAAATGACCCCATTTTGGAAAGAAGACATCCCAAAGTATTCACTGAGAGGCATGGTGAGTTCATAGAAGATTTTATTTTTTGTCACAAGTTAGCGGAAAATGACACTTTGTGACCAAAAAAAAAAAAAAAAAGTTTCCATTTCTTCTAACTTGCGACAAAAAAAAAAAAATGAAATCTGCCACAGACTCACCATAGCCCTCTGAATACCTTAAAGGGTCTACTTTCCAAAATGGAGTCATTTGTGGGGTGTGTTCACTGTCCTGGCATTTTGGGGGGTGCAAAATTGTAAGCAACCCTGTAAAGCCTAAAGATGCTCATTGGACTTTGGGCCCCTTAGCGCAGTTAGGCTGCAAAAAAGCGCCACAGATGTGGTATTGCCGTACTCAAGAGAGGTAGTATAATGTGTTTTGGGGTATATTTTTACACATACCCATGCTGGGTGGGAGAAATATCTCCGTAAATGACAATTTTTTTTTTATTTTTTTTACACACACAATTGTCTATTTACAGAGATATTTCTCCCACTCAGCATGGGTATGTGTAAAAATACACTCCAAAACACATTATACTACTTCTCCTGAGTACGGCAATACCACATGTGTGGCACTTTTTTGCACCCTAACTGCGCTAAGGGGCCCAAAGTCCAATGAGTACCTTTAGGATTTCACAGGTCACTTTGCGACATTTGGTTTCAAGACTACTCCTCACGGTTTTTTTGTCACAAGTTAGCGGAAATTGATTTGTATTGGTTTTTTTTTCACAAAGTGTCATTTTCCGCTAACTTGTGACAAAAAATAAAATCTTCTATGAACTCACCATACTCCTAACGGAATACCTTTGGGTGTCTTCTTTCTAAAATGGGGTCATTTGTGGGGTTCCTATACTACCCTGGCATTTTAGGGGCCCAAAACCGTGAGGAGTAGTCTTGAAACCAAATGTCGCAAAATGAACTGTGAAATCCTAAAGGTACTCATTGGACTTTGGGCCCCTTAGCGCACTTAGGGTGCAAAAAATGCCACACGTAGTATCGCCGTACTCAGGAGCAGTAGTATAATGTGATTTGTGGTGTATTTTTACATATAACCATGCTGGGTGGGAGAAATATCTCTGTAAATGACATTTTTTATTTTTTTTACACACAATTGTCCATTTACAGAGAGATTTCTCCCACCCAGCATGGGTAGGTGTAAAAATACACCCGAAAACACATTATACTACTTCTCCTGAGTACGGCGATACCACATGTGTGACACTTTTTTGCAGCCTAGGTGCGCTAAGGGGCCCAACGTCCTATTCACAGGTCATTTTGAGGCATTTGTTTTCTAGACTACTCCTCACGGTTTAGGGCCCCTAAAATGCCAGGGCAGTATAGGAACCCCACAAGTGACCACATTTTAGAAAGAAGACACCCCAAGGTATTCTGTTAGGGGTATGGTGAGTTCATAGAAGATTTTCTTTTTTGTCACAATTTAGTGAAAAATGACACTTTGTGAAAAAAACAATAAAAATCCAATTTCCGCTAACTTTTGACAAAAATTTAAATCTTCTATGAACTCGTCATACACCTAACAGAATAGACGTATGACGAATTGGGGTGTCTTTTTTCTAAAATGGGGTCACTTGTGGAGTTCCTATACTGCCCTGGCATTTTACGGGCCCAAAACCGCGAGTAGTCTGGAAACCAAATTTCTCAAAATGACTGTTCAGGGGTATAAGCATCTGCAAATTTTGATGACAGGTGGTCTATGAGGGGGCAAATTTTGTGGAACCGGTTGTGGTGATATATTGGGGTGCTGATGCTGTTAATGATAATAACAGAACATATTTCTGTCCTGTTTCTGTCTACTGGGTAAAACCTCAGATGTGTATTGGGCTTGGGAGTAATTGGTCACCTGGCCAGAGTAAACTGAAGTCTAATGTAATTCTGTATGTAGATGTCCATTACCTCTGCCCCATTGTCCAGCAGGGGAAACTGTGTCGACTGCTAATTAGCTGCCAATTGAGGAAGAATAGGCTGGTCGGCATGGCTTTTGAGTCTGATGTCAGCCATTGTCCCATTATACAAGGCAAGCCTGCTAGAGTCTTGAGGAAAGGGGGAAGCTGACACCTGAATGTTTGAAATGTATTTGACAGCCTACTGGAAATTATTGAAGGGGTGAAGTCCTTTTGATACCATTTTCTACCTGTGGAAATTGAATTATTGGTGGAGGTGCAAACTATATCCTTATCTTTGATCAGCTAGGAAATACTGTCAACAATGGGGTTGTCACCTGTAACTTGGACTAGGGAAATCTTTTCATGTATGTGGATCTCTGGAAATCCCATTTATGTCTGAGATTTAATTAAAAACTAGTTCCTCCCCTCCCCAAGGAAGTTGCAGCCTCCAGGCGTATTTCATAGTATAAAACCGCAGCTAGGATAGCCACAACTTGTAGTTCTTGGAGGTAGCTCACACGGCTAGAACTAACCTGGTTCCTGACCAGAAGTGCGTACCCCCCGCAACAACGCCAGATCGATACGCTGGTACGTTTATTTCCCCGTTTATTTTGGTAAGCAAAATCGCTTTGTGTGTTGTAATCTTTTGTTTTTTGTAATCTTTTGTATATATTCTGTTATGCATTGTTCCATGTTTTTCTGGAATATTAAATTATTATTTAATAAGCTTGACTTCTGCCGTACTAAACTAACACTCATAGCCTAGAGGAGACTGCAGTGTAGCTGTGTATAAGTCCGTGCCTAATTGTATGTTTGAGCAACACTACCATATGAAATTGTAATTGCATTGTGTGTATGGGGCACTTCTGCTCTCGACAGCCGAGTGGGAAGTCTAACAGTATCGTTCGGAACGACTGTTAGTGGTTTTGCTGCACGACAGTGTAACTTGCATTACAAATCATTGCCTGATTGTGCTGTGTTACTGTACAACTGTACTGTGTGTGTGGGTGCGTGGCGTTCTCGTATTCGGCCTAAGCGCAAAGCTGACCCAAATACGAAAACGCAGATTGCGTGTTTAGCCCTCGACAGCTGAGGGGACGTGTCTAGCAACGCTAGTGGTGGCAGTGGGAAGTGTTTGAGGGGTTCCAGCCTTGTTTGTAGCTTAAATAAGGCTGTTCCCCGCTTAATCTGGTCAAACCCGCAGTCGGGAACCGTATACGCAGGCGTGCCGCGGGCCGGTTCCTGACACCGGTCATAAGGAGGGTGGCCTCTTAGATGACAGGTTGTATTGGGCCTGATCTGATGGATAGGAGTGCTAGGGGGGGTGACAGGAGGCGATTGATGGGTGTCTCAGGGGGTGGTTAGAGGAGAAAATAGATGCAATCAATGCACTGGGGAGGTGATCGGAAGGGGGTCTGAGGGGGATCTGAGGGTTTGGCCGAGTGATCAGGAACCCCACACGGGGCAAATTAGGGCCTGATCTGATGGGTAGGTGTGCTAGGGGGTGACAGGTGATGACAGGAGGTGATTGATGGGTGTCTCAAGGTGTGATTAGAGGGGGGAAATAGATGCAAGCAATGCACTGGCGAGGTGATCAGGGCTGGGGTCTGAGGGCAATCTGAGCGCGTGGGCATGTGATTGGGTGCCCTAGGGGCAGATTAGGGTCTAATCTGATGGGTAACAGTGACAGGTGGTGATTGATGGGTGATTGATGGGTGATTAGTGGGTGTTTAGGGTAGAGAACAGATGTAAACACTGCATTTGGGAGGTGATTTGATGTCGGATCTGCGGGCGATCTATTGGTGTGGGTGGGTGATCAGATTGCCTGCAAGGGGCAGGTTAGGGGCTGATTGATGGGTGGCAGTGACAGGGGGTGATTGACGGGTGATTGACAGGTGATCAGGGGGGATAGATGCATACAGTACACGGGGGGGGTGGGGGGGACTGGGGGGGGGGGGTCTGGGGAGAATCTGAGGGGTGGGGGGTGATCAGGAGGGAGCAGGGGGCAGTTTAGGGTTAAAAAAAAAATAGCATTGACAGATAGTGATTGATGGGTGATTAGGGGGGTGATTGGGTGCAAACAGTGGTCTGGGGGGTGGGCAGGGGGGGGGGGGTCTGAGGGGTGCTGTGGGCGATCAGGGGGCAGGGGGTGGAGAAATCAGTGTGCTTGGTGCAGACTAGGGTGGCTGCAGTCTGCCCTGGTGGTCCCTCGGACACTGGGACCACCAGGGCAGGAGGCAGCCAGTATAATATACATTACAAAGCCTATTATACTCTTTACATGCGGCGATCCGGGTGCTAGTAACCCGCCAGCGCTTCCGAACGGCCGGCGGGTTACAGCGTGAGGGGGGCGGAGCCAGTCGCCAGCGGCTGATCGCGTCACGAATGACGCGATCGCTGCATTACCACGCCCGCAGCCGCCCCCGCCGATGGGTGTATTGCGGTCGTTTAGGCCCGGACTTTGCCGCCGCCCATTGGCTGGGGGCGGTCCTCAAGTGGTTAAAAACCATTTACTCACACCTTATTTTTGATATGTGGCCATGGGAGATGGTGCAGACACTACTGAGGACCCTGCAGAGTTTAACTGCTAGTTCGTTGGCTGGCAAGCACACGATTGACAACCTTATAACGTGGGTTGTTGATAGCTGGTAGGCCTTTACATTTTATCTTATCTACACATATTGTTTGGATGCAGCTGACCAGCAATGTGGGAGAACTGTGCTGAAATTTACTACTAGTTAAAACTAGGGCTTTAAAAAGGTGTTAACCCTTATTAACATTTTTGTCCATCGCATGGAATTGTGATTTTGTGTTTACCGCACATCTAGTGTATTCCAACACCGATGCATTTGACATGAGTGTTTTGTTGTTCATACATTTTGCCGTTTTTTTCTGGATTATAAAAAAAAAAAAAAAAAAAAAAAAAAAAAAAAAAAAAAAAATCGCACTGCAGTTATGTTTTTGTTTTTTTTACAGGTGATAGTCGCATGTAATGTATGTTAGTCAATGGAAAAACAGAAAAAAAAGCATTTATTTTGCAAAAATGCATCTGGTTTTAAAATGTAATCAGATACATTTACATGCAAATAAACTTTATAGGAATGCAGAGGGAAAAAATGCTTAAAAATTCACATAAAAATGCAAACTCCCGGAATAAAAAATACATTTTTTTTTTTTTTTTTAAAGGACAAAATCTGTCTGAAATTACAGCAGCGGGTGAGGAGCGACTAACCTTCCGGGCGGCTCTGGGCTATGATCACGTGCCGCCGGGCTCCGTGTACATCACGGCTAACAGGAAGTAGTGTGATTACTACGTCCTGTTAGTAGCGATGTACACAGAGGTGCCCGGCGGCATGCAATCATCAACTGGAGCCACCCCGAAACGTGAGTCACTCCTCACCCGCTGCTGTGATTTCAGCCAGGGAGAGGGGAGTGAGGAGTTGCCTCTCCCCGCCCCCCCCCCCCCCCCCCCCATCCATGTGGAAGAGTCCTGCTGTACCACTGCTCCCCTCTAAGTAATCTTCCACAGCCTGCGGGGAGAGGGAAGGGTCACTTATACTTGACTCGAGTGTAAGCCGAGACCCCCACTTTGGGACCACTTTATTTGGTCCCAAAAACTCGGCTTATACTTGACTATATAAAGACATGTTATGGTATTTAAGGGGAAAATAATATGCATGGAACTGTGTTTTTCATGTACAACTGTCATATGTAACTATATTATACTTGGTTTATTTATGTAATTAAAGGGAAGGTTCAGGGAGGGGATTAAAAAAATAAAATTTCTACTTACCTGGGGCTTCCTCCAGCCCGTGGCAGGCAGGAGGTGCCCTCGCCGCCGCTCCGCAGGCTCCCGGTGGTCTCCGGTGCCCGACCCGACCTGGCCAGGCCGGCTGCCAGGTCGGGCTCTTCTGCGCTCCATTTCCTGGGACTTCTGCGTCCCACGCCGGCGCGGTGACGTCACCGGACGTCCGCCGGGCTGTACTGCGCATGCGCAGTAGTTCTGCGCATGCGCAGTACAGCCCGGCGGACGTTCGATGACGTCAGCGCGCCGGCGTGGGACGCAGAAGTCCCAGGAAATGGAGCGCAGAAGAGCCCGACCTGGCAGCCGGCCTGGCTAGGTCGGGTCGGGCACCGGAGACCACCGGGAGCCTGCGGAGCGGCGGCGAGGGCACCTCCTGCCTGCCACGGGCTGGAGGAAGCCCCAGGTAAGTGGAAATTTATTTTTATTTTTTTAATCCCCTCCCTGAACCTTCCCTTTAAGTATTGCTGTGTTTAGTAGTAATAGTAATGGTAAACAGCAAATGGTAATCGCATGAGATGACTGATATACAGAGATGGAAAATGGTGATAAAGGTCACAGTGGAAAATGTAGTTCTATGAAAATGCAAAATGATCAAAAGGTGATTGAAAGATTACCATGCAGGAAGCGTTCTTTATCCATACAACTTTTTCAACATTTACAATCATTTTCCACAAAATGGCAGCAATCTTGAACACACGTGTGTTAAATTTAACAGTTTCTTCAAAACTTCTGAATACACTGAAAATTTGGATTGGATGGGTCGAATTGAATTAAAAAAAAAAAAAAGGAACTTTGTGGCAACCTTAAGACTCCTACGGATTAGCTCATTTCTTCTTGGGTCGTACAACTGCTGACCACAATAACCTGCTCACCATATACTTCCTCTGTCTCCCAAGGAAGATGGTTTTCACTCCAATGTTGGAATGGTGGGCAATTTCTGCCATCTACTGTTCTTTCCACTTTGCATGTGTGTAATATACTCACAGCACCTCGCTGATTTACCCACAAGATGATTTCAGAATGGAAAGCAAGAAAGCTATAATGCAGACGCAAGCATATCTGGCCCACGAAAAGGGTATGCTTATCCACTACTTTAAATAAAAATACACCTTTAATACAGGTTTCCTCCTGTCTTTTATTAGAATTTGTCTATTTCAATTCTGGGTTTAGCTGTGGTCTGAAGAACACCATCAGGGGAAATTCACTTGGGATAGTGCAATGAGAAGGTGGAACCTCTTTTGGATATTTATAACCATTAGGTTTCCATACCTAGGACAATTTCATCACTTCCTGTTCATACCAGAAGTGGAGAAATCCCTTCAAGAGTAACAGTTAAGAACACAAAACTTTTTTGTAGAGTGGGGAACAGTTGTAATTCCTGAGTAATATGTATTGCTATAACCCATTCCCTATACCTCACACTACCAGAATTCACAATAGTGCCTAAAATCTCCAATAATACTCGGCCACAACACCAGAATTTTATACATGCATCTTGGGAAGTGGGCTGTGGTCACAAGTAGCAGTGGCCACATAAGTCTGGACAACTTCTATGAGGCTTCAGGCAAAGACCATAATGGGGGAGTTTAAGAATAATCCCCAATTTCTAGCAAATGGGTAAGTCACTCACCCGTTTAATCGCTGTACCCACATTAGGGTATAATGAGGAGTGAATTAACCATAATGTACACTACAACCTTGGTAGTCTTTAAATCTCAAAGTCTAATTTCTATAAAAAAAAAAAGAAACAGTCTGTATGCATGTTGGATTATTATGGCTCTGTACAAATTAACAATCTGACACATCATTGCATTCCAGCAGTTCTGGGGATGTGTTTAGCTTCTAAGGGTAACAATGGTTAAAGTGAACCTCCGGACTAAAAATCTACTCAGCAGAACTGAAAAGGCTTGGTGTTTCTTTAACAGTTTCACAGCATCAGAACTTTGTTTTTCTTATCAAAGCATAATTTTTTAGCTGCATTTTTAGCTAAGCTCCATCCATCAAAGAAAAAAAGCCTGGGCTTTTTTTCTCTGATGCTGTGCAGAGCACGATGGATTTCCTATGTTGTTATTCACGTTGCCTAGCAACTGGGAGAGGTGCTCAGGACACAGGACAATTGGAACTGTGTCTCATGCTCCCTGTCACCTCCTTTCAACCAAAAATATGGCTGCCATCATGAAATCAAACATTTGCCTGTTCTTTTAAAACAGTGTGGGTAAGAGATTATATTACCTATTTTAATTAACATAACTAATGTAACTTAACGACAGTGTGTTTGTTTAGGCTGGAGTTCCTCTTTAATTTGCATATATTCAGCAGTGATGCACTGGGAGACATCTCAGCTCACTCCAACCTGAATTATCGCAAATTCTTTCTGTTTTAAGAAAGCAAACTTTTGTTTATAAAAAAAGAAAGAGGCACAATATCAACTACTCTAAGGTGGCCACACACACGATACCATTTTTAAAAATGTATTTTCAATAGAATAATACATTTTTCTGAATCACGTGTTCAACTTTTCACAAATTATGAAAAGAATGAAAAACTGCTGAAGAAAAAAAAAAAAAGTCCTAGGTCTTTAAAAAACACGAAACTGACAAAGTATCCTACACCATTCAAAATTCATTAAAAAAAATAAATAAATAAAATACACCACTACCACGCGACTTCTACTGATTAAAAAATAGGTTTCGGTCAGATTTCTTGCTCAAATAAAAGCTGGGTGGGGGGAAAAATTTGACTTTACTGTACAACAAATAATGGGAGCGAGACGGGGGAACGCGCACTGCTGAGCCGCACATGCGCGATGAAGCGCAACTCGGCCAAGCTTCTGGGCCACCAAGCGGGAGACAAGAGCCACCCGGGGAATCAACGAGGGATGAACGACCTCAAGGGGGATTAAAGAAGCCCCAAGCAAGTATGGAACCTGAAACACTTCTCGTCTCAGGTTCTCTTTAAATAAATGTATACTGTGGTTGAAATGCTGGAAACCACGTGATCCTCATTTCCCACATTACTGACGTTTGACCTTTAATTCCCTGAGCATGTACATTACCTGTCACCCAAGCCGAGATATTCTGTTCTCCGTGTTTAATGCAGAAGAGCAGTGAATAGTACCAAAACTACTAGGCATTCCCATTACTAGGCATTCCCATTACTAGGCATTCCCATTACTAGGCTAAACTACTAGTCATTCCCATTGAATGACGTCTGAATAACAGCAGATAAAATCATTCAGACGCTTACTTGCTTACGCATTATGGCTTTGTCTAACAACTTGGCTAAAAAATAAGAAACCATTCCATTTGAAACATGAAACAATTGAAGAAATCACAGAAGAGCAAATTTTTCGTACATTTACAATCCCATGTGGAATTACAGGGCATGTATCTGTACTTTGAATTATCGCAATCATATCTCCATACCTTTGAAATATCGTCACAATTTTAAACTTACCGACGAGAGGCATTAGCTTTCCTGTCAAGAATCAGTCCGAATCAGGAATTATCCAGGTTAGATTTTGGTTGGAAGCCACTCCCCACAGTACACCTGCACAAAATTAACAAATGCAATTAAGTACAAGCACAGCTCTATGAAAACGTCAAAAGTCTTACAATCAATGAACAATGATCACAGGACAGATTCCTCCTCCTTTACCACTTTTTCTCCACAGTGACCAAAAGTTACTGCAAAACTAGTCCTACATCTAGCGATGATGGGCAGATTCGACCAAAATATAAATCTCTTTCTAATCGAATTTGATTACAGTAAGATCTGTCGTCTGCCCATACAACGCAGGCCGATTCCCGATCAATTTCATGCTGAAATCAATCAGGAATCAGCCTTGTGGCACCGTATCCTCCGCCTCACCGACCCAAAGCTGTCCCCTACTAATGTTTAATGTGCCCCTCAGGGGCCCAGTGCACTATACATTACCTGTCCATTCCCTCCGGACTCCCTCTGCTGTCCATACAAGCACGCCTAGTAAAGACATGTCACGCACGCACCCACGTTACTAGGCAACCACGTGCTGCAATGAATGGACAGCGAAGGGAGCCAGGAGCAAGGGGGGCAGCCTCGGACAAATGTTTAAAGGGGTAGGGGGGCTTCTGGGAAGGGCAGCGCCCAGGCTTTCATCAATTATCCAGATGTCCAACTGATTAATACAACCAATTTCAGCTGGAAATTGGTTGCATTGTCAGTCGGGAATGCATTCGGTGGCACAGATTTTCTGCCGATTACAATAATCCAATTGGATGGTCAATCGGCCACCAAGTTGCCTGATGTATGGCCACCTTAACAGGTGTCTCCAGCCACAGAAATAAGCCTGTAATTCCAGTAACCTATAACATTAAAGTGGAACAACAGCCAGGACGTGCTAAAACGTTCTCTCAACTCTTTATTGTCCATACAGTTATACTGCCAGTTTTTACCAAAAGCCATGTCAATTTTGTAAAAACTTTGCTCAACCACCCAAGATCAGAGTAGAGCTAGTTCTGAAGCCAGTACATTTATACATCTTATCCAGTAAAATGTAGGTGTGAGAAACAGCAGTGTGCTGCTCAAAGTCAATATCAATCAACCGGATGTGACACCTGCTTTGTTTGCTTTATAAATCTTAAAATGTATCTTACAAACGTTTTATCTGCTGCTTGTTCACACATAAAATCTCTTGCACAGTTGGGAGAGCTGAATGTAGCACAGCTTCCTGCCACAGTCTTCAGTTGGGAATCAATTCCCCCAAAATGTCTGATCAATCAACGTACAGTAGATTTTAACCAAAAACTGAAAATATCTATCACACAGGATGGAAATTCTCGGTTGACCTAGGGCAGTACAGGAGCAGTGGTAGACCAACAGTTAGACCTAGTGCACACCAGAGCGGTTTGCGATCCGCTTGCGGGTGCGGATAGGCTAGGGTAATGTATTTCACTGGGCTGGTGCACACCAGAGCGGGAGGAGTTTTGCAGAAACGCATACTCCCGGGCTGCTGTAGATTTTGGATTGCGGATGCGTTTCTGCCTCAATGTTAAGTATAGGAAAAACGAAAACTGCTCTGAAAAACGGCACTTCAGAGCGGTTTGCCAGGCGTTTTTTGTTACAGTAGCTGTTCAGTAACAGCTTTACTGTAACAATACATGAAATCTACTACACCAAAAACGCTTCACAAAACCGCAAAATGCTAGCTGAAACGCTACAGAAAAAGAAGAAAAAGCGTTTCAAAATCTGCTAGCATTTTGCGGATCTGCTAGCGTTTTTTGGTGTGCACCAGGCCTTACACTGCATTAAACAGTACAACACTGCTGTTACTTTGATCTTCAATAGATTCCCTGCTGGAATCTACTGAGAAGTTGATGTACTGTGTGGTGGGAATAAATTCCCCTCTAAATCTTTTTCAATCAGCAAGGAAATTATTTTGCAGAGGGGAAAAAAAAAAATATATATCCTCGTGTTTTTCTCCTGTCTGACTCAAAGCACTTGAGAAGCAGCCACTAGGAGCGCGCGCTCTTAGGCCTCTTTCACAGTGGGACGTTGCGTTTTATGCGACATTAAGGTCGCATAACATGCCCCTAATGCAACGCATTGAAAGACTATAACTTGGACGTTTTAGTACATTCTTTAGCCCTGCGTTTAGTGCGTCATTTTCATCGCACAGTGATGGAACAAAAACAGCGCATGCGTTACATTAAAAAAAAAAAAACACCACATTACTGAGCATTGGCAACACACACAACACAGCAGATTTATTGCTAAACGCACAGAATGTAGCACCTTCTAAATATTGCTACACGTTACACAACGCAACGTGTGCACTGTGAATGTTGCACAGATTTAATATCGCTGTACGTTAGTCCACGTTAAAACATTTTCTAGCATGTGACTTTAACGGCGCTCTGTGAAAGAGGCCTTAGGCAGTAGCGGTGTTAGGAAGTCTTGCCCAATGACTCCTTACTAAATAGGTACCCTGATCTCTTATATCAGAGGCTGTTCCCTTAACCAGTACACTATCCAGTTACTATTGTGGACTATGAGTCGCATGGTGGTGAGCTAAGGAACCCATTATATTATTTAGAGCATAAAGTCACAACTCTTCAGAGAACAAATGGACAAACCACCAAATTAAAGCCACCCAAAGTGACCTGAGTGACTGGCTAAGGACTAAGGACTCATTCACATCCAGGACGGTGGAGACAGTACAAAAATAATCCGACGCCAACTCCTCTTCCTCCTCAGTTTATGAAACCTCCAACTCCCACTCCTGGTACCTAAAATTGCTCAGACTCCAACTCTAAAGGCTCATACACACATCAGACTATAGTCTTTGGAAAAGGAAAGATCACAGGCCAATCTTACCACCCTTCATGTAGTATGAGAGCCATACTCTACACAGTCTTTTCTATGGAGCTGCACTCCCCATCAGATAAAATCTTTGCAAGATGCTGCACACACAGATGCTGTACAGACACAAAAGATCAGTATCTGCAAAACATCTGTTCCTGCCAAAGATCCGTTCCTGCAAATTGCATTCATAGTCTATGAGATCTGCAGATCCTCATACACACCTTGTTTAACTGACATTCATCTGCAGATCAGACAATCATCTGCAGATCTGAAAATCCATTATGGTGGATCTGATCTGCAGATGAATGTCTGTTAAACAAGGTGTGTATGATGATCTGCAGATATAAACTATGAATGCATTTTTTCAGGAACGGATCTTTTGCAGGCACAGATCTTTTGCAGAAACTGATCTTTTGAATGTCTACAGCATCTTTGTGTGCAGCATCTTGCAAAGATTTCTGTCTGATGGGGAGCTCAGCTCCATAGAATAGACTGTGTAGGTATGGCTCTCATACTACATGGAAGGGGGTAAAATTGGTCTGTGATCTTTCATTTTCCAAAGACTATGGTCTGATGTGTGTATAATCCTTAGGGCCCGTTCACACTGCACGCGTTTCCAGCCGCGTTTTGGAAACGCGTGCAGGTGGCCAAAACGCACGACAGACATTGCATAGAGTGCAATGTCTGATGTTCACACTGCATGCGTTCCGGACCTGTGCGGTCCGGGAACGCGTGCTGCACGCAGATTTTGCAAAAACGCGTGGCTGTCCCATTCACTTTTCAGTGATGGGATCAGCCACGCAACGCACACAAACGCGGATGGCCATGCGTTCGTACGCGTTGCGGTCCGCACGCGTTCCGCACGCATGGCCATCCGCATTTCTGATCTGAACGGGCCCTTAAGACTCCACAGCCCTGTTCACATCTGAGCTGATTTTGTCGGCCATTGATTTTGAGCAGCTATTGTGTGTGCTTTCCAAGGTAAAATGCAAGACCATAGACTTTCATTTTACTTTTCACATCTAACGCGTTTTGACGCTCCGATGAGCTTTTAATAGTCCGACTATTGCGTTATTTGTTACAATGTAAATCAATGTAAAACAAGCTCCAAGATCATGCATTTCAACGCACACAATTACAGTTGAGGATCAAAAAAATGGTATCACCGCCTGCGTTTTACTATGTGTTTTAATGGATTGAAAAACGTATACTCATTGTGGTAAAACGCAAGGCAACGCACAAAAACGCAACAAAAATGCATACATCAAAATTTATGCATTGACCTTTTTAACAACGCCATCTCATATGTGAAAGAGCCCTCAGGGCAATTCATACATCAAACTTTATAGAACAGATCCTTCAAACAAGTTTATGTTACCAATCACAGTACAAGAAATCTTTGCTATAATTGAATGAGTTATTGTAAATTATTTCAGTTTCAATCAGAAACATCAATAGCGCCTGTACAAGCAAGCACAGATGAAATACAAGCAAATAAAGCAAAAACACTGAACTCAACCTTTGTAACAGGGAAAAGCCAAACCTTTTAAATATAAAAATTCACCACCTCAAACAAAGGCTGGAAGGTTTTCAAAAGGCCACACTGCACACATTAACTAAAGCTTTTTGTAAATCACAGAAGTTAAACCATAATACACTTCATAAATGCTAATAAAAGTTGTGAATGGTGATATTTACTTCCACAATAAAGTCTGTATGCATTTTGGGACAACCTGTCATTAAAGCGTCTTGATTGGCAACCAAAGCGCAACCCAGTGCGCCTTGAGAAAGTGTCAGCAAATGTAGAATAGTACAACAGAAACCAAAATAAGACAGAGAATCACATGTACATTGTTCTATAATTAATTATATGAATACAGAAGGCGTGATGCATCTAAAAGTATTTTTGCATCTGTGATTGCTAGTATAATCAAATTTCATTCCAAAGTGAGTAAGAGTTGTGTAGCAATAGCAGACACACCCTGTATTAATGAATAACCTTGCATGAAATGTTTTTGCCTTCCAAAAGCTATTTTAGTGGAAGAGCCAGCCTTAAAGGAACACAGTTCTTACAAAGCAAGGAAATACAACTTAAAAGTTGCACGAGATTTCATAGATTTTTTTTTATCCTGAATACCGTAGATCATAACTCAGGACTAATGACAACAAAATGAGTGTGGTCTTTAGAAGACTAGTCCACACTGCAAGGGATTGCTGACATCTGGTGGCATTTTATAGTACTAGCAAAAAGTTAAAATGTAAATCTCATTTTACAGTTCACACTGAGTCTACAACTGTACAACTATTCTAAAAGTCCTGTTGCAGGCATTTTGGTGGCTCTGACAAGTGATTTGACTTTCATACGAGTCAATGAAAATTGTCAGCCCTAATTAATGAAAAAAAAACTTGGATGCTTACCCAAGATGAGGGTAGCCTCTGGTTAGTCCAGCGTCTAAATCACATCCTTCTCGAGCCCACCACTGCTTTCCGGGACCCTCCGACAGCTTGCAGCCATGCAAGCTTTGTGACCAAGCATGGCCATACAACACGTATGTAAGTATAACCACAGCCGCTCAGCAGCATGGAGCTGCTTGTGGGTGAGTGACTTTGGCTTATTGCGCAGGTGTGACTGTGCTCAGACAAATGCAGTACAAAAGTGTCGTACATGGCAGGGAGCATAGCCACAAGAGCATATTAGACAAGCTCTTCAGAGGGTCCGTGCATGGCAGTGGTGGTGGGGAGGACACAGGGAGCCTCTGCACTCTCCAGAGGCTTCCCTGTAACTTTTTTACCTCCAGCTCGCGTTTACCGTATATACTAGAGTATAAGCCGAGATTTTGGTCCCAAAAAAGTGGCCCAAAAGTGGGGGTCTCGGCTTATACTCTAGTCTGACCTGTTATGTGACTCTCCCCCCCCCCCCCCCCCCCGAGTGCCCCCTCCCGCCGCCACCTCTCCCCCCGCCATAGGCACAGCGGAGTAGTGCAGGGACGGCAGTAACTGCTGTGCGATCCATGCTGCCACCTCTTCCTAACTAAGCGCATGCTAATTTGCATAGTGAGGTGAGGCCTATCGCGCTGCTCTCACCTCCTGTCCGGGCGTCTTTCTGGTTCTCCGGTATTCTCTCTGCCCCCAGATCTTTCATCTCCTTATGCCGCTCGTTATTGCTGTCAGCAGCACGGAGCTCCGGTCTCGTTGGGGTAGTGTGCAGCCAGGGATGCTTATAGTCTCATTGCTATGAGACTATGCGCGTTCCTGGCTGTGCACGGTGTCCCAACTCTGCCATGGAGGACAGGGGGGCAGCATTGCACAAAGCCCACATAGCTATCACCACTGTGCCCCCCACTGCTCCGTTGTGGCTATGGTGGGGGGAGGAGGCCAGTTAGCATACACTCTGCCATGGAGGAGAGGGGGGAAGCATGACACAAAGCCCACACAGCTATCACCACTGTGCCCTCCCTGCTCTGTTTTGCCTATGGTGGGGGGTAGGGGCCACTCAGTTGGATTAGTAGCTTGAGCATTTCCTATCCTCGGCTTATAGACGGGTCAACCATTTTCCCCAAATTTTAAGGGAAAAGTGGGGGGGGGGGGGGGGGTCGGCTTATACTCTATTATATACGGTACTTAAACACGCACCAGTCAGCAGCAAGCATCTCCCCAAAAAAGCAGCAGTCAACCATCAAGCTTTAGCCTGGGTCTATTTCTTTAGACTTCATTGTCCCATTGGCATACACAGCATACGCAGGGTCTGGGGGGAAAAAAAAGTGCAACTGCGTTCTGCTACTACAAAGGAGGCAAATACTATAGAGAACAGAACCCATTGACATGTCAGCTTGTACAGTATCTGTTCTGGAAAACAGTCCATTTTTTTTTTACGGTTGTAAAACAGTCCATTTTTATAACTAGGGTGAACCTAGCCTTAAAAGTTCAGTAAAATTTTCTAAAACCCCACTTCCTCCCTCCACTAGAGAGACAAGATCTAAATAAAACATTAGAAAGCAGCCCCAATACCTTAATCTAGTTGTCGTCAGCATTTGAGACATGATAGTAGTTTACTCAATGAAACCAATAAGTCACATTCAAATTTAGGACTCTTTCACATTATTCATTTAAACAGGTTTTATTTTCCTCCTCGCATCAGTACACTCTTTCATTTGCATTTCTGTGTTAGTATTTTTCATTCCTACAAAGAGCACTAAAACCATATGTTTTTCAGCAATCCCTTTGAAGTGGACCCAAATTAAAAATGCAAGATTTCAGAAATAAAATCTACTTTCTAAATTGTAATAGAAGCCTTTTTTCAGCTGCATGATGACAAATCTAAAATATTTTACATTTATTAGAGGAACCCCTCCCTTCCTTTCATATTGCCGGGACAGAATCCGGCAGACTGGTGGAGGAGATAAAAAAACAAAACACCAGCTGCTACTGATGATGTCACAGGGGAGGTAATCTCAGCTTGTGCGAGATTTCACAGACTACGCCCCTGTGGGGGAGGGTAGCCGATGACAAACACACCCATGATCTAAAACCTCCTACTAAGCTCAGAAGTAATGGCTGCCACCTGTATAACCCTTGTTATGAAAAGAGAAGGGTGAAAAGAATGCACTGAAATGCTCATAGGCTTAAAGGAGTGTTTATCTTTGTATGTGTTATAGTGGTGCAACTAAATATTGAGAATCAAAAAAAATGTTTGGTTTGGGTCAGCTTTTAAAAAACACATTGCATATACATGACATTTGCCATAGAGCTCTTTTGGGACTTTTACAGTACATGTGACATTGCATTCAGGTTTGCAATTTGCTAAATGCATGCAAATGTTGCTGAAAACACATGAAAAAGTGTAGTGTGGCAGGGATAAGGACTTGATGGACAGAGATCAGGACTTTCCATAAGAAACTGCTGGTTAACAGTGGGGGCATATTGGAGGGCACTCATAATACTCTGCATGGTTCATTTGGGTGCAATTAAAATGCAGTCTAATGGCAGCGGTTGTAAAACCACACACATCATTATTAGACATGCAGTGGCATTGCCTGACTGCACTCAAATGTGACTCAATGGAGGCCTCTTCTCTGCCTGTACCAGGCACTAGCAAGCACCTGGCCGATGCACGGGTCCAGGAGACAAGTGGTGAATTTACCACCGAACATTCTTAACCTGCAGCCCATAGGCCAGATTCAATCCAATGCCTCTTTTTTTCTGCTCCCACCCCTATACTCCCCACTCCCTGCAGAGACCAGCATTTAGGAGTACACTAAAAAATAAATTACCTGATCAAAGACCTCCAGCACCGCACTTCTTAAGGCCTCTTTCACAGTGGGACGTTGTGTTTGATGCGACATTAAAGTCGCACAACATGCCCCTAATGCAGCGCATGTAGGTTATGAACTTTGACATTATTTTGCACTTCGTTGTGTCTCTTGGTGCGCCGTTTTCGTTGCATAGTGATGGAACGAAAATAGCGCATACATAAAAAAAAAAAAAAAATCATTACTGAGCATGTGCATCACACACACAACGTAGCAAATGTATTGCTAAACGCACAGGTTACACACAACGCAATGTGTGCACTGTGAATGTTGCACAGACTTAGTATTGCTGTGCGTTAGTCCACGTTAAAACATTTTCTAACGTGCGACTTTAACGTCGCACTGTGAAAGAGGCCTAACTCCTACTTCAGCCACCATGATTATGTGGCTGTGTGTTGTGTCACATGGCATATAAAAATTGTGCAGCGAAATGCACACCTGAAATTTTGAAGTGGAGTTTGGTGGAGAACTGTAAAGGTTCATCTACACTTTAAATTTACCTCTAAAGGCTAAAGACTGCCTCGTTCAAGAATCTTCTAGGGTGTACGTTGACCCAAATGCAATGGTATTGTTCTCGCCCTCGCTCCAACCCCTCTGTCCTGCACCACACATTGTCCCTCTGCAGCCCCCTCTTCATAGTAACCAAATTAGTCAGTAGCCTGCAAGCTAGCGACATGTCTGTACTGCATTGTCCATAAACTGTCACCCAAGGTATAATCATTATTTTTTTTATTTATATAGCGCCAACATATTCCGCAGTGCTTTACAAAGCACAATAAGATGACAAGGGGAACATAGATATACTAACAAATTGTAAAACAGAGTTCCAAGCAGCACAAATATTGTGACAAAAACAGTAAACATTAGGAGGACCCTGCCCTTGCGAGCTTACAATCTAGTGGGTAGTGGGGGACACATTAGGTAAGGGGGTGGAGGAAGGATGAGGCAGTGACCCTTTGCCTCTGATTACATTGGCCTCAAGTCACAGAGCTTTATCAAACATTTTATCAAACGTTTGTTAATTTTCCTCATGGGTAAAATCTAATTTTGAATTCACTAAGGTGTTATAGATTTATTGATCATTTCATCGACAAGACATTCGATAAATCTAGAACACCTTAGTGAATTCCAAAGTAGATTTTACCCATGAGGAAAATTATCAAACGTTTGATAAAGTGTTTGATAAATCTCCGTGAATTGAGGCCATTGTGTCAAATAAGTAAATAAGGGCTATAGAATGTTATAAGCTTGTCTGAAAAAGAGTGCGTTTGAAGATGTCCAGGTTTGGAGCATGATGTACAGGCTGTGGAAGAGAGTTCCAGATAAGAGATGATGCTCGTGTAAAGTCCTGGATGCGAGCATGAGAGGAGGTGATCAGCTTAGAGGCCAGGAGAATTTCTTGGGAGGAGCGGAGGTTGCGGGAGGGACAATATCTTGAGATTAGTGATGAGATGTATGGAGGGCACAACTCATGAAGGGCTTTGTATGTTAGAGTCAGGAGTTTGAACTGGATCCTCTGCTTAATAGGTAACCAGTGGAGAGAACGGCACAGTGGGGCTGCATCGGAAGAGCGTGTGGAGAGGTGAATGAGGCGGGCCGCTGAATTTAGAAGGGATTGGAGAGGTGCTAGCCTTTTTTGTGGTAGCCCACAGAGCAGGGTGTTGCAGTAGTCTTGGCGGGAGATGATTAAGGCATGTACAAGCATCTTGGTGGCCTGGGGAGGAAGGGACGGATACGGAATATATTTTTGCGTTGGAAATAGCAGGTGGTGGTTAATTAGGCAATGTGAGGTTTAAAGGAGAGCTCTAAGTCGAGTATAACCCCTAAGCAGCGGGCCTTAGTGGTTGAGGTTATTGGGGTGTTGTCTACCGTTATGGTTGCAATTGGTGGGGGTGTAGATAGCGATGGTGGAAAAATCACAATTTCCGTGTTACTCATTTTGAGTTTGAGGAAGCGGGAGGACATAAATGCAGAAACGGCACGTAGACAGTCGGGGACTCTAGATAGTAGTGATGACAGATCAGGAGCTGAGAGATAGATTTGGGTGTCATCCGCATAGAGGTGATACTGGAAGCCAAAAGAGTCAATTAGTTGTCCCAGGCCATGAGTGTAGACTGAGAAAAGAAGTGGCCCAAGAACAGAGCCTTGAGGAACACCAACCGACAGTGGGTGTGGGGAGGAATTGGTGTTAGAGAAGGACAAAGTGTAAGCGCGTCCAGAGAGATAAGAGGAGATCCAGGAATGTGCTCGTCCCTTGATTCCTAAAGATGACTTTGTCTGCAGAAGCAGAGCATGATCAACCGTGTCAAAGGCAGAGGAAAGGTCAAGGAGTATTAGAATGGAGAACTGGCCTTTGGATTTAGCTACCAGTAGGTCATTAGCAACTTTCGTGAGGACAGTTTCAGTGGAATGGTGTGTGCGGAATCCAGATTGAAAGGGGTCAAGTAAGGAGTTGGTAGAGAGAAAGGCAGACAATTCTGAATGGATGTGACGTTCCAGCAGTTTAGAAGCAAAGGGGAGGAGCGAGACAGGCCGGTATTTGCATAGAGAAGCTGTCTCAACCTCTGCCATCGACTGTAGTCTCAAATGTATTCAGGCAGATATGGAGGAGAGCGGTTTGGCAAAACAGAGAAATTGCATCCCAACTATGGAGGGCATGACAAAAGGGGCATTATACTATAAATAACTATCAGTGCACCTTTTAAGTATAGTATGTTGCGGAACCAAATCATCGAATGGCACCCTACTGTGAAGCACTATTTAAGTATTTATATAGCACCGACATATTATGCAGCGCTGTACAGAGTATTCTGTCCGTATTTAAAGGGATGAGTTGACAACGCTGATCTGTATGTTTTTGGGATGTGGGAGGAAACCGGAGTGCCTGAAGGAAACCCACACAGACACGGCGAGAACATACAAACTTCGTGCAGATGTTTACCTGGCTGGAATTTGAGCCAGGGACCCAGCGCTGCAAGACGGGAGCGCAAACCACTACGCCACCATGCTGCACTATAACAAATATATTAATTGCCTCTAGAACAGGAGCAGTATTATTGTTTGGAGCACTATAACAATGATACAGTTATGGAAAGCAACATAAAGGCACATCTATGGGGAGTACTATAATGTGGACACTACAATGAGAGTAATATAGTAGGGGAATCTTTATAGCAAGCACGATAACATAAGCATAACATAGGGAAGTGCTATAACAGTGAACCAATATAGTAAAGGGAGCAGGGGCATAACTAGAAATCCTGGGGCCCCACAGAAAAACTGATGGAGCCCCCCATGCTCACACTTTTCCCTTGCCTACCCCAGGTGATCTTTCCAATCTGGGGGCCCATGTTTCAAGAGTCATAAAACAAGTGTGGGCATCATCTTCACACCCCTAACAAGCATAGCCACAAAAACACCTGATCTGAAGGATGGACCCCTTTATAGGAGGAAGTGAAGTAGTAGTTGAGGCCCCTACAGTTCTGGGCCCCCAAGATCACGGGGGCTGCTCCCCTGTAGTTACGCCCCTTGAAGGAATTGTCATCAGAACATCAGGGGGTGCATTACAACGATGTTTGGTAAGGGGGGTTGGGGAGACTGATCTTCCAAGAGTCTGAAGGACAGTGAACTAAGATCCTTTGTGGAAAACATTTCAGACCCCTTACTTTAACCCTTCACCACTATAACCAAACTAAAGTTCTGGTTAGATCATCAAAGAAGACGGACTCTGGCACTCTCCAATACAAGCTTCCTTTATTGAGCAGGTTACAGCATATACTGTACAAACAACTGGTTAGAGTTCAACCTAAAACAAAGTGTTTTAGATTGACAAGCAAGCACTACTACATTCACAAAACAGTAAATGAACAACATCTGCACAACGCTGGATTTATTACCATTCCTACAGGAATTAATGGATTACAGGATTAAACAACATCTACTGTAACAAATTCCAAACTGTATACACGCCTAAATGAGGGCCCTATAATGAAACGCAGGTGTACAGTGCTGCCCTTTCACAAATCACGCTTTCAGGCGGCTAATGTACAGTAGGTTTTCCCCCAGTAGCAGTTCTACTCTAGTCCATGCCAGGGTTGCTTCTTGTTCAATGCGCTATGCCTGCTGACCGTCTCTCGCTACTATTAGGACCCATTTCCACTAGCATGTTCCATTCTGCATCAGTTTTTCAGGATCCAGATTTCTGGATAGGGCTATCCTTGTATGGGAAACAGATGCATGATGCAGAAATCTGCAACATGCCATCCATAATTTTACTGCATTAGAAAACCATGAGGCCCATAGGCATTCATTGGATTCTGTTTTTCTGCAGCCAGAATCTGCGTGTAGTGGAAACAGGCCTTTACCCAGGAACTAGATGTAAAGATACAAGGGTTTGGTGAACACAGGAGGACGGCAGGATAAAACTACAACATGACTGAAAAGCTAAACCGCATTCTTGATACAAGCACAGAATCCAATCCATTTAACTCAACTTCAAAAAAAAGCTTCCAAGTGCAGGTTGGATCTAGCTCCAAACTTCATATTTTGTCAACCCCCCCCCCCCCCAGCTTGCAAACAATTATGAAAGACCATGGAGGAAAATGGGTGGTGTTATGTTATGATAGTGGCTTCTTGTTTTGTTGCCAAGTGCTGGATAAACAATAATGGCAGTAACAATAATGGTCTACTCCAGACATTACAGTGTCTAGGAGGTTATCAGCCTGCAATACACATGGTGGACTCTAAATACTGTAACTGAAAGTCTGATTTTGGGGATGGACCATTTCTACTCTTATGCCAAGTTTGAGATATGCAGTACTTATAGGGTACGTGGAAAAAAGAAACCTCCTCTCTTCTCTGGCAGTTTCCTAGTGAAAACAACAACTTTTGTTTTCTATTAATTAAAACTGAGCCCTTGCAAACCAAAGACCCAAATTACGTCAACATCTTATTATACAGCGAAAGAAGGGAGATTGTTCTTCCAGGGAGAAGCATGACCATTTCATCAGCTTCTCAGATTAGCACAAAACATAATACACACTCTGAACCCGTACCATTCCAGAGGAGCTTACACAAATGCCGCCCTGTAATCATGCCCAGCACACTAGAGCCAGCCTCTACAAAATCTACATGCTTTTGTCCAAAAACCATAAAACTATTTAAAGAAGAACTCTAAGCACTGCTAGCATCTGACCACATATTTCCAGCAACACTCTATGGAAAAAACACACAGATAAAAACACACACACAAAATGGCAGGGCTAAGGAGCTTCTAATGCTGAAAATGGAAAATCAGAGGTAGTGTGTTTAATCCATGTAATGAAGTGAGCTAACGTTAAGTCACTTTTCTCCAAGCATGCACACTATTATTGTCACCCACAGAGATAGATTAAGACAGAACGGATTGGCACAGAAGCAAATGAATCCTATGCAAAGCAATGGGATCTGTTCACATTAGTCTGTTCCAATGAGCGGAACTAAAGTTTGGGTCCTGCACAACTTTTTCAGATTAGCGGGACGAAGCGGAACGTTTACAGGTGTACCAAGCTGGTGGCGGTGCAAACCGGTACAGAAAAACATTTACAGGATCATTTTTTTCATCCGTCTAGTGTTAACCCAGCCTTAGTCCCTGTGGGCAACAGTTTGGGATCAGAGTGCTGTACAAAACTCCTTGCTCTGCTATACCAGCTATGACCAGCAGGTCAATGGGGCAGGCAAGACTGTGTGCATTATGCTATAAACAGAGTTTTCACTTGAAATAATCAGGCTTAGAAGAACGGAAAACAGAATGGGCATTTAGAGTATTGGTTATCCTGCAAACTTGCCTTTGTAGGCAAGGAGAGAGAAGAAGAAGGAAAAAAAAACTTCAGACTATCTTTATAGCTCCTCCCACAACCCTGGAGTGCTAATAATGCCTCTAATGCTAGGTACACACCATACAATTTTGTGATAGATGGTTCGATAGATAACTTCTGACATGTCCAATCTTATTTTCCTGATCGATTTCTCATAGAAGTGAATGGAAATAGATAAGAAAAGATAACAGAATTGAATCGCAAATCTATCGGAAAATTGAATATCGATCGTATGGAAAATCGACAGAAAACACATTGTGTGTACCCAGCATATGGAAAAGGTGAGAGACATATAGAGGCCAACGTGCATTTCCTTTTACACAATGAGCATTGCCTGGCTGTCCTGCTGATCCATTGCCTCTAACACGTTTAGCATTAGACCCTGAACAAGCATGCAGATCAAGTGCTCTGACTGAAGTCTGACTAGACTATACACTTTGGCATAGAGATTTGCCTCTTGGTCGAATCTGCCCATTCATCTCTAGATCTATGGGCACCTTAACTCTTCCTGTACTGGAACCAATATTATGCTGGGGATACACGGTACGTTTCTATATCGTGTATCGACCAGCTGATCATATTCAGCTGGCCCGATCATGCCGCTCGGCCCCCGCCCGCTCGATTCCCGCCTGCGGAAAATGGCAGGGAATAGAGCGCAGATAAGGAAGTGCCGGCGGAGGAGAGTGGTAATCGATCCGCGCGGACAAGCAGGGACGCGGCTGGGGTCGATCCGGCGGCTAATCGAGCCGCCGGTCAACCCGTGTGTCCCCAGCATTAAACTCATATCTCTGCTGCTACTGTACTATTTCTTAGCTGTACTACACATACACCTGATATCATAAGTTTATTTTCACTTCAGATTCCCTTTAACAGAAAGATTAGCGGACTGTTATTAGGTATTGTTCAAAAGGTAAATACATATCTCATCCTCCACGTCTCTCACTTCTGGTTCCTTCTAAGCACCATGCAGTCCCTCCACTCTCTCCGCACAGCATCATGCACCTTCATCCTTTTAGTGCTCCTGCTTGGGAGGAAGTGCACACAGCCCAGAAGTCTTGCTCACAATGAGAACATACAGGGTACAAGCTTGCAGAAGTCCAGAATGTGAGCAGGGAAGGCAACACAAAATACAAATAAGTTTGTTCAGATACAGGTTTACTGCAAACAGGGAGTTGAGTGAGGACAGATCAAAAAAGAAAAAAATGAAAGTTTGGTTATTTTTAATCCTCCCACCCAGCAAATCTACTAACCAACTATATAGTAAAGGAAACTTGTAGTGAAGGGGATATGGTGAACATCATTTTAAATAAGTAATTGCCTGGGTAACATGCTGAAAGTTTGGCTTCAGAGGTTTGACTTGCACACCTGGAGCAAGATGCAGCAATGAAGTCAGGCTAGAGTCACATCACTTGACCACAGAGGCTCAGCACAACAGTCATCCTCAGCCACCGGCAATTACCACACACAGCAGAAGCAGAAAGGTGGTGAACCCACTGCTTATCGGGAATTCATGTCAATCTACCCTCTCCCAAGATATTTAGGCTTTTTTAGATTTTGTCGAATCTAAAAAATTATCTATAATTTTTTCCACAAGGGTAACATGGGTAATAGAGAACTTTGTCCCTTAAAGCTCATCTTCAGTTACAGAAATGGGACTTTAATGTTTTCCATTTGGCGAAGATTACATCTAACAGCTCAGTATATTTAGAAATGTTTTCACGATCTTCAAAAATTGTGATGAACAGGTGGTTGTCAAGGTGGCCTCTTTCCAGATGTCTCAGCTGCTTCATAAAAAAGGAACTAAGCTAACGTAATAAGTTATATTGTAAAAAAACAAAACAAAAACAACCCTAATTTACATTCTGAAATTTATCACAGGTGATGAGATCTGCAGAATGTTTACATTGTGTTCCAAAGCCAGTAGAAGGCAGAAGAAAAGACACCAGCTCTGGGAGGAGAATTCCACTTAGCTAAAAAGTCTAGGCTAAAGCCGCATCTACACGCGTAGATGCGGCCGCGATGTTCCTTATCAATCGAGCCGCTGATGCGGCTCGATTGATAAGATCCGACAGGACGGATCTCCGCACCGCCGATTCCCTGCTCACTTTCCGCGAGGGGACAATGGCAGGGAATCGAGAGGAAGATAAGCGGCGCGGGAACAGAGCGGGAACAGAGCGGGAACAGAGCGGGAACAGAGCGGGAACAGAGCGGGAACAGAGCGGGAACGCGGAAGAGGCGATCCAGCAGCTAATCTACACATGTAGATGAAGCTAAAGACATCAATGGGAAGGCAGAGCTACACACAAATATACAGCAATATAGAAATAGGACGTGTTTCTGATGCTGAAACGAGGATGATTAAAGTAAAATGGGTAGCCTGAATAACTTACTACATTTTACTATACGTCACTACGATGCCTCTCAATTTCAGTTCAGAAATTGTGATGTCACAGAATGTCCTTGTCTTCACTGATACAGAGCTGTGTGTGACTAAGCAAATCCGGCAAAAGCTCTGAATGATTGCTCTCCCTGCTGCTGTTAAACTCCGAGGCAGCGTTAAATACTATTCCCCCTCCAATTTGTCGCAACTCGGAGGGAGATGTAATTCGGGGTCTGGCAGCCCCGAATTTCCGCTATGCGGGGCGCGCATCATAGCATTGCTGCTATGACGACGCCCAGTTTCATCGCTCGGTTCTCAGAGCTGCGCGACGAAATGAACTACAGAATTGTAGTTTTACAAGTTTCTTGAAAAGTAATGCAGCTCACACAGAATGATTTGATAGTTTGTTAGATGTATGCGTAGAGTTCTGTCTTAACAAAAGATCAACAAAACTAAATAGTATGAGATCCATTAATAATAATAATAATAATAATTTAAAAAAAAAAATCCTGTGATACACTTTCTTTGGGCTGGTGCACACCGAGCGGGTTCTTCTGCGTTTTTGCAGCCGCTTGCGGCTATCTCAATGTATCTCAATGGGGTGGCTCACACCAGAGCGGGAGGCGTTTTGCTGAAACTCATACTCCCGGGGTGAGGCATTTTTTGGATTGCGGAGCTATTTCTGCCTCCAATGTTAAGTATAGGAAAAACGCAAACCGCTATGAAAAAAACGACAGTTCAGAGCGGTTTTGCAGGAGTTTTTGTTACAGAAGCTGTTCAGTAACAGCTTTACTGTAACAATATATGAAATCTACTACACCAAAAACGCTTCACAAAACCACAAAATGCTAGCTGAAACGCTACAGAAAAAGAAGAAAAAAAGTGTTTCAAAATCTGCTAGCGGGTTTTGGTGTGCCCCAGGCCTCAGATAGTAGACCAATTAAATGCTGCATTTCATTAGTCGGTTTTCAAACTACATAAAAAAGCATAGCATTTGTAGTAACTCTTTATTGCAGGGCTGTTGAGTCGGAGTAATTTTGGGTACCTGGAGGTATCATAAACTGAGGAGTTGGGAGTTAGAGTCGGATGATTTTAGTACCAAATCCACAGCCCTGGTAAGTATTAGACTAAAGAGTCAGAGTCAAGGAGTTGGAGCCATTTTGGGTACCTGGAGTCAGTGGTTTCATAAAATGAGTCGTCGGATGATTTTTGTAACGACTATTAGCATCTCATTGACCAAGTCCACCTCCCAAAATTACCCATACAGGTAAAATGACCCAGCTGAAGGAACACATTCTCAAATGGCAAAGTTGAAGAAGAGGACAGGACCCTGAAGCGACTCCACAAAATAATAAGAACAGCCAGCTACCAGCTTTCTGAAAACATGGACACTGACCCCACATTATTTTTTGGGCTGTTTCACACTGAAAATTAGTCCTAACATGCAAGTTTTATAAGTCCCAGACTGACAGGAACAGACAAAGCCAGTAGCTGCCGAGCAATTAACCAGCAGCTACACGCTTTGATTGGCTCATTCTAATTTTTTAACCTGGTCATAGGAGATTTTAACATTTACAAAATGTTTAATTAAGCACTAAAGCAAACACCTCCTGTAGGCCTGTGGATACAGGTTAATGAGCTGGCTGCATGAGGGGCAATGGGAAACAAAAACAAATAAATTGAGGAATCTTTCTTTCACTAGCCCATGCCAATTCACTATGCAGAAGATAACCTATTAAAGAACTAAAAGAAGTATTGTAAGCGATTCAGCTTGAAGGACACACACTTATTGTTGCCTGCAGGTATCGAGACTCAATCCTTGGAGTAAATGTTTAGGGCTGGGCTCTGCTCAGACTAAAGGCATCTCCTTCTGCTATGGAAGAGGGCAGAGAGACAATGTATTGCACACGGGAAAGGAGGGGGGTGTTGTAATTGGAGGGGGGGGGGGTTGTAATTGGGGGGGGGAGGGATACAGGGATTCAACTACAGAAGGGAATAAGTTATAATGAATTTAATGAGGCAGTCCCTCCAATCCAAGGGTCACAGAAAAACATTAAAGGACAATGAGAGGGAAATGGAGGCTGCCCTATTTCCTTTTTTTTTTTTTTTTTTTTTTTTTTAACCACTTCAGCCTACAGCTTCGAAAATCTTATGCATCCAAGCAATGTTCACCTCCCATTCATTCGCTAATAACTTTATCGCTACTTATCAAAATTAATTGATCTATATCTCGTTTTTTCCGCCACTAATTAGGCTTTCTTTAGGTAGTACATTTTGCTAAGAGCCACTTTACTGTAAATACATTTTAACAGGAAGATTAAGATAGAAATGGAAAAAAAACATTATTTCTCAGTTTTTGGCCATTATAGTTTAAAATTAATACATGCTACAGTAATTAAAACCCATGCATTTTATGTGCCCATTTGTCCCGCTTATTACACCATTTAAATTACGTCCCTATCACAATTTATGGCGCCGATATTTTATTTAGAAATAAAGGTGCATTTTTTCAATTTGCGTCGATCACTATTTACAAGCTTATAATTTTAAAAAATGTAATAAGATACTCTCTTGACATGTATATTTAAAAAGTTCAGCCCCTTAGGTAACTATTTATGTAGTTTTTTTTTTTTTAATTGTAATTTTTTTTATTATTTTTTTTAATACAAAAATGTATTTGGGTAATTTTAGTTTGGGAGGTAAATAGCCAATTTTGGATGTAAAATAATGTATTTTTTATTCAATACAGGTATGTGGGTGCAGTTTACTATTTGGCCACAAGATGGCCACATTCAAAAAGTTCCTAGATGCGAACGATGTCGCATCTAGGAACTAAAATGAAGAGAAGTTGTTTCCTGGGGGCAGAAATACCACGCTCTCTGATGAGAAAGCGTCGGTATTTCTGCCGGGGACTTGGATCGGTGAATGGGAATTATATTCCCATTCACTGATCGGGGGGCAGCGGGAGGCAGCGGGGGCGCGCGCGGGCGCGCGCCCGATCGCGCGCACCACACGGCTGCAGCACCACTGCCTATCTGGACGGATATATGCGTCCAGATATGGCGAAGTGGTTAAATACCAGTTGCCTGGCAGCCCTGCTGTTCTATTTGGCTGCAGTAGTGTCTAAATCACAACAGAAACAAGTATGAAGCTAATCTTGTCAGATCTGACAATGTAAGAAACACCTGATCTGCTGCATGCTTGTGCAGGTCATTGGCTAAAAGTATTAGAGACAAAGGATCAGCAAGATAGCCAGGTAACCGATCCTTTATGGTCTATTTCCACTAGGACCCAGTGTTGCAAGACGAGAGCGCTAACCAGTATGCCACTGTGCAGCCCCGATGCAAATGTTCATATTCTTATAACAATCATTTCAGGGGAAACACATTCTTGATGCAGGCTGCATGCAATCCATATTTTTTCTGCACTGAACCTGCATGAGAACCTTTACATTCAATGGAAGGGACTCCATTGACATTCACTGGTTACATTTTTAACTAGTGACCTTATCCCGTTTAAAAAACGGGCTAGGTCTGTCACCGCCGCCACCTGCTAGCGCCGGCCGTCCGTCTCGCACACGCCCGGCTGGCCGCCCCCTGGCTGTCCTGTTCCCTGTCCAAAGGGTGTCCCTGCGGCACATGCGCAGTCGCGCAAACACAGGGACAGGGACACACACACACACACACACAACCTAGAGACACAGGGGTTTTATTATATAGGATATGCAAATTCACATTGCAAATTCGTACTTAGTGGAAATAGGCTCTTAACATTAGGAGCAGGCTGTAGTTTTCAGGAACCCTGGCTTCCTGCATCCTTGGATATATTCAGCACTGGCATAATGGAAACAGCACAGATAAGTCACATTTCACATTCCTGTGGTAACTAAAAACAGTAGATATATTGCATGCACATACTGTAAGTGTGAACTAAAGCACAATTAAAAAAAAAGGGGTACAAAAATGTCACAAAGCATGCTTGTGTTGCAATGTGTAAATATCAATGTACCGTAATCATAGCCATCCGCTGGACGTGACTGGGTGGAGTCCTGCAGAGATAAGTAAAGGTCCATGGCTGCCCTCTTCTCAGAGCACTGCTAGTCCTTTTCCCCCAAGCAATCTACTGCTTCTGCTGGCCTCTCTTATATGTCCCCCACACTGCCTTGTGGCACTGGCTGGAGACTGGTGGAGTCCTGACCTGCTGGCACAGAAAGCATGAGGACTGCCTGTATGATAGCCTCCTTCCAGCAGCTACTGCCTTGCTGTTCACATGTAGAATACTACATTTGAGTGGACAGCAGTCAGGTAGCCTCAAGAGACTGAGAAGAGATTTAATGTTAAAATTGATGGGGAATCGGCCCGCATTGTATGGGCAGCCAAGAAATCTCTCTGATCTCTTGGACGATCATTGTAGTTTTCCAGATTTAGGAGAGTTCTATACCAAAGCCCCATACAAACGTTGGGCTTTGACTGTTCAAAAACAATTGTGATTATAACATGCGAGAACCTAGCCTTGGTATATCTATCCCACAATGTCATTTAGGAATCTAAAAAAAAAAAATCTCTCTGAACAAGTGCAATGTTTTTCCTGTCACAGGCACCACTGCTGCAAACTATCCTTGTACAATTGTTCATGAAGCTTTTATCTTAAAGTACATACACATGTCCAACAAGACACACACAAGCACAGAAAATGTATATTGTGCTTTTCTCCTGGTGGACTCAAAGCGCCAGAGCTGCAGCCACTAGAATGCGCTCTATAGGCAGTAGCAGTGTTAGGGAGACTTGCCTAAGGTCACCTACTGAATAGGTGCTGGCTCAGGCTCAATGAATAGGAAGAGCCAAGATTCAAACCCAGGTCAACTGTGTCAGAGGCAGAGCCCTTAACCAATACACTATCCAGCCACCCAACAAGGTGCACAACCAAACACCACAACATTTACACTACTCGGTCTTTCATTTGGTTGGTGCAGGGAAATTACAACTCATTTACATAATGTGTGTGGAAGTGAAACGGCGGACTGCACAACATAACATGCCATTACCACCTGGTACTAGCTGACGGCGGCATGTGCTAGGACTGGCTACTCCTCCGTGACATGTCACTGCCACTCCTGTCTACGCCCACATGACGCCTGCTGTTGGCCGGCCCCCATCGCACACAGCAGGACCATAACTAGGAGCGCATACCACTCATACAGCTTGGAGCCCAGGCTGTCCGTACCTGCGAACAAGGTAAGGGATATTTTACACCTTTTATATCCCTTTAGTATCTACTCCTAGGGTTATGTAGCCCACTTCTATGTCCATAGGGGCTCATATTGGACCCTTTTACACCTATACCACTGTTGCATTCCTATATGTGGATACTTATTCTTTCCACATTTGATTTCATCGTTTTTCCTGCATAATTCCTACTGCCAGACACCTGTCCATTTAATATTTGGGCGGTTTTCAAGCTAGTCACTTACCTTTTATAAAGCAGGACTTAGTTCATAATTCTCTTATACCTTACTAGACTCCTACCTAGAACTTTTTCTTGGTCAGGATCATGAAATAAATATCAAAATGCATTTTTTTGTCACTTATACATCTAGGTTTTATCTAAGGGCTCTAAATATGTCTAGCGAGGCTGATTGCACTCGAATATTTTAATAATTGGCTTTTTTAATGTTAATGTCCTTTTCTGACATATATGTTTTTTGATGCATATTGAGTGTGTGTATATGAAGATGAAGATTTCATTTTTCAGCACGACCTGGTACCTGCTCACAGTGCCAAAACCACTGGTAAATGGTTTACTGACCATGGTATTACTGTGCTCAATTGGCCTGCCAACTCTCCTGACCTGAACCCCATAGAGAATCTGTGGGATATTGTGAAAAGAAAGTTGAGAGACACAAGACCCAACACTCTGGATGAGCTTAAGGCCGCTATCGAAGCATCCAGGGCCTCCATAACACCTGAGCAGTGCCACAGGCTGATTGCGTCGCATTGAAGCAGTCATTTCTGCAAAAGGATTCCCGGCCAAGTATGGAGTGCATAACTGAACATAATTATTTGAAGGTTGACTTTTTGTTTTAAAAACACTTTTCTTTTATTGGTCGGATGAAATATGCTAATTTTTTGAGATAGGAATTTGGGGTTTTCATGAGCTGTATGCCAAAATCATCAATATTAAAACAATAAAAGGCTTGAACTACTTCAGTTGTGTGTATTTGAATCTAAAATATATGAAAGTCTAATGGTTATCAGTACATTACAGAAAATAATGAACTTTATCACAATATGCTAATTTTTTGAGAAGATCATATATATATATATATATATATATATATATATATATATATATATATATATATATATATATATATATATATATATATATATATATATATATATATATATATATATATATATATATATATATCCAGATGATCTTATTTACCTACTACTTACATATATTGTGTATATACCATTGGCACTACTTATGTCCTTTTGTTAATCATGTTGGTTGTATTACCGCATACTGAGTGACCATTACTATTTATTTTTTATTCAAGCACCGTATTTTGACCTGAGGAAGCGGTTTGTGCCGCGAAACGCGTTGTCCAAAGTGCTTTTTAACAATAAATCTATTTATCTCCCTTACCGAGTGAAGTTTCCATTCATAAGGTAGGCGATTATTTTTTATATGATTTTGTACACACGGAATAATTTGATTATCCAACAAGGGCGCCTCCTACCTTTCTGATATCCTCAACATAACATGGCCACATTCAAAATAAGTGTTTTATCGACATTGTACACACATGGCCAACTGCACAATATCAGTCCAACAGAGGTGTGAGTTGATTAGCCGGATAGAATGTGCAAACCACCTGTTATCAGTCACTCGTCTAGTTGTTTGCCACTCATACACACACCTGACTGTCTGATGTTGGTAAGTTGGACAACAGTTTAGTTGAGCATGTATACGGGCCTTTAATTACCAACAATTCTTCAAGTACCTGCAAGACCTGCGTTTGATTGCTATTAGTTCTGTTTTATGGATGGAGCTGTGACAAATGTTACAGTGCCATCCACACGTTCCAGTGCTCCCAGTTCTAGTCAGTCGAAATCTTCGACTGACTAGAACGTCGAATATGGGTGGGGAGGATATGGCAGTAATCCTCCCCACCACACCCACGTTGATTAACCTGTTAAAATAAAGCAGCAGCATACCTCACCTACTCTTTGTTCCCATTTCTGTCTTGTCCGCCCTGTGAGCTCTTCCATTCCGCCACCATGTCCCTCTGTATCTGCCAAGATTTTCACCGCTATGTCGCTGACCGGGAAATAGTTCCGTGTTACTTCTGGATTAGCACCATAGCGATGAAAATGCCGGAGGGGACCAGGACGACGTTGTGGGCACAGGATGAGTCCAGGCGGCTGGAAGAAGGACTATGTAATCTTTTTTGTTATTATTCCCTTAATTATACCTTTAAAGTGACCCATAGATAAAGAAAACTGCTGTTTTTTACTTAACCGGGGCTTCCTCCAGCCCCATAAGTATGGATGCGTCCCTCGCCATCCTCCCGAAATCCTCAGTTTAGCTGCAGTCAACCCCTGGCAGTCGGTCTCAGCCTGACTGAGTGACAGTACCCGGGGACCTCTGCGCTTGAGCAGAAGGTCCGCACATGCGCAGAAGGTCCGTCGCTGAGGTCAGAGCCACTTACCGGGGCGCACTGCGGTTGAACGATACGTAGGAGGATGGCGAGGGACACAGCCATGCTTATGGGGCTGAAGGAAGCCCTGGGTAAGTATAAACGGCAGCTTTCTTCATCTTTGGGTCACTTTAAGGCCTCTTTCAGATGGGCAGCTGACAGGCTATGAAATCACCACCTTTCAGCTGCTCTCCTGCATCAGTCGGGTGCTTGTTAACACTCGATACTGGCACTAGACAGGCAGCACCCCCATAAAGTCACCACAACCATGCTCAGTCACAATTTTCTGCCGCCAGGTAACACCACCAATTGTCAAGCGCTGACTCGTGGTGTTACAATGGCTGCCATTTGGCTGCATTTAAGTTCAGTGTTCTCCCCAGAATTTTTTTCCAGCCGGGTGGCATGAAAAATTAGCCGGGTGGGGCAAGATGAGGATGCAGGACCGATGCTTCTGTGAGCATCTCTGCTTACAGCATAGGAGGTGAGCCGATACCAGCCGGGTGCTCACCAAAACTAGCCGGGTGGAGCACCTGCCTAAAAAAGCCTGGGGAGAACACTGAAGTTGTACCTGCATAGCACTCGAGGGATGGGATGCCTGACAACTGCCCGACACACAGGTAATTCAGCTGTCCGTATGAAATAGGCTTTAGGGCTCGTTCCCACTATCGCGAATCTGCATGCGTCCAACGCATGCAGATCCGCACATGTAATGCAAGTGGATGTGCCTGTTTCCACTGTAGCGTTGTTGAGGTGCGTTTTTTTCAGCGTGAAAAAAACGCACAAAAGAGCCAACGATTTCGCCTGCGTCGGGAATCCGTGCGAATCGCCGCTAATGTATTTAATAGTAAAAACGCATGCGTTTGTTACATGCGTTTTTACCCGCGATTTCGCACCTTTTTCAATTTTATTTAGCCCTGGCAGTGTCATGGTTAATTTCGCATGGCACCCTGCCATGCGAAATCGCATGCGAAATCGCGGGTAAAAACGCATGCGGAAACGCATCCGCATGCGTTTTTACAAGCGTCGGAATGTGGCCGAAATCGCGTCGCAACAGTGGGAACGAGCCCTCATGGAGCTAGCAGGCAGTAGCACAGAACCTCTGCCTATTCCACAGACAAGCAGCATGCCATGTCCTGCCCAGATTTCCTGAACTTCCACAGCTTGATGTACAGCTGTCACAAAAGAAAATACTTCCTGATCACTCATGGGTTAAAGCTAACAAACATGATAAGGTGCAAAAACCTCAGGAAGACAAGCTAACTTTAAAACAAATAAGGGGGGGGGGGGGGAATCACCTCTTGCATTTCCCCCAATGTTCGAGACTTTTTTGTTTTTATTTTCAAGACATGAGTGTTATGAGTTTACACTGGGATGACAAAGAGATCAGGACCGAAACTGACAAAAACACCATGTGAGTGACAAATGAGTTCAGCTGAGGTTACAAATCTCACAGACAAGAAATGCCAGCAGCACTGCAAATAAACCACACTGCATATTTTAAATAAAGCAAATAGACTATAGCATTACGTAATCAGTGTAATGTTATCACAATTAACCCCAAGTATTGATATGTACACTGTATAATAAAACAACAACTTTATTATTTTAAGATTCTTGCAAACTCAAAACAGCTCCTAAAGACTTCACAAAGTCAAACAAGCACAAGTGTTTCTCAACATTTTATTGGTATGTTCCCCTTTAGAACCCTTAGTAAACATTATCACAAGTACCCCTTCACAAATATATATTTAATTGTAGTACATGATGATAATTGGTTCTAAACAATTTCCAAGCATTTAGGGCTCGTTCACACTGCAGGAGTTTTCTGCCTTTTTTCACCTGTGTGCGCTTTTTAAAAACGCCCCCAAACGCTTGTGCAATAAATGTCTTTGCGAAGGTTCATATCACCGCGGGTCGTGCGCCGGGCACACAGCAAAGCTGTGCTTTGACCATTTTCGGGGAGATTCCCCCTCAATGGAAGGTATAGGAGAAACGCAAAACGCTCACAAAATCGCTTTGCACAGTGATTGCATTCGCGTTTTTAAGAATAATTACATTGTATTTATTATTTTCCGGTTCAAAGAGTTAACTTCCTGACTGACGTCAATCGCTCGGCAAAACTGCTTAGAAAAGCATCCAAACAAAAAAAAAAGTGCGCAGGCAATCACCAGGAATCGGGGAAAAAAATGCAACATAACCCGCCCAACGTGGATGGCCAAGCGAACAGAAGGCAATGTGATCGAGGCCTTACTATTGCTTTTAATTAGCTAAAGCACTAATTTGGTATTTAAATAAGATTTATGAATTTTCTAAAACTAAGGGCTTGATTCACAAAGCGGTGCTAACTGTTTAGCCCGGGAGTGCTAAACAGTTAGCACGTGAAGTGGCGTTCGCGGACTTTTGCGCGCGCAAAGTGCCGTAATTTCGCGCAATCGCAGACTTTTGCGCGCACAAATTGCCGCGATTCACTGCAATTTGCGCTCGCAAAAGTCCGTGAACGGCACTTCACGTGCTAACTGTTTAGCACACCCGGGCTAAACAGTTAGCACCGCTTTGTGAATCAAGCCCTAAATGTGTTATTCTTGGTTAAGTATATCAAGGCTGAGTACCCCCTGGAACCATCAGAAGTACCCCCTGGGGTACGCGTACCAAACGTGAGAACTTAGGGTGCTAAAAGACCACCTTATTAGTTACATTTTTTTTTATGGAGTTTAAAATTAAAACTGCACAGTTGGGAACAACAGAGCTCTAGAGATATGCAATTTCTACTTCCTGGTGGACTGCCGCAGGGAAGACCTACAATATCAAGGGATCCCTTTGAACTAAGTACCCAGTGAAAAATGCAAGTGCTAAGCGACTGGTTTTGCAATGCGATTTTCAGAGTGATTATTAGAGGGATGTGCATTTTAGCACAAATGGCTCTGAAAAATAGTACATGCAGCAATATTTCAATTTTCTAAAAATTAAAATGCTACTGTGAGAACACCATCATAGGGCGACACTATAATAGGGCTTTGTTGAACTTCAACTTCAGCACAATTGCCCCAAGTGTAAACAAGCCCTTACACATATTGCTTAAATCATCAAACAATATTTATAATCAAGGAAAATCCTCAAATGGGCCCATAAATTTGAACAGCACTTGCTGAAGAGATTCACTTTTATTCTTCAAACTCTCAGCATACTGATAGGAAACAAATGATAAATGATGGCTACATTGCTTTTATGTGATTGACTGCAAGCAGTAAAGATCGGTACTCCCCCTAGAGGGTTCACGTGTGGTGCGGGCCGACGAGAGCCTAGTGTGTGCAGCTTCCCTGATGCAGATCATCACGGCCAAGAGCATTGTTCTCCTCCCATTCCAAGCCATTCTACTGCTAATCCTTGCCCTTCCATACCAACAAAACATGTTGCGAGCCTGTACAGAACTCAGTCCTGAACTGATCACAGGGGGCAACATGCACTTTAAATCTCAATCACTTTTGCATGTCACAACAAGCATATAAGGACAACCAATCAATACTTACGGCTGGTGCACACTATAAGAGCTTTTCTGAGCGCTTTGTGATTTTAAAAGCTCTTGCTAATGTTATCCTATGTGAGTGTTCACACTGGAGAGATGCGATTTTGTTAAATTTCCCCATCAAGGCATTGCATTAACAAGAGCTTTTAAAATAACCAGTGTTTAAAAAGCTCTTGTAGTGTGCACCAGCCCTTAGTGCTTGTTCACACTAAGGGCGCTTTCAGGGAATTTTTTAAGCACCAGTGATTTTGAAAATCACCCTAAAAGTGCTTGTGCAATGATTCCCTATGAGAGTGTTCACATCTGAGCGGTTCAATTACGATCCGCTCGCCAAAGCACTGCCTGTACCATTTTTGGAGCGATTTGTCTATAATGGCAGGTATAGGGAAATCGCAAAACGCTTGAAAAAGCACTTGGTATAGCGATTTCCCGAGCGCTTTTAAGAATAAATTGTATTTATTATTTTCCGGGTGGAGAGAGTTCACTTCCTGACTAAGGTCAGGAAGTGAAAAAACAGGATCGCTCTGCTGAAGCGCTTAGAAAAGTGCTAAAAAAAAAAAAAAAAAAAAACAAACGCAACACGCAGGTAAGCGCCGGGAGCAGCTAACAGAAATAAATAAATCGCAAAACGCTGGCGTCGGAGACTGCGATTTTATGATGTGAACAAGGCCCACAAGGTTTGTGTAGCAAAATATTGCCCAGAAGTGCTAGTGAACAGTACTTAGCAATTTCTGACTGAACTTTGATGGAAATCGACTGAATGCACAAACCGCTCTGCCAATGTGCACCACTGCTTTAGGTAAATGATACATAATCTCACAACTGACAACTTTAAGGACAAAAACATCAAACATACAGCAGAAGACCTTATAGTAAACTCCAAGGGAACAGGAAAAGTAGCTTACTATATCAGAATTGGTCATACGTTATACAGACGCATTTGCTGGGACCGGAGGACTGAGTTTACTATATCCAAAGGTTTACTATATAAGAGTTTACTAGAACGAGATTCTACCGGATATGCATTACAAATTTTATTATTTCTATTACATCATATGTCCAACAGACTGAGGGCTGGTGCACACCAAAACCCGCTAGCAGATCCGCAAAACGCTAGCAGATTTTTAAACGCTATTTTTTATTTTTATGAGGCGTTTTGCTAGCGTTTTGCGGATTGCTGCTGCGGTTTTCAGTATAGTAGATTTCATATATTGTTACAGTAAAGCTGTTACTGAACAGCTTCTGTAACAAAAACGCCTGCAAAACCGCTCTGAAGTGCCGTTTTTCAGAGCGGTTTGCGTTTTTCCTATACTTAACATTGAGGCAGAAACGCATCCGCAATCCAAAAAATGCCTCACCCAGGCATTTTTCGTTTCCGCAAAACGCCTCCCGCTCTGGTGTGCACCACCCCATTGAGATACATTGACCAAGCAGATCCGCAGCCGCAAGCGGATCTGAAAACGCCCAAAAAGCCGCCCGGTGTGCACCAGCCCTTAAAGTTGAAGTAGTAGATCTTCATGTGTTGATCCGCACTAGTCATTGTGCAGCAGTCCCATTCAATGTGTAGAAATGTGGTTGCACATCACGCAGAAATGCTGCTGGATGGCCTCTGCTTTTTGGCCTCTCACCACAATGGTGTAAACAGGCATAATTAAAATCAATCGTTAAATCCTGCCAGAAGCATTTTGGGTGTGAGCAACCTATTCAGTGTAACAAACAACAATACCCGTGCAATATAAACTGATCATGTGATGATAAAATAGATGATGAGAAGTTAACTTCAATGTAAACTACAGGTCTAAACTTTTAAGGCCCATTCACACGGCTGCTTTCCGTGCATTATCCCAACTATGGTATTTAAAACAGCCAGGAAAGTGTCTGGAATAAATTGCTCATAGAATTCTATAGAAATGTTGGGAGTCCGTTCACACGGGCAGCCATGGCAGGATTTGGTTAGTGTCATGTTTACAAAGCACTAGAAAGTAGCAGCATGCAACACTTCAGGGGTGCTAGAAGGTTAGAAAATGCTGGATAAATAAGCATTTTCTGAGATCCAGAGGTACTGTGATAGTAGTAACCAAACTGAGCAAATGCTGGCCAAATGCTTAAAGGGACCCTAAACAGTAGATATATATATATATATACGGATAGATATAGACAAATGCGCGGTTTTCTAAATCTGAACGGCACATGCGCAGCACAGTCACACCGGCCACCGTGATGACGCGGAGCGTCACAGTTCAGGAAGTGTTGTGCCGACACTCAGACCAGGTGTCGCCGGTGATGAAGGCGCCAGTGGGACCGGGAGACAGGAGGACCTTGAGGCCTACGGTGGGCTGGAGGAAGCCCCAGGTAAGTACCAATTTCATTTATATCTACTGCTCAGGGTCCCTTTAAAGGACAACTGACCTGAAAGGGCTATGGAGGCTGACATATTTGCTTCCTTTTAAACAATGCTCATTGCCTATTATTATTAGTAGTATTTATAAATCGCCAACATATTACACAGCGCTGCACAATAGATAAATGGGTTAACATACAAGGTAGAACATATGGAAACTCACAACAAAACAAGATCATGTAAATGATTTGATAACAATACAGTGTCATAAGTCAAAATACAGACTGTTCTAGTCCACAAGAGCGGCGATTGTCAGTACTGCCTTACTGTCCTGCTGATCCTCTGCTTCTTTTAGTCATAGACCCTGCGCAAGCATACAGATCAGATGTAGACGGAAATACCCGATCTCCGTCGGGTCCGCTCTACTGCGCAGGCGCCGGAAACTTGCGCCTGCGCAGTAGAGCAGACCCGACGGCGATCGGGTATTTCCGCCTACTTCGGCGCCGACAGCCGTCAGAGCGCCTGCGCAGGAGCCAGGAAGGTAAATATTACGTCACCGCTGCACGGAGGGCTGCAGCGAGACCTCTGACGGATGGAGGACGGCGTGGGAAGCCTCATTAGGATCCGGAGGCTTCCCTCACCCGAGGTGAGTACCCGCCAGGGGCCGTTTTGTCGTTACAGTTCCTCTTTAAGTTTGACTGCATTTGCCGCATGCTTGTTTCAGGTGAGTGATTCAAACAGTATTGATGCATGAAAGATCAGCAGGATGCCAGCCAAATGGTATTTGTTAAAAGGTAAATAAATATGGCAACACTCATATCCCCCTATAATGCTGGGTACACACCGTGCGTTCCCTCACTCGATGCCCGGCCACTCGATCATTTCCGAGTGCATTTCGATGATTGTTAGGTCGATTCTCATGCAAAGTATGCCAAAACGACCTAACGATCAATCGAAACGGGAATCGGACATGCCAGAAATAATCGAGCGGCTGGGAATCGATGGGAATCGAGCGGGCTATCGAGTGTGGGAACGCACAGTGTGTACCCAGCATAATGTCAGTTGTCCTTTGAAGCACACCTGAAGTGAGAGGAATATGAAGGTTGACATTTATTTCCTTTTAAAGTCATTCAGATTGCCTGGCTGCCCTGCTGATTATCTGCCTGTAATACTTTAAGCCATAGACCCAGAACAAGCCTGCAGATCAGGTGCTCCGATTAGCTGCATGCTGGTTTCAAGCATGTGATTCAGAAACTACTACAGCCAAAGAGATCAACAAGACAGCCAGGCAACTAGTATTGTTTACATGGAAATAAAATATGGCAGCCACCACAAGCTTCTCATCTCAGGTTTCCTTTATAAAAAAAATAAAAAATAAATAAACACACACACACACACACACACACACACACACATTAGGTAGGCAAACACCACAAAAAAAAGCACAAAATTAATAGGTTTCATTTAAGCGCTGCCATTTTTTTTAAAAGTTTATTCAACTGAGGCAACAAACACCAAGAAAGCATCTAGGTGAATACGTTCTTAGCAGACACAAAAAGAGCTTTACAATGGACTTAGCTTTTCTATTGGTCAGTGCAAGCAAGCAACATTCACTGCAGGCGCAGCCATAATCACACAGGCGCAGTGCACTCATACACAGTCAAGTCAAGCGCAGCCACGAGAACATACCCAACAAACTTTTGTCATAAGTTCAGGAGCTAGGAAGACCCCGGAAGCCTCTGGAATACAGAGTTCAAGATAGGCACAGCTAAATATACTAGCCACAGAAGTCCACAGCAATTCAATATTTTACTGTCCATAGAAAGCCACAGTAAGATTCACCACCAACATCAGTGGCTAGATCCCAGCGTCCCAGGATCCACAATCTCAAATATCAGAAAGGATAGCCTCCACCAAATCCAATCACAGAGAACTCGTCATGCACTCAGAGAGGGAAAGACAGGCCATAAACTCATGGCTAATGGGTTAAATGGCCGTATTCCCCCGCACTAGTAACGGTAACATTGCCGTACAAAGGAAGTGCATGGCGACTTTACCAGAGTTTACTGCATCAGGCCCATTGAGTGGTAAACACATTGCTCAGGTATAGCCAAGTGACACATACTGTTTCTATGGAAAGGGAAGGAGGGACAACAGGGTGGTGCAAGTATCCTTCAGCACATTGAATTAGAGTGAGAACAGTACACTTTTGTACGGTTTCCATGAAGAGGGAGGATGGAGGGTGAGGCAGCACACAAGCAAGTTGTTTCCAACAGACAGGGTGAACGCAATAACAATGCAGTCATATCAGCAACGTCGTGCAACACCAGCGCATGCTAGATTCTCAACTGAGATGGCCACATTGGGCAAGTTACCTCTAGTGCAGGGGTAGGGAACCTTGGCTCTCCAGCTGTGATAAAACTACAAATCCCAGCATGCATTTACCTTTATTAATCATGACTTTGGCTGTCAGACTCCTGCAATGCATTGTGGGACTTGTAGTTTCTTAACAGCTGGAGAGCAAAGGTTCCCTACCCCTGCTAGTGTGTGCATTGGGCTTGGGAGCCTACAAAAGGAGAGTAAAAGGCACTGACTAATTTGCGGTCTGCTCTGATGTTACATCAGGTGTAAGCTGACAGATATTGGTTTATCAAAATGGTTACACAGTGTGTACACAAATCCAATTGTGACAAATTTTACCAGCTTACGATCGCACCATGCCACAGTGCAACCAAATCAGTGAGGCATACTTTCCATTGAAAGTATACCTCACTTCCGGGGTTACCACACACAACGCGCTTCAACTCTTGCAGTGCCGCAACGGGACGCAACACAATCTGTAGCCCAATAGGGTTATCACTATTTCAACAAGATGATGTGGCAGTTTTGGGCGACAACACGACGGACCGCATGAAGTGTAAAAGGTCCCTTCCATTTAGTATGAAAGCCAATAAATTTTGAAAACTACATGGAAGTGGGTAAACTCTCATACTACATGCTGCACCATTGCCCAAGCAGTTGGATGTGTGTGGCTACACCCTTGGCTGCGTGCCTGCCTGTCTAATGATTAAAGTAGACTGTAACCTCTACACTCCATAAGGAACATGACACAATTAATCTCAGTGAACAAATTGTGGTGGGTTTACCAAACCAGAACAAGAAAAACTGGAGCAAAGCTGGTGCAAAAGTGGACCAGAAACCATGATCAAGCATTTCTGACTGGTCATTCTGAGCAAGTGCTCCACTTTTGCACTTATTTTGCTCCAAATTTTTCTTGGTCACGGCCTACTAAAGAGAACCCGAGCGGAAATTCGGGTTAAGGAGCCATAAAATTACCTCTTTTTATTGACCTGTTCTATTAAGCATCAAGATCATAGCTGATGCGCTGCATCCCCGCGGCAGAACGAGGCATTTATACTCCCAAAATCCGAAGACAAAATTCCAAACTTTCAAAGTTGTGGATTTTGCTGCTCAGGGGATGCAGAGCTTTGCGCTGTAGCTCTGCCTCCAGTCAACCTCCGCCTCTCCCCAACCCTCTCAGTGAAAGAAGACTGAGGGGCGGAGAGAGGCGGAGATTGACTCGAGCAAAGGCAGAGCTACTGCACAAATCTCTGCCTCTTCCAGGAAGGACCACCAAAATTTGCCCCAGGGATTTCAGGAGTATAAATACATCGTTCTGCTGCGGGAATGCAGAGCATCAGCTATGATCTTAATGCTTAACAGAACTTACCAATAAAAAGAGGTATTTTTATGGCTTCAGACTCCACTTAAGGACCGCATGCATTTTGAATGATCTGTGCTGCGTGGTCTCTTCAGCCCGCAGCACAGATCGTGTGGCAGGCAGGGCGATCAGACTTCCCCCCCTTCTTTCCGCACTAGGGGGATGTCCTGCTGGGGAGTTCTGATCGCCGCCGCCGCCTGTTTGTGTTTAGCGGGGAGGGGCTCCTCAAAGCCTTATCCGCAGTGCTATTCTGCCTTCGCTATTCTGCCCTCCCTCTCCTTCCCTTCCTCCCCTCCTCGCTGTGGGCAGCACAGGACGGCGATCTATCCTGTACCGCCTCTGATAAGCTTTAGCCTATCAGATGCCGGCGATTCCCCGGGTGTTTACATTTCACCTGCGAGCCGCGATCTGAGGCTCGCAGGCTGTTCACAGAAACATCCTCCGTGAACTGACATGGAACGGCCGCTCGGAAACACCACTGCGACCAGCCGCCGCCTACCGGCATTGACTGGTCGTTAAGTGGTTAAGAAACACACCGAAGAGGAGGGAAGTGTCTGGAACCTGTAGAGGTTTCCTGTGTCCTCCTCGCCACTGCTCACCGGAGAGATTCGGGTCAAGCTCCTCTTCAAACTTGAGTGCAGCCATGTTGCACTCAGCTACGCCTGTGCAGTAGAATGGAGTCACTTGTGCACGAGCGGCTCCGACTTCTTCTTAACCCTCCTGGCGGTAACCCTGACCTACACTCGGGGTAGCCGCTGCGGAGGATCGCATGGCCCCGGGTGGGACTTTTGTAATAAAACTTGTAATCGTTGTAGCTAGCACTAGGCTAGCTAACTGTGTCCCCAAAGTCCCTCCGGTCCCCTCCGATCGCCGACGCAATACATACTCCCCAGGGATCCCGCGATCGCGCAGCCTCCCAATCAGCTCCAGGCTTCGCTATGGGGAGGATCGGGACTGCGCATGACGTCATGTCCGATTGTCGCCATAGCGACAACTGAAGCTGATTGCGGAGGCTGCGGCTCTCGCGGGATAGCGGCTAGGTAAATATAAGCGGCGGCGATCGGGGGGGGGGGGGGGGGGAATCAGAGGTGTGGGGGACGTGGGGGGACTCTGGTAGCTAGCCTTGTGCTAGCTACAACAAGTTTTATTACAGAAATCCCTCCCGCAGACGCAGCAACCAAAACTGCATACCGCCAGGAGGGTTAACCTAAGATTCACCTCGAGTACGCTTTAAAATTTCTACATAAGTACTAATGATTGTGGTTAAATCAGTGCAGCTACAGTCTGCTGGCAAGTAACGACAATTCCAGAGTGGACAAGCGGCATGTAATGTCCAATGGAGAGAAGAGGACAGGATGATCTTTGCAGCGCAACCATCTAAAGATACACAGCTCCTACACACAGTTTATATATAATATTCACCTTGAACACTATCGGAATGTACCATGATCAATTCTGGTTTTAGTCAGGCATTAAAGGTCCAGGCCTTGTTATATTTGTAGCTATTTGTAGTGCATTTACACATTTTTTTCAAGACAATATCCGCCTTTGGATGCAGGAAAATGAAGGGTCAATTGAGTATAAAATTAGTACTTTTTCTTTGCTTGCTTATATTGAAACTTCAAAAGGAATCTAAACTTAAAATCTCAACCTAATACCCCCCAGACATGAGATTCTACCCTGCCTGCTACAGAAAACCGGTGATTTCAGAAGTGTGTGTGCACACTGCCACTCTCCCCAGTGCAATATACAGCACCCAAATGTGCTGTGCAAATCACACAGGTGAGTGGTGGTGCATGAGCAGGGAGAGCCAGTATCTACAAAGCTGCTGGATATGCACTTGTAAGGGATTGTTCAAACTATGAGCGTTTGCATTGTTTTTTAAACGCTGGCAATTTTTCTAAATCGCTCTAAAAGCATTTGTGCAATGATTTCCTATAGGAGTGTTCATATACGAGTGCTTCACTTTCTATTAAATCACAAATGCGGCTCCTGTACCATTTTCTGAGCATTTTTGTTCTATAGAAAGTATAGGGAAATCGCAAAACGCTTGAAAAAGCACTTTGAATTGCGATTTCCCAGGCGCGTTATTCTTTAATGAATAAATACATTGTATTTATTCATTTCCGGTTACAAGAGTTCACCTACTGACTGAAGTCAAGAAGTGTCAAAATGAATCGCTCAGTAAAAGCACTTTTCTAAGCACAAAGTACAGGGAAATTCGCTTTTAAAAATCACTCAACAAATCATTCAGCACTTGCGATTGCACTAGCGTTCTGTAATATAAACAAGGCCTAACAAAGGCTTCATGGGATCATTTCCAGGCAGGCCCGGGTTTACCTCACAGGAGCTTATAGGCACATGTCTTGGCACCCTAGACTTCTTCCTCCATGAACCTAAAACCCTCCACCAAACTGCACCACAAGTGTGCCGGCTGGCCCAGTTGTCACTTCTCCTTTACCCACCAGAGGTAGCTACTGGTGTCTCCAGTATTAGGTAACTAGAAAAACATCAGTATTAAGTAGTTAGCGGCAGGGCTGTGGAGTCGGTACAAAAATCCACCGACTCAGACTCCTCAGTTTTAAGATTCCACCAACTCCGACTCCTCTAATTTGCAATCTTGTTGATTGAAAGTATGTAACATGAAATTCGTCTCTTAACTGCCAACGCTTAGGAATTTTACAAGACAACTGAAGTGAGAAGGATATGTAGACTGCCATATTTATTCCCTTTAGACTAAAACTAGTCCTCGGTAAGAGTACTTGTAAAAAGTACAGACCGGAACAAAGAACATCTATCATGCCCTAGGCCAGTGATGGCTAACCTTGGCACTCCAGCTGTAGTGGAACTACAAGTCCCATGAGGCATTGCAATACTCTGACAGCTCTAAGCATAACTCGGGGAGGCAGAGGCATGATGGGATTTGTAGTTCCACCACAGCTGGAGTGCCAAGGTTAGCCATCACTGCCCTAGGCAATGTAACTGTGGGTACATGTAAGAGTGATGTGCAGGTACTCTGCAGGGGAATAAGGAGATTCTTCCTCTATTACACATTCTTCATGTACAATCTGAACCAGGTTTATGGGTGATAGACACCTCTATGTTCAATGTGCACAACATTCTCAGTGGATTCCCTGCCGCTCTGTGGAGAGTGCATATGTAGAGTATAGTACTACTGTGTAACAAAGTAAACCTGAGACAGATGAAATTAAAGTTTTATACATACCTAGGGCTTCCTCCAGCCCCCTTTAGGCTAATCTGTCCTTTGCTGTCCTCCTCCACCATCTGGATCTTCTGCTAGGAGTCCAGGTACTTGAGCCAGTCGGGCGTAGTGCACATGCACACACTCCGCCGCCGGAAGCATGCCACACCTGTGCAGCACTATTGCGCAGGTGCAGAATGCTCCTGGCAGTCGGAGCAACATGTGGACGGACTTTGCTGACTGGCTGAATTACCGGGACTCATAGCAGAAGATCCAGGTGGTGGAGGAGGACAGCGGGGGACTGATTGGCCTGAAGGGGGCTGGAGAAAGCCCCAATTATGTATAAAAAAAGCAAAAAGAGGGGGAAAAAAAAACACTTTTTATCTGTCTCAGGTACCCTTTAATTCGTAGTCACCAAACCAAATTTTAATTACATATCAAATTATTTGATTTCATGAGCAAAGGGAGTGCATACATTTGCATAAATCAGCATCAACGCATAACTATTTCAATCTCATTGACCATCTCTATTAGTGACACAGCTACACATCAATTTTATTCTTACAGCATAGATGTTATTTAGTATATATAAGAGATTCCTATGTACACATCATATATACAGTCACAATCAGATATGTATATCTGACTTAAAATTAGTTACTTGTACTGCTTCAATAAAGCAGTCCCGTATTTTTAGATTGGTTTATTTCATTTTTTGTGGACTAAGCACAGCTATTACTCTATATATAAAATTATTTATTAAGACTTATCTGAGAAATAGAACTTAATCATATTTTCTATTTTAATTACAGTTTAAATTCATTAGGAGTCGGAGTCGGTGCATTGTTTCCCGACTCTAGGCACCCAAAATTGCTCCGACTCCACAGCCCTGGTTAGCGGTGCTCCCAACTGAAGGGAGATCTCGGCAGTGCAATGCCGAGAGCAGGGTGAGCAGCCTCTCATTTACACTCTCATCAAGACTCTGCATAAGGAAAGCAGGAGCGAGGCGCTAGGGGATGGGAGTGAGCCGCCTTTCCATCATCAAGAGCCTGTAGATACATGCCTACAGTGCCTTATGGTAAATCCGTCCCTGTTTCCAGGGCTGTAGAGTCGGAGTAATTTTGGGTACCTGGAGTTGGTGGTTGAAGGAGTCAGAGTTGGAGTCAGATGATTTTTGCACTGACTCCAAAGCCTTGATCATTTCAACAGATCCTGGAACTCCATGCAGGCATTCCCCACAGTCTATTATTGTGATCCTTTTACAAAATACAGCAGAATCTCGTTAAACTCTGATATAGTAAAAGTATGGCTATACTAAACTCAGTCCTCAGGTGACAGCCATGTGCCTGTATAAATATAGAACTCTGATATAGTAAACTTCTGATATAGTAAACTGCTTGGCCATGTCAATTGATGTTTACTAGAAGGGCCGGTTACCACTAGCTGGCGTGCGTCTTGCAGGACGTATGTTGACACGTGATGTGAGCAGGGCTGTGGAGTCGGAGTCGGAGTCGTGGAGTCGGAGTCGTGGAGTCGGGCAATTTTGGGTGCCTGGAGTCGGAGTCGGAGTCGGGAAAAAATGCACCGACTCCGACTCCTAATGAATTTGTAACTGTAATTAAAATAGAAAATATGATAAAATGTTCTATTTCTCAGATAATAGTCATTAAAAATAATGTATATATACAGTATATATACAGTAAAAGCTGTGCTTTGTCTACAAAAATGAAATGAACCAATCAAAATTAGTTACTTGTGCTGCTTCAATAAAGCAGTCCCCGTATTTTTAAAGTCAGATATACATATCTGATTGTGACTGTATATATGATGTGCACACAGGAATCTCTTATATATACTAAATAACATCTATGCTGTAAGAATAAAGCCTGATGTGTAGCCATGTCACTAATAGAGATGGTCAACGAGATGGAAATAATTCCGCATTGATGCTGATTTATGCAAATGTACGCACTCCCTTTGCTGATGAAATCAAATAATTTGATATGTTATTAAAATTTGGTTTGGTGACTACAAATTAAAGGGTAACTGAGACGGATGAAAAGTAAAGTTTTATACATACCTGGGGCTTCCTCCAGCCCCCTTCAGGCTAATCAGTCCCTCGCTGTCCTCCACCACCCGAATCTTCTGCTATGAGTCCTGGTAATTCAGCCAGTCAGCGCAGTCCAGCCGCATGCCGCTCCCACAGCCAGGAACATTCTGCACCTGCGCAATAGTGCTGCACAGGTGTAGCATGCTCCTGGCGGCGGAGTGTGTACATGCGCACTACGCCTGACTGGCTCAAGTACCTGGACTCATAGCAGAAGATCCAGGTGGTGGAGGAGTACAACGAGGGACTGATTATCCTGAAGGCGGCTGGAGGAAGCCCCAGGTATATATAAAACTTTAATTTCATCTGTCTCAGGTTTACTTTGTTACACAGTAGTACTATACTCTACATATGCACTCCCCACAGAGCTGCAGGGAATCCACTGAGAATGCTGTGCACATTGAACACAGAGGTGTTGTCTTGTTTACAATCTCCTCATTCCCCTGCAGAGTACCTGCACATCATTCTTACATGTACCCACACTTACATTGCCTAGGGCCTGATAGATGTTCTTTGTTCCGGTTTGTACCTTTTACAAGTACTCTTACCAAGTACTAGTTTTAGTCTAAAGGGAATAAATATAGTAGTCTACATATCCTTCTCACTTCAGTTGTCTTGTAAAATTCCTAAAGCGTTGGCAGTTAAGAGACGAATTTCATGTTACATACTTTTAATCAACAAAATTGTAATATGCAAATTAGAGGAGTCGGAGTCGTGGAGTCGGAGTCGGAGTCGGTGGAATCCTAAACTGAGGAGTCGGAGTCGGAGTCGGAGTCGGAGTCGGTGGATTTTTGGACCGACTCCACAGCCCTGGATGTGAGCTCACATGCAGAATACGTAGCCGTTCCATGCACTGCTAGGGATTTGGGAGTGCAGATTAGGGCTGCATTTGGCCCTAGTGGAAACAGACCCTGAAGGGATTTTGCTGTAGATAAGCATACAAATTTTAAAAATACCAAGGTGAAAAGCTTTGGGGAAACAGAGGCCCATCCATAGGCCTCAGCACCGGAGCAATCACTTATCGTGGTGGTGGTGTTCTTCAGAGCATCTCCATCAGCTGGCAATTTGGCGCGGTATCAGCCCCGATCAGAGGAAGAGCAGTGGCACTGAACTACTGCCCATGAACGGCCAAATAGATATGGTTCAAAGTTGCCGACTTCCTCTGATTGAGGCCAGTACTGGACAGAATTACCACCAAGGTTAGGCCTCTTTCAGATGGGAGGACTGTGCGCTTGTTGGGCAGTTCAACATACCATTTGCAACTCACAAGAACCATTAGTGCGCAATTTAAACGCAGCCAAATGTTAGTGATTGTAACATCAGCTGTTGACACGCAGTGGTGTTACCTGGTGGCAGAGGACCGCAACATCCTGTCTAAGCATAGCTGCAGCCACGCTCAGATCTGGCTCCATGAGGGGCAGTCTACAGTGCTGGGACCAAGCACTAACAAGCGCCCAGCCAGTGCAGGAGAGCAGCTGACAAGCGGTGAAAGAGGCCTAAGTGATTGCTCAGGTGTCTGGACCTATGGATGGCATCCGTTTCTCTGAGGCCTTTCGCCTCAGTATTCCTTTAAGCCGATATAGGAGAAGTGATGGGACATCCCAATATTGAATTTAGCAGTGGGCACAGCATAGCTTGTAAGAGACGTGGACCACGCCAGGGATTGCCTAGGGCCTCGGCAAGCATGCAGTTCAGTCATCCGCCTGAAAGAGGCCTAACGGTCAAGGACCAGCTGCAGCAGAGACCAGCAGTCACCGACCAATGATGCATTGTAAATACGCTGGTGGGTTTTTGGTGAAGGCAGCAAGTTGGGGCTGTCTCTGCCAAGAATCAAGCATGTGTACAACAGCCCAGATGCATCGCCAAGAGATCAGGAGTGTCGGATCACCTCAGCCAAGTCCATTGTTCTCCCTCCTTACCACTCCTACTCTGTTATGTACTGCATCATCGTCCCTCTGCCTATTCCACATTATCAGAATTTATCGCTAGACTGTAGGCTAACGCTCGTTAGTACAGAACTCAGCCCTGAACTGTCCCTTAAGTTTAGAGTCCCATTTTCCAAATAACGGATCATTAACTTTACGGACCTATTTGCATGGGTTTATTACAGCTTCTCAAGTTCCTTTCCCCATCCCTAAAGCATACAGATCGGGTAATGGTTACACTATAACAGGGACATCCAAATACTCCGCATGCAGTATATCATTTGGGGTAGGTTAGGTAAGTATATCTTCCAAATATTGATTAGTTACCTGATCAACCACTTTACATCAGAAGACAAAAAGTTGTCAGCTGAAGTCTTCTCTAATATCAATCACATTACTGTAGCCACTAGTACAAAGCTATGTAGTGTCACATATAGCGGTTCTCCAGCATCAGATGGGTAATAAATGGGCAAGACTGTATACTTCACCCGAAGTATCAACTGTAAATGCAACAGTTTTAAAACCTCTTCACCACATTTAACACTACAATAAAATCTAATATCCAAACTATAAAAAATTGCATAATGTAGGGGTACCTTATGACTATGGTGGGGTAAGCCTCATTGACATGGTGGAGTGTTTTTGGCTGAGGCGAAAATTATTACAGTGAATCCAGTGTGTATACAGTGGCCTTAATGCATTTCCAAGAGTTCAGGAGTGCCAAATTGTCTTAGTCAAGCGCATTGGTTTCCTCATTACTCCACCTGCTAAAAGCCACTCAGTCATCATTCCTCCCCCTTTTATGACAACAGAAAGCACAGCGAGGCTACAGCTCCACAACACATCTGTACAGCACTTGGCACCAAACTGTAACCCCATCCCTGCGAGGGACAGTCGTACATGTTTATGCCCCATACATACACACACTTGATTGAAGAAATGTTCTTGCACTCCCATTAACCGGTCCTAAACGGCAACACAGGAAAAATGCAGCATGCACTGCATTGGCATTCGGGTAAAAATTGAATCGCACAAGTGGGATCCTCGGGAACGATATGTAAATTGGATCAAAATGCGGCATGTGGAAAAGGGCCCTAAAGCTGATATTTTTTAGGCTGTTTGCACACCTCGTGTGCGATGCAGTGTGTGGATCACAGAAATGAGGCTCCATATGACCCTGCACCATAGTGCGGAGATGGGATCATATGCATAGGCCCACCCCCCACGGCTAGTGATGTACTTCCCATCAGTCTACACATGCGTACAACTTCACACCCATCGAGCACACTGCCTGCATTGCTTATTGGCTTGCATTACTGCATGATCCGTGCAGTAGGAGGGGTTCATGTGGTAACACGCTGCAGACTTTGCAACCAGATTGTGGCAATTTTGATACTTCCATCTCGCCACATCACCTATGTAAGTTTCCATAGACTTGCATGTCCTTTTTAGCGGGAAGAGTACCGTGGTGCGACACACCGCGGGCAGAGAGCAAGGGACCGCAGTCTCACAGTGGGGCTATGCAGTGGGAAGTAACAGAGGCAACACAGAAAGTCACACTGCAATAGTGAGTCGATCCAATGGACTATGGTATCCTAATGGAGTACATGCAGTACGTTACCATGCAACACACACATTAGCACTGGCAGTGAAGCAAACTTTTCATTGACTGTATGCAATGCATTGGTGGCACAGCATGTGCTGTGACTATTCCATTCCTGTTTTTATAGGTAACACAACGCATTTCCCACTGTGTACTAGCTTAACAGGTTTTTTTCATCATTCATATGATTTGTCTGATACAGATAATACAGGTAACGGTCTGCTTTCTACCTGCATAAAACAACAATTTTAATAATCCAATCAAAAACAGGGCTATTATATGATACACCATTGATCAATACTTAAAAAAAAATTGGAAGTATATGCTCACTGTGCCAGACTACTGTCATCAGAAAAATCTATCCACACTGTAAACAGGCTACACACAATGTCATTCCATACAATTTTAGCACGTATCCTGAATTCACAATCAAAAGAGCATTTTGAGAACACAGCAACAGGGTAATCAGAAACCGTTAGTAAATAAGTATACTGCAGCTGCGTACCCAGATAGTTAAACGAGACAGCTATTCCAAGCATGCCACAGCTTTCGCTGGCAAGTTTCTAACGTGGATAGCTCAACAATAGAGATGAAAAACAGCAGGTCCTTATGACATCACATGTGCACAGCTGATTCTCCCTATACATTATGTGAAAGGCAGAAGACAGAAACAAACACACACAGCTAGCAAGAGAAACATCACATTCCTGGATGTGTTAGGTGGGGCTAGAAAGTAACTAAGGATAAAGACAATGAGAATGATTTTCTTTGTTATTAAATGTAAGTATGTGGTGCCACCAACCTTCCTATAAGCTCCTTCCGTTGCCTTTCCAGGCCTCCTCCTCCTCCTCCCCTCCAATAACATTTACAGTAACAAACACACATCCAGGCTGTGTTTGTCAGAAGAGGGTAGTGGAGATCTGCAGCACTGCAGCACTCAAGATACAAACACAGAAATAAATAGAAAGCAGAACAGGCAGGAGACATTCCTAGTTAGGGCTCATATTTTTTTTTTATTTTAGCTTTTAACCTTGACACTGGCAATTACTATGCAACCGTTAGATCTTTATCAATGCAAAGAGTGGCAAACTACTGCAGTGTACAATGGCTGTCAGAGATCCTGCTACATCAGTGACACCTCAAACAGCCACATCAACAATAACCAAACTGCCATAACAACACACACTGGTAACACAAGGCTGTACAGCAATCTGGTGCATTTCAGTGCCTTCTGGTTCCATGTAACTGACATGACTTTCACAAGGCCTTCTGATGCCAAGAGTAGCACAGACATACATACGAAGTAATTTCATATATCTGATAACAGAAGTGTATAAATATGGGAGCCTTTGTAGAATATAAACATTGCCTAACACTGCAACTCACACATATCTTAAGTCATAACCCTGTGTGCAGGCATGTCCTGGTTCTTGAACCACTAACACACATTTTAACACAAATTGCTAGGACCACCAACACAAGATACTGACTCCAGAATAAATGATTAACCAAGAGACAAGTATTCCTGCTCTAATACCAGGTACTCATGGCAGAAAGCAAAGCATGAACTAACAAACAGAACACTTCATCACAATCACTATTTACAACTTTACTCATGTAAACAGCTGCTGATTGTTTCTGCTGATTGCTTCTGCTGAAGGGGTGGGGAGGCCTTAAAGCACCTCCTACTGGGAGTTTCGCATTTGAAGGGAAGATTGACTCAGAGGCAAAAGGGGCAAATACCCTTTAGACACACTCAAAAAATACTGATGCATGATGTCTGGCTGCGATCTTGCACAGACATTAAAAACAGATGCCTGATCCAATTGCATATGGGTCAGATAGGGTGAAAATGTACCATTCCCACAGGCCTTACCAGTTCAGGACAGCTGACTCAACATGTATAAAATATGCCTAGCAGTGTTAGATTCCTTCCGATGATCACTACTGTATCCCCTCTTTACCCCAGTCTCTCACTTCTTTCCCCAACTCTTTAAGAAAGTTGTGTATTGTCTGAAAAGCTAAACTTTTATGTCTCTAATTATTTCTCTGTAAAGTTGAAGAGTATAGTTAGCACTTATGTCCAATGAGCGTACCCCACTTTCCTGTTCACGAATAGAGCTGGAAGCGATTATGGCTGAGAGGTCAGCCAGCGTGAAAATACATAGGAAACAGTTTTCCAATCACAGCAATCTAATTAGCCAAGTATTGAGGGTATATTATTACTACAACGTCTCTGAAACCTAGCAGTATGATGGTGCTGTCCACCCAAAACCATTAGTGGAATTTCCCCATGGACTTTCATGCTGGCTCACCTCAACCATACTAGCGCCGAGAGCTGTACTATACAAATGCTTTTAAATATTCTTGTTAAAAGTGAGCTTATCTTGCAAGATTTTAAGCCTGCCATGAGCCCAATCCAAACAAAGGCAATTTTAATTACTAGCAGCGTTCAATTAACTCAAATTTCTCCAATTTTCAATCTATCATCTCTTACATAGATGGCTGAACTGCTCGTTTGTCGAGCAGTTCTGCACCCCGTCTGCCACCCACGAGTGCCATTCGGGCGCAATGGCAGCATTTGTAACTCCCCGCTTCACAAGCGCTGATGCACGCAGAGTTAACTGGTGGCAAAAAAAGTCTCATGTCGCGTCTGAGCATAGCAACCAGAAGGAAGCAGCTGACAGGCGGTGAATTCGCCGTCTGACAGCTGCTCATGGAAAACAGGCCTAAGTGAACTGGGTTTAGAGGAGGATGAATCAGAAATTTGCACAGGGCTAATCAAAAACAGGAACAAATGATTAAGTAACTGACAGCTTGATTAATTTACTGAGCTGTCAGTTCATTAACAATTATCTTTTGAATCTGATTAGTCACATGCAAATTCCCAGTTCAGCCCAAGGTATTTTCCTAAACTGTAAAACCAAAGAAATAAACAAAAACAAAAAAAGCTGGTAGGCCACACTTCTATAAACTACAATGACAGGAGGCCAACCAGTCGTGAATATTGCTGGCCACTGGGACATGTGTGAGAAGTGATGGGTCTACTTTAGGGTGTGATGAGCACAGTCACTACAGGAGTGCCTGGTCACTGGCCACTTCCCTCATGTCCCCCTGGCCCACAGAGCTGTCCCCACAGCAGCTCACATCTTACAGGAAGATGTCACATCCAGGACTGTCCTGCTGGAGGATAAACCTGCTGAGGCCACACAGCACACTGACTCCACACTACTGTCACTGGAGCCAGGAAGATGGTAGAGGCCACACAGCCCCCGGGCCCACAGGCTGCCAAGGCAGGGCGGGTGACAGCCAGGACAGAGAGGCCCCCTCCTCATGGTTCCCCCGCACCCAGCAGCAACAGCAGGGAAGGGCCAGGCCTGCTCTTTGCCTCCTCCTCAGAAGGCCCGGGTGCAGCCAGCTGTGTGTGCCCGCCCGGTCCCGCACCCTCCCGCCACAAGCACATGCCCGGTTACCTTCCTGACGCTCCGGACAGCCTCGGACAGATTCCCACACCGAGCTGGGGAGGGGCGGCAAGAGGGCGCTGCGAGCACCGGAAACAAAGGCCGGCCCGGGGAAAGGTGGGCGGGGAGACGGGTAGGAGGGGCTGCTGCAGAGGTGACCGCCGGCCTCTCCTCCTCCCGGGGTGGAAGCGGGGCGGGCGCTGGACGCCCAAGATGGCGCCGCACTGAGACGTGGGATAAACGGTGCACAGTAGTCAGCCTCGCCCCGTCCCCTCTTACCCCGGCCTCAGCGGAGGTCCCTGCCTGGATCCAGCGCACGGGCGCCGCCCGCTATAGCTGCAAATAACATTGCGCTCTCTACCAGGCGGCGCCCAGATTACCTGCCTCGGTCAGCGCTCACCTGCTCCCTGTCACCCCAGCTGTCTCACCAGTCAGCCGCAACTTTATCCCTAATGTAAAGCCGTGGTGCCCACTGATGATGCAGTCTTACCAGTGGCGTCACTAAGGAACTTGGGGCCCCGATGCCAGTTTTACATGGGGCCCCAAGATCTATTGATATGGAGGCCTAAAGTTTGCTAAGGACAGCTGCAGCGTCAGAGAGGTGTCTTTAGAGCATACATGTCAAACTCTGGCCAGCAGGCCAAGTATGGCCTTCAGAGCCAACCCTCTGGGGGATAATACTGAGCTGAGCTCGGGGTAAGCCGCCACAGAGGATTTCTCAGGCCCTGGTGGGCCGATTTGCATAATTTTTTTTTTGTTGCACGCAGCTAGCACTTTGCTAGCTGCGTGTATATACCGATTGCCGCCGCTTCACGCTGATTCGCCGCTACCCGCCGTGCCGCGCCGCTACCCCCCCCCCCCCCCAAGACCCCGTGCGCAGCCTGGCCAATCAGTGCCAGGCAGCGCTGAGGGGTGGATCGGGACTCCCTCTGACGTCGATGACCTCATCCCGATCGTCGCCATGGCGACGGGGGAAGCCAAACAGGAAATCCCGTTCTGAACGGGATTTCCTGTTTGCTTTGATTGCCGGAGGCGATCGGAGGGGGTGGGGGGTTGCCGCTGCACAGCGGCTATCATGTAGCGAGCCCTGGGCTCGCTACATGATTTAAAACATTTTCAAAAATAGTGCTGCGCCACCTCCTGGGCGATATAATTGTATCCCCCAGGAGGTTAAAGAAAACCTGTAACGTCAAAAAGTCCACTGGGGGTACTCACCTCGGGAGGGGGAAGCCTCAGGGTCCCAATGAGGCTTCCCATGCCGTCCTCCGTCCCTTGGGGGTCTCGCTGCAGCCCTCTGAATAGCGGGGATGTAAATATTTACCTTCCCGGGTCCTGCGCAGGCGCTCTGTCGGCTCAGAAGTAGGCGGAAATACCAGAACGCCGTCGGGTCTGCTCTACCCGGCGCCTGTGCATTAGAGCGGACCCGACTGAGATCGGGTATTTCCGCCTACTTCGGAGCTGAAAGCCGCAACAGCGCCCCCGCTGGAGCTTGCAAAGGTAAATATTGAACAGGCTGTCGGGCGGCTGTTCGGAGGGCTGCAGCAAGACCCCCGTGGGACAGAGGACAGTGTGGGAAGCCTCATTAGGATCCTGAGGCTTCCCCCTCCCGAGATGAGCACACCCCCCCCCCCCCCCCAGGGGAACTTTTTGATCTTACAGAGTATCTTTAAATTTGGCCCTCAAGTGGTTTCCCTATTTTGTATTATGTTTGGCCCTCTCTAGACCACCAGGGAAGCTATATTGGAGGTGAAACCCTAGATCACCAGGGAAGCAATATGGGGAGGTTGGGAGAAACAAACATTAGGGAACTGTATAAGGGAGGGTGGGGTTATCTAGACACCAGGGAACTGTATAAGGATGGAGGACCACTAGGCACCATGGAACTGTATAGGGGTCGGAGGATGGCCATTAGAAACCAGGGAACTTTATAAGAGAGGAAGGTGGTCAGTAGACATTGAGTTTGGCCCGCGACTAGGTTCTAGCGTACAATTTCAGCCTACTTTGCATTTGAGTTTGACACCCCTGATTTAGAGTAAGGAAACCATTTAAAGGCAGGGCTGTGGTGTCGGTACAAAAATCTACCGACTCCGACTCCTCAGGTTAGGATTCCACCAACTCCTCTAATTTGCATATTACAATTTTGTTGATTGAAAGTATGAAACATGAAATGCATCTCTTAACTGCCAAAGAGTACGGTACTTGTAGAAGGTACAGACAGGAACAAAGAACATCTATCAGGCCCTAGGCAATGTAACTGTGGGTACATGTAAGAGTGATGTGCAAGTACTCTGCAGGGGAATAAGGAGATTCTTCCTCTATTACACATTCTTCATGCACAACCTGAACATGGATCACGCCCTAGGCAATGTGACTGTGGGTACATGTAAGAGTGATGTGCAGGTACTCTGCAGGAGAATGAGGCGATTCTTCCTCTATTACACATTCTATTACACGTACAATCTGAACCAGGTTTATGGGTAATAGACAACACCTTTGTGTTCAATGTGCACAACATTCTCAGTGGATTCCCTGCAGCTCTGTGGGGAGTGCATATCCCTCTTTGAAAACCTTGTCCGTCTTTCTTCCTCATTTGTCCCTCTTTCAGGACGCATGATTGGGATCGGATCACAGAAAAATCACAGTAAAGGAAGTAGAAAAGCAGTTGCATCACAGCACAAGCGTAATTGCGTTTTTGAGTGGTAAAGGGCCCTTACTGATCTGGTGCTATGGAATGGTAAAGGCTAGTACACACGTCCAAACAATCTGCCCATAGTATCATCTAAACTTGGTTTGTTGGAAGATTTTTAGGTGTGTGTATGGCTGGCAAACAACAAGACCACCAAATGAGAACAGGTGGGGTGGTTTGCAAGATCCAATTGGTGGATCTATCTGCCCAACTATCATGCAGGTAGGTCATGTGTGTACAAGTCTTTTGAACAACTCTGTTTTTGAATGCAGACCTGTTTGTTGTTTAGCTTGCGAGTATAGTATTTACGTGAAATTGGTTGGCATGTGTGCGTACTTGTGCAGCAGTTGTTCATGTTGTGCATCATGTTGGATGTGTGTATGAGCCTCTAGCACAGTCTTTATCAACCAGGGTTCCCTGAGTAGTCTGCAATAGTTCATTGGCATTTCCCCCCATCATGGGGGAAGTATAATAGAGCACTTTATAATAGGGGGTACTATAAAAATAAGCTATAAATTGGGGGTTAGAATAATAAGCATATTAATAAAAAGCAACTGGGATAAGGAGACAGTATAATGAGCGGCAGTGTAATAGGCGGTAGTGAAATAAAGAGCATCACCAACTTTTAAAGACCATGCCTCCTGCAAAATAAATGCAGGGGTTCCTCGAGATCAAAAAATTGTTTGCCCGGGTTCCTTGAGATCCATATGTTATTTGCAGGGTGTCTCCAGGGTAAAAAGGTTGAGAAAGGCTGCTGACCATGCACCAGGAAATGTGCCTTGAACGAACTAGTTTTTATCTAATTTCTGGCAACAGTATTTCAAAATTCCAACACAAATTCTATATGTAATCACAATTGGAAATGGTCAATTCTGTAATTCTGGTCTATTCATGTCTCTTACTGTATAAACAACAATAAATAAATGAGTAATTCATTACCTTTCTCATAAATAATTATTGCTAAAATTATTGCTATTAAGTGCCAACATATTCTGTGGTGCTGTACAGAGTAAGATACACACAGTTACATAAAAATACAATGGTACACAAAATACAGACATTGGTACATAACACAGAGTTGGTAGACACCATAGTAATTACAGTGACAAATTTAACATGAAGCGTACAGCAATTTCCAAGGCAAAAAGGGAGAGAACCCTGCCCATGCAAGCTTACAGTCTAATGATGGAATACACAATGCGTTTTTGCGGTTGATTTGAGGTTCAATCATGTTTCGATTTGTTTTTCTGCTCAATTTCCCGCTCGATCGTCTTATCTTTTCAATTTCCATTCACTTCTATCAGAAATTGAGTGGTAAAACGATCGAAAGTGAAATCGGACATGTCGGAAATTATATATTGAACCATCTATCTGCCTCAAAAACGCATGGTGTATTCCCAGCATAAAGGCCACATATCTACAGGCTGTGGCTTTGTTCTCAAAATACAAAAGACATAATAATTACACTATACCAACCAGGGCTGTGGAGTCGAGGAGTTGGAGCAATTTTGGGTACCTGGAGTTGGAGTCGGATGATTTTTGTACCAAATCCACAGCCCTGGTGCCAACTATCTACAATAACCACTATAACCCCTCCAGCTATAGCATAGGCTGTTTTATGTCCTCCACCACTCAACCAACATTAACTTCCCTATATCATCCACGAACTCAATTCACCGTCATTGAAATATCAATTCTCAATAAGGCTGGCTGCTGCAGTGGTCATAGCTGTTGATGTGCCTATGAAGTTGTGTGTCCCTTCAATGTGGATCCTGGCTGATACGGGGTGAGGTGGTGTGAGAGCTGCATTTGGCAGCATCGGACCTTATTCCATGTTATACCTGCACATCAATACTGTATTGCTGCAGATAAGCATAATTTGAACGTTATGCATCGTATGGCTTTGCATACATGTGTAGACAATCAACCAACATAGCATTTTTTTAAGAAACTGCACAATGTCATCCTTTTTTTTTTTTTTTTACCTTTTGTTACGCTGTTTATTGAAGTGAGATGGTAGACATTGCTATTTATAGCATGTTGCTCCATGAGTGGAGATGCATACAGTACATTTCTTAAATAGAGTCTGAAGCCAGAATAAATCTTGCTTCAGACCTCATAGTTAGCAGGGGCATGTGTGCCCCTGCTAAAACGCCGCTATCCCGCAGCTTAACGGGGGTCCCTTCACCCCCAAATCCCCTCCGGACAGCCGGGGAGCGCTTCCGCATTGGGGCAGGGCTAACCGCGCAGCCCTGCCCCACGCACGTCTGTCAGCGCATATCTCCGCCTCTCCCCCGCCCCTCTTAGTCTTCCTTCACTGAGAGGCGGCGATGCGCCGCTGATAGACGCGACTGGAGGCAGGGCTGCAGCCGTTAGCCCTGCCTCCAGGAAGAAATAAATCACGACTAAATCTACGACCAAGTTTTGCGGGGGTGGGTTTGGGGGTGAAGGGACCCCCGTTTAGCCGCGCGATAGCGGCGTTTTAGCAGGGGCACACATGCCCCTGCTAACTATGAGCTCTGAAGCGAGATTTATTCTCGCATCAGAGTCTCTTTAAATCGTGGGTATAGTATAAGGCAGGCAGTGACTATACATTTTTATGTAGATCAGTCCTAGACTGACAGCCAGCTACAGTATGTGGTGATTCATAGCAACCATTCTCCATTCTTCAGACTCATCACAGATTAACAGGCAAAATATGTACAGCACATCTCATGAGTTTCAAGAATATTAAAGTACACCTGTCACTAAGGAAATATGAAGGGTGTCATTACTAACCTCTTCCTAAAAAAACTGCTATTTTTTACATGTAGCAGTGGTCATCTGAGTAGAGCTAAACAAAGAATTCCCCATAGTAGAAACTAAGATGGTAGGTTCCGCTTTACCCCAAAGCCAGGCTCAGTGGTGCAGGATAAGGTAACCCAAATACCATAATTGGATATACAGATACAGGGAATCCACAGCACACTAAAAGGCACTGCAGAAGAAAAAACAGGAACAGATTGCTGTGGATTCTCAGTTTCTAAAAGAATCACCACGTATGTAAATATAAAAATGTGCAGGGGTCAATGTGAATCCAAAATATTGAATCAGCTAAAGGGCAGTTTTGTAAGTTTATCAAATGGTGGTTAATTGCTGTACAGTTCCTGATTATGATTTGCATCCAATGAATACAAATATATATATAAATGCAAAGTGATTTTATTGTCCAGAAACCAAGAGAAAAATGCATTCACTTTTTTTCTTCAATGCAAGATATATGTAAAAAGACACAATCTGTATATATCTGTATATAGTGATCACACTAGAGGCGACAACGTTAACTTGTTTTGGATCATAGTGACCCTTCTTCTGGCCTTTACACTCACCTAAAGGATTATTAGGAAGACCATACTAATACGGTGTTTGACCCCCTTTTGCCTTCAGAACTGCCTTCATTCTATGTGGCATTGATTTAACAAGGTGCTGAAAGCATTCTTTAGAAATGTTGGCCCATATTGATTGGATAGCATCTTGCAGATGATGGAGATTTGTGGGATGCACATCCAGGGCACCAAGCTCCTGTTCCATCACATCCCAAAGATGCTCTATTGGGTTGAAATCTGGTGAGTGTGGGGGCCATCTTAGTACAGTGAACTCATTGTCATGTTCAAGAAACCAATTTGAAATAATTTGAGCTTTGTGACATGGTGCATTATCCTGCTGGAAGTAGCTATCAGAGGATGGGTACATCGTGGTCATGAAGGGATGGACATGGTCAGAAACAATGCTCAGATAGCCCGTGGCATTTATCCGATGCCCATTTGGCACTAAGGGGCCTAAAATGTGCCAAGAAAACATCCCCCAGTGCCACACCATTACACCACCACCACCAGCCTGCACAGTAGTAACAAGGCTTGATGGATCCATGTTCTCATTATGTTTAAATTCAAACTCTATCGAGACTCATCAGACCAGCCAACATTTTTCCAGTCTTCAACTGTTTAATTTTGGTGAGCTTGTGCAAATTGTAGCCTCTTTTTCCTATTTGTAGTGGAGATGAGTGGTACCCGGTGGGGTCTTCTGCTGTTGTAGCCCATCCTCCTTAAGGTTGTGCGTGTTGTGGCTTCACAAATGCTTTGCTGCATACCTCGGTTGTAACAAGTGGTTATTTCAGTCAACCTTCCTCTTCTATCAGCTTGAATCAGTCAGCCTATTCTCCTCTGACCTCTAGCATCAAGGCATTTTCGCCCACAGGACTGCCGCATACTGGATGTTTTTCCCTTTTCACACCATTCTTTGTAAACCCTACAAATGGTTGTGTGTGAAAATCCAAGTAACCGAGCAGGTTGTAAAATACTCAGACCGGCCAATCTGGCACCAACAACTATGCCATGCTCACAATTGCTTAAATCACCTTTCTTTGCCATTCTGACATTGTTTGGAGTTCAGGAGATTGTCTTGACCAGGACCACACCCCTAAATGCATTGAAGCAACTGCCATTTGATTGGTTGATTAGATAACTGCATTAATGAGAAATTGAACAGGTGTTCCTAATAATCCTTTAGGTGAGTGTATATATATATAGTGTACATCTGAACAGCAAAAGCTGATATCATACAGTACAATCCATGTGGACAATGATGAAGCCAGGAAACGCCACCTGGTCCCTGGTTGTCCTGCTTCAGACATCTTGAGGGTGGAGTTTCCTGACTTCATCTCTTCTCTAAAAGATACGCAGCAGCATAATAACCTTTAAAGAAAAAAAATCTTTGTTACAGCTGATACAAATCCTAAAATAAATCTGCACTGTTTCTACTTCCTGCTTTTATGAAAGAAGACATATTGTTAACAGCCTGTGCTTTCAAATGAGCTTATCTGCCATCTCTGCCATGGCAGTCAGGTGACAAAGGGGAGAGATCAAATTACAACATCACTTAGCCAAGTTGATCCGCCTAGCGGAACGCTTGTGTGGTTTTGATCGGGGGCTACTGTACACATGCCTGATTATCGGCTGAGGCAGTCATTATCGGCCACCTAAGCCGACTTTAATCAAATGTGTGTATACTTAGCTTAGGTGAGCCTCCAAATGGGGAGGTCATGTTATAGTTATAATACTCTCAAAATGGAATACACTGGAGAACAAAAGTAAACCTGGAACCTGAAGTCTGCTGTTAGGTAGCAGGGGCGCTTTGTTGGTTAGTGTATACATGACATCTGAACGACTTGTTTGCACTACAAGTCATTCAAACCACAAGTCAGACAACAAGTTGTTTGAAAAAGTTGGACGTGTGTACGCACCTTATGAATAACAGAAAGGAAGAAAGATCCGCTGCACTGGCATGCTAAAAGTCCGATTATTATTGGAATATGAGTGAACTGGACAGGCATATAGCTCACGCGTATTGGAGCCTCACAATCGCTCCTTAGTTACCTTTGTAACCACTTACAGTCTTGAATATGATAAAGTAACCACTGTTCAGAAGTGTCTGCCGATTTTACATAAGGATCAAAAACTTGGCAAGATTCTGAAGAACAGTTATTTCTTTTCTTCATGTAGGAGTGAGACTCTTGGTTTGATTTTATCTCCCAGTCTATATAATTCAGGTTCATCCCCACACAACAAAACATGGTTGTCCACAACCGGTACGTATAGATGTGGTTACGCCACTTGAGGGTACTGTTCTTATTTACAACCAGGTCGGGAGGTCTTCTCATGTTCGAAACGTCAGACATTTCCCATTTCGGGCTTTATTAATTGTGCAACCACCAATGTAATATATACAAATTTTTTTGCCAGAAATGTTCAATACAGTATGTTGGTTGCACAACCCGCCCGTTAAGGGAAAGGATTTCTGAACACTACGGGGGGCCTCCAAAGAAAATTTTGGAGGTTCAAGGGTTTCTCAACATTTTGCTAAACACCACAATAAGGATCTGTCCTCATTTAAATTTCAAGGAATAGAGAGGGTTAAGCGGATTGTAAAAAAAGGGGGGGGGGGGGGGACGATGACAGTGAGAGAAACATCCTAAAACGAGAAACATTTTGGATTTGGAGGTCTAAATTCTTTTTTTATGATCTCTAATCCATTGTTATTTATCTTTAGGTTCTTCTGCCTTTTTGTGATTGTGTTTTTTATTCCCCCTCCTTTTCTTCTTCTTTTTATTGATTATGTGCACTTTGACATCTTTGTCCTCATGAGATGTTGGGAGGATTTATTTACTTGTTCTTAATTGAGCACTTTTTGCACATTTAGATGCACCTATTGCTATATGTGTAATATACCTTTAAGGAAATGTTTTTGTACCTGTATTTGTATACCGTGTTTGTGAAGCTATGTATGTGTAAATTGTGATCATGTGAGATCCTTTTTTAGATATGACTAAGGAGCGATTGTGAGGCTCCGATACGCGTGAGCTATATGCCTGTCCAGTTCACTCATATTCCAATAAAATTCGGACTTTTAGCATGCCAGTGCAGCGGATCTTTCTTCCTTTCTGTGGTTCCTGTGGGACTTGGCTGCCCGTGGTCCTGCTCCTGGTTGCTGTGGTGGGGTGGTGAGCGGTGTTCAACTTTTCCTACACCTTATGAATAGCCCAACTCCCTGCCCTGCACAGTTTGCAACTACTTAGTGTGGCATAGCTAACTTCTCTGGCAGCAGCCGTAGGGAATGAAGAGGTTTGCCTAGTGTCCATAAGTTTTTGGCTTCATGACTGAGTGATGGGCTCTTTGGAACAAGGCAGATCTTTCTAGCCGGCAAGGGTGCCAGAGGCAGCTATGTAGTACACTTGCCACTTGCAAGCTCTGCAGAGCAAGTGAGCTGGAGGATTCAGTAAGCCTGTCAACCAAGAAACCAGAGGACAGGAGCGTAACAATAGACCCTGCAAGGAATGCAGTCGCAGGGGGCCCAGAAGCCGCAGGGGGCCCTGTGGGGGGGGGGGGAGAAGCTTATTTTAACCTGTCCTGAGAGACTGACAGCTAAGGGCACAGAATGAAAAAACTTTCTGCTCTCTGCACAATTGTTGTAATGACTGCATCTGCTCAACCACTGATAAGGAATCATTCAAAGTTTTGTAGGCAGTCCCTATTCAGTGTGCAGCAGTTTCTTATGTACAGCACCCAGCCTCTCCACCCCTTCCCAAGTGCTCTGTACTGTAGTGATGCTAAAGAAGTCTGCAGAGCCAGTTCTGCTCCATCAGAGATGGACAGAGTGAGTGTAATAAGAAGCTGAGGCTGGGAGCACGCTCGTCTGTCGGTTTTCTGTATGCGTTTCCTGCAAACCATGTGTGTCTTTATGTGTGAAAACATGCATGTTTTATCACAGAAGCTAATGTAATTGATAAAGACTTTTATCTGCATGGGGAAAACACATTCATGTGTGCACTAGCCACTTGAATAACATTGGTTCTCAGTTTACCTGTGTGGGGGGGGGGGGGGGGCTTCCACAGTTTCACAAGGAAGGGGGGCAGTGATTTCTAGTTACGCCCCAGCCAGAGGGGATTAGTATGATAAACCTGAAGCTATGAACACAAACTACTGTATTTCTACTGAACTGACCATCTTGGGAGCTCTAAAGCACTGGCCACTGTGCTGCCCTGGATTATCTACACCTAATACGATTGTGATCCTTTCAGACAAAAATGTAGCATCATGAGTTTAAAAGATCCATGATATTGGAGGCCTCCCTTCCAGTGATCTGCTGAGGGTTCCATACTTTCCCTTTTGTTGTTCACAATATACATCCTGCCACTTTGAAAAAGCATCCAGAAACACAGTGTGACCACTGATATGCTGAGGACTCCCAGCTATATTGATCATTCAAACCTGACGTGAAGGACCCCCTTCCAAAAATACAGGTTTAGCTGAGCTTCAGGAGTGAATGAATATCAGGTGGCTTAAACTGAATGCTAACAACTGAGGTTCTTGTCAATGGAGGTCGGCACTTAGCTGCAGAACAGCTCCAGTCTCAGTCAGACCACTGAGGGTAGGTAACTCAGACCTTAACCACTTGCCGACCGCCCACTGCACATTGGCGGCAGCAAAGTGGCAGCCCCAGGACCACGTAACGCAGATTGGCGTCGGGTCCTGGGACACTGTGTTGCCGGGGATCGCGCGCTGGGATGCGCGCGCATCCGCCGGCAATAGGCTCTGCCCACCCACGACGACAACCCGCCGGCCGTTCTGAAGCGCCGGCGGGTTGTTAACCCCATGATCGCCGCCATACAAGAGTATAATACGCTTTGTAATGTATACAAAGTGTATTATACAGGCTGCCTCCAGCCCTGGTGGTCCCAGTGTCCCGAGGGACCACCAGGGCAGGCTGCAGCCACCCTAGTCTGCACCCAAACACACTGATCTTCCCCCCCTGCCCCCTGATCACCCACAGCACCCCTCAGACTCCCCCCTGCCCACCCCCCAGACCACTGTTTGCACCCAATCACCCCCCTAATCACCCATCAATCACTCCCTGTCACTATCTGTCAACGCTATTAATCTGATCACCCACCCACACCATCAGATCGCCTGCAGACCCGACGTCAGATCACCTCCCAAGTGCACTGTTTACATCTGTTCTCTCCTCTAAACACCCACTAATTACCCATCAATCACCCCCTATCACCACCTGTCACTGTTACCGATCATATTAGACCCTAATCTGCCCCTTGCGGGCACCCAATCACCCGCCCGCACGCTCAGATTGCCCTCAGACCCCCCCCCCCCCCCTTATCAATTCGCCAGTGCATTATTTACATCAGTTCTTCCCTGTAATAACCCACTGATCACCTGTCAATCGCCTATCAATCACCCATCAATCACCTTCTGTCACTGCCACCCAAGAAATCATCCGCTGTCACTGCCACCCATCAATCAGCCCGTAACCTGCCCCTTGCGGGCAATCTGATCACCCACCCACACCATCAGATTGCCTGCAGACCCGACGTCAGATCACCTCCCAAGTGCATTGTTTACATCTGTTCTCTCCTCTAAACACCCACTAATTACCCATCAATCACCCCCTGTCACCACCTGTCACTGCTACCCATCAGATTAGACCCCTATCTGCCCCTAGGGCACCCAATCACCCGCCCACACCCTCAGAACGCCCTCAGACCCCAGCCCTGATCACCTCACCAGTGCATTGCTTGCATCTATTCCCCCCACTAATTACACCTTGAGAAACCCATCATTCACCTCCTGTCGCACCCTATCACCCGCTAGCACACCTACCCATCAGATCAGGCCCTAATTTGCCCCATGTGGGCTCCTGATCACTCGGCCAAACCCTCAGATCCCCCTCAGACCCCCTTCCGATCACCTCCCCAGTGCATTGATTGCATCTATTTTCCCTTCTAACCACCCCCTGAGATACCCATCAATCACCTCCTGTCACCCCCCCTAGCACTCCTATCCATCAGATCAGGCCCAATACAACCTGTCATGTAAGAGGCCACCCTGCTTATGACCGGTTCCACAAAATTCACCCCCTCATAGACCACCTGTCATCAAAATTTGCAGATGCTTATACCCCTGAACAGTCATTTTGAGACATTTGGTTTCCAGACTACTCACGGTTTTGGACCCGTAAAAAACCAGGGCAGTATAGGAACTCCACAAGTGACCCCTTTTTAGAAAAAAGACATCCCAAGGTATTCTGTTAGGTGTATGAAGAGTTCATAGAAGATTTCAAAAGTCCAATGAGCACCTTTAGGCTTTACAGGGGTGCTTACAATTAGGCACCCCCAAAATGCCAGGACAGTAAACACACCCCACAAATGACCCCATTTTGGAAAGTAGACACTTCAAGGTATTCAGAGAGGAGCACAGTGAGTCCGTGGCAGATTTCATTTTGTTTTGTCGCAAGTTAGAAGAAATGGAAACTTTTTTTTTTGTCACAAAGTGTCATTTTCCGCTAACTTGTGACAAAAAATAAAATCTATGAACTCACCATGCCTCTCAGTGAATACTTTGGGATGTCTTCTTTCCAAAATGGAGTCATTTGGAAGGCATTTATACTATCCTGGAATTTTAGCACCTCATGAAACCTGACAGGTGGTCAGAAAAGTCAGAGATGCTTCAAAATGGGAAAATTCACTTTTGGCACCATAGTTTGTAAACGCTATAACTTTTACCCAAACCAATAAATATACACTGAATGGATTTTTTTTCCTATCAAAGACATGTAGCAGAATACATTTGGACAAAAATGTATACAGAAATTTTACTTTATTTGAAAAATGTCAGCACAGAAAGTAAAAAAAAAATCATTTTTTTGACAAAATTCATGTCTTTTTTGATGAATATAATAAAAACTAAAACTCACAGCAGCAATCAAATAGCACCAAAATAAAGCTGTATTTGTGACAAGAAAAAGGAGGTAAAATTCATTTAGGTGGTAGGTTGTATGACCGAGCAATAAATCGTGAAAGCTGCAGTGGTCTGAATGGAGAAAAGGGCTCTGGTCCTTAAGGGGCGAAAAGACTGTGGTCCTCAAGTGGTTATTATTTAGATATTTCTCCCACCCAGCATGGGTATATGTAAAAATACACCACAAAACACATTATACTACTTCTTCTGAGCACGGCAGTACCACATGTGTGGCACTTTTTTGCAGCCTAACTGCGCTAAGGGGTCATTTTGAGACATTTGGGTTCAGGACTACTCCTCACGGTTTAGGGCCCCTAAAATGCCAGGGCAGTATAGGAACCCCACAAGTGACCCCATTTTAGAAAGAAGACACCCCAAGGTATTCTCTTAGGTGTATGACGAGTTCATAGAAGATTTTATTTTTTGTCACAAGTTAGCGGAAATTGATTTGTATTGTTTTTTTTTCACAAAGTGTCAATTTCCGCTAACTTGTGACAAAAAAAAAATCTTCTATGAACTCACCATACTCCTAACAGAATACCTTGGGGTGTCTTCTTTCTAAAATGGGGTCACTTGTGGGGTTCCTATACTGCCCTGACATTTTAGGGGCCCTAAACCGTGAGGAGTAGTCTAGAATCCAAATGCCTCAAAATGACCTGTGAATAGGACGTTAGGCCCCTTAGCGCACCTAGGTTGCAAAAAAGTGTCACACATGGGGTATCGCCGTACTCAGGAAAAGTAGTATAATGTGTTTTGGGGTGTATTTTTACACATACCCATGCTGAGTGGGAGAAATATCTCTGTAAATGGACAATTGTGTGTAAAAAAAATTGTCATTTACAGAGATATTTCTCTCACCCAGCATGGGTATGTGTAAAAATACACCACAAAACACATTATACTACTTCTCCTGAGTACAGCGGTACCACATGTGTGGCACTTTTTTGCACCCTAAGTGCGCTAAGGGGCCCACAAGTTAGCGGAAAATGACACTTTGTGAAAAAAAACTATTAAAATCAATTTCCGCTTACTTGTGACAAAAAATAAAATCTGCTATGAACTCACCATACTCCTAACGGAATGTCTTCTTTCTAAAATGGGGTCATTTGTGGGGTTCCTATACTGCCCTGGCATTTTAGGGGCCCTAAATCCTGAGGAGTAGTCTTGAAACCAAATGTCGCAAAATGACCTGTGAAATCCTAAAGGTACTCATTGGACTTTGGGCCCCTTAGCGCAGTTAGGGTGCAAAAAAGTGCCACACGTGGTATCGCCGTACTCAGGAGAAGTAGTATAATGTGTTTTGGGGTGTATTTTTACACATACCCATGCTGAGTGGGAGAAATATCTCTGTAAATGGACAATTGTGTGTAAAAAAAATCAAAAAATTGTCATTTACAGAGATATTTCTCCCACCCAGCATGGGTATGTGTAAAAATACACCCCAAAACACATTATACTACTTCTTCTGAGTACGGCAATACCACATGTGTGGCACTTTTGTGCAGCCTAACTGCGCTAAGGGGCCCAAAGTCCAATGAGCACCTTTAGGCTTTACAGGGGTGCTTACAATTTAGCACCCCCCAAAATGCCAGGACAGTAAACACACCCCACAAATGATCCCATTTTGGAAAGTAGACACTTCAAGGTATTCAGAGAGGAGCATAGTGAGCATCATTTTTTTTGTCGCAAGTTAGAAGAAATGGAAACTTTTTTTTTTTGTCACAAAGTGTCATTTTCCGCTAACTTGTGACAAAAAAGAAAAACTTCTATGAACTCACCATGCCTCTCAGTGAATACTTTGGGATGTCTTCTTTCCAAAATGGGGTCATTTGGGGGGTATTTATAACATCCTGGAATTTTAACCCCTCATGAAACATGTCAGGTGGTCAGAAAAGTCAGAGATGCTTCAAAATGGGAAATTTCACTTTTGGCACCATAGTTTGTAAACGCTATAACTTTTACCCAAACCAATAAAAATAGGCTGAATGGGGTTTTTTTTAATCAAAAACATGTTTGTCCACATTTTTCGTGCTGCATGTATACAGAAATTTTACTTTATTTGAAAAATGTCAGCACAGAAAGTTAAAAAAAATCATTTTTTTGCCCAAATTCATGTCTTTTTTGATGAATATAATAAAAAGTAAAAATCACAGCAGCAATCAAATAGCACCAAAAGAAAGCTGTATTAGTGACAAGAAAAGGAGGTAAAATTCATTTAGATGGTAGGTTGTATGACCGAGCAATAAACCGTTAAAGCTGCAGTGGTCTGAATGGAAAAAAAGGCTCTGGTCCTTAAGGGGTTTTATGACTGCAGTCCTTAAGTGGTTAATAGCTCTGAATTTATGCCCAGCTAGGGTGTACTGATCGATGGGGAATTAGACTTCAGGAATCAAATTAATTATACTTAATTGGTTGTGTAGTACGGATAAAACTAGAAAATTAGTAGCAAAGAAAATATTCTCATATTTTTATTTTCAGTTATATAGTTTTTTTTTTATAACATTGCATCATTCTCTAATATTTGCAGTTTACACACTACTCAGCATTCTAAATGATTTTACAGAGCAAGCTAGTGACCTTTTGAGCTGTCCTCTGCAAGGAAAAAAAAACAATACAGTGACTGACACTTGAGCTAATAAGCTTCAGAAGACAGAGCTCTCTGCGACTTTGAAAGTCGTGGAGCTCAGTGGCTCTTTCTTAACTCTTCCTGTACTGGAAACAATATTAAAGCTATGTTTCTGCTCCTAATGTTTTATTTCTTATCTGTACTACACATACAAATCATTATATCATATTTTTTTTTCTTCAGTGTCTCTTTAAGCACCTCATATCAACGCTGCGTAATATGTTTTATAAATACAATAAATACAAAAATATTATAAGAGCATCTTCCAACCCTAGTTTATGCCTTTCTTGAAATGCCATCTATGCAGGCCTTACAAATAAAGGCCTGCACTGCCTGCAGCTAGTGCAGATTGCTGTTGCAAGGCTGGTAACAAACCAACACTACCATTGCCACATAACACAAGTCCTTTGCTCATTCCACTGGCTACCCATAAAATGGAGAATCATTTTCACAATTGGCATACTAACACTCAGATCTCTACATCATTCTAGGCCCCAGATACCTGAAGAACAAACTGCATCACACCTCCCAAAACCACAGATCAGCAGACTCCAATAACCACCCCCCAGAGTCCAACTTAAAGCTAATGGGATCCCATATTTAAATAAAAAAAAAAGTCAGATACTCACCTAAGGAGAGGGAAGGCTCGGTCCTAATGAGCCTTCCCTCTCCTCTCCCGGTGCCCTCGGTGCTGCGCTGGCTCCCCCCTTCACATCCCCTGCCGAGGGGTCTTCGGGAGCCGAGTCCTCCCGAAGACAGGCGGCTCCATACTGCGCACGCGAGAGTGCGTCATAGTGGGCGCTCACGCGTGCGCAGTGTAGAGCGGCCCGTCTTCGGGAGCACACTAAGGCTCCCGAAGTATTTCCGAAGCCTCCCTTCGGCCGGGAAACAGCGGTATTTCACTGAAACGGTCAAATACCGCTACGGAGGAGCCAGCGCAACAGCGGGGACTGGGAGAGGAGAGGGGATGCTCTATGGGACCCAGTGCCTCCCTCTCCTTAGGTGAGTATCTGACTTTTTTATTTAAAAATGGATTCCCATTCACTTTAAAGCCTTTGGAGCCAGAACCTTCTGTAATGCTTCCCCTATCCTTTGGAACAATTTGCCACACCCAATCAAGAAACAATGAAGACAGCTCCAACCCTGGAGGCATTCATCAAAACTTAAAAGCCACCTGTTTAGTCTGACATTTATGATCACATATCTTTTTCCCTGTAACACAAATTGCAACTATGCATTTATCTACGACATGCCTATGCACTTTTGGTCCTTTGGGAGAAAAGTGCTTTACAAATGTTTTGTTATTGTTGAGTTATATCCTCAGCTGTCTGCAACTGAAGTTCCTACTGTGACCTACACCACAACATCTCCTGATTATTATCCTCCTGCCATAAGGCACCACCTGTTTGGATTTGTATTTTTGGGGGGAAAAGTGACCCAAAGCAAAGAGGAGCGGATGTTTCAGGTGACAGTTATCTCTATGTATGCAGCTTTAGCCTGTCACATTCTAGCCACATGCGTCCATACTTGCTCTATTTGTCTACTGTGTGAGTGAACGTAGATCAGTATGAATACAAGGATAAGTTCATAAAAAATAATTTGAAGAGACCAAAACATTTTCTTTTTCAATGATGAGCTTAAATATTTAATGTTTTAAAACGTTCACTAATGTTCAGAGAAGTTCATCTTTAGAAACAACATCCCATGAAAAGGTGCAATAAATTACATAGCAAGAGCAATTGTCCAGAAAGACGACAACATCGACTTGTTTCGGGTAGACCCTTCTTCAGGCCTTCACAAACAATTGTGTACATCTGCACTTTATAAACAGCACAAGATGGAGCAACATCTGGACCATATCGAAACCAGGAATTACCATCTGCACTGTATAGAGAGCAATAAATGGAAAAGCATCTGGACAACAACCAAGCCAAGAGTCACCACTTCCAGTGTAGACAAACGCCGCACACAGGCAGGATGGACCAGGGGAGAGTGAACGTAGATGGCATTCTAATGTTCACTCAGCTACAACAGATATCTAATTCAGTCAACATCTGTTTAGCTTTTCTCCTGTAAAATGGTGAAACATGAACAGCACTGTGTAACGATCGGTGTAACACAGAGAGGGTCTGATTACCGGTGATCTGCAGTATCACCGAGAATGCAGAATATACCCGATTATTGATGATCTCCAGTATCACCGATAATCAGATATATATTCTAACCTCTGGACACCTGAGGGATTAGAGTGTTTTGGTGTAACAGTAATACTTAAAGTATTGCACCTTAGGAGAAGGTACAGAAGCAGTAAGGAGTACTGCTCAGAAGTAAGTTCCTTCCGTATGCCTAGACTCTCCCGGGGGAGGAGCTAGGCTGAGGATAGGAAGGACAGAACGTGAGTGACACCAGAGAGAAGGTGTCACTAACAGGTCTGGGACCTGCCTCTAACAGTAAGGCCAGTTCTCGAGGTCGGGCAATCCAGGTCGTTAACACACAGACAGATACGGTACAGATTCAGGAGACAGATATGGAATCCAATAACAGGCAGGGTTTGGCAATGGAATATCAGAAATAGCGGGGTACAGAATCGAGAGGCAAATACAGAGTCCAGGAACGAGCAGTGTTTGGCAACAGGATATCAGAGATAGCAAGGTACAGAATCAGAGTTCAGCAGGATAGTCAGGCAGGCAGAAGGTCATAACAAATAATACAGTTCAATATTCCTAACGCTAAGGTGTGAGGTCTGTGATCGTCAACACCTTTGGAAACTATGCTAGAACACAGATACAGACAAGGCCTGAGTGTTACCACGTAGTGATCGCAACGCCAGACAACCAGAGAATGACCAGCACCCAGTATATATCCACCTGTGCTCTCCGGCACCTCCCTAAGTGCTGGACCAATGAAATTTGCTGTACTTGTCAGCTGACCGGCCTGGTCAGCTGACCCTTCTCTGATTGCCATAAAAGTTCTGCCTCTCCGCGCACACGCGCGTCATTCTGAATCTAGGTGGACTATCAGTCCCAGCCACACCAGTACTGCTTTGCAATGTCCCCGCTGACCCATGCGCTATCTGCACCGGCGGCCGCCTCCCCGCGCTGGGTCAAAGTGTCAGCAACAGGGCCATGCGTGCTAACCGCCACGTCAGACGCGGCGGTTTTTCCGCGTTCCGCCATGCTCTCCATGGAAACAGCCGCCTCACGCCGAGTAGAGGCGGCTGATTTTCCGCATTTTCTTACACACTGCCTTTATTTCCTACCAGAGATCTGATAAATGATCCATATGGACGTCCAGCCCTGTGTTCACTTGGTCCAGATGTCCCACTCTGTCTTCTGCTTTTAGAACTTTTACAACCTTCCAAGAGCTTCTATGAACCTCCCAGCCATGTCCTCTCTCACCAATGGCTTTTGCATCAATGCAGAAGTGAGGAGGTGATCACATGAGGTTAGGGGATGGCCCAGGAAGTCTGGTCTGTTGTTGGATTTTTATCTGACTTTGAAAACTGCTGGAACTGAATAATCTGAGTGGGATGCAGCTACTGTAAAGCTCAGCCTGAGTCAAATACAGTGGGATGCAAAAGATTGCGCAACCTTTTTAATCCTTATGATTTTCCTGTATAAATTATTATTATTATTATTATTTTTTATTTATATAGCGCCAACATATTCCGCAGCGCTTTACAAAGCACAATAAGACGATAGGGGAACATAGATATACTAACAAATTGTAAATCAGAGTTCCAAGCAGCACAAATATTGTGACAAAAACAGTAAACATTAGGAGGAGGACCCTGCCCTTGCTAGCTTACAATCTAGTGGGTAGTGGGGGACACATATGGCCGCATAGGGGTGCTATTTTGGCTGGGAACGCGTAGTATCAGCCGCGTTCCCCAGCCTGACGGGTCCTGATGGCGAAACCGGAAGTGGCCGCCAGCGGGACCCGGAGCATCAGAACGACTCATCGTGGGCACCGATCAGCTGCAGGGGGCTGAGGTAAGCCCCAGGTGAGTAAAACTCAATTTATTTTTGTCACCTAAGGTTCACTTTAACTCACACCACAGATTTTCAATTATATTCAGGTCTGGGGACTGAGATGGCCATTCCAGAATGTTGCACTTGTTCCTCTGCATGAATGCCTTAGTGGATTTTGAGCAGTGTTTAGGGTTGTTGTCTTGTTAAAAGATCCAGCCTTGGCACAGCTTCAGCTTTGTCACTGATTCCTGGACATTGGTCTCCAGAATCTGCAGATACTGAGTGGGATCCATGCGTCCCTCAACTTTGACAAGATTCCCAGTCCCTGCACTGGCCACACAGCCCCACAGCATGATGGAACCACCACCATATTTTACTGTAGGTAGCAGGTGTTTTTCTTGGAATGCTGTGTTCTTTTTTCCTCCATGCATAATGCCCCTTGTTATGCCCAAATAACTAAATTTTCGTTTCATCAGGCCACAGCACCTTATTCCAAAATGAAGCTGGCTTGTCCGAATGTGCTTTAGAATACCTCAAGTGCTGTGGGTGGAGAAAAGGCTTCCTCTGCATCACTCTCGCATACAGCATCTCCTTGTGTAAAGTGCGCTGAATGGTTGAACGATGCACAGTGACTCCATCTGCAGCAAGATGATGTTGTAGGTCTTTGGTGCTGGTCTGGGGGTTGACTGACTGTTGTCACCATTCGTCGCTTCTGTCTATCCGAGATCTGCCACTTCGAGCCTTAACTTGAACTTAGCCTGTGGTCTTCCATTTCCTCAATATGTTCCTAACTATGGAAACAGACAGCTGAAATCTCTGAGACAGCTTTCTGTATCCTTCCCCTAAACCAGGGGTCTCAAACTCGCGGCCCGCGGGCCATTTGCGGCCCTCGATACAATATTTTGTGGCCCTTGCCGGCAAAAGCTTCCTTATAGTTCGCTTCAGTGCTCCCAAGTAATCCGCCGCATCCCCACCGCTAAACGAGGGCTGCAGAGCCCCCAAATCGCCCGGGAGGCAATCCGCCGGCATTTCCTGGAAGGGGCAGAGCTTTCAGCTTCAGCTCTGCCCCTCCTGACGTCAATCGCCGCACGGATCGCCGCCTCTCCCCGCCCCTCTCTGTGAAGGAAGAGTGAGAGGGGCGGGCAGAGGCGGCGATGCACCGCGATTGTGAAATTACTTATGCGGCCCAGCCTCATCCTGACTTTGCCTCCTGCGGCCCCCCAGGTAAATTGAGTTTGAGACCCCTGCCCTAAACCATGATGGTGAATCTTTGTCTTCGGGTCATTTGAGAGTTGTTTTGAGACCCCCATGTTGCTACTCTTCAGAGAAAATTAAAAGAGGAGGGGAACTTACAATTGACCCCCTTAAATACTCTTTCTGATCATTGGATTCACCTGTGTATGTAGGTCAGGGGTCACTGAGCTTACCAAGCCAATTTGAGTTCCAATTATTAGTTCTAAAGGCTTTGGAATCAATAAAACGACAACAGTACCCAAATTTATGCACCTGCATAATTTTATTTAAACAATTATTGTAACAACCAACAATTTACATGGGAAAATCATGACAATTAACAAGGTTACCCAAACTTTCGCATCCCACTGTAGGTTTCTTCCAGACATGAATGAGCACATCCCAAATGGACATGCATGATTGCGGTAGTAGGTACTGGCGTGTCCAGTGGAACAAAGCTGCTTGTGCACAATTGTTTGCCTCCCTTTCCTTTCCCAGTTCATGTGTCCTTTAACATTCGCTAAAATTACTCTAACCTACTACAAGATTACATTAATGCCTGGTACACACAAAATGTATGTTCACTTGGGCTGCGTAATTGTCCTCTTACTTGTGGAAAGGGCAGTGGATGAGGAGAATGAGTCCTCCCTTTGCCTTATCTTAGAGGAATATGATAACCAGCAGGAAAAAATGTGACCTAGCAAGTATCTTTTTGCCCTGAGAAGTGTTGTGAACAGGAAGCCTGGAAAACCTGCCATTGTGTTTATTTTAACAACAATAATAAAATACTGTATCTCTTGTCTCTTGCAAGTGAAGTGGATGACTCTAGCCATAGTAAGTGACAAAGCTGCATTCTATTCAACCTTATAGCCCCAGGAATGCTGCCAGTTTTCCCTAGCAGGAACCGTGCAGTTGGCTTGATTTGCTAGTATGGCGGGAACATAATGGAACCTGGCCAAAAATGGAAGTGTGCTTAGTTTCTATTGCCTTGAGCATATTCAGGTGCAGGAGGTGGGAAGCATCTAGACCTATAAGCATATCAGACAGAAATCATTATGACATGCTGTGCGAGTCTTAAAGGGAACCCGAGGTGAGAGTGATATGGAGGCTGCCATATTTATTTCCTTTTAAACAATGCCAGTCGCCTGGCAGTCTTGTTGATATTCTGGCATACGTACTGTTTGAGTGAAAACCCTGGAACAAGGATATGGCTAATCCATTAAAACCTGAGTCAGCTGTGTCAGAGGACCTGATCTGCTAAATGCTTGTTCAGGGTATATGGCTAAAAGTATTAGAGCCACAGGATCATGAGAACTGGCAGGCAACTGGTATTGTTTAAAAGGAAATAAATATGGCAGCCTCCATATCATACTCACCTTGGGTTCCCTTTATGGCTGGTACACACAAAGCAATTTCCCGTCAGATCGACAGGTCAAATCAATAATTTCCAACATGGCCAATATGCTCCCAATCGAGAACAGGATTCATTTTCAGATCAGTACTGCACAAAATCCATCCCATTCTCGATCTGGAGCACATCGGACATGTCGGAAATAATCTTAATTTACTCAGCTGACAGCCATACCAGGTACCCTGGAGATGGGACAGGGATCTCTGGGTGAACAGGGGGGTGCTCAGGGCCACTAGACACCAGGGAAATGTAAGGGAAGGGAGCGGTCCACTAGACTACTAGACACCAGGGAACAATATATGGGAAGGAGGAGGGAGGCCACTAAAAAACAGGGAACTGTATAGAGGAGGGAGCCACTAGACACCAGGGAACTGCATAGGGAAGGAAGGGCCACTAAACACCAGGGAACTGAATAGGGGAGGGAGGTATCAGCCTCTATGCTCTTCCGTATGTGGCAAGGGTATGTGTGTGTGAGTGCTGAGGCAGTAAAACAGAGGTGACTGATTGGATTTTGACTTTGTTTAATAAATCAAAGGGGCATTTACAACACTTTTCACAGAGGCACTCCCACACTTCATTTCCTGCTCTTCGGAACTACTCATGTCCTCCACTATGGGTGGAGCAAAGGTTGTGAGTGGGGTGGTATCTGGAGATTTATGAGGAAATGTATGGAGGCACAACTATTGGAGAGCTTCGTATAAGGGAGTTAGGAGTTTGAACTGGATAATTTTCCCAATTGGCAGCCTTTAAACAGATTGGCAAAGAGGGGCAGTGTAATGCTGGGAATACACGTTAAGTTTTTACTTTAGATAGATGGGTTCGATAGATAAATTCCAACCTGTTGGATCTGGTCGATTCTACTTTCGTTTCGATTCTCCTCATTCAAGTGAATGTAATTGATAAGAAAAGATAAGGAATCGAGAGGAGAATCGAGCAGTGAATCGAGAGTAGAATCGAACGAAAGCGAAAACGACGGCAAAAACGAACGCAAAAACGCATTGTGTATTCCCAGCATAACAGGAGCAGGAGGAGAGATGAATGAGATGTGTGTCAGAGTTCAGTAGAGATTAGAGAGGTGCCAGACAGTACATTTTGGTGGGCTGCAAACATTCCCTAGTGCTTTTCATTCACTATTATTATAATATAATGAGATTTAGTATCCACTAAAGTATGTATTCTGCTTCTGCATTTTAAGAACCTAAGATCTAAACCAAAGTGAGGGCCATTTCACAATGCATCTGCTGCCCTGTATTTTGATGGACCAGACTGCAGACTGAAAATGGATTGGTCAAATACTGAAGTGATTTCCAGTGAGTCAGTTCACGTTGATGTGTTCAGGTTGAATTCATTGCCATCTGTGTTGTTCTTAAACTGTTTATGTACCCCAAATCTTCTTTAGCAACATAAAGTCAGGCAGATGTATCACTACTTGCCTACAGGTTTTCTTATTCTTAATACTGCATCTGACGCCTTATTGTCAGGGCTGGATTTAAAGGATACCCGAAGTGACATGTGACATGATGAGATAGACATGTGTATGTACAGTGCCTAGCACACAAATAACTATGCTGTGTTCCTTTTTTCTGAGAAATTCCAACTATAAAACACTTTCCTAGCAGAAAATGGCTTCTGAGAGCAAGAAAGAGATAAAAAGGGGAATTTCTTATCAGTGAGGGTCACACTATAGTCACTTCCTGTCTGAGTCAGGACTAAGTCAGCCACTTACATACCTGATATTTAACTCTTTCAGGCAGAGCAAGAAAAAAAAGAACTCAGCATAGTTATTTGTGTGCTAGGCCCTGTACATACATATGTCTATGTCATCATGTCACATGTCACTTTTGGGTATCCTTTAAGCCAAGGCCACATAGGCCATGGCCTAGGGCACCACAGGATCAAGGGAATGTGGGCAGCAGGCTATACTGGGGGAAGGGTCACCTGGCTACCTATACTAGAGCGAGGGGGGTCACTCAAGAGGCTATCTATACAGAAGTGGGGCGGTCATCTGGCTGCCTATACTAGAGGGAAGAGTCAACGGGCTACCTTTACTGGAAGGAGTGGGAAGGGTCATCTGGCTACCTAAACTGAAGGGGGGAAGCTGCTGACAGTGGCCTTGGGCATAAAAAAGTACAAATCCGTCCCGGCTTATTGTGGAATACTCTTCATATGCAGGTAGTTCTTCATATTACAGACGATTTAGTGCTTATATTTGAGTTTCCATTCTTTGTTGTGTTCTTAAGCAGGAGATGAGGGAGGCTGTTTGTCGAGGCATTGAGTACAAGGAAGGCTAAGGTCCACATTCAGTTCAGTGGACATTAGGAACATGCAGCAAGCTCATCACGGTAACACCTGTGTATTGGTTTTAACATTAGTACTGTAAACAATATTTTACATATTAATCAGTTTACCCATGAGAAACAGACCAGGAGCGGTAGCTCTGGCACTTGCCAACATTTTTTTTACATTTGTTTATGTAAGCCTTATTTAAAGTTTACCCTAGGTGACATGATGAGATACACATGTGTATGTACAGTGCAAAACAGATTAATAACCAGTAATAACCATAAAACAGTGCTTCATTTTTTCCTTTACTGCCTGAAACAGTTAATCTTTAGGCATGCAAGTGACAGTTTGTCTCTTGTCAACCTTTATTAGATTATAGTAAGGGCCCATTCACACTCAGGCGCAGTGGTTTTCAGACTTTAACCACTTCACCCCCCCAGTGCTAAATTTCTCCGTCCCTCTGCGCACCGCTTCACCCCCAGGGACGGAGAAAGGCGCACTTGTTTGTTTACTGGCTGGGAGTGGGCGGGGACCTCGCGCGCACACTCCAGCCAGCCAGCACAGCAGGTGACTAATTGGATGTTAGGAACAAGCGTTCCTAAATCCAATTAGACGCGCCGATTGCGGACACAATGGAGACTGCTTCAAACAGAAGCAATCTCCATTGATAACAATAAAATGTAAACAAACGTGCAGCGCGCGATCGCGCGCCCCCGCGACCCGCGCGCGCACGCACACACCCCCGCTCTGCAGTGCAATGATTGGTTATGGGGACCCCAGTCCCCAATAACCAATCATATCACTGAAAAAAATCAATAGAAGCAGCGCTGCAAAGTACAAATCGCGCTGGTGCTTCAGGGGTGAAACCCCTCCGTTGTGAAGTGGTTAAAGTCTGAAATTCCAGAAGTGAACTGGAGGCGGGGCCAGAGCATCGGTGAGTGGCTGCGCGGGCACAGGATGTCTGCGGGGGACCATTAGAAGCCCCGGGTAAGTTCAACTCATTTTCCCCCAACCCCCCTACAGTATTCTTTTAATCCAGCCACCATATCTGACACCTGTCACTGTTAGAGATAGCCAGTTTTAAATTGTGCAAATCGTGATGCAAATCTAGCCCCCAAAACACAAAATGAGGTGACAAATCAACATTCAACATTGAGGATCTCAAGGCTTGTGTTTGCGAAATAAATAAAATAGGAAAGGAAGAAGAAAACAATTGGGAAAGGATAGTCGAAAAATGCAAGTTAAAAAAATGACAGTTGGAAAATAATGGCAGTCGAAAAACTTCGACGAGAAATTTGGCTGTTGGAAAATGACAGTTGAGAAATGGCAGTTTAAAAATGACAGTTGAAAAACAACAGTTAAAATTTGGCAGTTGTAAAATGACAGTTAGAAAATGGCAGTTGGAAAATGACAGGTGGAAAATGGCAGTTAACATTTGACAGTTGAAAAATGACAGTTAGAAAATGGCAGTTGGAAAATAACAGTTGGAAAAAAACAGTTGGAAAATGACAGTTGGAAAATGACAGTTGGAAATGGCAGTTAACATTTGACAGTTGAAAAACGACAGTTAGAAAATGGCAGTTGGAAAATGACAGTTGGAAAATGGCAGTTGAGAAATGACAGTTAGAAAATGGCAGTTAAAATTTGACAGTTGGAAAATGGCAGTTGGAAAATGACAGTTGGAAAATGGCAGTTAAAATTTGACAGTTGGAAAATGGCAGTTAAAAAACAACAGTTAAAAATTATAGTTAGAAAATGGCAGTTGGAAAATGACAGTTGGAAAATGACAGTTGAAAAATGACAGTTGGAAAATGGCAGTTAAAATTTGACAGTTGGAAAATGGCAGTTGGAAAATGACAGTTGGAAAATGGCAGTTGAAAAATGACAGTTGGAAAATGGCAGTTAAAATATGACAGTTGAAAAATGACCATTAGAAAATGGCAGTTGGAAAATGACAGTTGGAAAACTACAGTTGGAAAATAGCAGTTGAAAAATGACAGTTGGAAAATGGCAGTTAAAATTTGACCGTTGGAAAATGGCAGTTAGAAAATGGCAGTTGGAAAATGACAGTTGGAAAATGGCAGTAAAAATTTGACAGTTGGAAAATGGCAGTTAAAAAACAACAGTTGAAAAATTATAGTTAGAAAATGGCAGTTGGGAAATGGCAGTTGGAAAATGACAGTTGGAAAATGACAGTTCAACTTTTAACTACCATTTTTCAACTGTCATTTTTCAACTGCCATTTTCCAACTGTCATTTTCCAACTGCCATTTTCCAGCTGTCATTTTTCAACTGCCATTTTCCAACTGTCATTTTCCAACTGCCATTTTCCAACTGTCATTTTTCAGCTGTCATTTTCCAACTGTCATTTTCCAACTGCCATTTTCCAACTGTCATTTTTCAACTGCCATTTTTCAACTGTCATTTTCTAACTGCCAAATTTCAGCTGCCCTTTTCTAACTGTCTTATTTCAACTGTCATTTTCCAACTGTCAAATTTCAACTGTTTAAAGGACCACTACAGTGAAAAAAGTGAGTAGTTGAAGGAGAAATTAAGTGAGAGTCATATTGAGGCTGCCATATTTATTTATTATTTCCTTTTAAGCAATACCAGTTACCTGGCTATCATGCTGATGCTCTGCCTCTAATACTTTTAGCCATAGACCCTGAACAAGCATGCAGCAGATTAGGTGTTTCTGACATTATTGTCAGATCTGACAAGGTTAGCTGCATGCTTGTTTCTGGTGTGATTCAGACACTTCTGCAGAGACATACAGTAGATCAGCAGGGCTGCCAGTCAACTCATATAGATTAAAAGGAAATTAATATAGCAGCCACCGTAGTCTTCTCACTTAAAAGGAGTTCTTTTGCAGCCTAAGAATCAAACAAGCTGACACTTACCTGGGGCTTCTATCGGCCCCCTGCAGTGGTAATGTCCCACGCCGTCCTCTTCCGATGCTCCGTTCCCCGCCGCTGGTCCCAGTGTAATCACACGAGTTATTACAGTGCGGCTGTGCAGTAAGCTCCCGATGACGCGAGCAGGAGCTAACATTATTCGCCTGTTTAGACGAATATTAAACCGGGACCGGCGGCAGGAAACGGAGCATCGTAGGAGGACGGCACGGGACATTACAGCTGCAGGGGGCCGATAGAAGCCCCAGCTAAGTGTCAGCTTGTTTGATTGATTTTTAGAATCCCACAGAACCTCTTTAAAGAAGACCTAAACTCAAGCACTGCAGTCAAGGAAAACAAATACTACTGCGCATGCGCACACACCGACAAGGAGAACTATGGGGCTCCCAGAGCTGGATCCCTTCTACTGTGGAGGAAGGGGGAAACCTCTTTAGGATACAAAGGCCTCTCCTTCCCTGAGTTAAGTACCCCTCGGGGCACTTTTTTCTTACAGGTACACATTAAGAAGAGAAGAGGGCAAATGGGAGGGGAAAAGTAGGAGGCATTGGTGGGGAAAACGACTACAATTAGATTGCAAGCCTACATATTGTCAGTATTGGCAATCTGTAGGTATATTGCCAATATAGGTAGCCTTGCAAGTTCCTCTCTTTCCCCCCTCCGCCGCATACATATGAACTGCCCGCCGGGAGATTGGGCGCAGCATACAGCTGGTATACGGCTATTGCTGGAAGCCGAATTGCAGTGTTTTAAAAGCAACTTCAGCACTGTCTTCTGATAGAGCCGAAGTTACTGACTGTGAGCCGCCATAGCCGTAATTCCTATTTTGGCCTATGATGGCACTGGCTGCGCCCAAATCTCCTGCAATGTTATTACAGTGCTCGCCCCCCCGCATAATTATAGGTAGCCTAGTCCCACCATCAGAGAGCTGAGAACTAGGCAGTGGCTCACCACAAAGTTCGGATCCCCCCTTGCTCACTCCTTGCTGTGCTGCCCTGCGGAATAGTTCACACCTCAGATCATCGGTAAGCCAGCCGCAGAGAAGTGACAGTCAGGCAAACGATGCATGGTGACGGCGCGTATACTTCAAATACAGGAAGTGAGCAGTGATGTCTCTTTCTTTATCTGCACCATTACTGTGCACCATTTGCCTGGCTTGTCTCTTCCCCACTGATCTGAAGTATGCCGCAGAGAAGCACAGCAAGGAGCGAGGGAGGAGGAGCCAAACTTTGTGGAGGCAGGACAGGACCAGGACAAGTGGCATGCGGGCAATAAAGTGGCAGGCAAACCTGGTGTGTACCACCTGGCCAACAGCAAAGTACCACCGGTGGTACGTGCACCACAGGTTGAAAAGCCTTGGTGTAGACTATCCAGAGGTTTCCCGCTACTAAAGTAGGTACTGTATACAGTGGCTTGCAAAAGTATTCGGCCCCCTTGAAGTTTTCCACATTTTGTCACATTACTGCCACAAACATGAAACAATGTTATTGGAATTCCACGTGAAAGACCAATACAAAGTGGTGTACACATGAGAAGTGGAACGAAAATCATACATGATTCCAAACATTTTTTACAAATCAATAACTGCAAAGTGGGGTGTGCATAATTATTCAGCCCCCTCTGGTCTGAGTGCAGTCAGTTGCCCATAGACATTGCCTGATGAGTGCTAATGACTAAATAGAGTGCACCTTTGTGTAATCTAATGTCAGTACAAATACAGCTGCTCTGTGACGGCCTCAGAGCTTGTTTAAGAGAATATTGGAAGCAACAACACCATGAAGTCCAAAGAACACACCAGACAGGTCAGGGATAAAGTTATTGAGCAATTTAAAGCAGGCTTAGGCTACAAAAAGACTTCCAAAGCCTTGAACATCCCACAGAGCACTGTTCAAGCGATCATTCAGAAATGGAAGGAGTATGGCACAACTGTACACCTACCAAGACAAGGCCGTCCACCTAAACTCACAGGCCGAACAAGGAGAGCGCTGATCAGAAATGCAGTCAAGAGGCCCATGGTGACTCTGGACGAGCTGCAGAGATCTACAGCTCAGGTGGGGGAATCTGTCGATAGGACAACTATTAGTCGTGCACTGCACAAAGTTGGCCTTTATGGAAGAGTGGCAAGAAGAAAGGCATTGTTAACAGAAAAGCATAAGAAGTCCCGTTTGCAGTTTGCCACAACCCATGTAGGGGACACAGCAAACATGTGGAAGATGGTGCTCTGGTCAGATGAGATCCTAATGGAGCTTTTTGGACAAAATGAAAAGCGCTATGGGCCATATGCAATTCTCTTTTTCACCTGAGTTTTCCCCTAGGAGATAATTTTTCATCTTCAATTTTAAATCCTTTACAGGACTTTTCAACTAAAAAAGTAATAAAAAGTAGGTGAATAAGTACTATCAAAACTATTTTGAGTATTTTCTTGCTTTCTTGTGGGTTAAAAGGCATTTTATTGACAAGTTTAAAAATATCACCTAGGAGAAAACTGTGGAGAAAAAGTGAATTGCATATGGGCCTATGTGTGGCGGAAAACTAACACTGCACATTATTCTGAACACAACATCCCCACTGTCAAATATGGTGGTGGCAGCATCATGCTCTGGGGGTGCATCTCTTCAGCAGGGACAGGGAAGCTGGTCAGAGTTGATGGGAAGATGGATGGAGCCAAATACAGGGCAAACTTGGAAGAAAACCTCTTGGAGTCTGCAAAAGACTTGAGACTGGGGTGGAGGTTCACCTTCCAGCAGGACAATGACCCTAAGCATAAAGCCAGGGCAACAATGGAATGGTTTAAAACAATACATATCCATGTGTTAGAATGGCCCAGTCAAAGTGCAGATCTAAATCCAATCGAGAATCTGTGGCAAGATCTGAAGACTGCTGTTCACAAACGCTGCCCATCTAATCTGACTGAGCTGGAGCTGTTTTGCAAAGAATAATGGGCAAAGATATCAGTCTCTAGATGTGCAAAGCTGGTAGAGACATACCCTAAAAGACTGGCAGCTGTAATTGTAGCAAAAGGTGGTTCTACAAAGTATTGACTCAGGGGGGCTGAATAATTACGCACACCCCACTTTGCAGTTATTTATTTGTAAAAAATGTTTGGAATCATGTATAATTTTCGTTCCACTTCTCACGTGTACACCACTTTGTATTGGTCTTTCACTGGGAATTCCAATAAAATTGATTCGTGTTTGTGGCAGTAATGTGACAAAATGTGGAAAACTTCAAGGGGGCCGAATACTTTTGCAAGCCACTGTATATTTCTACAGGTACACTTTAAAACATGGAGGATTAAAGAGGAAAGCAAATTAAATAAAAGAAATTAATAATTGAGAAGAAAAAAAATGAAGGGAAAGCATAAACGGAGGGAGAAAGGAAAAGGGAAAGAGGACACAAAAATAAAGAAGAAAGTATAAGGAAGAAAAAAGGTTGCCTGTTGCTTCAGAGTTTCATAACATATTGTAAAATATAAACAACCCATGGGTCAAAAAAATTATTAAAAAAGCTGTGATTAATAATAAAAATATAGGAATTCAAATGAGTGTGGCTATCATGAAATAATCTCGTAACATGAAAATTTCCACTGGTTCCTGCTAATCAGGAAGTAGAGCGTGTATCAGCGGCTATGCAGAGACCAGCTGCAAGTGATCGGCGATTGGAATCGAAGGGAGGTGAGTTGCTCTGTACAAGGCTTTCCTGTGCTAACTCTGCAGCGGAGGGGGGAGCACGGAGGGCGGCCCTGGGGAGAGGAAGGGAGGGAGAACTCGGGCCGCCCTCCCCGCAGCCACAGCTCCCCTCTCCATCACGCCCCCCCTCCCCCCCTCCCTCAGCGCTCAGGGAGGCCGCACGGCCTGCACACCCCTAGAAACGGGGCTGGGTATGGACAGCTGAAACTCTCTGCAGTAAAACTTTAGTAGCAGTTACATGTATGATATTCAACTTGGTGGTGCTGAAGTGGGGACCAGCAACATCACGTGACATCTTTATCCATATTAGATTGTCCGCTGAGATAATCATGATTTTAAGAGATGCAAATCTAGCATGTATATGTAACTTTTCCATGTGCTGTGTGTTGCAAACGTAATGTAGACATGACCTTACCACCTACACAGCGGTGTCAAAAAGTACCTGCAGTTTCCTTGTTTGTCCTTTCCCATCTTAGTTTCAAATAAAACTTTGACCTTGCTTAGCCTGTTTGGCATATACAAGTCTGAAAAATTTAGTCAAAAAGATGTTAATCAGCATTTACCAGGAAGTTTTGCTTCCTGGTGTGTAAATATTGTTTTTTTCAGTGACCTTTTCCTTGTGTGTCTTTTTTATAAAAAGAGCTTGCAGATAATGCTAAACACACGAACCATCAACATTTACACATCTGAAACAATACAGCTCACATTAGATTGCACCTGTACAGTCATATCCAGGGACGTAGCTACAGGGGAGCAGTCCCTGTGACCCCCCCCCCATCCAGAGCTGTAAGGGGGCCCCAAGTACTACTTCACTTCCTCCAATAAAGAGGTCTATCCTTCAGATGAGGTGTTTTTGTGGTTACATTTGTTATTTGTTATGGATCATGAAGGCCACACTTATGACCCTTCCAAGATGGACCCCTAGGCTGTAAGTGTAGGCAAGGAAAAGGGTATGAACGTTTGGGGGCTCTATCAAAGTTTTGCAGTGGGTGGGCCATTAAATTTAGTTTCTCTCCTGGTCATATCAATCCAAATCTTGGATGATGAAGGTCCCAAAAATCTGAGACGGCTGGCGCAAGTTGAACTGTATAGCTCTGTCAAATTTAGCCTATATATGCATATAAATCAGAGGATGTAGATGTGTATCAGTCTTTTCAGGGGCATAAAAAATGATTTGAATATACACTCAATTACCTCAACTTTTGCTGTGCTCAGATGTAACATGAGACGTTTTTCACCGACAGACGTGACAGGCACAGTATTAAACATGCTTCCATTTGGCTACATGTATTTGCAGCTGAATGGGGTGGCCAGCAGCCAGGAGGCTGGACTGCTCGACACATGAGTCATTCAGCCACCCATAGAAAAAAGGTCTAATTTACAATTACCAGAATTCATGTGGACTTTTTTATACAAGTTAATAAAATGTGTTGGTTTTAAGTGTGGACAAGATGGACTTTTGTTTTGGTTTTCGACAAACTATAGTTAAAGCGAATGCTCCCGGCTATTTGCTGGTACAGACTTTGTGACTGCATGTGATACAATTTTTTGTAGTAGATTTTATTTCACTGACTGTTTTTGTGACATCTATGGGGGGAAATTTCAACGACAGGGTAACAGACTGCAAAAAAAAGGGGGGGGGGGGGGGTTCTGGTGTGTGTTCCAGTTGCGAAATTCTCTTGTTTCCTTTCTTTTGAAATCTGTAACAGGAAGTTACTGAAATTCTCAGTGTGAACCCAGACATTATTATAAATCTACTAGAGGATATAACTCCTACTTGATGATTTATCTAAATGAAGAAAATACATTGGGGTTTAAGAGACACTGAAGCGAAAAAAAAATATGATATAGTGAATTGGTTGTGTACTATGAATAATTACTAGAAGATTAGCAGCAAATAAAATATTCTCATATTTTTATTTTCAGGTATATAGTGTGTTTTCTAACATTGCATCATTCTCTAATATGTGCAGATTACACAACACTCAGCATTCAAAATGATTCTTTCAAAGCAGTCTGTGAACTAATGACCTCTCCTCTGGCAGATAAAAAGTAAACAGTTGAGATAATAAAAGTCAGAAGACAGCCCTCTCCACGACTTTTGAAAGTCGTAGAAATGAATGGCTTTTTTGCATAGAGATAACAACTGGAGTTTCTTAACTCTTCCTGTACTGGAAACAATTACACTGATGTATCTGATCTTAATGTTTTATTTTTTAGCTGTACTACACATACAAATCATAATATCATAATTTTTTTTTCGCTTCAGTGTCTCTTTAAGTCCTTTCTGTAGAATGACTCCCAAGAGAGGGTACCAACCTTCTTGGTCATGTGGCTGTTGTGGGCTTATCCAGAAACTTGGCAGTAAAGGTCCTTGCCCCATGCCCCCTTCCATAAAGCAGTGTGAGACACCATCAATGTCATCTAGCTGAGATGCAACAGCAGCATTGACTGAAGTGTGATGGAAAAGAAAGAGGCGTTATTCATATAGCTGGCCTGTATATGGCACTATTCTACTTATATGCCTGCATAAGATTTTCTAGACTATTTTGGTCGTTTGTTCCTGTTTTGCCTTAGCTAAGAACATGGAGAGAAGCAGTGTTGGACTGGGAGCTGGAAAAGCTGAGGAAATCCACTTGCTGGCCAAGCAGCAGTAATCGTGTGTTGCTGCTCACAGTTAAGATTTGCTACAGGTCTCTATTTAGAGTGATCACACAGGGTTACTGGTGGATTGCCTCAGTTTTTCCACCTCCCAATCCGACACTGGAGAGAAGACACAGAGAAGACACTGCTTGCAGGGTCGGTTCAAGTAACAATTGGGCCCTAGGGCAAAATTAGCCTGGGGGCCCCCCAACAGACACCCCCGACCAAAAAGTGTCATTAGAGGCCCTTTGTTGCAGCTAAATTTACCTCCTAGGCCCCTGAGCTGGCTGCCCACCCTTTCCCAATCACCTCCCAACTTAACAGACTCTGCAGAGTCCCTGGGGAGCAACAACTTGGGGGTCCCTACAGGCTCTGGGGCCCTGGGGCAATTACCCATTTTTTCCTATGGTAGCTCTGGCCCTGACTGCTTGTGTAGAGTTGGTGAATCCTGTAAATAAACCTAGTTTCAGTTATTCTGCCTCTGTGACTACTAAACACAACAAGGAGCTCTGGGCCAGAGCAGATATGTATCAAATCATATCTGCAAATCTCCCTGTTCTGGAAGTGCTATGCCTCATCAGGAGAGCATGCTGAGAATTGTCTGCCTACACAGGGTTCTTTCTAGCATGTCTAGTCTGAAGCTGCTCAACATAATGCTTATATTAAAGCTTAATTACTGATTGTTTTTCCTCTTTATTCGTTTTCTACAGTGCGGAGGGTTTTTATTGCGTGTCCCAGGACAGCAATAGAAACCCAGAAGTGATACTAACCTCCAACCACACTGTCCAAAACTAAAATGCCCTTTTCTACCCTGAAATTAGGCTTTAACAAAACAAAAAATATCTGTGCTACTAAATGTCATTTTTGCATTATAAAATATTCCTTTTTTTGCACTCCTATAAGGTTTGTGTTTGCAGACGTTTTTGTGCATGCACATTTTTAGCACACATCTCATATGGTTTTCTGTAACTATGTCACCTTTGTAATTTTTCATGCTACATTTTTTTTTTCACGAAAATGAGTTGCAGTTTTAATAATAGACGCCAAAAACATAAAGACATGCAGTGCTGCAGAAATACGCAAAGTTTTAGGAAGAAAACCACATGCAAATTGTATTGTGAAATAGCCCTTCGGTCGCTGCTGTTCAGTCAAAAAGCGAGGTCAATTCAGCAACTGAAGCAGAATTCAAAATAGAAATAAGATACTTTTCTCAGTAGTAGGAAGCCTCCGGATAGTCAACAAGATTTCCTGATCCTCCTCAAAACCTCCGTTCAAGTGCTGGGTCCTTCTGAACGTATTCGACAAGTCCTTGTGGAACATGCTGTTGTGGCCATGCTCCTGTATATGTGTGAGCACATCCGTACTGGGCATGCACAAGTACAGTCCACACATGCCCAGTACAACTCAGCTTTTTCCTCTGTGCATGAGCGGCTTTGTTCCACTGGGCAAACGTGGACTGTACTTGCACTTGCGCACTACGTATGTGCTTATACGAGGATGGAAGTGCAGCCATGAAGAAGCAGAGGGTACTGCACAGCAGTGGTGGACTTGATCAAGATCTGGGAAGCCTTTAGACCATCCTGCTTAGGTAAGTACAGTATACAGTATAACTTTTAAACTTTCCTTCCTCACAGGTTTGCTTTAATATTTGTACAGTGGAATGTGAAAGTTTGGACAACCTTGTTACTCGGCATGATTTTCCTGTATTAAAGTGTTGGTTGTTATGATAAAAAAAGTCAGTTAAATATATCATATAGGAGACACACACAGTGATATTTGAGAAGTGAAATGAAGTTTATTGGATTTACTGAAAGTGTGCAATAATTGTTTAAAGCGGATCCGAGATGAAAAACTAACTATAACAAGTAACTTGTTTATATATCTTATCTAAAGTTTGATGGTTTGCACAGCAAATCTAGCTGCAAACAGCTTCAACAGTTTATGATATTTATTCCTGTGATACAATGAGGGCAGCCATGTTCTGTCACATTAAACACAGGTAAAGCTGATAGCATCTCCAGCTCTCTGCCTGTGACAAATTCACTATGCTCTCCTCCTCTTTCCTCCCCTCTGCCTCTGAAATCTCTGGCTAGTAACCTCCTCCTGCCCGGACTGATCTCCCATAAGCCCATGCTACAGTGCCAAGGCTCTCTGAAAAAGCTGTGGGCGAGGCTTGTTTAGTTTATAGGGAATTAGAGTATTAAAACAAAACAAAAAAAGTATTTGGCTTGAGGAATGCCCTATAAACTATATGAAAGGAACACAATTATGCAATGAGTAAAAGTTTATCTCGGATTCACTTTAAACAAAATTAGGCAGGTGCGTCCCTCCACTTTGACAAGAGTCCAAGACCCTGCACTGGCCACACAGCCCCACAGCATGATGGAACCACCACCATATTTTACTGTAGGTAGAAGGTGTTTTTCTTGGAATGCTGACCCCCATGTTGCTACTCTTCAGAGAAAATAAAAGAGGAGGGAAACTTGCAATTGACCACCTTAACCACTTCCCGACCGCCTAACGCACAGAGGCGGCCGGGAAGTGGACCCCACAAGGACCAGCTCATGCCCAAAGGCGGCGGTCCTTGTAGGGGCATGGGCGGAGCGATCACGCCATCCGTGACGTGATCCTCCGCCTCCGCCTGGCGCCGCTCACCCGCCGCAACATCCCGCCGGCCATACGGAAGTGCCAGCGGAATGTTAAGTCCGCGATCGCCGCATACAAAGTGTATAATACACTTTGTAATGTTTACAAAGTGTATTATACAGGCTGCCTCCTGCCCTGGTGGTCCCAGTGTCCGAGGGACCACCAGGGCAGGCTGCAGCCACCCTAGTCTGCACCCAAGCACACTGATTTCCCCCCCCCCACCCCAGATCGCCCACAGCACCCATCAGGACCCCCCCTGCCCACCCCCCAGACCCCTGTTTGCACTCAATCACCCCCCTAATCACCCATCAATCACTCCCTGTCACTATCTGTCAACGCTATTTTTTTTTTATCCCCCCCTCCCCCCTGCCCCCTCCTGATCACCCCCCCACCCCTCAGATTCTCCCCAGCCCCCCCCCAGCCCCCCCCCCCCCCCCCTGTGTACTGTATGCATCTATCCCCCTGATCACCTGTCAATCACCCGTCAATCACCCATCAATCACCCATCAATCACCCATCAATCACCCCCTGTCACTGCCACCCATCAATCAGCCCCTAACCTGCCTCTTGCGGGCAATCTGATCACCCACCCACACCAATAAATCGCCCGCAGATCCGACATCAGATCACCACCCAAGCGCAGTGTTTACATCTATTCTCTACCCTAAACACCCACTAATTACCCATAAATCACCCATCAATCACCGCCTATCACCACCTGTCACTGTTACCCATCAGATTAGACCCTAATCTGCCCCTTGCGGGCACCCAATCACCCGCCCACACGCTCAGATTGCCCTCAGACCCCCCCTTATCAATTCGCCAGCGCATTACTTACATCTGTTCTTCCCTGTAATAACCCACTGATCACCTGTCAATCACCTGTTAATCACCCATCAATCACCCCCTGTCACTGCCACCCATCAATCACCCCCTGTCACTGCCACCCATCAATCAGCCCCTAACCTGCCCCTTGCGAGCACCCAATCACCCGCCCACACGCTCAGATTGCCCTTAGACCCCCCTTATCAATTCGCCAGTGCAATATTTACATCTGTTCTCCCCTGTAATAACCCACTAATTACCTGTCAATCACCTGTCAATCACCTATCAATCACCCATCAATCACCCCCTGTCACTGCCACCCATCAATCACCCCCTGTCACTGCCACCCATCAATCAGCCCCTAACCTGCCCCTTGCGGGCAATCTGATCACCCACCCACACCAATAGATCGCCCGCAGATCTGACGTCCGATCACCTCCCAAGTGCAGTGTTTACATCTGTTCTCCACCCTAAACACCCACTAATTACCTATCAATCACCCCCTGTCACTGCTACCTATCAGATTAGACCCCTATCTGCCCCTAGGGCACTCAATCACCCGCCCACACCCTCAGAACGCCCTCAGACCCCAGTCCTGATCACCTCGCCAGTGCATTGCTTGCATCTATTCCCCCCTCTAATCACACCTTGAGACACCCATCAATCACCTCCTGTCACCCCCTAGCACACCTACCCATCAGATCAGGCCCTAATTTGCCCCGTGTGGGCTCCTGATCACTCGGCCAAACCCTCAGATCCCCCTCAGACCCCCTTCCGATCACCTCCCCAGTGCATTGATTGCATCTATTTTCCCCTCTAACCACCCCCTGAGACACCCATCAATCACCTCCTGTCACCCCCCTAGCACTCCTATCCATCAGATCAGGCCCAATGCAACCTGTCATCTAAAAGGCCACCCTGCTTATGACCGGTTCCACAAAATTCGCCCCCTCATAGACCACCTGTCATCAAAATTTGCAGATGCTTATACCCCTGAACAGTCATTTTGAGACATTTGGTTTCCAGACTACTCACGGTTTTGGGCCCGTAAAATGCCAGGGCGGTATTAAAAGTTAGCGGAAATTGATTTTTATTGTTTTTTTTTCACAAAGTGTCATTTTTCACTAACTTGTGACAAAAAATAAAATCTTCTATGAACTCGCCATACACCAAACGGAATACCTTGGGGTGTCTTCTTTCTAAAATGGGGTCACTTGTGGGGTTCCTATACTGCCCTGGCATTTTAGGGGCCCTAAACCGCGAGGAGAAGTCTAGAAAACAAATGCCTCAAAATGACCTGTGAATAGGACGTTGGGCCCCTTAGCGCACCTAGGCTGCAAAAAAGTGTCACACATGTGGTATTGCCGTACTCAGGAGAAGTAGTATAATGTGTTTTGGGGTGTATTTTTACACATACCCATGCTGGGTAGGAGAAATCTCTCTGTAAATGGGCAATTGTGTGTAAAAAAATCAAACAATTGTCATTTACAGAGATATTTCTCCCACCCAGCATGGGTATGTGTAAAAATACACCCCAAAACACATTATACTACTCCTGAGTACGGCGGTACCACATGTGTGGCACTTTTTTACACCCTAAGTATGCTAAGGGGCCCAAAGTCCAATGAGTACCTTTAGGATTTCACAGGTCATTTTGCGACATTTGGTTTCAAGACTACTCCTCACGGTTTAGGGCCCCTAAAATGCCAGGGCAGTATAGGAACCCAACAAATGATCCCATTCTAGAGAGAAGACACCCAAAGGTATTCCGTTAGGAGTATGGCGAGTTCATAGAAGATTTTATTTTTTGTCACAAGTTAGCGGAAAATGACACTTTGTGAAAAAAAACAATTAAAATCAATTTCTGCTAACTTGTGACAAAAAAATAAACACTTCTATGAACTCACCATACTCCTAACGGAATACCTTGGGGTGTCTTCTTTCTCAAATGGGGTCATTTGTGGGGTTCCTATACTGCCCTGGCATTTTAGGGGCCCTAAACCGTGAGGAGTAGTCTTGAAACAAAAATGACCTGTGAAATCCTAAAGGTACTCATTGGACTTTGGGCCCCTTAGCGCAGTTAGGGTGCAAAAAAGTGCCACACATGTGGTATTGCCGTACTCGGGAGAAGTAGTATAATGTGTTTTGGGGTGTATTTTTACACATACCCATGCTGGGTGGGATAAATACCTCTGTAAATGACAATCTTTTGATTTTTTTACACACAATTGTCCATTTACAGAGTTATTTCTCCCACCCAGCATGGGTATGTGTAAAAATACACCCCAAAACACATTGTACTACTTCTCCCGAGTACGGCGATACCACATGTGTGGCACTTTTTTGCACCCTAACTGCGCTAAGGGGCCCAAAGTCCAATGAGTACCTTTAGGATTTCACAGGTCATTTTGAGAAATTTTGTTTCAAGACTACTCCTCACGGTTTAGGGTCCCTAAAATGCCAGGACAGTATAGGAACCCCACAAATGAATCCATTTTAGAAAGAAGACACCCCAAGGTATTCTGTTAGTAGTACGGTGAGTTCAGAGAAGATTTTATTTTTTGTCACAAGTTAGCAGAAATTGATTTTTATTGGTTTTTTTCAGAAAGTGTCATTTTCCGCTAACTTGTGACAAAAAATAAAATCTTCTATGAACTCACCGTACTACTAACTGAATACCTTGGGGTGTCTTCTTTCTAAAATGGGGTCATTTGTGGGGTTCCTATACTGTCCTGGCATTTTAGGGGCCCTAAACCGTGAGGAGTAGTCTTGAAAACAAATGTCTGAAAATGACCTGTGAAATCCTAAAGGTACTCATTGGACTTTGGGCCCCTTAGCGCAGTTAGGCTGCAAAAAAGTGCCACACATGTGGTATCGCCGTACTCAGGAGAAGTAGTATAATGTGTTTTGGGGTGTATTTTTACACATACCCATGCTGAGTGGGAGAAAGATCTCTGTAAATGGACAATTGTGTGTAAAAAAAATTAAAAAATTGTCATTTACAGAGATATTTCTCCCACCCAGCATCGGTATGTGTAAAAATACACCCCAAAACACATTATACTACTTCTACTGAGTACGGCAATACCACATGTGTGGCACTTTTTTTGCACCCTAACTGCGCTAAGTGGCCCAAAGTCCAATGAGTACCTTTAGGCTTTACAGGGGTGCTTACAAATTAGCACCCCCCAAAATGTGAGGACAGTAAACACACCCCATAAATGACCCCATTTTGGAAAGTAGACACTTCAAGGTATTCAGAGAGGGGCATGGTGAGTCCATGGCAGATTTCATTTTTTTTTTGGTGCAAGTTAGAAGAAATGGAAACTTTTTTTTTTTTGTCACAAAGTGTCATTTTCCGCTTACTTGTGACAAAAAAGAATATCTTCTATGAACTCACTATGCCTCTCAGTGAATACTTTGGGATGTCTTCTTTCCAAAATGGGGTCATTTGGGGGGTATTTATACTATCCTGGAATTCTAGCCCCTCATGAAACATGACAGGCGGTCAGAAAAGTCATAGATGCTTGAAAATGGGAAAATTCACTTTTTGCACCATAGTTTGTAAACGCTATAACTTTTACCCAAACCAATAGATATAGGCTGAATGGGTTTTTTTTTATCAAAAACATGTTTGTCCACATTTTTCGCGCTGCATGTATACAGAAATTTTACTTTATTTGAAAAATGTCAGCACAGAAAGTTAAAAAAATCATTTTTTTGCCAAAATTTTTTGATGAATATAATAAAAAGTAAAAATCGCAGGAGCAATCAAATAGCACCAAAAGAAAGCTTTATTAGTGACAAGAAAAGGAGCCAAAATTCATTTAGATGGTAGGTTGTATGAGCGAGCAATAAACCGTGAAAGCTGCAGTGGTCTGAATGGAAAAAAAGTGGCCGGTCCTTAAAGGACTTACGAGGCCAAGTCCATCAAAAAAAATAAAAAAAAGTTAGCTACCTTGCTCAGCTTGTAAGGCACGGAGGACGCCGTCCGCGCCCTCCGTGCCGTTCCGCCTGGTCCCCGCCGCTGCACAGCCCCCCGAACGGTCCCCGACCGCGCGGCCCGGGTCGGGCTCCCCAGCCCTTACCAAGATGGCCGGCGGAGCTGGCCGCGGCTGCGCAGTCCGCATAGCCGCCAGTGCGGCTGCGCAGCTCTAAGGCCAACCCCCCAATCCACGCAACAGTAGCGTGGATCGGGGGGGTTGGCCTTAGAGCTGCGCAGCCGCACTCGCGGCTATGCGGACTGCGCAGCCGCGGCCAGCTCCGCCGGCCATCTTGGTACAGGCTGGGGAGCCCGACCCGGGCCACGCGGTCGGGGACCGTTCGGGGGGCTGTGCAGCGGCGGGGACCAGGCGGAACGGCACGGAGGGCGCGGACGGCGTCCTCCGTGCCTTACAAGCTGAGCAAGGTAGCTAACTTTTTTTTATTTTTTTTGATGGACTTGGCCTCGTAAGTCCTTTAAGGGGGGGTAAAGCCCTAGGTCCTCAAGTGGTTAAATACTCTTTCTCATAATTGGATTCACCTGTGTATGTAGGTCAGGGGTCACTGAGCTTACCAAGCCAATTTGAATTCCAGTAATTAGTTCTAAAGGTTTTGGAATCAATAAAATGACAAATTTATGCACCTGCCTAATTTTATTCAAACAATTATTGTGCACTTTCTGTAAATCCAATAAACTTCATTTCACTTCTCAAATATCACTGTTTGTGTCTCCTATATGATAAGTTTAACTGACATTTTTTATTGTAGCAACCAACGATTTATACAGGAAAATCATGACGATTAACCTCTTTAGCGGTAATCCCGAGTCAGGCTCAGGACGGAAAGCCATAGAACAGGGTGGTAATCCGGTGCCTGAGTGAGTTTCATGCAGGAGCTCCTGCAGATCTCTCTGTGGTTTTTATGGTCTAAAAGCTTATTAAAAAATTGCACGGCTTTTAGAACCTAGATCTGGAAATAATCATAACGCCAGGGAAGTTAACAAGGTTGCCCAAACTGTCGCATCCCACTGTATATTTGTAGAGTATCCAAGTATATGACTCTACTACTACTGTATATCCTAATCTTATAAATAAATGGGCTTTTAATTCACCAGCAAGCAAGAACATTCTCTAAATAATTTTTGCAGTGCTTTCTCATCTACTTTTTCAATTGCAAAGTGCTGAAAAGCGTTTTTGTTTTTTTTAAATAGAAGACGAAAAATCATCTCCTAGGAGAAATCTTACGAGTAAAAGTGAATTGAATAAGGGTTCAATGTGTCAACAGGAGAAAAAACTTGAATAAGTTACAGCAACAAATTCTTTTGTCATCTTCCATACACTGGGAAACATAAAACAATGGCATCTTGCTGCTATGGGCAACTGCTTGACTTTACATATTCCAGTTTTTCTGAAATCAGCCTGAACATTATTTTTTTGTCCTTTTTGTGTCCACTTTATTCATGGAAGATAGCAACTTTTCAAATCACTTTCTAACAGATCTCGCAATAGCACAATAACCAAAAACCCCTCTTTGTATTGGTTGTCTAGGTAAGAAAGAGACAATAGCTAAAGCGTATTGGTTTCTATCTGGAAGCGTAACTAATTGACAAATACAAATGGGCAGGTTATGCCCTGACCATCAAGTCACTTTTCTGTGCAGGAAAAGCCAGCACAAATGCTCCTCTGTGGCTGTGTCACTGGCGCTGACAGCTATGTAAGAAACTAATTGTCTGCATAGTAAATTAGCAGTGGACACAATAGAAAGCTCAGTGCATTTTTGTGCTGGCCCATATCCTGTCCTGTGCTGTGGTGGGAACAGGAAAACATCTCTCCCACAACTGCAGTTTCACTATGTTTTACTGCTCTGCTCCTGCACTTCTGTGCAACTGTGCTTCTTTTAGCTGAAATGATTGAAATTATTGAGATTATAGATAACTAGAGTTGTGGAGTGGACAAAACTTTTATTTGTATCACAAAGTAACCAAGCAGCTCCGGATAACCCAAAACCACAAGGAAAGTATATACTAAAAAGCATTGCCTATTATGGTTTGCCTTCTTAAAACAGAAGGTATTTGCGACAATTTTGCTTTAAGTGAACATCTCTGGTTACCCACAATGCAACGCTACTGAATATGCAAATTATCTCTTTATGCTCATGAAGCCAGGCTTACATCCAGAACCGCTGGTGTCTAGCAAGCCTATAGCTTTAAATTTTACAGCCCTTGATGAGTCTGGTCGATGACGAAACGCGTAGGGCAAAGCCAGTACGCATGACGCAAGTCACAAGAGCTGGAGGCAATGGGACGCGGAAGGACCTGGAGAGCGCGGGGAACTGAGAGAGCGCAACGCCGCGGACGGTATCTGCAACAATCGCACTAGGCCCATGAGACATACCACTGTGATACGCCAAACACTAATCTGGATCTTGTAAGTTGCTGGAGTGCGTGAGAAGCGTTGTTGTGATTTTAAATTGAATTGACATATTGTACAATGAGATTTTACGTTTTATCGAAGAATTAAAGGCCGAATTTTATAAGCTGATGTCGTGTATGGATCACTGATGACCGAGTGAAACATACAGTTTATGCGAGACCCTCACCTGATAGAGAGGTGGTTTGCATCTGGTGAGCCTCCCTGTTTGCGGGGTGGTGGGAACACAGTATTGCACCGTTTGGCACTTGCACGACTTTCATGGTGATGCAGGAGTGAAGCATAAGTGAAGCAGTAATACACTATGTTAAGCTGTTTTTTACAGGTTGTGAGTCTGGAAGCGTGCAGTGGACTTTTATATACATAACGATATCTGGATTGGATTTTACACAGCGCACTAGCATGACTTCTTTTATGACATATTATTGTGAATATTGTTATGGGACGTTTTGTGCAATCTAGGAGCTTTAAGTTGGGGTTGATGTACTGTGAGTGAGTGGTGGCGCAGCATAAGGTTATAATATTTACATTTTACAGTGCCACACAAACTCCACATGCAGACAGCTTGTTCGAAACAGACTGTCTGCGTGTGGGGTTGGTGTGGCTCTGTAAAATTTAAAGCTATAGGCTTGCTAGACACCAGCAGTTCTGGATGTAAGCTTCAGGGGCATAAAGGGATAATTTGCATATTTATTTGTATCCAAAGAGATAGTCTCAGCTTGACCTCTCTTTACGTAGCTCCCAACTGTCCCCTTAGGGACAGTCCCTCTTTGGGAATGAAATCCCTCTGTCCCCTTTTCCTCCTCACTTGTCCCTTTTTCAGGACTTATCTACAAATTTATGTAATTATATGTATTTTACTACAGAAAAATGTGTTAATCTGCTGTAAAATTATTTATATCATTTTACATTTATATATTTCTTATTTTAAAATGAAGATGACTAATGATGATAGAAAGGACCAATATGTGCTGAATTTTTAAACTGGTATCAGTGACTAGGGGTGTGGTGGGGGTGTGATTAGGGGTGTGTCTCAAAGGTTTCCTTTTTTTGTTACCTCAAAGTTGGGAGCTACATTGGTAGGAATAAAGTGCTATCACATTTAATTGAAACGAAACTTTCCAGATCCAATTTCTACCCAGATAACTTATAAATAGGCATATCAACAACCCCATGGGCACCCAAGTAAAGTTCTCATGGGGCCTCCTGCCCACAACCTTCACCCCCCCCCCCCCACACACACACACACACACACACACACACATACTTCCCTGCATAGCCAGTCACACACCTCCCCACTGCACCCTACCTTGCAGAGTAAGGGCAGCGGTGTAGTGTAATAGTTACCCGATACAGCTTTGCATTGGGTATCTTCTTCTTTCCAGCAGCCACTCGCTCTATTCTGCATACTCAGCTCCTGATGCATGTCACGTGATTTGGACCCAGTACACGGCAACATAGAACAAGTGACTTTTAGTTAGAGAAGGAGACCGGACATAGTGCTGGAGCAGGTAAATATTACACTCCTACGCTGCACTTACTCTGAAGAAGGTGGAGAAGCAGCGGCGCACATAACACCAGAGCCCACCTACGATTACAAGGGTTGCAGGGCTATTGTTACTGTACAGACACTGAATTTTCATTGTCTGAAATAATTATCTGTGATTGTTTAGGATGACAGTTAAGCATGTGGACAGGTGTCCTGCAATGCAGTGAGACTTCTTTTCAGCGATCCGCTGAGATGAATAATACTTGGCCAATTGCTATTGTAACTCTCCCTGTGAGCTGCAGCAGGGCACCTCCTGCTTGTGTGGTGATTTGTACAAAAACATTGTTCAGTTTCTAGTCAAGTAACGCACTCTGTCCTATAGAGAGGGGAGGAGGGAGGATGAGTGAGTAGCACCATGGCCAAGTGAGGTGACCTGTCCTGGAAGATTGCAAAACTTGAAGGACACCAATATCAGGGGACACCAAGAGGATACAAAAACACACCATGCAGTTTCCCGTCAGATAGACGGGGCTAATCGATTATTTCCGACAAGTCCAATCTGATTTCCGGTTGTATAATGCGTGCCTAGCTTAAACCATACACCAGGTAAATTCTGAAGTTGATCTGACACAAATCTATATGGGTTTGGCAAGAAAACTGGAAAAGTGTCTCAAATGCCACTCCCTCAGGCAATAACTCTGACTGCAGCCACATAGAACAGATTCCACCACAAAGGATCATGGGAGATGCAAATTTACAAGCCAAATTCTGGTGACATTTTTTGACTATTAGTTTCGCTACCTCCACTGAACACTGTTCCTATAATGCAGAAAGGTTAACAGGAATTCTGCTATAAGCTTTACCTATAAAGGTTTTATTTGTCCATTTCAAATGGAACAAGCAGGACTGGGGGAAGTGGTTGCAGCATTTCAGAGAACACGTATTTCTGTGCAGCATTGCAGTGCAGGCCATGGTGAAAACTGATGCCTCAGCTATGCATAGAAAGATGGAAAAAGCATGTAAGTAGTGTCTAACAGCGCTGAACAGCAACATTCACCTATAATTATGTAAGTTTCTCCTTCATAATTTTCTTTTTTCTCTCTGACACTAAAAGTGAAACAAAATAGAGGTAACAATGTCAATGAATATCACTATGCAATGCAGTAGTTACAGAGTACTGGTCTCACATAGCAGTGGTATGCATGGGGATGTGTATCACAGTAGTACTGGTGGTGTCCCCATGGGTGTACATTTATTTATTTATTTTTTGTATTTATAAAGCGCCAACATATTACGCAGCGCTGAACATTAATTTAGGTTACAGACAATATTTAGGGGTGACATACAGCAATATGACAATACAGGAATACAAGAAAACCAGATCACACACCATAGTATGAGTACCAGGTAATGCTTAGTCAGTCACTGGATGGAGCATGGAGATTAGGCAAGTTAGGTTCACTCAGATGCATAGCATGGGTTCACAGTAATGGAGGTGCAAGATCAGGTAGGACACAAAAGGAGGAGGACCCTGCCCAAAGGCTTACAATCTAGAGGGAGAGGTAAGGACACAAACGGTAGGGGACCAGAGTTCAGCTGTAGGTTTAGAGCACTTGTGAGGGGTAGCAGGCCAGAGTAAAAAGGTGAGTTTTGAGGGCTTTCTTGAAGATGTTGAAGAAGGGGGCTGCCCTAATGGGTGGAGGTAGGGAGTTCCATAGTGTTGGAGCAGCTCTTGAGAAGTCCTGGAGGCGTGCATGGGACTGGGTGATGTGGGGGGCGGTTAGGCGAAGTTCATTGAAAGAGCGGAGTGAGCGGCTAGGTGTGTACCTCTGAGTAAGATCAGAAATGTAGGTTGGACAGGTTTTGTGGACAGATTTGTAGGTCAGACACAGTATCTTGAATCTGATTCTGGACTGGATAGGAAGCCAGTGGAGGGATTCAAGGAGGGGATCTGCCGTGGTGAAGCGATGGGAGCAGTGGATAATTCTGGCTGCCGCATTCATGATGGACTGCAGTGGGGCTATTCGGGTCATAGGGAGACCAGACAGCAGGGCATTGCAGTAGTCAAGGCGGGAAATTATGAGGGCATGGATGAGGAGTTTGGTGGTGGCAGAGGTCAGGAAAGGGCGAATCTTACAGATGTTACGAAGGTGGAAGTTGCAGGACTTTGTGAGGTTTTGGATGTGGGAAATGAAGGAGAGTGCGGAGTCTAGGGTGACACCCAGACAACGGGCTTGAGAGGTAGGGCGAATGGTAGTGTGGTTAACAGTGACATGCACATCTGGGAGGTTCGTGGATGGCCGGGGTGGGAAGATCATAAATTCCGATTTGTCTAGATTTAGTTTCAGGAACCTAGCGGACATCCAGGAGGAGATGGCTGATAGGCAGGAGGAGACCTTGTCCATGGTAGTGGTGGATATGTCAGGGGTGTGGAGGTAGATCTGGGTGTTATCTGCATACACATGTACATGTACACATGTACATGTAAAAAAGATTCCTGGAATTGCCGATATTCTACTTAATTCCAATAGTAAAATGTCGGCAAACTTCACCTATATTTTACCATGACCTAACCCTACTCTCATACAGAACCCTCCCTCTACCGATGCCTAACCCTAGCCCCCCCCCCCCCCCCCCCCCAGTGATACCTAACTGTAACAAACCCCCTTGCCCCAGTGGTGCCTAACCTTAACCTCTGAGGACTCCCCCCCCCCACACACACACACACAAACACACTCCTGACACAAAAAAACCTGCTACTAAGTCATGATTAGCGGCAACAAGTGGAAATTTGGGTGCCCGTATACACCCGATAAAATAGCGGGTGACAAGGCTACCCTCTATGCCAATTGTGGCTATAAACAGCGGACACAATTTGCATAGTGGGTTGCACCGGGTCTGCCCTTTTATTGGGCACCTCCGCTAATTGCGGCTTTTATCATTGTCACCTGTGGCAGCGCCCTTCTTTCCGGGGCACCTTGGGCGCCCTTTTTTCCTGCTTCATCCCAGAGTACTAACAGGCTTTAATTACTACAGTAGGGACAGTAGGGGAACTACCAAAGTAATATGGCAGCATCCATCCCCATGCTCACCTAGGACTCTACAAGGACTTATCTTAGGGTTCATAATGCTCTTTGCAATGCCTTAGTACAGTACCCCCATATGGACCAGTGTACATTTTGTTTTCATAACAGAGTAGATTTGTTTGGTGGGGGGGGGGGGGGGGGTTATAAGTAATTTCAAAGATAATTTTAAAGAAATGTGGTGGAGAAAGTAATTACAATCCATGAAATCCTCTCCACCCTCCACATCCTTGTTACTGTGGGTAATATCTTCTCTTGACAATAGCTGACTTGGATAGCCAACCTTATCCCGACCGAGTGATGTGAATACTGCCCACCTTCCGCTTGCTGGCCCATAAGATAGTGTGGCAAGGTAAAGGGCATGATTTATATCACTAGGGAAGGGGGGTAGGGGCACTGCATCCGGATCAGTTCCTATGCATCCGAGGAGGAAGAATCTCATAGTAATGATCATTACCCCTCTGCCTGACTCCAGCTCTATATTACTATGTCACATACACCCCTCTCAGCTTTACCCGGCACATAGATGACATGGCCGATATACCAATTCTGCAAAGTAACTTTACACTAAGCAAGATGTCTACCATTGTATGGTTACTTTTTTTAATGCAGCAGCCTGTGGAACCTTGAAACATCAGGTTCCTTTATTATCACTCATCAAACCATGATTTATTGCATGTATATTTATAGATTGGTAAGTGGGGAGGTTCACTGCAAACCACCACCTGTATACCACCGGGAGCAGAGGACGCTGGCCCTCAAGAGGCATTGCAGGACTTTCTTGATTATTGTAATGGCAATAGTCTCAACCTCAATCTTTCACTATGAGCCACGATGTTTAAAAAATGGATTATCTAGATGTGACACTATGTGGCTCATGTGACATTGGGAGAATTGAGACTAAAACATATCGTACTCCCTGCTCTGGCAACCCCCTTTTACAGGCATCCAGCTGCCATCCCCGGAACGCTTTGAATGCCATTCCGGTGGGGGAAATGATCCGAGCTGTCAGCAATTGCTCAGAGCCAAAGAAACTTGGACAAGAACTGGATGTAGTTCAGAAACCCAAGATGCAAGTGAAGGGAAATCTTGCGCTATCACTACAGCTGCATAGGCAGTATACCATTCTTGCTGCTCTTTCCACCTAGTTGTTGAGTGTATCTTGTAAAGTAGAGCAAAAGAGAGAGGAGTGAATTACCATTTTATTGATGTGCAATTTGCAACAAAATCACACTTTTTACATACAATTGGACCTGAATAATAGGACCTGATGAAGGCGTGGATATGCCGAAACACTTCATTACGTCACTGGCATGGGAGTTCGCACAGGGAGCCCAAGTCTGTTGTCAGCTGAAACTGATTCCGCAGCTGGCCGTGGAGGTAGGAGTGGCATTTCGTGTGGAGTTGACGGGAACAAGCCCTTTACAAGCATGGTAACAATTTTATTGAATAAGTGTGATTTTATTGCGATTTGCACATCGATAAAACAGTAATTCACTACGGTAACCAAAAAAGAGACACTGCACTCAGACCAGTATAGACCCTGCTATGGGTTAAGTATTGGAAATTACCCGGAAAAAGGGGATCGCCCATAAAACAGCACCACTCACTGTTTCAAAACAAATCAACAATACTTTATTGTGTAAATTTGCATTCCATATGAAAACTTAAGGATAAAAACATTAAAAATAAACCTCAAACATTGATCCATCTATCTAAAAACGGGCTAGGTCCGTCACCGTTGCCGGTGATAACATCGTGCAATCAGAATTGTTTAAACAAAATAGTGTACAGCATGAATAAAGTGCTATATTAGGCCGTGCTATGGCTAATGGATATGATGCTGGCTGGTGACTCAGTGTGATAGAAGGTTATACATCACCCAGGAATACCAGTTGGGACCAGGCTGGATCAGGCTGAGGAGGGTGTCAGCTATTCAGGGTGGATATGTTCACTGGTTCCCTCCATCACCCCACTTTTTCAAGAGACCGAGACCCTGTCAATTCACTACGGGGTGCTCCTCCTCTCTCCTTTTGTCTACTTTACTGTAGTTCATAAAGCCTGGTAGATCAGAGGGAACAGATTGAGAGAGCTGGCCGTGTAGCCATGGATAAAGATGGCAGAGATATGCTTAAAGGGTGTTCAGGTCAGAAGAATCAGAAGGAGGATATAGAAGCAAAAGTGACTTTTGTCACTTCTTACAGTTTGGAGTATCATAAAGTTGTTGAAGTGGACCCAAATTAAAAATACAAGATTTCAGAAATAAAATCTATTTTCTAAATTATAATAATAAATAGCAGCCTTTTTTTCAGCTGCATGATGACAAATCTTTAAAATATTTTACATTTTTTTGGAGGAACCCCTCCCTTCCTTTCATATTGCGGGGACTGAATACGGCAGACTGGAAGAGAGGATAAAAAACAAAACACTGGCTGCTACTGATGATGTCACAGGGGAGGTCATCTCAGCTTGTGTGAGATTTCACATAGACTATGCCCCTGTGAGGGAAGGTAGCTGATGACAAACACACCAATGATCTAAAAACTCCTAATAAGCTCAGAAGTAATGGCTGCCACCTGTATAACCCTAATTATGAAAAGAGAAGAGTGAAAAGCATGCACTGAAATGCTCATAGGCTTGAAGGAGTGTTTATTTATCTTTGTATGTGTCAGAGTGGTGCAACTAAATATTTTGAATTAAAAAAATGTTTGGTTTTGGTCCGCTTTAATGTTATCCAAAAATACCTACCTGTCCTAAATTCAGACCTGAAGCTCCGTACAGTTTTGTCACGGGGCTGCAGTTTCTCATCAGGGCTCCTACCCTAGGTTCCTCATTGTCCCCCAGTCTCTTCCAATTTACTGTGAATCGTACTCCAACTTGGCTCAACACGAAGGGCTCCTATGAATGTGGATATGCCACTTGTAGATACTGTAGGGTCCACAACCAGACACGAAAAGTTATTTGTCTCGAGAAATGACTTCAGTATGAGGCACTATATCAACAGAAAATCTTGCAATGTGGTGTACATTATATCCTGCAGGATTTGTAAAATGCAGTATATCGGGCGTACCAAATGGGCCCTCCGTAAAACGATTTCTGAGCACTATAATGGTCCAGGAAGTACTATTAATAATTTAACCAATTTATCTAGTATATTGAAGCCCTTTTTGTTTATACATCAGGCGGACATGACAAGTTTTAGGCTCCAGGGTATTGAGAGGGTTTTCCGGCCTATAGGGGGGTTGTTATAAGGAGAACACTTTTAAAAAGAGAGGCGTTTTGGATATGGCCTGAGGTTAGTATCTTTGGTCTAGGACCATCCTCCAAGCTCTCATTGATAGAAGTTATAGCTCTACACAAAACTCAACATGTTTCATTTCCTTAATTGGAAACTTCATCAGGAGTGATAAGTGCCCAGTGCTAGAGTGCCACAGTTTTGTGTAGAGCTATAACTTATATCAATGAGAGCTTGGAGGATGGTCCTAGACCGAAGATACTAACCTCCAGCCCATTGTATCACATTTTAATCAATTAGTTGGCAAACTTGGTTTCATTCTGAAATCTATTGGAAATCTGTTCCTAGTGTGTGGCACACATCAGATAGATTCCTGTCAGATTAGACTTGACAGGCATCTGACAGAAATCTATCTGATTGTCAAATCTGCTGCAAATCTATAAGTGTATGGCCACCTTAAAAGGAGCCACACTTGTTCCAATACGTGTGAGATACTATGTGCTGTTGTCCGCATGTGTGCTAAAATAAAGATTAGACTTTTTTGCCCCTATAGAATGGAACCTTGGTTTGCAAGTAGGCCTGAACGATTTAAGGAAAAAATTGAACTGAGTGATTTCTTCCCAAAATCGCAATTTCGATTTGAGTCACAATTTCCTTCAAATCAAGCTTTGTTCCCCCTCTGTGCCTCTCTGTCCCCCTGTCTCGCTCTGTGCACCCTTTGTGTCTCTCTTTGTGCCATTTTTGTCTTTGTCCCCTCTTTGTCTCTCTTTGTGCCCCCTTTGTCTCTTTGTGCCTGCTCTGGGTCTCTCTCTGTGCCTCCTCTGGTTCTCTCTTTTGTACCCCTTTTGTCTCTCTGCGTCCCCTCTGCATCTCTCTCTTCTCTTGCTCCCTTTGTGTCTTTGTGCCCCTTCTGGGTCTCTCTCTTAACCCCTTTTGTCTCTCTGTCCCCCCTCTGTTTCACTCTGCGTGCCCGCTCTGTGTCTCTGCGCCCGCTCTGTCCCCCAAGCTGTGGCAGTGCTGGGCATACCTTCCAGCACGAGTCCAGCTATGCCTGTCTATCCACTGCACTTCCTGCAGGCTCTAATGCACGGCATACTTCCTGTAAGTCATGTGATATACAGGAACCTGTCATGCACAAGAGCTGGCAGACAGCGATAGAGGATGGACAGTGTTGGACTCATGCTGAAGGAATGTCCAACATTGCCGATGCTGCAGGCCGCACGCGAAATGTGATTTTGCACAGTCTCTACACTCAGATTAAGTACAATCCTGAAGCGCCAAAGAGGTAGGAACTATTGGCTCAGTTGTGATGACGTGATGCATGTATACCTTTTTTGCTTGCATATCAAGACAATGCTTGTATATCAAGTGTAAATTTCACAAAGATTTTTGCTAGTATTGCAAAGCGCTCTTAAACCAAGTTACTCTCATTCCAAGGTTTAACTGTACTTTATAGATTTGTATGATTTGTTTCCCAGTTGTTTATTGTTATTTAATAAATGATCTATTTAAACATTGTTGTTTACTTTTGTCTCATAAAAACTAAATACCTTTCTGTTGGTATGAATGTTTTTTTCTTTGTGTCCTTTAGCAGGGGGTGGAGATTTTTGAGGCAGGAATTTTGTGCACCGGCATTCTGCATAAGTTTGGGAGCCGCCATGGGTATAGGAATAATGGAGGGGGGGCGACTTGGGCGATCGTGCCACCCGGTATATATCAGGCATCGGGGCCACCCGCAATTTTCCGAAGCACTGTTTCTTGCACCACAGTTATAAAACAAGTGAGTTGCAGCACACCAGCTCCTTTATTAGAGCAAAAAATCTATATGAACAGCAACAGTTTCGAACAACCCCTGTCCTTTGTCAAGCTGACATCAAAGTGATAAAGCATATATTCACATGCAGCAGGAAATGACATCACACTGAGTAATCATACATATACATATATTTTCATAATTAGGCTAATGAAAACACAATTAAGCCATGGCATAAAGAAAAGGAAGAAAACATACTCAAGTCAAGTCATCCTGTAGCTTTCCCGTGCATAGTGGTGGGTCTGAAATAGACCACATTTCTACCTGTCTCTTTCCCTTGCATAATGAATGAAGCATCTGAAATTAAAGGAACAAATGTAAGTCAAAATCATGGTTCAAACCGTTATAGCAGTGTTTATCAAACCTGTCCTCGTGACTACCCAACAGTGCATGTTTTGCTGAAGACCTACCTGCCTTGGTTCATGCACTTGTACCCTTCCGCCTGGACTACTGCAATGCCTTGTTCGTCGGATCCCCAGATAAGGTTCTGTGCCACTTACAACTAGTACAGAATGCAGCAGCCAGACTGCTAGCCAATCCCCCCCCCCCCTTCCTCCTCCCCACAGCTCACACATCTCCCCAGTACTGCAAACTCTTCACAGGTTGCCAGTAAAATGGAGAATCCATTTTACATTTGCCTGCTGACATTCAAGGATCTAAACCACATGGGACCCAAATACATACCGGATCTATTGGAACTTTATGCCCCTCCACAAACCCTCTGTTCTGACAGTAATATGAATCTGGTTATTCCCAGGATACACTTAAAGGGAAGGTTCGCGCAGACTATAAAAAACAAACTGCACTTACCTGGGGCTTCTTCCAGCTCCTGGCAGTCGATTGGTGCCCTCGCTGCAGCTCCTCTCCCTCCCGGCATCCAGCGGTGAAGAAGCCAACCTCGCCAGGTCGGCTTCTGTGCGCTCCACGGCGGGGGGTCACGTGGTGTAGGGACGTCATCGGGTCTCTACTGCAGTAGAGGCCAGATGATCATGTCACTTACACCACATGACCCGCGCCGTGGAGCGCACATGAAGCCGACCCGGAAGCTGACCTGGAGAGGTCGGCTTCTTCACCGCTGGACGCCGGGAGGGAGAGGAACTGTGGCAAGGGCACCAATCGACTGCCAGAAGCTGGAAGAAGCCCCAGGTAAGTGCAGTTTGTTTTTTTTTAGTCTGTGCGGATCTTCCCTTTAACATTTGGTGCTCTGGCCTTTTCCTATTCCTACTCTATGAAACTCGCTTCCACAGTCAAAGCTCCTCTGGACAGCTTTAAGAAAAGGCTAAAAACCCACCTCTTTTCTCAAGCCTTTGAGACTGCATAACGCAGGTCACAGCGCTTTGAGTCTCCAGGTAGAGAACCACTATAAAAATATTGTTGTTATTGTTGTTTTGCAGGCAACCTCAGCTATGCACAGGTGGGGTAATTAGTGTCTCAGCTACATGGAATCCACCTACAGTAGCTGAGACTCTAATTACCCCACCTGTGCATAGGTGAGGTTGCCTGTAAAACATGTTGGGGAGTCACGAGCACAGGTGGGAGAAACACTGCTGCGTTAAGGGAAAGCATATCCAATTTATCTACAGGGATTCAACTCTATTAAGGGATTCAACACTCTATCCAGCAGGACTGCCAATGGCACAAAGATGGATCCCATGCCCTCCACTATGGACCTTCCTGGTGGGGTGGAGAGGCTTTTATGAACTTCAAAAAAAATAGTAGTCAGAAAACGAGAAGTAGAGCGATCCAATGGTGCACTGCTGACAGGTTGTAATTGGATTAATCCAAATTGGCAGTGCACTACTGGAGCGCTCCACTTCTTCTCGTTTTCTGCTTAGAACACTGGCATCACCCAGCACCTGTTGCAGCACCTGAGGCAGTAACCATCCACAGTGCCATATACAGTGTCTAAAGTAATGCAGCGTCTTTTTGTATGTAGCAGTCAGAGTCTAGTACCACCGTGGCCCTGCCTTTATCTGTGGTATACACCGTAATGTACAAGAAACTATCACTTGATCCCATTTTTGCATTATAAAAGAGAGTTAAAGTCATCTTGGATGATGTATTAAGAAGGAACATCATTACTAGGGATCTGTTCAATTACTTAACGGTACCCAACCCATGGACCCTTGTGCTATATACGCGCCCAAAATTTAATAAAAGCTCCACCGGGAAGGCCCATAGTGGCGGGCATTGGGTCCATTTTTGTGCCATTAGCAGCCCTCCTGGATAAAATGTTGAATCTCATAATTGAGAGTACAAAGGCCTAAGAGACACTAATGACATTTTGAGGAAACTTGCATTGTTAGGTGTAAAGGGCACTGCGAATATCATTTTGGTTACCTGGAACATATCTGACCTTTACATCTCAATTACACAGAAGGAGGGTATCCAAGTAGCAATGGATCTCATTAGAGACAGTGATATATATGATGACCATCAATTAGCCTTTTTTGAACAACTGTTTAAATTTGTGCTTGAAAATATTTTTGTTTCAGGACTCTTTTTATTTTCATCAGAAGGGGACGCCCATGGGATCCATTGTTGCTCCATCTTTCACAGGCGCATTTATGAACAAACTGAGGGTTTCTTTAGTGTTTCCCAATGTGGCGTTCGCCAGGCATTGTATTGCTTGGTGGCGCTACATTGATGACATATTAGCTGTATGGTGGGGCAATGCGGGTTCTCTCATGGCCTTCCATTACTATTTTAATAGTATACAAGTTTTATTTACCTTACCTTTTTTGGACACCACCATCCATTTCACTAATAACACCTTGTGGTCTGATTTGTATCCATTTGTATCCAGAATTCCGCAGGGACAAAAGAATATGAGATACGCCATTTTTTAGTCTATACACAATCAATCGATTCCGGACTCAACCCTTGCACGAATAATCTTCAGAGTTTATTGTAATAATGTATGCGGTTATACAGCAGACAAAAAAGCACCGGAGTCCAGAATCGATTGATTGTGTATGGACTGGATTATGATTGGAGGCTTGATGGACCTCCTACGATGATCTGTGACTCCCCGAGATTAACAGAGTGATTCCTGAGGTCTGTGGACAACCCTCGTTGTGTTTATATACCATTTTTTGACATGCCAAACAATTAATTTATGTAATTCGCTGTCCCCGTGGGACATAGCTGTGATGATATAAAATTCATGGTCATCCACCACGTGCCAAATTTACTGAAAGGGGGTGATCGGAATTTAGCTTTGAAACGTAAAGAAGTGTATTGAATCAATAAATTGGATACACTTTTCCCTAACGGTTTGAACCATGCTTTTGACTTACGGTACATTTGTTCCTTTAATTTCACATGCTATGTGTATTTTTCATTTGTTATGCAAGGGAAAGGGATGGGTCAAAATATGGACTAAATCAGACCCACCACTATGCAAGGGAAAGCTGCAGGATGATGACGTGATTATGTTTTCTTCCTTCTTCTTTATGTTTTGGGTTAAAGTGGTCTTGAACTCTTGCAATGGAAACATATAAAAATGCACTCTGTGTGTATTTAGAGAGTTTAGCCTGTCTAATTATCCCTCATCTGTGACTAAGCACAAGTTGTAATTTGATCCTTTAGCTGTGTCAGCTGACTGCCACGGCAGAGAGCTCATTTGTAAATGCAGGAGGTTAACAATATGTCTGTTTCTATAAAAGCAGGAAGTAAACACACTTCAGATTTATTGTAAGATTTGTATCAGCTGTTATGCTGGGAATACACCATACAATTTTCTGTAAATAGATTGTTCTGTGAAATTTTTCTGTTAGATTTTCTGTTGAATGAATAATTAGATTATTTTCTGTAGAGAATGGTCATTATCTCTGGTGCATTGTCTTCTGTTTATCTCCTGCTGAGTAGAACAATGCCTAATTGCTCGGGAAATACATGGTAAGATAGATACATTTCCAACATGTTGAACTTTATCTATCTGGCAGGTAAATCTAATGCTGGGCATAAGCTGGCCATACACTAGGCTGATTTCCCGCCGATCGACAGCAGATTCGACCACTCGTCCCAAAATAGATCGATCCCGTCGATCGCTCCGTGCGGGAAATTACCGTCGATCGCCCATGGGTAGCGAGCGCGACGCTAGCGGCGTTCGAGTGCCCGACGACCGACGCAATACAGCTGCAATACATTACCTGCTCCGCCGGCACGACTCCCCAGGTCTCCGCTGTCTTCTCCGCTCTGGTCTGGTCTCCGGCATGCTTCACTTCTTCCTGTCCCGGCAGGAAGTTTAAACAGTAGAGGGCGCTCTACTGTTTAAACTTCCCCCAGACAGGAAGAAGTGAAGCATGCCGGACCCAGAGACCAGACCAGAGCGGAGAAGACAGCGGAGACCTGGGGAGTCGTGCCGGCGGAGCAGGTAATATATGCGGGGGGAGGGGGGAGTGGCGGCAGCACCACCACCACCACAGATTGTGAACGGTTTCATGCTGAAATCGATTCACAATCTGTTTGCAGTAAAGGCAGCAATACGATCCCTCTCTGATCAGATTTGATCAGAGAGGGATCTATCTGTTGGTCGAATCTGATGGCAAATCGACCAGTGTATGGCTACCTATACACGGCTCATTTCCCCCTTATCAATCGAGCCGCTGATGGCTCGATTGATAATTTCCGACAGGTCCGATGACCAGCTGGATTGATAACCCGCTCAATCCCCGCGGGCGGACAATAGCGGGGAATCGAGCGGAAGATAAGGAGCGCCCGCGGGGACGAGTGGGGATCGATCCAGGCGCCAGCGGGGACGAGCGGGGATGCGCCGGGATCGAGCCAGCGTCTGTTGTTTATCTTTTAGAGCTGAGATGAAGATCTCAGTTCAGGTCCGCTTTAATTGTGTTCTCATTAGCCTAATTTTGCAAATTTATGTAAATATTTGAATTACTATTTGATTACTCAGTGTGATGTCATTTCCTGCTGCGTGTGCATAAATGCTTTATTGTATCACTTTAATGCCAGCTTGACAAAGGACAGGGATTGTCCGAAACTGTTGCTGTTCACATTGATTTATTGTTCTAAAGGAGCTGATGTGTTTATAACTGCTAGTTGCCTGCACCCTTTGCATATAACAAACTCTTATGTGCTGCTGACCCCCTGTGCACTACTGCTTCTAGCATAGGTTGCATCACAGTTTTGTTTCCTCCAGGGGCTCAAAACACAACGCACGGGCAGAAAGATGACAACCAATGCCAAATGCTTTTCTGCTCAGTAGCTCAGTAGCAGAAAAGCATTTAGCATCATCAAACCAGCCCTTATTCTGATGCCACCAGCATAGCTTGTTCGGAATGCCTAGAGAAGTTGTCTGCCATTTATTAATTATTTAAAATCCATTCCTACATGTCAAAACCTGATTAAAGTGACATATTTGTGATTGATTATATGAGAAATTTAGATAACAATGATATGAAGTAGCTTATTGACTACGTTAATGTACAGAATAATGTCTCAGTAATGCTCTAGACATGCCTCATCTGATTATTACAGTCCATAACCAAGTTATTATTTAGTTTTGAATTAACAGATCAATTTTACGAGCCAGTAAGGTGTCTCACAAAGCCCAGATTGGTTCAGAATATGTCGCTCCTCACAGCTGAGGTACTACGCTGCAGCGACACATGTTACACAAGGCTTCAGGTATTCGGGTGATGAGTAACACCGGTATACCTGTCAGCTGTGATCGTCACAGAAACTGCATGCTGAGAACAGGTGATGTAATGACAAGCAGCTCAGTAACACAACACAGTGTGGGTGTTTAGATTTTTCAGATGTGTGAAGCATTGGTTAAACAAAAACACACCCAGAAGGTAAAGTCAGTGAGTCTGTCTTCAGGTATGCAGGCCTGTATCAGACAAAACAAAACGCTATCAGTTTCTGCCAGGACCAGACTTCAATAACCAAGATGATTTTCTTGTGTTTACTTCCCTGTACCCTGGAGCATTTTACCATAGTGAGACATTATCAGCTGATTTACTTTTAAAGGACACCTGTAGTGAGAGGGATATGGAGGCTGACATATGTATTCAGAATCAGAATCAATTTATTTTCGCCAAGTAAGTTTGCACCTACAAGGAATTTGTCTTGGCAGTTGCTTAACAAACACAAACAAAAACAATACAAGGACAGACAGTGTGTATATTACACGTCAAGGACATTATGCAAGTATAGTGGCAGTAAGAAATGTGAGAATTGTTCATTTTCAGTTCTGTGCTGAATTACTTTCAGGTCCTAGCAGCTCTAACGTGGTTCAGCATTAACCTTCCTGGAGGTAAGCCCGGGCTGAGCTCGGGCTATGCCGCGCAGGAGTATTTCTCAGGCCCGGCTGGGCCGATTTGCGTATTTTTTGTTGTTGTTGCACGCAGCTAGCACTTTGCTAGCTGTGTGAACTCACCGATCGCCACCGCTCGCCGCGTTAGAGTATGTCCCCCCGCGCAGCCTAGCCAATCAGTGCCAGACAGCGCTGAGGGGTGGATCGAGACTCCCTCTGATGTCACGACGTCCATGACGTCGGTGACGTCATCGCACCCTGCCCTAATGGAAATTCCGTTCAGGATTTTCTGATGGGCCAGAGGCGATCGGAGGGGGTGTGGGGATGCTGCTGCTCAGCGGCTGTCATGTAGCTAGCGCTAGGCTAGCTATGTTATTTAAAAAAATAAAAAAAACTGCTGCGCTGCCTCCCTGGCGGTTTTAATTGACCGCAAGGGAGGTTAAGTATGGCTACTGCTTGAGGAAAAAAGCTGTTCCTGTGTCTGGAGGTTTTGGTAGCGATTGACTGGAAACTTACTTCTGAAGGCATGCGCTGGAAGATGGAGTGAGCTGGGTGAGAGGGGTCAGAGGCAATTTTGGTTGCTCTCTTTCTGCACCTGCTAGCGTAAAGATCCTGCAGGGAAGGTAAGCTACAGCAAATTATCCTTTCCGCTGTTCGGATGATGCGCTGCAGCCTCCCCTTTTCTAATGCTGAACAGGTGCCGAACCATACAGTCATAGATGATGTTATGGTGGATTCGATGATTGCAGTGTAGAACTGCACCATTAGATTTTGAGGTAGGCCAAACTTTTTCAGTTGCCGTAGATGGTACATTCTCTGTTGTGCTTTCTTGACAATAGTGGCAGTGTTGTTGTCCCATTTTAGGTTCTTTGAGATAGTGGACCCAAGAAACTTGAATTACTCTACTTGGGTTATTGTGGATCCATTTATGGTTAAGGGGAGGTGCTGGGGGGGAGATCTCCTAAACTCTGACAAGACTAGCTGCATGTTTCAGTTGTGTGATTCAGACACAACTGCAGCCAAAGATATCAGTAGGACTGCCAGGCAACTGGGATTGTTTAAAAGGAAATACATATGGCAGCCTCCATATACCTCTTGCTTCAGGTTCCCTTTAAATCTTCAGAAAAAGTTTTAAAATCTCTTGATCAATAATATATATTTATTCACTGAGTTTGCTATTGCTGACAAGAAAAAGCAACTACAGGGAACCATGGTTTACAAACATCAAGCCCCTTATTTGCAACTCCAGCTTTAAAGGGACTCCGAGGAGTGCCCAAATTTAAAAGAATACCCTTACCTGGGGCTTCTTCCAGCTCACCGTAGGCGGCGAGGTCCCACGGTGTCCTCCTGGTTTTACCGCGCATGCACAGACCTGTCACGCCGGCCGCCATGATGACGTGAAGCGGCCGGCGTGATGACGCATTGCGTCATTAACCAGGAAGAGCCGGCCGACACCAGGCCCGCCGGTAACGGGGGAGGCGGAGGCTGCAGGAGAGGAGCCAGGAGGATGCCGCGGGACCTCGCCGCCTACGGTGAGCTGGAAGAAGCCCCAGGTAAGTGTATTCTTTTAAATTCAGGCACTCCTCGGAGTCCCTTTAATAAGTAAAACTACCAGTACATACACATAAATTACACCTTCAATAATCTTTTGTGATCACTTCGAGTGACTGTTTATGGCTCCCTACACACTGCATGCGATTCCGATTCCTATTTTTAATTGTTTTTTACATCCGATTCTGATTTTTAATCATTACCGCATGCTGTGTTTTTTCCTCTGTTTTTCTTTTGATTACATTCAGGGAAAATCGGAAATGCAAATCGGAAGCGGAATTGTAATCGCAAAACGGATTTGCAGTGTGCAGGGAGCCTATCACTGTTCAATGTACAGGAGTGCTGCTTGGTTCTCTGCAAAGCAGCCCCTCCTGTTCAGTGAAAAGGGGAGCAGGAGTATCCCATTGTGATTGTAGTTAGCTCCCAAGTGGCTACTACTATAATGTCAAATCTCAGACCCATTCGTGAAAAAAGGGAATTTTGCTGCATTTGAAGAGGTGATTTTGCTGTGAAAATCATGCTATTTTGGTTTCTAAACTGAGGGCTATTTTTGAAACTGGACATCCCCTTTGTGCAAGTGTTCATCACTTATTTACAGTTTTTAGAATCAAGTGAAAAATTCCCTCTGACTAGTTGTTTTTCTTTAAATGCACAGGCAGAAACAGCATGTGAGTCACATTGTCCCCTGTTTAGAAAGAGCTAATCGGGGAATACTGCAATATGCTGAGGTTTCAGTTCATAGAAGATCTGTCAAAATTGCTTATCTCTGTGTCAGAGATAAGGTCCATACTGACGGCAAGGTTTCATCTGTTAAAATGACAGGTGAACAATCGGTTCAACCAACGCTGTGTAACTATCTTCTAAAGAAAAAGGGTTAAACAACGTCCACGGACGACAATGCTTGTGGATTTTGAAAAATCGTCACAATGGATCAAATTGGATCAATTTGTACAACATCCCTTGTGTGTACAGATCTTTGAACGATCTTTCTGCTAAAGTCTGTGGAACTTTCCCCTGCATCCTTCTTTGTTTAACGATCCTATCTTTGGTAATCTTCTTGCAATGTTCCTAATGCTGTTGTCCACATCCCATCGGTAAAGATCTAAAATCGTGGAAACTTCATTCATCAGCAGTTTCTAGCGATTCAGTATTGCAGTGGGTATTTAGCTTTATCCTCATTATGGTAACCAGGGCCGGGCCGAGGCAGAGGCTGGAGAGGCTCCAGCCTCAGGGCGCAGTGTAGGAGGGGGCGCAGAATTCACTCAGTTGTCATTCCTAATTGTGTTTGAAGCAGAAAGAAATAAGAAAAGGGGATACATGGCAGTGACTGCAAGCCAGATAAATAGAGATTCAGGTGTTAGGGAGGTTGTGGGCCCTGTGGCGCCTCTTAGTCTAATAGCAATCAGTGTGTGATGGCTGTGGTGGCAGAGATGGAGGGGCGCACTTTGGTGTCTCAGCCTTGGGTGCTGGAGGACCCTGTCCCGGCTCTGATGGTAACTCCAAAGACAAAGGTGAAGGAGATGCCTAGACAATTGTCAGACAGTACAAATAATCCACTTACTCCAGCCAGCAGTCTAGCTACCTGGGATTTAATACACAGATGCGAAGAGGAACTTTACCGAATGTAACTTCACTATTAAAAATCCTTATATTTAACAGTATTCATATATACATTATTTAAAGAATATCTGCCCATGAGAAATCTTTCCTCACTCTGATTTACATTCTTACATTTTTCACAGATGGTGACATCTTTATTGCTGGCAAGGAGCATCACTGCAGAATATTTGTTTGTTGTAAGTTCCAGAGTGAGCAGAAACAACACCTGGTCTCCCAGAATGCATTGGGAGGTAGGGTTGGCACCATCAGATCAACATGCCGACCCTTCTTCACTTAAAGAAAACCTGAACTGAAAATTAAAAGTCAAAATAAGCATACACAGGTCATACTTACCTTCCATGTAGTCTACTCCTCAGTGTCTTTCTCCTGTCCCGCGTCCTGTTTGTTCACTGTGATCAAGGGAATTTTCCGTCCTCCATTTTGAAAATGGCCATTACCCATAACAGCTTTCTGGTCAGCACACAGTTAAACTGTAACATTGCCCACTTGAGCCATAGGGAAACATGGACATTACCCGGTACATCAGTTTTCCTCTCAGCTATAACTGACAGCAACTGATATTTTATTGACAGCAACTGATATATTTCAGATCTGACAAAATATTGTCAGAACTGGAAGGGATTATTGTCAGAAGAAAATGGTGAGCTTCTGAAAGGAACTGATGGCAAGGTAACTATGTAATGTTCATTTGAAGTTACCTCATGTGTTTATTTTAAATATTTTTACGCAGTACAGGTTCTCTTTAACATTGATAAACATGGTGCTGCCAGACAATTCTGGGAACATCAACTGACTGCTTTTCAGAGTGCATTCTTGAAGGTGGTGGTGGTGGGGGGGGGGGAGGCTACTTGTAAGCTACTGTCATTTGTGGAGGAGATAGGTGGCAGATTTTTGACAGAGGGACCTGGAGGACCATAGTTTTGCCACTGTTCCACAAAATACATTTTGTTTACAAAGCAGCATTTCTGTTGATAAGAAGATCTCTATTTACAGTAATGCCTGAGGCTCCTGACCCTGTTCTAACGCTTTATTTTAAGAAAACCTTTGGTAGTGGAGATACTGAGGTAACATTTTAGTGCCTGGAACAGCTGCCACTCAGGGACATCAGCTCTGCAGACAAAGGTTATTTCCAGAGGTTCCAAAAAGCAAAATGGCAGCCCTCATAAAACAAAAGCGGAGAAGTTTGGGTTGGATGTATATCTGTGCCAGACGATTAAGAAACACAGAGAGTCTGGAAGCCCCGTAAGGTGTAGTGTGCCTGAATAGGTGTAAATAAAATAGAAGAAGGGTACTTAAAAGTTCAGGTTACTAGTTCAGCAACTAAGTGTGTACTAGTCCTGCAACCGCTTGTGTGAAAAAGTCCATCTTCACTCAGATAGTGTTGAGTCTGGGTCTCTCTCCGAAGAAAGAAGTGTATAGCAGTGCACTAATGTTTACTACTGTAACTAACAGACCTCATCTAGCAAGGATCATGTACAATTGGGTAGGGAGGAGACTCCCATAGTATGATAAAACTTATAAAAACAATAAAAAGTTAAGAGGTAACAAGCTTACCTCAAAGTAGCACTATAGTTAATATTTATTATAGATCCAAATAATGTGTTTCATAGGTTATACCCACTTTATTTTTTTTCCCTTTTTCACTCTTTTACTGAATTATAAGGTAAGCCTGAACTAAACTCTCTTCTTTGGGTAGAGAGGAGGCACCCCTAGTTAGATAAAACGTTTAAAAACAATAAAAAGGTAAGCGTAAACTTACCTCAAAGAAGCATTAAAGGAAATATTTATTATTGATGTAAAACAATAGTTTACAGGTTATACACACTTTTCAGGTCAATACTGTATCTAAAAACAAAATTATATACAATATAATATAATCATAGGTCCATGCTGAAAGTCAAAAGTAAGAAACTTTTTATATAATAAAGAGCTAAAAAAAATGGACCAAATGACGCAAACAATCAACATACATTTGAGGATTGTTATGCGTCATTTGTCCATTTTTGACCCTTTTCATATATGTAACAAAAAGTTTCTTCATTTTTGGCTTTCAGGATGGATTTATGATTATATTATTTTGTATATGATTTTGTTATTAGATACAGTATTGACCTGATGAAGCGGGTATAACCTGTAAAGCGTTGTTTGTATCTATAATAAATATTACCTTCAGTACTACTTTGACGTAAGCTTGTTTACTCTTAACTTTTTATTGTTTTTAGTTTTATCTGAATAGGGGTGCCTCCTCTCTACCCAATGAAAGAAAGTTTAATTCAGCATTTTGATTTATCTAGATTTTCTCATGCGAAATAATGGGTACAGCCTATTAAAAGGGGGCAATGACACTAAGAATATGGATCGCCTAAAGGAGCAGCTGGTCGTTAGGAGTGTCAAAGTTTGCTGCTGGTAAGTGGTATAGTGCAGTAGTGACTGGACAGTCTGCGTTCCAAACATAGTACTGTTGCCATGGCTCAAAAAAAGAGCAACTCCAACTTACTGTCTATTGGCTGCAAATAAAAATGTGAAGATATTCTTTAATAACCATAACAAAAAGACTTGTCCAGTAGGGAACTATGTCCATAGCAGTTTTATAACAATAGTGGCATTGCAACTGAATGATTGACAGTGTCTGAGGACAGAGGGTTGCCAGTGGGATCCACCATAGAGCGTAATAAAGAGGTATAGGTAAGGGGGTGAGAGATGGTCTGGTCTAGAGACTGATCTTCCAACAGCACCGGAGTGCATAAACTGGGGACACTATATAGACCGACAGTTTAAAAAACTCAAAACTTATATCAGGGATCCAAGTTATAAAAAAAAAACAGAGATGAACTGATGAGATACAATTGTATCTATCCTCCTACTGCTAAAATTACCCTTTTTTTTAGAATCTCACAGTTTCAGTCTCCAGCTACAAAAATAGTATTGTCTCTGAATGATTATTATTATTATTATTGATTAATAAAGTGCCAACATATACTGTGGCGCTGTACAAAGTAAGAAACAAACAAGGGGTACATAATAATACTGACAATGGTCTATACCAAATATAGACACTGGTACAAGATACAGAATTGGTAGACATAGTAAATACTGTGACAAATGTAACATAATGAATAAAATGAATAACAAATTCCAAGACACAAAAGGGTGAGTGTTCTAAGCCAAAATATATGAAATATTGACCTTTATTTATCTGCACTCAGAAGCTATTTTCTGCTAGGAAAAAGTTTGATGGCCATAATTCCTTATCAGGGCTGGTGCACACCGAGCGGCTTTTTCAGCGTTTCTGCAGCCGCTTGCAGTTGCGTATACGCTAGGTCAATGTATCTCAATGGGGAGGGTCACACCAGAGCGGGAGGCGTTTTGCAGAAACGCATACTCCCGGGGTGAGGCATTTTTTGGATTGCGGATGCGTTTCTGCCTCAATGTTAAGTATAGGAAAAACGCAAACCGCTCTGAAAAACGCCTGTTCAGAGCGGTTTTGCAGGCGTTTTTGTTACAGAAGCTGTTCAGTAACAGCTTTACTGTAACAATATATGGAATCTACTACACCAAAAACGCTTCCCAAAACCGCAAAACGCTAGCTGAAACACTACAGAAAAATAAGAAAAAGCGTTTCAAAATCTGCTAGCATTTTGCGGATCTGCTAGCGGGTTTTGGTGTGCTCCAGACCTCAGTGAGTATTGCTTTAATCCGACTTGAGAAAAACTGTCACTTGCTTACCTGATGCTATTTGTGTAATTGGATCTGTACATACACATTTCTATCTCACCATGGGGCTGATGCACTGGACTGCGGTAGTATTGTGGTGCACAGACATCGCACAGCAATATTACCATTACTACCGCCAGTGTGTCCTGCGAGTTACACTATTATCACGACCAGCGATACTCAAGTAGCATGAACATTTCTAAAGCAACGTGTGTTACTACTGGTAACGTGCTTTACTGTAGCAACATTTGCGCTCGGGAACTGCGGGTTACGCTAATAACATAATTCGTGGTACACACTGTTGGTAGTAACAGTAATATTGCTTTGCGATGTCTGTGCACAGCAATATTACCACAGTTTAGTGCATCAACCCCCATGCCACATGGAAGCAGGTGGGTTCGGTGCATGCTGCTCAGCGCCGAGCGCCAAAACTGGGCTCCGCTTCAGTTATAGCACTAGTGCTACAGTACACGCCCCACGCATGGGTAATTTGGGGATCCAGCGGACCACAAATTACTTCTCCAACAACTGCAACTTGATCTCTCCCCTGTGTCAACTGACTGCCACGGCAGATAGGCTAATTTGAAAGCACAAGATGTTAACAATATGTCTGCTTCCATGAAAGCAGGAAGTAGAAACACTGCAGATTTATTTTAGGATTTGTATCAGCTGTAACAAAGAAATGTTTTTCTTTAAAGACTATTTTGCTGTTGCGTGTCTTTTAGAGCAAAGAGGAAGTTCTGAGTTCAGGTTCGCTTTAACGGCGCTGGGGATTTGGGCAAAAGCAGGGTGAGCCTGTGCCAAGATCACCAGCAACAAGTACACTGCCCAGGGCCGGCGCTACCATAGAGGCAAAGGAGGCAGCTGCCCCAGGGCCCCAGAGCTTGTAGGGGCCCCCAGTGGCTACAAGAGGAAAAACAAATTTCAAATCGACCTTATAGTTTTTGAGAAAATCGATTTTAAAGTTTCAAAGGAAAAAAAATACACATTTAAAAACCAGCCGACTTTAATGGTTAATAGCAAATCCACCTTAAATTCTAGAAACCCTAAATTTGCAGGATATGTTAAGGAGATCATTGGGAATAAGAGGAAAAAACAATTTTTCAAAAAGACCTTATAGTTTTTGAGAAAATCGATTTTAAAGTTTTGAAGGAAAAAAGTATACTTTTAAATGCGGTAAATGTCACTTTTAGTACCTAACGGTAGTGTAATTTTACATGTATCAAAAGAAAGAGCAATAAATTTCCTGACGGGGTTTCCAGGGGTCCATACGCAGCCGCAGCGCTTTGGCCAGGGATCGCTATACAGCCGCAATATGGCTGTATGAAAATCCCTGGCATTTTTTTTCCTATTTTACCATTTTTTTTAATGTTTAGAGTGGGGGATTTTTTTTTTTTTAAATTATGTGGGGTCCCCCCTCCTGAAACGTTTTAACCCCTTGTCCCCATGCAGGCTGGGGTAGCCAGAATGTGGAGCTCTGACCGATTGGGGCTTCAAACCCTGACTATACCAGCTGCAAAAAAGGTCCCTTAATGCCAATTTTTGCTCCGGGGTATCTGTTAGGGGGCCCCCCAGATTTATTTTGCCCTGGGGCCCCATTGTTGCTTAAAGAGAGTCTGAAGCGAGAATAGATCTCGCTTCAGACCTCATAGCTAGCAGGGGCATGCGTGCCCCTGCTAAAACGCCGCTATAGCGCGGCTTAACGGGGGTCCCTGTCCCCCCAAACCCCCTCCGAGCAGCGGGGGAGCGCTTCCTGGTTGGGGCAGGGCTAACCGCCGCAGCCCTGCCCCATGCGCGTCTGTCAGACGCGTACCTCCGCCTCTCCCCCGCCCCTCTCAGTCTTCCTTCACTGAGAGGGGCGGGGGAGAGGCGGCGATGCGCGTCTGATAGACGCGACTGGAGGCAGGGCTGCAGCCGTTAGCCCTGCCTCCAGGAAGATCAGCTCCAGCGACCTTTTTCCGACCCAGGTTTGCGGGGGGTGGGTTGGGGGTGAAGGGACCCCCGTTAAGCCGCGGGATAGCGGCGTTTTAGCAGGGGCACACGTGCCCCTGCTATATATAAGACCTGAAGCGAGATTTAGTCTCGCTTCAGTGTCTCTTTAAACCGGCCCTGACACTGCCACATGTCACCATGTGTACCCCTCATAGGTTTACAGACATAATTCCATAATTCAGTAAAGTCACCCACAGACATGGTGCACAGCACCTGCTGCAAGAGAGATCTTCTGTTTCCTGATGGAGGAACACTGCTGTGTAGTCTGTGAAGTCACAATAGGAAGTGGCTCAGTACACAGCCAGGCCTAGAACAGAGCTCACCCAATCCCTGCTGCTGGCTTCAGAGTCTCCCGCTCTAACCCTGCAATGTTTGCAACCAGGTGGTCAGGCAGCTTACTTTTCATTTAACCATGACATTATTTGCATCTCTCCCTTGGGCATACGCTCCCTTATTTCGATATTTGCTTAAGCCATTAATTTTATGCAAAGTACATTTATCGCGTATTTGTCCAAACATTTGGAAACCTGTGACCACCTGTACAAATTGTTTTACAGTTTTCATTGTTCATGCTCTGTACAGGCAGTGAAAACTTGTTTTGTCTCTAAAACCGATAACTTTTTTTAAATTTATTTTTTAAGAACACCTGTCATGAGAGCACACTTCAGTCCTTCTTCAGAAAAAAAAATGCCATTTGCAATGCTGATAACCTGGCTGGGATATTTGCCAAATCCATTATGGGAAACTCTGGTGGTGGCGTGGCTAAATACACCAGTCTAGATCTCTGGAACTACTGGTCATTCTGACAGGCATTTCTTACTGAAGGCAGACTGTGATTATTTACTATATATATATATATATATATATATATATATATATATATATAATATATATATATATATATATATATATATATATATATATATATATATATATATATATATATATATATATATATATATAGGGAGTGCAGAATTATTAGGCAAGTTGTATTTTTGAGGAATAATTTTATTATTGAACAACAACCATGTTCTCAATGAACCCAAAAAACTCATTAATATCAAAGTTGAATATTTTTGAAAGTAGTTTTTAGTTTGTTTTTAGTTTTAGCTATTTTAGGGGGATATGTGTGTGTGCAGGGGACTATTACTGTGCATAATTATTAGGCAACTTAACAAAAAACAAATATATACCCATTTCAATTATTTATTTTTACCAGTGAAACCAATATAACATCTCAACATTTACAAATATACATTTCTGACATTCAAAAACAAAACAAAAACAAATCAGTGACCAATATAGCCACCTTTCTTTGCAAGGACACTCAAAAGCCTGCCATCCATGGATTCTGTCAGTGTTTTGATCTGTCCACCATCAACATTGCGTGCAGCAGCAACCACAGCCTCCCAGCCACTGTTCAGAGAGGTGTACTGTTTTCCCTCCTTGTAAATCTCACATTTTATGATGGACCACAGGTTCTCAATAGGGTTCAGATCTGGTGAACAAGAAGGCCATGTGTAATGAACGGTGGAGCACAGAGAAGATCTGATTACCGGTGATCTGCAGTATCACTGGGAATACAGATGTATACCAGATTATAAGTGATCTGCAGTATCACCGATAATCCGATATACCAGCTAACCTCTGTACTTGAGTAGAGTGTAGTGTTTGGTGTAACAGTAACACTAAGAGGACTGAGCCTCAGTGCAGTGAGGAGTACTGCACGGCTTCCTTCCGAAGACCTGAACTCTCCAAGGCGGGAGGAGTCAGGCTGCGAGTAGGAAGGTAAGTCTGAGAGTGACACTCAGGAGAAAGTGTCACTAACAGGACGGGGAACCGCCTCCAATAGTGAGGTTGGTTCTCGAGGTCAGACAAGCCAGATCGTAACACACGGACAGATAAAGTACAGATTCAGAAGGCAGAGGCGGAGTCTAGGTACAGGCAGAGTTCGGCAACAGGGTATCAGAAATATCGAGGTACAAGATCAAGAGGCAGAAGCAGAGTCTAAGGACGAGCCGGGGTTCGGCAACAGAGTTTCAGAATAGCAAGGTACAAGATCAGAATACAAGAGGATGGTCAGGCAGGCAGAAGGTCATAACAGATAATCACAATCAAACTAGTACTTTAAGCTATCAACAGAATCTAGCTAAGTGTAGGATTACAGCTCCAGCTGGTCCCGGCACACTTAAGGATCTGACTACGTGTCTGAGTGCTCCAACGTATGTGTTCGCAACGCCAGACAAAGAGTAAGTGAACAGCCAGCAGTATATATACACAAGGACTTCTCCAGGACCTCCCTAATTGCTGGACCAATGAGAGTAGTGGAAAATGTCAGCTGACCCGCCTGGTAAGCTGACTCCCTTCTGGCTGTTATTTAAGCTCTGCCTCTGTGCGCGCGCGCGTGTCACTCTGAATCTAGGTGGTGTATCAGTCCCAGCCACACCAGTACTGTTTTGCAATGTATCCAGTGAACCGAGTGCGGGAGCTGCCTCCAATGCGGATTCCGCCGTTACCAATGCGGATTCCGCCGTTACCATTGCGGATTCCGCCGTTCTGCCTATGCGGCATGCAGCGTTTTTTCCGCGTTGTGACGCCATGCTGGATGCGGAAACAGCTGCCTCACCTTGAGAGGCAGCGGCTTTTCCGCGTTTCATCACAGAACCCCCCCCCGAGGAGTGGACTCCGGACAACTCCTACCAGGTTTCTCGGGGTGTAAGGCATGAAACTCTTTCCTCAAATCATCCGCATGCATGCGAGTCCCCGGTACCCATTGTCTCTCCTCAATGCCATACCCCTTCCAGTGTACCAGATACTGTACCGAGTTCTGGACAATGCGTGAGTCCAAAATTTTCTCAATTTCGAACTCAGGTTGACAATCTACCAGGACAGGAGGAGGAGGAGGCCCATATGGACTGCAGGTTTGAGCAGGGATACGTGAAATGACCTTACCCCACGCATGCTGGCGGGAAGATCAACGGTATAGGTAACGTTGTTAATCTTTTTCACTATCGGAAACGGACCTACAAACTTGGGGCCCAATTTGTCTGAGGGCTGTTTCAGGGTCAAATGACGTGTGGATACCCACACCAAGTCTCCTGGCTGGAAGCTCCACTCCACCGAACGTCTTTTATCAGCTTGACCCTTCTGATTCAAAAACGCCTTTTGCAAACTATCTCTCACCATGCGCCAAATTTTTTTAAAAGACTTTTGCCAGGCCTCCAGAGCTGGAAACGGGGTGGAGGCCACTGGCAATGGTGAAAATTTGGGCAATCTTCCAGACACTACCTGGAACGGAGAAAATCCGGTGGAAGAGCTTCTCAAATTATTTTGCGCGAACTCCGCGAAAGGCAGAAATTTGACCCAGTCGTTCTGCGCCTCTGCAACGTAGCACCTCAAAAATTGCTCTAAAGACTGATTGGTTCTCTCCGTTTGACCATTGGTCTGTGGGTGGTAGCCCGATGAAAATGACAGCTTCATGCCCATTTGTTGGCAAAATGCCCTCCAAAATCTAGAAACGAACTGGACTCCCCGATCCGACACTATGTTTTCCGGAATGCCGTGTAGCCGGAAGACATGTGTGATAAACAAGTCGGCCAATTCCTGGGCCGAGGGGAGTCCTTTCAAGGGCACAAAATGGGCCATTTTACTGAAGCGGTCGACTACCACCCAAATGACCGACATACCCTCTGACATGGGAAGCTCACCTACAAAATCCATGGACAAGTGAGTCCATGGTTCACTCGGGGTGGGCAAAGGCTGCAAGGTACCCACAGGTGCCAGCCGGGAGGGTTTACTTTTTGCGCATACAGCACACTCCCTAACGAACTCCCTGCAGTCTGCTGCCAGAGAAGGCCACCAAGCACACCTGGACACCAGATCCTGAGTTCTGGCTGCCCCCGGGTATCCCGCATTCTTGTGGGAATGAAACATCTGTAAAATGCGAGACGAAAGGGTAAGGGCACAAACAGAACCCCTTCCGGTTTCCCCTCAGGGACATCCTGCTGGAAGGGACTCAGGGTCTCTGTCCAGTCCTCCCAAGTCTCAGTTGCCGCTAGCACTAACCTCTGTGGGATAATGGATTCTGGGTCAGAGGGCTGGGCTGTCTCCAGCTCAAAACATCTGGACAGGGCATCTGCCTTGATGTTCTTGCTGCCCAGGGTGTACGTAATAATGAACCTGAACCTCGAAAAGAACAATGACCATCGAGCCTGACGGGGACTTAACCTCTTAGCCCCCTCGATGTACTCCAGGCTATTGTGATCAGTGTACACTGTAATGGTATGCTCTGCTCCTTCCAGCCAGTGACGCCATTCTTCAAAGGCAAGTTTAATGGCCAGGAGCTCTCTGTTGCCGATATCGTAGTTTCTCTCCGCCGGGGAGAACCTACGAGAGAAATAAGCACAAGGATGTAATCTTCCCTGTAACCCTAACCGCTGAGACAGCACAGCCCCCACCCCGACCTCCAAGGCGTCCACCTCGACAATAAAGGGGTAAGAGGTGTCGACATGCCTCAGGATGGGTGCTGAACAAAACAAGGTTTTCAGGGTAGAGAACGCTTGTAGGGCTTCTGGGGTCCAGTGGTTAGTATCTGCCCCTTTTTTTGTGAGACTAGTGAGGGGTGAGATAACAGTGGAGTACCCCTTTATGAACCTCCGATAGTAGTTAGCAAAGCCTAAGAATCTCTGCAAAGACTTTAACCCCACGGGTTGGGGCCACTCTATCACAGCAGAGACCTTGGCAGGATCCATTGACAGACCCGAAGTGGAAATAATGTACCCCAAAAAAGAAACAGATGTCACCTCGAAAATACATTTTTCCAACTTTGCATAAAGCGAGTTCCGCCTCAGTTTGTCCAGTACAATTCGGACATGTGTTCTGTGCTCAGAGAGGTTGTTGGAAAAGATAAGTATATCGTCCAGGTATACTAACACGAACCTGCCCAACACCTCTCTGAATACCTCATTAATCAATTCCTGGAAGACGGCCGGGGCGTTACACAACCCGAAGGGCATCACCAAGTACTCATAGTGCCCGTCGGGTGTGTTAAAGGCCGTCTTCCATTCATCGCCCTTTCTGATCCTCACCAGGTTGTATGCGCCCCGCAAGTCTAATTTTGAAAAGACTTTAGAGTTGATAACTTGAGTGAAAAGGTCATCTATTAGGGGCAAGGGGTAACGTTTTTTTATCGTGATTTTATTCAGGCCCCGGTAATCTATGCACGGTGGCAGACTCCCGTCTTTTTTCTTAACAAAGAAAAACCCTGCACCTGCGGGCGACTGGGATGGTCGAATGAACCCCTTAGCTAACTTCTCACGAATATACTCTTGCATGGCCAGTTTCTCTGGCCCGGACAAATTGTAAAGATGACCCCTAGGGGGCATACAACCAGTTTGGAGATCAATGGGGCAATCAAATGGGCGATGCGGCGGTAACTTGTCAGCGGCCTTAGGACAGAACACATCGGCATACTCAGAATACTGTACTGGAACCCCTTCCAACTGAACCCTGGTCTGGCCCAATGTCACCTTCCCTAAACCCTGCTGGCGACAATAATCGGACCAGCTGGTTACCTGACCCGTAGCCCAGTCTATTTGTGGCGAATGGACTTGTAACCACTGCATGCCTAGGATGATAGTGGAGGTTGACATATGTAATACGAAAAACTGTAGTTGTTCCCCATGCAGTACCCCTATCGTGACCTTTACCTCCGGGGTCTGTGACGGGAACGATTCCGTTGCAGAGGGGAATCGTCTACTGCCGTGACCTGAATGGGGGGTCTCACTGGAGTGAGAGGAATACCCAACTCCTGAGCAAATTCAAAGTTCATAAAATTAGCCGTGGTTACAGACTTATTATCCCATGTAATCGTACAAGGGAGAAGCAATTTTTTCTCTTTATGAGGTGAGAATTGTGTGCCTAGGGTGTCACCTCCCACTACTCCTAGGCAGACTCGTTTCCCGGCTTGTTAGGGCAGTTTCGCACTCTATGCCCCGCTTCTGCACAGTACAGGCACAGTTGTTCAGTCATTCTCCGCCTTCGTTCCACCTGGGTCAGTTTTGATCGACTAATCTGCATTGGCTCGGGTGGAGGCAAGGCCGGAGAGGGTGAGACAGGCGGAGATGGTGTTACTAGGGGTGCAGCGGAAGGTGCCGCGTAAGATGTCACCCTGACATGGTGACTGCCCCTAGTCTGTCTCTGATGGCGTAGCCTACGGTCGACTCGAATGGCCGATGAGATGGCCTCATCGACTGTTTTGGGCTCGGGTAAACTTAACATTAGGTCGGAGACCTCCTCCGACAATCCAGACAGGAAGTAATCCATCAGGGCATAGGTGTCAAATCTGGCGGTAACTGACCACCTACGAAATTCGGCCGCGTACTCTTCGACTGGACCCTTGCCTTGCCGTAAAAGCTTGAGCTTCCGCTCAGAGGTCGCAGCAAGGTCTGGGTCGTCGTAAATTACGGCCATGGCCTTAAATAATTCCTCTACTGAGGTCAGAGCTGTGTCTCTAGGGGACAGGTTATATGCCCAGGTCTGAGAATCACCGGCCAGTAAAGTTTTGATGAACGTGACTTTCTGGGCCTCAGTACCAGAGGATCGGGGTCTTAATTCAAAATATCATAACACTCTACTCCTAAAATTGCGGAAGTCAGATCTGTGGCCAGAGAACCGTTCTGCAATGGGCATGCGTATGTCTGCGCTAGGAGGGGATCGCACTTCATCCACTGACGTCTGAGCCTCAATCAATGCTTTGTGTTCACCCAGCACTCGATTGACATTATCCACTGAGGTGGCAAGTTCACCCAGAGGACCAGTGCGTGCATCCATTTTGTCTTTGGTCTGGCGTTCTGTAACGAACGGTGGAGCACAGAGAGGATCTGATTACCGGTGATCTGCAGTATCACTGGGAATACAGATGTATACCAGATTATAAGTGATCTGCAGTATCACCGATAATCCGATATACCAGCTAACCTCTGTACTTGAGTAGAGTGTAGTGTTTGGTGTAACAGTAACACTAAGAGGACTGAGCCTCAGTGCAGTGAGGAGTACTGCACGGCTTCCTTCCGAAGACCTGAAATCTCCAAGGCGGGAGGAGTCAGGCTGCGAGTAGGAAGGTAAGTCTGAGAGTGACACTCAGGAGAAAGTGTCACTAACAGGACGGGGAACCGCCTCCAATAGTGAGGTTGGTTCTCGAGGTCAGACAAGCCAGATCGTAACACACGGACAGATAAAGTACAGATTCAGAAGGCAGAGGCGGAGTCTAGGTACAGGCAGAGTTCGGCAACAGGGTATCAGAAATATCGAGGTACGAGATCAAGAGGCAGAAGCAGAGTCTAAGGACGAGCCGGGGTTCGGCAACAGAGTATCAGAATAGCAAGGTACAAGATCAAAATACAAGAGGATGGTCAGGCAGGCAGAAGGTCATAACAGATAATCACAATCAAACTAGTACTTTAAGCTATCAACAGAATCTAGCTAAGTGTAGGATTACAGCTCCAGCTGGTCCCGGCACACTTAAGGATCTGACTACGGGTCTGAGTGCTCCCACGTATGTGTTCGCAACGCCAGACAAAGAGTAAGTGAACAGCCAGCAGTATATATACAAGTAGTAAAGAGGTCGGCACCACTCCAAGCATCAGGAAAAGCTCTTTTATTGCATCACCATTGTGGCTTAACAATGACAAACGTTGTTTCGGGCATAGCCCTTTTTCAAATTGCAACAGCCATATACAAACACACATGTGCAGTGCCTTAAATACCCCACCTCCACTAAAATCACCAATCGGTGACTAACTGGGCGGAGACCAGTGGTGGACCTGATGGGGAACTGCAAAGGCTAATATGCAAATCACAATTAACCATTTACCTGCTGACAAAAAGAGTCAATGTAGAGAGTAAACGTGCCTCCATTGATCAAAATGGACAGATCATGTGACATCCAAAACACTTCCTGGCCCTTTCTGGCCAATCAGGAAGAACCACATCATCCAACGGAACAGCGCGTCTAAAAAATACGCATGCATGCATGATCATACGCGTAAAACGCCAACCAGCCGCGATGTAACCTCAAAAACGCGAGGAGGAAAAAAAAAACCAGAAAAACGCGAAAACGCGGGAAAACGCGAAAAAACCGCGAAAACGCGGGAAAAACGCGAAAACGACACGGAAAACGCGGGAAAAACGTGAAAAAACGACGGCAAAACCGCTTCAGAACAGTGCGTCATAAAATACGCATCCCAACCTGGCGGTACGCATGGAACACACCCCAAACGCGGAGTGCGCTCCCAAAAGCGTACGACTGATCCACAACGCGTAAAAAAAAAAAAAAAAAAAAAAAAACGCGAAACATATGGTTATACGCGTAAAAACCGACAACAGAACACTTCAAAACAATGCGTCACAAAGTACGCATCCCAACATGGCGGTACGCATGGAGCGCGCCCCAAGTGCGGAGTGCGCTCACAAACGCGTACAGCTGATCCTCAACGCGTCACAAAATACGCAAAACTTATGGCTATACGCATAAGAGCAGAATGCATGCATACCAGAACACTAAAGTTTGACCAACCAAACAAATATAGTGTTCATAGAACCAAAATACCAACTAGACACTCATGTTCCCATACCAAACAAAATCCACAAGTGTGGACAAGTCAATGTTGGCACTATGAAAAAAAAGAAAGAAAAAAAAAAAAAAAAAAAAATTACAGCAGGCAAATGATTCAATACGTCACCCTCAGCAGGTCCATCACAGTACAGCCCAGGGATATCTAAAACAAATACAAAAGCAATAAAATAAATGTAAGATCAAAAGTTAAATGTCAATCAATCAAAAACAGTAGTAAATTGCAGGCATTAAGAAAGACCCCGCCCATCAGATAATAATTGACCCTCAATGAATACAAAATGCTAGGTCATATTCCCGATTGAGTCCATTAGGCTCCATCGTCCCCAACCGTCTTATCCAGAACGCCTCCCTCTTGCGTAGTGCAATCTCCCTATTGCTTCCTCTCCAATCCATAGGCACCGAATCGATAATCTTAACTTTAAGTTGTGTAACTGAATGTTTCATCTGTGCAAAATGTTCAGAAACCGACTGGCCCTGTGTCTTATGTCGTATCGCCGACTTGTGCGACGAAATACGATCCTTAAGGCGTTGCGTGGTCATGCCCACATATGCAAGCCCGCAAGGGCACTTAAGCATATATATGACATAACTAGAGTCACACGTGTAAAAATCTCGTAACCGAAAAAGAGTACCCTGGGACGGGTGAGTGAAGGTATTACCCTTCAACACCATGCCACACATGTGGCACCCCATACATGGGTACATACCCGTACGTTTATTCGCCGGTCGTCCTTTACTCTTTGTATGTAACTTGTCCCGTATTGTCGGGGCCCTCTTAAAGGACATCATAGGCGGGTAACGAAACTCGGGAACCCGTGGAAAACCGTCGGATAAAATTCGCCAATGCCGTCGTATGACCCGTGAAATCACATCACTATTCGCACTAAATGTTGACACAAATGGAAGACGGGGGCCAGTCGGTTTCTGCCCACGTCTAGTCCGTGGAGTAAATGTCTCAGACGGGTAGCCTCTTTGTCGAAATCTGCCAATCATTTCATCCCTACGTCTAGTACGTTGGAACTCATTGCTAACTATCCTGTCTACCCGACCCAACTGGCTCCGAGGTATACTGTTCTTGGTACCCATGGGATGGAAGCTTTCATAATGCAATACGGAATTGCGATCAGTACTCTTATTGAACAGATCAATCACCAATTCTCCTCCCTCCCCTCTGGTGATAGATGTATCCAAAAATGATATGGTGTTTAAATCACTGTGGGACGTTAGCCTAATGTAAGGGCAGCAGCCGTGTAACTGAAAAATAAACTCCATAAGGGTCTCATGTGACCCCCTCCATATGCAGAAAACATCATCAATATAGCGCCACCAGCAAATTGCATGCCGGTGGAATAATGCATTATTATAAACAAACGCCTCTTCATATAGGCTCATGTATAGATTTGCATAGGAGGGGGCCACATTTGACCCCATGGCCGTGCCACGACGTTGCATAAAAAATTGTCCCTTAAACTCAAAATAATTAAAGCGTAAAACAATCCCCAGCAAAGTCAAACAAAATCTCCTCTGATCTGAAGAGAGATCAGTACGCGTCATTAAAAACCAATCGACAGCCTCTACACCCCCATCATGTGGGATGGAGGTGTAGAGGCTGTCCACATCAAGGGTAACAAAAAGGATCTGATCATCAGGCAACCGCAATTCCCTAATCTTTTCAAGGAACATGGAGGTGTCCTTCAAATACGAAGGAGTTGACCGAACCAATGGTTGAAGTAAAGCATCCAAAAATTTAGCAAGGGGAACAAATATCGAGCCAACCCCGGCCACAATCGGGCGGCCAGGGGGGTTGGCTAGAGACTTGTGAATCTTGGGGAGTGTGTAAATTCTAGGGGTGGAGGGATGATCAGCCTTTAAAAAAGTAAACAGCCCATTATCAATGACATTTTTTCTCAAAGCATCATGTAACACACTATCGATTTGTTTCTGTATCCACACCAGGGGATCTCCCATTAGTGGTTCATACACTGCTTTATCAGAAAGCTGTCGTAAGATCTCATTCTCATACATACTCGTGTCCATCACCACCACCGCCCCTCCCTTATCAGCTGGGCGGATGGTGATGGACACATTATTCTGCAGGGCACACAAAGCCTCCCTCTCATCCCTACTGAGATTATAATGTAGGGTATGTTCACCCTTCCTCACACCTTCCTCCAACTTCTTAATGTCACCCTGAACCTTGGAAACAAAATTGTCAATAACGGGATGACTCAGGGGTAAAAAAGAGCTAGGGTTTCTAAAACCCAGCTCCTTCAACCTAAATTGTCCATCAGCATCTTCTTGATTGGTAGAAGGAAAAGTGGGCAAACATGAAAAAAAGTATTTCAATCTAATGTTCCGAAAAAAACGAAACAGATCTTGATCTAATTGAAAAAAGTCAGTGGCAAAAGTGGGACAGAAGGAAAGTCCATAATTCAAAACGTCAGTCTCTAACGGAGATAACGTATATGAGGAAATATTTACCACAAGGGACTCTACTTCCTCCTCCGGCGTAATACCCGTGGACTCAGAACTTTCTTGGAAGCTGCGCCTCCTCCGGCGCCTCCCTCCCCTATGCCTCCTCCTCTTCCACAGTTTGGGGAATCATCCCGTGAAGAGGCCCCGGATTCCTCTCGAGGTGAATCGGAGCCGGGTCTGGGGGGCCTCCCACCCCGAGGTGGTTTTCTTCCTCTAGGAACAGGATTACGCAGCCCAGATTGTCGCTGCCACGGATATACGTATCCAGAGACATAATCACAAGCATCTCGAGTAAATTTGCCCCTCTTATCCTCCTCGATCTTTTTGGTCAAAATGCCCAACTTGTTGTTAAGAGAATCCATGAAATCATCAAACTTATCCGTGGGAAGGGTCTCCTTAATCTGTTTAGTCAAGACCTCAATCTTTGTCGTGAGTAGGGGTAATTCACGCTGGATGCGGACGATCGTGTGCAACATCGCATCCAATGATGCCTTGTTCCAAATGTTGGCCCACACATCACAGTATGCATCATCATTAGGAAATAATGTCGGTGCCACATGTGCCCTCATCGACCGAGGAATCCTCTTGGCGTGACAGTATTCTGCCAAAGTCCTGGAATGCAGGTCCAGGTTAACCTTCCTCCTCATGGTCATCTCCAGGTCATGCTGTAGTGGCTTAGGATCCGGAGTTTGTAAAAAAGATGTACCCCTTTCCACTATCGACAAGATCTCAGTAGCTTGTAGATCACTATAGCAGAACGTGCCTGCAACCTTCTCCGTCTGTGGGGTCGCCATGAAGCTCCACTCCCTTGGACACTCACTAATGTTATACACTCTGTAGTCAGGAGGAGCTCCACACCAGAAAGAAGATGAGTGTGCCTCGACCTTCACCTCTGCGTCCACTGAGGTGCTCAAAGCATTCAAGTAGTAAAGAGGTCGGCACCACTCCAAGCATCAGGAAAAGCTCTTTTATTGCATCACCATTGTGGCTTAACAATGACAAACGTTGTTTCGGGCATAGCCCTTTTTCAAATTGCAACAGCCATATACAAACACACATGTGCAGTGCCTTAAATACCCCACCTCCACTAAAATCACCAATCGGTGACTAACTGGGCGGAGACCAGTGGTGGACCTGATGGGGAACTGCAAAGGCTAATATGCAAATCACAATTAACCATTTACCTGCTGACAAAAAGAGTCAATGTAGAGAGTAAACGTGCCTCCATTGATCAAAATGGACAGATCATGTGACATCCAAAACACTTCCTGGCCCTTTCTGGCCAATCAGGAAGAACCACATCATCCAACGGAACAGCGCGTCTAAAAAATACGCATGCATGCATGATCATACGCGTAAAACGCCAACCAGCCGCGATGTAACCTCAAAAACGCGAGGAGAAAAAAAAAACAAAAACGAGAAAAACGCGAAAACGCGGAAAAATGCGAAAAAAACGCGAAAACGCGGGAAAAATGCGAAAACGACGTGAAAAAAGCGGGAAAAACGTGAAAAAACGACGGCAAAACCGCTTCAGAACAGTGCGTCATAAAATACGCATCCCAACCTGGCAGTACGCATGGAACACACCCCAAACGCGGAGTGCGCTCACAAAAGCGTACGACTGATCCACAACGCGTAAAAAAAAAAAAAAAAACGCGAAACATATGGTTATACGCGTAAAAACCGACAACAGAACACTTCAAAACAATGCGTCACAAAGTACGCATCCCAACATGGCGGTACGCATGGAGCGCGCCCCAAGTGCGGAGTGCGCTCACAAACGCGTACAGCTGATCCTCAACGCGTCACAAAATACGCAAAACTTATGGCTATACGCATAAGAGCAGAATGCATGCATACCAGAACACTAAAGTTTGACCAACCAAACAAATATAGTGTTCATAGAACCAAAATACCAACTAGACACTCATGTTCCCATACCAAACAAAATCCACAAGTGTGGACAAGTCAATGGACAAGTCAATGTTTTTTTTTTTTTTTTTTTTTTTTTACGCGTTGTGGATCAGTCGTACGCTTTTGGGAGCGCACTCCGCGTTTGGGGTGTGTTCCATGCGTACCGCCAGGTTGGGATGCGTATTTTATGACGCACTGTTCTGAAGCGGTTTTGCCGTCGTTTTTTCACGTTTTTCCCGCGTTTTTCGCGTCTTTTTCGCGTTTTTCCCGCGTTTTCGCGGTTTTTTCGCGTTTTCCCGCGTTTTCGCGTTTTTCTGGTTTTTTTTTTCTCCTCGCGTTTTTGAGGTTACATCGCGGCTGGTTGGCGTTTTACGCGTATGATCATGCATGCATGCGTATTTTTTAGACGCGCTGTTCCGTTGGATGATGTGGTTCTTCCTGATTGGCCAGAAAGGGCCAGGAAGTGTTTTGGATGTCACATGATCTGTCCATTTTGATCAATGGAGGCACGTTTACTCTCTACATTGACTCTTTTTGTCAGCAGGTAAATGGTTAATTGTGATTTGCATATTAGCCTTTGCAGTTCCCCATCAGGTCCACCACTGGTCTCCGCCCAGTTAGTCACCGATTGGTGATTTTAGTGGAGGTGGGGTATTTAAGGCACTGCACATGTGTGTTTGTATATGGCTGTTGCAATTTGAAAAAGGGCTATGCCCGAAACAACGTTTGTCATTGTTAAGCCACAATGGTGATGCAATAAAAGAGCTTTTCCTGATGCTTGGAGTGGTGCCGACCTCTTTACTACTTGAATGCTTTGAGCACCTCAGTGGACGCAGAGGTGAAGGTCGAGGCACACTCATCTTCTTTCTGGTGTGGAGCTCCTCCTGACTACAGAGTGTATAACATTAGTGAGTGTCCAAGGGAGTGGAGCTTCATGGCGACCCCACAGACGGAGAAGGTTGCAGGCACGTTCTGCTATAGTGATCTACAAGCTACTGAGATCTTGTCGATAGTGGAAAGGGGTACATCTTTTTTACAAACTCCGGATCCTAAGCCACTACAGCATGACCTGGAGATGACCATGAGGAGGAAGGTTAACCTGGACCTGCATTCCAGGACTTTGGCAGAATACTGTCACGCCAAGAGGATTCCTCGGTCGATGAGGGCACATGTGGCACCGACATTATTTCCTAATGATGATGCATACTGTGATGTGTGGGCCAACATTTGGAACAAGGCATCATTGGATGCGATGTTGCACACGATCGTCCGCATCCAGCGTGAATTACCCCTACTCACGACAAAGATTGAGGTCTTGACTAAACAGATTAAGGAGACCCTTCCCACGGATAAGTTTGATGATTTCATGGATTCTCTTAACAACAAGTTGGGCATTTTGACCAAAAAGATCGAGGAGGATAAGAGGGGCAAATTTACTCGAGATGCTTGTGATTATGTCTCTGGATACGTATATCCGTGGCAGCGACAATCTGGGCTGCGTAATCCTGTTCCTAGAGGAAGAAAACCACCTCGGGGTGGGAGGCCCCCCAGACCCGGCTCCGATTCACCTCGAGAGGAATCCGGGGCCTCTTCACGGGATGATTCCCCAAACTGTGGAAGAGGAGGAGGCATAGGGGAGGGAGGCGCCGGAGGAGGCGCAGCTTCCAAGAAAGTTCTGAGTCCACGGGTATTACGCCGGAGGAGGAAGTAGAGTCCCTTGTGGTAAATATTTCCTCATATACGTTATCTCCGTTAGAGACTGACGTTTTGAATTATGGACTTTCCTTCTGTCCCACTTTTGCCACTGACTTTTTTCAATTAGATCAAGATCTGTTTCGTTTTTTTCGGAACATTAGATTGAAATACTTTTTTTCATGTTTGCCCACTTTTCCTTCTACCAATCAAGAAGATGCTGATGGACAATTTAGGTTGAAGGAGCTGGGTTTTAGAAACCCTAGCTCTTTTTTACCCCTGAGTCATCCCGTTATTGACAATTTTGTTTCCAAGGTTCAGGGTGACATTAAGAAGTTGGAGGAAGGTGTGAGGAAGGGTGAACATACCCTACATTATAATCTCAGTAGGGATGAGAGGGAGGCTTTGTGTGCCCTGCAGAATAATGTGTCCATCACCATCCGCCCAGCTGATAAGGGAGGGGCGGTGGTGGTGATGGACACGAGTATGTATGAGAATGAGATCTTACGACAGCTTTCTGATAAAGCAGTGTATGAACCACTAATGGGAGATCCCCTGGTGTGGATACAGAAACAAATCGATAGTGTGTTACATGATGCTTTGAGAAAAAATGTCATTGATAATGGGCTGTTTACTTTTTTAAAGGCTGATCATCCCTCCACCCCTAGAATTTACACACTCCCCAAGATTCACAAGTCTCTAGCCAACCCCCCTGGCCGCCCGATTGTGGCCGGGGTTGGCTCGATATTTGTTCCCCTTGCTAAATTTTTGGATGCTTTACTTCAACCATTGGTTCGGTCAACTCCTTCGTATTTGAAGGACACCTCCATGTTCCTTGAAAAGATTAGGGAATTGCGGTTGCCTGATGATCAGATCCTTTTTGTTACCCTTGATGTGGACAGCCTCTACACCTCCATCCCACATGATGGGGGTGTAGAGGCTGTCGATTGGTTTTTAATGACGCGTACTGATCTCTCTTCAGATCAGAGGAGATTTTGTTTGACTTTGCTGGGGATTGTTTTACGCTTTAATTATTTTGAGTTTAAGGGACAATTTTTTATGCAACGTCGTGGCACGGCCATGGGGTCAAATGTGGCCCCCTCCTATGCAAATCTATACATGAGCCTATATGAAGAGGCGTTTGTTTATAATAATGCATTATTCCACCGGCATGCAATTTGCTGGTGGCGCTATATTGATGATGTTTTCTGCATATGGAGGGGGTCACATGAGACCCTTATGGAGTTTATTTTTCAGTTACACGGCTGCTGCCCTTACATTAGGCTAACGTCCCACAGTGATTTAAACACCATATCATTTTTGGATACATCTATCACCAGAGGGGAGGGAGGAGAATTGGTGATTGATCTGTTCAATAAGAGTACTGATCGCAATTCCGTATTGCATTATGAAAGCTTCCATCCCATGGGTACCAAGAACAGTATACCTCGGAGCCAGTTGGGTCGGGTAGACAGGATAGTTAGCAATGAGTTCCAACGTACTAGACGTAGGGATGAAATGATTGGCAGATTTCGACAAAGAGGCTACCCGTCTGAGACATTTACTCCACGGACTAGACGTGGGCAGAAACCGACTGGCCCCCGTCTTCCATTTGTGTCAACATTTAGTGCGAATAGTGATGTGATTTCACGGGTCATACGACGGCATTGGCGAATTTTATCCGACGGTTTTCCACGGGTTCCCGAGTTTCGTTACCCGCCTATGATGTCCTTTAAGAGGGCCCCGACAATACGGGACAAGTTACATACAAAGAGTAAAGGACGACCGGCGAATAAACGTACGGGTATGTACCCATGTATGGGGTGCCACATGTGTGGCATGGTGTTGAAGGGTAATACCTTCACTCACCCGTCCCAGGGTACTCTTTTTCGGTTACGAGATTTTTACACGTGTGACTCTAGTTATGTCATATATATGCTTAAGTGCCCTTGCGGGCTTGCATATGTGGGCATGACCACGCAACGCCTTAAGGATCGTATTTCGTCGCACAAGTCGGCGATACAACATAAGACACAGGGCCAGTCGGTTTCTGAACATTTTGCACAGATGAAACATTCAGTTACACAACTTAAAGTTAAGATTATCGATTCGGTGCCTATGGATTGGAGAGGAAGCAATAGGGAGATTGCACTACGCAAGAGGGAGGCGTTCTGGATAAGACGGTTGGGGACGATGGAGCCTAATGGACTCAATCGGGAATATGACCTAGCATTTTGTATTCATTGAGGGTCAATTATTATCTGATGGGCGGGGTCTTTCTTAATGCCTGCAATTTACTACTGTTTTTGATTGATTGACATTTAACTTTTGATCTTACATTTATTTTATTGCTTTTGTATTTGTTTTAGATATCCCTGGGCTGTACTGTGATGGACCTGCTGAGGGTGACGTATTGAATCATTTGCCTGCTGTAATTTTTTTTTTTTTTTTTTTCATAGTGCCAACATTGACTTGTCCACACTTGTGGATTTTGTTTGGTATGGGAACATGAGTGTCTAGTTGGTATTTTGGTTCTATGAACACTATATTTGTTTGGTTGGTCAAACTTTAGTGTTCTGGTATGCATGCATTCTGCTCTTATGCGTATAGCCATAAGTTTTGCATATTTTGTGACGCGTTGAGGATCAGCTGTACGCGTTTGTGAGCGCACTCCGCACTTGGGGCGCGCTCCATGCGTACCGCCATGTTGGGATGCGTACTTTGTGACGCATTGTTTTGAAGTGTTCTGTTGTCGGTTTTTACGCGTATAACCATATGTTTCGCGTTTTTTTTTTTTTTTTTTTACGCGTTGTGGATCAGTCGTACGCTTTTGGGAGCGCACTCCGCGTTTGGGGTGTGTTCCATGCGTACCGCCAGGTTGGGATGCGTATTTTATGACGCACTGTTCTGAAGCGGTTTTGCCGTCGTTTTTTCACGTTTTTCCCGCGTTTTTCGCGTCATTTTCGCGTTTTTCCCGCGTTTTCGCGGTTTTTTCGCGTTTTCCCGCGTTTTCGCGTTTTTCTCGGTTTTTTTGTTTTTTTTGTTTTTTTTTCTCGCGTTTTTGAGGTTACTTCGCGGCTGGTTGGCGTTTTACGCGTATGATCATGCATGCATGCGTATTTTTTAGACGCGCTGTTCCGTTGGATGATGTGGTTCTTCCTGATTGGCCAGAAAGGGCCAGGAAGTGTTTTGGATGTCACATGATCTGTCCATTTTGATCAATGGAGGCACGTTTACTCTCTACATTGACTCTTTTTGTCAGCAGGTAAATGGTTAATTGTGATTTGCATATTAGCCTTTGCAGTTCCCCATCAGGTCCACCACTGGTCTCCGCCCAGTTAGTCACCGATTGGTGATTTTAGTGGAGGTGGGGTATTTAAGGCACTGCACATGTGTGTTTGTATATGGCTGTTGCAATTTGAAAAAGGGCTATGCCCGAAACAACGTTTGTCATTGTTAAGCCACAATGGTGATGCAATAAAAGAGCTTTTCCTGATGCTTGGAGTGGTGCCGACCTCTTTACTACTTGAATGCTTTGAGCACCTCAGTGGACGCAGAGGTGAAGGTCGAGGCACACTCATCTTCTTTCTGGTGTGGAGCTCCTCCTGACTACAGAGTGTATAGCAGTATATATACACAAGGACCTCTCCAGGACCTCCTTAATTGCTGGACCAATGAGAGTAGTGGAAAATGTCAGCTGACCCGCCTGGTAAGCTGACTCCCTTCTGGCTGTTATTTAAGCTCTGCCTCTGTGCGCGCGCGTGTCACTCTGAATCTAGGTGGAGTATCAGTCCCAGCCACACCAGTACTGTTTTGCAATGTATCCAGTGAACCGAGTGCGGGAGCCGCCTCCAATGCGGATTCCGCCGTTACCAATGCGGATTCCGCCGTTGCCAATGCGGATTCCGACGTTCTGCCTATGCGGCATGCGGCGTTTTTTCCGCGTTGTGACGCCATGCTGGACGCGGAAACAGCCGCCTCACCTTGAGAGGCAGTGGCTTTTCCGCGTTTCATCACACCATGTCATTAGTTTTTCTTCTTTAATACCCTTTCTTGCCAGCCATGCTGTGGAGTACTTGGACGCGTGTGATGGAGCATTGTCCTGCATGAAAATCATGTTTTTCTTGAAGGATGCAGACTTCTTCCTGTACCACTGCTTGAAGAAGGTGTCTTCCAGAAACTGGCAGTAGGACTGGGAGTTGAGCTTGACTCCATCCTCAACCCGAAAAGGCCCTACAAGCTCATCTTTGATGATACCAGCCCAAACCAGTACTCCACGTCCACCTTGCTGGTGTCTGAGTCGGACTGGAGCTCTCTGCCCTTTACCAATCCAGCCATGGGCCCATCCATCTGGCCCATTAAGACTCACTCTCATTTCATCAGTCCATAAAACCTTAGAAAAATCAGTCTTGAGATATTTCTTGGCCCAGTCTTGACGTTTCAGCTTGTGTGTCTTGTTCAGTGGTGGTCGTCTTTCAGCCTTTCTTACCTTGGCCATGTCTCTGAGTATTGCACACCTTGTGCTTTTGGGCACTCCAGTGATGTTGCAGCTCTGAAATATGGCCAAACTGGTGGCAAGTGGCATCTTGGCAGCTGCACGCTTGACTTTTCTCAGTTCATGGGCAGTAATTTTGCGCCTTGGTTTTTCCACACGCTTCTTGCGACCCTGTTGACTATTTTGAATGAAACGCTTGATTGTTCGATGATCACGCTTCAGAAGCTTTGCAATTTTAAGAGTGCTGCATCCCTCTGCAAGATATCTCACCACTTTTGACTTTTCTGAGCCTGTCAAGTCCTTCTTTTGACCCATTTTGCCAAAGGAAAGGAAGTTGCCTAATAATTATGCACACCTGATATAGGGTGTTGATGTCATTATACCACACCCCTTCTCATTACAGAGATGCACATCACCTAATATGCTTAATTGGTAGTAGGCTTTCGAGCCTATACAGCTTGGAGTAAGACAACATGCATAAAGAGGATGATGTGGTCAAAATACTCATTTGCCTAATAATTCTACACTCCCTGTATATATACATATATATTTTTCTTATTACACTTTGTTATCCTGTAAAACAATCCTGTAGCTCCAAATACCACCCCCTTTTCATGCTTCTACTTACTCTAGCCCCTCCTGTGCCAGTTATATCTCCTGTTCATCTGGTACCCTTAGGGCTTGTTTCCATTGCATGCAGACTAGCATTGCGGAAATCCACATGAGCATTGTGTACAATATCAATCTATTAGTTTATATTAACTTCAGTTTTTTCATGAAGATCTCTTCAGGAAATAAAAAATGTACAGTCTGCTGCATTTTTATGCATTGTGCATTGATCCGCATGTAACTCGCATTTAGGGCCTATTTCCACTGGGTGCCTCAGCCGTTTCTGAATCAGACACAGCAGCTGTGTTGCCATGCATGGCTATAGAATTTTGGATGTGTGCTACAGAAAGCTGCAGCAAGCCATCCAGAATCGCATTGGCAAGCGATTCGGGGCGGCAAGCCTATTGTCTGCATAGGCAGCGGTTCCCCGTCCAGCTTGCATGTGAGAAAATGCTGCATACTCTGTAGTGGAAATGGGCCCTGTACATGTGTTTTGATTGCATTTTTTATGCAAAAAATGCATGCATTTTAGGTCTCATTTCCACTACAAGTATGTAAATTCACAAGCTATTTTCTGGCCACGAATTCGCATGCATATGCAATTTCACTGATTTTGTTAATTAATTTTTTTCCCTCTTTCATCTCTATTAACATATGCGAAAATGCATGTAAAACCGCTAATGCGAAAAACACAGGGCACACACCATACGGAATCTAAAAAATTGTAGCACTGCTGATTTTTTTCTACGTGTGATTTCTGGATAAAGTGGAAAAAGGCCCATTGAAGTACATTACTATGCAAAACTGTGTGCAGAAAATGTACACAAAATTTGCATCTAGTGGAAACAGGCCCTTAAAAAAGAACAAAAGAAATGGATAGGAAGTGATGTCATGTTGCATTCTAAACCCACAATAATGTGTTTTACAAATTCACATAAAAAAATGCATATTCGCATCTGTAGTAACCACATGTCGTCAGCTTTTGTCAGTGGAAATGGGGCTTTACCAATAAACATGCCAGGCAGGTTTTAGATGGGTGGGACAGTAAAGTTTGTAGTGGAGTCCATAGTACCCAGGTAGCCATACTAAGGCTGCATTTCCACTTGTGCGGTGCGAATCGCCGCAGCAAAAATTCGCATGCGGATTCTATACGAATTTTCATGCGAATTCGCATGTGAATTCGCATGGATGGCGATGTATGCGAATTTAACCATGGCAGTGCTGGTGTGCTTTTCCATTGTTTCTATGCGAATTTGCATGAAAATTCGCATGCCCAAACCTCATGCGAATTTCCTATTAAATACATTGTATGCGATTCGCATAGCGGTAAGCGGTATGTGAATTCTGATGGCTCTGCCATGCGAATTTTTTCTGCACAGAAAAACGCAAAGGAATCCTGACAAGTGGAAACAGTCCCATTCACTTGTATTGCTATGCGAATTTTCATGCGAAAAACGCATGCGAATTCGCTATAGTGGAAATGAGCCCTAACAGAAAGTAAGGGCCCATTTCCAATATCACGAATTCGCATGCTTTTTTTTTTCGCATGCAAATTCGCATAGCAATACAAGTGAATGGGAATGTTTCCACTTGTCAGGATTCCTTTGCGTTTTTCTGTGCAGAAAAAATTCGCATGGCAGAGCCATCAGAATTCGCATACCGCTTACCGCTATGCGAATCGCATACAATGTATTTAATAGGAAAATTCGCATGAGGTTTGGGTATCCGAATTTTCATGCAAATTTTCATGCGAATTCGCATAGAAACAATGGAAAAGCACACCAGCACTGCCATGGTTAAATTCGCATACATCGTCATCCATGCGAATTCGCCGAATAGACCTCATGCAAATTTTTACCGCGGCGATTCACACCACACAAGTGAAAATGCAGCCTAAGGGACACACTACAAGGCTACTTTAATGACCACATTATCTGGGTGTACAGGAAGAAATAATGTAGTCATGTCTGTTGTGTCACTTTGAGGCTGCTTTTGAGTCCTTGCGACTATTTTACACCCAACAAGTGACCACAAATGCTACCAATCCTAATTACAGCAAGTCACAAACGTAGACCAACAATGTGTCATTCTGATACACTGCCCAACCCTGCAACCTCAGTGGTAGAGCAAAGAAAGATCAACACCACATATTCCACAAATATACAGTAAGTTCTTGTAAGGGTGTGTGTTTGTGTGTGTGTGTGGGGGGGGGGGGGGGGGGGGGGATAGAAGAGTGAGACAGAGAAATGAAATGTATTAACTAAAAGCAACCCCTTGTTGATCAGGGCTGCTGTAAAAATGGCTGTAGCCTCTTCCAGCTCACCTAAACTAGATTTTTTTGAAAACATTTCAGGCTGTAACAGGTTTTATTTTCTCAGGAAGATGTGAGATTATATTTACAGATATGTTTTTTATTATTTATTATTATTATTATTATTAAGTATTTATATAGCGCCGACATATTACGCAGCGCTGTACAGTGTATATATATATCTTGTCACTAACTGTCCCTCAAAGGAGCTCACAATCTAATCCCTACCATTGCCATATGTCTATATTATGAAGTGTAAGTACTGTAGTCTAGGGCCAATTTCAGAGGGAGCCAATTAACTTATCTGTATGTTTTTGGAATGTGGGAGGAAACCGGAGTGCCCGGAGGAAACCCACGCAGACATGGAGAGAACATACAAACTCTTTGCAGATAGTGCCCTGGCTGGGATTCGAACCAGGGAACCAGCGCTGCAAGGCGAGAGAGCTAACCACTACGCCACCATGTTTTGAGCAGTAGGTTTATTTACTTATTTTTGTACAAATTTTAAAGTACAATCTGTTTTACTATGGTCCTACCTACATTAGCGGTAATCCACCATTGTATTGTACTAACTGTTGTACTGTTTATTTTGTACTGTTATACCCTGTATGATGTTGTGCAGTGCCACAGAAGATGCTAGTGCTATATAAATCAATATTAATAATATTCATCTGTATGTTTGTGGCATTATGAAAGGTATGCAGTATATATGTGTCACATTTCTAAAAGGTACAAAAACTGCTGAAGAAAAAGGTGATTTGGTTTTGGATAGACTAAGATGTTAAAACTTACTTGAAGGATATAGTCACTTACTTGTAAAATACAGATTATTATTATTATTTTATTAATATTTTCTTTAAATGTAGCTACTGTATGAAATTGATTATATAATTTGACTACTGATAGTAAGCTATATAGGGTAATTCAATTCCTTTATATACCTGATTTTTTTCTAATTTTGCCAAATACATATGACAGTTGGGGTGCGTACACACATCCAATTACATTGGCCAATTTTAACACTTCCATATAGTATGAGGACTAAGATTTTGAATACTATGAACAGATTGCATAGGTAGCGCTTATACTGCACACACTACATGTATACAATCATTGGCCAATCAAAATTGGATGTGTCCCCCATTAAGGCTGGTACACACAGTGCATGATATATTCCTGATTGACGGGTGAAAGAAAATAAGCTCATCCTCAACTCAGCAAAAACCATTGAACTGACCATCGACTTCACGAATAACCTCCCATGAGCTCCCCCCGGTTCTTATTGACAGGGCCGGCGCTACCATAGAGGCAAAAGGGACATTTGCCCCGGGGCCCCAGCAGCGCCGACCCTGCTATATTGTCTTTGCTCCCCCCGCTCCCCGGGGACCTGCTGCATGGATATTAGCAGCCACAATTACCTTTTAGTGCCGTAAGGCGAGCGGCTGCACTCAGAGACACGCATTCTCCATCCCACTCTATGACCCGGCGTGTGTTTACACTCCCAACAAACCAACTTCGGCCTGACATCTTGAGGCATGCGCGATCGACAATGTGACCAATTTCCGTCCCGAAATTGGTCGCTTTGTCAGTCGGGCATGCAATTTCATTATAATAATCGAATTGGATGGTCGATCGGCCGCCAAGTTGTCTGATGTATGGTCACCTTAAGTTGAATATGGACCTAGCCACACCCAATTTTACTGGACGTGCCCCACTTCAGCTATATCACAACGAGGTATTTGCTATAATAATGTTGAGAAACATGGTTATAGAGCACCAAGTGAACCAGCAAGCAGTCAGAATGCCACTTGACCAGTTTATTGAGCTTGTCTCTTGCAGGACCTTTGGTAAGTAGAGATATTTCCTTTTCTCCACAGAGCCACTGTACACATGCTGGATTCTCAGCAGAAAAGAACCGTCTCAGCTGAGAACCAGCTAACCTGCATGAACAATGCTAATTGCCTGGCTGTACTGCTGATCCTCTTCCTCTAATACTTTTAGGGCCTGTCTCCACGATACCTAGATGAATTTGCATAGAAAAAACGCTTGTGGATTAAAAATTTGCGGGCTTTTTTTCCATGCAAATTCGCATGCGTAAGCGTTTTTATTCTTAATTTTCCCATCGCCATTCATTACTATTGACATCTGCATGCAAGAACACATATACATGAACACGAAAACGCCTTAACTGCACAGAAAATTGTTAGAGGTGGCCGAGGGTTTTTTTCGCCTGCAGGGGGGAAGCAGATTTCACCTGTAATGGAAACAGCAGGCCCATTGAAATACATTGCATATGTGAATTCACATTGGGTTAATGCATGCAAATTCGCCATAGCGGAAATAGGCCTTTAGCCATAGACTCTGAACAGATCAGGTGCTCTGACTGAAGTCTGAGGGTACGCTTTCATTGGTGCGGTGCGATTCCAGTGCGGAAAACGCATGTGCGATTTTGCATGCGGATGCGATTTTTCCATGTGTTTTTCTAAGCGATTTCGCATGCGTTTTGTGGCCAAGCATTTTTAACCGTGTCAATGCTGGTGTGCTTTTTACATTGTTTTTACACAAAAACGCATAGAAAAACGCATGGCAAAAATGCATGCGTTTTTCCTATTAACTACATTGTATGCGACTGATGGCTCTGCTGTGCAGATTTTTTCTGCACAAAAAAACGCTAAGAAATCCTGACAAGTGGAAACAGTCCCATCCACTTGTATTGTTTATGCGAATCTGCATGCAGAAAACGCATGCAGATTCGCTCTAGTGGAAACGGGCCCTGAATGGATTAGCTGCATGCTTGTTTCAGGTGTGCAATTCAGACACTACTGATGCCAGAAAGATCAGCGGGACTGAAAGGCAACTAATATTCTGTAAAAAGAAATAAACATGGTAGCCTTAATATCACTCTCACTTCAGGTGTCCATTAAAGAAAAGGGTTTTACTGAGGCATCATTAATGAAGTGCAACTGAAACTTCAAAAACTACATACATGGAAGCAGGAAAAATGGGCGCCTCCATAGACTCTAATGCATAGACTCCCTCTAGATTGTAAGCCTTTGGCAGGGCCCTCTCCCCTTGTGGATCATACTTGACTGTGTGCACTTTACCCAGAATTTGGAAATTGTATTTTTACCACTACCACTCCAGTGTATCATCTGGCATTGTACTACTATCTGCATTGTGTTGTGTATCTTATTGCTTATTACCTATATTGTTGTACCTATTGTCTATTACCTGTATTGTGCTGTCACCCCTGTTATAACATACTTCAAAAACTTTAATGTTCTAATGTTGTTTATGATATTTATTTGAGCGCCATTTTTTCTGCTTTTTTTGCCGTAATAACTATAATTATTATTATTATTATTATTAATAATTGGATTTATATAGCGCCAACATATTATGCAGCGCTGTACAATAAATAGAATTACAGACAATTGTCTGTAATCCTATTTATTGTACATCGCTGCGTAATATGTTGGCGCTATATAAATCCAATTAATAATAATAATTATAGTTATTACGGCAAAAAAATGGCGCTCAAATAAATATCATAAACAACATTAGAACATTAAAGTTTTTGAAGTATGTTATCGCTTTAGAAGCTTGCAACGTTATAGTTTTTGTCATATTATTTTGTTTGTATGTACAGATTTTACGTTATCAAAGACATTATCGTTTCTATGTGTAAAAGGGTGTTTCTGCAGAGGGAGTGGTTAAGGTTAGGCACCACCCAGGGGGGTGGTTAGGGTTATGCACTACTGGGGGGGGGGGGGGGGGGAGGGTTAGGCACCACCAGGGGAGGGTTCTGTGTGAATATTGTTGAATTACGTTACGGTTTTTAACATTAATATATTTTCGTTCTCAACTCCCGTCTGTTTTAAAACCATATTTATCATTATTGAGATTTCGTTATCCACCAGCGCCATTTCGTTATCCAGCCGGGCCCTTTTTTCATGCACGCACATACAGTATATATATTCTGCTTCTTAATACTATATGTAAATAAAATTACTTGTAACAAAACCTAATTTTTCAGTTCTGCTTAGTTATAAGGTCCTACTAATTTATTTATACCAATATGTTGTTGTGCCTTTGAATAGAAGCTACACAATATGCATAGTAGTTTTTGTTGCAATACTGCCCTCTTTTGGTTATTCAGAGTTATAGCAACAAAAACTAGCATGTTCAGAAAGGTATGGTAAAAGACCAGTACTTCAAGCACATCTGCCTATCAGTTTTCCGACTTAAACCATTAACTGTTTATTTGTTGTTTTCAGTACTTAAATAAAACCTGTAACTTTAAAAACAAAAGAGACACTATCGGCACCTTAAAGAAACAAACACTGCGGTATATGCACAAAGCATCTGTAAGGTTGCTGTGCTGATGTAGTGCATTGCACAAATAGCACAACCCATGTTACTTAGGTAATGTGAGCATTGCTATGGTAAAACCCACCATGCTACTTATGTAGCCCATGTTACTCCAACAAAGCAATACCTAAGTAACATGGGTTGTGCTACTTGCGCAATATGCGCTACCTTGTCAGTGGAATTAACAGTATAATTGCTCTGCGCTTCTCACGCATCATCAATATTTTGTGCCTCTCCTCCATTGTTACCACAGCATGTTTACATTATATTTTTTTGTTACATTGTTAATTTTAATGTCTTTTTTTATAATTACTTTTTTTCCTTTGCATTTATGAGAAGCATCATCACCTTGATTGTGAAGTGTGTAGAGTAGCGGTGGCTGATGCTGCATCCAGCTCTGCATGACTGCCCTGATAGTGATGCTCACATTGATCTTAAAGGAGCAATATTAGGGCCCATTCAAACTAGAGCGCTTTGCCGGCGATTTCGGCAAAACGCTCAAGCGCTAGCGCTTTAAAAATAGTGCTATAATGTCCTATGGGCCCGTTCTTACTTGGGCGATTTGCGCTAATCACCGACAATTAACGCAAATCGCCAAACGCAAACGTGTAGCCTGCACCATTTTCAGGCAGTTCCCGGCGATCGCGTTTCAGTGCTATAGAAGCGCTAGACGCGATCGCGGAAATATCGCTGCAGTGTCCAGTGATTTTTCCGCGTTAAATCGCGGAAAAATCACTCCCGCAAAGCATGCGTTTTGTGCTTTTAAGTGTGAATGGGGCCTAATACGTGTACACAAACCAATATGAAGTGCATTTCTCTGAGAGAAAAATGCACTATGAATTACTTTTCTCCTATGTGCCTACAGTAGGCATTAAAAATCTGAATGGTTTTAGACTAATCCATGTCCTCATGGAGAATTATTATTTTTTGTTTTTGTTATCTTCAAAAGCACTTACTGGACAGCAGTTTCTCAGTCCAATGTGCAAATGAAGAGGGGTGCTGGCTTACGTCTTTGTATAGATCCTTTCTAGTTTGTGAAGAATAAAGTGTTATTTTTCACATTTTTGTGCTAGTGGTCCTGATAGGATTAAACTGCTATACTAAGGTAGAGAAGGAAAAGGGATATTGCTTACTGTAGGGGTGTAACGATCGGTGTCAACACACAGAGAGAATCTGATTATTGGTGATCTGCAGTATCACCAAGAATGCAGATCTATACCTGATTATGGATGATCTGCAGAATCACCAATAATACAGATATAGAGCTAACCTCTGGACACCTCTAGATATATATATGGTGAGTGTTTTGGTGTAACAGTATGACTTTGAGCAACCCACCTGATGAACAGGTGACCCTAAGCAGTACAGAAGATACTGCTATGGAGGGTACAGAAACCTTCCAGCAGCCTGAGACTCTCTAAGGGGTGGAGTCAGGCCGAAGGTAGGAAGGACCAGCTAGTGAGTGACACCTGAAGGTGGATGTCACTGACTGATCTTGGAGACTATCTCTTAAGTGGAGAGAGATAGCTCTCAAGGTCGGGCAAGCCAGGTCGGCAACACACAGACAGATAAAGTACAAAGACAGAAGGCTGATTCGGTATCCAAGTCAGGCAGGGTTTGACAACGAGGTATCAGATATGCGTGGTACCGAATCAGAAAGCAGAGGGATAGTCAGGAAAGCAACAGGTCATAACAAATAACAAACAATGCCTAGTCTTGGGTGTGAGGTCCGTGGTCTCTACACCCTGGAACTAGTCTGAAGTATAACACAATGATAATGCAAGTTCCCTAGTCTTGGGTGTGAGGTCCGTGGTCTCTACACCCTGGAACTAGTCTGAAGTATAACAGAATGATAATGCAAGTTCCCTAGTCTTGGGTGTGAGGTCCGTGGTCTCTACACCCTGGAACTAGTCTGAAGTATAACTGAATGATAGCACAAGTTCCCTAGTCTTGGGTGTGAGGTCTGTGGTCTCTACACCCTGGAACTAGTCTGAAGTATAACAGAATGATAACACAAGTAATCTGGCTCAGTGTGAATTCCCAGGTCCTCCTGGTTCAAACACACTGTTGGATCTGACTAAGGTCTGAGTGCTTCCACGTAGTGATCGCAATGGCAGACAACTTGAGAGTGGCCAGTGCTCTCTGGCGCCACCCTGAAGTGATCAACCAATGGCTACCAGCTCTGAGGTCAGCTGACCGGCCTGGTAAGCTGATCCCTCCTTGGCCATCATAAAAGTTCTGCCTTTCAGCGCGCGCACGCGTATTCCTAAACCTGTGTGAACTAACAGGCTCAGCCACACTAGCTGCACGCTGCGGAACCAGCCGCCTTGCTGACAGTACACGCGGCGGCTTTTCCGCATTCTCTCACAAGGGAGAACACAGGAACATCTATACTTTACAACTTCAGCTATACTTTAGCTGTTATTTCCTAGTTGAGTTAAGAAATAGATACACGCCCCTGCCACACCTCTAACATTGGATAGCCACGCCCCTAGTCATGCCTACCACAAAGCATTTACAAGCAAACGAGGTAGTTTTATCATTGAAACCACAGTGGCCCTTCCTATCATCATTAGTTTTATTTCATAATAACATTTGAACATAAGAAATATATCAATTTAAATGATGGTACTAAAGGTTGGAGTCAATTCAAAATATTTTTTTGGGGAAAAATACATATATTTACAAAGATCTGTACATCAGGCCTAAAAGAGGAAAAAAAATCAGGAAGAAAGAGGGACAGGGGAATTTAGTTCACAAAGAGGGACTGTCCCTCGGAAAAAGCAACAGCTGGGAGCTACGGCTTATCACCATACCTCTTTTCATCATTTATTTGCTTGTACATATAGTGGTTCATGTTGTGACAAAATCACATGACTTATGAAATGTATACTAACTAGAGATGGTCAATGAGATGTTAATAACTCAGTTTTTTATGCATATTCAATTTAAATTGTATGCAAGCAGAGATTATTAACATCTTATTGACCATCCCTAATTATAACTGTTTTCAGGGTTTTTTTTTTTCACTAACCTGAAGCACATTATATCATTCCCTCAACGGATTCCTATCTGTCCTTTGAAGCTCTCCGAGTAAATAAGGTTAGCAGTCTAAGGTACATTGACCCTGCATTTCTCTTTGCTTAGCGATTTACCATTTCTATGATGTCAGACTTCAGGCATTATCCTAATTTGTCAACGTCAATCATTAAAAGCTAAAATCTATGTGTGTTCACCTAAAAATGTAGAGGCAGCGATCCCACTTGCCCTATTTGTGTGCGGTTCGCACATATCTAAAACGTGAAGCCGTTTGCTTTTTTCTTCAGATGGGTTCACATTTGTATTAAAAAGTAATGATTCGTATCTACATGTTTTTTCACAAATGAACGCAGACTGCATGTTCAGTTTTAAAAATGTGATCACTGGACTTTAGCTCATAAAGCTAAGGGCTGGTTCACACGGACGCTTGGCGCCGTTTACCGCCATGAGTTCGGGACTCCTTGCTCAAGTGAATGGGAGCGTTTAGCATTGTGTGGTTACCGTTGATTACCGCCGATTGCGCAAATGCGGCGTTTTGATCCCGATTTACCGCGTTATTTCAGCCAGCCCAAAAAGGCGCATGCAGCGTCCAGGGTCACCTAGCCGCCGCGGCTTCATGTCCCCTTGCGGGGTTGAAAATTGCTGATTGCGATGGGCAGCACTGTACACACTAGATGCATGTATAATCCTTGCTCAATGCAGTCTTTATCGGCTGCCTCAGGCAAGTTCAATGTAGTGTGTGTACACTGTTATAACGAAGGTATTTTAAGCCAAATATAGAGCCTCTATATTTGGCTTCAAATACCTTCTGGCACTTTATTTTGGCCTGTGGAAGTGGGCAGAGACCCACAAAACGCGTTGCCAGTGCACAATCAAATTCATTGTGTATATGAATTTGTTGTTATTGAGGCAAGCCACCTCCTTTTTTCCATTTTAGTTCTTTTTAACTCAATTTTATATATTCCTGGGCGCCTCTTACCCTGGGCACCTCTTACCCCCTTTTCATCCTCCTCTCGCGGTTTTGTTTTTTTTTGTCACACTCGGCTACAAGCCATCTTTGAGAACCTGAATGTTGTTTTTAAAGAGTGCCACATCCAGTTTCCTGGGCACCCAAATGGAGTCGGGTATATGCATCTCCACCTGCATCTAGTGGTTAGTTTCCCTCATGCAGCCTCCCCTATTAAGTACCCACACTGCTACATTTATTACTATTCCTTTTAGGTGACATATTGCACCATTTGGGCTTCTTTTGTCTCTGTGCTTTTTCTTTTCAGGGTGTTCTTCTGATCACCCTCACTTTGCAGTTCCAAGTGCAAATGTTTCCCTAGTGCTGTTTAGGCACTAAAGCTTTGTACACACATGTGAACTGTCGCCCGCAAGGATCAGAACGTGCAGCTATCAGTTACTATGGAGCTGGGAGGAGGGAGGATGTGAGGTGTACAATGGGGCAGCTTCCGGTGAGTAGGGTGAGCAGGTAAACCTTGCACTCGGGTTGGTCAGGTGTCGGACATCGCTAAAGATCTGGCATGCTGAATCTGTAGGCAATGTCTGAGGCGCCCATACACACCCTAGACTTTCACCCATGGTGGTCCTCATTGACCACCTTGGCCAAGTCTAAATCAGCATGTGTACATAGCTTAAAGTGAACCTAAAGCCGGTTAAAAAAAATGAGATTAACTCACCTGGGGCTTCCCTCAGCCCCCTGCAGCCGATCAGTGCCCTCGCAGCTCCGCTCCGATGCCTCTGGACCCGCCGGCGACGACTTCCGGTATCGCCGTCGCAATAGCAGCATAGGGGGCGATATACAGGCTGGGAACGCGAACAATCACTCGCGTTCCCATGCCTGTCGGCCGATGACGGCCAAACCGGAAGTGTTCGCCGGCGGGTCCAGAGGCATCGGACCGGAGCTGCGAGGGCACCGATCGGCTGCAGGGGGCTGAGGGAAGCCCCAGGTGAGTTAATCTCATTTTTTTTAACCGGCTTTAGGTTCACTTTAAAGTGTGCCCGAACCAAAGCTCGGGTACAAAATGAGGCTCTTGCCAAAGCTTGGGTACAAAATGAGACAATTACTTCCCTTGGTATTCTGATGTCCTCTGTTGCTGAGTGCGACCCCCCAGAACATTAGCAACAAGTCATCGCTGCTAATTATATCCAGGCAGCGTAGCCTTGCAGTAGCTGCACGAGCCCACCTGTGCATATGCTGTAAGCTGGAACCGCTTGTGTACGGGCAGCTCCGCGCTACTGCACAAGCGTGGGTGGGCTTGTGCGTTTACTCCATGCCCTCACTCGTAACAGAGGAGAAGCCTGTCCCAATCTGGAGGGGAGCTGCACTCAGTGGCCAGAGACATTGGAGCAGCAAGGGAAGCCTCAACAAGATCCTGAAGCCTCCCTCTCTTCAGGTAAGTATCTCATTTTGATCCTGAGCTTCGTGTCATGATCACTTTAAGTAACAGCACATAAGCTGTCACTGTGCACAGAACAGAATACAGAATGAAACAAGCATTCAGTCATGTCTGTTGCATCGGACATGTCATGACTGCATTGCTGTCTGTAATTATCATGCATTCAGTGGATTTGCATTTTGTCTGCAATGGACTAAAGAGACACTGGACACCACGGATGTGTTGGCGCATGCTATGTATCCTATTGAAGATGTCTTAATAAACCTTCATTAGAGATACAATGAAGACGGTGCTGGATCTATTCTTCTATAAATTCCTGGGACCAGATCTAAAGCACGTTGCCAGTTAATGGTTGGGTGCTGCCTATCTTCTGCTACACTATCTCACTTAAAGGGAACCAGAGATGAACAATTCACACAAAATAAACATATCAGTTGATAGCTTGTAAAGAATAAATGCTCTACCTGATAATTTCGCCACTCTGGTGTGCCTTTTTCAGTGTTTTTTATCCACTATTGCTCCAGGAAATATCCAATATGGCCGCCGGCTCATATCCCTTCTGCTTCCGGGCAGTGGCGTATCTGGGTAGTATAGCGCCTATGGCAAACACTAAAATTGCGCCCCCCCACCTCCTGGTCACAGTGTCCCTTTATAAAAATGGCATCCTTTCTCATGTACATATGTTTTTGGAAGCTTCATATTGCTAAAGTTCTCTGTACTCTAACAATAACCTTTCCCCTTTAAACACCTAACACTAATATGTGACATGAGTATGTACTCTGTAAAGTGCTGCAGATCATGTCAGCGCTACTTAAATATATAACAATAATATGGTAGGACGTTACACTAGGATTAGATTGTGAGCTCCTCTGAGGACAGTCAGTGACATGACTATGTACTCCGTAATGTGCTGCAGAAGATATATAAATACATAATAATATGGTAGGACATTAGACTATGATTATGGTAGGATTAGATTGTGAGCTCCTGTGAGGACAGTCTGTGACATGACGATGTGCTCTATAAAGTGCTGCAGAACGTCAGCGCTACATACATATATAACAATAATATGGTAGGACGTTACACTAGGATTAGATTGTGAGCTCCTCTGAGGACAGTCAGTGACATGACTATGTACTCCGTAATGTGCAGCAGAAGATATATAAATACATAATAATATGGTAGGCCATATGACTATGGTAGGATTAGATTGTGAGCTCCTCTGAGGACAGTCAGTGGCATGGCTATGTACTCTGTAAAGCGCATTACACTATGACTATGGTAGGGTTAGATTGTGAGCCCCTCTGAGAACAGTCAGTGACATGACTATGTACTCTGTACAGTGCTGCAGAAGATGTCAGTGCTATTTAAATACATAATAATAATATGGTAGGACATTAGGCTATGACTATGTTAGGATTAGATTGTGAGCTCCTCTGAGGACAGTAAGTGACATGACTATGTACTCTGTAAAGTGCTGCATAAGGTGTCAGTGCTATATAAATACATAATAATAATAATAATAATAATATGGTAGGACATTAGGCTATGACTATGTTAGGATTAGCTTGTGAGCTCCTCTGAGGACAGTAAGTGACATGACTATGTACTCTGTAAAGTGCTGCATAAGGTGTCAGTGCTATATAAATACATAATAATAATAATATGGTAGGACATTACACTGTGGTAGGATTATAGTGTGAGCTCCTCTGAGAACAGTCAGTGACATGACTATGTATTCTGTAATGTGCTGCAGGAGATGTCAGTGCTATATAAATACATAATAATAATATGGTAGCACATTAGACTATGGCTATGGTAGGATTAGATTGTGAGCTCCTCCGAGCCCGAGGACAGCCTGCTGTACCCACAGTGACTTCTCATCACATTCTTGTCCCCTTGTGAGAGTCAGAGAGCAGCCTACACGCAGCAATGAGACAGGGGGATCAGATTGCAGGGCAGCCTGTCAGCGCACTACACACAGGGCCGGCGCTACCATTAAGGCAAAGGAGGCAGCTGCCCCAGGGCCCCAGAGCTTGTAGGGGCCCCCAGTGGCTACAAGAGGAAAAAAAAATTCAAAATCGGCCTTATAGTTTTTGAGAAAATCGATTTTAAAGTTTCAAAGGAAAAAAAAACACATTTAAAAACCTGCCGACTTTAATGGTTAATAGCAAATCCACCTTAAATGCTAGAAACCCTAAATTTGCAGGGTATGTTAAGGAGATCATTAGGAATAAGAGGAAAAAACAATTTTTCAAAAAGACCTTATAGTTTTTGAGAAAATCAATTTTAAAGTTTCGAAGGAAAAAAAGTATACTTTTAAATGCGGTAAATGTCACTTTTAGTAGCAAACCTAACGGTAGTGTAATTTTACATGCATCAAACGAAAGCGCAATAAATTTCCCGACGAGGTTTCCAGTGGGTCTATACGCAGCCGCAGCGCTTTGGCCAGGGATCGCTATACAGCCGCAATATGGCTGTATGAAGATCCCTGGCATGTTTTCCTATTTTCCCCAAAAAAATGTTTTTTTATGTTTAGAGTGTGGGAATTTAAAAAAAAAATTGTGGGGTCCCCCCTCCTGAAACTTTTTAACCCCTTGTCCCCCATGCAGGCTGGAATAGCCAGATAGTGGAGCTCCGACCGATTGGGGCTTCACACCCTGACCATACCAGCTGCAAAAAAGGTCTCTTAATGCCGATTTTTGTTCCGGGGTATATGTTGGGGGGGCCCCCCAGGTTTATTTTGCCCTGGGGCCCCATTGTTGCTTAAACCGGCCCTGACTACACATACATCACTTTGCAGCTGAACAGACACTGCCTGCAGAGTCTGGGTTGCATAGATAAACAATGCTCCCTTCCACTTGTGCAGGGCTAAAGCCCAATCTACACGATACGATTCTATTTACGATCCGATTAAATCCAACATGTCCGATCGGGATTCAATTCGATTTGCCATTGCAAGACAATGGCAAATCGAACTGAATCGAATCGAATCCCGATCGGACATGTTGGATTTAATCGGATCGTAAATAGAATCGTAATTAAATCGTAAATAGAATCGTAACGTGTAGATTGGGCTTAATACTAATACATTTTCATGCCTCTCTGCACTCCCCCTCCTGCAGATCTGCGTACCTCTTAGCTCATCTTCTCCTCTACCATCCATGATGCCGAGGTGAGGGCAGATCTGTGATCCTGGAGGGGGGACGAGTGCAGGCATTAAGAGCCACTGCAAAACCACCTGTGGAGAGAGAGAAGTGATCCGCCCCACACCCAGACAAGTCACCTGCCTCCGGCTCTCTGCAGCTCGAGCAAGTGAGCCCCTCAATCCTTCTCGGCGAGTTCCCATCTCTGCACTGCACGAGCCTCTTCAGAGCTCAGTGCACTCACTCTCGCCTGGAGCTCCCCCTAGTGGCGCCTCCTCTCTGTTCTCTCCCCTGGACGGAACGAGCAGCTTAGTGTGTCCACTATCGGGACACACACCAGGCGGCTTCAGTAGCACAACACGGGTGCAGGCATGGCGCCCGTGATGCTATTGGCGCCCATAGCACTTGCCATGCCTGCACCCTTCTCCATACGCCTCTGCTTCCGGGGTATGAGTTGTTCTGGATGTGCTGTCTAGGCTATATGAGACAAGCAGGGCTGCTGCACCCTTTCATCTGTCTGCTTTCAACTTGATTATTCTGGTATGCTGTGTGGCTGCCTGTAGGAAGTGTCTCTCATAGAAATGAAACTGCATACAGTAGATAATGACTGGCTGCACAGTGCACACAGATACACTTGTCTGTTTCAGAGCTTCTTTCTCGGCAGCAGCAGCCCCACCCATGTCAACAGCTCTGAGTAGGAAATTTGAGCCAGGAGGGGGCAGGCTTGGGCTTGAAAAGACTCCACAGAAGGGTGACTCAGCTATAATGATTCCAGGTCAAACCTAGACTGAATCCGTCGGTGGATTCTTATCACAGTTGATAACAGATAGATTAGACTGAGAAGAATAAAACTAAAAGCAGGGTAGGTGTTTACTGTCATGTTCCCACTGATAAATGTAATAAAATACATGAGGTTGCTTCGTCTCTGGTTCTCTTTAAAGGACAGATCCGGAAAAAAAAACTTGCCCGGGGTTTCCTCCAACCCCTGCAGCCTATCTGTCCCTCGCCGCAGCTCTGTTGTGCCAGGCCAGGGGTCTTTTGTATAATGTCATTTCCTGTTTGTATTTGGTTAAGCTATGACTAAAGTCTTTGCTTCTGAAACACATTAGCTGCCATTTCTGTCTTCCTGGAACCTCATCACTGTGTGCTTTGGGCAGGGCTGGTTCAAGTAAAAATTGGGCCCTAGGGCAAAATTAGCCTGGGGGCCCCCAACAGACACCCCCCCCGAACCAAAAAGCATCATTAGAGGACCTTTGTTGCAGCCAAATTTCCCTCCTGGGCACCTGAGCTGGCTGCTGACCCTACCCCAATCACCTCCCCAGGGACGCTGCAGAGTCCCTGGGGAGTAACAGTTAAGATGGGGGAGGGACAACTTGGGTGCCCCTACAGGCTCTGGGGCCCTGGGGCAACTGCCCATTTTTTTCCTATGGTAGCTCCGGCCCTGACTGTGGGCTCTTGTGCTGTTCCTGTGTTGTCCTGTGGAGGGATTGCCAGGCACCACCGATGTATGAGGAGGATGAAGCGTTTTGCCTGTCTGT